>NC_088840.1:3586912-4846912 GCF_904066995.2 Poecilia reticulata | reverse complement strand
CTTGTTTATCATTTCCACTTCAAATAGTGTGGCATAATGTTCCAAAAAACAAAACAAGAAATGGAGAAAACTGAAACTGACTGAAAAATAAAGATATCTATGCACCAGGAGAGACTAAATTAAACTTTTTACCTCCTGCTAGAGTCTAAGTATACAACAAAATGTATTTAAGGGCTAAAAAAAAATAGATTTTCACCCCTTTAAAGTCGCATTAGATATTTAAAAATAAGATATAGCTTAGTCTTCAAATTTCCCAATGTCCCATGATGTACCAAAATAACAGCAGCGTTTACCCAACACCAATAGCCTTAAATCCTCTGATCAAAGTAACAATTTCACACATCTTCAATATGATCTGTTTTCAAAAGCCCCTGATGAAAAATAAATAAAGGATTCCCGTTAATGAAAACCTAAACGCAATTAATAAATGTAATCAGACTGCTGGTTATACAGCAGCAGGATTTCATCCAAGTCAGGAGAATCCTTTGAGACCGACTAAAGCTGCAGGAAAGGAAAAAAAAAGCACATCAGGCGAATCCAGGAGGCCAGCAGCAATATTAACAACTACACAGTTGTGTGAGCTGGGATCTCGCTCTCATTTGCATGTTCTCAAGGTTTCTGGCCTGTGCAGTCAGGTGGCAAGACAGACACCACTTCTCCCTAAAAATAACACACAGTCCGTGTTAATTATGCACGGATACGCACTCGCTCTCTCCACATCGTCTGCGAGGGGCATGCGGGGTTAGAAAGTTTGAGTCTTAGCTTTCTGGTTTTAATTCCCAAAGGTTACATGTGGAGTCAGATGTGGCTGCTTCTCATGAAGAGCTTTCAACTCAATCCGCAGGCCGACTCAGGATCATTTCCACACCTTCAGCACAGCTGCAGAAAACCCAGGAGTTCTGTTGCACACAGCAGCTTAGGACCCAATGTAGATTTTTGTTTTAAATGGTTTTATGCAAAAACAACAAAGCTATTATGAGGACTATCACTATCAGAGAAATATTTAGGAGTAAATGTGCTTGGTGTCTGTCAAGGAATATATAATTTTTTTAATTAACAATATTGCCATCAGTTTCCATTAAGGACTTAACCCAGATGTAGTCATTTATAAAATCTCAGATGTGGAATGGCTCGACATTTCCAAAGTGTATTTCTTTTTTATTTTTTCAGCCACATGGAATCCTTTCATAGCACAATCAAGTATCTATGTTACCTTCAGTTCTTATAAAAATGTAATGTATAAAATATGACGTAAATGAGATTTGATTTCCTAATTTAACACCTTGAAATAGGGCCTCTGTCTCTTTAAGAAGCTCCTGCTCCTTCTGCATCTCTGCCTTCATATGTAAAAGTCATCACAATCTAGCTCCTCTATCAACCCGTTAAGGTTTTTACCAGTGTTGCACTGAGAAGCAGTTCCACCAGGTGTTTGCTAATTGCCACTGGCTAGTCTGAAGGAGCTGAGTGGAGTGAGGGCTGCTCTGTGAAGCAGAAGCTCAGAAGGAGCTACATCTTTGGGGAGGAGCTGCCCCTTGAGGACGGCGCTATGTCCTCCCAATTTCAGGAATTAGATAAAAAAGTTCACTTTTCAATAAAAAAGTTTTTGTGCTAGGGTGAGGTGGGTTTGTGGCTGTATCCAAATTACTGTGTTTCACAAAACTGCAATGGAAAAAAAAAATTCATGTCACAAGTCATGTGATTAACATCCAGATGTTACTACAGGCGGAAGAGATGAAGAAGACAACAGGAAGTAGTAGGAGGATGTTTTTTAATAGCTTATTGTGTGAACAAACATTCTTGTGATTTTAATTGTGTTTCTTATTCAATGGGTACGGAGCCCTCCAGGGGACGTGGGGAATTTTTTTTCTTTTGCGTTCCCTCGCAAAAGGTTTTGCGTTCCCTCGCAATAATCTACTGATCAGTTCATGCGACATAATTGATACTGTAAACCTTTCTTACGGTTGTCGCAGTAATTTCTGCTTTAATACAAGCTTATGTAAGGTTTTTCCATGGACTATTCAGTTATTATCGCGGGGTAATACAAGTCATCTGATTGTCTCTCTATTGAGTTCATCTGAATGATTTAAATGGCTGCTTTCAGTGCCGTTCCATCTGAGCCTTAACAGACATAAATATGCAGTAAATAAATCGATTTTCAATCAGTTTTCCGCACCAAAGAGTTAATAAGAATAAACACGTTTTCACTGAGGCTCTATAAGAGCCATATGAATGAAATAAGTAATTATTGATATGACAGGAGCAGCGGCTTTGACACCTGGTGGTGGGTGTGTCGATGTGGGCGTGACTGTCATGAAGTATGAATGGGAAGGTTACTGGCTGCTGGCTTTGTGTGTATGAGGAAGCGGTGAGCGAGGTGGTCAGTCCTCGCAAAGTTTGGAGCATGATAATCAAAATTAAATAAATCGATAATTGTGACAGAACAAAGAAGAGGTTTGGAGTTGATTGATACCCGGACAGATGAGATTCCCCGAGTTAACCCAGTGCGGCCCTCTGCCACTACTAGTTTGCCGTGTTTTATAATAATAAAACGTGTTTATTATTATTAACTCTTTGGTGCAAAAAACTGATTAGAAATCGATTAATTTACTGCATGTTTATGTCTCTTAAGAACACAACAGAGACACAATCAAAACTGTCAGATCACAGATTATCCCACGATAATAACTCAGAAACAGTCCAAATAGTTGAGATGTATTTTTATTTCTTTTGTACTTACGGAAAGTTTCTGTTTATATCATAGGTTTGTTGTGCCTTTTTATCCTAAAGAAAAAGATATAAAATGTCATATTTCACAACGAGATATTAACATTCATGGAAAAACCTTACATAACATTGTAGTAAAGCAGAAAGTATGGCGGATTACAGTATCAATTATGCCGCATGAACTGATCAGTAGATTATTGCGAGGGAACACAAAACTTTTGCAAGGGGACGCACAAGTATTGCGAGGGAACGCAAAAGAAAAAAAATTCCCCATGTCCCCTGGAGGGCTCTGTAAACAGGAACTCTGCAAATGCTAAAAAAAATTTTTCAACATTAACGTAATATCTGCAAAAGTTTGGCGCACATTTGCAATGGAACCTCAGCCAGTGTCTCCTTACTCTCTCAAAATTCTTTCCAAGCCTGAGTTCTTGCTTTCACCATCCCTACAAGCTGCTGTTCCTTCTGGCCATTCAGAGCAACTGATGCTTTTCAAAGCCACTCATGAGTCCCCGGAGCCTCCAACAGGTTACTGGGCTCCTGCTGCCTCAGGCACCAATGACCTTAACGACACTGACAGCAAGACCCATTTGGAATGATGCCCATCATTATGGTATTACATACATATGTAATTTTTAATTTGACAGACTTCACAATATGCAATCTGTTGAGCAAACAGTAAAAAGAAACAATGGACTTTGCACATCTATTACTTAAAAAGGCGCCTAGGGGAAGAATGGACCAGTCTCAGTCCTAGAAAGCAGTGAAACCAAACTCCCACACACTGTTAAATTCACAATATTTAATATTCAGCAGCCCTTTGTAGAGCAAACACATTCAAAAATTTTTACAGAGCAGATGCAGAAGTGACAAAGAAAAATGATTTGAGCGATCTACAAACCCCAACAGGCACTCAAAACAAAGGTAAAAACATTTGTCTGTATGAGAAAGGAAACCGTACCGGGACGGTACTTCAGGATTAATAAATGAGATGAGTGGTTCTGATGCACAGTCAGAAACAATAGTGATGGAACGCTTACCAGAGACAAAAAGCAAGATTAAAACGGTGAATATATTAAACTTTCAGGGATACACCGACCACGCTTTCCCTGATCGATACCGATCTCTGGTTTGCCTCCAGGTCTGGTCTAGACCTGTGATGATCTTTTTGTTCCAGGACTAGAACACATAAAACCAGAGAATGTGTTGCAGTTTCCTTTACAGAGGTAGTAGTTCTGCAATGAAGCAGCTAGAATGATTTATCGGCTGATATTAGTCACTTAACATATCGGTATCGGCCTGATGGATAAAACTGGCCCAGTTAATTAATGATCAGTATTTATTTCCATTTTGTTGCCGATTATGAAGGTAAATTGGAGGAGATTGGTCATGTGGTATTTGTTTGGTCATGTGACAACAGCTACTTTTCCATTGATTATATCATTGCACAATTTGACATTTTGAAAATAAACTTGCTGAATCCAAATACGCCAATTTTGAAAAACCTGTTCTTCAATTAAAAAAATGCTTGGATGAGGTGTTTTATTGTCACATCAAAATTGGTTTATTTTGCAAAACTGCAATGGAAACACGAGTCACATGATCAACATTCGGATGTCACCACTGGTGCAAACCACGAAGAAGACAGGAAGTAGTTGTAGGATGAAGGCACAGGATGCTGTTCAATTACTTTTTGCTTGAACAAACGTATTCATGTGTAACTCTAATAGGGTTTCCTACTTAATGGAAATGTTAAATTGAAAAATTGTGTTTTTTTTCCCAACTTCAGCAGGACACCTACAGAGTTTTGTAAATATCTTTATGCTACTTGCAAAAAAAAAAAAAAAAAAATTACTTTCTCTTTAATATTACACACATCTGGGAAATGTATTCAATCTATCATTCTATTTTCTAACACATACTTGATTTATTGAACATAACCATTTTAGACCTTTCTGCTCGTGTGGATTACTTGGATAGTTACTGACCTCTGATGTTGATGTCAAAAGCCCCATCTATCAGAAACATGTTGACATGTTGAGAGATTATTTTCCCTGGTGAATAAGAGCTGTACTGTCTGGGCTATAATAAGAACAGTGTAGGTCTTCCTCAGGGTCACATATACAGGTGTAACTGTATAGCATTTTTTTGTTCTTGAATGTAATGATAATTAGCTTCAGCCATTTAAACATGTTTAGCACCACAGCAGGTGTGTCAACACTTCCACTTGTTGTTCAGAGTCTAAAAACAAACCCATCGTCTTGCGGGAAGCTTTGACGTTTGTAATTAGCTGCTGCATCGTCACCAACACCCCATCTAAAATGCCATGTAAAATGGAGAAATGCTAAACAGCAATCACTTTGAACAGTTCAGTAGTAATGCAAATAGACACCCAGAGCTAATGACCCTGGCTCATAGTGTGTAATCTGCCCACATTGTAACCCTCCATAATGAGCCCCAAGACACTCATGGTACAGCAACTGGGTAAACGCGAGAGAAAATCAATGATTACAACCAGAACAGCTCGTAGAGCGCAGTCATTTACATTTGGCGTGTGCTGCTAATGACTGGCGATACACAAAATCGCTAGTAATTAGTCTGTTAGTATTGGGAATGTATATGTGCAGATGGGTGGCTCTGAGTGTCGAGATGTTTCCATTACCCTCTTCAGCAAAAACTATCAAAAATGATTGAATCTTCCATCCTGGATTTAAAAAGGAAAAATCAAACCAGCTGAGACGTAAATTCTTTGAATTCCAAAGAAAATTGGATGGAGAAACCCTTTGATCCCAAAAATTAAAAAAAATTAATAAAAGACAATTCTTGTATCTGGTAGAGAGACAGATCTTCACGCTGGCCATAAAATGAATGTTTTTCACCATTACCTGATCGCAGTCTTTTCAGTTTTCTTCATAAACACGCCGTCAGGAATTAGACTCCTCACATATATATATATTTTTACCTTATACTCAGTATGTCTGCAAAGCCAAATTAAAATGAAGAAATTTACTTTTGATTAAATGGGTTTTCGGTTCGGCCTTCATGGCAATAACTTAGAAATTAGAAAGCAGGCTGCGCACGTCAGATATCCCTGCTGTATCCGGGCCGAGCCTGGCCACATGTACTCCCAGAACTGATTGCACAATTGAATTGAAGAAAGTAATTATTCATAGGCGTTGTAGAGGCCGATTAGGATGCGTGCGGTGCGCTCCTAAAGACTTGTGCCAAGTCTGATTTGTTTCAAGGACTACGCAGAAAAAGGACATTAGACTGCAAAAGGAAACAGAAAAGTTATGAGTTATATGGAGTCTAGAGGATTGCTGTGTGCGGGGGATGGGATGCATTTTCACTAGTTTGGCATCATTTTATAGGGTAAGACTTTTCACAAGTACCTACAAAGATTATAATGATTATTCTTCTAATGATCAATGTATCGTAGGACTTTGTGTTCAGCTTTTACCTTTAAAATCTGGTAGAAACTGATTTTAAGACAATAGCCTCTGTAGAAAATGTAGCAGGTGTCAGGAAGTCAAATTTAAGACTTTTTAAGACTACTTATATGCCACCTTTAATAAAATTTAAGGCTGAAAAATCTATAAATATTGGAAATGGTTGGTATATCTTGCCCCATTACAATAAAGCATAGTAAAAGCTGTAATATTCCACTGTGGCTCTTGGCAGTAGTTTTGCGTTTCTCACACCGCATGTGGTTCTCTACAGTCTTGACCCCCATAGAGCCTAGCTTAAAAGTTACTTTAAGCATGCCACTTAAACATTAAACACTTCTGGACTAGATTTGTATGAGTGTGCAACAGAAATAAGCAACAGCTAAATGGTGATAAATGTGCTGTTATCCATGACAGACGTAGAAAAGATAAATGGCTAGCAAGGATAAATTAGCAGCTAGTTAGCGGTAGCCTCAACCGCCTTGAGTCAAGGAATCCATTGACAATGTCAGTGTGCGACTCAAAACCTGACAAAAAAATAAATAAATGAATAAAAAAAAATGCATATACCAGAATATACAAAATTAAACAGTCCTGCCACAACAACATTTAAGACTTGGGATTAACATATTTAGGACCATTTAACAATTTTTAGGAATCCAAGACATGCTAAGGCCTTAATTTTAGATACAAGTATTTAAGACTTTTCAAACATTTTAAGGATGCGCAGAGAGCCTGGATCCTGTACCTGATCAAATGTCCATTGAGCCCACCTGACCATCCGTACATACATGGGTTGAGAAGGTAAGCGCAGACATTCTTCTCCTCAGTGACACTCTCCAGCTCATTTAAGAGAGATCTCAAGCGGTTCCCATGCATGTTCTGGGTTTGCCTCTGGCTCTCCTCCCAATGGATTGTGCCAGAAAATTTCAAAAGGCTGGTGGCATCTTGATCAGATGTCCTAAACACCCTGAACCATCTACTTTGGGTGTAGTTCCATCACAAACTCTGCCTGGATTGAGCTTTTCACCCTGTATCTAAGGCTGTCAGTTCCTACAGAGGAAAATCGCTGAAGCCGCTTGTATTTACGATTTATTCATGGCCACAGGTGTTGACAGAATTTTGCTGTTTGGCTCAGTCTTTGATGTATTTGGGGACCAACACCCCAAATACAGCAGTCTAATGACTCATAAGCAAGACTCCAAGACATTTGAGTTCCTTCACCAATCCAGAGGGAGCAAACTAGCCTTTTCCGATTGAGAACCACGACTTGAAACGTAAAAGAGGCGACTCTCAGCCTGGCTGGATCAAACTCGGCTATGAACTGTTTCACAGTATCCTGGGGGTTGTAGACTGAAGACGTAAAATGAACCACAGGAAGTAATGGTGACATTTCCTTTTTCTAGCCACACCTTGAAATGATCTGATTAGGTCTTCTGACACTGAGTGGTTACTCTTCCTGCAACAGTGCTTCTGTGATTGTCTGCCCACTGCCACCACTATGTATAGCTACAACAAATGTTCAATTAGCTGCACCAATCCTGACCGTTGAATACAAGCAGTAGAGAGGAAGTGAGTTGGAGACAGGGATTGACCGCTTTATGTACATCTCAGAACATAAAAAGGGTGAAAGATTGGATTTTACCATCAGCCTCCAGTGGAGGCCTGTGCTTGATTTAATTCATTTAATTAATATTTCCAGCGGATTTTTAAAATTATATTTAAAAGGGAACGCTGTGAACGTCTGTTCCTCAACACGAGCTAGTGGGTTTGAATATTGGGTTGGCAAACAAAAATACCAATTACTTCTGGCTTATAATAATAATAAATGAAACAGAAGATATGAACAGTACAGAGGCTTACACAGGGAGGTGATGAAAAACTGAGGATATTTGGTGCTCAGTACACCCACAACTAAAACTCCACTCCACCTTTGGCACTTTTTTCTCCCAGGTAACAAAAGTACATATCACTGAAATAATTAAAAAGTGGTGAAAGTGTAACCAACTGTCATTCTTAGAGGGAGTGGTACTTGTGAGATCTAATTCACACTGACAAATTCAATCAGAGGAAATGTTTTCCAGAAATGTAGAAAAATGCTGAATTTCTGTTTAAACCCAACACTGTTTAAAAGCAACAATCATAGTGTTTTAATGTTTCTCAGCAGTTTAATCTGATTTCAACTGGTTGCCATGGACGAATAAGCAAGAGCTCTAGTTTTTCTCCAGGTGAATTGGCAGCTATCCTCGCTAGCCGCTAGCATTAGCTTGTCAGGATCCAAATCTTACAAGGAGCTAAAGCGTGAAAATATAGGAAGTGAAAACAGCAAATACTTCAAACGCACTTACATTTAGTGCATTTTTTTTTCCATCATTTTATATCTTATTTTGGTCAATAACCTTAGTTCGAGTAATCAGCAACATTTTACTACTTAGCATAATAAGCTTTAAAAGAAGGACTAGAAGAAAACAAGCTTGGAGTCCAAACCCAAAACTTGCTGTGTAACAACAAATTAGAAAGCATCTTAGAAATGTTTCATAAACTGTAAGATACAAGCAAGGCAAGTTTATTTCTTAGTGTTCAGTTTTTATGCTAAAGTAAGCCCTCCTCATCCTTACACCAGCTCAGCATTAAGAAAAAGGTTAAGGTCAGCTGTCTCATAAAATAAATCACGTCTTATTTTCATCAAAGCAAGATACATAAATCAAATTAAATACTAAAATGAATTCATACCCTCATTAAAACATCATAAAATGCGATACTAGAGCTTAATGATATCACACTTAAACCTTTTTGTTGTTTAGTTGTCTGAATAAACTGCTCATTAGGAAGCTGATTTTTAAGTTCAACTTGCTTCAGGTATTCTAAGTGAAGAGAAGAACCGTTGAGCAAAAACAGTATTTACATTTTTTCTTGCTCATTATTCCTGAGATGACCCTCAGAACAAAATGAAGCTGCACTCTGTAACTGTGTCCAGTCAAGGAGAAACTTTCACTGAGCAGAACTGCTGCTTTCCACATCATGTTTGATTAATGGAGTGTTATTAAAACTGGTTGCAGTGGGGTATTGGCGGAAGTAATAATTGGCTTGTTTATTGTGATTAGGCTGTGAATGCCAGTTCTGTTTTTCCGTCTGTGTTAACCTGCTATGAAACTCGGCAAATTATAGAATTGTGCAAGATATTTGCTGCCCATTTTCTCTTTTGTCACTGCTAACGTATCCCTGCTAGGCAGCTGGCTTTTTTCTGTCTTCAGTGGGTACATGCAAATTTGTCGCATTAACCCAGAACATAGCAGTTTGATGGTCTGGGACTTGTTTGTTATTCTGAGAATTGGACAACGTGATGAACTGATAGAATCATGAATGTCGATCTCAACCAGAAAATGCTAAATAAGAATTTCTGACCAACAGTTTGTAAACTTAACCTCAAGCACATTTGGTTATGCAGTCCATTCCCTAAAAAATGTTCTATACAATTAAAATGATGAATTCTAAAAAGAAGAGAGGGTCAAAATTCCTCCAATGTGAAAGAGCAATTGCAAATTTCAGGACTAATAGACTGTACTTTTCCTCTGCAGGAGTGACACGACGAGTCCTTAGGTTTAGGAGATGATCTCTATAGGTAGGGATGGAAAGCTTTTTTCTCACCTACTGAATTTAATCAGGTTTGCTTTGGCTGATTAAAAATGTTGTTTTGTGATCTGAAACATGTAGGCATGACAAAATGCAACATTTAGAAAGTGGCAAATGTTTTGTCACTAAACTGCAGACTATATTGATTCTGGCTGATTTTGAACCGGCTGTCAAATGCGGAACACAATAAAAGTATTATTTACATTTTCTTAAGAGTGAACTGAACATACTGTGGATTACATTAGGTGACAGGCTCAGAGTCTGAGCTCCACAGACAAACAGCCACACAGCCAACAAATCAGATAAATCCACACCATCCTCTGCTCCGCTGTTTGCTGACAGACTCTGCCATCATAACACTGTGAGGAAGCAATTTACAGATTTGTCTCTATTCAGCCCACCCATCAAGAAACGGTACTGATCGCAAGTCTGATTTACATGTTCAACTCCTATCGTGATGAAACAACAATAAGGAGACGTCACATTTTGGGAATCGGTGTGAAGTTCAGAGGCAGGGGCGCCGGGACCAAACAAAGCCGTTGACTTTTCGGGATACAGAAAGACAAAAAACTTTTTGTTCTGCAGCAGCACAGAGATGCATGGCGCAGTTTATCAGAGATTTTCCCCTTGTCATCCTCGACTCACTCCTGTCTGGCTCTCTGAACAGCCAATGGATTGTGATATCCAGTGAATCAAGATTTACTATGGCCACGGGTGAATAATAATAATAAAAATAAAAAAGTGACATAAAACCTAATACGTGGGCGAGTCAAGTCTCTATTCAGCTGGAGCTCCTGGTGTGGGTTTTCCAATTCAGCGTGTAAACAAGCTGCACTCTCTCTTGATTAAATCGCTTCCTCAGCACAGCTTCCAGCAAGGCTCTCCAAATGCAACTGCATTTCACCAACTTCTGCGAAAACCTTAAGCTAGAACTGCTTTTAAATGTTATTTGTCCCCGTCTAAAATTGCAACTAATCTCATTACTTTTTTTTTCTTTTCCCCCTTTAGCTTTGAACAGATCGAATTAAAAAGCTGCCAGCTACAGGTTATTCCACAGGTTTAACGTCGTTTTAAGACACAGCGTAGGTAAACAAACCTTGGGAGGCTGAACAGGGTGTCACTGAGCCGTCATCTCTGATCCCCTGGGTCGTTAGAAAACTGCAGCAGAGGAGGAGCGTGCCTGTCCTGGTGTGTGTGTGTGTGTGTGTGAGTATTAAAAGATTACACTAATTTCTATGGAACCTTTCATTACATAGACTTCAAAAGGCTTGCTCTAAACCTCAAACGGCTTTGGTTCACCTCCTCGATTGAAGCCAACTTGTCCAGGACACCGCGGTATGAACCGTTCGAACTTTGACTCGTCGTCTCCCAAAGTCTCTCTGCTCTTCTACTTACTTTAGCTGGGCAGCAAAATTGTGAACTTGTCTAGAAAAACAAACTACATGCCTCAAAGCATTAAGCTAGTCCAGTTATGCTAGCTCAAGAAGGCTAACCATTTTATTTGTTCTAATCTAAGAAGCTTACAATTGATTATCATGATGTTTGTCATTAATTTTCCATTATAAGACTGCAGAAAATATCCTAAATATATGGTAATTGCAATGTCAAAGTGTCTTTCAAAACTGTAAGAGAGTCTAGTTAAGCTAGCTCAAAAAGCCTAACCATGTTATTCATTGTAATCCAAGAACCTTATAATTGATCATCAGGAGGTTTATTGCCAAATTTCCATTATAAGACTGCATAAAAATATCATAAATACATAATCATTACAATATCAAGGTGTGAAATATCAATGCAAAGGATCTCCAGCATTCACAGGGATAGGGACCACAGAAACCTGCTAATAGCCAACATCCACAAATAATTGAGTCCCCCTAAAAATACCTACAAACACTTGTTACTAATTCAAACACCAAGTATACCTTAAAATGCATTAATACGCAAACTGTATTCAAACTATTGAAAAGGCCAACGTCTACGGTCTTCCTCATCTTTGCTCCCCGGGGTTACAGCCAATCAGTAAAGTGACAAGTAAATACCAATCCTGAACCGGTGGCTGTGCAAATATCACCCAACAGTATTTAAGTTAGAATTTAACATAAATATTTCAGCTGTCCAAGCAGCATTTTCAATCAAATAGTTTTGATATACTCTATGAAAATAATAATAATCAACAAATAGGCAATTTTTTCCATGAGTGAGTTGGTTCAACAGATTTATGTTTGCAGGCTGAAATATTGTCAGGAATGAGCACTCTGGATGTCAATAAGGTATGTTTAGTCCGAGTCCTGTAGTATCCTTGATGCAAATCATCCAAGGTAACAGAGATAGTTGTGAGAAAAATGTGGATTTATCACTGATATCATTAAAGCAACATTGCCATAGCATTAATCTTTTTATTTTATTTGTTTTTTTTAGCCCATTTCATCTTTGGCAAAAATAAAAAAAGGGCCTTTTTTGTTGCCAAAATCACTTTAGGCAAAAAATTATTTGAGCCATTATGGAAGGTGACAATATGCAGGGAGATGCTGACAGATGGAGATACTACATGCTGCTGATGTGAATGCTTATGGTTTCTCTGTTTGACAAAAGGACAAAAAATTGTTTAATTTTTTTCTTCTCCTAACCTCTTCTTCCTCAAAATTAAGTCCTAATGGTGTGAATTAATCCATAGAAAATGTTCTTATTCCTGACATCTAAGACTCAAACTGATTTTTAAAATCGGCTTCCAACTCAAATATAATCAACAAATGATGTGCAGCTTAGAAGTTTGTCTTTTAAACAGTCATTCATGTAACAGTTTGTTTGAATTCCCATTGTCTATCCAGTCACTTATCTAAAACTTCTTAGCCTTTCTATGTTTTCTCTGTCAATAGACACTGTCCCCAAAAAGAATCACCTTTTTGCCAACTTTTATGCAACAAAAATTGTTTAAAGAGGCTCATACAGCCTGCAGCCCAGTGCGCCTCTCTGTCACTTCTTTGTCCTTTTCCTCTTTGTGTTTCTCCCATTTTGCTGCATTTCGTCTTTTGAGAGGGCGTCCCTGCGTGAGGCCGTCGGTTTTGCCGGCAGCGCTTGTTGAGTTGAAGGCATGGGCCAGGTGGTACACAGCTTCGACTGCCAATTAGAGCAGTGACCATGTGAGAAGCGGCCCGAGATAACTTCTAATTACTAATGGACCTCGGAGGCATAACAATTAGCCTCGCCTTTAAATAAACCCAACAAGAGGAAACCCATAAAGCCCGCTGCCAAAGTCTGTTTTCCCCCCGTTTCAGTTTGCAAATATAACCCTGCAGAGAACCTTACGTGGCCTTGCTGAGCGTCTGAAGTGGTGCTCATACGATATTGAGTCCCTATTTGAGTACATTTATTTTCTTCCCCTGACAAGGTCACTGAGACTGCCAGCCTGTCAAGATCACAGTGATGAAAATAACTAGCGTGGAAGACGTTTTGCAGTCATGAAGACACTGAAGGAAAGAGCAACACACACAGTTCAGAGTGCAGAGCCCTGTGAAAGTATTCACACCCCATATGTCACATCACAACCACAAAAACAGGGGTAAGTTTGATGCTCCATTTGTGTGCATTTGTGAAGAGGAAGAAAAATGAAAACTTATACAAAAAAAAGAACATTAAAAAACCATGCAGTTTGTGTTCTCAGCCCACTTTACTCCAACACCCCTAAATAACAACCAGAGAACCAATGTATAAGTGGCTTTGTGGTGACAAACTTTGTACTTTGGACTTATTTACTGGAAAAATTTACTTATGGAAAGGTTGTTTTTATCATCTTGATCTTTGGTTGAAATTAGAGATGTGCCAATTAGGTTTTTTCCTGCCGATACCGTTCACCCATGAGGTCCGATCACCGATACCGATCACATTATTATTATTTTTTTTAATCATAAACACTACCGGTTACATTATGTTGAAAAAGGGACCATGAATTCACCTTAATTTAGACAAAAACTTGTTTTTAATAACTTTTTCCAAGAAGAAAACTAAACAAAACAAGCATTCTGCAAATTGTACTGCTATCGGTAATACTATCTTTAACATATGAAGGCTCTGAAGAGGCTAAATAATGCAAATAGCCAAAATAAAACCTCTCAACATTGCCAAAAAAATTCAAGTATGAAACTTAACATTCAAAGGCAAATACAGGTTCCATTACAATAAACAATCCAGTTACTGAATGAAAACTTCCTGATAGCATGGCGGCTAGCTGATTACTGCTAGTTCTGAGTGTCCGTTTCTAACTGAGCGGAGTAATTATGCAAAGCAGGGAGGAGATAGATTATTTTTTTTTAGAGATTATCCGTCTCATGTTAGGACAGCGAAAGTTTTAATATGTATGTAAAACGTATTGTTTTAGGTTAGATGCTGAAGCTTTAAACAGAGGTTCGGTCTGAGAGTCACTACCAGGTGGAGCAGAAGTTGCGCTCCGTCTGTCAAATAGCGCGTAGCAGTGGTTCAACAGCGAGAGTAGAACCAGCGTCTTACATCGCAGCTCAAAGACTTAAATAATTTTGCAGGTTATTTGTTTAGCTTTCTGACCATCATGCTAATCCGGGTGAGTGTTTGTAGCTGTGCGCTGCTTTACCTGCCATCTGATCCTCCATATGTCTTTTTTACTGCAGTGAGCCTCGATGTAGCCAAACTCCGTCAAGTATGGCATTGTTTTTATGTCGTATTAACGCATTTTGACGTGCTTCAATTTTCCGCTGCAACACGCAAACGTCCCCATTCACTCAGTGCGTTATAGTTCCAAATCGCTTAGGATTTGTTGCTGCGCGTTTGCGCAGTGTGAAGGAAAGTGGAGACCAGCTGCACAGGCAGGCTGCGAAATGAGATGCAGGTGATCGGTATCGGCAACAAGAGCCAATGATCGCCGATCATGCACTTTTTCACGAAAATCGGCCGATTGTAATCGGTGACCGATCGATCAGCACACCTCTAGTTGAAATGTGTTCATAGATCACAGATGCAAAACAAGACATATCAGACTTCATCTTTTTATGTACGCTGATGCTTGATTTGGAAAGTTCTTTAAGGGAAGTGTGAATTTGTGTATGTGACTAGCTGTACAAAAAAATAGGCGAAGTATGAGCTTGTTTCTTCATTCTTGTCTTTTTTCAGCGGTTTAAGCTTTGTTGACCCTTGAATAAAATATCTTAAAGACAAATGCGCTTTTCTCTATATAACTGATTCAATGTTTCTACCTTTCAATAAGAGGATTTCCACGACAGCTTCATACAGACCACAGAACATGGCGGACCCTTTAAAGCTGGGTTAGGTTATAAAACAATATCCCAAACTTGTTCAGACGGTCATCTGAAAATGGAAATAGTATTTTGAGAAGTGCTAACCTAACAAGACATGTCAAACTAATTCATTTTCCTATGAAGTCCAGTTAATTTGTGGAGGCATGAATGTGCAATCAAACTGATGCAAACCCAAACAAGAAAACTCTGATCCACATAAAAGCTTGGGTCTCTGTCTGGATCAGTTTAGATGCATTTTTGAACTCAAAGTGGATCAGAGACCGCTCCAAAAGCAGAAAGCGGACTACAGCACAGAGCATTATGGTTAAATACAACCAAAACAAATGCGAGAACCAGTGGGAGACAATTGCTCGTCCTGAGTCCATCGTTGATGAAAGATAAAAGCTAATTCCTGCAACTGCTAAAATTAAATACCACTTCATTTTTCTTTATATTTTGTGAAGAAGGTAGTTGTGCTCAGTGTCGTCTTCTATGGTTTTCATGTTGTTTCCCTTCAGTGATACTTGGGGCACCGCCACCACAAGTGAGAGAGTAAACATGTTTATTAAGGGTTTGTTTCATTCAGTCCACTGTGAAAGTCAACTGCACTACCTGAAAATGTAAAATGTTGCAACTTTGGTCCCCAACTGAACATAGCCCACAGAAGAGACACCTAAACAAACATGAAAACTCAGAGAATCAACCAAGACCTCCACACGTACTTAATTTACTAAAGATTGACCATCCACATGAGAGGAAATCAAGTTAGGACAAGTATTAGTCACGCAATTCTACATGGAAGAGTCTTGGGAAAAACGCCAATGTTCAAAGAAAGACACAAGAAGTCTTGTTTGCAATTTTAAAAACAAGACATCTAGGAAACTCGGCAAATGAGAACAAAATTTAGCTTTTTGACATGAGGGAGGATTAGTTTTGCCAAAAACTAACCCGATTTCCACCCCTTCCCCATTCCACCATTAATTTCTTTCCTTCAGTAGGAAGAGGGTTGTTGGTCAGAGTCAGACGGGGCGATGGACTGACATAAAACAGAGCAATCCTGGAAGACAACCTGTTATAGAAACTACAAAGGTCGTGAGAATATTGTGGACATTCATATTCTAGCACAACGACTATAAACACGGAGCCAGAGCTACAATGGAACAATTTAAAGAATAAAATACAAGATTTTGATTGAAGATCATGTTAGCACCTTTTTCATTTGTGTCATTGTATTGCATAACATCTGAAATCAAGAGATGTAAATACTTTTAGGTACTGCAAGTGCCTTGGCCAAATAATAATCAGGACAGCAAATTAACGACTTGCTCAACAAAGAGATCTAATCAAAATTCGGATCAAGAGGAAAAGAATATTTCTGGTTGTGGTGCTAAGAGGGGTACAACATGTTTTTTACATACAGCAGAAGCTGGCAGATGTCATGCTCTGCTCCACCAAAAGGCACCTGCCAATAAGCATCACCATACGAGCCGCCACCGCTGCCAATAAAACGGCACACTTTAATCTGGCAAGCCTAATTGCAGGACCGACATGTCTTCTCAACGCAGCTGATTGCGCTCGGGAAAGATTAAGGCGGCAATCGTGGGGATTCTCGACAGGCAGAGGACGACAGACTTTAATTGTCATTTAGCAATCATCTGTGATAACTTCACGACTGAGGAAAAACGTGGCTGAGGACGTTTTCCTTTTCTTGTGAATGCTCACACGTAGGAAATGCCATGCATTCCCTGCAGAGCTTGTGCAGTCTGCTCAGGTTTTCAGAAAGGGTAAAAAAAAAGAAAAAGACTATTGCTGAGGTGTTTCTTGGAAAACAGCCAGGACTGTTAAGTGGAAACAGAGGGCAAATCAAAAAGAAAGAGAGATGTCCAAAGGGAATACTCTGAAGGAAGAAAAGACGGTTTGTGACTGAGTCAAGAGGCCTCAGCGCAGGACAACTATTGGTGAAATATACTTGTACAAGCTGCAGAGGCTTCCCGACCACCAAATCCCCCCTGGAGTCTAGAAACATTTTTCTGCTGCAGCCTCGGTCGAAGACCTACAACTGTAAAGCCGCACACTTAAAAGGCTGATTGGGTGTGTGGTGAGCCATGGGGATTCCTCTGTCTGAGACTGAATGGCAGAACTGAATAACTGATTACAGTAAAGCCAGTGCTGACTTGGACTCAACCTTCACGCTACGGCAGCCGAGGACCAAAGGAAGATACCTTACAGGAAAGCTCTTAAAGCAGGAAGTTGGATCGTTATGAGAAACCCGCGGAAACTTTGGAATGAGCCGTTGGGCACTCGTGTGTGGAATACTTTCCGTTCCACTTTGAAGTGGAAACGACGGCGTCACCGCTAGAGCGGTTTCATCAGGCCTTGCCTAGCAATGCGTCTTCATCTGGCTGGCAGCTGGTGAAAGTTGCCATGATTCAGTGTGACATGCGGTAAAAGAGCTTGAGAAAAGGACTGCCATTCAGAGGAATTGCATTCCCCTCTGGATTGAAATCTTTGGAGCACTCGGGAAAGACAGGACTAAGTCTGGCTGAGGCAGCAATTATTAGCAAAGCCTTCCTCTTAAAATAGTTTCCCCCATCGCATGTCATGTAACCAATTGCGATTGCTAATAGAAAAAACAAATATGCATCCAAAATGTGGTTCCGTCAGTTGTAGCATCCCCAGGGATTCCCCTATAGTTCTCACAACAGTCACATTTACAAATGCAAAATTTTAGCACCAATTGTGCAATTGTAAAACTCTTGTTCATTTTGGCAAGATGTCCATTCTCTACTCCATAGCTCTACCAATTTTAAGTTCTCAGTCTTAGAAGTCCAGACTTTAGCAAAAAACAAAAACCTTGTCAAAGAGTACAATTATATGAATCCCATGGAGAGACTCATAGATAAAGCAGCACAAATTCAATTATAAAGACAGTAAATACACAAGATGTGCTAAATAGAGATGTCACAATATTGATTTTCAAACTCGATATTGATACTAAAAAATAAACTTGACACCGTTTTTGATTTTACAGTGACATTTTTCAAAGGCACATGCTCTCTTTCTTTTTAGGCAAGAGAAAAAAATATATAATTAATCTTAATATCCAGAAAACTCAGTGCTGAGGGCGCGAGGGCAGTCCAGCTGTTGTTTTGTGATAAATGTTAAGTTACAAAAATTTGGAGTTGCAAGAACAAGCATCATAATTCCAAAATAATCATGTGCAAGACCAATGGGCAGGTGTAGGGACCGTGCCCAGTTCAATGCGTCAACTATAAACCTAGCTTAACCCGTTATTGCCATCACTGTTACCGTTGTATTAAAAACCCTATAAACAAACGATGCTCAGCCTGGTGGGGGGGGGGGGGGTAAGAAAAGACTGGTTACCCGCCAGGCTTATAACATATGACAATGTTTTAGCTTTATTAATTGGGGCAAAACCAATGGGTAAGGAATAATTCAGCAATCATTAATATATAATTTGAAGATGCGGCTTCTCTGGCACAACATTAGATAACAGTTAGTGTAAGGGTTAATATTGAGAACTGTGCAGTATTAATTAGTTAAGCTATACATTTGTCCCTTATGTACAGTATATCATTCTGTTTATATATTTTTCAATCCTAGTTTGAATATGAATGCTTCAATTAACCTTAAACTTGCCTGATTTTCCCCAACTGTGGAACGATAGATAATTTTACTGTACTCTTCTCTCCTTCGTGAAAGTGTGTGCCTTTGATTCAGTTGTGCAATTGTTTTACACTGTTATAGCTGCTTTACTTTAGTGTGTGCTACCATTTGTCTGTGAACTTGATGTTGATGACAGCAAAACGTAATACTGAGGCAAAAATAAAAGATCCTTCTATAATAAAATAGAAACATAAGCTTCCTTTATAAAGTCTGAAAAAAACGAAATACAAAAATTTGGGCAAAAGTGAATGAGTCACCCGATCAATTTGATGCAAATTAATATTTAAATAATTCCTTTTAATAGTAATAGTAAATCGAGATAATTATTTTTGACAACCCGGGTGCTGACTATATTAGTTTCTAGCTATAAAGCAAAATAATGGTTGTGCAAGTTGAATTTTGCACCAATCTTAAACGAGGGGCAGTGGTAGCAGGAAAGGCCCCCCAAATCAAATTCTGCTTAAGGACCCGTACAACTCTGCCCCCCGGCTGCTCTAAACGCTGCAGCTCAGCTACCCAAGGTCATCCCGTCCAGTCAGATTAAAGAACTGATGAGCCAGGGCCTCTGCGCCTTTATCCCACCGGCTTGTTCATAAAAAAAATAAATAAAAACTAGGCAACAAGCTGCAGACGCCTTCATTAGGAAATGACATCTCTGGGATCACAACAAAACTCCAAGCCCATAAACTTGGAATTTATCAACACATGGGACACTGCAGGCCATGAAAGCAAGACTGATTAATGTTTACGACATATTAAGAGAATATATCAAAGGAAATCTTTTTGTTGCTCTTAATGAGCCTGCTGCCAGGGGACTATCCAGCTCCTGTTAAGTGTTTAGTGCAGAGATAGCTCTCTTCTGAGCTCGCAGTGTGCTGGAAATTCAACAGTTGCACAGGCTTAAACCAAAGGAAACACAGCAAACACTGAAGTCAAAGAGGAAAGGTTTGCTCGAGTTAAGACAGAAACACTCAGGGTTCCCATGCAGTTTGGAACTGGGTAGGTATTTTCCAAGTTAGAAAGAAAATGTAGAAAAGTCTGCATTTCCAGATGCATTTCCTATGAATTTCTCAATTTTTCTATTATCAACCCATCGTTTTTTGCATATATGAGATCACATCAAGAAGGTAACAGGTGTAGGAAGGAAACCCAGGACGCATTTACAGCAGTTCTGATTAGTCCGCTTTAATCAAACTCGAATTTGGTGGCCTTGAAAGTCTGGCTCATTTGGGGAGATGCAAATGCGCAATCAAAACTCTGCGGACCAAATAAGTGAACTCTGGTCCTTCTACAAACCTAGGTTCGCTTGAAGTGAATTCTGGTGCGATTTGAATGCACATGTGAATTTGGAGGGGTCTCTAAAAGCAGGAACTGCAGGGTGGGGCATTCAGGTTAAATACAACCAAAACAAACTTGTGGGAGTAGTACTAGCAGGAGAATTAGCTTGTGGCGTTTTACCAAAAACAAGAGAAATCCTTCAATTGCTAAAATGTGACGCCACTCCATCCCTCTTGTTTGTGAAGGAGGAAGTTCCACCCAGTGTCTTCTTCTGAGGTTTTTATGTTGTTTCCTTCAGTTATTCTTGGTGCAGCACCACCACAGATTAAGGGGGCTGGTGGGAACAGGTTTTTCAATGTGGCATGTACACAGAAAAACTCTAAGGTCCAAGACATCCTGAGCACATGACCAAACCACGACAACTAATTTGGATGATTACTTTTTACCTTCCCCTGATGCTGAAGAATTGCTGCTCATATTCGAGTACAATTTTTGGGTACTCTACCCACCTCTGCATCTAACAGAAGAAATGCATTAGCATCAATTTATTCATACACCCGTTTGTCCCTCTATTATTCCATCAGTGTGTCCATTCATCCATCCAATAGTCCATTATCTATCCTGTCATCCATCCCACCTTCCTTCCTTTTTACCTTCCAGTTTTTGATATTTCTAGCCATCTTAACATAAACCCTGAACAATTTAGATTCCAACAGTAAACTTTTGCATTTGTGTTTTAACATCGAGCATAAAAGGATTGAGACAAATGTAAACTTGAGAATGGGAAAAAAAAATTAAATTGATAGAGGCATGTGATGCTGCATATTTTGATATCAATCCGATACCAAAAGGTATTGCAGATACTGATAATACCGATAATTAATTAACTATATCTATCAAACGTCTAGGACATAATTTAGATAAAGTTTATAGATATCTATAAAATATTTTTGACATATTTCCACGATAAAGATATATATATATATATATATATATATATATATATATATATAAAATTATTTGTGTTCACCGTTTTCCAAGTAAACCATTATTTTTTTAAATCAGGATCTATGAACGAATCAAAATCGTTTATTACGGTAGTGATAAGAAACTACAATGATAAAATCATTTTTAAAAATTCAAGAGGAAAAATGAAACTTAAGTCTCATGTTAGTATCGAACAGATACCAACTTGGTACCGATATTAGCAATATTTTGGAGCCACCCAACCTCTAATTTTTGATGTGAAAAGCGTGTAGGTAAACCGGAATTATTAGCTTTTCTTCAAAATAACTTCATGTGCCTATAAGTATACGAGTAATTAAAATAATAAGCACATGCGCAATGCAGGCTAAATACAGGTGATAAAAAAAGCAGGAGGCAAACATGCACAGGAAGGCAGCAGGCAGCGCCCGCACTGGGTGTTTAAAATTGCTCATCTGCCCAGATCAGTCAGGAAAGTTACAGTTCAACACCTGGTCATCCTCACTAAGACTTTAATCCCGCGTGTTCACCTCTCGGTTTAACGCAGCCAGCTTAGAAACTATAATTAGAAAAGAAGGTGATGCTACAAAGTGTCAAAGCACGCGTTCTGGTTTCGGTACTGACCTGAAGTCGCTCCGGAGAGGCGCGCGGTGTCCCGGTACTTGTCGGCGCGCCGTAGCCGCCGGAGGCTCTGCGTAGAGCGGACTGGAGGGGCGAGTCAGCCCCGCCGCGAGAGCTCTGAGCGAGAGCACGCGCTCCGAACTGCCTGTTTGAATGCAAGTTCACTCTCCGCGAGGCAGAAGCAGAAGCAGGCTGCGCCTCCTGTCCTGTTATCCGCGAAGGTGGAGGACGGCAGAGAGCGGTGAAGTGCGGGGCTGCTGTTCCCTCCGCTCCCAGGCACTGAGAGGCGGGCGGGTTAGTTCCTGGAGGCTGACCATGAGGGGCACAACGCCGCTACGCCCCTCAGCATCCTCACCATTCACTCACATCTTATCATTCAGTCAGAAATCCTCCTATTTATCACTACCCAGGTCATTAAAAACAAACCCACCCGGTCAACATCACCCGCAGTTGATTTCTAACTGAATTTGCTTCAATGGTGATACTTTAGTGACAGTAACCTAAAGAATAAACTGTCTATGTTTGCAGTGCCCTCCCTCCTTCCACCTTCACGCTATCGCTGCAGCTGTTTTCCATCAGTGCAGCTGACTAATAGGATAACAGAGGTGACTGGCGGATTAAAGGGAGCCAGTCTAAGCAGGGTAAACTCCACCAAGCTAATGACACTCAGTCATAGCAGCCCGAGGCCCTGCAGGAGACGGACCTGTTGGGCTGGCCGGTGCCACTAAGCAATACCGTTTTTATTTTATTTTTGTTCCTTTATGTCCTGAAGCTATGAGGGGAAAACTTATTTTTCTGAATGGGTGCTACTGCTGCTGAATTTGTCATATCAAGATTTGATCTGTCTGGAGTGTAAAACTTGCACCTTCAAGGTTTCAGTGGAGAATGCTTGAGATGTTTTTAACGAAAAACCGAGACGTGTGTTTAGGCAAGGTGGGCATTACCCGAGAACTTTTTCGAAAGCTATCCAGCCACAAACCTTACTGTATTTACTGGAATTTTATTTTAAAATTCTGAAGATGGCTAAAAATAAATAAATAAATAAATCTAAAAAGTGCGGCGTGCATTTATTTTCAGCCCCTGTAAGCTGGCAGACAATTCTTCCAAAGTATTGTACGTCTGCTTTCTAAAATGGTGAAGCCAATATAAGTTAGCTTTAATTTTAAGGTGAGAAAAATCATATCATATAAACTTAAAAAAAAAAAAAATAACATTAATGGATAAAGTTCAAAAAGGTCACATTATTTTGTCAAGGATGACACTCGTGTCAATTTTTCTTTCAAATATATGAGCAACATTTCTCCAGCAGCCTGTACAACACCCTGTTTGCATGTAGATAAGTTCCCCATTTCCTTTGTGGTTTCGGCTTAGCGTGCCGTCTTAAGTTCTGCAGACTGGTAGGCGCTTTGGCTGCACTGGTCCATAACAAGTCAGCTGAACGTTCACGTTGGAGCGCCGCTTGCTGGCACCACATCTGCATCGGGGAAAGTGGGGAACGCGGCGCGTCTTCACTGATTGGGAAAGCGAAGACAGGCTGGTGAAAACGGGAGCCAGGAAACGGAAGCGGAGCTTGTAATCAAAATCTTGTTTTCTTCTCTTTCTTTTGGCCACAATGTGCCGTTGTGATGCCAGATATGGTAATGTTTGTTGCCATGGTGTTTTGCACCAATTGTGAACGCAGGATGATTACTGCTGCTAAAGGGAGGAATGGATTTATTGCAGACCTCTATTTTTCTCCCCCTCAGTACTTTCAGAGTCATGAGATCCAAGATGGCGCCGGTGTGTGTGGCTGCTCGTCTGTCTCTCTCACGTTTGCTTATGTTTGTACTGTTTATGACCTGTGTCATCTACGGAACTGAGTCTCTGCTGGTGTATGATCGCAACACACTACTAGACCTCCAACCTTTGGTCCAGGATATGGAGTTATTTGATGTTGCTGGCCAACAATCCTTGTCCCAGCTTCTGTCGGAGATTCCGAGTCACCTGTTCTGGGTTCCTGCGCTGCTTTCACCGAGGAGACGTCGTCGTCTCTGGACTCCTTTAACCTGGTACAGGCCGTATCCGGCCCTACACATGAGCACGGACACACACTGGACCTGGTCATTTCCTGCAGTCTGCCTGTGACTAACCTGGAAATCTGTGACTCTGTGTTCTTGGATCACCTGCCTGTTTTATTCAGTGTTACTTTGACACCTACTGCAGTTAAAACTCGCGCTGCTGTTAAGCGCTGTCGGAACCCTTCCACTGCCACTCAGTTCTCTACTGCTGTTCTTCAGCTCTGTTGGATCATCTGACTTCCTCAACTCTGATACAGAAGAGCTCTGGTCCTGGTACTTCTTCTTCCCGTCAAACCATCCTGGACTCGGTTGCTCCATTAAAAACCAAGCCTTGGTTTAATGACAGAACTCGTGCTGTAAGGAAGGAATGTCGTCGTGCTGAACAAAGGTGGAAAAAGGATAAACTACAGGTTACTTTTCAAATTTTAAAAGAGGCTAAAAGGGAATATTTGGCAAATATCATTTTCTCAAACAGCCATAACCCACATGTTTTATTTAACACCATTGACTCTGTGCTTAATATTCCACAGAATGCCTGTTTGGAAGCTTCTCCTGACATGTGTGATAATTATCTGCGTTTCTTTATTGAAAAGGTTGGTAGTATCAGGGCTCTTATCTCAGCTCCTGACTCTGACCCCTCTGTTTCGGTCCCTTGCTCTGCTGTTTTCACTCAGTTCGAGCCTGTGACTGTCTCACTTTTAGAGGATGCGGTTGGCCGCATTAAGCCATCAGGTTCCCCCCGTGATCCTGTCCTTCCACGATTATTTAAAGATATTTTATCTAGCATAGGGAAGCCTGTTCTTGCAATTATAAATAGCAGTCTGTCCTCAGGTGTGGTCCCTGCTAGTTTTAAACATGCAGTAGTGCAGCCACTGCTTAAAAAACCTGGCCTTCATCCTACTGTTCTGGCTAATTATCGGCCTATTTCGAAGCTGCCTTTTCTTTCTAAGGTTTTAGAAAAAATTGTGTATTGTCAGCTGACAGTTTTTAGAAGACAATTGCATTCTGGAGGTTTTTGTAACTTTTTTAAAAAATATATATTTTTTACATATTTGTTGAAACTGTCACTATGTTGCTACAGTATGGTTTGAGAGAGATGATTTGAAAAAAATGTCCTCTGCCTTCTCCCAGTGCTAACTAGAAACAGCCAATCAGAGCCAGGGGGTGGGTCTTAGCACTGTCAATCACAATATTGTTGTGACTGCTGTGGTTAGTTAGCATGACCAACCAATAACAGCAGATGGACAGTATTCCTGTAACATTAAGTTGTTTCTCCGCCAGTAGCACATTTAGCGCCATGTACATGAGATTGATTGACAGCACTAAGGCCCACCTCCTGGCTCTGATTGGTTCTTTCTGACAGGGAGCGATGCATTTCTTCAGACAGAAATAGGAGCTCAGGGAGGAGCTGTGTCTTTTCATAGATTATCTGTCACAACATGGTGATGTTTAACAAATATGAAAAGAAAAATATAAACATTACATATCACACCTTCAAAGGGAGTAAATAATTTTTTTAAATTGTCATTATTTGGTAAAATTCAGTTGTCACTTTGACATTAAAGTTTTTTTTGTGGTAATTTTTTCCAAAAAAAGAAGCAATTTTTTGTTGCTCATGATCGCTATGAAAAAGCAATAAAAACAGTAAAACATCCAAGCGTGTGAATACTTTTAAAAATATAATTATATAATGTTTTTATTTTTTGCTACTTTGTGGGATCAAGCACCTGAACGCAACTTGGCTATGCTTTTCTCCTTCGACCTGACGCTCTGTAAACAGATGCTGCAACTTTGAGCGGTCCACGCCGTTTGATCTGCCGTTTGTTTCTCAGTTTTTTCACCTCTTTTCAAGCATGGCTGCTGAATCAGAAATGGAGCAACGTGATAAACACGACTTGCTTCACCGGCCCTGTGAAAAAAAATGTTTTAGCGAGATTCACGTCGATGTCGACTTAAAATGATGTTTAAGTCAGACAGGCGCGCTGTTGATTACTGATTGGGCTGAGAAAATCAATCTCATTCCTCTCCGACATTGATTGTAGCGAAGGCATAGTCAGACAGAAGCTTAAAGTGGAGAGAAATGAGTCGACAGCTCTGTTATCAGGCAAACCCCGAGAGCGTGGACCCTTCTAAAAGCCCCACTGGAAAAAATAGTTTCCAATGGTTTAAGAAAATGAGTAACTCGTCTCATTATGTTGGCGTAATAAAGCAAGTTTCATTATGAGTGAACTTGTGTTATACTCTAAAAACAAGACACCTTCTTTTCTCTAGAAACAAAGTTTGTACATTTTATCCATCATAAGAAAACCAAACCTGTTTTTTTGGCTATTTTGCCAAAAAAAAAGAGAGAAAAAGATGGGATGATGAGAAATGGCTACGTTTGTTCAAGGCTTGAAATGTTGTAATAAATCCCCAAAACGTAGTCAGAGCTCTTGAATTATTTTCACACTTTATCATGTTGCAATCTCATGTTGCAGTTTTATTTTAATGATTTTAAGTTGTAGATGGTTTTAAATTATATATAGATGGTTACATATATAGTTTTTACAAATTACAATCATAAAAGTGTGATGTGCGCTCCGTCATTCAACGTTTTTAATGAACAACAAAAAAAATATGTAAGGCTTGAGGAACAGTAGTACTTTTGAGAAATGTGGGTTTTATTTACCCAAAAATAAAACATAAAGAAATTGAAAATATCACAGGGTCCTTAAGAGAAGACAAACTTTGATAAATTATGACAAATTACTTAACAAAAAGAAAGAGCAAGACAGGTCATTATAATAGTCACTATAATGACTTGTTAGTCATTATAGTGACAATTATAATGAAACATAAGCGTCAAATAAATTAATTATTTAATTTTTTATTCTGTGTTTTAGTATTTGAATTTTTTGCGTGAGTGTTTTTATTGCCTGTCACTTTGCTGCTGTTGCACAGGAATTTCCTCACTCTGGGACCATAACAGATATTTCTATTCTTCTATTCTTAGTAAACTGACATCAAAGAAATTATACAACATTTGAACCAACTGGCCAATTTGTCCTCCCCATCATGAAGCTAAACTTGGTAGTGTTTAATTAGCACCTCCTGAAAATAAACCTGCTGCATGCCAGGGCACATCTTTTCATTTCTTGAAGTGCAGAGGAATCCCTGAGGACAGAAAAAATAAGAAAAGAAAACCAAAACGTGAGCCTGAACTTTGCTTTCCTATGCAATTCCGTTCAATTCTCATCTCAATTCGGTGCTCCGTCTGGGATTTCTCCCATTGAGTCGGATTTCTCAGGACACATTTCCACCGGGCCAATCAGCAAACAGAAGGAGTTGTCGTGAACAATGACCTTGAGTAGCTGCACTGTTTTAGAATTGTAGTCTGCTTGTGGTTGAAAGTCAGCAATGTTGTTGGCCACGCTTCCAGTTATTGTACAACTAAAGTCAGAGCAAGGCATATGTTTAAAGAGACAATACTATATAAAATTAACTTTTTGTGAGCTTTACATCATGTTATAATGTTATTCCCTCATCAAAAACATACCTCAACATTGCCTTGATTCCTCCATGCATGTTTGAGAAATCCTTTAATCTCCCGTGGCAACCAAGTAGCTGTGCCAAACACCTGAGAGGAACAAGCCCGGCCTTCGAGGACAAAGCTCCTCTACTTCCCCTTTTAGACAATTTCCAGATAGCTTTAGAGCGATTGAGCTGTGATGGGTTAGTGACGTTAGTGATCAAATAAATCAGATTAATTTGTTTCAACAAGACATCAGCAGGGTCCACCCCTTCAGTAAAACATTCGTTTTGACCATTTCATTTTCCTCCTTATTCCTTTTGTTAATCGGAGGTTAGCTACCCTACTCCACACTGCCCCCCATATTTACTGGTGGTATTGCATCAGAAGATGAAGCACAAAATGAACGCAGAAGACAGAGAACTTTCTGCGTATTTAAAAGTGAGCATAAATGGGCGTTTGGTCTGAGTTTATATCACACTGGTTGCAGTATCAGATAAGAACAAATGAGATGCTGAAGAATAATTTGTCTCGTAACATTAAAAAGCAAAGCAAATAGATAACAGACGGGATATTAACCTGTATTGTGAAGTTTTGAACTTGTCACGGCTCAAGTCGACGTGCGCCAACTGCACAACAAACTTTCATCTGAAGTTACCATTCTACGGGCTGATTGGCAGCCGAGCCTCGTCTACTTTTCAGTGGCGTACTTTTGTCCTCGGGTCATGAATTCTTTATGTAGGAGAGGAGGGGATGTCTGGTTGTAATTACAAAAAGGACAGCGAGGTGGAATTTGTGCTCTTTCTGCAGCGTTGCCACAGTTCCCCTGAAAGCCCGATGCAGGTCAATCAATACTGCAGGCTAGAACAATTCCTCTCCAGTGTTAGTCCAGACGAGTTCAATTAACGATGAATGGGAGATAGATTTCGAGGTCTACGACTTTGACGAGATTTGTATCTTCATGAGAGCTTCATTCTGCATTTTGTCTCAGCTGTTGTGAATCAGTTCAGGCGTATTCTATATGATCAGCAAAGTTTTTGTCATCTTGGATTATTTAATATGGTTGAAATTAGAGATTTACAGACACTGCTACTTCCTTACAATAAAACAGGGCACATTTCCCACTTATCCCCCCACCCAACCTCTTTTATGGTTAAATAGCATTATCAAAAGTATTTATATTTAGTGAATGCCAGAACAATGAGAGGAAGAAATCTTCAGGACATTTTTAGAACACTTCTCAAGTTTCAAAGTCTACATACATTTTAGGTTTAAAACAATTCATTGAAGCAATCATGATGGACTTGAAATAATCATACAACTAATTTAGTAATGGTTAACTGGGGTACACAGACTAAACGAAAACTAATTTCCTGAAAGAATATTCAGGGCAGTAATTAAGTTAAAAATTGTACCTAATATAAATACATTTTTACATACGTTTGTTTTTTGGATTAATCAATTAATAACTGGATAGCAATCACCAAATCAGCCTTACACTCTACTGAAGCCAAGAAGGTCTGACATTTTCACATGTTGATGTTAGGATTTTTTGCATGTTGTAGCAGCTCTGTTATGTTCCGAATTGTTCTTTTTCTTGACTTTTGTTCACAATCTTCATATTTTCATGTTTAATTTTTAATTTGTAGCACAATTAAGTAACTGTGTTACTTTCAGTTGTTAAATAGATGTTTTACTTAAAAAGAAATTTTACTTTGTAATTTACCGCCTTGAAATTGGGCCTCTTTCTCTTTAAGAATCTCCTGCTCTTTCTGAAGCTCCGCCTCCAGGAAGTCATCACAAAATGGTTCCTCTATTAATCCTTTAAAAAGGTTTTTACCAACATTTCACTGAGCAGTAGCTCCTATAACAAGCTCAGCTGATGCTCAGTTCAACCAGGTGTTGCTAATTACTGCTGGCTAGTCTGAAGTAGCTGAGTAGGAGAGTCCCTGAACCTCAGCTTGGAAACTGCAGCTCAGAGGAGGAGCTTCGTCCTCAAAATCGGGGGTAGGTCCACAAAGACGCTTTGCACAGCTGAATGGTTGCCATGGAGATTAAAGGATTTCTCAAACCTGCATGAAAGAATCAAGGCAACACTCCAGGTATGTTTTTGATGAGGGAATAACATTATAACATGATGTAATGCTAAAATAAGTCAATTTTTCATAATACTACCTATCTGAATGGATCTGTAGAGTTTCTATGACTAAGATGGAGGGAAACTGGGTATGTGTGTTGGATAATCATAGAAAATAAAAAGGTATTGAACCATTTTCCCAGCTCTAAAATTGTTGTGTGTCTGATTTTGCGGCAGTGTGTGTGCGTGTGTGTGTTACACAGCAATGAAGTAAAAGTTAATTAATTTTATCATCTGCCTCTCATAGCTTGGCTGACATCAGATATCGTGTCTCTAAGTCTTTCCAGCTTTGACTGTGTGAATCGGAAAAAAAATTCTCCTCTGTGTTGTTGCTAATAGAAACGAAGATCTGATTGGCTCCCTATTCAGCCAGAGAGCCACAGGGACGTTATTCCTGCGATCCGCACCGGAGCCAAGCCGCATCGCCTCCCAGGAAGATGTGTGCGTCCCTCTGGCATCATCCTTCCCACATGAAGCCAAGGTCACTTAGCGGGATGCAGCATCTGATCTGAGCACAATGGGATTACCGCTTCGCCGGGCCGCTCTCCAGAGGGGCCAAAATCCTTACAAGCACTTTTTTTCCCCCTTTAACAAATCCTCAACTTTCGAGCGCAGTCCAATTTGTACGCATTTCCCCCCTTTTGTTATTCAGAGCATAAAGCAACTCTTATTCTCTGAGCTTTCTAAATTTATTAGCCATCTGGAACAATAGAGCAGAGCCCTTTTGAGCATTTTCCATTTCCAGGAATGGATTTTTTAATTTTCTTTTTTTTGTGCCTTATTTTTCTTCTGTTCTCCAAAGTGACGTCACTTATTTCATACATTTCTTTCATCCTTCCTCCTGATAGCTCATCAGGTAAAGCCCTGCATGTTTAAGGTGAAATGAGAAACACAAATGTGTAGATTCATTCAATACATCAGAATGTTAGAAACTCAGTTCACCAAGTGAATCACATTGTATAGAGTAATTACCTGCAGGCTTTTCGAGCCTGTTAATTATGATGATTTTCTCCGTACTGCTGAAGAAGACGTGACCTTTCAGTTTAGAATATTACATCAGACCAATTAAAAAAAAAATTATTTATAAATGTGGGCTTAATGAAAAATATGTTTTTACTTCCTTGAGATTATTTTCAAAACAAGTGTCACTGGAAGACATTCTAATTTATTTAACATTACTGTGTCCCCAAATCTTTTTCACATTTTGTCACAATAAGCTCAGTAACAAGGTAGTTCAAAGTGCTTCATGTAATAAAAGTATAACACAATAACCAATTATCAAAGGCCATCATCAAAATCATCAAGAATAATCAAAAAGACATTATTTTAATTGATGCTATAGTTGTTTTTTTGGAGCATAAGGACAGAATGGATCACAATCAAAAAATTTTATGTTTGAGCAATGTGTTTTTTTGTCCGTAAATGTGTCCGTAAGTGGAGTACGTGATTTTTAAGGTGCTTATTGTGTAAACCCTGGTCAGTCCACTTTAATCCAACTCCTGTTTGTCTAGAAAGTCCGGTTTGTTTCGGGAGGTGTGAATGTGTAATCAAACTCTGAAGTGGACCTAAAATGCAAATTTTGGTCCGCCTACAAACCTCCGTCTCAGCTCGAGGTTTGTGAACCAGAAGTGAACTCTGGTGTGGTTCAAATTCGTATGCGAATGCCAAGTGGACCGGAGGCTGCTCCAAAATCAGGAAGTGGACTGTAACGCAGAGCATTCTGGGAAAATACAACCAAAACAAAAATGTGCAAGTCTAGTGCTGGCGGGAGAAATGGAAAGATGAAAGAAAAATCCTACCACTAAAATCTGACGCCACTATATTTGTTTACCTTTTGTGAATCAGGAAGTTGGGCTCAGTGTTTTCTTCAAAGATTTTTGTGTCATCTTCTTCAGTGGTTTTTGGTGCAGCGCCACTGCAGGCGAGGAGGGGAACCGGTTTGTCAATGGGTTTGGTTTGTTTGAAACATCCCAATCCAAGCGGATCTCCCAGAGTATCAGGTGTGAAAACTCAGTAAGAATAGATTTGTGACTTCTACCTGTAGGTGGGAATCCAAGAACATTTGACTGGAAAGAACTTGTGAGGAACTGATGATGATAATTAGATTGAAAGAATGTGTCTCGTCTTACTTTGTCTAAGAAATTTGAGTGGTGTAGGAGGGAAATTCTGTAAATCTGGGTAACATACGGAATTTGTTTTTGTTGTTCACGTTCTGTGAATGCATGAAGAGAGCTGAAGCAGTGACAGACAAGCACAGAAAGTTGGGGTGAGTGATTTTTAAGTAGGCAGTTGGAGAAACGGCTAAGAGATTGGGCAGAACTTCAGAGACAAACAAGGAAAGGAGAGCGACCCATGATAGTCTTCCAGGAGTCCTTTTCTTGTCTTAATTTATAAAAAAGTTTAAAAAAGATGTAACAGTTCCTTTCCGCTTCACAATTATACACTACTTTTTGTTGGTGCGCCATGTGAAGTCCCATCAAAATACGTCAAACTGTGGTTGTGATGGTACAAAAAGCAAGACGGTGCAAATGGGTTCAAACAGTTTTGCAAATCACCGTTTCTCTTGCTTCCCCAGTCAGATTGTCATTTAAAATCCTTCGTGAATGAGACGAGATGAGAAAAATTGCCTTCAATGAGACGGATCCACATAAGCCTTCCCGAGATTATTAGCAAACCAAGAACGCTTCGGCTGCCAAGACGAAGCCTCATCACATCCTTCAGGAAGATGTTCCAAATCGACCTTAAAGCAAAAACCCGTCAGTGATTGATAGACGTAATAACGGCCAATAGAAGTGCATTGTTGCCATGTTGCCGTTTCATAGAGGTGCAGTTAGGATTAGATGAAGATGTGCAATGTAGGGAATTGGTTGTGGTGACCCTGAGTGCTGCCCCGGCCATTCGGCAGCAGCGACACACTTGAGCTGGAACCGCAGGAGTGTTTTTTACAGAGTGATTTATCAATTCCCACCTGCCAGGAGGAAGAAAAAGAAAAAAAACCTTCTCTCCTGGGAAGCGTTGTTATTTCAAATCTTCGTCCAATTCTTGTTATGCCTGCCTGGGACGCTGTGTGAACAGGTTTGTGTGGGCGCAGGTTGATTGGGCAGGCTAAAGCATGTTATGTTGTGGGGAAATAAATGAAAGACGTGTTTGCAGGTGCTTGAGCTGGAGAGCTACGTGGCGGCTGAGGAAAGCTGACAAACGGTCTCGAAGGAGGAATTTAAAATCCTTTTTTTTTTCTGATGGAGAGTCATAATCAAAAAACATTAAATGGATTGGAGAGAGAAAATTGTTGTCCCCTTCCTCCATCTGCCAGGGCATGTCGTGTCTTTCTTGTCTCACTTGTGATCTCCAAGTATATTTTCTTCCTGAAGTCGTCTAGTGTTGATCTGGGAAAGTGTCTCTGAGCTGCAGCGCCCTGTGGCCATCAGATGTGTGTGTTAATATTGAGTCTAAACTAAAGGAACTACAAAGCCTTCTCTATCATTTAGGTTTATGCTTGGTGACACTATGTGCAGGAATAATAATAATACAATAAAGGGAAAACATGTCATGTATTTTTAAAATATTGCAATTATAATAGTGCCTTAAAAAAAAAAAGTTATTTTTATTGCAAACACATACAGAATAACTTTATATACTCTGCATTTTGACTGCTGCTCAAAATGCAAAGTTTTTTTTTTGTTTGTTTAAATCGTACCTTCATTGTACTTTATTGATGTTGGAGTCTCTCCTCCCATTCCATAAGGGGGCCCTGCAGATGATTTACGTTGGTTTAAGAGACTTGACTGTGAACCAGAGGTGGTCTCATGGCCACGTCAGCTGAAGCAAGAAAGGTGAATACATAGCTCCCACAAGTCAGAACCAGAAGTGATCTGTGCCATCTTGGTAGGGAATCGCAGCACACAGCAGACCGAGATCAACAAAAAGAAAATATGTGGACACATAGGCCTGAGCTTGTGGCTTGCTTATTGTTGTCATAGAAACTCCATAGCAACTGCCTGCCAAGCTGGCTGTGGGTTACAAAGTTCACTGGAGTGTGTCACCACATGCATGTATTAACATTAAAACTACTTATTTATGTTTTGAGTGTGGTGAGTTGATGCTGAATGTTGTAGCCCATTGAGAGACATGTTGTTCATTCTACATGTGATTTTTGGCAAATTAGCTTTAAGCTAATGAAACTGCTAGTGGTTAGCAGCTAATCAGCACAATTCTAGCTTTTTTTATTGCAGTGTTTAATGATGATGTTTATTACACTGTAATGTGCTCAAGGAGTAAAGTATGTGCTTTATAATTTGCTGGTTTCATCAAGCATAATTAATGATGATATTCTCATGTGGCTGTACTTTGCTGTTCCCTGCAGAACTCACTTTCTCTGTGGACTGTGATGGTGCTCCTGCCTCTCCAAGGAATTTTTAATTTCTTGGGATTTATTCTGCACTGTTTTTGCCTTCAGTATTTTCTTGTACTTGAAATCTTTACATCGTGAGAGATGACAGATGATGCGTAATAACCCACTGTGGCACATCTGGAGGGGATGACCACCAATTTAATGCTTTAACTCTTACATATAGCTGTTTAACTGCAGGGTAACATGAATGGGAGCAGGGAATGCAGCTCATGTATCAGTGAATAGGATGAACAAGAGAAAGGCAAAATGAGTGACTAATCCAATTTGTTTTTCACGCCGAGCTTCTCTGTTAAAAGTTGCGAAGAAACAGATGTCCCATTGTCTGGTGATACTTTTCCTTCTTTTTTGTCTCCCATTATTTTCAATTTGTTTCCCCATCTGGCTCTTCGTGTTTTCTGCCTGAACGTGTCTGGCTCAAGCTAAATTAATGGCACATGATCTTTCTTTTTGTTCGAGTAGCAGTTAAGTCTCCATTTGCCAACTGTTTACTGTATGTATAGGTTTTGGAAATGTTCTGCACCCGATTCATGAAGCAGCCAAATAAATAGAGGAGCTTTTCCACACGAGTCCAGCAGAACCGCAGTTGGTTTCTCTTCAGTTACAAACACAACAGAAAACAAAGCAATTCAACCAATTCTCTGTGGATGAATCAGGCTAGGATAATGTTTCTAAATCTATAAACAATGTTGCAGGTAGAAGAGAGGGGAAAGATGAATCTGTTTAACAGATTTATTTGGTGATAGAACAGAACACTGAAAAAAATTAGCAGGAAGTAAAATGCAATTTTTAGATTAGCGAAAATCCTCTAAAAATGTAATAACGTATAATTATGTCATAATGAAAAAACATCTGTATGAAGTTTTATCCTGTTTATTTTTACTACCTAGATACTTTTTTGAGTTTTTTTGGTCCCCCTTTAATGTATGACCAAAGTCTGTTTTTGGGGGGGAGGTGTGAAGGCACAATCGAACCATGATGTGGGCCAAAAAGGTGAACAGAGGTCCAATCCAACTTCAAGGCGCTAAATTACAAAATCATATAACAAATTAAATTTTACAAAATTTAGTGCAACAAAATGGCACTGAGTGCCAGAAAAACATAACACTGCCTCTTTAAACACAAATGGCCTCCATTTGGCTAAAACTGGACACCAAATCCAACATGGAACCAAACACCTTCACCATTTCCCACCCTACACCCTTCCTCCCATCCTGCCTAGTGGGAATCTTGTGGTCTTTTTCTTTTCCCTCTTAAGTTTTATGGCACTGAGGGTTGCATCAGCGATGCGGAGCTCCTAACAGGCGCTTTTACCAGATCGCTGAAAGACTTAAAAGTTTGTTTGACGTTGTGCTCTCGGGGAGGCCCACCCTGGGAGCTGGGAGAGTCTCCTGCCAAGACGATACAACGGCTCTCTAAAGCACCGTGTATATCTACAGTATTAACATTCAAAGGCTCCCGTCCTGGGCCGCCTCTTGCGTAGGTAGCTCCTTTGAATTAAATATGTGTCATCTTTGTCACACGGCGGTAATGCGCTGTGGCTACACAGTGGTCGGCGCGAGGTTTAAACAACTGTTTGATTGCCAGCGAATCGATTAAAAGGCTCCCTCTCTGGTCTTTTGTTTGATGCACACGAGGCACCTCGGCGTCCCGTGTTTATGCCTGTACGTTTTTTTTTTTTCCATTTGAAGAGCGTTTCCTGCTGGGAGAGGCTTTCAGAAAGCATGCTCTAGATTTTCCTGCCCTTAAATGTTTGATGGATAAATGCGTTAGCGGTGTTTAATTGAGAATGTCCACCATGCAACATGACACGTCTCTCTGAGCAACTCATCGCATTAAACCAGAGCTGAGCTCTTCCCGTCTTGTCTTTTTTATCCTTGCAGCTGCCACTCTGACAAATCACAGCTTTTAATTTACAGCAATACTCTGAGGAGATTTAAAATAGCGACAGACAGCATGACACTTTTTGCTGACCCACTGGAGTATGCCTGAACAAAAGTCAGAGAATTTTTTTTTGAAAAACTCTTGTTCATTAAATATTTGCTGATATTATGGGTATGAAAAAAATATGATGGTATAAAATCTAGAGACTGTTGATTTTTTTGTTTTCTCTGGGCAGTATCAGTTCTGGGACTTAATTAAAAATTTTGATCAAGTTAATTGTAAAAAGAAAAAGATTCACTACTTCCATGGAGATTGTTTCACTAATAACAGGGAAAAAATATCTTGTCATAAGTGTACAAATGAAAAGTTACTTGTAAATTAGTCTTCTCTTACTTCCAATGTACTAGGAATCGGACAGAAAAAAATAATTATGATTTTGTGTTTTTTAGCATAAGGTGGAATCACATCATGGTTTGTGTGACATCATCATATCAATCCGGTCCAAAATCTCAGCTGAATTTTACACCTTGGTAAATCTGGCACTTCTGAAAAGAACAATAGAAAAACAACTTCTGGCAAATTTTAAATGTACATGTTGAACAACATTTTGCTACACAGCTCAATAATAATAAGATAAAATAAATGAAATTCTGAAAAGTATCAGTAGATGCAATAAAAGAGTAAATAGGGGTTTAATTGTCCATGCTCATGTGTTTATTTCAACCATGTTTTTGTATTTTATGCTGTATTTCACAGTTTTGTCGATATTGAAACACTGAAAAAATACAAATGGATTATTTTGTACAAACAGAAAAACAGATAAACTGAGGTAAATCACAAGCTGTCCAGGTCTCAAAGGTGAAATAAGGACTCCAGTTATCGTTAGCTAAAGGAAAGGGTTCCCAGCCTCGACTGGCATGCACAGAAAGTCGATCATATCACTTAACGGCGAACATCAGAGATGACCTTCTATTCCATATGGATGATTGTTTTCCACATTTTAGCTCGTGGCGAGAGACGCTCTTTCATCCAGCAGCAACAGGACTTTGCTAAGAGGCAGAAACAGTCGATGACAGCAAGGAGTCTTGACAGCATCCACTTTTCACCTACTGCATGAACATGCTCCAGTTCCGCCTCCTGAACCAACTCCGCTTTATTTTTAGTGAGCTGGCTGAAGAGAAAGGGGATGTTCTGGTGCCATCTACTTGCTGGTTTATACTCTAATAGAAATCACTGAGGAGGACAAAATGATGTGAAACAGCCTGGGGGGAAACATTTCTGGTTCTGTTTCCATCAGCATCTCTTACCGTCAATGCATCGGCTCGCTATGAATAAATCACACATTTTGCAAATGGTCTTAAATTTTACATATTACTGACAAGTCCTGAGGATCTTACGGAGTGTCAGTCGTTTTAAGGACTCTGTGGCTCCGAGGGAAGCCAGTCAGCATAAGACACTTTCAGCCATCTCAGAAACGAAGGCTGCATGTCAGTTTTAGACAAATGTTCAATGCAAAGGCCGAAATGACTGGAGAAAAGCAGAGGGCTGGTATGAATTGATTTTTTTTTTGTGAATGTGTCCCTGACACAACACTCTTGTTGGATCCCTTTTCTACTTCTTGTGTGAGGTGGTACATTCTCTGGCAGAGGATATCTGATATTTGCTCTCAATGTTGTTGTACAATGTTGTTTATTTAAGAAAATAAACAACATTGTACCGTATGCTGAAAAGAACTATATTGCTTTTGGCCCACACAATGTAGCTCAAATGTATGGAATAAAAGAATCATGTGCGGCGTTCCATTGTATTTTTATTCAGGCTGGGACTTTAACGCATCAAGCTTGATTCATTGATTACATAGATTTTATCATTACAAATTTGAACACAATCAATTGCATTATATTTAGTTTTTTGAATAGAGCTGTTGTATTTGAGCGTTTCTATTACACCCATGAATCTGTCGCAAAAACAACCTCCACAAACAACAGTGATGGAGGACAAAGCCGCTTGTCTTGGCCCACTGTAGGTTAATTTTTGCGGTGAGACGCTGAAACACACTTGTTGTATCAACGCTGTGTAAAAAGAAGCTGATCTTCCTTGTCACTACTCGATGCGTTCTGGAAGCACGATCCCTACCGTTAGCTCATGCGCTGAAGAAAAAACTTCCGGATCATTCTTAAAATCTACATCAATAAAGCGTGACATATTTATTTATTTTAACTAACAGCTGAACATCTCCAGCGCTAATGTCAGCGCCCATGGCCCATATTTCTAACAAACTGTTTTAAAGCGAAGCTCTCGATTTACCGGTCGATCTACGTTCCCACCCTCATCTATGGTCATGAGCTTTGGGTCATGACCGAAAGAACGAGATCACGGGTACAAGCGGCCGAAATGGGTTTCCTCCGCAGGGTGGCTGGGCTCTTTAGAGATAGGGTGAGAAGCTCGGTCATCCGGGAGGGACTCAGAGTAGAGCCGCTGCTCCTCCACGTCGAGAGGAGCCAGTTGAGGCTCGGGCATCTGGTAAGGATGCCTCCTGGACGCCTCCCTGGTGAGGTGTTCCGGGCACGTCCCACCGGGAGGAGGCCTCGGGGAAGACCCAGGACACGCTGGAGGGATTACGTCTCTCAGCTGGCCTGGGAACGCCTTGGGATTCCCCCGGAGGAGCTGGAAGAAGTGGCTGGGGAGAGGGAAGTCTGGGCCTCCCTTCTGAAGCTGCTGCCCCCGCGACCCGACCCCGGATAAGCAGAAGAAGAAGATGGATGGATGGATGGATGTTTTAAAGAAGTTCTACGAATGATCAGGTGTTTCTAAAACTCTGGAAAGCTGAATGGGTATTATAACCTGATGGTGGAATAACTAATATCAGATTAGCTCCAATAAATATCTTTGCTGTTGAGCTCATGTCTTTTTATTCAGTAATTCAGCAGTTGAAAAGGGTTTCTGGATTGAAAATGTTGCTTACTTTGTCAAAATATAGTTTTAGATTAACGTGACTAATTGATTACATCTAAGTGGAGTCAGGCTCTAAAACAAACAAACAAATAATCAAAAAACAGGTTTAAGACATGAGGGACATTTGGGCCCCGAGGGCCAGGCTTGAGAGCCAAAGATGCAGGGGATGAATCTGGTTAGATGAGACTGAAATAAAAGTTTTTTGGCCTACATGCAAAAATACCATGAGCAGAAGAGAACACACCACCCCCACAGTGACACGTGCTGTTGCATGATGGGAAGTTCCTGGATAAAAAAAACCTGTTGGAGGCTGAAAAATATGTTCACTGTTCATGAGGATGATAGCATCGAATACACAGCCAGAACTACAAGGTCTAGTCAAAGTCTGGTTAAAAATAAGTGAACGCAAAAGTTGAAAAATGAACAGAAACCCTCCGTTGAATCTAACCAATCTTGTGCTATTTTGCAGGAAGAAATGGCAAACATTTTATTCTAAAGGAGTCTGCAACCTTTGTAATCAAAAGAGCCATTTTGCTCCGAGTCAGATTTGTGGCCCTAATAAAACTTGATTAGGACCACAAATCTGATCAGTCCTTTATTTAAGAAAATATTTTTTATAAATATTTCCTATAGAAAATGTGTTGTCACATATATTTCTATTAGGTTTCAAAGCAAAGATGCAACATTTTTGCGACAAAATAGATGGATACATATGGGAAAGTATCCACCAAGCATTGTGGAAAATGCTGTAAAAAATTGTTTATTTTTTCTGAAGGTTTATATATTTATGTCAAACTTGTCTAAAGCCCAAACATGAGCTTAACGTTTTTGTTGGGCGCACAGTCTTAGCCTATGTAGCTGCTTCTGATTCTGAAAAAGCTTTCTTTTCGAATGACAAGTATCAAAAAAGAAAAGAAAAAAACTGCTAAAACCTGTGATTTTTTAAGTCTTAATATCTTAATGTAGGTGCAATGTTAAAAGCCACTGCAAAACGTCCGGAGAGCCTTTTGTGGCTCCTGAACCGCGGGTTGTAGACCTCTGCTCTAAATGCAAAAAAATAAAAAATAAAAAAATGTAACAGATTCATGTTGCATAATCACAAAAACTGAAAGTTTGTTCAGGGCACAACTAACAAAACAAGCCATTTCTACTCTATCTAGTACTCCCTCATTTCTAATAGCACCCTGGGCAACCACCCACATGACCCAGTTCAAAACCTGCAGTCTTTGGAAATTTTATTAGTTTTCAATTATTCATTGAATACAAATGAGGCTGAATTTGTTTTGTTATTTGTTTTATTGAAGTCATATTTAAGATGTTTTAAAGGTTGAAATAATTTTTATCATGTTTTGCTGCTATGTAGCTCAGGACTTATGAGATTTTTAAACTGAATGACATATGTTTTTAAATATCCTGCTTAAATAAAGGTCACAAACAAATAATTATTCATAATTATGGTCTGCTTTGTGTTGCTGTCTCACACAGAATCACAAACAACAGGACAAAATGTAAGAAGGTTCAAAGAGTGCGGATACTTTTGCACGCTCACTGTATGGGCATTTGCTGGATAAATATAACAATTTAAAACCTAAAAAAATAAAACAATAATAAGCAGAACCCAAACCCATCACCCATACATGCTGTGCTGCCATTATTAATGAGGCTCCCAGCATGCATTGAGGCAAACTGGAAAGATATCCAACAACCAAAACAGGGAAGTTTGAGTTTGGGGACATGGTCCAGCTCCACCTGTCGTCTCTTCCTGCAGAGTCACAGCAGCATTGCAGCTAATGGACTATACACCTTACCCTGAGCACCTCATGCTGGCCTAATGGCACCGCTGAGTGGGTTTGAGCCACCGGGTCGGTGGCTGCTGGACACCAGGTGCGGACAGAATCAGACTGCAGCTAATGAGCTGCCAACAAGCAGCAGCCTCTCAACATGTGGGGAGATTACACAAAGAAAATACATTCTTGATTTGCCATGTTGGTCAATACAGTAAACACACTTTAATATTTGCTGCCCTGATCATGCATAAATATGATGCAGGAAACATGACTGGCTGTTTTCATAAGCTGCAGCTGGTGGTGCAACAACATTAACTGAAGCACAGGCTGACACTTTGACATAAGCATAAAAAGCTTGATAAAAATAAATATTTGACTTGATATGACATTAGACATTCTGTAGACACACTTAATGCAGTCACACATGTAAATTAGAATATGTGTTCAGATGAGACCCATTTGTCAGATTAAAATTACCTTTGAAAATAACCTTAAATTAGGTGGTAAACACACTTTTATTTTAAAATGTTTTTTTATTGGTCTGATGTAATGTTCTGATTTTTAAATGTCATATTTTCATTAACTGTAAGTGGAAAATCATCATCAACAGAAATAAAGGCTCTCAAACATCCATTTGTGTGTAATTAATCTATATAATGTGTTTCACCTTTAATTAAAACATACAGACCCATTCAAAAATGTGAATATTACTGAAAATTATTACAAGTGCAGGTTTTTGAACTGTGTCATATGGGCGGTTGCTCAGGGCAGCATAAAAAAGGGGCATGCAAGGATCGAATAAAAGTGAGAAATAATTTATTTTGTCAGTTGCGACCTGAAGTGCTTTTCTGTTACTTTCATGAATATGCAGTCAATGCGAAAATCGACTAACTACACTCCTAATAAATTCCCTGTCAGATTTACATCACCTTGTTGCAAAAAAAATAAGTACTTCACCCCCAACTTCTGTTATCACAAAGCATAAAAGAAGTTTTAATTTTTTTTTTTTTTACCTCTCAATATGTTTCTAAGGACTATTGTCAGAATGTAACATTTCTTTGGTTTTGGGCGAGTTCTACCATATGAACCTTCATGATTCAGAAGTACTTTTAAGTTGTTTATTATTGTTAAAGTATTTCCATAATAGTTAGTTGAATTTTTCATTTATTGTGTTGTATTCTTCGTACATTTTATTCTTATTTTAAGATTGGCCTGCAGCCTGGCCACAGGGAAACAAACAGAGAAGGCAGAAACATTGGGCATATCCTGTGTTTTTAACAAACGTCTTTGTTTCTGGACAGCTGCAGTGTACAGATCATAAAGAAATTAAGTTATTTGATTTTAAAAATATTTTCCTCATGGACATGAACGATCATGATAATTAGAAACTGGATGTTTTATGCTGATTAAGATAAACACTGTCTTACTAATTAATAAGCCACCAGGGTGACGTTTGCCTGGGAAGTGAATTCAGGTGTCAGGGAAATACAAAGCAGTCGTGATACTACAATGGCATTGTGATAAGGCACAGTAATTTGAAACATTTCCTTTTTTCTCATCCTCTTTTTTTCCTTTACCTCACCTTGTAAGGATCTTGTTGGGAACACAGCTACAGCATGATAGCAATTAAAGCTGGATTCAAGGCACTTCCTGTTTAAACGCTTTGATTCTAGCCATGCCAATTAGGGTTAACTGGATTATTTCTCCCCCATTTATCTCCTAATTCTTCACATCAGTAGAATATTCCCTCAGCGGGATCTCATCCCACTCTGCCGGCTCTCTGGGGGCCCAGGACACGGCAAATGAGGCTAGAAGCACGATGAGAGACGACAACAGCTGCAAACAACTTCATCCTTTGATGCATTTGACAAAAGGGGGCGGTGGGGTAATCATTTTCTAGAAATGTGGTGCTAACAAACCTGTTGCAAACATTGTGCCTGTTAGAAAACGTGTGTGTTAGGATGTGAAAACACCCTAACACACACACTTTGGGAAACACTTTCAGCTGTTGCGGTTCTCTTTCACACTGTACTGCGTTATATCAGTCAAACCCTTTGAAAGACCTGTTCACCTCCTCGCCTGTGGTGGCGCTGCACCAAGAACCACCGAAAGAAATGACACAAAAACCTCTGAAGAAGACACTGAGTATAACTTCCTTCTTTACAAAGAATAAACAAATGAAGTGGTGTCAGATTTTAGTGGTTGTAGGATTTCCCTTTTGTCTTTGGTAAAAGACCTTGAATCATTTGACCCGATAGCACTAGGCTAGTGCTGGTGCTTTGGTTGTGTTTACCCAGAATGCCCTGTGCTGTAGTTTGTTTCCTACCTCTTGAGAGATCTCTGGTCTGCTTGGCGTTCACATATGCATTTGAACCGTGCCAGAGATCACTTTAACCAAACTGAACCCCAAAACTTGACTCATTAAGGATGCATCATCTACTCTCTCAAGTGAGAGTGTGTACATGTAGTTGTTTGTACCTTGTGTCTCTGTGCTGGACTGTTGACCTGCCCTGGGGGTACAACGCCTTTTGTTCATTAACTGATTTCTACATGCTATTGGAAATACCTAGTTTTCATCTACAGTGAAAACTACCATCTATGATTGGTAGTTTTTTTAATTAACTCGTTACTGGGGATGTAGTTGTTTTTAAAAAAACAGTGACAGACAGCATAAGAGGGACATTTAAGACATTTTACTGCTGGCAAATATGCTGTGGCCCTGGGACAGTTGTGTACAGAACACGCAATTTCTGTACAGCACAGGCAATTTCTGGTAAGTTTCATAGCGCAGCTTCTTTCACAATCAAGCTAACACATTACACACGTCACGGCCAAACATTAGCAATCGGGCAAAATCAGTATCTGATTGATTAAAACTTCCAGGAAGTAATTGTTTCTCAATAGCCAAGGGTCCAGACGCTCTGGACGAAGCAAAGCGGATAAAATGGGGCTGGTTTTTACCAGGTTATATTTAAAATTTACTGAGATGGTACATGCTCTAAAAAGTTTGAGAATCACTGGCTCAGAGGGTCTCTGTGTGGGCGGACTTCATTTTGAGAACTTAAAAGCTTTCCCATTTAAATCACAAGCCTGAATTTGTAAGTGTTGAATTCCAGCCATCGTTTACCTGACTGAAAGTAACCGTACATTTTAAGGTTATGTTTCCACGGTACAGATATGACTCCAGCAGCTCAATACTGCATAAATTATGCAACAACACTGTCTGAGGCTATTGATCTAATAAGCCAAAACAGTTTTAGTTTAAAAAATAGCAAGAAACCAACTTTTACTTACTCTTTTCCAGGTGGATTCCTTTAGCAGCCTCCAGACAGAAAGTGTTTCTCCTCTTCCTTTTCTTCAGTTTAACCTGTAGCATTGTGCACGCGCCTGTGCATATTTAGCATTGAAGCCTATTCCGACAAGTCATCACCTGGAACCACTTAATTTTGTGACGCCGCTTGACTTTTATTGTTCCTCTCTGTGTTTTTTTTTTTTTTTTTTTTTTACCGAGGAGACTAAAACGAGACTGTGGCAACATAATTAGCCGTATAGCTTCCAGACTCCGAATATTAACGGCAGGAATCCTTCGTTTTACGTAGTGTGCCTCGTCTAAGGCGGTATCCTCCGGTGCGTTCAATGACGGTGTTTAATTGTTGTTATTATCGATGACAACCCCCTTCGTCAAAATAATGAATTAATAATTTGCATTTACAATATTGTCATGTTTGACAACGTTCTTCTTCTTTTTTTTCTTTTTCTTTAATCGCTAATACCTGAGAATAACTACATTTAAAAATATATATGTCTGTACATTAGGCTATATCCAAAGCTTTCACCCATTTTTTTTCTAAATGTATTTATGTTTTAAATACATGAGGTACAAGATAGAAGCAGTATAATAGTGACATAGACAGAGTACCATTAACATACAAACAAAATTTGTTTGTATGTTATATATAATTGGGTGTGTTCAAGCCAAATTTATATAAACAAGTCATCAAGTCAAAATGACTATACTATTGTAGTGGACAGAAACAAGTACATCAAAAAAATGGATATAGTACCACACAAACACACACTAAAAAGAAAAAAAAAAGTCGGGTGCCAGGGGATTCTTCTGTCAATTAAAAAAGATAAAGAAAGAAAAATAAATATTGATACGAATGATAATCACCAGCAACATATGTAACACCTTTTCAGTCTGGGATACTAAGGAAATTGATCTTTCTGAGAGTTCTTAACAAAGGGCTCCACAATCAGAAAAATTCAGTCGAAGAGCCTCTTAAAGTAAAACAAATTTTTTCGAGTTTAATGAAATACAGCGTGTCTCGAAACCAATGGACATGTGGAGATTGAGGATACTTCCCATTTCATTATAATCACTCTCCGTGCCAAAACAGCCAAGAAAGCTAAGGAGGACAAGATGGGCCTCCTTAGCTCCTTAGCCGGGGAGGCGCAACTCCAAACAAAGCAGTCAAGGGGTTCAGCTCCAATTCCTTGTCAAAAATATCTGACAGAAACTCCCTTTTTTATTATTATTATAAAGATCCAGATATCACCAGTGACCTTTTTTTCCCGCCAAGGTGTGAAAAGCGCGTAATAGATCCAGCGCTCCATGCGTGTTGCTGATGTCTCCGTTTGTAACAGTGAAACAGGGGAGACTCCAAGGTTACACGCATCATCAAGAGTGACAAAGAAGCGTGATAGGACCCTCTTATATCTGCTGATTTTCTTCCCTTTCAACCTTGGCAGGCCTTGAAGTGCTATCGCTGCATGACTGGCAGCAAGAAAATAGTCTTTGGTTTGGAATGACAAGCTCAAAGAGATTAGAAAGTGGGTGTTTTAGTTTTTTTTTTTTTTTTCCTCTGGGTTCTTTTTTTTTTGCATAGTGATGTAAAGCCTCTTGAAAGCAAAGCTACTGTTCGTTCCAGGGAAAACAGAATTCATATTCACTAGATTTTATCTCTTTCTTTTCCCGAGTCATCGGGAACAAAAAAATAAAGTAAAAAATCAATGAAGAAGAAAATCTAGATGTGATTTAAGGTATGTGTTGTCTGCGGTAAATGATCTAGGTTTTACGGAACAATCTGCGACTGTTAACCGATGATGATGATAAGTGTGTATGAGAGAGAGAGAGAGAATTTTTTTGTATAAAAAAAATCATTTTTTACATATTTGTTTAAACTGTCACTATGTCGTGAAAGTTTTTTGTGAAGAAAATTGAGCTCTTTCACCTTTTCCCAGTGCTAACTAGAAATAACCAATCAGAGCAGGAGGTGGGTCTTAGCGCTGTCAATCATACTTCTGTACGTGCTGCTCAATGTGTTCACAGCAGAGAACCAACTCACCATTCCAGGAAAAACATTTGTCTGCCATCATCAGTGGCCATGCTAACTTGCCTTAGCATCCATGACAGGCTCTGTTATCCAGAAGTCACTGAGGGTGATTGACAGCACTAAGACCTGCCTCCTGGCACTGATTGGTCGTTTCTAGTTAGCATTAGGATAATGGAATGCAGAGGAAGTCTTTTTTTTTCACAAACTTTCACATCATAGTGACAGTTCCAACAAATATGTAAAAAGAAAATACATTTTTTTAAACAAAGTGTTCAAGAGTGTTGAAACAGCAATTTAAGACTATCCCTGCCAAGACAAAATATTTGCTGCCAAAAGAAAAACTGAATAGGAGAGACTGCCGTAGTGATGGAGTTAGGATTAGGATAAAGTCATTTGCTTTGTCTTGGTCAACAGAGCTGTGAATGTGAGGCCTCCATTTATTCTTTTCCTATCTTTATTTGGTGCAGTTGTCAGCGTCTCTGCCCCCCCAAACATCCTTTATGCTGCAGAAGCAGGTCCTGCCTGGTGAACAGCAGCTGAATGGCCAGCTGTCTCCTCTCCTCTCAACTGGCCCCGTATGCAGTTTGTCTTCCGTCACACTCCTGCAGCGAATCACACACTTCAAAAGCCGCCGGATTAAAATAAACAACTTGGTTTGGGTTATTTTGGGTTATGGTGTTATGTCACGTTCTGCCCAAACGTTCTGCCCAAACGCAGTCAAGCGGGAGAGTTTGAACAGCTTCCACAATATACGCAGATTTTTAAAAAGACTCGGAGTTCACACTGAGCAGGTTCCAAGAGATTTTAGCTTCGCACCTGAAAGACTGGGCATCACACGTTTACCAAGTCCACCTGTTAGGGGATCACAGATTGTTTATCGAACCATCTAAAGCCAAACGGATTGAGAACTTCCATGAGAATTTGATCCAAAGTGTGAAGGAGCCAAACAAGCAAACGAGAAATAAAAACAGCAGGTGGCAGTAATACGAGATATTCTCAGGATTTGGAAATGAAGTTAAGGTTGAAAGAGATGCCGTTCAGAATGCCTAACAGAACAAATCTAATTGTTTCTTAAATAACAATTTGATTTGGATAGTATAGGCAGAATAAAAAAATAAATAAAAATTTCATGTGAGAAATTCATTAAGTTCTGGAATGATTTTTGATGTTGGCTTTCATATTATTAGTTCTATTTTGTACTTTATTCCACTCATGAAAATGTAGAATAATTTGCATTACATCAACATGCAAGTCATTGCAAAGATTTGCACGTTTGTGATTTGCATTACACTGCAAATAAATAAAAATCTACCAAATCTAGTCAGAAAATTTTCCATCCATAATATTTCTATGTTGCCTATAGTTCAGACTTGTATATCTAAATATACTGGCACCATGTTTCTTTCTCAAAAGGAAGCCTTAATTGTTTAGAAGACAAACTGATTGGCTGACACGAGTTTCAGCTTTGCGCTCCACTGCCCCCTGTGGGTGTGGCATGTGAAACTATTAAAAAGTACTTACAAATATTATTGAAATGTAATTATTTTTGAGATTTACGAAAATATACACGGAACCTATTTGAAAATATTACCCAGCGTACAACTGCAGAACAGTATTGTTTGCATATATTTATATTTTTAAAATGTGCATTTAAAATATACATTTTTACATGCAAAGCGTATCTTTAAAAGAATTATACAAAGTATAATTTTAGCAATACATTTAATAAGAATTTAAAGTATATTTTAGAAAAAAAACTGAGGAAGTGTACCAAACTACATTTAAAAAAAATAAATATTTATTTTCCATTTTAAATACAATCTTAATAAGTAAATCCACTTGATAAAATGCAAAAAAAAAATTTCAGAAAAATACAGCATATTTAAAATGTTTTTTTTTTCTCTTACATATTCACTGGTTTCCATTTCCTGCTCTCAGTTTCTGCAAAACTCATCACAGATCACAGTTACCAGCAGGAAAACGTACAGACTACACAGTAAAAAAAAAATTACGTAAAAAAACAGGAAAATGTACTGGTAATTTTCTGCCAGTACATGTTCTGTTTTTTATGGCATTTCCAGCAGAATTTTTTCAGTAATTTAACAGATTTTTTCCCGTAATTTAACAGCTTTTATATGTTAAATTTTTAACATAGAAAACAACCAGGTCATGTAGCGGTTCCATTGACACCCAAATAAAAATGGGTAGGGCGGTAAAGTGGAGGGGCCAATGGTTCCCTGGCCGTCCTGTTACACTGCGCAAATCACTGCCAGTTCAGACTTGAGAGAATAATGCATTTAGTTCCCACAGATTCTATTTTTTTTCATAGCGCATGCTCCCTGCTTGCACTATGTCTATATTATAAAGATTGAAATGCTGAGAGGTAAAATATATTATTTTTCTAATGTAACTGCTTCCTCTAAGAGATCCAGTTTGCTTTATTATTTGCATTATTGTACATTTTCTAGGTGTCCAGCAGTTGCCATGCTGCTGACAATGATGTCATCAGCATGACTTCAAATGATGTCTGTGTCATGAGGGCCTTCTAAGGTTGACTTTGTGATGTCATAGAGGCCATGACATCACCAACTGATCAGTTAATTCTCTGATCAGTTACACAAATCAGTTAAGTCAGTCAGCACAAGATTCATTTGGACGTTTTAGCTCAGCTCAATAAAGATGAACGACAAAAGCCCACAGAGAGAAATGGATGTAAAGCCTAAGGTCTCTTTTTGGACAAAAGTGAAAAAAACATTGTCCAACAAAGTTCACCCTGGTCAAAGAAGCCCAGATTACAAGAAGAGAAACTTTCTCAGTGAACTTCTGTGGGAAGTGATTGAAAAGGCTGCAGATGGACCAACTCTGCATCTTGTCAGACAAATCTTTGAGGAACAACACAGCAAAATTTTGATCTTGCTTTTGAGAAAAACTGGAGAATTAAACGTGGACGTACTCTCCGATGTGTCAGAAGAGCTAGGAGAAAGGATTTTCCAGAGTATTGCGAGAGATGCATTCCACTTTGCCAGTGGACTGCATTTAATCGCACTCCTTGAACACCCAGAAGGACACCAAGTAATTGTGGAGAAATTCAAAAAGCACCTGGAGAATCCTGTTCCTAAAGAGAAAATGTTTGCGTCCACAAAAAGAAAGTTCAGAAAGACATTTTTTCCTACTGAAGACTTGTACGCAGATAAAAACTGCCTGAGTGAGGATTATACTCAGGCAACCATGGACCCTGAACAGTTTTTGAGGGACGCAAACAGGATGGGTTTCAGACGAGGAACCGAAGACGAAAGGAGAGTTATGGTGGAAAATATTCTTTGGAGAATGATTTATAAGTCTAGTTACAGATCTAGCTATGGGCATTACAAAAGGAAGCACACCGAACCTGTCCAGAGAAAGCTTGCTCCAAAAATCTGGAAAGAAGTAAAGGACATAGATTTCGTCTTTTTTGAGAAAATGGAAAAGAAAATCTGCAGAGACATCTTGCAACTTCTCTGGGGCAATGAAGATGCAGTTAGAGAACTGCTCTTCAAGTTGATCAAAAGCGATAACCCAATCGTTATTTATAAGGTTGTCCAATGCTTCAGAAAAACCCTGGCACGACCGCGAAAAATCATTCTCCGAGACACCGTTCTGCAAAAGGCATGGGGGCACATCAAAAAGGCTGCGTGTTGTGGAGACGCTTCAGAGGAAGAAGAGAGGCAAGAACCCACCAAGAGTGGACCGAACGCTGTGTTTAGTCCACGCTTAGTTGGGCCTCAAAGTTTGGTTTGCCCAGAGGTCAGTACTAACTCGGAGGAGTCAGGGCCGGTCTCCGAGTCAGGAACCACCTCCAAGACAGTACCCGGCTCCGAGATAGGACCCGGCTATGAGTCTGGACCCGCCTCCGAGTCTGGATCCGCCTCCGAGACAGGACCCACCTCCGACAAAGGACTAGCCTCCGAGACAGAACTTGCTTCCGAGACAGGACCCGCCTCCGAGAAAAGACCCAGCTCCGAGACAGGACCCGCCTCCGAGTCTGGATCCGCCTCCGAGACAGGACCCGCCTCCGAGAAAGGACCCGCCTCCGAGACTGGACCCGCCTCAGAGTGTGGACCTGCGTCCGAGACGGGACCCGCCTCCGAGTGTGGACCCGCCTCCGAGACGGGACCCGCATCTGAGACGGGACCCGCCTCCGTGTGTGGACCCGCCTCCGAGTGTGGACCCTCCTCCGAGACGGGACCCGCCTCCGAGTGTGGACCCGCCTCCGAGACGGGACCCGCCTCCGAGACGGGACCCGCCTCCGAGATGGGACCCGCCTCCGAGTGTGGACCCGCCTCTGAGACAGGACCCGCCTCCGAGTCAGGATCCGCCTCCGAGACAGGACCCGCCTCCGAGACAGGACCCGCCTCTGAGACTGGACCTGCCTCAGAGTCTGGACCTGCCTCCGAGTGTGGACCCGCCTCCGAGACGGGACCCGCCTCAGAGTCTGGACCCGCCTCCGAGACAGGACCCGCCTCCGAGTCTGGACACGCCTCCGAGACCGGACCCGCCTCCCAGATGGGACCCGCCTCCGTGTGAGGACCAACCTCACAGTCTGGACCCGCCTGCCTGGACCTGCCTCTGAGTCTGGACACGCCTCCGATACAGGACCCGCCTCCGAGACAGGACCCGCGTCTGAGACAGGACCTGCCTCTGAGCCTTGACAGACCTCTGAGTCAGGGCCTGCCTCTGAGTCCTCTTGCCTAACTGTGTTTTGAGCATTTTTTCACACCAACGGAGTGACACATTGTCAGAAGTGTCAAAACTGGATGCGTTTCTTCAGCAGAACTTCACAACTTGCGGGTGTGGATGATTATGGCCTTAAGAGTGCTAACAAGTTTTCAATCTGAGAATACTGGAAACCTTTAGTCATCCGCTGTTACAGTCAGAGCAAGGTGGGAAGAGTGTACCGAAGAGTCAGAATGGGGGGCTGAGGGAACGGTGGCGTACTGGGGAGCTAGAGTACCTTCGAAGGGGTTCGAAGAAGAAGGAGAGAAGGTGGGGGGCTTACATATCGTTAGAGGGGTGAGGGGTGGGGGAAGCGAAGAAGGAGGGGGGCGAAGGAGAGACATTGAGGGGGGGCTAGTGTACCATTGAGTGCTGGGGGGACCGGATGGACCGCGTATTGCAAGAAAGGGGAGGAGGTCTGGCTGTAGAAGGAGGGGGCGAAGGAGAGACGTTAATCTGCGGACTGGGGGGCTAGAGTATAATTAGAAGGGGTTCGAAGAAGAAGGAGAGAAGGTGGGGGGCTGACGTATCATTAGAGGGGTGGAGGATGGGGGAAGCAAAGAAGGAGGGAGCAAAGGAGAGACATTGAGGGGGGGCTACTGTATCATTAGAAGTGTGAGGGGTCGAAGATGGTGGGGCCGGTCTAGCGTACCGTTGAGGGCTGGGGGGGCTGGACAGACGACGTATTGCAAGAAGGGGGAGGAGGTCTGGAGGTAGAAAGAGGGGTGAAGGAGAAACATTAATCTGCGGACTGGGGGGGCTAGAGTATAATTAGAAGGGGTTCGAAGAAGGACAGAAGGTGGGGGGGGGCTGACGTATCGTTAAAGGGGTGGGGGAAGCAAAGAAGGAGGGAGTGAAGGAGAGACATTGAGGGGGGGCTAGTGTACCATTAGAAGTGTGAGGGGTCGAAGAGGGTGGGGCCGGTCTAGCGTACCGTTGAGTGCTGGGGGAGCTGGACGGATGACGTATTGCAAGAAGGGGGAGGAGGTCTGGCTGTAGAAGGAGGGGGGCGAAGGAGAGACGTTAATCTGCGGACTGGGGGGCTAGAGTATAATTAGAAGGGGTTCGAAGAAGAAGGAGAGAAGGTGGGGGGCTGATGTATCGTTAGAGGGGTGGGGGTTGGGGGAAGCGAAAAAGGAGGGAGCGAAGGAGAGACCAATTTTTCTTACAATTAATCGAGTAATCGTATAAAAAATTTAACAAAATAAAGTATTGGTAAATCTGGCATAACAGCAGTGTTACTTCCCTAACAGTTACTTTTTTGTAGTTTAGAAAACTAACCTGTAATAATAACAGCTCACTTTCTAAGTTAACCTGACAACAAGTTATACAAAAATCTAAAATTAATTTCAATTTACCGTATTAAAAAGAGGCAGGCTAACAAATACGCTTATTAAAAATGTCTATGATCCAGCTTTTAGTTTATGTATTCATCTTCAGTCAGTTTAATAGATGAACTCTCACGTTGCCCCATACATGTCAAGCTTTGAGTTTGAGAATATGGGAAATGTCGCCTGAAGTGGTGGTGGTGGGCAGTGGCGCAACTACACATTATTCAGGTGGATGCAAAAACATAGATCGGCCCCCCCCACCCCCTCCCCCCGACCGAGGGAAGGAACGTCAGGGTCAAGGAGCAACGCTCACTGAGCCCCCCCCCCTGAGGCGACGATACGTGAAAGGTAAAACTCGCTACATTTACCTCGTTATGTGCGCGAGGTGAAGGAGCGTAAGGCGCGCAGAAGTGTACAGGAAAACATAATCGGCGCGCCGCCCCCTCCAGACGGGGTTTTGGCGCCCTCTCTGGTGCTGCGCCCCTATGCGTTGCATACCCTGCATACCCACTTTTTGCGCCACTGGTGGTGGGCCATAATTTAACAGTTTGTATATGTTAAATTACGGGGGAAAAAACTGTTAAATTACAGAACAATTCTGCTGGAAATTCCATAAAAAAACAGAAAATGTATTGGCAGAAAATTACCAGGACATTCCCTGATTTTTTACGAAAAAATTTGAAATAAAATACTGTTAAATTACGGGAAACTTCTGACGGAAATTCTGCAAAAAAAACTGGAAAATATCCTGGCAGAGAATTATCAGGACATTTTCTGTATTTGTTATTTTATTTTTTCAGAATTTGCATCAAAATATTTCTCATAATTTAACAGTTTTTTGTGTCAAATCTATCAATATTTTGTTAACCCAAAACTGAAATTCTCTGTCTTTTTACTCTTTTGTGATATATTCACAAACTTTTTTCTTTAAAACTTTGGACATTTCCAAATACTTTTGTCTTCCAAACCATTGAAGTCTGTATTCTATACCATATATTAATTATAGTGTAAAATATATTAAAGTTAATGTATTTAATATATTCTTAACATAATTTTGAAACAAAACTAAATTCTAAGTCCAGTAAATGTAGTTGTAGAACACAAAACACATTAAAAGTAGCTCATTATGCAAAGTGATGTAAAAATGAAACCATTCTACAATCAATTTGCAGACTTTATTTTGAAATTTAAGACCATAAATTGACGTCATCTAGTCTTTATAACTAACCTTTGCTATTATATATTAAGAGTTAAACATATTCTTGAGCTTGCTAACGTTTATCTTCTGCACATCACAACTAATTTATTGCATTTTACTATACAAATTTCAACGTATAAATTAAATGTAAAGCAATCTTGACTACTCTTTGTAGTCAAACAGTTTTGTTAATTACTATAAGATAGAACATACAAAAAATTACTTTGGAACATGAAAATCATAGTTGTAAACAGGACCAACATACTTCAAAATAAATGAAATACAGGCATAAATATTTAGTTAAAAATCAAATGCTACATAAACCCAGCCTAATGCCAATGACAGTGGAAGACACTGGATTCATGAGTGTGTGCTCTCATTACCTCTAGTCGCTGTGAACATAAAACAAAACAGTTCATTTTATGTTTATGTTCTGCAAAAAAAAGGTTAATACAACTCTTAGGTCCAGTTACCAAGAGCTTGAAATGTTGTCTGACCAGTTCTTGTGCTTCGCAAAAGTTCTTGGTGCACCAGGTTTGATGAGATGACCAATCACGTTTAAACTTCAAAAGGCTCAAATTTTCCATGGATTCCCAGTCAAACCATCTGGTTGGAATGCAAAGCTGCTTCTTCACCTTCGTCTGCGTCATGTCAGTCGACCTCATTCAGGGTTTGAGCCCAGAAAATCTATAAACAAAGAAAATTGATACTCAAGTTTAACACAGAAACACTTCATGTTATAAACATACTTTTTACAAAACGCTTCTAAATTACATTACAGCAGCATATCACCTTTCTCATTAGCGTCTCACCAATTGCTTATACCTCTTTCACAAACAACAACATTGAGTAATTTTGATTAAAAAAATCTACACTACGAGTGTGTCAATTGCAGATTTCTGGCCAATCTTTAAAAATCTGACATGTCAATTCTGATTTTGGCCGATACTGATCGTCTTGCCTGAATATTGCTAAATGCAGAAAATGTCAGTGGGTTGGCAACAGTGGGGTGACTATTGATAACTGCAAACATGGAGACATGACCTGGTGGGTCGGTCTATCAGTCAAACGTCTCTAAAGCGGTTGATTTTTAGATCTTTGTTGAGGTAGAAAAGATCAGTGGATGAAATCACTTTCACATGTATTGGCGGATCGTCAAAATTAAGGATTTGGGGAAGATTTATTGGTGCACCCCCAACATACACAATACACAAATATTTTCTTTTGAAAATAAAAACATACACTGATTTTTGCATATTAGTTAAAATAAAGTCACCATGTCATGATTTTATGTCACGAGACGTATAATTTGTGAAAATAAAAACTCCTCCATTTCCCCTGAGCTACTATTTCCATCTGAAGAAATCCATCACTCCCAACCAAAACCAACCAATCAGAGACAGGAGGATAGTCTTAGCGCTGTCAATCAACTTAACATTACAGGAAAACCGTTTATCCACTGTCATCGGTGTCCATGCTAACTAGCCTTAACATTCATGAGAGGTTCCGTTAGCTGCAGCGTAGCCAAATGCAAGAGATCAGGGAGAAGTGGGATGAGCAGCACCACAGTGACAGTTTCAACATATATGTAAAAAAAATGTATCATAAGTTACATAGTGCTGCATTAGATATTATTAGAAAGACACTTAACAAAACATTATGCTAATTTTATTGTAGAAAACACCTACTTATTAATTTAAAGTAAAGGTTTAACAGGTTGAGTAAACCAAAAACAAATGTACACACCTATTTTAAAGATGCCTAGTTGCAATCCAGGAAAAGTTCAGGAGTGCCTGGATGCAGCTGTTGAGGAGAGGAAACAAAATAACCATATAAGGAGAAAGAAATATAAACACCAAAACATGCAAGTCTTCCAATAATTAAATCAATTAGTTTTTTTTTGTTTTTGCTTTTTTTTTTATAATAAAATGAAATAATTTGTCCCGACAACAAATTTGGAACAGTACTATTTATATAGTTTTAAGCTAAGCTACAATAACCAATAACAAGTTTGCAAGTAGGCATTTCAGTAAAAACTCCCAATTGGAATATTTTTTTTTTGCAAACATTTACTCTCAGTGATGTTTGTTCCCATTTCAGAAATATGAAAACTAACTATCTGTTTGTACAATCCACTAACTTACAATTTATATGAGGCAAGAAGCTTCTGACCCACTTTAACAGTTTATCAACATAACCTAATCTCAACGTGCCTGATTAGAGCACCGAACATGCAACAAATTTAACGCTGACTGGAACACGAGCCGTCGCCACCCCAGTCTTACCGTCCCCTGGTCTAACGGTTTCCCTCCGCCCCCACGTTACGTTCGTCCGTCTCTCCCGCTCCCCCCAAGTTTACGTTCGTTCGTCTCTCCCGCTCCCCCAAGTTTACGTTCGTTCGTCGTTCGACCCCACCATACTCCCCACCCGCGACATTTCCCATATTCTAAAACCCCAAACTTGACATTGAAAGTATATTTACCGAAGTTAAATGGCCACCTGCTTTTATGTTAACAACCGGGACATCAAATCATGTTATCAAATAAGACAACTGCAGCTTGATATTTTTAAAAAGCAGGATTGAGACATAAGTACCATGACGCCATGAAAGGTTAGCTTTCCCGCGCCCAGTTCAGTTTGACTTGAAAAAATGGCCGGTACTTTGAATTCGGTAAAATACATGAATAGTAATACATAGTGATGGGTCCAGCAACACCGACGCGCCGGGGCATGCATCAAGCCCACAGACCGTGTCGGTGCGCGTATTGGTTTCAGCAAGTCACGTGACCAATACAGGAACTGTTTCGAAATGACACTGGATGCCAAATTGTGTTTATAGGTAAGCGAATCTGTCAAAAGCATTTGCCAAACAAATTCTTGATTTTTTACATTGTCATCTATGGAGCAGCTTCAAAGGAAATGTTTCCGCAGTGTGGGACCATTTTGATCTTAAATTTGTTTTCATTTTTGTCGTTTCATCCGGTTCTTGTCAGTTTCTACTTAATCTATCTGAACCCAAATTCAGCTGAAACTGACTTTTAGTTTACTTTTATATTATGTTCTGCAGGTTAAGTGCCGCATATGTTTAACTAAACTGTCTTATTTAAATAAATCCACCTTTTCAATGCTGAGGCATTATGAGGCCAAACATGAGAATGAAGTCCCAGATTCACCCAGATAAACTCAAATATGCAGCCATTCTACAAATTACTCAGTTGCTTTTTATAAATTATTTCATATACAGTGAACCCTCGCTGTAACGCGGTTCACTTTTCACGGTTTCGCTGCTTCGCAGATTTTTTTGTGCATTTTTTTCCCTCAGTGTTCTTCGTCCTAATTGACCATATGATTGGTAAAAACAGTCTCCGCGCTACCTGAGTGCCAATAACGTTACGGTGTTTAATACAGATTGGCCACTCAGGAGATGGACACTGAAACTTTCAATGTCTGCCGGGAAAAAAGAAAACTGTAGCCAGAGGCAGCAGAACCCGACCGGAGGCTCGTTTGATGAGATCCGTCGCTCTGCCGTAGATACAGCTGAATCTGGCGGTGCAGGTTGGAGGAGACGCTTCAATGCCATGACTGCGGATCACATTAATAAGGCCCGATTGATGCACACGCACATCCGCTGATCTGAAAACAGGTTTTGTTCTTTGGTTTCAATGTAGAGTATTTATTTATGCTGTGTAATAAATGTAAAAAATAAAGGTAACTACTTCACGGATTTCCCCTATCACGGGTTATTTTCGGAACGCAACCGAAAAACAAGGGTTTGCTGTAAATGTAGTGTTTATTTAATTTTTTTTCTACAACAGAAGTTTTGTCAAAAAAGCTTAACAGGCTTAATTTCAAAAGGTTGTAAAAACTTTTTTTTAAATAAAAATGTGTGGGGAAAAAAACAGTCCATGCATCCTCATTTCAAACACATTCACTTAAATTTTCACTTTATGGTACATGTTCACATTCTTTATTGACTGTAAAACAAATATATTTTAAATGTAACTGAAGATACAACATATAATATTCAATAAAATACAAAGACTTAAATCTTATTGTACAGACTTGGTCATCAAATCACTACGTTGCCTGTAGGAATTTTAAATGTCCAGCAGGTGTCAGTATTGAGTGATACAGTATCGACACAGTATCAATACAGTGTTACTATGAGTTGAAACGCCTCACGACGCCTCATTTACCAATCACTAACAATACAGCAATCACCGCATCTTAATATTATAAAACACAAGCAAACAGCATTATAAAAATATATTTATTTTTTGTAAAAAAAAAAAAAAAAAAAAGACTGCAAAACAGTCTGCAATTATAGACTGCCAGGAGTCTCACGAAGTCAAACGAAGTCAACTACAAATATTTCAAAACATTATTCACAGAAAAGAATGTGTTCTTGCTTACTTTACTTTACCACGGAGGTGGCAGAAAGGTAACTCTGTCTCTTAATCCAACCGAAGTCCAAAAGATAAATGTTCCAGGGTCCAGTTAGCGAGCTTGAAATGTCATCTGACCAGTTTTCGCGCTTCGCGAAGGTTCTTGTTCCTATGATGCAATGCGTAAAATGGGAAATACAGTACAAATACCTGTAAAACTAAAAAACTGAGAAATTCCTTAAAATTTCTACAGTACATTTACCTGTTTTTTTACAGTTTATTTTTACAGTGTACAAACGCTGTTTAGTGTGACAGCCGCTAACCGTCCCAGGATTTCCCATCAGCCTCAGCAGCGCCTCCAGGAACCGTCGGTGCAGATCTCTGATCCAAAGAGTAGTTTTTAGTTTCCCGTCTCTCTTTATGACATGAATTTCACAAACAGTGAGCACCACCAGCTGTATTTCACGTTTTAACGCGACACCAAGTTATTGTTCACATGCCTGTAAGTGGATGTGCCGAGGAGCCACACAATGAGATCTGAGGACGAAACATGGGAGTCATGGTGTGAAGATGAAGGTTAGCAGAATCCTTGGATGCAAATAAAAACAAGGGTTTTTTTTCTTTCTTGCTTCGGTATTGAGATCTGCGTATTTGAGTCTTGAATTGTCAACTCCAGCTAGTAAATGTTATTGTTGTTTATTAATTACCGGTGACATATCTGGAAGCTCAGAGGGGGAAAAAAAAAAAACACAATTTGCTGCTCCATGGGACACAACATTCATCCTTATGCATTGCACTTCCAGCCACGTTTGTTAATTCAGAGTGTTCCCCTTCTGTCTTAAAGAGGAAGAAAAAAAAGAAGAGAAAACAGGAAATAGGATCTGGACTTCAATTTGCAGGCAAGATAGGAATCCAACCCAGGTGTGAGAAGTGAAAAATACATCCAACTGACAAGTTTCCCCCCGTAGAGGTCTGTGTCCTTGCTGCCGTGGTTCATTTTCTTGTTGAAGCATCTATAACCCAAAAGTTTGTCGTTTTTTGTCACATTACAGTCACAAACTTTAATTTATTTAATTTGATTTCATAGAAGTTCATTATTTTCAAGTGAAAAGACAGGTAGCTTAAATTTTTTTCTCACGAAAACATTGAGACCTTTTAGGCGTTTTAGATTATTATTTGTAAAAAGTTATTAAAGACAGAACTGACTTTTTTGAGCTTTAGATCACGTTATAGTGTTATTCTTTCATCAGAAATACACCTGGGCTGTTGCTCTGAGTCTCTCATTCATGTTTGAGTCTCCCGTGGCAACCATTTAGAAGTGCCAAAACACTTGCTCATCCAAAGCACCGCCTACTTACCCAAAGCTCCGCCTTGGATCATCAGCCTAACCGAGTTTCCTCCTCGCAGAGCAGCCCTCTTCTGCGACTCCTCCACTCAGCTCCCCCAGACTAGCGGGAGCAGCAATTAGCAAACACTTGGTGGAGTCTACTGAGCTTGACATACGATCTACTTATAAGATCAACGCTCCGAAGAACGATTGTAAACAGCATCACGGAGAAGCATTGTTGCGATAACTTGAAGGCGGAGTGTCTGAGAGAGCAGGAGCTTCTTAAAGAGACAGAGATCCAATTTGAAGGCATCAGAGGTTGCGTTTCCACTGACCGTATAATTATGCAATTCAACAATTCAAAAACAAATTTGCTTAATGGAAACACTGCAATTTTGAAAAAACTCTTGTCGATAAAACATTTTGCCGCTAAGAGGATGTTGTTTTCATGGCTGTATCAAAATTTGTTTATCTCGCAAAACTGCAGTGCAAACATTTTTTTCACAAACTACAAAGACGACGACAATAGGAAGTAATTGGAGCATGTTTTCTATATGAACAAACTTATTCACATGTGATTTTAATTGCCTTTCTTATTTAATGGAAACACCACAATTGTGAAATAATGGCAGGATTTTTTTTTTGAATCATTCTCAGAATATTGACAACGTTTTGTGCACATTTGTAACGGAAACGCAGCTCAATTCAAACTTGATGCAAAAATCACTTTTTTTTATTAAAGGGGTTTTATATAAATAGCATTTTATAGCAACTGAAGGTAAAATAGTTACTTTTGTGCAATAAAATGTCACTATGTGCCTGGAAAATGTATAATACCACAGTGCATAACTGCGCATAGCTTATATTAAATGTAAAATTTTATGTTAAATCAATTAAATTAATCAAATAAATTGGGTCAAGATTTTACAAAATTTCTCTAAAATAACTTTTGGTTTAATATAGTTGCTAAAGACAGTTAAGTCAACTTAAATTAGGTTTCAGCAATATCTTTAACTTGACAGTTAAAGTTGATAACAATAAGAAAGTAGCCTGAGTCAATTTGAGCTTTTTTTTTTAGATTTGTAACATAAAATCCTAATAACACATTGATGTTTCTGGTTGTAAAGTGGCAAACCGTGCAGGAGGGTATGAATACTTTCATAAACCGTGTCTTAAAGGCGGCAGCTGGTGAACGTGTGTTAACTGCACAACAGGCCGGACAGTCAGGAGTAATAATTAATGCGTGGTGTGTGCATTTTTTTTTTTTTTTTTTTTTTTACAGCCATCATGATCAAAAGCGGTCTGAGCTGTCCCAGCGCTCCGTCAGGGAACATCTGTTCCACCCCGGCACTCTGACTGACTGACTGACTGACTGACTAATGGAAATCTGGAGACACTACCGGGAATTCTCCGGTATTCCTGGATGTTGCATAATCAGAGTTCAGGAGGAAATAAAAACCTGGGCTTCGCTAAAAAAACAAAAAAAGAATGAAGTAATCCAGAAATCAAACAAGCATTACTCCCCATCAAGGTTTGTTTATATTCAATCGCTCTCTCTGTTATCCATCACCTTTTAAAATCTCTCCAGTCCATGTGGAGGTGCTGCATGTGTTTCAGACTTAATAACTCATTCACTCGCCGGGGAATACAATGGAGTGGCAGGAAGCAGCTGCAGGTAATACATAAAGATGAAGTAGAGAGAGAGAGAGAGAGCAGCTTTTGAAGACAAAACCAATTACTGCAGAAAGTTTCTGAGTCAGTTGGAGCACAGAAGTCATTTCATATAATTTCACACCACATTTCAAGGAAATATACCTTGTAATACTTTCACGTGTTTAATGTAGATCTCTTTTGAGCGCGAGCTTCCCTCAAACAGAAGAGACCAGAGGTGAAGCAGGGAAAAAAAGGGATAGAGTGAGTGAAATATGCTAGGTTAAAAACTATGTGTCTCACTTAGACGTTGCTCGAAAAGAAGCGATTCGCGCCTGGGTTAATTCAGGACGACAGAGTTGGGTTATGGGTTTGACGATTTGACACAAACTAGCAGGTTTTCAACGCAAAGTAAAAAAAAAAAAAGAATTAAAGATTAAGGTCTTTTTGACTAATTTAAATTACTAAAACAAACAAACAAAAAATCCCTGCACCATCCCATCTTTGTGCAGATCTAGTTTTATGCTCCAAAGCGTTATTTAACAAAATGAGGTGTTTAATTTATTTTTAACATTGTATTTTCATATATTTATGCTAGGGCTGAAAAGTCTAGTTTCCCAGAGCTACCATCTGCAACTTTAGATGCGTTCCTTCTCTAACACACCTGGATCATTGACTCATTATAAGCCTCTACAGAACTGAGTTGCTGCTAATGAGGGAAGTCAACCATTAGTCTGGGGTGTTTTAGCAGGGATGCATCTAAAAGTTGCAGTCTGGAGAACTGGACCTGGACACTCCTGATTTGTACCGTCAATGTGGCCCATTGAGGGAGGCCAATATGTTGAAGTGGCCCTCTGTGAAATTGAGTTTGACACCCCTGCTTTAGAGATACCTGTGTGGCAAAGAAAATACAGCAGTGTTGGGACAAGGGAAATGGCTTCCTATTTCTTCATGAAGCAAAACATTGCCCATGGTGGGTGGAGGTTGGAGTCCGAGTGTGTGGACAAGTGTCTTTTATACAGTGTTACAGGTCCAGCCTTTCCCTAGGGGGCAGTGGAGAGCAACATGTAGGTGCTGGGAGGAGGAGCTATCCAGAGAAGCCAGCTATCCAGTACGTTGTACTTGTTAATCCTGCCAAAAGAGGAATGAAGTTCTTAAATCATTCATCTGCCTCCTCCTTGCTTTTGCCCGCCAGCGGTGCAGAACCGATACAAGCTTGTTACCAGCGAATGAGCCGAAATAGACACCATCCAGTTCTGGACTTACTGCAGGTAACGAGTTCAAACAGGTGCAGTAAAATACAGGTTACGAGTGAAGGATAGAAAGATTTATCAGACACTAGAAATTGCGTCATCGTTTAGGCTGTTTTCACCCCTGGTAGTCCAGTAGACAGTTTTGTTGGGGAACAAAATTGTAGCATTTGTTTCATTTCCATCTGCTGTGGTTCTCTTTCACACTGCACTGTGTCAAACTAACCAAACTATATGAAAAACCTGTTCACCTCCTTGCCTGTGGTGGCTCCGCACTAAACCACTGAAAGAAACATGAAAACCTCTGAAGGCACTGAATGCAACTTTCTTCCTAAAAAAAATTAAGTAACATCAAATTTTACAGAGGTAGGATTTCTCTTTTGGTTTGGTAAAAGACCACATGCCATTTCTCCTGCCAACACTAGACTCGTGCATTTGTGTTGGTTACATTTACCCAGAATGCCCTGCGCCATCATCCAGTTTCTGCTTTTGGAGCAGCCGCCAGTCAAACCGCACCAGAGGTCACTTCAATTCTACACAGACCGAGGTTTGTAGGCAGTCCAGAGTTTTCTTTTTTGGTCCACAGAGTTCAATTGTGCATTCAAACCTCCCCAAATGAACCAGTCTTACAGGCCAACTAATAGTTTGAGTAAAGAGGACTCAACAGTGCTGGTGTGAATGCACCCTTTTGTTTGTCAAAGAGCCCAAACACAGATCTTTCTGTAGTAATGTGAGGTTTTTATTTTTAATAAAGAAATAAAAACAAAAGGAAACAAGGAAAATTACAAAACTGCCAGAGGGGACACAGCTTGGGTCGAATCACAGGGAAAACAGCAGGGAGGCAACGGAGACATCCAGCAGTGAGCCACAGAAAGAGAGGAACTTCAATACTGGGGAGCTTGATTACTAGACAAGTGACAGGTGGTTGATTGGGAACAGGTTGCACCTGTAGGTGGAGATGAAACAGGCAAGCTAAGGAAAGAGACTAAAGGACATGAGAGAAGCTGAGGAAGACATAATAATAAAAAGGAGAAACAGTAGTCTAAGGAACGGCACATAGAATAAAATGTGAGCATAAACTAAGAAGCTCAATACAAAGGAATGCATTAAAAAGGCAAAAAAGTGAATTAACGTCAATCAAATAATCAAAATCCTAACACTCAAGGATTATGATGGTATAATTGCACAATGTGACACTTCAAAAAGTGATTTTGCTTAACGTAAGTACAGCAGTTTGAAAAAACTCAATGCGGTTTTTTTTGGCGGCATCAAAATTGGTTTTCACTTTTTTTTTTTTCTTCGCATCACAAGTCACATGATCAACAAACCAAATGTTGCTGACTCAAAACACAAAGATGGCAATGACAGGATGTGGTAGGAGGATGACACAGCATGTTTTTTTAATGACTTCTAATGTGAACAAACTTATTCAGCTGTGGTTTTAAATGCATTTCTTATTCTATGAAAACATAAATAAATTTTTTTTTGTTTTTTCGACATCAGGGGAATATCGACACAGCTTTTAGCACATTTTTAATGGAAGCGCTGCTTTAATGATCCTTCTAGGAAATTCTAATCCAATTTGCATTAAGGAACATTTGTGTGATAATTCTACAGTATGTGAGTCAGCTACAGTCTGTGCCTGGGTTTTGCCCTTGACTGTCTAAAATGATGGAGTCAGTAAGTAGACGACTTCATTGTGGGAGACAAAGTCAGTGGATCATTAATCATCTATCGGAGGCTTTTATAACCTTCAATTCAGAGTCTCAGACTTCGCCTGCTTACCTCTGCAGGAGACGATGTTCAGAAAACACTTCACAGCGTCTGTAGTCAGGATGATTTAGAATGGTTGAATATTTCTCTTCCAACTCAAAAGTTGGGTATAAAAAAAAGAACATTCCACCAAATAAAACCCTTCTTAGCTTGTTTCAGAGAATGTTATTCATATATCTTTTGTGGAATCAACAAGAAAAGCATCCTGAGGGGAGGATTACATTGGACCCCCTCCCATAAAATTCAATATGATATGTAATGTTGCCTGCAAGTGATAAGTGATTGTTCACTCAGTACAATTATGAATAATGAGGGACACTGACCCCGAAACACACACGCACACACCCCCACACACGAGTACACACACACACACACACACACCTCAATCCGATATGAAACTTTCTGTCTTAATAACCTGATGATTAACACATTCACAGGGTCCGACTACAGGCTCCCAGCAGCCGTGTGGCTTATTCATAAAACATGATTTATGACTCCCACCAGCGATAGTAGAAATGAAATGATCGCTAGTGACAGACAATGGAACACCGTGTCAAAAATGCTGGTGAAAGGCTAAAGGCCCTTCTGTCGATCTGTGATTCTAACAGAAAAAAAAAAAAAACTACACCTTAAAATGAAATGCTGTTTTTGGGTCGAGGAAATCTCTCCAGCTGTCTCACCTGCTTCTCCTCATCACGCTTTCTTTTGAATTTTTTTTTTCCAATTGAAAAGGTATTGTGGGTTTGCTGCCATAAAGTGGTTCTCTAAGGTTTTATTAAGCTGTTAATTTGAGACTTCCACTTTGTAAAAAATCTAAAGTCAAGCATCCACCTCAGCAGGACTTTTACCAGTTTAAATGTTTTTGTCTCAGTTGTTGGCCATGAACCAGGCATATTCAAATGCTTTCCTTTAGTATCAGAAGGTGATAAAATACCCAAACCAACTATATATTTGCATCAATCTCTTCATATGACTTAACATAAAGACTTCATCCACTTATCATTTGCTAGTGTCCAGGATCACTCAACAACTTTAGTCAACTATATAATCATGAACTGGATGCATAATTTGGGAAAAAAAATTGGATGGTCTCTTATCCATATAGGGACAGAATCAACTGATTTGCTTAAACCAGTTGATTTAATTTGACCCTGACCTGTACACTGGTTTCACAAAGCAGGTGTATTCAAAAACAGTTTTGCTGAATGTTGGGGATCATTGGCGACTGAGCGACTGTGGCTCTGTGGGTAGAATAGTCGTCTTGCGATCAGAAGGTTGTAGGTTCAATTCCAGCTTCCTCCTGCCACATGTCGATGTGCCCCTGGGCAAGGCACTTAACCCCAAATTGTCTACTGAGCTGTGTAGCGGTGTATAAATGTGTGAGCGTTTGTGAGTGCGAATGGGTGAATGTGACAATAGTGCAGTGGTTCTTAACCCGGTCTCAGGGGTTCAGCGGAGCCACTGCTGCACAGGCTTTGCCATCACTTGCTGCAGAGGATCACGTTACATAGCTTAGCCAATCAGTGCTGCAGAGGAGCCCTGATTGAAGGAGCTCCACTCTCAGCATGGATTTGAACTTGTGTCTTTAATTACTTAAGCAAAGCTCACAGTTTTTACCAAATTCTGTAGCTTTCGGTGAAAGCTACAGAAAAGATGCTCTTAGTCGCATCTTTTCAAGGTTGCTACTGCCTCTAGTGGCTTGGAGGTGGTAACACAACGAATATAATTACATTACTAAATCAGAATACCGCAAAGTCTTTATTATTTATTATTAATTTTTCATTCTCTTAAGAATGTAGAGCTAAGTAAATTATCTAAACAAGATCTTAAAGTGGTTACAGTCCTGGACAATCAGCTCAACTTTGCTGAAAACACTGACTATATTTTGAAGAACTGTTCTCAGAGACTCTACCTTTTAAGAAGACTTAGTAATCCTGGGGTGACCCAATTAGACTCTAGTTAGGTCACCCCTATGTCTTGAATTTGGGGGGGAAAAAAATCATATTTATTTATCACTACAGAAGGGTTCAGTGAATGCGCATGTGAAACTGGTGGGTTCGGTACCTCAAAAAAGGTAAAGAACCACTGGTCTAGTGTAGAGCGCTTTGAGTGGTCAAAAATGATTGGATAAAGCGCTATATAAGTTTAGTCCATTTACCATTGGCCTGTTGTCCAACATAATGTTGAAGCAAAAAAAAAAAAACAACAGCAAACCCTGCTCTACAAACCTCTGGGTTCAGTTGAAGTGAACTCTGGCACGGTTCGAATGTATATGTGAACTCCAAGCGGACTGGAGACTGCTCCAAAAGCAGAAAGTGGACTATAGTGCAGGGAATTCTGGGTAAATTCAATCAAAACAAACACTTAGGTCTAGCGCTAGCAGGAGAAATGACTCATGGATCCTACAACCAGAGAAATCTGTCGCCACTCCATTGTGCTTGCAATTTGTGAAAAAGGAAGATGCGCTCAGTGTCTTCTTCACAGGTTTTTATTTTGTAGTTCTTTGTGCAGCGGCACCACAGGTGAAGGGGTGAACAGTTTTTTCAAATGCTTTGGTTCGTTTCACACAGTGCAGTGTGAAAGTGAACAACCGTAACTGATAATGTAACAAATGTCACAATTTCAGATGCGAAACTACCTTAAGTTCCTGAAACTTTCACAATGAAGTGACTTTCTCGCCAATGGACTGAGAAGGGGTCGGCCAAGAATGAAGCCACCCCATTCCGAAACACACACTTCACTCAGATTTGATACTGCCTGTAAGTCCAAGTCAAAGGAAGACAAAGATTGGACTGTTAATGTTCCTTGGACTGAAGGAATTTTAGCTCTGGGTTTGCCCCATGTCTTCCCCGAGTGTCAAAAGGGCAAAAGGAGGTATACCAAGGAAGCATTCTGATCAGATTCCAGAACCATTTTAGCTGATTTTCTTTGAGTGCAACTTTGCTGAAAATGAATGTATTATCCCTTGAAAGGCAGGATCACACCAGAAAACCAATCAACTTGAATGAGTTCTGAGAAGAGTGATCACATGTCTGCCCACAATGAAGCCAGAAGCTTGCTGATGGGTGGAAAAAAAAAAAATGGAGATGAAGTGCAACATTTAGAAGTATTAACAATATCTGTGCCAGTGTTTATCATTTGACCTTGTGTAGATTAGAAAAAATTATACAAAGTGTTGAAAATTCCTGAAACTGCACAGTTTAAAATCGTTCCGCCATGGAAAAAAACTGATTAGAAATATGCTAAAAGCTGAAGAGTGTATGTAAATTTCTGACAGGAGCTGTGAGTGCAATGAAATGAATGGTGGCCGAACTGAATATGAATACAGGAAATGTAAACTTTAGATGATTTTTACTGCCGTCAGCAGTTTCTGTTTTGTCCTTGGCTCTCTGCATATATTTCAAATATATTGTAGCATACTAAACATGCAAAAATACTCACTCCGTTTTATGAAACGGCTTGAGAATATGTTGTGTTGTGCAGAATAAGTTCAGAATTACTCGCTCTGACTACAAAGCAGGCAGGGTTTCCAACTCTTGGGAGCCCCCTGCTGGCGTGGGGTTTTCATGCAGTGATTTAGTCTTCAGGCCAACTCGTATGGAGAGCCATTTCAGCCAAAATTAAATAAATAAATAAATGGGTGAAATAAATAAAAAATGAGTAAAATAAATCAAAAAATGAAGAAAATGAGTGAAATAAATAAATAATTTGTTAAATAAATAATTTAGCTTTTTCATTAACCCATTTTTTCATTTATTTATTTTTCATATTATCAATTTCTCAATTTCCCTTTTTCATTAATCTATTTTTCATTTACCCACTTTTCATTAATCTATTTTTCATTTAACCATTTTTAATTTAGCTTTTCATTAACCCCATTTTTCATTTCTTTATTTTTCACATTATCAATTTCCCAATTTCTCTTTTTCATTTATCTATTTTTTATTTATCCCTTTATCCATTTACCCATTTTTCATTAATTTATTTTTCAATTAACCACTTTTCAATTTCCCTTTTTATTAACCCAATTTTTCATTTATTTATTTTTCCGATTATCAATTTCTCTATTTCTCTTTTCATTAATCTATTTTTCATTAATCTATTTTCATTTGTCCATTTTTTCATTTATCCCTTTATCTATTTACCCATTTTTCATTAATCTATTTTTTAATTTAAACATTTTTTGATTTCCTTTTTCCATTAACCCGATTTTCTATTTCCCAGTTTCATTAATCAATTTCTCATATATCCCTTTTTATTTACCCAATTTTCTTTTATCTATTTTCATTCAACATTTGTTTGAAAAATCTTTACTTTTCCCATTTTCCAATTTCCCTTATTCATTTAGTATTTCCTTATTTTCTTATTTATCACATTCTATTTCCCCGCAAAACTTAGGGAAAAAATAAATGCAAATGAGGAGAGGCACGTCATCACGCTACAACTTCCCCAATTGGTTGGTTAGCGTCACACCCATACTTTGCTTCAAGAAAGATGGCGACCTACTAACGGGTTATCAATAAGCTGAAGCTCGTTAACTTCATTAGAAAATAGTGTTATTACTCCTGACTTTAGTTCTCGTGTGGCCGCTCAGACAGAACGTGTTTCAGTTGGCGGCTCTCATGGACTCAGAGCTTCACCGTCGGGAGTTTTTATAGTTTGAACGAAGCGGCCGCTGAAGTTGGCTTACGATTGAAGGTTCGGGACACCTTCGTAGCTACCAGCTGTGATCCAACTATAAGGAGCAACTTTACTGTACATCGTAAGTGAACTGCAATATCCAGAGGCAGCTCTATGGAGCATCGAGCTGAAAGAATGAGAGTGGAGAGCCTTGGAGATCTGCGTCGGAGGCCATCTTTCAGACATGCACCGCTGCTGTCCGTCCAGGATCCTCCGGTTGCCCAGACGTTGCACGGTAAGCTACTAACGCTGATGTTTGTTTTCCAACTACAGTCATATTTAATCAATAGGGCTCAATTACGATCGCGGGAGGGTTTGAGTTGATCTCGGCAATAGGTGACAAACTGAACGTCTCCAGGATGTTGAGACCAGCACGTCCTCTGATCCAATACATCTTATTAAGGATAAAATCAACAAAACGTGTTCAAATTAATGGCCCAACAGGTTGATTAAAGACAGTAAAAAGGTAGGAGTGGTTTCGAGTCGATCGCCTTGTTTTACCTTTGTAAACAGACAACCGGAATACAGTGACCTTTAGTGAGGGTACAGAATGGAGAATGGATAAAAGCTGAACTCCTGCTACAATCTTTGCCTCTCTTGGTTACATCCCTGAGGTGTGCCAAGTGTGGCCCACATGCATATAAAGTAAATATGTCTATTAATTTAAGTATTTCTTTGTATGTATAACTTGCCCACCTTAGTTTGCCTGTTTTTGGTCAACATATGTGCCTCAACATGTGGTTACTGTTCCTTAGAGGTGGACAGAGGACCCACAATTTATACTCCAGGAATAACAGTAGCACTTCAACATGTTTTTACTCAAAGTAAATCGTAGCTGAATAAGAAATTAAACAAGAGTAAAGAAGCATTTGGTAAAAAGTTGATCAGTACTGAGTAACTGATCAAGTTATCAATTATTTCATATCTAAAAAAAATACACAATTAGAAGGCCCAAAATATTAAGTTCAGTGGAAATTTTGGTATTTTAAAGACAAAATGAAAAATTAGTTTAAATAATAGTGATGCTTCATAATAAAATGACTTGAGTAAAAGTAAAAAGTTCAGCATAGTAAGAGTATTCCTAAAAGTTCATTTGAGTTTCAAAAAGTTACTCAACTATATTTAAGTAAATGTAATTAGTCACTCCTAAACTCTGCCCTTCTGAGGGAACAGGAGAAGGAACTGTTAAGGAAATAAATTAATCTTATTTTGATACTAAACATTGTTTCAATTAACAAATGAATCATAACACCCAGAACATATTCTGTTATGTTTATTCAAGGGTGAAGGAACAGAATGACTGGAGGTTCTGGCTGAGAGGGACCAGGGCTGACACGGCGAACAGTGAGGAGAACCGTCTGCACTGTGAGCAGCACCAGAACTCCTGATGGGTCTCCTTCAGGAAGAAGCAGAGAGACGGCCGACCTCCACAGAGAAGAGTTCACCCAAACATCAGAGGAAAAATGAATGCTGGTGCTCAACAGAGCAGCCTCTTTTCTTAAACCCAACACACACAGGGTGTTGTGGCCCTGATTAAAAACCTGCTAACTTCAATTTAACTGAAACACAGAACATCCAGAAATGTGATGAACTTCAGCTATAGAGTGGAAATGACAGTGAGATGAAAACTTTTGTCTATATCACTCTGTTATACAGGACATTAACATTTTAAAGTGCTTGTTCCAGAGCCCCTGATACAAACGATAGCATTAGCTCATCCATCAGACATTTACTGAGGCCTGAAACATGCAGGGCAGACGACCTGAGGACTGACTGGTTAAACTATTTCACTGACACTTCAGATTGCAGATTTCCAATTGAATGCGTCCGTAAATGAACACAATCATTATTCAATAAACCAAGCTGTGTAAAATAACTGCAGCCCACCTCATTAACATAGGCAGCCCACCTCATTAACATAATGATGCAGCAGAAATACAGCGAGCAAATAAAACGGGAAATAATACAGCAAAAAACACAACAAACGGAAATACAGCGAGCAGAAATACAGCGAGCAGAAAAGGGAGAAGCAAAAAAATCAAAGCAAAATATCCATTTTTCTTGACGGAAACTCACGTGTAAGGGGAAATGAAAAAGAAAATATATATTTATGCTTTTATTTATATAGTTATTGTTTAGGGTTAGGGTTAGATAGGGTCAGGTTAGATAGGTTTATTGTTTATTATTTATTGTTTATTGTGAACACGAGCTTGATTGACAACACTAAAACCTTCGTGATTGGTAGGATTAAACCAATCAAAAATAACCAAAGAAAAATTTTCCATTCCACCCCCACGGTGACGACCTGCCTGACCCGTCAAAAGGTGAGATGGACACTTGCGGCTAAAACTGTTTGGACCTTGCAGCGTTTTTCCAGCTGGTTATAGTCCAGTTTTAGATAGTCCTAGTGAATTGTAGCCTCAGTTTCCTTAGCTAGCAGGCATTTGTTCCATCTTACATTTTATCATAGCTTACTTACTAAATAGAAAACTATTTTAGCAAAGATTAGCATGTCTCTTCATTACTAGCTCATTTTATGCCTCTGGCGCAAAGTGAGACCAAGTTTTCTCTGTAACCTATAAAGCTGGTTTGTTGTTTGGATCTTCGGAGACGTTGGGGAGGGAAGGGGAAATGTATCTTAGCTTAGTCAGAACTTTCTCCTTTTTCCTTTACGTTCTCTTTTATGTCACTCACAGAGCTGAACAAAATGTCCCATATGTGCCTGTGGGAACACATGTGAGCTCATCCAAAAATGGTAGACCATCAAATGTTCGAACAACGACATATACCCTTAAATTTAATTACCATAGCTTGCGCACAAAGTTATCGACATAAAAGTTAAAACCAGTTATGTTTATAACATAACTGGTAGATGTTATGTTATAACATCTACCAGTGTGGTGAAGGTTTTATTACCTGTGTGGAATACTTTGACAAAACAAAAGAGAGGGAGGAAGAGATACAAAACGACAAGGAATAGAAGCTGCAACAGACAGGTGACCTGTCCATGGTGACCCCACCTCTCGCCTGAAATGTTTCACAGGAGATAGGCACCAGCACCCGTCCTGACCACACTAGGGACAAGGGAATAAGAAAATGGATGGATGGATGAATTCCAACACCTTGTTAACACAGGTTACAAACTTATTACAATAGTTATCATTTTTTCTTAACTGAGGTTTTTCCTTTTCTTTTGCTGTATTTCTTTGCTTCATTGGAAGCAACTTCTAAACCTATATGAAAGAATATTTTTTTAAATCAATATTTTATGTGATTCAAGTAAACAATTATATAATCAGACATCTGTCAGGTCACTGGGTTTTTGGGTTTGTTTTGCTTTTCATTTTATTTAGCTTCATGTTTTAATTCACTTTAGTTTTAGCCCTTCATGGACCTTTTGATATTATTAGAGGTATTTAGTGTAGTTAGAATTATATTACTGCTTTTCCTTGTTTGTCTGAGTCCATGTCAAGCCTTCTTTAATGACTATAGTTTAATTATATTTTTGCAAATAAAGCGGGAAATAATACAGCAAAAAATACAGCAAACGGAAATACAGTGAGCAGAAATACAGCGAGCAGAAAAGGGAGAAGCAAAAAAAATCAAAGCATAATATCTATTTTTCTTGACGGAAACTCACGTGTAAGGGGAAATGAAAAAGAAAATATATATTTATGCTTTTATTCCTTATCAAAATATATATTCTTTTATTTATATATTTATTGTTTTATTTATTATTATGTAGGATATATATTTATTATTTTATTTATATATTTCTACTTTTATTTTTATATTTACTCTTTTATTTATTATTATGTCAGTTGTGGTCCTCCATAGAAAATAGCTTTCATTACTCTAGAAGTCTCAGATCATCAAATTTTAACACTGAACAAAGTTAGTTTGAGTAAATACAAAAAAAAAGAAAAAAAAAAGGTGTTTTAGAATGTTAACTTTTTGAAAAAAAAAAAAATCAATGACATCTATCAGTTTGGAAAAAACAGAGATTTCTGAAGGCATCGGATTCCAGACAACGACAGCAACAGTCACAATGCACAAATGAAGAAAACATGGCTGAGAAGTGCACAAGGACTTGTCATTCTTGATGACTAACATTTGACTAGACTTAAACCCAATACAATACCCTTTAAAAGAGTTGATCAGTGTTTACGATCATCTACTGTATGAATTGCTAACCAGCTCTAGAGCTGGTAGGTTACAAACCTCTGATCTAGCAGGTAACCACAGCTGGGAATTCTTCCCAGCAGGACGCTGAAATATTTCTTGCCTAACCAGAAATACCTGATTCTACCTTAGATAGCCTGGCATGTTATACAATCTCTTCTTTTGTCATTTCAGAGGTCATGTTTTAGTATGCCTGACTCATTTTGTTGCAGTCTGCCTCCACTGTGACATTTTTTGTGTGTCTGTATGTTTTGCAGTCCATCTACCACCGCCCTCAACGGATTTCACCTGGGGGGAAATAAAGGATATCTTACAATTGACACCTGCGCTCACCCTTCGATGCCTGTTGAGGAGAAAAAAATATTATTTTACACAGCCCTGCTCCTAATTTGCATAGGGCTGTGCAAAGCACCTACCATAACATGAATATGAACCATAGCAGTGATGGAAAAACTGAGTAGGAGGGTCTTTCTTTTATGAGGATCATCTGAAGGAAACCACATTATTCTGTTTGTTGACTCTAACACTGAACGCGTCTCAAGGTAGTTGTATTTTCCCATTACTTTGTCCATGTCTCTCATTGCTTAGTTCTCTTACAACAGCTGCATTGTATCTACAGAAATACGCACAGCGCCAGGAGGAGGGTCTTAACGCTGTCAATCATCCCCATGTACATGCTGTTCACCCCCTTCCCACTTGCTCTCTGCTACCCTACTGCTACTTCCCAACACCAAAGCCTGTTGTGAATGCTCGGGTTAGTTAGCATAGCCACCGATGATGACGGATAAACAGTTTTCCTGCATGTACACGAGCTTGATTGACAACACTAAAACCTTCCTGATTGGTTATTTTTGATTGGTTTAATCCTACCAAAGAAAAATTTTCCATTCCTCCCCTACGGTGATGACCTGCCTGACCCGTCAAAAGGTGAGATGGACACTTGCGGCTAAAACTATTTGGACCTCACAGCGTTTTTCCAGCTGGTTATAGTCCAGTTTTAGCTAGTCCTAGTGAATTGTAGCCTCAGTTTCCTGAGCTAGCAGGCATTTGTTCCATCTTACATTTTATCATAGCTTACTTACTAAATAGAAAACTATTTTAGCAAAGATTAGCATGTCTCTTCATTACTAGCTCATTTTATGCCTCTGGCGCAAAGTGAGACCAAGTTTTCTCTGTAACCTATAAAGCTGGTTTGTTGTTTGGGTCTTCGGAGACGTTGGGGAGGGAAGGGGAAATGTATCTTAGCTTAGTCAGAACTTTCTCCTTTTTCCTTTACGTTCTCTTTTATGTCACTCACAGAGCTGAACAAAATGTCCCATATGTGCCTGTGGGAACACATGAACAGATTCTGCCTGTTGTGGTTTTGGTTTGGCTCTGCCCCAGAGAGCAGAGGAACTTCTCCAACTGGTTTGAACATAAAAGTGAGCTCATCCAAAAATGGTAGAACATCAAATGTTCGAACAACGACATATACCCTTAAATTTAATTACCATAGCTTGCGCACAAAGTTATCGACATAAAAGTTAAAACCAGTTATGTTTATAACCAGTGTGGTGAAGGTTTTATTACCTGTGTGGAATACTTTGACAAAACAAAAGAGAGGGAGGAAGAGATACAAAATGACAAGGAATAGAAGCTGCGACAGACAGGTGACCTGTCCATGGTGACCCCACCTCTCGCCTGAAATGTTTCACAGGAGATAGGCACCAGCACCCGTCCTGACCACACTAGGGACAAGGGAATAAGAAAATGAATGGATGCATGAATTCCAACACCTTGTTAACACAGCGCTCGATTAGCCAAACTTATTACAATAGTTATCATTTTTTCTTAACTGAGGTTTTTCTTTTCTTTTGCTGTATTTCTTTGCTTCATTGGAAGCAACTTCTAAACCTATTGCTTTATGAGTTGCTGTCATTTGCCATTTTTTTTTTTTTGTATTTCTGTAAACATATATTGCAATTATGATAGACAACTTTGGGTTCTCAAAAGCCAACTCCAGTATTTCAGCTAGGTTAAGGTCTGGACTTTGGCTAGGCCACTTATTGCAACAAATTGATCCTTTTCTCTTTCTCTTACAGTCTGTTGTATATTTGCAACTGGTTTTGGGAACTTTAACTTGTTGAACTCGTGTTTCTATCCACAAACATTTGATAAACAGAAGAGTTAATGAGTGACACAAGGTGTCTAAATCTTGTACAGAAAACCCCCCAGGACACCCTAGATTCTTCTCTCTGACTCCATTGCCAATCATGGCAACTTTAATTCCACCACAACTGTAGAATCTGAATGTTTTTAGCAAATATTTTTAACAAGAAGACCTAGGAACACTTTTAGTTTTTCCACTCTGCTATATGAAGCCACAGGCAAAAAAAAAAATCCCACACAGAATAAAATTGCTGAAATTGCAACTTCATGAAGCAAGCATTTTTGCTAAAATTATTCATTTTAGGGGTTGGAATAAAATAATCTGAGGAGATCTATAATTAGGTAAGTTTAGAATAAAAACTTGTAGCAGTCTCTTACTACTGCAAGAAGGAACAGCCACATGGGGGCAGCGCTTTTCGTTTACTCTCAGCAGTTCAGTTAAAATATTAGCTTAAGTACCGGTACTGAAGCTACCGGTAGCTTCAGTACCATTACTTTAAGGACCATGAAGTTAATACCTTCATGGTCCTTAAAGTAATACTTTCATGGTACAAAAGTTAATACTTTCATGGTATTTGCTTCATAGTACTGAAGCAAAAGTATTCAGTACCATGAAGCTAACACCTTCGTGAAGATATTAGCTTCCTGGTATGAAGCTAATACCAGGAAGCTAATACTTGGTATTAGCTTCCTGGTATGAAGCTAATACCAGGAAGCTAATTCCTGGTATTAGCTAATACCAGGAAGCTAATACCAGCTTCCTGGTATTAGGAAGCTGGTATTAGCATAAAGCATGAAGAGACATGCTTTATGGTATCATAAAGCTAATACATTCATACCTACAGTAGCTAATGCCAGTATTACTAGCGCCATGGTTTCACGGTTCCCAAACTGTGGCACATGTATAATTGCTGGTATTTGGACTCTCTTCTGTGGTAATAAGAAAACAATTTGGTGTAAATGATTTGTAAAACTAATATGTGGAGATTAATAGTGATGCAGAACTGACAGACAAAACAGTTAAATATATTATGCTCAAACACCTTTTTGCTGCGTCTGGACTTTTTTTCTAGAGAAAGATAATTGAGAATATTGTGTGGGGATTTAAAGGGTTAGGGATTAATATTAAATTGATTTCCAATTCAAAAAAGCAGTCGAATAAATAAATCACAATAAATCCTATGTCACATGTGTAAGGGACAATGCAAGTGAAATTGTGGGTAAGTTAAATTTTAAGTAAAATAAAATACTACTATGGATAATTTTTGTGAGCTTACTACTTGTACAACACAATAACAGTAATCATCTGTTTGTACCGTATACAGCTATAAAAACACAAATGCTAAAAACACATTTTGAAGAAACCTGATAAAAACCCTACAGTTATTCGTCATTCAGGTTTGTCACATGATGACTACAGAACTTCAGGGAGGAACAATACGTTGGTGCTCAAATACATTTTTTTCAGCTTCCATATCTTCATCTGTGATATGGCAGTGTAAAAGTGGAGCTTCGACCAGAATGCACGCAATGGGCCGGTAAATCCTGTCTCTCATCCTCCACCCTGTCAGTTCTAAATGAACTGACTCAAGATTAAACAGAAGCTGAAGATGTTAAAGCAGATATGAATTGTGTAAAGAAACATTTAAAAGGGCAGTATTATGTAAAGTGGATTTTTTTTAGCTTTACATCAATGGAAACACTTTTTTCACATGATCAACAACCCGATGTTGCCACTGGCGCCAACCACAACAAAGACGACAGGAAGTCGTAGGAGGAGGATGACGCAAGTTTTTTTAATGCATGAATAAACTTATTAACGTGTGATTTCAATTGTGTTTCCTATTTAATGTGAACACCGCAATTGCAAAATTGTGATTGTTTTGACGTTAGTGGAATATTGACAAAGTTTTGCACACATTTGTAATGAAAAAGCAGCTAATGAGTTGATTGGAGATCACCAGAGTGAGAGTGCTTCAAGTGGTTGTAGTATCAACGCATCTGTGCTTAGGCAATTGCTGGGTTTCAGATGACATTGCACTGATGTTATTTCTGTTGATCCAGCATCAAAATGCCTAAAGTCTGAGTCATGTACTATTGTTCCAACCGTTCTAGTAGAGAGAAAGACAAATGTTAATCTTGTTTCGAAAGTGGTTGGTCACAAGGGTGTTAATTTTAAAAATTTAAATTGTAAAAATTAAAATTAACTCCCTATTACGTTTAAAAGGGAGTTAAAATTAACTCAAAAGTAGATCAACAATCTTAGGCTAAAAACACAAGGTGCGGAAACTAACAATGCAAGAGTTTGCAGCACCACTTTATAACAGGTAACAATCACATTGTTTAAATTGTATTTTTAGATATTTTGTTGGACAGTTATTTTAAGACAAGCATTTGTATGTAAGGCAAAATATGTTATTTTTACGTCCTAGTTTGGTTGTCTTCAGTGCTAATGTTATTAGCAGCTAGCTCAGTGCCAAGTCCCAGACAGAAAATATAATGTTTTTTCAGCGACTTTAATGACTAAAAAAAAAAAAAAAAAATACAACCTACCCAGCCATACAGTCACCGTGAGCTGTAACTATCCCGTCACATACTTAGTGTCTGGTAATGAATATTTCGTGGCCAAACAGGAACACAGGGTTTTCTGTATATCGCTGCGAATGGTTGATCTACATTGGACCTAAATTCAGTGTCTTGTGACTCAACATTAACGTACAATTCCAGCATGAATTGGGTTTACAGAAGCTAAATAATTTATTTACCAGGAGGTCCAAGCTCATAGAAATAACATTTACTTAAAATAGCACAAATTGCTACTCACCCGGCAGAAACAAATCGACAGCCATTTAATGCTTCTTTTAAATACTTGACCCAACTTGAAACTAAATGATTGTATTCTCCAGGCTTTTGAAAACTTTCTTCTGGCTTGTCGTATAATATGAACTCTGCAGCACCAGATAGTTATATGGATTGTCTTGACGCGGGTAAATCCTCAAGATTATATGACAAGTCCTTTTTATTGAGATAATACGGATCATATCCTAAATATAAACATGGATTTTTTTCAAGATGCCTCGTCTGTTTCAGCCTACTTAGGGCATTACTGTACTCGTGATCCATTTTGCTTTGTTTTGAAGAAATCCACTTCCGGAGCTCCATCCGAATTTCGCGCATTATCCGGGTCACGTGTCTGAAACCCAGCAATACTGATTCCATGATTGTCAATCATGAAGACAAAAAAATCCACTCCAACCAATCAGAGAAAAGGTTGTTGAAAAGGGCTTGCTAAAATTTGAGTTACAAAATGAATTTGAGGCATTGAACGTCTTCTGGAGGTCAGTTAAATCCACCATCAAGAAATTGAAAACAATATTATAGATGTTGAAGATGTAATTATGTAGATACATATAAGTATGTGAAAGAATAAGATACAAACAAACTTGTCATTTTTCCCATCTCACAGATTTATCTCTGACTAACTGTCAGAGAAGGAAAAGATAAATGATTTTTAACCTTGGTGGGCAATGGCAGTTTGAGAGAGAGAGTTTGTTTTTATGAGAGACTTTTGTTTGTTCCCATAACTCCTTTGTTGCAGTTAAACACATGTTACTGTTAAAACACAGTACGCCTGAACCAGTGACTTTTCTTGGCTGTCTTTTGCCTTTTTCCCGCAACTGAACTATCAGCACAACATATCCAGTTTCTCCATGCAAATCTCACCAAACCCCCTTGTCAATAGATTAAATGGAATACTGTTCCAAACCTTTTAACTTTTTTATTTTTAATATTAAACCTCCATTGCTTTGTGCTATAATGAAATATTGCTCTATATAAGTTTTTGGTGACATATTATGTTTTTTTTCATGTAAAGCACTTTGAATTGCCTTGTGGTGTACAAATAAACTTGACCTGAAAATGAAAACGATCAATCGGTATTGTGGACAAAATAGGTGTAGAAATGGCTGTTCAAATTTATCAGTCATAAACAATTTCCATGTTAATTTAGCTATAATATATGCAATTGTTAGAACATATACATCTCTGATCGTCTTTTGATTATTCACTGTTAATAATTGATAAAGCTCATGTTGTATGGTGTTTTCATATAACCATCAAGGAAGTCAAAAAATAACAACATAGTTTTATAATTAAAGAGGAGGAAACATGAAGCGATGGCATAAATCAAAGTTTTACAGTTACTTTCCTTGAAAATTGTCATTTAAGGATGGCAAATACCAAACAGGAATTGCAAGAACATTTTTTTTTTTCTTGACTTGACTTCCTCATTTTTGATATCATCTTCCATGTGTTACTCGTATAAGAAATATGTGTAAGTAAATGACTGGCTAGTTCCGACATGGGGTGGTGTCATTTGGCTTTTCCACAGAAGTTGAATGATTCAAGTAGCAGATGTACTTGTTTAACTGTTTTCAACAACAAAAAAATTCCAGCCTTTCCAGTCTCAGAAACTAAAGCCATTTAGAGTTTGCTTTAGTTTCTGGGTTTCCTATTGATTCTTTCTTATGGCCCTTGCTGTTCTTTACTTCCTGACTCATACCTCCAACAGTTGGTTCGGACCGATGCCGGTTTGTACTCAGACCTGAAGCGAAGTGGGGCAAAATTTGTTTGGAAGCGAACTGAGGCCACCTCAAAACAAGGGTCTCGGCCCAGTTGTTTGGTTCATACCAGAGCTTGCTGCAGTGTTTTCACACGACGGGAACAAACTCTGGTCCATTTAAAGCAAATCAAATGTGTCAGGTGTGAATAAAACCCTCATACTTGAGTTTTGGATTGCTTGAACATAAACTACTGTGACAAATTCAGCTTCCAGTTGAAGACAGAACGTGAATCCGCAGGACAATAAAGGGTTAATAGAGGAGGCAATGCTAACTAGAAACAACCAATCAGAGCCTGGAGGAGGGTTTTAGTGCTGTCAATGAAGCTCTTGACTCTCCCCCTTGACTCCCTTGCGCTCAGCTATGCTACACCTTCTTCCTGATAGCAAATCCTGCCATGAATGCTAAGGCTAGTTAGCATAGCTACCGATGATGGTTAATAAATAGTTTTCCTGTAACGGTATGTAGTTTCTCTGCCATTAGCACATATAACATTGCGTACACAAGAACAGCATTAGACCTTCCTCCTGGTGCTCCAAACATCCCAAAAGTCCAGTGTGAAAGTGAGCCAAACTAAACGAAAGTGTGAATTTTTTGGGCAATCCCACCCAATTGAACATAGTCCCCCTTAGGACTATAATGCTGTAAAAACACCCTACGCATTAAAACACAGAGTAACCATGCCGACATTATGAAGAGAGAGAGAGAGATAGAGAGAAAGATATAAAGTAAGAGAGGCTTGAAACAAAAGAAATAAAGTATGAGAGTGACGGGATGGTTGTGGGATATGTGGAACATGCAACAAGCTGACAAGTTAAGCTTTGGTTTTTTCAGGTTTCATGCCAGTTTCATCTCCCTCAGAAGCCTCTTCCTACCCCTGCTGAAGCCAGATCTTAAAACATCTCTCAACAGCTCTTCTTCCTAAACGGCTTTCAGCCCAGGACAGCCTTTTGATACATTTATATATTCATACATTGATATATTTATTTAAATTTGACAGCAAATGAGCTTTATTTGAAGTCAAAGTGATATTGATTGACAGGGACTGACATGTTGTGAAAATGTGTATCAAGCTTGTGTATAAATGGTGGCTTCAACTTTCAGCCCTCTTCATATCAGATCAAACCAATAAAAACCAGAATAACATCTTTAGCTCAAGAAATTCTTTTTCACAGGAATACAAAAACAAAACAACAAAAAGCAAGACAAAACAAACAAAAAAATACATAGCTCATTTGCTGTCATGCATAGATAGATAACATACTAAATCAGCAAACCACACCTCTTCACCATCTTTGGTATTTCACTAATCCTGTTTTTAACTATAAAGCACTTTATGTCTGTTTCACCGTCTGTCAAACAGTCTTTGTTAGATAAGGAACCGAACTTATCCAGAGCTCAGGAGAAGGTCTCAAACTGGGTAAGTCATTGGTGAAATTCAGAAAAACAGAAATTAGACTGTAAAAAGGTTTTTTTATGGTGTTTTATAAAGTTTAGTTATTGTTGTATGGCAAGAAACATCTAAGTAATTAATATATTTGATAGGTTTGAAGAAGTGACAAGCTAATGTGAATGTCTGTGACTATAACAGTTTGAGGAGCTTTTATTTTTGGCAGGTGCAGCATTAGGTAAACAGATGTTCAGGTATGTGAGCGTTGATGTGTGTTTTTCTTGTTCTTCCTAGACTGAAGCCCACGGAACGAGAGCTGTCCATCCAGCATGACATTTAAATTGAAGTTGCTGATTTTCTTGTTTTTCATGGCCGCCGTCTCTGTGCTCTGGAGTTCAGATTTCAGTCGTAAGCTCCAGCTCCAGCTTAAGAACCAGAGCACATGTCCTTGTGAGAGGTGTTTTTCCAAAAACGACGTGCTGCTCAGAAAACACATGAGACGATCTATTGAACCGTTTTTGACCGCCAACACCAAGCTATCTGAAGAAGATTTTAAGTGGTGGAAGGTAAGAACTTTGTAGGATTTTTCTAGGTTGTAAAACTGTGTCATCCTTTTCACTTAAGTAGGGTTGCCACCTTTCAGAAATTAAAATAAGGTACGCTCACCACGGCGCATATTGATCTACTCTTATGGGGTGGGATGGCCCACCCCATGATAGTGTGTCTATCAAAATAAGCAAATAATTGCTTATTTAATAGTCAAACCATAACAGTCTACTAAAACCACAATAAAAAACTTAATCATGGCTAAATGTTCTGTACCATACGTATCTGCCTCAGGAGATGATTGAGGGACGAAGAGACTCTGGTGGTTTTTTAGGTTCTAATGGGTCTGCAGTTCCTCTCCTGATCCATTCTGTCTGACAACATACAGCACACCGCGCGATGATGAACACATTTCTTTTAATGGACTGTATTCATCCTCACCAACATGTTCAGCCTGGGATTTGCGTCTTCCCTCACGTCTGTACTTTATGAGAAGTTTTGCTTCTAAGGACATGATGGTATCGGTTTGAGGATGTTTTAAAAAGATGCGGGTTGATAGCAGCTCACCGTGGCTGCGTAGTGTCCATCTCTAGGCAACTGTGACAACAGTGTCGGTCCGTAGCTTTCTTGGGGGTCCTATTTACATCCTGCCACGACAATTTAGCTGACCTTAATATATCCTGTGTTTTATTTTGGTCATTATTGTTACAATTAGCCTTGACAAGGTGTGTGATAGGCGTGTCTATCGGACATTTAAAGAAATACGGAACAAATAGCGTCCCATATCGGTTCAATACGGGACGATTCCGTATTTTAAGGGATGGGTGGCAACCCTACACTTTGTAAAAGTGAAGTTTTACAACCTAGAAAAATCCTACAAAGACCTTACCTGTAAAATTGTAAAACTGAATCCAGCAATAAAATGTGTTTGACTTTCTTTCCAGCACTTCCAAAATGAGCGTCGCAATTACAGTTATTATAATGCAACGGTGCACAAGCTGCTCCAGATATTTCCTCCTGTTCCTGATCTTAAAGGACCCAGTTCTAACAAGTGCAGGACTTGTGCCGTGGTGGGAAATTCTGTTAACTTGAAAGGATCCCATTATGGACCTCTAATTGATTTCCAGGACATTGTTATAAGGTAGATGTCAAGAATTTGCTGGAAGAAAAACATCCAAAAAAATATCATTCATGGTTAAATTTGTCATTCTGTCTTGTTCAGAATGAACTTTGCTAAAATCAAAGGCTACGAAAATGATGTGGGGACCAGAACGACTCATCGTGTCATGTATCCTGAGAGCGCTGTGGATTTGGATAACTCCACTCATCTCGTCCTGTTTCCATTCAAGATATTAGATATTGAGTGGGCCATAAAGGCCACCACGTCTACGTTTTACAATGGGCAAGTCATGTTTTCAACTTTGTCCAATTCCTTATGGACTCGTCTGTGAACAGTGTTTGGTTTGTGCCTAACAAGCATTCACATTAGCATATTGAACAAAATGAGAACTCTAACATAGTCTTGAAAATGTGTTAATGCCGCTTCAAATTTAGCGGTAACATTCTTCGCTGTAGATTTTATATGATTGACCAATGCAAAGTTGTACATAATTGTGACATTAAAGAAAAGGATTTTGCAAATGATAATCCTAACGATCCTACACGTAGTTGTCCACAGCCACCAGCCCTTCAGGAGAACCCCGACTTAGATCCAGACTCATGTAATTTAGGGTGAATTCACACCAGCCTATTTAGCCCATTTAACTCTAGTTCATTTGCCTAAACCGTCTGATTTGTTTGGGGAGGTGTGAATGCGTAATCGAACTCTGATGTGGACCAAAAAAATGAACTCTCGGTCTGGGTTCGACTGAAGGGAAAACTGGTGGGGTTTAAATGCATATGTGAACACCAAGCGGACCGGAGACCTCTCCAAAAGCAGGAAGCAGACTATAACGCATGGAATTCTGGGTAAATACAGCCAAAACAAACACAGGAATTTGGCTCATAGACTTTTGCCAATCAAGAGAAATCCCACAACCCGTTAAAATCTGATGCCACTCCATTTTAGTTTAAATTTTGTGAAGAAGGAAGTTGCATTCAGTGTCTTCTTCAGAGGTTTTTATGGTGTTTCCTTTAGTGGTTCTTAGTGCAGCACCACAATAGGCAAAAAGGTGAACCAGTTGCTCAACTTGTTTTGGTTCATTTGACACAATGCAGCATGAAAGCTAACCACTTTCAATGATAACAGGTGCTCTCCATCCAGTTTGACTGTGGTTAAGGCATTCACAAAGTAGATGGTTTACGAATGTAGTTAGTAGACACTCAAAACTGACACAGAGACAAACCAAAACAGTACTGAAACTATGATTTCAACAAATCATTTATATATTCTACCATCCATCATCTATACCTGCTATAGGCTCCCACCGTGAGGCCATTTGAGTGTTGACTCAAAGGGCTGAATACGTTCCAGGTATTTTTTGCAAAATGTTGTCAAAAAAAGTCCCATGTATGCTGTATCTTCCAGTTCACAATTTACTACTTTATGCTGGTCGGTCACAAAAAATGCCAAGAAGATACATTGAAGTTTAGATGTTCAATGGTCTGTTAACCTTCTGGCATGTGAAATAAACTGCTTTCTACAGGAAAAAGGCCATTTGTTTCTTACTCGTGCCATTCTTCTCCATCAGATCACACAAATTCATGAAACCGAACATTAAAGTTAACAGAGATTTGGTAAGTTTTGTGTAAAGCTAATGTTTCATTTCTGGTTGCAATGATTTATATAAGGGGCTTTTTTGGCAACAGGTGATGGTGGTCAACCCAGCTTTCATGACGTATTCTCATGTAGTCTGGCTGGGAAAAAAAGGACGGTATCCATCCACTGGCTTCATGACTTTTATTCTTGCACTTCACATTTGCGATGAGGTAAGACTGTTTGACACTTTTTACCAAGACCATGAAGTTCTTCCAACATACATTGTTGTTTTTTTGTATGTTTGTTTTAATAAGTCATTATATATAGAATAATTGCATCAACTGCAGAGAAATGCTAACACAACTGCAGCTGCATTTTGTCACCACATTTTTGGTGGATAAATGTTCAGTCCATTTTGATTTCCCCTATTTTTTTTTCTACCAGACTGTTTTCAAGAGAACAGCTCTTGTTATTATTTAAACCTTTTATGTCAGGGAGTAAAATACAGACCATTACAGATGTATGCTGGGAAACCATTTAATTGGTCAAAGATCACAATTGGCGTCAAAACTAAGATCTTCTACACTTTTCAGTCTAAAAAATGTAGCAATCAAAAAATGTTTTTCCTATGTGTCGTAAAACCTAATAAAAGAAGTAAAAGATTGGTACGTTTTGGACGCTTTAACTAATAGCAAGTCAGAGTTTTGACTTCGATCTTCTTCAAGCAAACAGTCTCAGAAACATAAGAGCAATTTATGCACATGCAGCTGTATAGTACTTAAATATTATATTTATATAACTGGCGTACTTAGCAATATATGGGTGAATTATTTTTTTTGCTATAATCCAAGAGCACACATTTTCAGTCTGAAAACAGGATTTCATGTCTTTTGATCTCGAAACATTTATGCTTACATTTTTATTTTGAAAGCAGGACTTTATAGCTGTGTCCGAATTTAGGGTCTGCATCCTTCGAAGGACTGGTCTACATAGGACGGGTCCTTTGAAGGCCGGGAATAAACTAAGACCGGAAGAAAAATATCTGTGGATTCGGACAGGTCTAGCCTTCACCAACTGCCCCCCCACACACACACACACACCTCAGCGTAACTCATGTTGCCTAGCAACTGTGATAGCGTGAAGCAAAGAGAGGAGAAGAAAAAGAAAAAAAAAACAGAGTCGAAGTTTGTTTTTCAGTCATGTATTACTGATTTCTATATTATTCTTCACCTTTTATAGTAAAGGATGTTCCATAGTAAAAAGGAAATCTCTTAGTTTGATTCTAAAATTTTCAAATGTGTACTGCACTTTTCTACAAGGAATACAAATTATTCACTTACAAATATAATACTCTCCACATCACTGATAGGACATTACGGTTAAATAAACCTATTATGTTTGGAGGCTTAACTTTAATTAATCAATCAAACCGATGTGCTCTGCTTTGAAATACTTTATAAATCAAACATTTTTCAACCAGACCTGTCTGAATAATATCGGTGTTTAACTCCCACTCATTGGGGAAAACTAGCGGGAGTTTTTATAACAATGTGCCAGGAGTTAGGCGTTTTCTCTCGGTGTACCAAACCTGGAGCGCCCGGCCAGCTGACAGCTGGCGAGGGGAGCTGGCTGTTAACGCAGCGGTAGCAGACAGGTCCGAAAATGTCAGAGCAATATTGCAATTAGGTGATGTATTAATGAACCAAGCAGATATTTGAGATTTACACAATTACATTCTCGCCTAAAAACGTTGTACCAAATCACGTTGTGTCATTTAAAGTGTTATATAGCTAAATAATTTGTCGCTATTCACCGCCATTGACGCTCTGCCTGAACGCCTTGTTGGAACACGCAATGAATTTGCAGTGGGGAAAAGAAGGACGCATTTGAAGGAGTCTTTGAATTCGGACAGGCCTTGTCGCCACGCTATGACGTAATCGGCCTACAAATCCATCCTTCGAAGGATGCAGACCCTGAATTCGGACACAGCTTATGTCTTTCTTCCCAAAACTTGTAACGTTTGTACTTAGAACTTCTCCTTGCGCTCACACAAAAGTGACTCTCTGCTCGCTTTTGAAAATATCTTTTGGCACAGTCGCCTGGCAACCTCTCAGCCAACAGAATGAATGTGTTGTAGTGGGTGCGTTAGTGTCCTTCTAGTGGGTGTGCTTGTGTGGCTACTATCGATTGTAGCAACCTGCGCCACCCACTGACTGTGGGGAGAAACAACGTCAGCTTTCTGCTCCGTAGTACACTAAACAACCAGCAGCAGTATGCTACTGATCGCTAACAGTTACTGATCTTAGGCAGGATTTTGTTCACCCAAACAAAATCTTGCCCTTCTATCCATCTATCTATATATCTATTCAAGAATTACTGAATTGAAACAAGTTTCTTCATGTTGCTGAAAAGTTACTCGCATATTAGTTTTGTCTGTTTTCACACGTAATATGAAATTTGCGCTAGAAATTAGATCAAAAATACTTGGTGAAATTTTGCGTTTTTACTGGCGCAATAAATGCAATGAATAAAACAATCTAAATATCACACAGATGGTAAAATGTCAACTAGCCGAAGCACATGTCCATATCATGTAGGACGGCTCCAGGTATGAGAAGAAGTAATCTTCCCTGATTATGCCTGTGTGATTTGCACACTGTAAGCAACTCATTTGTAAGTCAAATTTTAGACTTCGGCGGTTGAATCAAATGCGATATGAAAGAAGATGGAGTTTGTCTCACCCGGTAAAGAAACACGTTTACTTGAGAAAGGAATTAAAAACAAGTGGCCCTGGGCATGGCTAGAGGAAAGGGGATAAGAAGGGAAATTGGCAGAAATTTTTACAAAAGGGGGACGCTGGGATTCCTTTGGGGGGCGTTTGGTCGAAGGTAAACTTTACATCTTACAATCACAACAATACCAGTTTAGACTTTGAGCAACTTGCTAAAACTGTATTTCGTAACATTAAATCATGCTTGGCTGCAACTGTATCGATGGCAGCTCTCCTTTTGTACATATGTTTTGGCAGTTCTGTGATCATGTCAAAGCAGCAACTTATATTAAAAAGCGTTTTATTTCTGTTTGAAGGCTGCCCACTTCCATGGGAGGACAACAGAAAATCGCTCTTATAAAAATGTAATTACTAAAATCACGATACCCTCACTTTGTATCCCTCTGAAACATGAACCCATTTAAATAAAGAAATCCATCCATGGGTGATACCACGATAGAGAGCGTTCATTTTATAGCGTTAACACCGGAGCTGTAAGTGGTCCGGTATGAAACGGGGGTGATATAACAACACAGCACTTTTAAAATTCAATAATCAAAATACCGAAATTGTTTCCGTTGTTTTAAAAGGTTTATGTCAGACTGCCTTTTCCCCATCGATACGCTCCCCGACCGCCCTGCACCTTAGGGAGTTAAAAAAAATATATATATAAAAAGAAAAAGACACGCACATTGCGCAAAACTCTGAAGCGGGACATAAAACGGAGCGACGAACTAGATGTGAATTATGGCATAAAAACAGAATCCGACGATAAACAGTGAAAAATCAACACACGATGTGAAACACACGACAATTAGGCGGCACAGCAGGTGATGAGTGAAGATTACTGATGGTGAGCATCAATAAACAATAAAATAAATCTAGCAACAGGAAAGAAACTAAAGTGGACATAGCAATAAACCAAGAGAGGATAATACTATTAAAAGAAAACTAAATGGAAATGAATGAAGAACAAAATGCAAGAATAAACTAAGAAACTAAAGTAAATACAGAGGAATAAACTGGTATGGCAAGACCTTTTGAGCAATAATTAATACAGAGGACTGTATGGCAAGAATAAACAGACACTATTTCCAGATAAAAGGTAAAATAATATTGTTGAAGTGCCATGGGTTTGTTGAGACCACATCTAGTACTGAGAATAAATATATCTTACAGACCATAACAGTAAATAACTTATCACTTATTTATGTTTTTAATTAGATTTGATATATTTATTTCTTCAATATTATTTTTCATGTCAGTGTTAATGTCATGAGGCTGATGATTCCATGACACTTTCAATTTGACTCATTAGGATTTGATTAAGAACCAGATTTATGGGGGAAATTATCAGTTGGTTGCTGGTCATTTAGAATCATCATTTATAGACATTAAAATTGATTTTTGAAGCTGAAGCTGTGATGACACGTTAGTGTTGGGGGGACTGAGGTGCAGGATGTGGATGGAACATCACTGGACCAGAGCAATGGAAGGACATGACAGAACAGGTCGTTCCTGCTGTACTCATGAACTTGTTTCGTGTCTGTTCCCAGATCCACGTGTTTGGTTACGGAGCGGACCACAAAGGAAACTGGAGCCACTACTTTGAAGTGCTGAAAAACAAAAAATTAAGAACGGGACAGCACCCTGGACAACACGAATATAACATCCTAAAGCAGATGGCTGAAGAAAAAACCATACAGTTCTATACAGGGAGATAACTCAGTTGTTGGCTTTGAAATTGCCCAAAACTGCCAAGTGTAATATTTTCAAACTAAACTTAAAAAGAGAATTTGAAAAGAAGGATGTTGCTTTTTTAAAATCTATTTATACTAAATATGTTTGTTTAAAAAAAGTGGACATCTATAAGATTAAATAATGTATTATAGATTTATCTATCTGATCCCACAGAGCCCAACTGGTGACATAAGAGGAAAACGAGAAAAGTTGTGTCCATAACCATGACTTATTATAATTAAGTTGTTCCCAACAAAATAAGTAAATAAGATATTAATCAATCAATCAAATTTTATTTGTATAGCACATTTCAGTAGCAAGGCATTTCAAAGTGCTTTACATAATTAAAATAAAAGAGACATTGAATAAACAGTGAGAAAGAGAAAGAGATTTTGGAAAAAACAAAAGATTAAAAAAGATAAAAACATTAAAACCCGCACCGCTTTTAGGACTTCAGTTAAACGTCGTTTAACTGGCACTCTAACCCTCTAGGACTTTAGTCAAAAACACCGTTTGACAAGGACTCCAACCTCTAGGTTTTTAGTTGAAACGCCGTCAACTGGGACTCTAAACCCCGTAGGACTTTAGTTTAACTGGGACGTTTTCCGGGGGGCTTTACATCATTAAAACGTAAACAGTGAGAAAGAGAAATAAAAAGAAATTAATAAATAGATAAAAAGCAAAGATAAAAACATCGAACCCGCACTCTAACCCTAATTTAGCCATAAGCTAAACAGGTGGGTTTTAAGTTGAGATTTAAAGGCACCCAGTGTTTCAGCTGTTTTACGGTTTCCGGGAAGTTTGTTTCAAATCTGTGGTGCATAGAAACTGAATGCTGCTTCTCCTCATTTGGTTCTGGTTCTGGGGATGCAGAGCAGACCAGAACCAGAAGATCTGTGGGGTCTAGACGGTCGGTACAGCAATAACAGATCTTTAATGTATTGTGGTGCTAAACCGTTCAGTGATTTATAAACTAACATCAGTATTTTAAAGTCTATTCTTTGAGCTACAGGGAGCCAGTGTAGGGACTTTAAAACTGGTGTTATGTGCTCCATCTTCCTGGTTTTAGTGAGAACGCGAGCAGCAGCGTTCTGGATCAGCTGCAGCTGTTTGGTTGATTTATTAGTCAGACCTGTGAAGACGCTGTTGCAGTAATCAATGCGGCTAAAGATAAACGCATGGATGAGTTTCTCTAGATTGTGCTGAGACACCAGTCTCAGCACAATCTAGACATGGCCAAACCTGGAGATGTTCTTCAGGTGATAGAAGGCTGACTTTGTGACTGTCTTAATGTGGCTCTAAATGTTCAGGTCAGAGTCCATCACTACTCCCAGATTTCAGGCTGATCGCTGGTTTTCAGTTGTAATAACTGAAGCTGTGCATTGATTCTAGTTCGCTCCTCTATTGGTCCAAAGATAATAACTTCAGTTTTGTTTCTGTTCAGCTTGAGAAAGTTTTGGCACATACACACATTGATCTGTTCTAAGTATCTTGGATGGGTTCAGAGTCATGACCACAAATTTTTATTCAATGGCTTTGCACATCCTCCCTAAATTTTAATGCTATATAAAAAATAAAACCATCAAAAAACAGATTTTTGATTCAAGTTTTTTTTCCCAAGTGGATAGAATTGTAGTGTTATTAGTAGGGATGCTCCGTTAATTTTGTTGTTAATTTTTCGCTTAAGGTATAAATGCTACTATATTATCTGGCAAAATTAAAAAATGATCTGGTAATAAATTCACCTAATTTAGACATAAACATGCAACATACTTGCAGGCACAATACAGCAGCTATTCAGCTGCTGAATAGGACTTTTTCAGGACTTCTGAAAAATCCTTTTGACTTTTCAGAAGTTTAAGGGACAACTGAAAAACCTGTCAGCTGGTTTCAGCTGACAGGTTGAAACCAGCTGACAGTAAAACAATATTTAACAGTGAGGTTCACTACAATTGGTCTCTCTCAATTGTCCATAGGTGTGAGTGTGTGTGTGTGTATGGTTGTGTGTCTCTGTGTTGCCCTGTGACAGACTGGCGACCTGTCCAGGGTGACCCCGCCTCGCGCCCAGAACGTTAGCTGGAGAGGCACCAGCAACCCTCCCGACACCACTAGGGACAAGGGTGTTAGAAAATGGATGGATGGTTCTCACTACTCTAAATTATATATGAGTGAAATCAATCTCATAACACTGCCTATATCAAATAATGTCAAGAAAAAACTAAACATTCATTCAAAGTAAAATGCAGGTTGCATCAAAATAAACAATCCTGAGTTATTAAATCAAAACTTCCTGATAGCATGGCTAGCTGATTAATGCTGTTTCTAATTAATGCCGAAACAGCCAAGAGATTGGCTGTTTCTGACCAAACGGAGTAATTCTACAGAACGCAGGAGGAGGCAGAGGAGACTGATTTTTCTTTTCAGATTATCTGTCTTATGTTCGGACATAGCGAAGGTTTTAATACATATGTAATATCTTTTTTTTTCTTTGTTTACGTTACATGTTGCTGCTTCAAGCAGCTGCTCTGTGTGAGAGTTCACTGCTGGGTGGAGGCTGAATGACGCTCTGTCTGTGAAATATTACTACCAGTAGTGCGTAGCGGCAGTCCAACAGCAGGAGCTGTTTGATTTCTGACTGTGATGCTAATCCGGGTGAATGTTGGTAGTTGTGTGCTGCTTTACCTGCTGCCTGGCTGATCTGGATGTCTTTTTTTTTTCCTGCAGTGAGCCTCAACGTGGCCAAACTCTGTCAAGTGCTTGTTTTATAAATGTCATATTCATTGTCATTGTGTTGATGCATTTTGATGTGCTGCACCTCCGTCGCAACATTCACTCTGAGCATTAAAGTTCCTCACCACATCGCTTAGCATTTATTGCCACGCACTTTCTCAGCATGAAGGCAAGAGGAGATGAGCTCCACATGCAGGCTGCGAAGTGAGATACAGGTGATCGATTTAGAGTTTGCTTTAGTTTCTGGGTTTCCTATTGATTCTTTCTTATGGCCCTTGCTGTTCTTTACTTCCTGACTCATACCTCCAATAGTTGGTTCGGACCGATGCCGGTTTGTACTCAGACCTGAAGCGAAGTGGGGCAAAATTTGTTTGGAAGCGAACTGAGGCCACCTCAAAACAAGGGTCTAGGCCCAGTTGTTTGGTTCATACCAGAGCTTGCTGCAGTGTTTTCACACGACGGGAACAAACTCTGGTCCATTTAAAGCAAATCAAATGTGTCAGGTGTGAATAAAACCCTCATACTTGAGTTTTGGATTGCTTGAACATAAACTACTGTGACAAATTCAGCTTCCAGTTGAAGACAGAATGTGAACCCGCAGGACAATAAAGGGTTAATAGAGGAGGCAATGCTAACTAGAAACAACCAATCAGAGCCTGGAGGAGGGTTTTAGTGCTGTCAATGAAGCTCTTGACTCTCCCCCTTGACTCCCTTGCGCTCAGCTATGCTACACCTTCTTCCTGATAGCAAATCCTGCCATGAATGCAAAGTCTACTTAGCATAGCTACAGCTATGATGCTGTAAAAACACCCTACGCATTAAAACACAGAGTAACCATGCCAACATTATGAAGGAGAGAGAGAGAGAAATAAAGTATGAGTGAGGTGGACGGCTTGTGGGTGTGGATATGTGGAACATGAAACATGCTAACATGCTAGTTAAACTAGTTTTTCTTCAGGTTTCATGCATCTCCCTCAGAAGCCTCTTCCAACGCCCTGCTGAAGCCAGATCTTAAAACATTTCTCAACAGCTCCATCCATCCATTTTCTTGACACCCTTGTCCCTTAATGGGGATAGGAGGGTTGCTGGTGCCTATCTCCAGCTAATGTTCCGGGCAAGAGGTGGGGTCACCCTGGACAGGTTGCCAGTCTGTCGCAGGGCAACACAGAGACACACAACCATGCACACACACACACACTCACACTAGGGGCAATTTGGAGAAGCCACTTAACCTGACAGTCCTGCTTTTGGACTGTGCGAGGAAACCAGAGTACCCGAAGAAAACCCACGCATGCACAGGGAGAACATGCAAACTCCATGCAGAAAGACCGGGCCGGGAACCTTCTTGCTGCAAGGCAACAGCTCTACCAACTGCGCCACTGTGCAGCCCTCAACAGCTCCTCTTCCTAAAAGGCTTTCAGTACAGGAAAAAAATATTGATATTTTAATTTTATAATCTAGTAGGTTGAAGGGCTTTATTTGCTGTCAAAGCGATACTGACTCACAGGGACTGACAGCAAATTCAAATGTTGTGAAAATGTGTAAGGTAAAGTAAGGTAATTTTATTTTATTGGCTAAAGAAAAAAACATACAGTTCTATACAGGGACCTGATGTTTATCACACAACTGAGATAACTCAGTTGTTGGCTTTGAAATTGCCCAAGACTACCTAGTGTAATATTTTCAAACTAAACCTAAAAAGAGATTTGGAAAACACGGATGTTGCTTTTTTTTTATTTGTACTAAATATATATATATATATAAAAAGTGGACATTTGTAAGATTAAATAATGTTTCATAGATTTATCTATCTGATCCCATGGAGGCCATCTGGTGACATGGGAGGCGGCCTGGCAGAAATGTTGTGTCCATGACTTATTATAATTAAGTTGTTCCCAATGAAATAAGTATAAGATATTGGGTCAAGGCCACAAATTTTTATTCAATGGCTTTGCACATCCTCCCTAAATTTGATGCTGTATAAAAAATAAAACCACCAAAAAAACTATTTTTGATTCAAGTTGCCCCCCAAATTGATAGAGCTGTAGTGTTAATATTACTAAATAAAATAGAATAGTTGCAACAAAATATGCTAGCAAAATTGTCACCCAGACATATTCAGTTTTTCCATTTGTACACAAAGGGTTACTATCAGGAAGTATTGTATTAGATACTCAAACCTTATCTTCTCATAAAAGATAAAGGATCATCTGTCGCCAGAGACACTGCTACACACAACACGGTAGACATTCAGATGTTTGCACAATCAATCTTTTCAGTGCTACATGACACATTTTATCTTTTGACATCTTGTTGGACTACATTCTCAGTGAAATATTCAACTGGTAGACATGGGAGAGCCACGTAGCCACAAAGCAACAAAAATGAGAGCGAATGTTTAATGAATTCATTTTTTTCAGTAATCACTGCATGCTAGTAGCTCTATCTACTATGAAATAAAAAAATGTACGGTGATGAACACTTTCGATTGAATTAAATTAGTCACTGAAATTCTTATGCTAGAAATGACAAAACTGCCCTTTGGAGAGCCACAACCGTACCACTCTTGCAGACACTTTAGACATGAAAAGGTGTTTTATGCACTGCTTTAGCTAAACTTTTTTTTTGTTCCTTCTTTATTTAGTACTTCCCTCATGCCGCACAATTAAAGGGGTGGAATTTAGGTTAATCCATGTAATTTAAGCAGCCTTTCTCGTTTGACTGGAGGTAAATTAGTTTGAGTTAAGAAATAGGTCAGGTAACTCGGCTGAGTTGGGCCCAAATTTGTGTTATTAATTTATTTTGCATTGGAATTTTACCAATTAACTATTTTTTGACATGATTAAATTTAATTCTCTCCTCTCCCAATTTTTGAACATCTCTTGTTCTTGTCCATATTTGGTCCTTTACATTCATCTTGCTGTTCAGATAACACCAGTTCGATTGATGCCTTCTTCTATTATTTTGAAACCTAAACTTCAGCAGATATCTCTAATTCATAAGAGAGGCTGAACTATTTGGCAATTTTCTTTATAATAAACAGTGGTTCCTCGGCTTGGTAATTTTGATCTAAATTGCTAGTTTTATTAATAATTGTCTTAAGTTATTCATATCCAAACTCGACTCCTATTAAAATAAAACAGGTACCAGTAAGAAAACCCCATTTAAAAAAATGGCCCGCTAGAGCATGAGCCCCAATTAAATAGAAAAAATAAACAACAAAAACATGGTTTCCTGTTTTTAATTCCTTAGCTGTCGTCTGGAAGTCTATTAGAAACAGGCGTTGCCTTTAGTTGAATTATCTAAGTGGCTTTGAGAGGAGTGGAACTGGGAACACTCAGGCAGAGTTCAGCTTTGTTTCACATTCCGTTTACCAGAAGAACAGGTAGATCCTCTCACATGACGATTTGTGCAGAATGACTTTTGTCAACGTCAGAGTTTAATTAAAAATATTTTCTTCCTTGTAGTGTTTCTCCATCAAACCGGTCCAGTTACTAAACCTGTGATGTACAAGGCAATCAGCGTATTATTCTTACTGTTTCCAGTGCTAAAACTAAAATTCTTTTTTATTGCCGTTTTATCACTGAAGATATTGAAAATTTTGAGTCCGTTTCACCTTAGTTTTACATAACTGATGACAAAAACAAGAAAAAAAAACTTTTATCCTGCTTGAAACGGCTTGTGTAACTTTCACTTGTCACTGATCTTGTTTGTTGCAGTCGTGGTTGATGATGTTGTCCTGTTGACTTTAAAGCTTCGTACAGATGTTGCCCAAATCTTGTAATAATGAAGAAATATTTAAAGATGAGTAACGACAGTGGACCGGATGGAGCTCCAGTGAAGCATCACAGGTAAGATCAATAACATGTATCCAATATGTAGTCATATATGAAGGTAAAAAAATAACTATTTTAAATGACATACAGTTATTGGCCTTAAACAGCAGTCTTAATTCAAACCTCAGACTGATCCCCTGCCTAAAGGAACCTCAAACTGAAGAACTATCGGCCTCCAAGTCACTAAAACTGGCTCTCAGTGTCATAATGTGAAGTACCAGGACTCGAAGGCAAGCAACAACTACAGACACCAAACTCAGTTTAACAGATTTATTGTATAATGGGGGGGAAGGATGGAGAGGTGTAGACCAGCGGCAGCAGGGGGGAACCAGGCCAGAGGAGGAACTGAGGAATGGGTGAGTGGTTAGACAGAGGAATAATGACAGGAGTGAAGGCGTGACCTGGTGAAGGCTTACGGTTGGAGGGTTCAGATGAGCGGAGGAGGGTACAGCAGTTGGGGCAGTGAGGGGGTTTCCAGGTGGAGGAGTTCCAGCAGGTAACTCAGGGTGGACAGGCAGCAGGGTGGTGGTTGTGGAGGAATCCAGGAGCTAGGCCGAGCAAAACAGCGAGGATCAGGTGGTCCAGGTGGATCAGACTCTCAGAGAGAGGTCAGAGCTGGTTCTAGGAGGAAGGAAGAGATGGAAGAGGCGTCAGGAACAAGTAAAACACTTGAGACACAGCACTAAGAGCTAGAGTGTACCACTGTAGAAGCGGAACCATCTGGCATCTTCTTCTGGGAAGCCACTCCTATTTAAGGCCCTTGCTGATTGGAGATGATGAGCACCAGCTGGATCCCATCAGCCTGCCACCCTGAGAAAGTAGAGAAAACACTCCCCTGCAGAACCCAACAGTACCCCCCCCTCAACGGACGCCTCCTGGCGGCCGACCTGAAGAAGACGCAGCGGAATGTTCAAAAGAAGATATAAGGGATCGGTCCAGTATAAAGGACCGTGGGACCCAGGACCGCTCCTCTGGGCCATATCCCTCCCAGTCAACCAGATATTGCCTACCCCGCCCACGAGGACGCACATCCACAATGCGACGGACGGAGTAGGCCGGGTGACCATCAATGACCCGGGCGGCGGAGGGGGCTTGGAAGGAGGCCACAAAGGACTTGAGAGGTAGGGCTTGATCTGGGACACATGAAACACTGGATGGACACGGAGATGAGAAGGCAACTTAAGACGGACTGCAGATGGGCTAATGATGGATTCAACAATGAATGGACCCAGAAACCTGGGAGATAACTTGCGGGAACATGATTTTAGTGGAAAATTTTTTGATGATAGCCAAACTCTTTGGCCAGGTGAGAAAATGGGGGCAGGAACTCTTTTCCTATCTGCGAGACGCTTATTTTGGGCAGACGTTCTTTGAAGTGCAGACTTAGTCTGGTTCCAAATACGCTGACAGTTCTGTATGTGATGCCTGACTGACGGGATGACCATGTCTGGGAAGGACTCAGGTAGAAGGGAGGGCTGAAACCCTTGCGAGGCCTCAAATGGTGATAAACCAGATGCGGAAGAGATGTGCGCGTTGTGGGCGTACTCCACCCATGGTAAATAGACACTCCATGAGGTGGGATTGGAAGCACATAAACAGCGCAGGGTGTTCTCTAGTTCTTGGTTAAGGCGCTCGCACTGTCCATTGGTTTGTGGATGGAACCCTGAAGACAAGCAAGGCCGAGCACAGAACAGAAGTCCCGCCAGACCTGAGAAGTAAATTGGGGCCCCCTATCAGAGACAATCTCTGTGGGAATGCCATGAAGGCGAAAAACATGGCGAAAAAGAAGTTTGGCGGTCTCGGCGGCTGATGGGAGTTTGGTGAGGGCAACCAGATGACAAGCCTTAGAAAAACGATCGATAATAGTGAGGATGACACTCTTCTGTTTGGATGTGGGGAGACCAGTGACAAAATCTAGAGAAATGTGGGACCAGGGACGGCTAGGAATGGACAGTGGTTGTAGGAGACCAGAAGGTGGGCGGTGTGAGGTCTTGTTTCTAGCACAAGTGGAGCAGGCAGACACATATTCAATGACATCTTTATTAAGGGAAGGCCACCAAAAGTATCGACGAAGAAAGCCGATAGTACGGCTTATACCAGGATGGCCAGAGAAACCTGATGAGTGTGCCCACTGGATGGCACGAGCTCGGATGGGGGTCGGGACATACTGGCGGTTAGGGGACCCTTACCTGGGTCTGGATCACTGGTTAAGGCCTCCTGGATGGCCCTTTCCAAATCCCAGGTGAGAGACCCAATGGTGCAGGTGGCTGGGAGGATGGCTCCAGAAGCCTCGGAAGGGTCATCTGGGGAGTGGAGTCTGGAGAGGGAATCTGGCTTAGTGTTCTTAGAACCAGGGCGGTAGGTGATGTTGAAGTTGAAGCGGGAAAAAAGAGGGACCAACGATACTGCCGTGGGTTCAGGCGTTTAGCAGACTGCAGATACAACAGATTCTTATGGTCCGTCCAGATGATGACCGGGAGCTCTGTACCCTCAAGCCAGTGTCTCCACTCCTCAAGGGCCAGCTTTATGGCCAGAAGCTCTCGGTCACCAATGTCATACCTGCTCTCTGTGGTGGTAAAATTCTTTGAGAAAAAGGCACACGGATGGAGCTTGCTGTCTCTGGAGGAACGCTGGGACAGGATGGCCCCACACCAGTCTCAGATGCATCAACTTCAACTGTGAATTGAGCAGAAGGGTCAGGGTGAATAAGGATTGGAGCATCCACAAACCTTCTTTTAGCTCATCAAAAGCCAGATTAGCCTCCGGGGTCCATCTGAAAAGTTGTTTGGTGGAGGTCAGAGTAGTGAGAGGAGTTGCGATGACACTGAAGTTCCGGATAAAACGGCGGTAAAAGTTAGCAAACCCTAGAAAGCGCTGAAGTTGCTTTCTGGAGTTCGGAACAGGCCACTCCTCTATCGCTTTGATCTTAGCCGGGTCCGTCTTCACCTGTCCACCCTCAAATACATAGCCGAGGAAGGTTATGGATGGAACGTGGAATTGACACTTCTCAGCCTTGATGAAGAGCCGGTTCTCCAACAACCTTTGGAGGACCAACCTGACATGCTTGCGGTGTTCATCCAGGCTGTTGGAAAAGATGAGAATATCGTCAAGGTAGACAAAAACAAAAACATTGAGAAAGTCCCGAAGAACATCATTAACCAGGTTCTGGAAAGTGGCGGGGGCGTTGCAAAGACCAAAGGGCATGACTAAGTATTCGAAGTGACCAATATGGGTCTTGAATGCAGTTTTCCATTCGTCGCCCTCTCGAATGCGAATGAGGTGGTAGGCATTGCGCAGGTCGAGCTTAGAGAAGATGGAGGCTTGGTGAACTGGTTCAAAAACTGAGGACAAGAGAGGGAGAGAATATTTATTCTTTACAGTGATTTGGTTGAGTCCTCTATAGTCAATACATGGCCGGAGAGTCTTATCTTTTTTAGACACAAAAAAGAATCCTGCACCGAGGGGGGAAGAGGAGTGACGAATGAGACCTGCTTTAAGTGAGTCATTTATGTACTGTTCCATAGTCAGTCTCTCCTGCTTGGAGATATTAAACAAACGGCTGGAAGGAAGTGGGGCTCCAGGAAGAAGGTCTATACAGCAGTCATAGGGGCGATGAGGCGGTAGAGATTGGGCGAGATCTTTACTGAATACCCGGTGGAGGTCGTGGTATTCTTTAGGGACCTGAGTTAGATCAGGTTTACACATAGGCTGGGGTAGTTCTGAAGGTGGAGATGGCTTAGCAGACTGCAGGCAATGGTTGAGACAAAAGGGACTCCATGAGTCAATGCGAGCATCGGCCCAGTTAATGTGGGGGTTGTGTTTGCAGAGCCAGGGAAACCCAAGGACCAAAGGAGTACCCTTAGTGGGAAACACAAAGCATTGAATGAGCTCTTGGTGATTGCCAGAGACAAGGAGAGAAACTGGGTCGGTTTGGTGGGTAATATTGGCCATAGGACTACCATCCAAGGCAGCCACCTGGAGAGGAGAGGGTAATGCATGGACAGGAATCTGATATTGGGCAACTAGATCAGGGTGTATGAGATTTTGCTCAGATCCTGAGTCAACCAAGGCTTGGAATGGGTAGGAATCATGCTGGGTAGTGAGAACAGCAGGAAGACTTAGCCGGAGGTAATCATTCTCTTTAATTCTGCCCGCCAGGACCCCCAGACCTACTGGCGGGCCAGGGCTTTTGGGCGAACCGGACAGGAGGAGATGAAATGTTGAGGGGAGCCGCAGTAAAGACAACAACCTGAGGATAAACGGCGCTGCCGTTCCTCTGAACTTAGCCGGGCTCGGCCTAACTGCATGGGTTCTGGTGGGTTCTGGATTGGAGGACTGGGCGAGTCAGGACTGGGAGAACCCTCCTAATAGGCGGCAGAGATGGCCGGGTATTTGAGGACCGGGATCTATCTCTAATTCTGTTATCAATCTTGATGGCCAGGTTAATTAGCTCGTCAAGAGAGTCAGGTTCATCTCGGCATGCCAGCTCATCCTTCAATTTGTCATTCAGGGCATGTTGGAAAGCTCCTTTAAGAGCTGGTTCATTCCAACCTGATTCAGCTCCAAGAGTGCGAAAATCAATGGCAAAATCAGCCACTGATCTATTTCCTTGTCTTAAATTCCATATTCTTTTTGAGGCAGCTTCCTCACCAAGCTTGGGACAAAATGTTTGTTTGAAGAGCTCGATAAATTCCTCATAGGAATAATATACGAGGTTCTCTTCATCTACTACTGTCTCGGCCCATCTAAGTGCTCGATCTCTTAGTAACCCAACAATAAAAGAAATCTTGCTGGCGTCATCGGGAAATGAGCGTGGGGACCGGCGAAAAGCTAATGCACATTGAAGCAGAAAACCCTTGCTTTTCTCTAGCTCACCTGAGTAGTGTTCAGGAGTGGGCGTGTTGACTTCACGGCACAGGGGTGGTGCAGAAGCAGCTGACGTAGTGGATGGAGTGGGGACTGGAACGGGAGCCGGAGCAGGAGCTGGAGCGGGGGTGGCTGAAGGAGACCTGTTCTGTAAAGTCTGGATCTGATTAGCCATTTGATGAAGATACTGAAGTATGGAGTTCTGCTGATGCATCACAACATTAATTGTAGCATCGTGCCTGCCCAGAAGGACCCCCTGTTCGGAAAGTGCGGTCCGTAGTTGTGCTGCAGAGTCCGAATGGCCAGATGGTTCTGTCATAATGTGAAGTACCAGGACTCGAAGGCAAGCAACAACTACAGACACCAAACTCAGTTTAACAGATTTATTGTATAATGGGGGGGAAGGATGGAGAGGTGTAGACCAGCGGCAGCAGGGGGGAACCAGGCCAGAGGAGGAACTGAGGAATGGGTGAGTGGTTAGACAGAGGAATAATGACAGGAGTGAAGGCGTGACCTGGTGAAGGCTTACGGTTGGAGGGTTCAGATGAGCGGAGGAGGGTACAGCAGTTGGGGCAGTGAGGGGGTTTCCAGGTGGAGGAGTTCCAGCAGGTAACTCAGGGTGGACAGGCAGCAGGGTGGTGGTTGTGGAGGAATCCAGGAGCTAGGCCGAGCAAAACAGCGAGGATCAGGTGGTCCAGGTGGATCAGACTCTCAGAGAGAGGTCAGAGCTGGTTCTAGGAGGAAGGAAGAGATGGAAGAGGCGTCAGGAACAAGTAAAACACTTGAGACACAGCACTAAGAGCTAGAGTGTACCACTGTAGAAGCGGAACCATCTGGCATCTTCTTCTGGGAAGCCACTCCTATTTAAGGCCCTTGCTGATTGGAGATGATGAGCACCAGCTGGATCCCATCAGCCTGCCACCCTGAGAAAGTAGAGAAAACACTCCCCTGCAGAACCCAACACTCAGATCTCTCTGTGCTAAAGCTCTATTAATTAATGATTTCATCACCATTGATGTTTTATTTCTGACAGAAACATGACAATAATGAACCAATCATACTAATTGAATCAGCACCTCCTACCTACAACTTTTTAAGTGAGAATAGAAAACATAAAAAAGGAGGAGGTGTGGCTTCAATATTTAAGAATACCATGAACTGTAGTAAAATCTCCTTGGGTCATTTCACGTCTTTTGAGTATCTTGGAATTGAGGTAAAAGGCCATAAACAAGCTTTGACACTAACTTTATACAAAACTCCAATATATGTGGAAAATTTCTTTACAGACTTGAATGAGACTCTATCTCTCATATGCATTGATTATGATTGTTTAATAATTGTCGGTGATTTCAACATTCATGTTGACAACCCCCAAAACAGAGGGCCAAAAAACCTCCTTAATATATTAGAGAGTTTTGGTTTAACACAACATGTCAAACAAGCAACACACACTCATGGACACACACTGGACCTGGTTATCAGTAAGGGTGTGAATATTTCCAACGTCTCGGTAACTGATGTCGCCCTGTCGGAGCACTTTGCTGTTATCTTTGACAGTTCTTTATCCGTTAACCCACTTGTACAAACAGCTACTATCACAAAACGTTCTCTCACAGAAAACACAGCAGAAACATTTAATCAAATCTACTCTTCTTCCTCGCCCTTAAGCTATAATGACGTAGATAAGTTGGTAAATTATTTTCAGTGCAAACTTTCAGATATCATTGATTACATTGCCCTCATTAAAGTGAAGGTTGTGACTGGTAGGAAGAAATGCACAAACAATTCAATCTGCAAGACAACTCTGCCGTAGGGCCAAACTCAACTCCACGTTTATTATGAAATCTATAAAGAAAGACTAAGTAACTATCACTCAACACTAAAACATGCAAGAGAGGCTTTCTTTGCAGATGTCATAAACTAAGACATTAACAATGCTCGAACTTTATTTGCTACTGTTGACAGGCTCACAAACCCTCCTATGACGTTACCACCTGAATTTCAATCTAATGCCGCCAGCTTCTTTTCAGAGAAAATTCAAAAGATCAGAGGATTAATCTGCACACCCACTCTAAAACCAGTACCTATGCCATGCCCGAACAAAACAAATACAGGAAAAATTATTTAATTTCAACTATTTAACTATAAAACCTTATAAAGAATTATAAGTCAATTAAGCTCCAGTTCCTGCTGTCTGGATGTCCTACCCACACATTTCTTTAAGAAGACTTAAACGCCACACAGCAAATTTGGAAGTGTTCCATCAACTCCTACAGAGTTAAATTTTACACTTTTAAGATGTCTATATAGGTCCACACTGGATGGTGTAGAAGTTACACTTTTGAATGTGTTATTTCTGATAGAGTTGATTCAACACTCACAGTAGTTGAAATCAAATACACTTCAGTGTTAATTTACCCAAAAACTAGTGTATATTGTCAAAAGTTACACTATAAATTTGTTAATCTAACACAGAACACTGTAAAGAACAGAACATAGAAATCTGAGTGTTAAGATTCTACTGGCAAGGTATGCTGTGTTGGTGCAGGGGTTAAGCACTGCCCACATATGAAGGCTCTAGTTTTCAATGTGGCTGTTGTGGGTTTGCTTCCTGGTCTTCCCCTTCCCCACTTTTCTATCAATTCACTCTGGGAATTGAGCCTGCAACCACTGGCATGAGGACTAAGGCCTCATGGGTTGTGCTTTGCCCCAGCCCCACCTCAGCACCCAATCTAGCTAGTTTGATATTTGTTGCCAAGTGACTGATGATGACGTTGGTGACACGCTTTACCCAGAATGCACCTGGAGAAAATAAGGACGATTAATTTGTAGTTTTGTGTGTCATAAAGTCAAATATAAGAGTGAAAATAAAGCCACTAATGTGGCACAACATTTTATTCAATATTTTACACCCACTATGTCACTAAAATCAGCCAGTCATGTTTTTAGCAACCATGAGTCAACAATGGAGCACCCTACTAATAAGCTATCTAAATCAACACCAGACAGTCTGGTCTAACGCTTTGGAACACTTGGGGAATCTAACACTCACCAACACTCATGTTGTTGAATTAACAGTGTATTCTTAACCTTCCACACTTTCACTGGAAATCTGACACTTCTGAATTTGCTGTGCACCTGTTCAGAGTTGCTTATGGCTAAATAAGGGTTAGAGTCCCAGTTGCCGGCGTTTCAACAACACTTTGAAATGCCTTACTGCTGAAATGTGCTATACAGATAAAATTTGATTGATTGATTCAAACTAACTGATGTAGTTTGCAAGCTAATATCATCTGGGTGATTCAAGTTGGTGCTAGCATTACTAGCATTAGAAAGTGGCTTGCTAATTAATTACCACTGACCTACGATCTATAAGACATTTAATTTTTTTTAAAGGAAGGAATGGAATTTTATAATTTATTTAGTAAAACTTTGTTCCTCTATTTTTTTTTTGATTGCTTCCTTTTTGCTTTTCCATAAAGATAGACAATTTATATAATAAAGTTTTTTCCTTAGTAATTTATCTCTCAAGTCTACGTTGGCATTTTATGCAGCAAAATATACAAACTGTGATTTAAAATCATTATTTTGATTTATTTGGAGAGGGGGAAAAAAGAAAACTAACCAAATGTTTTATGAAAAAAATAATCTTCCCCCTTGTTAAATCATGAATTTTATGCAGGACACAATTTTAGTTTTGCCAGCACAGACCTTAAATAGAACCTGACAATTTGAAAGATCTAAAGAAAGAAAGAAAAAAAAAATAACAAAAAGAAAAAACAGAAAAGAAAACATTACGCCATGCCCTGTTCTTAAGGAAATAAGCAACAGATGTTAAACAATTCTAAATAATATTAATAGTTGAGGTTTTGCTGTGTTGATATTAAATAAAACAAGCCAGGGATCACAGTTATTCACCTTTTTTGGATGGAAAATCTAATCCTATTAATAGCTTCTATTTCTTACTCATCTTCCTGTCTATTGTTGTCCTATTGCATGTTTGTTGTGTAGTCCCAGAGCACCTGCCCTGTGCAAACCACGCCCCTTGCCAACCAAGACACATGCTCATCCTGTTCTTTCAGAAACTATAAAATCAACAGTTTGCCTAAATGTCCAGTGTCAGCCTACGAAGCATTCCAAAAGACAAATCTGTGTTTGCAAATAACAGGCGGAGCTCAGCAGGAGAAAGCGTCATCCGGTAAGTTAATACAATTCCATTTGAGCTTGCCGTATTTCATACAACAAAGGAATTATGTAATAGAACTGCTGCTCACGTAGCTAAAAATCGATACAATGTGTTCTGATGAAAAACAAAATCTTTCAATTTTAATAAGATGTGTGAATAAGCTAAAACTAAGTGGAATTGTAGGAGATAAAAAGGGTAAATGTGACTTCTCACTTCTCTTTGCAGGTCAATGATGTCATTCAAACTGAAACTACAGGTTATTCTGCTGTCTGTGGCGACGGCTGGTTTGTTTTTGGTGGCACATTTCAGCGACTTGTCTCAACTTCAATTCCAAGACCTGTGTGCCTGTGACACCTGCATGTCTGAAAACAGAGGGTTGCTTAGTGGTCGTCTGAACCGTTCTGTTGAACTGGTTTTGTCTTCAAAAACAAACCTCTCAGAGGAAGCTTTCAGGTGGTGGAAGGTAAGTTGTGTCTTCCATATGGGGCTCCAGCAAATTTAGATCAGTGGCCTGACAGCAATGCTTTTTCATGTTGCAGCATTTGATGAATGAACAGCGGGACTTAGAGTTCTTTAAAAAAACGGTCCATAAGCTCTTTAAGATCTTCCCCCACACACCCAAGCTTAGAAAACAGAGCCCTGACACCTGCAGGACTTGTGCAGTTGTCGGAAATTCTGCAAATTTGAAAGGCTCACATTATGGACCTCTGATAGATTACCAAGATGTCGTTATAAGGTAAGGGTTCAGCTCCTAGTAAAAGGAAAAATTTAGAAAACATAAGGTTCAAAAGTCAAATTAATGTGTCATGTCATGCTGCTTAGAATGAACTTTGCTAAAACAAAAGGCTATGAGGAAGATGTCGGGAACAAAACGACTTATCATGTCATGTACCCAGAGAGCGCCATGGATTTACACAACTCCACTCATCTCGTCTTCTTTCCGTTCAAGATTATGGATCTTGAATGGCTCATCAAGGCTTTTACGACAGGATACTATAGAATGTGAGTCTCTTCTTGTTAATCCTATTTTCACACCACCTTGATATTGACCCTTTGCAACTATGTCACTTAATCACTCGAGGCACCATGGAGGATGCCGCAAGTGAAAGACAGGAATATTGAACAGAGCGACTGAAGTCGTTTTCCCAAGTTGTTTTTGTCCATTTATTCATGGCTTCTACTTGTTTGAGTCGAGCTAATTTGTCTCTGAATGTAACACACCTGGTTTGGGGCTCATAGACAGCATATTTACAAAAGTTTGAAATAGTTACCTTAGAAACCGACCCGTACGTCGTCCCTCCTCTGTCCTCCCTCCTAATGTGTTGATCAAATTATTGACTTCACACATGATTCTTGTCACTACGTCATAAACAGTGTTTCCCCTTACACCGGAGCAGTATTAAAAAATCGTACAAAAGACAAGATGCTAACCACTTTTCCTCCACACGTTAGGTTACATGATGGTGGGGCATTGTCTCCAGGGTTACTAATGGTTAAATGGGTGCCTTCTCCATAACGCGATATTTAATATCTTTCTAATCACACTTACATGAGTGATTAGAAAGTGTCTTTCTAATCACACATTTTGCTGGAAATCCACGATTATATCGAGGACAGACAGTTACGGTTAATGGCTGCTATTCATCGTTGCCATATCTTGCCTCATTAAAAGGTATACAATAAAATGATACGTTTGGCTTGTATCCTTGTGTGTTTGTGCAGGACCCTGTGACTATTTCTAAAGTGAAAAAGCAACATTAGGCTACAGATGTTTGTTTTTGGACAGACTTTAAAAGAGCGCACTGGTTGTTTTGACACTCGCCATGGCGAAGTGGGCAGATTTATGAAGAGCGTGAAGTCTCGTGCAAAGGGTCAATATTATTTAGCCAACAGGACAATGTGTAGTCAACATTCTACACATCACAGTGATGTGTAGAATGTTGTAGAGGACCACAAGGAACAGATGACAGGTGAGAGACAGGGTGCAGGTGTGAGGGGAGAGAGCAGAAGGAAGGCTAAGGACAGATTAACAGGAGAGAGTTTTAACAAACATGTAAAACACCCTATTGTTTGTAAAAGTTACAAACTTTTCTTGTTTTAGCCTAATTAAAATTGCCAAAATTATTTCTATTTGCTAAATGCCAGAACATTTTTTAAGAAACACAAAGGTTTGACCCAAGTCAGTTCAAAAGACAGCTATTCTGAGATATTGAATGTATGTACACTTTTGAATTTAAAGACAGTTAAAAAAAAAATCTAAAACATGTTTTCTGTTTTCTCTTATCATGATTTCCTCCGTAATGACATGTTGAAATAACAGCCTAATTTTATCTGTAGTCAATCTAGCACACATTTTAACCAGATAGAGACATGGAGGGTATAAAAATAAGAAATTAACATTTTATTCACTCACTGTCTTAGAGACAAATTTGTTCTATGATTTATGAGTGTTGTCACTGGGCCAGGGGACTACTACGCTTTCAGCTATTTGGAAAATCCCAGATGATGATGTGATGGCTTTGTCATCACATGACAGGTTATATCAGGTCACCATTGTTAATGGGGGGAAAAAAAACAAACAAAAAAAACACTTACGAAGGAATTTTATTTCCTCTGTATGACGTCATTGGAAAATCTAACAGGTCAAACAGGTTTTTCAAATTCTTTGGTTCATTTTACACAGTGCAGTGTGAAAGTGAACCACACCAAGTGAAAATGTAACAAATATAGCCATTTTGGTTCCCAACTGAACCGAGTCCACTGGGCTTCCATGTGTGAAAACACACTAAGATTCAGAAGCATGGAAATAACACAAGTTCACTTTATTAAGTGCTACACAATCCACTGCATGAAAAGTGGGATTTTTGACCCTGTATTCTGAAGCGAACGCAGCTCGTGAGTAGGCCTGTCGCGATAAACGATAAATCAATTAATCGCATGATAAATTAAACCTATCAACCTCATTTTAATTATCGGCTTATCGTCTCTTCCGGCCTTTTTTCTTTCTGTTGATGACACTGAATGAAAAAAGGCTCAGCTCCGGTGCTCTCCACTGACCCTCCCTTCCTCATTTCCTTAGTCTAATGTCCAGCCACACTACACGAGTTGTCGGCCCATTTTCAAACCCTGAGACATCTTAACCGACAGAAATCCTAGGTATAACGGTTCGATCGGGTTCTCGTGCCGTGTGGTGTCCAGCCACATGGGCACAAAATAATGGCTACAAGTCCAGTTAGCTAATTTTAAAATCAGGCATTAATCAATGCTTTACTAGAATCTACCTGTGATGCATGTGGCTATAGAGTCAGCGTAAAGTCCTGACTGACTGAAAATCATTATAACCTATTTATGTTACACTAACGAAGAACAGCTGAAAACTTACCGGGTTTATCAACTGCGGTAGCAATTTGGCTCCAACTCCTCTCCTTGTCATTTCTATATTCTTTGCACGAAATGTTGAATAAATATTTATGTCGTTTCCACAAATCATCTCCGATGTCCGCTGAACTTCGGGTTGCGCCGTATCAGCTGGTTGGGATTCCCTCCGTAATTTCTCCTCAGAAAACAGGAGGAGAATCCGCGCTTTCTGATTGGCTACCTGTCACATTCAGCGTTAAGATCCGACTCGGGGAAAATCCCTGATTTAGATCGGAGCTGCCACGACAATCTACCGTAACACACCACACACTGCTGATGATCGGTTAGATCGGCCAACGATCTAAGATTGTCATAAGGGGAAAAAGGGGCAAAAAATGGTGTAATGTGAACTACTGCATTAGGGAGTCGGATGTGCCCGTTTTCTCTATTTAAATCTAGTGATTACTGAAGGGCAATATAGCATTCAGACTTCATAATCTGCACTCTTTTGGTTGAATGCAGTATTTATTTCCACTTTGGCTTTATGTTGTCTAGTTTTTATTCAAGTACGTTTTTTGTTCATGGAGACTGAGAATCCATTTTGGTTGTTTTATTTAGTTTATCAGTTCCAGTGTTATGTTGTTCTTTTGAAAATAAGGTGTATCTATCAGGAAATCGCATGTATTATTAGTCATTTCCATTAAATCAGTGTCAAAAGGTATTGAAACAATATTATAGTTTATCGCAATAATTTTTTAGACAATTAATCGTCCAGCAAAATTTGTTATCGTGACAGGCCTACTCGTGAGCGATAGATACCGACAGCAATCGACAGACTCACGCGAGTCGAAATCTGTCGATTGTGGAATCCCAGGAGGGGGGAGTGGAGGTGCGGGGGAGCGGGTGGCGTTAATGACTCTACTTAGCATACTAGCCTAACATATGCAAAGGCGCTTCAGCAGACCCTTATGGATTCTCAGTCATTGGATGAAAAACAATAACATCACAGTTGATCATTGACATGTGATTGGTTGGTTGATGTGTGCCCATTGGATAGCACTTATGTCTTTATAAATAAACCCCGCCCCAATCATTATTTTTAATGCTGTATTTAAAAAAAATCTATACAAAAAATAAAAGCTGTATTAAAATATATTCATTTGATATTGCTTATATGCAACATGTTCATATATGAGGAACATAAAAGAGGCACAGAAGTTTTTTTTCTTTATTTCATTTTATTTTTTTTACTGTTTGCACACAAAATAAGACATAAATGCTTGTCCATTTCTGGACCATCTGGCAGTGTTTTTTTTTTGTCCAAACATGATCCAACATTATGTTGCGTTCAGGACAGGCCCAACATCTCTCCTGTAGCGCAGACCTGACGTCTCTTCCTGCAGTGTAGTCCTAATGTCACTGAGCTCCTGATTGGGGGAACTTGGGGTCTCAACCTCACCACAGTCCATTCTGACACCCCCCCCCATAGCTGCCATCCTCCCAGAATGCCACCTCCTCTGCTGCCAGTACTCTCTGCCTTCCTCCATCAGCTGTTAACACAAAACAGACAATCATTATGAGCTACAGGCATCTTTTAGTCATTATGAAACTACAGTGAAATTGTTAGGCAACTTCCAGCTTAGTATGCACACATAAGACATTAAAACAAAAAAAACAAAACACATTATATTAATATATTCTTACAGAAAATAAAAACTTTAATGAAAAAGAGAAAACAATTGGAAACAATTGGAAGAAAAAATAATTAAAAGCAGTTGGTAATGGTAAAACATAATTCAACAAACTCTGAGGCAGATAATTTACTTTGATTGATTTTAATAAATCACAGTACTTTAATTATTCAAGGAATTGTGACGTCTCTAGATTAGTAATAAATCTTACCTGCTTCTTTCTTGACCAACACCCGGATGACTGGCAGTAGGTCCTTGATGCAGCTGGAAAACATTTTTGTGCATTGTCAATATATAGCATAATTAATTACATTATGCACATGAACAATATTGAAGCATAAAATATCAACATTCTAAAATAGTAGATACTCACACACAGTTGCATCTCTGTCCTCATCATGGACATCAGAACGTTCCTGAAGTGTTCTGATTGACACAAATGTGACTCCCATTCTGTGGAAATAAATGTAAAATTAAAAAAAATATTGTAGCAAATATATCGCTTTCTCAAAAATACATAAGTAAATATGTTAAAATTATTCTCAACCAGCCATTGTAAAATCGGGAATCAACGCAGTGACTGTACATAATGCATACCGGCTTCATGGCTCCGTCCTGATATCCGTCCGCCATGTTGTCGTTCTCTACTGCTTACCACCCTCTGCCTTGCTGTACTGCGTTATATAACAAAATAATATAAGGAAAACTGAACCTGAAGATCAGTTTTCCTTACAAATAGGTGAGTGTTCACTATTCCCTAAATGTGAAATCATAACTTACTGAATTTCTCTTCGTCCTGGTGGACTCCGTAAGAGCTCCTCGGCACCGTGGTCTGAGCCCTGGCTGTTGAGGCTTGAACATTTTTCAGGTCTGAAAAAAAAAAGATGCAAGTATTTTTAAGAGTTCAGAACATCACATGTAATAAGAAATACAATACAAAATCTCACCCTACACTTGTTTTGGCATCAAGAAAACGTCAGACCGCTTTCTGTAAGAAACAAACAAAGCAACCTGCCTCGCTGCACGTGCTCGCTATTCATAAAAGCTTTCTCACCGTGAGTTCGGTCTTGTTGTACCGCCGCAGTGTCATCTGTTGTTTTCCTCCGGAACATTGCTTAATATCAAAACGATACTGAAAAAGTAACTCTGTAAAATAGTACTTTTCCCACCATTTCACACAACGCACAGGCATTTTCGTTCATGTTTAGCAGTACCACTCGTTACCACAGGTGCAAATCTTCCTCTGGAGTTTAATGGCGGCTGCTTGACCAACTATGAAAGCGCATTACTGCCATCAACTGGACTGGAGTGTTAAATGAAAGTTGACAGAAAAAAATACATTCTAAAAAGTTATTTTTTCAAAATTTACGTGACAGTATATTTTATTTTTATTATAATTAATAGCTAAAAAGTTTTTAAATGTGTAGATGTTTATTTACTCAATTCTACTTTGAGCTGTCTCCTTTTTAGTTTATACAGAATATAATGATTCATCATCTGTGAGTTATATTTAGTGCTTCACTAACAAAACTTAAAAAAAAGACTACAAATGTTTATACTCTATCAGAAGATCTATCACATACTTTCAGCCATTTTGTTCTACAATTTAAACTCGAAAGTTAAGCAACTGAATACTAATTAATCATCTGTAGTTTCTTAAGTCCTGTATTGTGATTTGGAATGGTGTCACTACCACTCCAATATAGCATGACTCTGGATCCAATATAGCATGACTCTGGATCCAATATAGCATGACTCTGGGTCCAATATAGCATGACTCTGGGTCCAATATAGCATGACTCTGGATCCAATATAGCATGACTCTGGATCCAATATAGCATGACTCTGGATCCAATATAGCATGACTCTGGATCCAATATAGCATGACTCTGGATCCAATATAGCATGACTCTGGATCCAATATAGCATGACTCTGGATCCAATATAGCATGACTCTGGGTCCAATATAGCATGACTCTGGGTCCAATATAGCATGACTCTGGGTCCAATATAGCATGACTCTGGGTCCAATATAGCATGACTCTGGGTCCAATATAGCATGACTCTGGGTCCAATATAGCATGACTCTGGGTCCAATATAGCATGACTCTGGGTCCAATATAGCATGACTCTGGGTCCAATATAGCATGACTCTGGGTCCAATATAGCATGACTCTGGATCCAATATAGCATGACTCTGGATCCAATATAGCATGACTCTGGGTCCAATATAGCATGACTCTGGGTCCAATATAGCATGACTCTGGGTCCAATATAGCATGACTCTGGGTCCAATATAGCATGACTCTGGGTCCAATATAGCATGACTCTGGGTCCAATATAGCATGACTCTGGGTCCAATATAGCATGACTCTGGGTCCAATATAGCATGACTCTGGGTCTTTAAAGCAATCAGTGAACATTAACATTTAGTTTGAATATTATTCACAAAAATATTTTCTGTACAATGAACCACTCTGGAACATGTTTTATTATTATTATTTTTAATTAAGTTGTGCAATGATAAATCTTCAAATGGGAGGAATGTCAAAGTAAGATCATGTTTAATAAAAGTCTATTGTATGTAATCATGCATATTCTGCTTTTATATCATAAATTCAACCAAAACTAAGTTTTTCAGTGCTCCTAACACACATGTAAAATATATTTTAATAGATAAAATAGATTATTATTTGTATATTCTTTCTCCAAACATACTTCTTCATGGCATACTTCTATAACTGAACAATACCTACAGACGTCTCAAAATGTGTTAAACTGTTTGGCCTATTGCACTGCAACACCAACATGTATTTACATCTCCATTTGAAGGAGTACATGTTAGAATACAGGCTTTTTTGAGCCAGTATTCCAGTATTTGTGATTAAATACTGAGAATGTTTAATCACAAAGTCCAGATTAGGAGACAATTTCAGAAGAGTCAACAACAACTTAGCATGTCATGAATACTAAGACTGTGATACTATAATGACCAAAATTTTACATGTGCAAATGATTGGAACTTTGTCATGATGGACACAACTGATGCTTTATGTAAAGCTCAGTGTTTCACGTTGGCAAAAACACTTCTCTTGGAAACGTGTACAGCGGTCTGCATTCCATCACACAATCTTGGATGAGCTTGACAGACATGCAATGTTGACAATATATCATCAGATTTACCCTGAAAATTGTACTTTGATATGCACACTTAAGTGTTAAGGTGACATCCCTAAGTTGAGCTAAGTGTGTTCAGTGCTGGATGGTGAATGTCAAACTAAATTTGTTCCATTTGTGTGACTTTGTAACTTTAGAACATTTTCAGCATTAACGCCTGTTTTATACTTAAATCTCATTATTTCTCAATTAATAACACTGAGGGGTTTTGTCCAGGTCCTGGAACGAATAAACAGGTGAACAGAAGGTAAAATGGGTTAGCTACAACAGGAATGAGAGTCAAAAGGCGGTGCTCAACGTTTGCATGGCTCCCAGCAACTTCACACGAAAACCTCTCCTAGGCCCAAGGGGGGTGATAGGGGAACACGGACACACAGCGTTTTTGACCATTCTTGGCAGTGCCCTACAATTTTCCACTCTGACAAAAACCTCTTGCCGATAGCCCTCAATCTCCATGCGCACGGCAGAACTAAGTGTCAATAGCTGTTGAAAATCCCACTTTTCATGCAGTGATCATTCATAAAAAAAATAAAACTAGTCAAGAAGTCACAGCTTAGATGTCTTACTATCACTGTTCTGGGTGCAACTTTTATGTGTGGGTTTTGGGGTGTTCATATTTTCTCTGTGAACCTACTTTCTTTTGGAAGTAAATGTTTTTTAATCATGTTGTCTGATAGTTATTACATGCCCTTAAAGACCAGAATTAGAGCCAACAAAGATTTGGTGAGTATGCATTGAAAGTTTTTTCTAGCTTGCACAGGAGACGGTTCTGTACTCATTAGTTTGTTTCTTTGTAACAGGTGATGGTGATCAACCCAGCATTCATGAAGTATTCTCATGAGATCTGGCTGGAGAATGAAGGAGCGTATCCATCCACCGGCTTCATGACTTTAATTTTCGCCCTACATATTTGTGATGAGGTAAATATGTCTAACTAGCCAAATTAGAAAACACTCCTTGTGGCTTTTCAGTATGACCAAATCTGTATGTCCTTTTTTAAAGTATTCAGGTAAATGATATATCCAAAGAACAGTGATTCTCAATTTTTGTTATGTAATATACCACCTTGTTAAATGTACACTTTTACAACTACCGCCATACTAAAAGATTTTGAAACAATTAAACTTTTTCAGTCCGTTTTGTAATGGTATGAAAAAAAATTTCTGAAAGGAAATTAGTGTTTCTCACTAATCCTGACTTCAAATTCTGATGTGACCGCCCTGATTATAACACTTAGCAATTAGTTGCAGTCAAAACATTTGTTCCTGAATTTTTTCAGACCAGGACATGACATGTTATTCTTTTGTAGATGGTTTAGTGTACTTTGTGTTGCCACACTGGTTCTGTTTAAGTAATAAATTGTTGCCCAGGTCTGGTGGTTAGCACACCTGGGTGTAGCTACTGAAGTTGAACTCAGCTATCCAAAAAATAATAAAATGAATAAAACTGACTAATTGAAGCTAATGGTAAAAAAAAGTGGTGTTTTGTAATTATTTATATTAACATGTAATTAGAATTTACCAAACCACATTTTGTATTTGTTGTCATCTAAACATCATTGTCCAGCTTATGAATAGGAGCGGCATGTACCATATTTTCCACACTATAAGGCGCACCTAAAAACCTTCAATTTCCTCAAAAGCTGACAGTGCGTCTTATAATCCAGTGCGCCTTTTATATGGACCAATATTGAACCACAACAGGTCTAGCAACTACGGTAAGCAGCCGCCGACTTCATTTTCGCCCATAGAAGAAGCGCGCGGTGCATGCTGGGATAGTTGTCAGAACGCTGGTTTATTAATAAAGTTTAACTGACCCGTCTACTTACCGACATGATAACCAGGTCGTCTGCAGATCCTTTAGCACCACATTCTCCACGAACATGCTGTGCGCGAACGGAGAAGGGTGACCATTGTCCGGCCACACCCCGGTCCAGTCGCCAAAGGCTCTGCTCACCGACCCAAGTCAGACTGTTTTGTTGACATTCTTGATGTCAACAAAGTGGCTTTAGATATTCATCCGGGGTGCTTCGACTAGGGTTACCAAGGGACCAGCCCTTATACGTTTAAAGCCGGGAGGGCGGGGGAAGAGAGACAGAGACTGCAGCGGCAGCGTGTCGGTTGTTACCCAGAAAGCAGTTGGGCACAATATCACAACACCAACACCGTGAGTGAAACAATGACTGGGGCAACTACTATATAAAGTACTTGGGGACCACTTCTTTATTATTACACATCCACATTTGTAGAGTACGGAACAAAGGGACGGGTGACAACATTAACTGTAGAGTCTATTCTATGCACCTTATATATGAAAAAAGTTTTAAAATGGGCCATTCATTGAAGGTGCGCCTTATAATCCGGTGCACCTTATAGTGCGGAAAATACAGTAAACTCCAGTTGCGTGGTGACTGCGTACAACTATCAGACTGACGTCCTGGAGGTCTCCTTTTGCTTTGTGTGCACACTGAAACGAATCCAGTTCTTTTTTTTAACATCCCTGCTAAGAGCAGGCTACAAACTGTTGCACAAACATTTACACCTACTGTAACCTAATATTTGCATACACTGTATGAAAAGACAACTTTTTTCCCACACTACCTCACGTTAAATAGATTAAACATGGCGTGTTTGATTAGGTGAGAATTACATAGGTTATTTCTATTAGCTCGATCCCAGATTAATTATTTGCTTATTTGATGCTTTTTTTTCTAAGTCAGGTTGATGAGTGTGTCTATGTATGAACTGAAAACACTTAGGTAAGAACTTCTGACAGGAAAATTCCAAAATTGAAATCAAAACACATGTACACCTACGGATGTATTTCAAAGCAACGGCTCAAACACGCTACATCCAGCACAATTACAAAGAAAGGAATCCATCCGTGTCAGTGTGCTCAAGCTGACATAAGTAGTTAGGTTTCCTCCACACAGAGTTTTGTATGTCGGCCAAAACTCGTTTTTCTCTACCATGTTTGCTGTGGGACCTCTAGAGGTTAGCTGCCAATTAGCCTGTTATTCTGACATTTTATTTATCAGACTCAAAAAGGGAGAAATACACTTCAACTTAATTTATCTATAAAAGATAAGGAAACTAATAATTCTTCCACTTCACAGTTCTTCTACCACATAAAAATCAGTGAAATGCTCCAAAGGCTGTGTTTCTACTGTCAACAGTTTTATGAAGGTTAGCAATGCAAGACTCGGTAAAATATAAAACGACAAAGAGGTTGTATTGGTTCACACCATTTATGTGGCCCTTCAATGGAACCTTCATAAGCTTAATACTTGTTAAATCGGTCAGATAGAATCATCAGTGTTTATTTGAGTAGTCACAAATTGAATCAGTGTGAAAATGGTACTTTTAAATATTTAATTTCAAGAAGTACTCAGCTAATGAGAAGAAAGCCACAGTATTGTAACAGTTTGTTAGTATGTAGTTTTATCTTTCATTCATAATCTTGAAATGAAAATGAGTTTGACACACCTGGGTTAAGGCATATTTAAAAAAAAAAAAAAAAAAAAGCCTACTGTTGGAGAACTGAAGTTGCCTGTGGGGATTTTTACAACAACTGAACAAAATTTCATACAAGTTCATGTTTGCAGACCTATCAAAGCAAACGTAGAGTTTGCCTACTGCAACTGGAGCTTGAAGTGATTTTCAGACTGGCTCTTTAGCAACAATCACCAGACAGGTTGGACCTCTGTGGTCCAACGTGGTGAAATTATGTAAAAAATACTTTACTGTAATAAAGAGTTGGGTTTTTCTTCATTTTACAGTTTAAGTATGTACATTACTCGTAAATAAATTGTCACAAATAAGTCTCCTGTAAAAATCTTAACTCTCTAACAGCAGCCACGCTCTGTAACAGAGAGGTCTTTTGCACAATAAACGTTTTCCAACAGAATTCTCTTCTCTTTTTAGGCATGTTACAACACCACCCTAAAATCCCTAAAGTAAATTCTAGCACTGGGTTTTAACATAAAACAAAAAGTAATCCGAACAGTTGACGAGTAACAAAAATATAATTTATTTTACAATTCTGCTAAAACAAGTACAGGAGAGAAAAAAAAACACAGGGGAGCTTTAAGCTTCAGGGTCTCCAAGGCCAAAATAATAAACAAAACACCACCTTATAACTATAAAATAAAACAACCACTTTCTAAAGAAGAATTAAAAGAAAATAAAAAACCTAAACTCCCTCAATAACCAAAAAACAGGAGAAAACAGTTCACAACAAAAATGGTAGAGAACCCCTACCAGCTTCCACCTCTGAACAAAACCACGTCTTGGACAATTGTTCACACAGATGCTCACAGCAAGCTAAGTTCACTTCACACACACAGTCAGCTCTCAACAGGATCACAAGTCAAGGCCCAGGACAAACAGAGGGGGTCTGGCATCTCCAGCTTGCTGCTTCTTATAGGGTGGCTGACGAGCCCCAATACACTTCACCTGCAGCAATCAGGTACAACTGAAACAGAAAACACAGAGCTCTCTCAGAAAGAGAGCCCCTAGAGGTCAGTGACTTTAACAAGGCAACATTGGTTGCTTGTATGATTTTCACTCAGTTATTTTATATTCACATTCCTAGGTCCATGTCTTTGGCTTTGGAGCAGACAGCGACGGAAACTGGAGCCATTACTTTGAAGTGTTGACCAAGAAGGATTTGAAAACTGGAGAGCACCCTGGAGATCGTGAATATGACATCATACAGAAACTAGCTGAAGAGAAAACTGTGAAATTTTACAAAGGGTCATGATAGTGCCCTTATTTCATACAAACAATAATGAATATAAAATATGTGGGATTACCTGAACTATAGTGCATATTTTGCCATTATTAATCCTGTGTTATTTTTATTGCTACGTTTTACTGAACAAAAGTCCAGCTAGCTGCTGATTAATGATGGGTTGACATTCAAGGCCATCTCTAATGTTTCAAAAGTCACAAAAACTTTTGGAATGTTTAACTTTCCAAAAGTCACACAGAAGGTATTTTTTGGTATAACACAAATATTTGTATTAATTTAATCATTTTTGTGGTAGTGTGCAACATATTCCTAATCCTAGTCTGCTTTCTGCGTTGTCATGACATTTTATTGTATATTTCATTTTTTTCTTTTTAATTTATGTTTTAATCACTCTAGAACCTGGAATATCATATCTGTACTTCGCTAACCACTAGGGGGCGCCAGAGGACCACCAGGTCCGGGTACCACAGTTTGAGAAAGACTGATCTAGAACCTGCTTTTAACACTAAAATCTTAATCGCTCATGAATAAAATCTTGTAAGTAGTTGTCTTTTTTTTAAAATCAACATTTAATTCCTTATTTCCAAAAAAAAGTAAGAAACTATTACCAAGTGTTAACTAACAAAATGGTAAGCTGCGAACAATTCAACTTGGACTGAGTACCAGTTCACAGAACAAATGGAAGGCATCCGAGTTATATTTGGCAGACTGGCTTTTCTTGTCCGTGCAAAAATAAATATAGTGTTTCTGTTTTTGTTTGTCATGAGTTCTGAGGTTTCAAAACGGTTCAGCCGGATTATGTCCTGGGTAGATTTTTTTGCTTGCATAGCCACTTTTAACTCAGACCTTTTCTCCAGAAACATGTTAACATGTGTGTGCATGAAATACCAATAATACACATTCATCCCTTGGATGTTTTACCTGTTTTTCCTTTTTCAAATCAATCATGATCAAAATGTCAAAAAGTGTCAAATGTCAAATTTTTTTTGACAGAAAAAAAATTACAAGTGAAAAACCTTCCACTGTCAAAGTGAAAACTGATTTCAGCAAAAGATAATGACAAATGAAAATATTTTACATTGAATAAGTGATTGTATAAATATTTACCCTCCTTCAAGTGACTGACCTAATTCAACAGAGGTCCAGTCAACTGGTTTTAGAAGTCAGAGGCACAATTTCTTTTTCAACGACTTTGCAGTGGGTTGAAAAGATAAAGGCAGGATCCAAATATTAGACATTTCTAATGTGAGATGTCAGCAAAATACACCTTTTTTTAAAATTTTAAATCACATACAAAAACAAATGGGAATATCTAGTTCTAGGGGGATTTCTTTATTTTTAACATTCAGGTGGATTTTTTTTCTTTTACTTGTAAGAAAATTGTAAGGATGAATTTCATTAAGTTAAAAATTGATTTAAAACATAATACCAAAATAAATGGTGGTGGTGGGGGGGAGGGGGGAATGCTGTTTCTTTGACGGTGAAGCATGTGTAACAAATTTGATTGATTTTCTATCTTTGTCTGGTTCACATGTGTCAAACTTAAGGCCCAAATCTGGTCTGTATCTTAGACTCTAGAGGGCCACATAAAAAGAACCTTCAATTGAATGTTAATTTATCCATCAAATCAATGTAGCCTTTGTCTGTATACAGCCAAATTGCATCATTGTGGAAAGGTGTTAAATATTTAATTTGAATAACTTCTCATTGAAGTTCTATTTATTATTATTACAATGATTTGTTAATGGGTATTTTTATTATTATACCTGCCAAAACAAAAGTTTTAGGGGCAATACCAATTTATTTTTTCTAACTGAATGCCATCGCCAATTATTAAAACTGTTTTGTCCTGGTTAAGTTAAAGACATTTCTATGCAATCCATAACGCACATGACTCATGTCATTGTGCAATTTAGAAACAATACTTTTCAGTGTGGGATTTTTGTATCCTTTTATTTTTGCGATTTTCATTTTCACTTTTTGCTAAAAGTTAAAGCTTCGTTTTGTTGCCATAAAGCTTTTATTAAGTCAAAAGCAATCATTCCAAGTTTAGGCTTTTGAGGACTTTTATAATGAATCAGTGTTTGTTGTTTTTATTGTTAGGAACTCACTTCACATTTCTCTATTCAGTAAACAGTGAACGAGTCGATGCCTCCAGGCGTCTCAACACGGCGAAGACTCGCTCTACTTCAATCCAGCTCATCTGGAACCAACACATTGTTCCAAGTCATTTGATTGGTTGTTTTTGGTCGGGAGCGATGCATTTCTACAGACCAGTATGAGCTCAGGAAGGACATGGAGGGGATTGATAGATTATCTGTCTCATATTACACTGTCAGACAGTTTTAAATAATATGTAAAAAAAAAAAAACATCTTTTGATCAGTCAAACTTGTTAGTCTCTACATAATCAACACTTCCAAGGTCAAGACATGGAAACTTTTTTGATTAATCCTCCTATTAAAGCTGCAGTACATAACTTCTGTATATTAAAAAATCAGACACTTTGGAAAGAATTGCTAAAAAAAAAAAGAAAGAAAATTCTCACTATGTTCCCTTAAATGGCAAGATGTGGTTCTACAACGCATCAAGTAAAAAGCTGCATCAAGCTGAAGAAAAATACACAAAACATTTCAGATTTTTATTAGTAAAACTTGAAAGACACACACTGAACCGTACATTTCTTTCTGCTTCAAAATTCAGCACAGACCTGTTCTGGTCTCAATATATAAAAATCCTAATAAAACACATCAAAGGTGTAACGTCTTAAAATGAGAACTTCAAGGGTAGTTATGGCTTCGTAAAGCTCTGTCAGTTATTCCTAACTTTAAAAAGTCTTCCCTTTTTTCCATGTCGCTTACAAATGTTGAAGAACCAGCAAACAACAAAACAAACCCCAAACTGTAAAGTGTTCCCAACTGTAGGGTCCTGAAAACGGCTGAAAGAGAGAATGAGTGAAAAAATATTTGGAAAAATAAAATTGGAGTTCTTTGGGTATAAACATCATAATATGGCATTACTATTTATGACAGCAACATACATTGTATCTCAATCAGGTTCTCTGTACGAAAGCCTTAGTTTGCTGTGAAGGTTTCTCAGCCTTCACATGTCTTCAGACATGTTATGCTTGATATGCTTTGCCTTAAACCTGGTTAAACTAAATGACAAGTGTTTCAGCCGTGCTGTATTCAAATGATCAAATTCACTTCATTTGATCATTTGATCATTTAAAAACTGCTTCTCCCTGTGAAGCAGTGAGAGTCTGCTTCACACCGATACATAAAAACGATTTTTAAATAATTGTAAAGCTCGTAGGGTTTAAAATTCTACATTCCGGATCAGTCCTTCTTTTTTCTGCTAATGTAGCTACTTGAACAGAAATACAACAAAATACAAGACTTTTTTCATAAAAAAAATAAAATAAAAGTATATATATTAGAGGTGTGCCGATCGATCGGTCACCGATCATAATCAGCCGATTTTTGTGAAAAAGTGCATGATCGGCGATCATTGGCTCTTGTTGCCGATACCGATCACCTGCTTCTCATTTCGCATCCTGCCTGTGCAGCTGGTCTCCACTTTCCTTCACACTGCACAAACGCGCAGCAACAAATTCTAAGCGATGTGGAACTATAACGCACTGAGTTAATGGGGAAGTTTGCGTGTTGCGGTGGAAAATTGAAGCACGTCAAAATGCATCAACACAACGAAGCTAAATACGACATAAAAACAATGTCATACTTGACGGAGTTTGGCTACATCGAGGCTCACTGCAGTAAAAAGACATATGGAGGATCAGATAGCAGGTAAAGCAGCGCACAGCTACAAACACTCACCCGGATTAGCATGACAGTCAGAAAGCTAAACAAATAACCCGCAAAATTATTTAAGTCTTCGAGCTGCGATGTGGTTCTACTCTCGCTGTTGAACCGCTACTACGCGCTACAGGTAGTAATATTTCACAAACGGAGCGCCGCTTCTGCTCCACCTGGTAGTGACTCTCACACCGAACCTCTGCTTAAAGCTGCAGCATCTAACCTAAAAAAAATAATTTTACATACGTATTAAAACTTTCGCTGTCCAAACATGAGACAGAATCTCTAAAAAAATAATTGATCTCCTCCCTGCTTTGCATAATTACTCCGCTCAGTCAGAAACAGCCACTCAGAACTAGCAGTAATCAGCTAGCCGCCATGCTATCAGGAAGTTTTCATTCAGTAACTCTGGATTGTTTATTGTAATGGATCCTGTATTTGCCTTTGAATGTTAAGTTTTATACTTGAATTTTTTTGGCAATGTTGAGAGGTTTTATTTTGGCTCTTTGCATTATTTAGCCTCTTCAGAGCCTTCATATGTTAAAGATAGTATTATCGATAGCAGTAAAATTTGCAGAATGCCTGTTTTGTTTAGTTTTCTTCTTCGACAAAGTTATTAAAAACAAGTTTTTGTCTAAATTGAGGTGAATTCAGGGTTCCTTTTTCCACATAATTTAACCGGTAGTGCTTATGATAAAAAAAAAAATAATAATATCATGTGATCGGTCTATATATATATATATATATATATATATATATATATATATATATATATATATATATATATATATATATATATATATATATATATATATATATATATATATATGCTGTTTTCATTTTGCCACAAAATACTTTGATTAGGACATTCCTGATTTCTCAGTGCAAGGTTTGACATTCATTATTGGACTCATCAGACAGAGTAAACATTACTAAGGCAAAGCTTAGCCAAAGGTTTTCGAGGATGGATCAGATTCCTCGGTGAAGCTCTACTGTTTTTTCCGCATCCAGCTGTTGCAATAATTTATACTCATGTTGTCCGGGATGCGGTCCTGTCCTGAGATTTTTATTTGTCAGGACTTCGAAGTAATGGCTCCAGTTTCCATTGCTGTCTGTTCCATAACCAAACACATGGACCTGAAATTACCCCAAAAACATAAATTCATACATTTAACAGGGAAGATTGATTCAATAACATGGTTATGGATTTGGCTGCTCCTCAGGTTTCGCTCTCTCTATTACACATTTTTTCTGTATTTACTTTTTTACAGTGAAATCATTCTACAGGCAAGTCAGAATTGCCAAAAGAATTTCTATTTGCAAATTATTTTTAGAGTTTATTTAGATAAAATTTTTTACGGATTAAAAAAAAAAACTTTCTTCAAATTCACAAGTTTATATACATCTGGATGACTGTACTTCAAACTGTCTGACTCGGATTTGTTTCTGTATGTAAACTTCTGGTCTTTGGAATTATCTGATGAATGTTACTGACAATAACATTCATCAGATAACTGTGCAGCTGCTTGTCATGCATTGATAAAATGCAAATGGATTCAACTTTTCCTTTCAAATAAGCTGCACATCTCAACACTTCATGTATAATAATAATAATAATAAAAAAAACAGAGTTTATTGTTTTTTTTTTTTTTTTACAAATACTGAACAGAATAAAAGAGCAAAATCAGGAATTTTTTTCCTCATTTTTGGTTCTGAACAAGTCGCGTTCTGATCTCACCCAATTTTACTAAAAGATATATGATAACAAGCAAACATGGAGAAATCCAAACGTTCTAAATTTTAAATGGCAAACGGTGTCCGCTAAACGAAAACAAAGCGGGAAAAGAAGACTGAAACTGGATCTCAAACTCGCCTCATCGCAAATGTGAAGAGAGAGAATCAAAGTCATGAAGCCAGTGGACGGGTACGACCCTTTACCTTCCAGCCAGATGTTATGAGAATATTTCACAAAGGCTGGGTCGATCACCTTCACCTGCCACACCGGATTAATATTTACATTTATTTACGTTTACAAGCAAAGATTACGTGAACTGTGTCCAGTGTCATATTCATCAAATCTTTGTTTGCTATAATTTTGGATTTAAATGGTGCATATGATCTACGGAAAACAGCAAGACAGATGAAAAATGAGTCATTTATGAGATATCTTTCAGTCATGTGTATGGAGCTAAATAAAGCCTAAAAGTAGTAGATAATTAAAGGAAAATCAGAACATTTTAGATTAGAATCTGAGTGTTGAGATTTGTATATGAAAATATTTACATCAAGATATTAATTAGGTTTCACATATTCCACACTAAGCCAGATTACACCTCAGACGTGTGAAACTATACGCTATACTATGTCTGAAAATAAGACACAAAGACACATTTCTTCTGTGTCTGACATTTTGTTAAATATTATTTTTTTATCTAAAAAAAATTTGAGCCACGTTGGTGTTTTCCGGGTCATGTCCAGTTTTAGGTTTGTTCTACACTGAACCTTTTAGAAATACATCAGAGATGGGTTTGGACTAATTTCAGCACATAAAAATGTATTTAAATCAATAGATCACCTTTTTCACATTTCCTGTGTTTAATTCTGTTCAGTTTTATTAAAGGAGAAGTATTATTTGTTTTCCAGCCACATAATGTCATTTTACAGCACTATGAACTACGGTAACTATGTTACCTTCAGTTGTTATAACAATTCTGTTTAAATTAAATATGACTTAAAAGAAATTTGTAATTTAATGCCTTGAAATTGGGCCTCTGTCTCTTTAAGAAACTCCCGATACGCCACCTTCAGAAAGTCATCAAAACATTGCTCAGAATCAAAAAGAAGTCAAAATGTAATTGTAAAGTGTCGATTGTGCTTTTATTTGCTTTGTAAATGTGTTTTATTAAAAATGAATGCCTTTATTTTTGCTTCAAGTGATACTTTCACTTTTATCAGATCAATATGAGCATCCCTTTAAGTTGTACAGTGATTTTCTTTTCTCTTATGTTGAACAAAACCTGTTGGTATTTTGTCTGTTGCCCTTTGGACCATATTGTGCAATAATTCCATGTAAAAAGCTTAAAACAAATAGTTGGAAAAGCCAATGTCTAAGATCAGTATATACGATTTTTAATATTTAAATATTCTGATATCTCTACATAAAATCTGACAAGAAAAGGAAAGAGATAAGTAATTTTTATTCTTTGTCTTGGTGGGGTAATGGAATTTTGTCATTTTGTTGCAGATAAGCAACAAAATGTAATTTACCAGACATAAAATGTCTAATAAATTCAGGTGTCTAGTTCTGTGAGATGAGATGAAACGAGCAGCAAAGACAATTAAAAACTAACATAACTGGTTGTTCGTATTGTTCCCTCACTCTGTCTTACATCACCAGTGGGCCAGGAAGAAGGTGTATCCAGCATGACTCAGCATGTTGCTTTAACGTCATGGTTAATACCAAGCAAACCTGTCCTGTTCTGCGTGTCATGCATTATTTGCATTTTTCTAAGTGTACAATTTGATCATTTGAGCCACTGAACCGCCCTGATGTTTCAGTTTTTCTGACATTCTGTTACAGATTTGCTGCTTGGCTTGTGATTGTCCGTCCGTCCGTCCGTCCGTCCGTCCGTCCGTCCGTCCGTCCGTCCGTCCGTCCGTCCATCCGTCCATCCATCCATCCATCTTCTTCTGCTTATCCGGGGTCGGGTCGCGGGGGCAGCAGCTTCAGAAGGGAGGCCCAGACTTCCCTCTTCCCAGCCACTTCTTCCAGCTCCTCCGGGGGAATCCCAAGGCGTTCCCAGGCCAGCCGAGAGACATAGTCCCTCCAGCGTGTCCTGGGTCTTCCCCGAGGCCTCCTCCCAGTGGGACATGCCAGAAACACCTCACCAGGGAGGCGTCCAGGAGGCATCCTGACCAGATGCCCGAGCCACCTCAACTGGCTCCTCTCGACATGGAGGAGCAGCGGCTCTACTCTGAGTCCCTCCCGGATGACCGAGCTCCTCACCCTATCTCTAAGGGAGAGCCCAGCCACCCTGCGGAGGAAACCCATTTCGGCCGCTTGTACCCGTGATCTCGTTCTTTCGGTCATGACCCAAAGCTCATGACCATAGATGAAGGTGGGAACGTAGATCGACTGGTAAATCGAGAGCTTCGCTTTTTGGCTCAACTCTCTCTTCACCACGACGGACCGGTACAGCGCCCGCTTCACAGCAGACGCTGCCCCAATCCGCCTGTCGATCTCCCGCTCCCTTCTTCCCTCATTCGTGAACAAGATCCCCAGATACTTAAACTCCTCCACTTGAGGCAGGACGACCCCCCTGACCCGGAGAAGGCACTCTACCCTTTTCCGGCTCAATTCCATGGCCTCGGATTTGGAGGCACTGAGCCTCATCCCGGCCGCTTCACACTCGGCTGCGAACCGCTCCAGTGAGAGCTGCAGATCACGTTCCGATGAAGCCAACAGGACCACATCATCCGCAAAAAGCAGAGATGCGATCCTAAGGCCACCAAAACGGATCCCCTCAACACCTCGGCTGCGCCTAGAAATTCTGTCCATAAAAGTAATGAACAGAATCGGTGACAAAGGGCAGCCTTGGCGGAGTCCAACTCTCACCGGAAACAAGCCGGACTTATTGCCGGCAATGCGGACCAGACTCTGACACCGGTCATACAGGGACCTGACAGCCCGTATCAAAGGGCCCGGTACCCCATACTCCCGGAGTACCCCCCACAGGGGCCCCCGAGGGACACGGCTTATTTGTGCTTATGTGGAGAATACTAATAGTTTTACTGCTATAGCATGTCGCAAAACTCACAAGTTCCTATAGAAAACAAGTAAAAACAATAATACAAAATTATAAAATAATTAAAAATACAAATTTTTTTATTATATTTTTAATATAAAAATATAAATAACATTCATATTTTGAATTGGAAAAAATAGTAGTTGGAAAAAAGGCTAAATGTTGGGGAAAAACATCTCTTCTGTAATTTAGCTTGATTTGTACGAGAATTAAAAATATTAATTTTAATTATATTTTTAGTATAAAAATATTATAAAAAACTATATTTTTAATTATACTTAAACTTATTTAAATAAAATAAAGTTTATTTTCATAAACTTATTTTCAAGTTTCTGAAAATAAACTTGTAAACTTGTAAAGGAGGTCTTACCTCAAAATTGATCAGCCTTGTATGATTCGTTTCATATCTACAAAGGTTGATGTCATGCATCTGAATGTTTCCTCTGAACAGGAATGGCGGTATGCAACCTGGAGAAGGTGTGGCTACTCCAGAATGTCCCACGAGAAAAAACAAAACAAAAAACAACAACACAGGACGACTTCAGACCAGATTACGCTGATCTCCCAGCTGCAGTTTGACACAGACTGCATTGTCACCTCTAAGCTTTGTGGATTTTTTTTTTGTCTCAATCTCTAAGCAAATGCACAGGGTGTGTGTTCAGATAAACTCTGAATTTGTTGGGAAAGAGATATTGCATAATAGACATTTTCGCACGTGTACAAGTGAAAAAAAAGAGACAATGGAGCTCCAACTTAAAAAATTGCAAGTTAATTTGTTACAAGTAATCAAACACAGTTGGTCAAACTTAATTTAATTACGTTTGTTTAACACGACAGCTTCATAAACTAAATTTACTTGGACAAACTTAATTTTATGACGTAAAATGTATGAATGTTTTTTTTTAAGTTGGATCACCTGCTGTCTGCAAAGGCTGTTGCTGTATGCTTTTTCTGTGTTGCTGATGCCTATAATAACGATTACATAGATAATAATGACAGTGTGGAAGATGGGCAAAATTGGGCCCCGATTTCCTGAATTTTGGAAAAGCTGTAATACGTCGATACTAACGCGTGAAACTGATATTATCTTCCAATCTTATTTACCTCACCAAAGTGTCTAAAAATCAACCACTGTCCTCTGTTGACAGGTCAGAATTTTTAAAGATCAGTAATTGGCCAGGAAACTGCCATCGGTGCGCCAATAAGAATAATAGTCGCAGAAAATAAATAATGAATAAATGCAACAATCCAGTTGGTATTTATTGCAATGTAATACCAATTGCATAATTGTAAAATTAATTATAATATTTTTGCAGTGTTTTGCCTTGATTGATCTAAAGGGTCAAACAAGGACAATTAGGATCAATTGACACCTTTCGATGCAGAGAAGCGGTGGCTCCAGACATCTTATCCCGTCTCAGCCATCCGACAGATGAAGTGTTCTTTTATTTTTTTAAATCAGGAATCTTTGTTCATCTACCCATCTTACAAACACCGAGATACAATACATACATCCTTCGCAAACAACAAGAGGTCGCCAGGCAACCTCTTATTTTTTTTAATTACACCATTCCTGAACATCACAAACAGGATCAGCGACAAACAGTCGGCCTCGGGGCAGCAGTCGGGTCTGGATGAAAGAAGCAGGCTTCACTCTGTGCCAAGCTTAATATTTTTCTCACGGCGGATGGAGTGGATCGCTTCCAGGAGCTACACCCTACGTCTTCTTCAGGCCTACAACACAAGTGGACTCAAAAATCACACACCAACACGCATAAACAGTGAGTTTACTAATCACTGGCAGATATAGTTTGACGTCTTCTTTTTTTTTTTTAATTCTACATGTGTCACTTCCCATGGGTGTGTTTTGTGGAATAATTGACTTTCCTTTATTTTTACTGGCCACTTTTCTGATCCTGATGTTCCAGTTTACTCGGCATGAACGAAAGTTTACAGGAGATTTAAATTGCATACCTGTGAAACTGGAACATTTCCTCATGATTAGATCTTACTTACGGATGTGTGCTTATTTCATTTTAATACTAGAAAACAAATGTTGAAGTCTAACAAGTTTTTTTCCTTCCTTTAGTGGCAGAATATAAAATTGCAAAACATTTTTAAAACTTCCTTGAGGCTCGCCTATTCACCCGTTTCCTATTTCCTTTATAATGTTGATCATTTTTTTAACCAACTTTTTTTTTATTTCACTTTTTTTATTACCAATTATAACTTTTTTATATATATCAGAACCAAAATAAAATATAGTTTTATAGTTTATTACAATATTTTTTTAGATAACACCGAAAAAAATGAATTCTTTAGAAAAATTTATCTCAATATTTCAGTAAAATACGAATCAACATAAACAGTTGCTGAAAGGTTTTCTTGCAGATACGAAATGGAAGGAGGAGGAAACGATATTTAACAGGTTCAAAATGAGAAAAAAAACCTGATTTGCTTCTATATAAAGTAAAATAATCAGTAAAAGTCTGATTCAAATACAGGAGAAAAAGTAAAGTTGCTCTAAAACAGGGGTGTCCGAAGTCGGTCCTGGAGGCCCGGCATCCTGCATGTTTTAGTTCTCACCCTGGTTTAACGCACCTGCATCAAATGATGGCTCGTTAGAAGGCCTAAGAGGAACATTGACAAGCTGAAAAGCTTGTTACTACCAAGAGGGAGAGAACTAAAACATGCAGGATGCCGACCCTCCAGGACCGACCTTGGACACCCCGGCTCTAAAATCATAACACGACAACATAAAGCTGTGACGGTGTTTCAAAGATTTAACCCTTGAAGAGTGAAAAGTAAACTTTATGCCAAGAAGAATCACTGAATGTGTCAACAAATATCCAACTGTATGCAGAAAATATCTTGTCCGTGTTAATCCAAAAAATAATAAACTGATTTGACGTTATGAATCTAGAGGTGCAAAATATGCACCGGAGGCCTTGAAATTTTGCAGATTTGGTTACACTGATTGCTCAAAACGCCAAACCGGTTGGACCAGCTCATTACAGAGACTGAACCCTTGAGCTACATGCTCAGGTATTTTCAATTATGAGTTGTGTTTCTGATTTATGATCCACTTGTGACTGACAGCGTGGTATCAGAGGAATTCTGCTACGTGGTTCTGGGAGAGGCTGCAGTTAGCTTCAGTGTCGGTTTCAAAGCTTAGAAGTGGAATCAGGAAGTGGAAAGCCGCATGCAGGCCTGTGGCTGAAATCCAGGCTGAGAACAAAAACAGAAGTGGTATGTGGTAAAATAACATAAAATAAATGGCCGCAGATAACCACAGATCACCTCAAAACAGCAGCGAGGGCATCAGCCTGCAGGGGCGCAGCTGGACATTTATCTACAATCACAGCAATTCACACACACATAAAAAAAACATCTGTACAGAGTGATTAATTATGAAAAGTCTTCCTGCAATTCTGCCACAAATTACATCCATAGGGGATGTAATTTTGTAGTTTTGTCATCCATCAGTGCTATGACATCACAGCCAACCTGTAAACGGATAGAAAGAACAATTATTTTCTTCAATGCGGAACAATAATAAGATCACCCATAACGACGTGAATTTAGTTCACCGCTTATGGCTGTAAGAAAATAGATGGTAAAAAACATGAAATAGACGGTAAAAAACATAAAAGCAAAATACTGTATTGGGGGAGAAATACAAGAATAGAAGAAGGAAGTTAGAGTTTCAGTAAACGGACGGTCCTCTACTGTACTTAAAAAAAAAAAAAAAAAAGAAGAAGAAGGTAGGACTGGATTGGTTAGGATATTGGTACAACACAGATTTATGAATATGCAGTTAAATATTTGGAACAACACTGTTTGAAACAACAATAGGGTCATTTTCTTATTTTAATTATCTATTTATTTGCCCCATCCATCCATCCATCCATCCATCCATCCATCCATCCATCCATCCATCCATCCATCCATCCATCCATCCATCCATCCATCCATCAATCCGTATTTCTATTGGTTGTGCAGACAACATCACAAAACCATGCGGTCAAAGTTCAAGGTGGGAGTGATCCTCCCCAGGACATTTTATTTTACAATAAACTTCAAACATTAACTTTGGTTTAGTGAACTATAACTGCAGCCTGCACCATTTCTGCACCTGCATGATAACTGTGCTGTTTGTACAGGGTGTATGATGTCATTTCAATCTTAAGATGACACGTATCATACAGTGCAGGAAAATGATAATGAACAATTTCCATCTTTTTCCCAACACCGCACCATTAGCATATGCATAGTTCTGCACATCAGTTGGTGTTAGCTAAATGGTGACAGGGCCTGGACAGAGTAATAGGAGGCCCAGACGGTGATCAAAAGTAGCATGTAGAGGATGTATCGTATGTGAGTGGAAATGGTTATGGGGATGTACTGCCGATCAGACATTTGTGTTTTTATGTATTTTTGCTTCAATATGTTTATTTATGGCCATTGTCCATTTCTTCAATCAACCAGTGTTTTATCCAGTCAATCAAAAGCATAAAATCACACCAACATCTCAATATGATCATCAGATACCAAAATCACAAAGACAAACATAAAAAAAAAAAGACACAAAGACGCGTCTTCGGAGAGCACCGTGTGGACAGGAAGAAGACAGTCTCGTTCCGGAGGTCTGACTAACTGTTGAAATTCACATATGTTCAAACCGGGCCGTGTCCAGGCGGTTCTTTTCTGTCTGGGACATCCTGACGCTCACCGTCAGGCTGTGGACTCTGACTGCGGACAAGCAGCACGTGATGATGGGCTACTGCTGCACGCAGGCGGTGTGTGATGATTTTCTGTCCTGAGACAATAAATTTGTTACTTTGGACAAAATGTTCTACCCAAAGACATGGGACAGAGTTTATTGTCTGTCTGCTGCATTCCACTAAGCTGTCCTCCTGAAATGCCTCAGGCTGGTTTCAGAGGCCACACACACCGAGCTCTCTCCATTACAAAGAATTAGCACACACACCAAATCATCTTTTCAAAGTCAGTTAGAACAATCAGACAGTTTATTATGAGTGTGTGCAAATAGTTCAGGCTTTGCTTCAACTATTAGGCTTAAAAATTGGTTAAAAATCTTAATCAATTTTAAAATAAAAATGTAAAATTTGGATTTTCCCTCATTGCTTAAAGAGACAGCGATTGTTCTGTGCATAAACTTCGGTATTTGAAGAAAGTTAAAATAAAACACTTACAGCCAAGTTTTTTTAATTTTTTTTAGCATTTTGCAAATAAAAATAATATTGGTTATTCTACCTAACCTAAAACAAGATAACTTTGGCATAATTTAACTTCAGACAGCAAGGGGGGAAAAAAGGTGTGTGTGTTGTTTTATTTTGTGGAAGTCCAAATCTAGTTTGTACAAATATACACATTTTGTACTTTAAAAATATATATATCTTATATATATCTGACTCAGTTGTACATCTTCTTTGAATGTATGTATGCTCTTTTGCTAATAATGGAGCAGTACTTTTTTTTTCTGGTCCTGTAAATTTTCCCTTATTGTACAGTCTCTATTTCTTACCTTTGTGGTCACTACCTTTTGTGGTTCTATTCTATTTTATTAGATCTAAAATATTGCTGGGTTTCACATTTGAAAAGGCAAGTTTGTCAGTAGAAATCAGGTAGGTGGGATTTGCTTTCGCCTCAATAAATCTCAGAATTGGTGTTCGTCATCAGGGGACCATCATTCTAAAATTTCAAGACAAAAAATAAATTGTTCTTGCTCAACTTTCTTAATTGCACTGTTCATTCCGAATCGGGGGATGTTAAATCTCTCCTGTAGTTCGTCTGATTTTTGTGACTCGTACTTCCTGTTGGGACACAGGGGTCACGATCCTTTATAAAGCGTGACAGTTTTTTCGCTGGCCAGTTGTTTCAGGATGGTGTATTCGTTACTTCCAGAATGGGGCCCAGTTCTGTAGTTTTTGTTCTTTAACACTTCAAAGTAGTGACTCCAGTTTCTGTTGCTGTCGGCTCCAAATCCGAACACGTGAACCTGGGAACACAAACACACACACACACACACACACACACACACACACACACACACACGCACACACACGCACACACACACACACAAACGAACAAATAAAGTTTGTAAATTTAAAAGGAAGATTTTCTTTTTGCTGTAATTCTATAGTGTGTCAACTGCGCCTCTTTGTTCTTTATCCCCAACTCTTGTTCTCGCTCACACTCTGAAACTATATTCATTTTCACCTGCTTCAATGTTGCAGTTCATTGTTCTGATTTTAACCTTCCATGACGTAGACTCCCTGAATTCCTGTTTGTCCGCAGCTATTATTTTTTGTTTGATGCAATATTTAAAAATATACCACAAAATGAACTCAATGACAAGATCATTTATTTCAATGAATATGAAAGATGCCACTTTTGTCATTAAATTGCATACAATAGTTCAGCTGAGGAGTAAATTTGGACAAACCAAAACTTTTGACTCAGCAAAGCTTAAAGCTGCACTCAGTAATGGTGGTTAAATGAGTCCAAAAAGTTAATAATCGGTTTTAAACTTTTCTTGCTATCAGAATTTTTATATGGAGCAAAATAAGGAGAAAAGTGTAATTTTTCTCATTTGCAAAATTAGAAGAGACGTACATATATGACTAGACTGGCATAACATTAGAGAACCATAGAGAACATAAAGACGACCAACAGCAAAACAAAAAAGACTAACTAGATAATGAGATTAAAGGAAGAAAAATGCAGAAGAGACAACAAATATGCAAACTGAAGGTAAAAAGCAGAATATGAATTGTACCTCTTTTTCATGTGCAGACCATACTCTGTACTACACACTATCAGCAAAATGGAGAAGTTAAATTTTCTTATACCAGTGAACAATTAATTTTATTATTACTTTAATAATAATTATTTGAAATTTTGTGCCATATTATTCAAGAAGCCGGGATAGAACTCTGACAATCTTAATAACCTTAATAATTTCCAACTAATGTGTGATCTTTCTGTCATAGACAAACTCTTGGAAAGGGAACTGGCCACCCAACTTCACCATCATAGCTGCTAAATTGACCTCCTGAATGTAGTTAGTTTAATTTGATTAAAATAACCAACAATGTTTTGATTCCTACTCCCTTTCTGCAGTGTTTCAAATCATTTGGCCTCAGTGGTACAACCATCATCTAGAACTCTCCAGTCCACCATGGAAGGCTCTTGCTGTACTTCTACTTAATTTAACCACAATGTACCTCAAGGTTCTGTTCTCTGGCCTTTCTATTCACCCTCTAAATGCCTCTTTTCCTGCCGAAAATACACACAAAGGAAGACCATTTCAGGTCACAAACCAAAACCCCCAGGTTGTTGGAGACTTAGGCACCGTTTACAGTGAAACCGTGGCATTTCTGTTGCGATCCAGCTGCTTGTTTACACGACCACAGTGAGTGTAGTTTTTCAGAAAGGTGATTTTGAAACCGCTGCATTCGGCTGTAGGGTTTATTCTACGCATAAACGGAGAGATGACAACAAAAACATTAGCATTGTGCTCTGTTGTACTGCTTAACCTGTTCAGTTTAACACAATTTTGATAAGAAATATCTGTGTAACAGCAGCACTTTGTTCATGGGAGGCAGGTTACAGTTTACAATGAGGTGGAAGCTGAGGGTAAAAAGCATAGACATAGACACCCCGCATTCGCTGCTCCGGCGCAGGAAATACGGCGGCCATCTTGGAGCGGTCGTCCCTCTTACTTTGCTCAACCAAAACAGCAGAAGATGCCTCAGCACTGAGGGATATTGTTGTTCGGATCGATGGACTATTGATGTGAGGGCTCCACAGACAATATTTCACAAGTAAGATGGACATATTATTGTGTATATTTTGTGATTAGAATATTACTTTACTGTATTTATGTCCACCAGCGAGATACCAGCTAATATTAGCCACAGTGCTTGGTGTAATACGGGTTCAGCCCCGCTTTGAAGGCTAACTGAGATTCTGTAAATCTAAAAAAATTATTATTCTCTAACATTGACTTAGATTATCTGACACAAGAGCCTACATTAGAAATGAAACAATGTAACATACATCATAAAACTTATATTATGTATTATAACATTCACCAGCAAAGTTTACACAGGTGGTAAAGACTATTATTTATATGCAATTCTTTCACTAGTAAGATACATCCCAAATCTTCCGTTTTTGTTTTGAAAGTTTCATAAAGACATGATGTGAGGAAGAAGAGGGAGATATCTTTAAAGAGAGACAGATTCACTGCAGCGCGGATGAATCTCACATCAGATTTTGGACTCAATCTCAGCTGCTGAATCTCTCTGAACTCGTCGGCGGGAAAACAGATATATATCTATATATGGATGGATGCATATACATACATACAAACATGTATCCAATATATATTATTCAGTATTAATCATTATTTATTTGTCATTATTCATCATTATTTATTTGTGTTTGTATAGTTATAAAAATATGTATTGATATTACTAAATTATTAAATAAATTATGAACGGCTGTGGGCTTTTTAATATGCTCTTCATACATCAATATCAGAATTTTCCATTCCTATCCTATTGTTATAGCCACTAAGCATATTTAAATATGCTGTACTATGTATTAAAAACCTACTTAAATAATACAATTGTTTATAAATGTAGCTTTGATAGATGTTTGAATATGGTTTCCAGTAACAAAAAAGCGCGTTATGATCGATTAAATGCGCTGATACGTTATTGTGTCTGCTAAACACATAAGCTGAGTGGAGCGGTATACCGCTCCAAGATGGCCGCCATTATGTCTATGGTAAAAAGCCCATGTGCTTTAGACAACGTGCTAAAAGTCACAGCGCCCCATAGAGGCCTGGCAGGAGAACTACAGCTGACTCAAGGTGTCTTGTTGCCGATCTAAATGTTGGAAACTTTTCCTTAATCAAACTCTGAAAAAACAAACACTTACCAGGCAGCGGTGTCATGTGAATGTAGCCTTAGCCACCGTTTACAGTAAAATGGTAATATTTTTGTTGCAGTCCAAATGTTTGGTTACACGTTTGGTGTGATCTGAGTCCTTCACACTTTTTGAAACCGGGTTTCAAAGTGAAACTTTTCCGTGCAAAGTATTCTAAAGGTGTGAAGGTGCCCATGTGGGTTTGTCTGATCTGAACGAAGTCTGTGGTGTTTTGTACTACTCAACCTGTTCAGTTTAACACAACTTCTAATAAGGAATATACACGTTATAGTTTGTTCATAAGCGATGGAGACAAGTTACTATTTTCTACAAGAGGTGGATGTTAGCGACACGGAAGCGAATGGATAACAGTGAATGTGAGTTTTGACGACATGCTAAAATCACAGCTGCAACTAGTGCGTTGGCATGACAACTACAGCAGATTCAATATTCTACTTGTATTTCTAACTGTACCTTAACATGAGGTATAGTCACCATCTCCGTCTCACTGCCACTCATCTAGACAGTATTTGCCATTGACATCCAAAAATGTTTTTATTTCTTAGATGAAATAAAAACATGAAAGTTACTACGTCTCAGTAACAACAAAACTCCTGACAGCTACCCTATTCCTCCATCTAAATGCATTTACAACTTGTGTGTGTGACTATTTTATGGACTCAACACCTTCTTTTCAGGCTCATATCCAATGTGAAACCAGGAAAGGATTTTTTTCCCCGCCACCTAAAGAACTAATAAAAGATTCAGTTGTCCTCTGACGCCACAGCAGAGACATCGATCTCTGTCTTTGCATGTAAAGCGGCTGACGCCACAGCAGAGACATCGATCTCTGTCTTTGCATGTAAAGCGGCTGAGAGCCTGCAGCTGGATCCCGTTTGCTTGAGCTAACAATGTTTACAAGTAAGTTTCCCTCTGGCGTGTTGCCAGGGGATTGTTTCCATTTGTCGGCTTGCTGTAATTTCTGTCATGCTTCGTCTCAATTGTAAAAACTACTGATCCATAACATCCAAACCCTTAGGACAGAGCCTGTCCATTACGGAAATTTCATACTTGACACTTGATCTCATTTGGACTTGATATTTTTTGAACAAACTGTCCTACTGTCAATGTAACAAGACCCTAGTGATTTTAGATAATTGGTCATCAGATATGGGTTAAACATTGAATGAAGACAAAACAGAACCACTGACCTGAGACACTTTGGATGACGTTGGTCATATTGTCCATAGAGACATTGTCAATACACATAGGAGGTTTGTTTTTAAATTTACATTTTGAAGATATTTTGTTAGCTTGTGGCACCAGATGGAAGTTTTTGTCTGTTTTATTTAAGGCTTATCTTTGTTAAATCTCAAGGTAAACACGAGTATGGAGAAGGAGGGATGTGGCTCTCGATGCATATAACTGTTTAACTGGTGCAAACACAATTTTATCCATGGGGCTTTGTGCAGTGTGTACAAAATGTTTGCTTTTAATCCCTTTATTATTCTTCCTGGTGCTATCTAAAAGACAGAAGGATGTAACGACAAAAAGAAACTCCTAAAAACAAATGTCTAATGATAGAAGTAATGTGATATGGATTATTTTATTTTAAAAAATGGATTAATTTAAAATAGTTGTGCCAACTGTAAACATTTTCAAAAAACAGACAAAAAAAAGCCTAATTACACCTTGCTACTTTTTAACTGTTATTTTGCAAACTGTTAGATGGGTTTTGTCTTAACCCTCTGATGCCCTTTTTGACCCAGTGAGATCATCTTTTTGCAATATCTTAGTAATGAAAAGTTTTCATCACTTCATATTCCAGGTATTTCTCAAGAAACGTGTTACTGATATCATGCAGTTCAAATTTTTAATTTACCTTTTATACATTTTAAGAAATAGCATATTTTATGTTACTACCCCATTCTTCCATGAGTGGGTCCAAAATGACCCGCATTCATTTCCGATGGAATTTAATGGGAATCTTTGTTTCTTACCAACTGCGACTGTAAGGAAAACATTTTTTTGTGAACCAAACACACTAAGACCTAAGTGTCACCCCTGAATAATCTTATTTTACACAGCAAGAACTCTTACATATAAGTGTTATCTTTATTTTTATCTCACAAATGTGTTTGTGTGTGTCAATCATGAGTACTGTGACAACGTTATTGTCACAAATAAACATATTAGCCTTCTTCAAAGTTAGCCAACACCAGTTATCTAACCAACTAGCTAACATTACCATCTATACTTTATTGTGCATCTTTATTATTTGTGTGTGAGTGTCTGACACCCTGGATGAGAAAACCTAAAGAGAAAATGTGTTGAATGACACAAAACCTGTTGATCAATGTGTTTAATGTTCTTTCTTTTATCATCTCAATAAATAAAATAAAAATTCATAGCTATATAAATAAATGCATAAATAAATGAGCTGGAAAAGTATAGAGTGCCTTCTTTGGGTCGGTGAGGATGTCCTGCCCCAAGTGGAGGAGTTCAAGTATCTCAGGATCTTGTTCACCAATGAGGAAAAAATGGAGCGGGAGATCGACAGTCGGATTGGTGCAGTGTCTGCAGTGAAGCGGGCTCTGTACCAATCTGTCGTGGTGAAGGGAGAGCCTCCTGGACGCCTTTCTGGTGAGGTGTTCTGGGCTTGTCCCACCAGGAGGAGACCCCGGAGAAGACCCAGGACACACTGACGATGTTTCTCAGCTGGTCTGGGAACGCCATGGGTTCCCCCAGAGGAGCTGGAACAGCTGGCTGGGGAGAGGGAAGTCTGAGCCTCCTTACTTAGGCTGCTGAACCCACGACCCGACCCCAGATAAACGGAAGATGGATGGATGGATGGATGGATGGATGGATGGATGGATGGATGGATGGATGGATGGATGGATGGATGGATGGATGGATGGATCACACACATACACACACTGACATGCGTGATACACATAGCATAATAGAGACAGTAATGTTAGCTAGCTTGGTTAGCTAGCTAGTTTCAAGAAACTAGCAATGCCCTTTTGCAGCACTCTGGTGTCCCAGCTGGACCTGAATGAAGCTGTTGGGTTAAAATCACTTTTCCTCCATCTTCCCTTTCACATCACTTTAAGGTACACACCTGACACATAGTTGAAAGTCCTGTCTGGTTTGTTTTGATGCCTCTGTTTTTTAAAGTTGCCCTGCAGAACATTGCATTGTGACACCAAAATCTTTCTGCATGTGTCACGTTACTTCGGGGCATTGGTGTGTCAATGTGTGTGTGAACGGGTGAATGACTGATAGTGTGAGGCGCTTTGAAGTCCTCTGGACTTGATGGCAAACACTGTCATGATGAGTGGCAGTGAGACGGAGATGGTGAGTAGTTTTGCAGTTTTAATATAAAACATTTTAACAAAAACTGCATGGAAAAATTACAGGGAACACAGGGAGCCAGAGCAGAAAAAAAAAGACCTCATTTTGCATCAGAAACTACTTCAAACGCGAGGAACTTGATCGTTTTCCGAAGAGTCGGGTGGACTTACCTCGTCGCATACGTGAAGAGAAAGAATCAATGTCATAAAGCCGGTGGATGGATACGTTCCTCTCCTTTTCATCCAAATCTCGTGGACATACTTCATAAAAGCCGGGTTGACCACCATCACCTGTGAACAATGACCAGCCTTCAAATTTACGACATGGTTACCTTTGCAGTCAAAAGTAAATTACAATCAATCTGCATACTTACCAAATCTTTGTTGGCATTTATTTTCTGTTTTACTTTCCTATGTGACCTGTTAAGAACAGTTTGACATAAATTGATATTAGATCAACTCTTTGCGGTTTATGTGAATGAGATAAATGTCAGAAGGGACTTCTTGATTTGTTCATGCATACACGCCATCATTTGAATTGCAAGATTCTCTTCACAGACTTTGTGTATAGCAGTTGGAGTGTCGGCCTTTAAGGGACCAAGACTGGCAGATATATTTTTTTTGGATTTGCCAGCACCATCTGGAAGGCAACTCTTCCTATACTGTAATATTTTTCTTAAAGCCATTTAGTGGTTGACCAGAACTGAGGACTGGAAAATAAATAAATGAATTTAGGAATCACTGGTTGGAATTTAAAACTGAAGTTGGAAACCTTCAATGCACCAAACAGTTTAAAATAAGGCATGACCTTTTTTACCTTCTTGTCAAATACAGGGTACTATAGTTGGACAAACAGGGAACATGTAAGATACTTGCGCCAAACTTTAATGCAGCAGTATGGAACTTGTGTTTACATATTTGTTAAAACAGTCAGTATGCTGTGACAATATAAGACACATAATTTGTGAAAAGATCGACCTCCTCTATCTGTTCAGTGTTCCCGTTCCCAGTGCTAACTACAAACAACCAATCAGAGCCAGGAGGAGGGTTGAAGTGCTGTCAGTTATCCTCATGTATGCACTGCTCATCCACAACCCCCTTGCTTTCTGCTACTCTACAGCTTTTCCCTGTCAGCAGAGCCTGTCACATATGCTAATACTAGTTAGCATGCTAGTATATGACAGCGCATATACAGTTTTGCTGTAAAGGTGAGTTGTTTCTCTGCCATTAGCACGTTGAGCATCGAGTACACGAGCATGACTGACAGCTAAGACCCTCCTCCTGGCTCTGATTGGCTGATTTTGGTGTATTTTGTCAGACAACAGAAGCAGCACTGGGATGAAGTGGAGCCGACTGTCTCAAATTATACCGTCACAACATTTTTAGCAAATATGCGAAAAACAATTTTATTTTAACATAAAAGTTACACACTGCAGCGTTAAAGTCAATGTCTAATTCATTTACATAGCATATTTTTAACAACTCCAACTGCACAAAGTTCCTTTCAAGGTAAATTTACAGATTTTTGCAGGAAATGTATTGGTTAGTTATGGGGTCAGACAGTTTTAATTAAAGATTTAGTTAGACCGTCCCCCTGGTCTGGTGTACTTTAGCAAATTAAAACAACTCAAACGGAGATTTTGATCGTTTTCCAAGGAACTTTGTCGTGGATGCCATTTGCATCTTGTATCTTTGTTGTTGCTTTGTTGAATCATGAACACAGAGCTTGATACAGATAAGGAATATCAGCAGAGTTTTAGATTATCCTTGGGATTCTTTTGTGACTTCCTATTAAATTGTTTCATGTGTCCTTGGATTAATTCTGGCAGGCTGACCTCTATGGAGGATAATTTCTTGTGGAAAGTGGCCCTAGTATGATTCACTAGATTCCCTAAGCATAAGAAGTGCCTTCAAGCCTCTCTACGGACTGAGAGTCAATGACTGTTTTTCACCTGTTGCTTTCAGAAATCTTTTCCCAACTTCATGTTGTCAAACCGGTTATACTAATACTTCAATGTACATGTGTGTCAGTTCTTGTGAAATTAATCTCTTCCTCAAAAAAAAAAAAAAGTTAGTCACAGTTAATTCTTGGTTTACATTTACTTGGAAATTAAAATTTGCTTGATTTGAAACACTTTAGTGTAACAAAAATCCAAAAGCAATCTGTGAAAAGGCAAATACGTTCCACATCCCTGCACACGGGGGCTTGTGGAACACTTCCACAACACTTAGAGAACTTAATGTTTCTGCTTCTTACAGGGTACAGGTATAGCTATGGTGCACATTCCAGTACAAACAACAGGAAATAGCTTTTAATATATCATAGCACGTAAAATATCCCTCCCGCGGTCCTAGCATGATGCTCAGTAGGAACGGAAGACAGAGGGAAGTTGTCCTGTCAGACCGTCAGTTCCCGAAACCACATGCACACACAGAAAAAACCCAGAGTGAGCAGGAAAATCAACATTTTCCATGCTCTTAGGGTATAAAGCTGACTGGGTCCAGTTGACCAGGTCTTTTAAGACCTGCTTGAGGGATGTGCGTTTTACAGAAACAGAACACACAAAATAAAGGTAGCAGAAAAACATGTGGAAGCTACATAGCAGAATGACTCACCTTGTGTAAAATCCGGTTGTCAAGGCCTTGGTGGGCCACTCCAGATCTTGTATTTTAAAAGCAAAAACTACAAGATGAGTAGAATTATCTAAATCTACGGCGCTCTCTGGATACAAGACTCGATGGGTCGTTTTGGTGCCAACGTCTTTCTCATAGCCTGTGGTTGGACCACCGTTCATTCTGAGTAGCACAGCAGGACAATGAGTTATTTTCTTATTTCATTTTATTTATTTATTTTTTTACCTTTTTGAAAGTGAGGAAGTGAACATTTACCTTATAACGATATCATGAGCGTCTATCAGGGATCCGTAGCTTGATCCTCTCAGATTAACCGAATTCCCCACCACAGCACAAGTCCGGCATTTTCCCGGGCTGGGCTTTCTGAGGCTGGGAACGGGCGGGAATATCTTAAACAGGTTGGCCACTGCTGTTTTGTAGTAATTAAAGTCACGTCTTTCATACTGTAAGCGCTGTTACACACATCAAAAACATTATTTTGTTAGATCAGTTTAAAGCAACCATTGGAGACAAAAAAGTGAACGTTTGAGGAAAACAGCTTACCTTCCACCACATGAAAACATTCAGAGACAGCATGGTGCTGGCAGACAGAAATGGTTCAATGGAAGGTTTGAAACAACTCATGAAAAACTTGTCATCTTTGGAAAAACATTTCTGACAACCACATGGGGTCTTTTCCTGTATGTTTTTGTCCTGTGCATTTTGGTCTTGTGGAAAAATGTTTTTGGCCATTACACTTTTCTCCTGAAGACTCTGGTCTTCCAATTTTTCATCCAGTGAGCCTCTGTTCTGCATCCTGTGGACCTGTGCGATCTTGTACGGTAACTGTTCATTGATGGGCAGCTGCCTATTACTGAAATCTAACTTAAAGAACATTCCTGCAGCAGTCAGAGTGAACAAGAAAATTAACATTTTCCATGTCAGTGTCATCTTTCAACTTGTGATTCTTGAGCGGCAGAAAGATTCTCTGTAAAAAAACAAAAAAGGGAGAAAAAAAATAAAAGCAAATGATTTAGCATTTTTAACTGTACCAATGGCTATTCAAAGGAATAGCTAAGTCAGCTAAAATGTAGCAAAATAAAGGTTTGGTAGCTCATTTAAGTTTTTTATATTTTTTCATTCCATCTCTTTGTGGAAGTTGGCAGAATAAACCACTCTATTAAAGTATTAATGTCATAATTATAAAGTACAAATGACTCTCGTCACTTTAAGCAAAGTTATTTCTAACAGAAATAAGCCTTACCTGATAAATGAGTCTATTTCTTTGCTCCCGTCACACTTTGAAAGCCCAGAAACGTCACCTGTTAAGTGCAGTCAGAATATTTGACTTCCAGGAAGCAAATGTTATTAAGGACCTGGCTTGGTGTCATATGTGAAGAGGTGTGGTTTGTTTTCACAAAAGGTGCCCATGAGCGAAACAAAGGGGGAGCACTGTTCAACTCCTAACTTTGCTGTAGCTGAGAACGCTCCGTAGAGAAGCCGAGAAAACACGAACCGTGGCAACTTATTCATGGGAGCGCTGAAGAGGTAAAAGCCGGGCAGATGATAGGATGAAACCGACGTGTTTTTGTTGTGGAAGGCAGGACATGCAGCGGCACGCTGACACTGCATCAAGCTGACGCAGGCTGATGATAAAAGCTAAAGAGGAGCAAACCCTTTAAGAAAACCTGCAGAAATCTCCACACCACGGAAGACTTTTGCCTTCCGGCAGAACAGCAGCAAACAGAACTACAGTGGGACGGTTCAGACGGAGGCCTGTCCATTTATTAGGTTGATCTAGTCAAAGTTTAGACCTAAAACCAATAGAGAACCTTTGGCAGGATTTGAAAACCCACATTCTCTCCATGCAGTCTGAGTTTGAGCTGTTTTGGAGAAAATAACGGAGCAAACAATTCAGACTGTGTATGCAAAGCTGGTGGAGGTGATATTATGGTTTGTTAGGGGGCATTGTAGATCGAAAAAAAAAAAAAAAAAAGGAGTAAATTTGTAGATTTATATCAGAAATTCTCCACCAAAAAAACTGGAAATTTCTGAGCTCCAACAGTCAAAATTGTTCTAGGTTTGAAACTCAAAAAATGTCCACAAGTCAAAGACCTTCAAATTTACGAGCTTAAAAACTGTATATGGTTTCTTTGGGAAATTTCGGATGTTAATATCAAAATATATGTGTTTGTTTTTTTTTTCTTACAAATTTTCTACTTTTACAGCTCAGAAATTTCCTTCATTTTTTTTTTGGCAGAAAAAAATTCTGAAATTGATATCAAAATCTGAGGGGTTTATTTCTTGCACAATTTTAACTTTTAGAGTTCAGAAAATTCTTTTTTTTTTTTCCTCCTAGAAAAATTCTGAAATGAATCTCAATCTGGTTTCCCTCCCCCGCACAAATTTTCACAAACTTTTGGATCTAAAACACTTTGATTTTTGTAGAAAATTTCTGAAATGAATCTCAAAATTTCTGAGGTGTTTTGTGGCAGTACTCCTCTGTTTTTTATTATTATTTTCTATCTACACCGGCCCCAATTCGCTATCATACAGATGCACTCATATTGACTCGATGCTGTAATTCCAGTGAAGCATTCCTGGAATTCTAGAGGATAAATTCCTTTAGGTAAATTCCTCACCGCAAAGGAGGCTAAATGTTTCACCATGAAACACTTTACAGAGTTTTACATTTAAAAAAGTTTGATTTGCCTCACATTTACACAATATTTTTATGTTAATCTTCGTCCTGAGAATACAACAGAAACACATAATTAAATATACAGGTCCTTCTAAAAAAATTTGCATATTGTGATAAAGTTCATTATTTTCCATAATGTAATGATAAAAATTAAACTCATATATTTTAGATTCATTGCACACAACTGAAATATTTCAGGTCTTTTATTGTTTTAATACTGATGATTTTGGCATACAGCTCATGAAAACCCAAAATCCCTGTCTCAAAAAATTAGCATATCATGAAAAGGTTCTCTGAACGAGCAGTTAACCTGATCATCTGAATCAACAAAGTAACTCTAAACACCTGCAAAAGATTCCTGAGGCTTTTAAAAACTCCCAGCCTGGTTCATTACTTAAAACCACAATCATGGGTAAGACTGCTGACCTGACTGCTGTCCAGAAGGCCATCATTGACACCCTCAAGCAAAAGGGTAAGACACAGAAAGACATTTCTGAACAAATAGGCTGTTCCCAGAGTGCTGTATCAAGGCACCTCAGTGGGAAGGAAAAAGTGTGGCAGAAAACGCTGCACAATGACCAGACCCTGACCGGACCCTGAGGAAGATTGTGGAGAAGGGCCGATTCCAGACCTTGGGGGACCTGCGGAAACATCCAGAGCCACCGTGCACAGGCGTGTGCAGGAAATGGGCCACAGGTGCTGCATTCCCCAGGTCAAAGGTCAAGCCACTTTTGAACCAGAAACAGTGGCAGAAGTGCCTGACCTGGGCTACAGAGAAGCAGCACTGGACTGTTGCTCAGTGGTCCAAAGTACTTTTTTCGGATGAAAGCAAATTTTGCATGTCATTCAGAAATCAAGGTGCCAGAGTCTGGAGGAAGACTGGGGAGAAGGAAATGCCAAAATGCCAGAAGTCCAGTGTCAAGTAGCCACAGTCAGTGATGGTCTGGGGAGCCATGTCAGCTGCTGGTGTTGGTCCACTGTGTTTTATCAAGGGCAGGGTCAATGCAGCAGCTATCAGGAGGTTTTGGAGCACTTCATGCTTCCATTTGTTTTCAACTTTATTTTTTATTAAAGAAGACATAAGAGAATATTTCCGGTCCTCCTCAGGCACTGAGTGAAATCATCCAGTTTCTCACACCAGAGCTAATTAAAACAAACTTTCCTGTTGATATCCGGTACCGAGATGCTATCGTGTCAGAATGTCATATGCTCTGTTTCTAAAAGGGCCACCTGTGAGAATCAATAGAAGGAATTTGAAACTGTTGACCATTTCATCACAATCTAAATATGCCATTGAACTATTTTCTGCTTGAGTGACCAGGTCTGTTTGCTGAAAGTGAGAAAGATTCACCTCACCTCTTCTCTTTGTAGCTGCATAGGGCCACAAGGGGGCGCCCATCAGCAAATATTAAGGTTGAGGCTGCAGGTGAGTCAAGTTGCAGACTGGTGTGAACAGAGAGCTCTTTGTCTAATGGTGTTGGCCATCTGAGGAAATATATGACAATAGAATAGAATAGAATAGAATTGAATTGAATAGAATAGAATATACTTTATTGATCCCAAAGGAGAAATTGCTTTATATATGCAAATCTATGTTGGTCTCAGGTCCAGTAAGTTGACTTCAACACAGACACATTCAGGTTCACTGTGTTTATTCTAAGACAAGAGAAATTCAAGTTGGTGGTTATAGCAGTCCAGCAGCTTCTGCTTCTAAATATTAATTAAAATGCAATAAATAACTCTAAACAAACTACAAAGCAATAGGTATCATTGAGTGGTTAGCAGCAGCTAATAGCAGTTGGCAGCAGCTAATTGTTATTTGAACAATTAAACATAGCTACAATGGGCAACATTATCATTGATAACATTTAAAAATGTTATCAATAATAATTGATAACATTATTACATGATAAAATTTAAAAATGTAATCAATGTGTACAAATCATAGCAAAGTTACTCATGAAACACTGTATGTTATTACATCTGTCCAAAATATATTTTTTAAATGTAATACTTGTCAAGAAAACACAGAGCTGATTCTAATACATGCCACAGTTACAGACAGCAACAGAAAAAGGCCATTTCTGAGCTCAAAAAGTCAAACATTTGAGAAAGAGTGAAAAAAAAATGCAGAAATTGTCTGGAAAAACAGAAGCTTCTTTCTAGATTAATCTCACATTTTTAGTTTTTTGGCTGAGATGTACTTTTTTTCCCTATCTACGATGGCTCTAATATGCTGTGGCAGTTTAATATCTGCTTAAAAATCATTTTCAAAAGCTATTTTTAATCTAACAAATGAAAACGGCAAAACAGCCGAAACACAGAGTTCCTTTCAAATTAAGTAAGTGGAACATTGATCCACATATTTAATGTGTATTTGCTTGATTAATTTAATAATGGCTTTTGACAAAATGTAGTATGCGTTGCTTGTTTAAAAACTGATGTTTTTAGGAGCAACTTGACTGAATTAAGAGCAAACATGGTCTAGCCAAAAAACTCTAAATGACCCACACCCACAGTTTAGATTAAAGTGAGACTTCTTTTTCTCTTTCACACCGTTCACCGTTTCTTCCTCCAACACCCGCACACACACAGTTTGTTAGTTATATAACTAATCAAGTTAAAATATGACTTTCGCTTGATTAAAGTCATATTGATTTGTCTCAAGGAATATACAGAGAATTTGAAATAATAATATTAATGTGGAATTAATATTAAGCAGGGCTGGAAGATATAGCTGAAAAACATATCACGATTCAAGCATTTCATATCAGTCGATACCAATAATTATCGATTAGTATTTTGTTTATGTCTGCCACACTGGTAGTATGACCAGTTTTACGTGCACTTTTCATGCCACGTTATTGTTAATTTTTAAGCAGTTATGAGGAACTGTGTGGGGGGGAAACCTCAAACAGCCGCTGTGTACATTACGCAACAGGTTGTTGCTAGGTAACCAATGAACGAGATAAATGATGCCACCAATCTTGCTTGGTTCACAGGTTGAGCAGCTAAACTCTTTCCTTTGCCTACATCTCCCAGAAGGCTGTACGGTTCTGTATCGAAGTTTAGCGAACATTCTATATTTTGAATGTTCTATCAGATGTATTAACCATCGGTATTGATTACGTGTCTATCGCAGTGTGTATTGTTAGCTCTGAACATGAAGTGTAAATCAAGGAGTAGATAGTTTAACCTGTTGAGGAAGTAAATAAAGACTGTAACAAGCGCACACATCCCCACAGTTGATCCCAGGAGTCACACATCCCAGAAAATTTGCACTCAACTCACCCTGCGGCTACAACAAGCGACAAGATGGACCCTGAAGACGCTAAGGAAAAGCTACTTCAATGGTGGTCTAAAAATGAAAGCAGTAAAGTCTTAATTGAAAAAACATATGTTGGACTTACTTTGGGCTTGGGTCTATAATTAAAGTGAATTATAGACCCAATGCCTATAGACCCAATGCCTATAGGTTCGAGTCAGGTTGTTTAGTCCTGATCTAAACTCTAACCTTAACTGGTTCTGAGCCACTCCTGGACGGCTGAGCTTCCCATCGTATCTCTAAGAGCCCAGATTCCCTGCAGAGGCTGGCCTGGGAACGCCTTGGGGTTCCCCCGGAGGAGCTGGAAGAAGTGGCTGGGGAGAGGGAAGTCTGGGCCTCCCTTCTGAAGCTGCTGCCCCCGCGACCCGACCCTGGATGAAGTGGAAGAAAATGGATGGATGGATGGATGGATGGATGGATGGATGGATGGATGGATGGATGGATGGATGGATGGATGGATGGATGGATGGATGGATGGATGGATGGATGGATGGATGGATGGATGGATGGATGGATGGATGGAAACTCATTGTATCTGTGATCTACACAACAGTCCGTGACCATAGATGAGGGCAGGAATGCAGATCGACTGGTAAATTGAGAATTTTGCTTCTCAGCTCTGCTTGCTCTTCACATCGACACTGAGGACTTTATAACTTTCAGTCAAGGAGTGTATGGAATGTTTTGGTCTGTGTGACCCTTCTGTTCAGAAGTTGACCTTTTTTCTCACATGTCCACACCAGAAGAAAAAGCAGAAAAAAAGTCAACTTCTCTTTGCCTGCCACCAGAAAGGGAGAAGTCAGTCAGTCAGTCAGTCAGTCAGTCAGTCAGTCAGTCAGTCAGTCAGTCAGTCAGTCAGTCAGTCAGTCAGTCAGTCAGTCAGTCAGTCAGTCAGTGTCTTCATCCATCCAGAATGTCCTACATGAGATTTGTATAAATTCAAAAGCTGAGTGCACATCCAAGTCACATAAACACCCAGGCGTGCCAGGGTTACATAAGATACACCGAGACAAACACAATCACCGACGTGGATATGATGTAAAGAAGACAACACAGCGCTAGAAAAGTAAAATGGGATTTTCAGCAGTTTTCACAATCTTCTTTACAAATTTAGTTTAAGCTCAGTCAAAATCAGACATGTGCAGGGGCGGATCTACTGGGGTGGCATGGGGTGGGCCACAAACTGAGTTGGGTTTAGGCTCTAGACTCCATGTGGCTCAAATAACAAATTAATGTTTTCATTTTGCAGGTCTGGCTGTTACTGTCCTGGTCTTCCATCGCAGTTTCAATATTTTTTTAGCCACTAATCCGCAAATGAAGGTAATGGTTAAAAAAAAAATTGGATGACACAAGAAAATAGGAATCAAACATACTTACAGAAATTTTAGCAAGTCCATTTTTTTAAAAGCAAATTTGGTAATGACCACCTCAGGACATTTCCTGTATGCAGAACCTTGAGAAAGCAGTGTTCTTTACTGAATCACACCCTCTTCTACTCTCCCTGTGGCTCAGTTGGCCCTTTGGGTTGTCACTGCCCACTTCTGGCTTAAACTCACCAACATCACAGCCCTGTTTAGTCCGCTTTAATCAAACTCTAGTTCATTTGTCTAGAAACCCCACTTCATTTGTGGTGGTGTGAATGTGCAATCAAACCTGTCACTTCAACCAAACCTGGCTCTTGGTTTCGTTGAAGTGAACTCAGGTGGGGTTTTACTAATGGCTTGGTTGTTGCAGTGCCTTGTGAAAGTGAACCGCAACAGCTGAAAATGTAACAAATGTAACAAAATGTAACAAAAAAACTTTGGTCCCTGAATGAATCCAGTCTACCGGGGGTGAAAATACCCACAGTAAAAAGTATATGGTAGAAGGAAAGAAGTTAAGCAGCTCAGTGTTTTCATCCATCCTGTACTACATCAGGCCTGTAGGATATAGACTGTGAAATGGCAAATCATGCAGCTAGATGAGACACTGCAAGCATAGATATTGGTTCATGCAAGTTCTTTTCTTCTAAAACATCAGACAGATATCATCTGTGCTGGCAAACTAAGCTGTAGTTCTGTGTGCATGAGGAGCTGATAATCTTTTCCCTCAGTCTCTCTGAAACACATTTTGGACAGAAGGAAGTGACGCCTTGGAGACTAGTGTTATTTAGTCTAAGACACGTGTCAAACTCAAGGCCCGTGGGCCAAATCCGGCCCGCCATAGCTTTTTATGTAGCTCTCTAGATTCTAGAGCAGTGGTTCTTAACCTTTTTTGAGGTACCGAAACCACCAGTTTCATATGCGCATTCACTGAACCATTCTGTAGTGATAAATAAAATGTTTTTTTTTCACCCCAAATTCAAGACATAGGGGTGACCTAAGTAGAGTCTAGTTGGGTCACCCCAAGATTACTAAGTCTTCTTAAAAGGTAGAGTCTCTGAGAACAGTTCTTCAAAATCTAGTCAGCTCAAAGTCCAGGAACGACCCAAGGTATTTAAAACTTGCCACAGTTTCAACAGGTTGGCCATCGAGAGAAACTGGAACCACTTTAAGGTCTTATTTAGATCATTTAATTAGCTCTACATTCTTAAGAGACTGAAAAATTAATAATAAATAATAAAGACTTTGTGGTATTCTGATTTAGTAAATTATATTAGTTGTGTTACCACCTCCACACCACTAGAGGCAGTAGCCACCCCGAAAAGATGCGACTAAGGAGCAGATTTAGAAGTTCACCGAAAGCTACAGAATTTGGTAAAAACTGAGCTTTGCTGAAGTAATTAAAGACACAAGTTCAAATCCATGCTGAGAGTGGAACTCCTTCAATCCTCCACAGCGCTGATTGGCTAAGCTATGTAACGTGATCCTCTGCAGCAAGTGATGGCAAAGCGGCGCGTCATCACGACTTTACACAAGTGTGTCTTTACCTCCGCGGCAGAGGCTCCGCCGAACCCCTGAGACCGACTCACCGAACCCCTGGGGTTCGATCGAACCCAGGTTAAAAACCACTGGTCTAGACTAAATACTAAATGTGCTTAAATATGTTATCGATCAAATCAATACGGTTTTTATCCGTTTACTGCCAAATTCAGTCCCTCCAGTTTTTCATGAATTTCCACAATAATTCACGCAAAATCAACTAATTCCAGCACAATTGGGAGTTTATTGCAGATTTTTCTCAAAAGTTGTCAAGAGCTATTTTTTACTTGTACTAAACAGCTGCCTCAGCCTTAATTGAGGTCAGATTATGGTCCATGATCTTTACAGCGAGTAATAAAAAGTCTCATTTACCATCATAAATAAGTGCAAATGTTTCCAAATTAGAATTTTTATTTAATTTTAATTTTATTTTATTGCATTCTGGCACAACCAGCCCTTTAAGAGCTTGATTTGGCCCAAAACGAAAATGTGTTTGACTCCCCTGGTGTAGGATGACCAAACCATACACAACATGAACCTGATTTTAAACTACACATTGGCATAAAGGTTATTTTCCCTGGTATATCTGAAGGATCATCTGGCATGTGCAGCAGACGACACGCTCTCTAAATAAACTCCTTCTACACACCCAGCTCAGACCTGTTTGGTTGTACATTTTGTCGGTTTATCTGTATTTCTATTTTTGTGTCCTTATCTTTACATCACTTCCAAGTACATTTGTTAACTGATGTTACCATTTATGCCATCCAACAGTCATTACTTACAAGGAGACGGAGAAGCCAGCGTATGTGGAAGTGGTTGTCGACTCCAGCTGGCCATGACATAAAACTGTGAACTGTCTTGTGGTCTAAAACTAAGTTGCATGCACACATGGGTGTGCCAGACATACATGAGATGTGAGAAGACAGAAACATGCCCCAACATGGGTATGAGCAATACCCATGTATTGTTTATAGATGGGTGTTGAGGATCCAGGTCAAATCGGATCCTCAACATTGTTACTCTTTGCAACGCAGCTCAGCCAGGGTCAAACACAGTCACTGTTAAGCTGCATGCGCTTTCAAGTTTTGCAACAGGTTCTCATGTGGACTGAGTTCTGGATGCTGTCATGGCTAAATATGATTTCATTTTGGCTGTAAAGACGACTTTCTCGTTTGTAGGTGAACCTCCGCCTCAATTCCTTTTTCTTTTCTTTTTTGAAAAAGCAGCTAACATGCCTTTTACCTTCATGTTAGCTGCTTTTCAAAATGGCCAAAAGAAGCATATCACCATATGAAAGTTTTTTATGTTTGAACCCTTGTACTGGAGCAGCTGTTGGAATAACTCCAAGTAATTCACACAAACAGAGAGACAGGAGCTAAATAAGTCTGCAAATGAAGTTTGCAGACTTATTTAAAAACTGGAATAACACACGGAATAAGTATGAATATATATTCATACTCGTTTCTGGTGGAATTATTTTTAGTGAACTTGGAAAAAAAGATAAAACTAACCTCCAAGTATGTTTTCAGCAAGCTGTAAGAGCTTGTTTTATGTCAATAATTCCTTAATATTGATGAAAAAGTAACAGTTCCTTTTGGCAGATTATTTCATTTCTAACATGGGGAAAACATCTTGTTATAAGCAAAATAATGTGCCACTGGAACAAACTATACTTGTTTTTTTGCAACCTACTTCAAGACATTAAAACTAGCAAGCTATTGTTCATGTGTGATTTTGATCTTTGATTCATTCTAGCAGTTTGATCTTTACTAATTTTCCTGTGTTGTCTCTGTTTGGAACGATTGTCTTGCTTTGAAATCCAGGTTTCTTTATTCCCTAGCTTCTTCCTAATAATGTCTCGGTATGTTTCTCTGTTCATCCTGCCTTAAACCACGTTTGGTCTCCCAGAACCGTGTCCTGTAAGACAGCCCGGACCAGAATGTTCCTACTGTTAAGAAAATACATTTAGAATATGCTAGTTTTAAAACTTAACAACTCTTGATTGAAATAGCCTAATTGTAGTTTTAAAATTAATAACTTATTCTGCCCTATTGACCTTTATTTTACTTGTAGTTACAGCAGATTGTTTGCTAGGATCGTTTGAACTGCCCTTTGTGTGTCTGGAAAAACAATCGGGAAAAGTTCCAGCTTTTCACACGGATCTGTGAAAGCCATAAAACAGCAGGAGTTCAGGAGAAGCTCTGCTCCCACTTTATTTAGACAAAGGGGGGCAAATGGCTTTAGATCTTGACTTGCAGGCAGTTCCTGGCTTTAGAGCGAAGGTCAGAGACAGCTCCTGGTTGGATGAGCAAAGATTCGCCTTATTTGAATAAATTAAATACAAGAATAAAAAACTTTCTACACAGAAGTAACAAATTAGATTTTGCTCTTGCAATTCTCCAAAGACGTCTTTGCTTGTCTTTCTTTCTTTCCTTCTTCTTCTTTTCCATTTGTCTCAGGTAAATGAATGTCTGTTTTAGTGTGTTTGAAGTGTCTGTGTTGTCAATGTGAAATTATACTTTTAAATGTTAGAATAAACTTTGAATATGTATGCTGTGGAGCGTTGACTGTCATCTCTGTGTGGCTTTTGTTTCCACACATGGAATCATTGAATCCGGGAGCACAAGAGAATATAAGGAGCCAGAAGTTAATGACTTTATTTCTCTTAACACTACCTAAAAAACTTATCTTTTGGCATAAACATTCCTCCTTCAAACACGGTGTGTGTAACACCACATCGTCCTGGTGTTTAAGTTGTTTGCTACGTTTTCCGGCAATTAGCAAATAAAAATAATGACCTGAAACAGCAGAAATTTTGTCTGATTTAACTTCAGACAGTGAGAACAGTGTGTCTTTTTTAAATTATTTTATTCTCTGTACATAATAAATTGTATTGATCTGGATTGTATTGATCCCACACTCAAACATGTTGTGAAGACATTTTATGTGTTCGATTCTTATTAAACCCATCGTTTCACTATAGGTACAGATGCAAAATGACTCGTCAGCCCGTCGATGAGGCTGTGATGAAGGTTTTGATGAGTGTCATGTCTGACAAGGATGTGAAAGTTTCACATCTTCGGCAAATAGGAGGATTTCTTTAACTTCCTATTTGCAAGACTTCAGAGAAAGGAGAAGACGTTTCTCAGAACGACAATTTATAAAATCAAGAAGTGTAGAAGCACTGACACAAGCGGTTTAATCTTCCTTTGTTTTTGTCATGAAGCCTTTTTTAGGTCTTACCTGAATCGGTTTATTCCTTTGCTGTCAGTTTCCTAGTTTATTCATGTATTTTGGCATTTTGCATTAAATCAATTTGCCTGGCTTTTCTTTTTGGTTTTAGTCCCTTTGACTCCTGTCTGAGTCCATGTTTTATGTGCAGCCCAAGTTTTTTTTTGTGTTTTTTTTTTAATTTAATTTAACTGGTGTTTTGTCCTGGAGGGGCGTGGTTGGGAGGAACGGCCCCCCCGATCTGAACCCAAGCGGTGTTCTGTTGTTGGACTTCTGTGCTCGTCACGGATTGTCCATCACGAACACCATGTTCAGGCATAAGGGCGTCCATATGTGCACTTGGCACCAGGACGCCCTAGGCCGCAGTTCGATGATTGACTTTGTCATCGTCTCATCGGATTTGCGGCCGTATGTCTTGGACACTCGGGTGAAGAGAGGTGCGGAGCTGTCCACTGACCACTACCTGGTGACGAGTTGGCTCCGGTGGTGGGGGAGGAAGCCGGTCAGACCTGGCAGGCCCAAACGTGTAGTGAGGGTCTGCTGGGAACGTCTGGCGGAGTCCCCTGTGAGACGGAGCTTCAACTCTCATCTCCGGCAGAACTTCGAACACGTTCCGGGGGAGGTGGGGGACATTGAGTCTGAGTGGACCATGTTCCGTACCTCCATTGCCGAGGCGGCCTATCGGAGCTGCGGCCGCAAGGTTGTTGGTGCCTGTCGCGGCGGCAACCCTCGAACCCGTTGGTGGACACCTTCGGTGAGGGATGCTGTCAAGCTGAAGAAGGAGTCCTACCGGGCCTTTTTGGCCTGTGGGACTCCAGAAGCAGCTGATAGGTACCGGCAGGCGAAGCGGCATGCGGCTCGGGTTGTCGCTGAGGCAAAAACTCGGGCGTGGGAGGAGTTTGGAGAGGCCATGGAGACAGACTTCCGTACGGCTTCGAGGCGATTCTGGTCCACCATCCGGCGTCTCAGGAGGGGGAAGCAGTGCAGCACCAACACTGTTTATAGTGGGGATGGTGCGCTGCTGACCTCAACTCGGGACGTTGTGGGCCGGTGGGCGGAATACTTCGAAGACCTCCTCAATCCCACCAACATGCCTTCTGTTGAGGAAGCTGAGCATGGGGACTCTGGGCTGGGCTCTCCTATCTCTGGGGACGAGGTCGCCGAGGTGGTCAAAAAGCTCCTCGGTGGCAGGGCCCCGGGGGTGGATGAGATCCGCCCGGAGTTCCTTAAGGCTCTGGATGTTGCGGGGTTGTGTTGGCTAACGCGACTCTGCAATATCGCATGGACATCGGGGGCAGTTCCCCTGGACTGGCAGACTGGGGTGGTGGTCCCCCTGTTTAAAAAAGTGGACCGGAGGGTGTGCTCCAATTACAGGGGGATCACACTCTTAAGCCTCCCTGGTAAGGTCTATTCAGGGGTCCTGGAGAGGAGGGTCCGTCGGATAGTCGAACCTCGGATTCAGGAAGAGCAGTGTGGTTTTCGTCCTGGTCGTGGAACACTGGACCAGCTCTACACCCTCAGCGGGGTCCTGGAGGGTGCATGGGAGTTCGCCCAACCAGTCTACATGTGTTTTGTGGACTTGGAGAAGGCGTTCGACCGTGTCCCTCGGGGGGCCCTGTGGGGAGTACTCCGGGAGTATGGGGTACCGGGCCCTTTGATACGGGCTGTCAGGTCCCTGTATGACCGGTGTCAGAGTCTGGTCCGCATTGCCGGCAGTAAGTCGGGCTCGTTTCCGGTGAGAGTTGGACTCCGCCAAGGCTGCCCTTTGTCACCGATTCTGTTCATTACTTTTATGGACAGAATTTCTAGGCGCAGCCGAGGTGTTGAGGGAATCCGTTTTGGTGGCCTTAGGATCGCATCTCTGCTTTTTGCGGATGATGTGGTCCTGTTGGCTTCATCGGAACGTGATCTGCAGCTCTCACTGGAGCGGTTCGCAGCCGAGTGTGAAGCGGCCGGGATGAGGCTCAGTGCCTCCAAATCCGAGGCCATGGTCTTGAGCCGGAAAAGGGTAGAGTGCCTTCTCCGGGTCAGGGGGGTCGTCCTGCCTCAAGTGGAGGAGTTTAAGTATCTGGGGATCTTGTTCACGAATGAGGGAAGAAGGGAGCGGGAGATCGACAGGCGGATTGGGGCAGCGTCTGCCGTGAAGCGGGCGCTGTACCGGTCCGTCGTGGTGAAGAGAGAGCTGAGCCAAAAAGCGAAGCTCTCGATTTACCGGTCGATCTACGTTCCCACCCTCATCTATGGTCATGAGCTTTGGGTCATGACCGAAAGAACGAGATCACGGGTACAAGCGGCCGAAATGGGTTTCCTCCGCAGGGTGGCTGGGCTCTCCCTTAGAGATAGGGTGAGAAGCTCGGTCATCCGGGAGGGACTCAGAGTAGAGCCGCTGCTCCTCCACGTCGAGAGGAGCCAGTTGAGGTGGCTCGGGCATCTGGTAAGGATGCCTCCTGGACGCCTCCCTGGTGAGGTGTTCCGGGCACGTCCCACCGGGAGGAGGCCTCGGGGAAGACCCAGGACACGCTGGAGGGATTACGTCTCTCGGCTGGCCTGGGAACGCCTTGGGATTCCCCCGGAGGAGCTGGAAGAAGTGGCTGGGGAGAGGGAAGTCTGGGCCTCCCTTCTGAAGCTGCTGCCCCCGCGACCCGACCCCGGATAAGCGGAAGAAAATGGATGGATGGATGGATGGTGTTTTGTCCTGAATTTGGTTCCTTTCTAACTTTAAACACGACATAAGGCAATGACATTTTATTAGGATAGCACATTTTCAGCAACAATGTCATCCAAAAGTGCGTCACATGATCAGAAGAAAAACACAACAAAACAAAACAAAAAACACATTACATAGCAGTGGCAAAGTAAGGAAAAACATTGAAGAGACTATAGTTTATGATGTCCCAAGCACACACATTACAGGTCTGGAATGCTAACCTTCAGCTATGCAGGGTTAAAGGTCATTTAGCTGTCACGGTTTGGATGAGAAAATGCTTCTTTCAGCAGTTACAGACCTGACACTTTACTCCAACTTGCCCTTCAATGACTTGAAAAAATAATTTTAAAAACCAGTTTTCTTGTATCAGTTTGTCTCCACTTATTTTTTTCTTTATTTTTTATTTTTTGTATTTTAGCTAAGATGGATATCCAGTTCTCAGTTGCTAGTATAAGACTCGGGTTTAGAACACCCGCCAGCAGTATAACTGGTTTAGTCAGTTTCATGCGTACAATGTCGTGTCCTTTTGTCCTTTTATCCTTTGCTAGACCAAAATGTCGACATGCGATGAACACATCAACTGCTCCCAGAGCAGCATGGTTTTAAAGGTGACCTATTGTTCTTCCTTGAACAGGTGAGCATAGGTCTACAGGCTGCACAAAACATGTTCAGTACATGTTTGTTTTGTTATTGCCCAAAATTATTCTTAAATTATGAGATCATAGTCTGCTCAGTTCTGTCTATTTTGAGTTGCTCTTGGACCTCCTGTCACTTTAAATCTATATAAGCTGCTGTTGGCCACGCTCCTCCAATTCAGCGCTCACAATGGCATGCAAGAATGGCTGCGAACAGATGCGCAATTATACAACCATGCATCTTTCAAAAGCAGAAGTGGAGCCTCCTTCACAGCCAACAAGAACACACCAAGTGGTTTCTGGACAGTAACTCCACAATAAAACACTTCTATTTTCCAGCAGCCATTGTACAGCTGACCAAACATGCTAGAACTTGGCTGAGTTTGCTGGGAAACGGAAAAGTGTGACTCAGCAGTCAAGAAGTTTTTGTAACAACTCATTTTCCAGATACCAAAATATACTGATGTATTCCTCCCCAAAAAACAATAAAAAAAACAGCTAGATGTTTTTTGTTGACGATGCCTTGAGATGTGCCATCTTACTTTAGACGCAGGCCATAAAACAAACGCGTACAAAGTGAATTTTGAGTCATATGACCCCTTTAAGTTTGCTTTGACTTCCATAGATGATGCGTTTCAAAAACAGCTTCTTTCAAACCTGGATGACTCTGCTATGATAAGTTGCTAAGTCTGCGATGGTCCTAAGGGAAGATTTCTTAGCGACAAGAGTTGAGGCCATCACTAAAACAGGTTTTTAGACATTCCTTTATGGAAATATTTCCAGAGAGTCTTTGTAACTCAGTGAAAGGTGTAATTATAGATTTTTTAGTTGTGGGTTTGACTCTAGGTTTCTGACATATGTGGTAATTGTCAAGCCTCCAAACCACAATCTGCCAGGCGTTCTGTGTTCTCAGTGCATGAATGTCTCCAGTCCATTTACTATTTATGGTTTGTTGATGACGAGGACACAAATGCAAATAGGATGTTGGCAGACATTTAATGAATTTAACAAAAAAAAAAAAAAAACTGAACGAACAGATAGAGCAAGAAACACAGGAACTTTAGTTCTGAGATTGAGAACAAAAATACAAACAGCTGTGGCTCATGATATTATAGACATTTATCTATAATACAATTATGCACAATAAAAAAAAAGAAGAATTGAAAGCAGATAAGGGAACAAATAAGTAATGACAAAATGAAACCAGCTTTTACTTCAAAATGAACTGATAGCCCAAAGTCAGCAAAACCCAGATCAAGATTATGATAATGAAGTTTGTTTCTAAACTTACATGCTTAAAAACAAACAAAAGAAATTTAGAAAATAAATACAAACTGGATTCCAAAAAAGTTGGGACACTAAACAAATTGTGAATTAAAACTGAATGCAATGATGTAGAGATGGAAAATGTCAATATTTTATTCGTAATAGAACATAGATGGCAGATCAAAAGTTTAATCTGAGTAAATGTAACATTTTAAAGGAAAAATATGCTAATTCAAAATTTCACAGTGTCTACAAATCCCAAAAAAGTTGGGACAAGTAGCAATAAGTGGCTGGAAAAAGGAAATTGAACATATAACAAACAGCCTGAAGACCAATTAACACTAATTAGGTCAATTGACAACATAATTGGGTATAAAAAGAGCTTGTTAGAGTGTCAGTGTCTCTCTGAAGCTAAGATGGTAAGAGGATCACCAATTCCACCATTGTTGCGCAGAAAGATGGTGCAGCAATACCAGAATGGTGTCACCCAGCGTAAAATAGCAAAGACTTTTAAGTTATCATCATACCAAAACAAAAGAAAAACAAAACAAACAACAACAAAAAAAACATTACATAGCAGTGGCAAAGTAAGGAAAAACATTGAAGAGACTATAGTTTATGATGTCCCAGGCACACACGTTACAGGTCTGGAATGCTAATCTTCAGCTATGCAGGGTCATCATCTGATGATGTTACGCATCACCGTGCATAACATCATCAAAAGACTCAGAGAATTTAAAACAATCGCTGTGCATAAGGGTCAAGGTTGTAAAACTACTGGATGCTCGTGATCTGTGGGCCCTTAAACGTCACTGCACCTCAAACAGGAATGTCACTGTCAAGGAAATAACAGCATGGACTCAGGAATACTTCCAGAAAGCATTGTCAGTGAACACAATCCATCCGCCGCTGCCAGCTGAAACTCTACAGTGCAAAGAGGAAGCCATATCTAAGCTCCACAAGCTCAGCCATTTGCACTGGGCCAGGAGTCATTCAAAATGGAGTGAGGCAAAATGGACGACTGTTCTGTGGTCAGATGAGTCACGATTTGAAGTTCTTTATGGGACACTGGGACACCATGTCATCCGGACCAGAGAGGACAAGGATAACCCAAGTTGTTATCAACGCTCCGTTCAGAAGCCTGCATCACTGATGGTCTGGGCTGCATGAGTGCTTGTGGCCGGGCAGCTTGCATGTCTGGAAAGGCTCCATTAATGCAGATAACTATGTTCAGGTTCTAGAACAATATGCTCCCATCTAGACGTCATCTCTTTCAGGGAAGACCCTGCATTTTTCAACAAGTTAATGCCAGACCACATTCTGCAGCAATCACAACATCATGGCTACGTAGGAGAAGGATCCAGGTACTGAAATGTCCAACCTGCAGTCCAGATCGTTCACCTATAGAGAACATTTGGCGCATCATAAAGAGGAAGGTGCTGCAAAGAAGGCCCAAGACGATTGAACAGTTAGAGGCCTGATGGGAGAGCATTCCTATTTCTAAACTTGAGAAACTGGTCTCCTCTGTCCCCAGACATCTGTTGAGTGTTGTAAGAAGAAGGGGAGATGGCACACAGGGTAAAAATGGCCTTGTCCCAACTTTTTTGGGATTTGTTGACATCATGAAATTTTGAATCAACATATTTTTCCTTTAAAATGATACATTCTCTCAGTTTAAACTTTTGATCTGTGATTTGTGTTCTATTATGAATAAAATATTAGATGTTGGCATCTCCACATCATTGCATTCAGTTTTTATTCACAATTTGTTTAGTGCCCCGGCTGGCCGGTCCATCCATTTTCTTTCACCCTGGTCCGTCAGTGGAGTCGGGAGGGTTGCTGATGCCTATCTCCAGCTAACGTTCCGGGCGAGAGGCGGGGTCACCCTGGACAGGTCGCCAGTCTGTCGCAGGGCAACACAGAGACACACAGGACAAACAACCATGCACACACACTCACACCTAGGGGCAATTTGGAGAGGCCAATTAACCTGACAGTCATGTTTTTGGACTGTGTGAGGAAACCAGAGTACCCGGAGAAAACCCACCATGCACAGGGAGGACATGCAAACTCCATGCAGAAAGACCAGGGCCGGGAATCGAACCCAGAACCTTCTTGCTGCAAGACAACAGCTCTACTAACTGCGTAGCCAGTTTGTACAATAAGACATATCTTGTGTATTGCTCCAGGAAAATGCAACCAAATCATGACCATGTAAAGCTAAGGGTTTTACTGTTTACCTCAAAAAGAAATGTAGACAATATTTAATCATTTCTGCTAGTTTTAATAGAATGTTCCACTCTGGCACCCGGCATAACCCAGGATGACGTCAGTTGGGCTTATTGTTCCTTCCTGAAAAAAAAGCACCTTAATCAATAAAATTAAAACACATCACAATTTTTTCCTTTTTACAAGCGATTGTTGTAAACTCAGTAAATTTGCCAAGCAACATCAGAAATAATTCAGTTTTTGAAACCTGTACAAGCTTTTAAGAAACCTGGAGAGGATGAAAGATTGCACTGTTTTGTTTTTTTCTTTGAGCAAAACTAACTCATTTAAGAGAATTTAGAGGTTTTTGAAGTGAGGGTTAGCAAACAGGTCAAAGGTGTTTACTGGAAAAAGTACAACAGACTTCTACTGTCTTTCAACAACTTAAATCTCAAAATCATTACAGCAGTTCATATCTGTTAGCACTGCTAGGAATCGCAGCAGAAGCGGATGCTTTCTGGTTTTAGCTGTAACTACAGTTGCTCTATTTAAATGAGAAGGTGGGAGGGGATACACCATCAAACGTTCTCAGTGCTGCTTGTTTTCTCTCCTCAGTTATGAGAAAAAGCATTTCTGACCAGAAGATGTTGCAATAATTGATGATCTATGATAAAATACTCAAATCTCCACGTAACTGAACAAAAGCAGCATGTCATGCTGCTAGAGTACATGATCTATTAGACTTACGTAAATTACAGGGAGCACAAAACCTTCCTTTGTAAGACCATTGACCTAGAGCCTCAGCACAAGTGAACTAGCTTACCAATCTAGATGCCTGAATAAGAAATTAGTAAAAAAGGTCAAAAAGTGGAAAACTGTGAAAGTTTAATGCTTGCTAAAGAATTGAAAAACACTGCAAACGTTCAATTTGACTTGTTTTGCATGGCTAAAATTATCTTTGTTGATGGGGCTAGTTTATGTCTACGTAGGAGACATAAACTAGCCCCACAAATTTCCCACATTATGTTGTAGGTAAGTACATAACGGCGTCACTGAAAGCCCAGCTTAAAAACTCAGCTCTCCATTTAACCCAAAAGGTTCTGACATCTTTAAAGAAACATCACAAACCTTTGTAGAATTTGATTGAGTTTTTGTCAGCTAGCAGCTGTATAACAGAATATTCCTCTTGTCCTGGATGCACTCCCGTTTTAAAACTTTTGTTTATCAGTTCTCCAAAGTAATGGCTCCAATTTCCATCACTGTCTGCTCCGAATCCAAACACATTGACCTAGGAAATCCCCCACACACGCACACACACACGCACACACACACGCACACGCACACGCACACACACACACACACACACACACACACACACACACACACACACACACACACACACACACACAAATCCACATAGAATTTTAACATAGATCTCCCGTGTTCTTGTGTTTCTGTTGTTCCTTCATATGCCCACTGATGGTCTGATGATTCCAATTCTCTTTCATGTAGCTTCATCTCTTCTCTAACTTCATAATCTTCTCAATGGTAATAGTTGGATGAACTCACCTGATCGCAAACGTGAAGAGCAGCAACCAGAACCATAAAGCCGGTGGATGGATACGCCTTTTTCTTGCGCAGCCAGACTTCGTGAACATACCTCATGAAGGCTGGACTGATCACCATCACCTGTTAACAGCAGCCTTCAGATGCATTTCTTACAATGCCGAGAAGAAAAACTTTTGCTACGTTAATCACGATACTCACCAAGTCGTTGTTGGCTCGGATTTTGGGTTTTACTTGCACGTACGATCTGCTGGAAACGGAATGGCATGACAAAAAAAATTAACCAACTCTTATTTTTAAAGACTAAAGGAAACAGTGATATATACAAGAATCTGATAGTGCCTTAGTTTAGGGAAGAACACAAAGAATATACTTTCTCCTAATTAAGTTTATATGAACTCCGAGATAGGCATAAAACTGCTACTTTGTATTTTGAACAGCCTTATTTTGGATTTTCAATTTTTTTATGGAACCAAACATTTCATTAAACATCCAAGTGTTTGATCTCTAAAAATCTACTAAGATCTTAAACATTTTCACATTTCTTTTAAGTTTTGTTTGATATGTAGAGCATTTTAACAGCAACTGAAGGTAACAGTCACATGATTGTGCTATAAAATGGCACTATGCGCATGAAAAACACACAATGCCACTCCTTTACATAGAAAAATACACTACATGTCTGAAAAACTAAAAATATTTAAAGTATTTAAAATATTTCTTTCTGATACACATAAAAAAACTCCTTTGGAGCCACGCCTGTCTTTAAAAAACATCACAACCATATATCTATATCTATATCTTACTTTTACCAGCAGACAGGAAAGAGCAGACAGGAAAGATGACTCTTGAAAAGATAAAGATGGCAGATTTTTCTCATCACGCAGCAAAAGCAATCTCTCAGTGTGTGTGTATATTTATTACTGTTAGCCTTTACGGTCATGTGCTGTTCTTTTGCATGATATTTTGAATCTAATTTTGTAACGTACCACTCAGACTGTATAAAGAAAGTGCTTTAAAATAAAGTGCATCATTGTGAAATCACTTTTTTGCTAGTGGATCGCAAAGCAATTACTTTTGCTTAAGACTTTCAGAATCTTGCCTTGAAAGGACTTCTATTCGTAACCAGAGGTCGGAAGATAACATAGCTGAGGGCGTGGGCGGCTACGTCTCAGTTCTGACAGGAAACCTGCTGTGGTTTTTACTATTTTAGATGGTGGGGGGTTTGCCAGTCAGAAGTGGGGTTTGATATTCAGGTGTGAATGCATTTGTATTTTGACATCAATTTAACTTGACTTTTGAGGAGCCAAACACAGTCAGGTTCATTTGTATAGCAAATAAACCTGCTATACTTCAAAGTTCTTTACATCATAAAAACATGATAAACACATCATATAGTCGATGATTGTGAAAACCACCAACAGACAATACATTTTGTCTAGTAACATTGATGAAACCATCAATGCACATCAATTATGTTGGTCAATGTCCCAGTTATTATGACTCAAGAGCATCTATATGCAGATGGTTTTTAGCTTTGACTTGCAGCTTTCTGGAAGTTTGTTCCAGATTTGAGGTGCATAGAAGCTGAATGTTGCAGGGACACATCGACCTGTAACTGTAATTTGTCAGAGCGGTCAGTTAGCGTTTAAACAGGCCCGCCGTTGGAGCGTTTTTAATCTTTGCATAGGATACCGGGCTGTTAGATCTCCAAGGTTTCCCATGGTGCTATGCACTGACGCCTGGGTTTGTCCCCTTAAATTTATTCTCATGTCTTGATCACGTTTTCTTTTACATTGTTAAAAAAAATCTTTACAAACTTAAGTCATAGAGATGACTCCAAGTTTTGTGAGGAATTAGGCCAAATACAACCTATAATAATAAATATAATAATGTGTCCTTTTAGGGTGTAACTCACCTGCTGTAGAATCCCGTTGTGCGGGCCTTGATGAGCCATTCAATATCTTGTATTTTGAAGGGAAACAGCACAAGATGGGTGGAATCATCTAAATCCACAGCACTCTCTGGATACATGACATGATGAGTTGTTTTAGTGCCAACATCAGCCTCATAACCTCGGATTTCAGCATAGTTCATTCTAAACAGCACAAAAAGCCAAATTGGTTTGGTTTGGAAATGCTCTTTATTTTTTAGTTTCCTGTATGATGTAACAAAAACAACATTTACCTTATGATGGCATCGTTCATATCTATCAGACGTCCATAGCCCGATCCTTTCAGATTAACAGAATTCCCCACTACGGCACACGTTCTGATTCTGCCTGTGCTCGGTTTTCCAAAGGTGGGATTAGGCGGGAATATCTCAAAGAGCTTGTTAATTGTCGCTTTATAATAACTGAAGTCACGTTTTTCATCCTGTAGGCGCTGCCAAGATACATCAAACATTGGTTGGACGTTAGACCAGCATTCAAATGAGAACACAGCAGGTCTTTTTTATTGAACGCGTGACGGCTTACCGTCCACCATACGAAGGCTTCCTCAGAGATGTTGTTGTTCGCAGACAGAAAAGGCTCGACGCGACGGATGAACGGCAGAATGTCTCTAGAAAAACAGCCACACAAGCTTTGGTGTATGAGCTGCGGCCAGTCAGACTTCAGGAGAACTCCCGCGAAGGTTATAGCCAGTAGAAAAGCGAACAGCTTCGTTTGCAATTTCATCCTGGACATCAAGTTCTTGGACTTGTGAGGCATTTCGGTCTGTAGAGAATGCATGTTGAGCCGTAAATCTGCAGTTGTCATTGACAAAAGGCTCGTCTTGTGCACCAACTTTTGTTCTTTTAATTCAAAATGACTGAGGCAGAGGGGAAAGTTGAGTTGAACATGGTGTTAATAAAAAAGCTGAACTGAAAGTTTTTTGAGCACATGGCAGGGGAGGGGGAAGTGAGTACCAGGTGATACTAGTTCTGCAAGAATAAAAGTTGATTAGCAAGAAGTTAGGATGCACAGCCACAACGACACACAAGCAAAGGATTAGGGAACATTAGACAGAGATCATACAATATGCCAACACACGAGTGAAGCAACATACAACATAATGAGGCTGAAAATAAAAAAAACGAAATAAACACACAGCACACAATAGGGCCAATGAATGCAAGATGCTAGAAAAAAACAGAACAGAAAACAACAGTGGTCCACACTATGAAACAGAACCTACAATTCACTGGCACAACAGCTGTTAAATATGCTAAATAATTTCATTCCATAAAATAAAATTACTCACCATTGTAATCAGTCCAGCTCAGTCAGAGTTTCCCCATACCTGATGTAAGGAGAACGTCTGATGATATTTTACAAATGAGCAGCAACTAAATCATTCATAGGATGAGAGCTCACTGGATTCTATAGAGTAAACTTCATGAATATGTTGTTTCTTCCTTTGTCTCAGAATAGATCATGCTGCCTACACAGTGTTGGGAGGCGTGGTTTGGTGATGTGTTGCATCACTATAACTTCCGAATGAACAAGAAAGTTGCTTAGCACATGTAGCAACACGAAGTTTCAAACACAAGAAGTCAGTTCAGGATTTCCAAACATCTGGGACAATGCAATATTTTGTGTATGTTGTAAAAAAAGTAAAAGCCAGTATGTAAGGGGGAGAATATAGAACAACAGGCTGAGTAAATGTGGAACTTGTGCCTAAAGCAACGTAAACACTAAGGCTAACTGCTGGTTAGTTTGGATAAATTGAGATTCTAAAATCCCGGGCGGCTTCTAATACTTACATTTTTATAAAGCCATTTAAAAAAATCCAGACACCCTAAACATGGTGGCAGCTGACTTGATATTGTTTAGAAGCTCTCTACAGTCTTTGTCAATATTCTGCTTATGTCGAAAAACACAATTTGCAGTGTTTTCATTAAATAAGAGTAAATTAAAATCACACATAAATAAGCTAGTTCATGCGATAAGTCATTAAAATTACAGTAGCGACGGATGTAAACAGTTACATAAGATGTATTGATAATTCAGTCATGGCGCCAACGCTCATCATCTATCAACCATCAGAGACGTCGTGTCTTACTGAGGCGTCTGGGCGACAAGCCCCGCCTACTTTAGACTGGCTACGTTTGCTGCGTTTTGGGGAAACTGTAGTCTGTGATTTTACAGAAAAGCTTTTTGCAACGGTGTGAGAGCTCTGCTGGAGCCAGCTGCACATTGTCCAGAAAAAATAAAATAAACAGAGCAAACCATCATTCTTCTACTTCCTGTCGTCTTCTGTCGTTTCCGCTAGTAGAAGCATCTGGCTGTTTGGTCATATGACTCAAATGTGGGGAAAAAAAGTGTTTTGATTGCAGTTTTGCGAAATATAACCAGTTCCATAAGGCCGAAAAACCAGCTCAAACTAGCGCAAAAACCTTTTATTGAAAAACGTGAGTTTTTTCTAAATTGCCGTGTTTATCTTCGTAATATCAATTTGTACTTTTCTATAAAAATGCAGCTAGTATTTTCAAGTTAAACATCAGGTCATATTTTTTCATAGCTCAAATGATCAAATTGTACACTCAGAGATTTTTTAATTTGACAATTATTTTTACACGAAAATACCTCGAGGCGGGTTTTTTGCAGTCTGATACGTACCGTTTAGAGGTGGTCTCAAACAGCCCATAATGGCGTGTTGCTGTTCATCGGCCAGAGACCATGCAGCCGTTACCAAGGTCAAGGATGTCTATCCGCTGTCCAAGCCATCCTTCCCCGCATTGTTTCCCAGGGTATAAAGTTAGACATGCTTATTTCATACGGAAACATTTAGAACGCCGGACCAAAGTTTATTGGCTGTCCGTGTTTTTTCATCCCTTCAAATTGGTTTCCGAGTCCACAACAGAGCTCTAATGACCTCACCAAACAAATAGGTGTTTCAATACTAAACATCTATTACACTCTATATTTTCTGATTAGTTTTTTTTAACTTCTTTGGTTATAAAGGACTAGAACATTTTTCAGATGGATATATGACTTATATCCACTCTTAAGAAATTAATCTGACATGAAAAACTCTTAGACTAATTTTAGTCATCACGTGAGATTCATATCTGAGAAAAATGTTCTGTTGATTAAGTTACATATTGACTTAACCCACTGAGTCTAAATATAACTCAAATTGAGTAAAAAAAACAAAAAACTAGCGTAATTAAACTAATATTTCCAACACAGTCCATATCTATCAATGCATTTTTTTCCATCATGAAAATGGTAAAATTGAAAGTGTCGCTTGTAGAGAAACACGACAGGTTTTGCATAAGTAAAGGTATTTATTTTAAATAAAATACACTTACAAAGCAAATAAAAGCACAGTGGAGATTTACAGATACAGTTTGACTTCCCTATGATTCCGTTTTATCCTCAGCGTCACCTTGACATGCATCATTGTAGCCCTTTGAGCACTGCTGCAGACCAGGAAGAGCTTCGGATCTGTGTATGCTCTGACCCAACTTAAAAATAAGTTTTATTAAAACAACAGGTAAAAAAAAAAAAAGAACATAAGTAAATTGCTTTAAATTGACTTTCTTCAAATAAGGCTAACCTGTCAAGTTTAAAAAAAAAATAAAAACCATAAACCTAAGGAGAATGGTTTACAACATCACTTCAGCACACATGATTTCAATTGATGGCTGATTAACAGGGTTTTGCTGAATTGTAATCATCTGAATGGGGTGTGTTGAAGCAGGGGGAACATCTAAAACATGCAGGTCAGTGTGCCTTGAGGACCAGGGTTGGGAAACACTGGTCTACAATATTATTCAATCAAAAATAATCTAAATGTTTGAAAAAGCTTCAAAGTTTGCTTGTTTAAAGTGAGATGTGATCTAGCAGGCCTCAGGTTTGCATGTGGTGACAAAATATATTACTGTATTATTATAATAATCAGAGAATGAAAACTCACTATCACTGAACTAATCCTGACCTCTACAGTCCAAGACAAAAAGCTCACGAGCCTTTATAGAGTTTGATTGTTTTCCCATCAGCCAACCCCTGAATGATTTTATACTCGTGGGTTCCAGCGTGAGGTCCGGTTTTGAAGTTTTTGTCTTGAAGCGTTTCCCAGTAATGCCCCCAGCTCCCCTTATCGTCTGCTCCAAAACCAAACACATGGACCTGCAGGAGTAGGAACAAAAAACGACTTAGAATCAAGACAAAAAAATATCCATTCTTTGACAGATTTTGATTTAAAATCAGAGAACCGAACATGCACATCTGACAACAAGTGAGGCAGTGATGTCACTTCCTTCTCAATAAGAAATTGAAAAATCTTTATTGGTGAAACAGTAATCAAACCCTCTTACTGTTGACCAGCTTTTTGTGTGTTGCCACTGTTTCGTCATGTGATGTAATAACTTGTTCAACTTCAGGCTTTAGATCTCTATTTTATTTTATTTTATTTTTTTGCAGTTTAATAACTTAAAGCTTGAGGTTTTACTGACGACTACAGGAGAAGAAACAAATCCAGAAACTCCTACTTTTGCACTCAAGGTCAAATGCTTAACCCTTGTATGTCGAAATGCGGTCCAACTGACGCCACACTCGTAAAACCTGTATCATTTTCCATAGACCTCTACGTTTGCCTCAGTCCTCGCACGCCAACAGTGACTCGGCAATTTTTCCTGAACATCTCCTGTCTGACAGTGTTGGGCTCGGTGCCAAAATGAGCACCGAGTGCAACACAAGTGCAGCGTTGCTGCTTTTGCTACTCTTATGTCAAACTTTGTTTTATTTCAATCAATCGATCAAGCAATAAGTTTTATCTATAAAACTTTGGTGAGAGGAAGACAGAAGAAACTTTCATTTTTGCTAATCTCTGACCTTGTACCAGTTTCTGAATGCGTTGGAGAACGCTGTGCTTTTTAGAAGTGCCGTCATTTATCATAAAATGAAGCATACTGAAAAAGGCTTTCTCCAGGGAAGCCTTCTGAGCAAGCGGTGCTTTTTCAGTCCTTTTACAATTGTACGTTCATGAACTGTAACACTGAACATGCTAACTGGGATTTGTAGAAATTGAGCTCCTGGTTTTTGTTTTGCTATTCTACAGAACATTGACTTTTTGGAAAGACTGCTTTGACATTTGTGAATGATCCGTCGATTAGAAATAGACGTAAACCCTTGTTAGGTTAAAATAGCCTCTTTATGCTGATGTCTCTCTCACACTGGTATATTTCAGGAAAGAAACTTGACAAACGTTTCCTTTTGAACAGGGGTTCCTATCTGCTGATGCAGTGAACCACTAGGAACTCCTCATTTTTGCTCTCACACACTGTAGAACCACAAAGGAAGTACATTTTTATACACATCCAATAATAAACTGAAAAGGTTGTTGTCTCTTACTCTTTCAAGAGAAAAGACTTCTTTCCTTTTAGGAGAAAGACCAACTTACCTCATCACAAACGTGAAGTGTAAGAAGAAAAGTCATAAAACCAGTGGATGGATACAACCCCATCTTTTTCAGCCAGACCTCATGAGTATACTTCATAAAAGCTGGATTGACCACCAGCACCTGTTATCAAGAGTTTGCACAAATAGTCTTAAATTTTTGCAGGTCAATTTTTGTTGGTCATTTAATGTTTACATGTTCAAATTAATAACTTCTTCCATTCATTTATGCGGTACTCACCAAGTCTTTGTTGGCTTTTATTTTGGATTTTATTGGTGCGTAAGATCTGTTAAAAGCAGTGAGACGTGTCACTAAAAACACTCAGCAAAAATAGAAACAAACTAAATGAAAATGAAGTCGCACTTTAGATTCACAGCACATATGAAGCATATTTTAGGGTGGGAGTCAGCAAACTGCAGGCCTGTCATGATAACAAATTTTGCTGGACGACAAATTGTCCTAGAAGTTATTGCGATAAACGATAATATTGTTTTGAGAACATTCTCAAGTAATAAAATAGTAATGGCATGATAATGCAAGAACACATTCTCAAAGATTCTAATGAATATTTAATCATTAGAACTGAAAGATACTTTAAAAATCCCCTCAAAAATAAACAAAACAACAGAAACAACAGCATAAAATTACTTCAATAAATTTGTCCTTTAGAAAAAGATGCTAATTGAGACAAATGTTCCAGACGGAAGACTTTAGTCATCCAGTTTTGACTAGACCGAGAAAAGAGGGAAAAAAAAGATAAATCATTCAAATGGAAATTATTCAGTTGTTTTAATTTATTGTGCAATTGATTGATTTATTGATTTACTGCTACAGGCCTGGCTAACGTTATCCCAAACTAATCTTCTAGCTGGTTGCAAATATCTTGGTGTGCATTAATATTACAGAGTAGATATATCATCTGATCTGGCAAAGAAATATTGAGTCACTACTTCAGGACAAGAAACTAAGCAGAAACTTGGCAGAAACTAAAAACAACAAATGTGGAGAAACAGTCAAACAATATTATAAAGCATTTTAAAACATCAATGTTTGTTCTTCAGAAGAAGTAGAGCAAAAATTAGGGAAAAAAAGAGCCATTAGTTTAATTAGAATAATGTTTGAATCGCCTGTTAAAGAAAAATATGAGTCTTTTACTAGTAAAAAATTGAAAACTTGCTTGAATTTGCACTAAGCTTCCCTGAGTCAATTTCTGGAACTACTTTTGTTGCCGTGGCAGCCAGGAGTCTTTTTGGGACACGTCTTTACCAGCTCCGAACATCTTAAAACTACTTTTCCCCAATGTTTTTGCAAAATAGCTAAAGCTCAGACAGAGAGAATGTTTTAATATCTCTTTCTAAAACCTTGTTATAGATTTAAGTTGAGACTTTAACTAGGTCAATTATATGAAATGAACAGTGGGTGATCTAAGGGGTTGTAGCTCTGGCTGTATTTTCAATGTTGCTGCTGGAACAGCAACCTCTGGATGCTGAATACCAATACATGTCGCACAACCATGTATGTATTTCTCTAAACTTCACAATGATGTGCTACCTTAGAATTTATTCTGTTTTTTTATGTGTCATCATGTCAGTGCAGAGGCCCAAAAGTGAAAACCACTTCAACAAATCACTAAACACAACTACAGTTTTAGAAAACATGAAATTCTCAGTGGGAAACCTGAGACATTGTTGATTGGATAATTCCACTTTTGACCTTCAAAACTAGAAATAATTCTGTCATTTATTTGCTCTCTCAAAATATTCATGCATAGCGGTAGCTATTTTAGCATCACCGCTAGCATTCATATTTTCAACAAATGCGCTAAAGCCAGAATCATTTCCTGTTCTAAAGACAAATGTGGTTTTGTCCAATCAATGTCCAAGTGTTCCAACTTGGCTCTACCTCTTCTGTTTTGTTAACGTCGTTGTGTTTTCATAATTTGTAGTTGAACTCAGTTAATGTTGTCGTGTTTTTGAATATGTTGTGTTTTCCAATTTGTAGTTGTCTTTAGAAATGTGTTGATGTGGTTTGTCCTTCAGGGCAACCGTATGATAGGATAGGAAGAAAACAAAAAAACAGTGAATCGTGTTAATGGTTTATCTTTTGAACTATTTCTCACCTTCCATAGAAACCTGTTGTGAAGGCCTTGATGATCCACTCAATGTCATTTATCTTAAATGGAAACAGTACAAGATGAGTAGAGTTATCTAAATCCATGGCGCTCTCTGGGTACATGGCATGATGTGTTGTTTTGGTCCCCACGTCTTCTTCGTAGCCATTGACTGGACCAAAGTTCATTCTGAACAGCAGGGAGACAATTTATTTATAAATTAATGTTTGCTTTCCAGAAAAAAAAAGACAGAGAGAGAGAGAGAGACTTGCCTTATAATGGCTTCATGGGAATCTATTAGGCGCCCATAGCCGGAACCTTTTAAGTTCATAGAATTTCCCACCACAGCACAGCTTCTGACTCTGTCCGCCGTGGGTTTTCCAAATATGGGAATAGATGGGAATATTTCAAAAAGCCTCTTCTGTGTTAAGTTAAAGTAACCGAGGTCACGTAGCTCAAACTGAATGGCCTGAAAAACCCAAAACAACCCGAACACAAATCTGGTTGGACAAGTTCGTTTCCAGGAGTAAAAAAAAAAAAATTACACAATCTCACACCTTCATTATTAGAAAAGATACTTATAAAAAATAAAAAAGTCACAACTTACTCTCCACCAGGTGAAAGTTTCCACAGACAGGTTGGTCTTTGCAGACAAAAATGGCTCGATGTGACGCATAAACAGCAGATTGTCTTTGATTAAAGAGGGCGCCGAGGTTTGGGTCGCTGGAGAACTTCTGAAGTAGAACTTTAAGATTCCAACCACAGCCACGCTCAGCAGGAAAACCAACAGTTTCATTTTGAAAGTCATTCTGCATGTGCGATTTTTGTTCAGCCTGCAAAGAGTGTATGAGTAAAAAAAAAAAAAAAATTACAATTTTAAATAAAAAAAACATTAATTTTAGATTACATTTAAGGTAAGTCCTATGCTTCTGAAATTTCCCTAATAAAAGACATAACTTTTCAAAATTTTACCCAAAGTTAAAGAAACAACTTGCATGTCAATATGTACAACACATTCCTATAAGCTAAGTGAATAAACTTACAGGAGATTGGAAAATATAGTTGTTGTTAAGTTGATGGATTCTCCCAATGTATCACATGAGGAGGCAGGAGACGAGTCAAATAAAAATCCTTGCAGATTTAAAAGTATCCCCAGAACGTGGCAGGAGCTGGAGTTCAGCAGGCTAATCCAAATTAAGAGTATAGAATGAATGGACAACAAAACTAACAAAAAGCCGATGACCAGGTAGTCTGCATAACAGAGATGTCAAAGAGATCAGCAAAGAGGAAAATCTGACAGTCATTGAGCCTGGTCATATGAGGGTGAAAACAAAGAAACATGTGAGGGGATAGACCGGCAGAACAAGTAAAACTTGCAGATTTACTTGTATGTTTTACTTGCAGTAAACATGCAGTTTACTGCAAGTTTTACTCCAGTAAAACTGCAGTAAAAGCAATAAGCATAGTCTAATCAACACACCTACGAACATCAAGACGGAATAGATAGCAGGAAGTAAACAGAACCGTAGGTTAAAGAAATGGTGCAGAAAGACAGAAAATAAAACCTACATGTATGTCACATAACAATCATCCAAAAATAATGATGAATCACAGCAGCTGGTTTTTTTTTTACCCGTTACGGCCTCACAGCTCATTACTGATATAAATTTGTCATAAAAGTATTACTGACTACACTTTAAAAATGAGGTAACTTTATATTATTAAGGGTAAAGTTTAAACACTAATGATTTATTGGTTAATGTCAAGTTGTCATAGCAAAGACATTTTGAATAATGTCAACTTTGTATTAAAAGTGTCATAATTTATCGAATGACGCTTTATGACAATCATAAATATTCATGAAGGTTTATTCATGTTCATGAGAGGTGTTATCATGTTTATGACAGTGTCATGACAGTTTTATTCACCTCCCTTCATGAGTTGTTTTGACGCTGACATCTTCTTTGTGGCCTTGTATTGGTGCACCATTCATTCTAAACAGGACAGAGGGGAAATCTGACTAACTTTGGGAGTTTGCTTTTTTTCTTGTAATGCTTTTCTGAAACAGGGGCATTTACCTTATAATGACCTCTTGGAAATCTACAAGGCGTCCATAAGCCACTCCTCTCAGGTTGACGGAGTTTCCCACGACTGCACAAGTCCTGTATCTTATGTGTTTGGCTCTGGAAGTGGGTGGGAATATCTCAAACAGCTTCTGCACTGTTTATTTATAGCAGTTGAGGTCATGTTTCTCACGCTGTAGTTGCTGACATATATGAAGGTATGACAACTTACCTTCCACCAGCTAAATGCTTCCTCAGAAAGACTGACGTTTGCAGAGAGAAGCGGTTTGACAGAATACCTCAGGTGATGACTAAGCAATGCATTAACATCAGAAAACTCAGGCTCCAGTTCATGCAAGGACAGGTTTCTGTCTTCTAAGCTGGGACAGTTATTAAAATGTGACTTTAGCAGTAGCCCAACGGCAGCCGCACACAGCAGGAAAACCTTCGTCTCCCATTTGTTCATCTTGGAAGAGTTGCTCTCGTTGCTGCTGGAGCTTTTCCATCTGGAAAAGGTGAAACGCACAAGTCGGTTAACATTCCCAAACCCGGAGAGAAGCACGTGCGTTTCTGTACTTAGTCATAGGAAAAGCTTAAAACAGAAAAGTCAGCCAGCTTTCATGTGGTTCAACTTGTTTAATGAAAAATCTGTTCAAGCTAATAACCGGAGATGCCTTTCCCAGAGTTTCCCAACTAGCCTCTGAAAAGCTAAACCTCTTGCTAAAGCAGAGTACCTTGGATCAAATTCACTTTGTTTTTTGGAAAGCTGGGTCTAATTCACTAGCCGCACTTTAGTTTCATTACAACCAAATCTGCTGTATGAAAAAAAAGTAGCTGTGGTGTTTGAGCTTCCTGACCCAGATTCAGGAAGCTGCTCAGAGATTCAATTCAGTTCAATTCATTCCCAAAATATTTTATTGATCCAATAGGGAAATTAAATCCTGTTGCAACTCAAATAAATTCTTCAAAGAGAGGATTTTTTTCTTTCCATAATTTTCTTGGTTTAATGAAGAGTGCTTCTTTGCAACATCATCAGCCAGATTTCTTAATAAAGTTGTCTCTGATAACAACTCTTTCTCTCTGTCTCTGCTCCCACTGTCCACTTCTCCTACTTGACACAAGTATTTTACTGTTGTAGACAAAAGAATGCATCAAATCATCATTTTAGATGCAGTTACTCACTACTGAAGCAACAAAAAACTTTTCTGAACAAATTAAAAACATAAACAATGAAAAATACAAAGCAACAGAGATATTAGAAATGATCCCATGTTCAGCCTCGTACATCTGTCTCGCGTACTTTAAATAGAAGTGTTAGTCGGGTAATCTTAAAAAAAAAAGTTACTTAATGTGAAGACGTTCTGTAGAGTTCAAAGGTTTCTAGTTTTAATAAGTTTCTCCTTATGAATCTTTCCAAGGAAAAGAAAACTAGTCGTGGTCATATGGGTCAGTTTCCTCTGTAAAGTCAGATTCAGATTTTTTGTTGTTTTTAGGGTTTTGCACCAAACATACAAATAGCACAAACATACAATACATAGAGTATTTTTGTGCTAACAGCACTTTACAGTATGAGTCCAAGTTGTTTATCACTAAAATGTTTAGTGACAAATGAAGCGAATATCACTTCTTAAACTTTAGCAGTCATAAAAAGTGCAGTATTCCAAATTAGTGGTTGTCTCTAGAAATGGGCTCAGCTCTGTGAGAAGATGAATGCCGGTCAGGAGAAACTAGAGCAAATTTGGTTGCCTTCACATGTCCATCTTGACACACAGTATATTTGCATGTCCATTTGCATGGGTTACCTTGGCAACAATACCAACAACAGGCTTGTAGAAAGTGACCAGAGTCTCTCCAGCATCAGATCAGAGGAACAAATACATTTTGCACAGCGATTGGTTTGGTTTGGCCATGAGAAACTGCAGAGCTGCTGAGGGAAATTATTAGCAACATTAGTCATTTAGACCTAAATTAGCATCACCTGATTATCAACAAAAATAGCCAAATGGTTCTCAGACTCACTTATTGTTTATCAACACCTGTCTGATAAGGTTTAGATATTTAAATAATAATTGATGAACCAAGCTGGCAACACTTACTTATGCTGGGTGTGATGCAAATTTACTCCTTTTTTTTTTTTTAGCTCTATATCATCTTATAATGTTATTCCCTCATCAAAAACATGCATGATTCATGATTGTTTGGCAATGTCTTTAATCTCTCGTGGCAACCATTCAGCTGTGTAAATCAACTGGGTGGACCTAGCTCCGCCTTCAAGCCACAGCTCCTCCTTGCATTTTTGAAGCTTCTGAGCTTCCACATCACAGAGCAGCCCTCAAACCGCCCCCACTCAGCTCCTTCAGACTAGCAGTAGCAATTAGCAAACACCTGGTGGAACTGAGCCTCAGCTGAGCTCATTATAAAAGCTACAACTCAGAACTACGCTGGTAAAGGCCTTGTTAAAGGGTTAGTAGGAAGGGAGGAGTTTCCACCTTCAAGAAATCAAGTAACCATGTTAGGTTCAGCTTTTATAAAATAAAGCCACATAGATCAAATGTGACTCAAAAGAAATTTGGGTTCATAATTTAACACCTTTAAACTCTGGCTTCAGGAAGTCATCACAACATGGCTCCTCCATTAAACCTCCTATAATAAGCTCAGCAGATGTGCTGTTCCACCAGGTGTTTGCTAATTGCTGCTGGCTAGTCTGAAGGAGCTGAGTGGGGGAGCTGCAGGGGAAGGGCTGTAGTGTGAGACAGGAGCTCAGAAACTGCAGCTTTGAAGAAATGAATGACTGCCATGGGAAATTAAGAGATTTTTCAAACATGCAGATACATTTTAGATGAGGTAATAACATTGAATGATGTAAAGCTCAAAAAAGTAAACTTCACATAACACCGCCTCTTTAAGGGTTGGTCAAATATTAGAACTCACCACCAAGGTAAATAAATAGCAGTTCATCAACAAAAGTAGAGCCAAAGCAGTTCATGCTTACAAACATAACTATGAAGTCAACCTGCAGATGCCAACACCAGGTTCAGACATGCCAATCAGACCAGAACAGACAGACAGAACCAAACCACAGGATTGTATGATAAAACACACCTTTCTCCTTCTTGATATTATGATCGCTGAATAAAATATGTTCCAATAATATCTAAATTATATAACAGAAACCAGAAAACGTCATCATTTTGTGCTGGCTTTTGGGATTTGGCAGTAGCGATTGCAGGATCTGAACTTTAGAGGTTCTCAGTCTCGAATGAGTGGATGACACAGGCATAACGGTTAAACAATGTACTGACAGTGGGAAACATAAGATTTTGCTACAATAAAAGACTAGAACTTAATATTTTCTATAGAAACTTTTGTGTACAGATGCAGAGATTGGACTTTTCCTGTAGTTTGAGACCAGATTTTCTCCAGATCTTTGTGGTTTTGGTGCTGCCGCTGGGAATCATGGGATCTCAGCTCCTTCCATGGGTTTTCTGATTGGTTCAGGTCTGGAGACTATTGTACGACAGCGTATTGGGGGCTGGGTGGCCATTGTAGATAGAAAAAGAAAAAAGAATACTTAAAAAAATCTAAATTTTCTAGAAAAATCTAAGAAATTTCTGAGCTTCAAAAGTTGAAGTTTTGCTTGAAAAAACTAAAATTTCTGATATTAACCTCAAAATTTCTGATTTTTTTCTGGCAAATTTTTGACTTTTCAAACATTTCCATGTTTTTGCTAGAACATATCTGAGATTAATCTTAAAATTTCAGATTTTTTTACAACTACTTCTTTTCCTATCTACAATAGCTGAAATATGTCGTCTTTCTGCTGCCTAGAGGGCTGTAGGCAGGGGCGCCACCAGGAATCGTGGGCGCACTGACAAAAAATTTGCTTGGGCCCCCCGTGCAGCTGCTGTTACAATATTTGAGTCTATTTGACCCATAAAAAGCATCAGTTTTAAAGGCTTGCAACTTGCTTTCTTTGGTCCAATACTGATACTGATAATATTAACTGATTCACAACTTAATATTTAGCACAATATTAACTAGTGAATTTTACATCCAACAGTTCACATCCAGTATGCAAGTAGGGTGCTTAATTAAAGTATCTAAAACTATTAGTTTTAGATACTGAAATGTCTCCCCCATGAGCAACAGTCAAAAGCAACATGCAAAATACACATAAAGCAATCCAGACTTCTAAAAAAAATTGTTACGTAGTTCGATTTTATTCAAGCTGCAGTACATAACTTTAATAAAAAATATATTTTATCCATATTTGTTAAAGCTGTCACCATGTTGTGACAGTTTATGAGACAGATAATCTGTGAAAACAATCAATCTCCTCCACCTCCTTCCTGAATTACTATTGCTAGTGTTAAGAAAATACATTTAAAATAAGCTAGTTGTAAAAACTTAACCATATGTTCAATATTAGATCAAATTAATGGTGTTTTAAATAAGAAAATTCACTCCAAATTATATCCATGGTTCAATTAGCATAATCTCTTATGTAGGATATTTCTATTGAAACATTATACACTAAGTTGAATTTAAATAATTTAGCTTGTAGTTCTCTATAATTTAAAACACAGCTAGTCTCTCTGTGGACTGAGCAGGCATTCACAGGGGGTCGTGGCTCTGTGTGTGAGTTTAACCTTTTAATCACTTTGATAAGATTTAACAGCTGGTGTAAAACAATCTGGTTCTGCCAACAGAGTAGAGCTTCCTATATGGACAGGGTTATAAAAACATATGTCTTTATTCTAAAGAAAATAACACTTCTTTGATCTTAAAAACAGGTTTTTACTGGAACATAGTTAACTAGATTTAAATGAACTTAGCTAAAGACAGTCCCCTAATTTGAATACAGCAGAGAAGAGAAACACGCCCTCCCTTTAAAAGTATAGGACCTGTAACCTTAACTTCAGATCGCTCCGGGGTTACCCGTGATGCTGTCTCCAGGGAACGGTGCGTCGGTGAAATGGTTCCCTGTAAGTTTGTCTTGGTGTGTGGATGTCTGTGGAGTGAGGTAAATATTGAATTGGATGCTGGTTTGTGATTTTATTGAGTTTTGTCAGTTTCATTAGTTGTTTGTCTAATAAATGTTTATGTTTGGACTTGGGAAAAACGTCTTTATGGTTCCCCTCCAATAATCCCCTCCACTAAGACTGCCTGAAAATCCTAAATTATATATATTTAGAAATACATTATTATTTGTATATTTATGCATTTACAGGCACACTTGAGATTTTTCTGTTTTTTCTCTGTGTACTATGGTATCCAAGCGTCATTTTGTTGCCAATCTCACTGTTGTGCCTTTGAGCAACGACAATAAAATAAATCTAAGTCGAAATGGATTTTACTTGGGCAACGTAAACCTGTACATTTTCTAGCATTTCCCTTTCTGAGGTATAAATTAGTTTTCTTGCATCAACCGGAGACAGGGGATGTAAACTCCTCTTCGGCTCGAAGCCAGGTGTACGCCGCATCAGTTCTGTATGTGTGACAATGTTTAGTTGTATCGTTTCCCTGTAGACATAAATAAATTAACTAAATAAATGAGTGGGCCATTACTGTAATCAGTTGTGATCATTAGTGCAGTACTATTTGACTGTCAGTTGTGTTGAGTCTTGCACACCAAAGTGAAAACTGCTAGATTTTTAGTCATATCAGAAAATCAGTGGGAGTCTGGTTCAGGTGGTGATCAGATCATTTATGCTATATTGTTATAGTCTTAGAAATATCACTGCGTGACTGCAGTCAAGACGGTCATATTCAATAAATTGGAATACGTTCTGGTGAGACTCATTTTTCAGATTAAAAGTATCTTTAAAAAATTCAACATCTTGATTTAATACCATCAGGTATTAAACATACGCTACATTTTAAATACATTCCTATATTAAAAATGTTTAGTTTTTTTTTATTGTTTTGATTTTCAAAGTTATTTTTTCATTAACTTTAGGCGGGAAATCATCATAACTAACAGAAATAAAAGCTTTCAAACATCCATCTGTGTGCAATTAATCTATATTAGAGTTTCACTTGATAAAACTACTGAAATAAATGGACTTCCGGTAATATTCAAATTTAATGGTTGGGTCTGAACAGCCGTCGGTGTCACGAGGACATAATATTCTAGTACGTCACGCCATCTTCTGGTCAACCAGTGTAACTTCACAAAAGATAAATTCAAACAGACGTGGCTGGCAGCTAGCCAGAAATGCTATGCGACTTGCTAATCTAGAATGAAGCTGTGGTTAGTTAAAATTATATTTAACAAAAGTAGTTATTTATCTAACAGTTACTGTGAAACAACAGCTGTAAGTAAATGTTTCTGTTATAAAACAACAACATTGGTTTCTTTGCAGTTTGTATTATTTTATTTGGTAATACTTTCTCCTTCTAATTAATACCTATATCAGACCCAAAAATCGATCAGCAACAGTGATTTTACAGTGCTTTTGTTACCGCATGCTGTTGGTCATCTCAAGTTATAAAATAACTGCTTTCTTTCTTCCTTCAAAAAGAAGAAAGAGCAAAATAAATAAAGGGCAAAATAAAGTTGCCCTTTATTTTAAGAGTCTAAAATAAAGGGCAACACTCAAGACTCTTAAGAGTATAGAAAGATAAATCACATGCTGAGAGCAACTGGACAGAACTTTGCAGGACACTTCACTTGAAGTAATATATTGTGGGATCATACGTAAGAAGGCTTTGTAGTTTGAAGCTTTAATATCTAGTTGCATGTGTGAGTGAAGGAGGAAACAAAGTCACGTCATTAAATATTTTAGGGAATGTTATCTGATGGAACTACATTTATTGGCTGCACTTTACAAAAGAATCTTGTTGAGTTTGTTTCTGAATAACTTCCTTGTTTACCATACAATGTCGTGTTTGCCGCATTAATCCGTCCGAAAATCTAATTATGAGTCACAACTTTCAAAGAGCTGGTAGGAAGACGGGAAAGTACAGCAGCCTTCAGTCCTGAACAACTTTTCTCTACAGTTATGACAATTTATCCTGTGTTTTATTTATTTTTTTCAGTGCAGAAATCATGCCGCTTCAATGCACTCATCACATTCTGACAGGTGCTTCTGAAGATTACTGACCATCAGAATAATTGCCTCCAATTCCTGTAAAGGCAGCATGTTCAACAGGGAGGGGCAAGTTTGCAAAAATAAACCAGCAAAGCGGGTTCAGCAAGTTTACAAAGGAGTAAATATTAGTCAAATTTTCAAATCAAACCGCTTCTGATCTTAATGGAGTCGAAGTTCTTTATGCATCTCACCTGTTAGTCGATGCACAGGTGACTAGATTGCAGCAAAAACTTGGAAGTAGTTTGCTGCAATCTAAAGAGTTTTGTAACAGCTTGCCAAATTGTATCCTGTATATACATAAAAAAAAACAACAGATTGTCAGATTAACAGTAACTCTTTAAAATAATCTTTAAGCAGGTATTAAACATAACTTTTTTTTTGCATTTTTTTGTTGGTCTGACAATATTTATGTTTTCATTAAGTGTAAGAAGGGGAAAAAAATCATAATTAACAAAAATAAAGGCTTTCAAACATCCATCTGTGTGTAATCTCTTGGTGAAAGTTCCTGAATTAAACAGACTTTTCAATAATATTCTAATTTGTTGAAAGGGTCTATACATAATGTAAAAAAGGGCAGTATTTTTCCTAACCTGATAGTGTGTGAAGAAGTAATTTCAGACTTGTGAAACGATGAACGACCTGTGACTAACTAGATTGTTTCTCGGAATGCTGAGTTCGATAGCGACACATAGGCTCGGTTGCTTTGGAATGAAGTATGCTAGAGCTTCTTAAAGCCTAAAACATCACACTAAATGAAGTCAACTTGCTGATTCCACTATCCACAAATGAAAAAAACGTGGAATAGAGAAGGCTGACCACTTCTCAGGAAAGGTCAGCCTGCCAAAAGTAATCCAAGAGCACATCAACAAATCATTCAGGAGGTTACAGAAGAACACAGGACTTTTGAAATTAGTTAAAATCAGCATTCATGATTCAGAAAAAGACAGTATAATAAAGATAATCTGTGAAAAAATTGAGCTATTCCGCCTTCTCCCCGTGCTCCCGGTACTAACTGCACCACTCAGTCAGAAACAACCAATCAGAGGCAGGAGGAGGGTTTTAGCGCCGTCAATCACTCTCATGCTCACGCCTTCCCACTTCCTCTTTGCTAAGCTACAGTTAGCTCACCACTGCATAGCTTGCCACAAACACTAAGGCTAGTTAGCCACAAAGGCTAAGGCTAGTTACGGTTTTCCTTTAACTGTAAGAAGTTTTTCCATCATTAACACATTGAGTAGCATACTGAAGGATGACTGACACCGCTAAGACCCGCCTCCTTTCTCTGATTGGTTGTTTTTGACCCCGAGCGATGCATTTCTTCAGACGGCAGAAGTCGAATTAGGAGGTGCTGGAGGAGCTCAATGTTTTTCCTCCCCACAGACGATCTGTCTCGTGCCATTCAGTCACGACTGTTTTAATATGAAAAAACACATGTTTGTGAAAGTTACATACTGCAGCTTTAAGGCCAAATACTCTTCGATCATGCAGCTGGATAATACTTCAAAGCACACCAGTGTCATTATCAGTTGTAAACCAGCAGCATCACCATTTTGTCTTAAAGTGGACATATCATGCAAAACCCACTTTTTTAGCCCTTAAATTTGTCTTATTGTGTACTTTGTTTAGAAGTGCAAACATTTTTTAATTCATTCTCTCCCAGTGCTGTGTGGATATCTTTAAATTCTTTTTGGGATGTATTTTTCAATCTGTTCATTTTTCTCTATTTGTTATGCCTTCTTGTTCACGTTGTCTCTGCATTTGTTGTGGAGCTGCAAAACAAGGTCCCGACTACTGGCTTATCTGCCATTTTTTCCCTTCGCAGCAATTTCATAGTCCAAGCTCAGTTGTGCTGAAATTCCAAGTAAATAAGTCAAAATGTTCAGGTCTAATGTACGTTAATGCACAGGATTCCTTACATCATCCTGTTGCATCATATTGTGGTGCTATTAATATTTTAATAGGTAATCTGACATGCATGGACACTGTAGTTAAACGACAGTCCTTTTTGTAGGTAGTTGGTATGGATGGAGAATGAGTTAATACAGTAAAGACACCATTGCGATGAATTCATTTGAATGCGTGGATCGGCAGGTTGTGCGTCTTCCATCTCCTACTCTGGCTCCAACATGTAAGGTTGGATGGACAAGCCTTCTGTTGTCGACATCTTTAATGAACTTGGGAATAAAAAGTTTCTCTGCTGGTAGATAATTGGTATAGCTGCTATAAACCTATAAAAATGGCCAAACAGGAACAAGTGGAGTTCTTTGTGACCTGGAGGGTCAAAAATACTGCATCAAAACGAGTTCCTCTAAAACGAGTTGCTCCAAGACAAGTTGCTCTAAAACGTGCCTCATAGGTAAACCAAAGGTCTGTGGAGATAAGACAACCAGGACTTCAGACCAAAGCATTGCAGTTCTACTTCATAGAGAACATAAGTGAATGGTTTATGTGTGAAAAGGAGGGATTAAAAAGCATGAAATGTCCACTTTGAGCTTAACATAAAAAAACCCCTGAAAATAAAAATAAAATTTTTTATAAAAATCCCACTCAGTTTAAATACTTCATATTCCATGTGCCACAATGACTTGATAAATAATAAATAAAAAGTGTCAAGAAGACATATCCACTCCAGTCAAAAATAAGAATAAATTCTACACTTGTACAAGTACACTCGTTATTTCAGAACAAGCATTTGTAGCCACAGGCTAGCTGATGTGAAAAATAATAATAACAATTATTGTGCTACCCTTTGAAGGGTAGCACACACCCGCCATGCAAATTATGCCAATAAAGTTGTGTGTTCAGATCACTGCCACTTTCATAGCAGTTGTAAAGTGTTTGTATTCTATTTTCCTATATAGCTGAAACTTAGGCCTTAACGTGCGAGGTTCAAGGTCCAGTTTATTCCCTTCTTCTTTTTTCCCCAACTTTTTGGGAGATGACTAAAATAAAAAAAACAACCTAAGCTTCACATTTCTGGCAATATTCAATTTCCTTTATAAAAGTAGATTGTGTTTTCATCGGCCAACTTGTCTATTGCTGCATATTCCTGTTTTCCGGGATGAGGTCCAGTTTTAAACTTTTTGCTTTTCATTGGTTGCCAGTAATGGCTCCAGCTTCCGTTGCTGTCAGCTCCAAAACCAAACGCATGAACCTGGGAAAAAAAGAAACAAACAATATTTTATACATATGTGGTAGAATGACCACATTCCTAGTGGCCCAATAGTGGGCCTAGTGGCACTATTGGGCCACCAGGCCCACTATTGGACCCACTATTGGGCCTAGTGGCCCAATAGTGGGCCAAGTGGCACTAGGCCTAGTGCCTAGGCCACTAGGCACTAGGCCTAGTGGCCTAGGCACTAGGCCTAGTGCCACTAGTGCATAGCTACTGCAGTAGCTATGCACTAGCTACTGCAGTAGCTAGTGCAGTAGCAAGCCACTGCATAGCTACTGCAATGGCTATGCAGTAGCCACTGCATAGTGTGTGGCCAGTGTGTGGTGACTAAGGCTCTGTGGGAAGAGTAGTTGTCTTGTGATCAGAAGGTTGCAGGTTTGATTCCAGCTTCCTCCTGCCTCATGTTGACGTGCCCTTGGGCAATCCTCCTACCGATCTGCATATCGGTGTATGCATTTGTGAGTGCGAATGGGTGAATGTGACTCTAGTGTAAAGCGCTTTGAGTGGTCAAAAAATGATTTGAAAAAGCATTATGTAAGTTCAGTACATTTACCATTGGGCACTGCTAGGCTAGCATTCTTGGCAATGTATCTACAATGCTAATGTAGATATGCCAAGAAAAAAACAGGGGAAGTAAAATCACTCCCAAGTGACAAATCCCCTAAAAATGTGATTCCAATATAAAATACATTGTCTAGAGCAGTGTTTCTCAACCATTTTGGGCCAGCGCCCCCCTAGCCTTTATCCAGGTCCCTCACCGCCCCCCACCAAAGAATTTGCAGGCTACTTTCCACTGACCATTATTTTATCATTAATATTACCATCACTATTGTAGATGTTTTGATTTTTATGCTTGTTTATGTATTTATCATCAAAAATAATTCCTCAGAGAACAAAAAAGTCATGGGAATGGAAATTATTTTCACAGGCATCTACGAAAAATGCAATGAACATTCAAGTTAAAATTGGTAGGCCTAACAGCAGCCAGTCAGAGTGGAAAAAAAATTCTTATTTTGTGCCATTTTCTAGTTGTTAAATATTACACAAATGAGCAGATAAAAGATGTACAGCAATGCCAGTTTAAACTTTGAACTATTTGCAAAACGACTGAGCTCTGCAACATTAAAACATGGATAGAACTGTAACTACATTAATCATAACTCTTCTTCTCTTCAGTGTTTGTCAGTTTCTGGTGGTTCAGCTCTGTGCTGCCTTCAGGAGAATGGGACATCAGAGTATCATCCATAAAACTTCACCCACATGGCATTTATTGTGCAAACCAGAACTTTCAGTGGAAAAATAAAAGTTCCAGGTCCTTTTAATGCCATACAAATATGAGACAGAAACATGGATTATATCTTTATATAGACCTGTCTATTGATTATAGATTAATAGTTTTACTGGACAGAAATTACAAAGAACAAATCTGGTTTTTAATCAAATCCTAATGAATCAAATTGAAAGTGTCATGGAGTCATCAGCCTCATGACATTAACACTGACATTAAAAATAATATTGAAGAAATAAATATATCAAATCTAGTTAAAACATAAATAAGTGATAAGTTATTTACTGTTGTGGTCTGTAAGATATATTTATTCTCAGTACTAGATGTGGTCTCAACAAACCCATGACACTTCAACAATATTATTTTACCTTTTATCTGAAAATAGTGTCTGTTTATTCTTGCCATACAGTCCTCTGTATTAATTATTGCTCGAAAGGTCTTGCCATACCAGTTTATTCCTTTGTATTTACTTTAGTTTCTTAGTTTATTCTTGCATTTTGTTCTTCATTCATTTCAATTTAGTTTCATTTGACTAGTTTTATCCTCTCTTGGTTTATTGCTATGTCCACTTTAGTTTGTTTCCTGTTCCTAAATTTATTATTTATTGACCATCAGTAATCTTCACTCATCACCTGCTGCGCTGCCTAATCGTCAAGTGTTTCACATCATGTGTTGATTTTTCACTGTTCAGTGTCGGATTCTCTGTTTTTATGCCATAATTCACATCTAGTTTGTTGCTCCGTTTTAAATCCTGCATCTCCTGTTTCAGAGTTTTGCGCAATGTGCTCCTCTTTTTTTTTAACCCCCTAAGGTGCGGGGCGTCTGGAAGCGTATCGATGGGGAAAAGGCAGACTGACATAAACCTTTTAAAACAACGGAAACATTTTCTGCATTCTGATTATTGAAATTTAAAAGTTCTGTGTTGTTCTATCACCCCCGTTTCATACCGGACCACTTACAGCACCGGTGTTAACGCTATACAATGAACGCTCTCTATTGTGGTATCACCCATGGAGGGATTTCTTTATTTCTTTATTTAAATGGGTTAATTTTTCAGAGGGATACAAAGTGAGGGTGTCATGATTTTAGCTACCAGTAGCAGGAGAACGGAGCTGCGCCAAGAAGCTAACATAAGCTAACAAACACTGAATAGTAGAAGAGCTGCCATCGATACAGTTGCAGCCAAGCATGATTTAATGTTACACAATACAGTTTTACCAAGTTGCTCAAAGTCTAAACTGGTATTGTTGTGCATTTAAGGTCTAAAGTTTACCTTCGACCAAACGCCCCCCAGAGGAATCCCAGCGCCCCCCTTTTGTAAAAATGTCCGCCAGCGCCCCCTGCCGTCCTCTGAACGCCCCCTGGGGGCGTTCTCAACGTAGACTAGCGCCCACGTTGAGAACCGCTAGTCTATTGGGTGAAATAATTTTGAAAACATATACTACAGCTACAATTTTAATTTAAATGTATTTTTTTGAGAAAGTTTGGAAGAAAATACTTTGAAAAAAATCCAATAAACTTTACAATTCTGCCAAGTTAAACAAAAAACGTACCTCATCACAAATGTGAAGTGCAGATATTAAGGTCATAAAGCCGGTGGACGGGTACTTTCCTTTCTTCCCCAGCCACTTCTGATGAACGTACTTCATAAAAGCTGGATTGAGCACCATCACCTAAGGTAGAAGTTATTCAGCTTACAAAAATGTGACAATAAGAAAATGCTCATGAAACAACAACAAATGATAAAAAAAAACATACTCACCATATTTTTGTTAGCTCTGGATTTTACTGGCCTGCAGGATGTGGAAAAGCAGCATCACTTAGTTTAAGTACTTCAATTAACTCATTTCAAAACAGAACAAGGACACTTCAGCACTCCAGTCCTAAAATAGACACTTAATCTTAAATTCTAAAGTAGAATTCAAATTTTACATCGCAAAATATATGTTTTAACAATACAGACAGTATAAACAAAATGTCATTCTGTCTCTTTATTTCTAAAGAAATAGTTTTATATTGCATTTGAGACCTTTTGTTAATATCTAAACAAGCTTCTGACATAGATCCAAATATATATATAAAATAAAGTTATTCAGTTTCAACTGTGATTTATTTAAATAAATTAATTAATGGAAGATTTGCAGGCATATTTCATGGCAAATTTATTTATTTAATGCTGTCACTCCTCACACTCCATAACAGGGAGGTTAGTTTGAACTTCTAGATGAGGTTCTATAGCTTATGTCTTGATTGCTGGGTGGTGGTATTTGGTTTTGTAAAATCCGTCTGTGTTCTTTTGAGTTGTGCAATATTAGTAGCCAAGCCAGTTTGCCTCTCCTTAAGCATATCACTCTATCATCATGCTCTTTTGTTTTCTTCAGTTTTGCTTTTGTAAGTCATCTCATAAGTATTCGCCTTCAATTGAAAACATTCCAATTCCTTCTCTGCATTCTCAACCACAGAATGGTGTCACGTACACAATTCAATAACAATTTTGCTAATGTTTCGAGAATGAATATTGAATTTAGATTGCATACGTAGCAGGGTGGATACCAGTGGCGCAAAAAGTGGGTATGCAGCGCATGCAACGCACAGGGGCGCAGCACCAGAGGGGGCGTCAAAACCCCGTCTGGAGGGGGCGGCGCGCCGATGATGTTTTCCCATACACTTCAGCGTGCCTTACGCTCCTTCACCTCGCGCACATAACGAGTTAAATGTAGCGCATTTTACCTTTTATGTATCGTCGTATGGGGGAGGGGAGGTGAAGGGGTATAGCGCTGGCGTATATTTTCAACGCTCCTTCACCCTGACTAACGTTCCTTGGGGGGAGGAGCGCCGACTTATGTTTTCGCATCCACCTGAATAATGTGTAGTTGCGCCCCTGGGTGATACCTTAAAAGTGAGTTTGGTTTACTGTTAATATCTGCCTTGCCAAACAAAACATTCATTAAAACAAGAAAAGTTAGGGTAAGCAAAATCAGAAAACCACAAGAGATGTTTTATGAATGAACAATTTCAGATTAACTAAAGTTTTCCTATCAGTAAGCACAGTTCACAGTAATATCACCTTTTAGTCTCTGAAGTAGTGTTTAGTTGGGTAGAACCTTTTAAGTATTTTAAAGAAAATTTCCTAATAATTATTTAATAAATTAAATAATTTAATTTATTTAATAAAATTTAATTAAATACATTTAATTAAATAAATATTAATTATTTATTTAATTAAATATTAATATTAAATTAATATTTAATATAATATTTAATTAAAATTTAATTTATTAAAATTAAATATTAATTCATATATATATATATATATATATATATATATATATATATATATATATATATATATATATATATATATATATATATATATAAATAATTGTAAGTGTAAGCTTAAGTCCCTGAAAAACGTAGTTACGGCCCTGTTCTGCTTCCCTGCCTCGCGACCGCACGCGCTGCCGTGTCACAGGCAAATTGACGACGGAAACTTCCTGCAGCCCAGCAGAATGGAGCCACTCAACTTTCTCCAGGTGATGTTTAAACACACACTCAGCACTGATAAGTTTCCATAGAATTAAATGTTTGCTGAAGGCGATAGACGTTGTCACGGTTGAATATGTCTGTTATTCGCTAGCCGTCAAGCACTCGCGTGCGAGTTTTAAGATTAACAGCAGCCCATTTTCCTAGTTGGTTGTGCTGACAATAAACAAGAACAGAATAGTTCACATAAAAAAAGGTTAGAGCTGTGTCAGGGTTGAAGATTCGCTAGAGACTCGTCAATATCACAGCAACGCAGTTAAACCACGTTACTCATTTATTATGGTCAGACTGGGAATATAAAAAAGCTGGAATGACAATAAAACTACATAACACTGCTTGCTATATTTAGCAGTTACATAACAGATGAACTCCTTACTTTATTTCGTTACAGGCTTCTTTTGGAATGCGAACTTAGTACATTTTTGACGCTGGCAAATTGCACATGCACTTAAAGGGATTCAGTTTCAAAAGAGACAAAACATTGACAACAATTTGAGATAAGAGAACAAAGAAGAGAACTGAAGAAGAAAGGATTTCATGAGAAACCAACAGGGTCATGGGTGGAGGCCAAGAACAGCATGCAAAAAAAAAGTGAAGATAAAGAAAATTATCTAAGTGTATTAAGTAAAGATAAGTATTCAGAGTCAGAGAGAGAAGACATGCAGAGGAAGGCAGTTGGACCAGCTAATGTTTACTCTCTGCATAATTTCCCTTGCAGATAAATGAAATAACATATTTTCATATGAAATAAAAGTCTACAGGTCTGCTGTTATGTCAGGTTTTAGAAACTTCATCAATTCATGTCTGCAATTATATTAAGGCAAATGTTCAGCAAATTCAGGTATTTACAGAAATGCAGTTAAACTGTATTATATCATTTTAAATGTTACACTGTTTGTAGGTATAGGAAGATGGAAAGATAATCCAGCAAATCCATTTCAACTAATAAAAACGTTCCCCAAAACACTAACAGAGCAAAAAAAAAAAAAAAAAAAAACCTTTCACAGGAGTGGTACGATGTTTTAACTATTCTATCTCTAGAGTTGCAGCATATCCCGGATGTTTTATGTTATCAAGATGAGTGTATTCACGTCGTAAAGTGGACATAGCTGTTTAAGAAGGCCACTTCCTAAGATAGCGAGTCCAATGAACTTGACAAGTAAGACGGACAGAGTCAAATGATTTTACTCGAGTAAAAGCAGGAATATGTTAACATATTTTCACTGAAGTAAAATGAAAAAGTAGCCATTTCAAAAATTACTCAAGAGTAGAAAACGAGTAACTGTAATCACAATACTTGATGAAAGAAATCATCGGACTGAAAAAAGTAGAAAGTTACGTGCAAGTTCTGGTATTTTAAAAACCAAAATACGTAAAACACAAATAGCATAATTACAAAATAACAAGGGCTGTTGATGTTAATGTGGTAATTAAAGGGATTAATCTGATCATTTTAAAATGTTTAAATTAGAATCAGAATGCCTTCATTTTCATTACAGAGAAGCACCATGTAATTTAATTTAAGTACAGCCCTTCCAAACAAACAGCATAAGACCTGGACAGACTGGTGCCTCAGTGCAGCCATCATGGGAGGTGCCACCCATTCATTAGATCAGAAATGAAAGAACATGAGGTTGGAGGAGGTGAAAAAGAAATTATATTAGCAAGTTTTCAATGTTTCAAAATCAGAAAAGTCCTTGGTTTTGCTAAAAGTATTGTTTTTATTATTATTTCTCACACTTTGCCCCAACAGTGTAAAGGACAGAGTGGCAAAAAAAAAAAAAAACTCTTAACAAGAAAAGCAACATATAGACAAAAGAGTGGAGCCAGGAAAGGCGGTGAGTTGAAGGGGGTTGTGTTAACCATGAAGAATGTGTGTGTGTTGAACGTAAGTCTGTGAACGCAGCACCAGACAACTCTTTCAGATATGGACTCTGATACGTGATAGAAAGTTTATCAACAGTCTAAGCTTCATAATTCAGATTAATCGAATGACCTATAATGAGCTAAAAGCCTCTCTCCTGCAAAGGGTTACCTAGGTAAGAGCAGCCCATTGTGGTCTCGACACAAGGGGGAGCAACGAACGACAGCAAGAGGTGAAAGGTTTCCATGACAGCAGACGGCAACAAAAGTTTAGCCTTTTTTAACTTTCTTACCGCCTGTGCACGTTTACGTGTACGAACTTGACGTTTCAAATGCAAGAATTACGCCGGTCGCTCGGCTGGATGAGGACAAGCGGCTTCATCGCACTACTTCTGTAGGAAATGAATGCAGAGGGACGTTTCTAAATGAATGCTTAAAACTTAAACAACTTCCTTTAAACCTGAATATAAAAATTTGGAAAACCGAGCATCTTCCGACATGTTTGGTTTGAGACAATAAAACGTTTTCTTAAACATTTTTTTTTTAAAAATGTACATACAGTGGCAGTTTTTGATATGAGCTACATGGTCACTTGCCCAGGGTGGCATCAGTAAGGGTTCAGCCTCACAAGAACTATGGTGTTCATCTTCAGTGAGGTAGTGGAGCAAGTTTCCTTTATTTGCTGTTGATTACAGGGTGATGACCCTACCTGCTCTCTGCTGCTACAATTAAAGTAATTTGGTAATTACTTTTATTTTAATTGGTTGTAATGCAGCAGAAGGAGAGCCTTGCCCAGAGCACCATTCCTGCAAGATCTGTATGCGTATTTACATTTCAAGCTTACAGTTAGGCATAATGATTAACTATGACTAATCACAGTGCTAGAGTGTAATTGACATTTTTTTTTAAAAATAACTAAATGACAGGAAATTTTTACCTAAAACTCATTTTTGTTTTCTTCTAAGAGACAGTGATACAATAAATAGGTTTCTTTTGTCTTGTTTTTGTTATCTCCATTTACATCTGGGGGGATTTCAACGTACTTCACAGAGGAGGTCCCACATCGCTTCCTTGCCCCCGTGTAAAAGACTCTGCATCTGCCACTGCATTAATCTATGCATTGCTGGATTTACAGGTAAAGTCACAACCATTTTCTATAAAATTAAAGAATTATTCTAATGGCAAGAAAAAATAAAGAAAATAAAAGGTATACTGCTATATGCTTCCCTAATGAAGACAAATAAATATGTATGTTTTATTTTACGAGACAAATGTAAATGGCACTGCCTCCTATTTATTAGTCTGTATGTAAATGCATGGAGCACTGTGGATTAAATGAGGATTAAACTCACTTTCCAGAAGTTCTTGTTGGAAAGGACCTGAGGAGCCACTCGAGGTCTCTTATCTTGAAAATAAACATTACAAGATGAGTAGAGTTATCTAAAATCGAGCCACTCTCTGGATACATGACACGATGAGTTGTTCTCGCCCCCACGTCTTCCTCAAAGCCTTTGGTTGGACCGCGGTTGATTCTAAGACAGAAGGACAGATTTTGGGTAGTTGGAGTTTGATTTGTGTGGTTTCTTACATCTCTAAAAGGTAAAAAAATGAAAAATGTAAAAAAACTGAGTATTTACCTTATAACAATATCTTGGAAATCTATCAAGGGTCCATAATGTGACCCTTTCAAGTTCACTGAATTTCCAACAACTGCACATGTCCTGCATCCTTCAGTTTTGGGTTTTTCAAGAACAGGAGTGGGTGAGATTATCTTGAACAGTTTGTCAATAGTTTCTTTAAAGTAGCTGAAGTTGTGTCTGTTGCTCTGTAAGTGCTGTCAGATTGAAGAAACACAGCCGGTTGTTAGACCAGTTTTTTTCTTTTGACCATGGGTTAAGACAACATAGAGAAATGTAAAAAAATAATTCCATGGGGGTCAAAAGGGAAGGCATACCCGCCACCAGTCGTATTCATCTTCAGTGAGGCTGGTCGTTGCCGACAGAAAGGGTTCAATGGAGCGGTTCAGGTGCTGATTAAGAAACACGTTTTCTTCTGAAAAACATTTCTCACACCAACACGAGCCTGACATTTTAAGCTCAATCCAGCCTGTGTTACTTGCCGTCAAAAACACGCCGATTGTTGTGACAGCCAGCAGGACAATCAACATTTTAAACTGAAACCACATCCTGAGTAATGAAAAAAACCACATCAGAATGAGGTGAAAAACAAGTGAATTTTTAAAGATAGTTTGAGAGAGGACAAAGGACTACAAACTTAAAAATAAGTCTTTTTTTCCTAACATTTTACAAAGTAATACATCTCAGTTTACTTGAAAGATGTCTATAAATTTCATTGAACTTACCTGATGTGAGGGGACATCCTTCCAGGTGCAACGCTTTAAAATAATGACAGACTATCTGGAACCGTTGGACTTTGGAACAGGTTTAGATCATTTAGTGCTGAGCGTTCAGAGAGCAGGTTTGGTATCATCTCACAGGGGAGGGGTGTGGCTTGTTGCAACAAGGGAGACAGACTTTGCACTTAACTCAGTGCACCTTTTGTTAGTCTTTAATAAACACATATGTGGCATTCAGCCAAATGAAAAGTCTGTACAAATTTGAATTCCTAAAAATATGTTGAAAGAATTCTAGTCATCTCTGTTAAAACTTTAATAAAAAACAAAGGACGTTTGGGTGAATCAAACTGTTTCTGACAGGAAGTATGACATGGATTCCAAAAAGCTAATACAACTACATATGTTCAGGTTAATTGTATGCCTTTTTCCATCCGCACACTCGGTATCTCTTTTGTAGCAATGTTTCCTCTTTTCTGGCGATTTTATGGAGAAGCTGTGTACAATATGGCATACTGTATTATTGGTAGTTAAAATGTCATAATGTCCTCTTTGCTCCTAATAGAAAAAAACAAACAAGCAAAAAAAAACTATGTATTCTAAAATGGATTAATTTTGAAAAAAGAAATAGGACAATATTTTCTATTTACTGTTCACAAAAAAAGAATACTAATGTGTTTGTTTCATAATACTTAGCTCAAATGACTGAATGACCTCCTCTGCATGCCACCGAATGCTGCAGAAGCTCGACAATCACCCACATAATCAAACCAAGTGTGTGGCAGAGGGGAAACACCTGAAAGGCTTTCTTTTATGAACGACTAGTTAGCTTGTGAAACAAACCAATAGGATTCTATGTGCATCACTGTCCTTTGTTCCAATGTCAATTTGAATGGTAGATTGAGAAAAACACTTTACCTTGATTTGGGGCGCTTCTTTTCTTTATTTTTTTTATTGTCAGTGTCACTGACAAAAAAAAAAATTACTGTAAAATGTAAATATGGGTTACTGTCTGAAACCCATATTTACTGTTCCTTCTTTTTTCATTGCTGTTCAGAGTGGTTGGAGCTATATATCTTTGCCTCAGGCCAGCAAAAGTTTGTTCTATTAACAATCACAATTTATTCTATTTTATTGGGATCAGAAAGCTGTGGTGTGAATTCAGCTCACTTTTACTTTTAGAATCCAAAGCAAAATTTATTGCACCGATTGTTTTCAGATTTTATTTTATATATATACACTTGTCTGTGTGTAGTTTCGTCTCAGTATAATTCCAGCTGTTCTGTGAAAGAATCAGGTCAGCTGAAAAATATTGAAGCAAACAAGTATGGCCAACTTCTAAAGCAACATGTACTACATTCCTATAGTAAAAATTTATCAGTGGAAAAATTCCAAGTTTAGTTGCCCAGACTGGACATTCATTAACTTGAGACTGGGATTTTTCATTGACACAAGTATAAGGCTGCCATCTAGTGGCCATAACTGAATAAAAGATGTGCGGCAGCCTTTTGTACTTCTACATTTAACCGTCTTATAATGAACTCACCTGAGGAGTCAACAACTAATACTCTTAATGTGTTCATGGCTCGTCACTTTCTGATTGACTAGATGTCAAGATAACAGTTACTTGCTCAGAATACTTGTATTTCTTTTACAAAAAACAAACTTTTACTTAATGAAGTTGTCAAAGTTGTAGAATTAAATCGAATGAATTTGATTATGAAATTATATAAACTTTTGTACTGTGGTAATGATAAGAAAAAAACGGTTGTGGTGCACTCGTCAATATTAAAGCGAGACAAGACACATTAATCTACCTTTAGCACTCCTTCTGGTGCTTTTTTTAAGATAGAGGTGGCCAGGTAGGAGTCACCAAATTGAGAATAACTTTGCATAACCTGTGACTGCTACTCAAGAATGGAACAAAATTTAGAGAAAAAAGAAGAAATCGTGTCTGCTTTAAGGATTGTTGATCATGTCTGAATGAGATTTTTGTTTTTTCCTTGAAAAAATTATTTTGTAATTTTTGGTAATTTAACATTAAAAGAAATAATAAACCACAGGCTCAATCAAGAAAAACAGAGTGGCTGGTAAGCAGCTGCATAAGGAATATTTTTACTTCGGCTAACATGCTAAAGCTTGAATGTTGTGCTTCGCTTCCTCTTTGCCTGGTTAAAATAAATCCCAACTTGTCGCTCCTGCTCTTCAGCTGTAATCATCACCTACATGCATTTTTTCTTAATGCAGGCATTATGAAGAAGGATCGATGGCTTTGTGTTTTAACAGAAGTCACATACACACTTTGGGTGCGACAAACATTCAAAAAACATTCCATTGAGCCTTTACAAACACTTACGCTATTTAATGATTTAGGAACAACCAGCAAGAAAAAAAGAAAATGCTAATTTTATAGTAACTACAAACTTTGTGTTTTATGGAGCATGATGAAATGGAAGTGAGGTCCGTGCAACACTGCATTCATTGTTAGTTTATTCTGGAATTAATGATTAGATAACTAGATAAGGTCCGTGGGTAACACATTTTCACAACAGTGAGACGTTTAGATAAAAAAATATAGTGAGGGAGCTAGATCAGTTTGCTAGCTTGACTTTGACATCCTTAACATGTAGATGTGCTGCAGAATTTGGTGCGCCCGGGGTGAGTTAATAAGAAATAAGGTGAACCAGTTAGTGTTTGTGTCTCCTTATTTCTTATTACCTCACCCGAGACGCACCAAATTCTGCAGCACATCTACATGTTAAGGATGTCAAAGTCAAGCTAGCAAACTGATCTAGCTAATGTGTGGTTTTCTACAATGGTGTGGTTTTCTCTACACCAGGGGTGTCAAACTCAATTTCACCGAGGGCCACTTCAGCATACTGGCCACCCTCAATGGGCCACATTGACGGTGCAAATTAGGAGTGCCCAGGTCCAGTTTTCCAGACTGCAATTTTTACCTGCATCCCTGCTAAAACACCCCAGACAAAAGGTTGACTTCCCTCATCAGCAGCAACTCAGTTCTGTAGAGGCTTATAATGAGTCAATGATCCAGGTGTGTTAGAGAAGGAACGCATCTAAAGTTGCAGATGGTAGCTCTGGGAAACTAGACTTTGGCAGCCCTAGCATAAATGTATGAAAATACAATGTTAAAAATAAATTAAACACATCATATTGTTAAATAACGCTTTGGAGCGTCTGGTTAAGAAGCGCATTCAAAACCTTTGGTTGAAATGGCGCGTTAAATTCAAGTCTCCATTACAGACTAGATAAAACTAAAGAGAATGCAACGTTGTGTTAATCCATTTGAGGAGCCGGTAATTTATCTTGAGGGAATAAATGACGACGCAGAAGTTAGTTAGACGTAACATGCGCAGTCCGCTGCTCAACCACTGCGGAAGAATTAAAAACCGCTGGAAGTAACTCATCCAGAAGATTTAACAAATGGAGCCTTCTCGGTGCACATTACCCAGGAGAGCAGAGTTCTGGAGGAGCTGCAGACTAACATCTGTCCGTTTCGGAGAAGCGAAAACACGCAAAACAACAACAAAAAATCCTGGTAAAAGCGCAAACCGGACCGCGCACAGGGCAAAACACTCAGAGTTCAGTTGATCTGTTTGGACCAGACAGATCCAACTGACTGATGAATTAGCGCAGATTTTTCTGCAGGGGAGGAAGTGCGTTCAGACCCCCGCGGGTGAAGTGATGCTAATTTAAGTGAAGTCGCTTAATTTATTTTATTAAAAGTTACTGAGGCCTCAGTCAGAGGTTTTTGTCACTACGGAGAAAAATGTAGATACATTTACCTGCTTAATTTGTGATGGGATCTGGATTCACGGTGAATATCAACTAAACCGCATAAAATGCGGCTAAATAGCCGATGTTAATATGATTGTAATTTCACGGATAAAAATAGTACATGAACGATTTTTTTTATGTTGTCGGTCAAGATAACGGATAACAAAAAAAGTCTAGCGCCACCTGCCGCCCTGACACCAACTCACACACATCTTCATTCACAGTCTTGTAAATCGATGTTTCTTTTCTTGGACATTTTGACGTTAGCTTGTCGATGTCTCAGTTTTATTCGCTGGGAAAATCAATAAGCAGCTTGAGGTCACTCTGCTGCTCTCTAGTGGCGAGAAGCCATAATGTTGGCTGGTAACAATCGGAATGCATTATGGGAGATGTAGTTTGTAGTCAATTCGTGCTGAAAACCTATTTTAAGTCAATCATGGACCTATAAAACGCTGGGGGGGGGGGCCACATAAAATGACATGGCGGGCCACATGTGGCCCGCGGGCCTTGAGTTTGACACATGTGCTCTACACCATTGTGTGGTTTTCTCTACACAATGAGAGGAATTTGTACAGGCATGCCTGTACAAACTGTTCATGTGTTCACAAATCCACAACTTCCTACAGCAACAGTACATGTAAATTTGCAGAACCACAAACAAAAGACATTAGATCCATTATCATATAGTACCTTTTAATTATTTACAAGTCAGTCAGACTTTCTTTTATTTCCATTATTTGCATTCTGATTTTCAGATGCCTCCTAAACTATATACCTACTTCACATAAAAAAATAAATATATTTCAGAAAAAAAATAACGTCTCCCATGATGACTAAAGACATCTACAGAGTAAAAAGACTACATTAGAGTGCTATTTCAGTAAAGTGATACCTTCAGCTGGCTGATTAGTCAGTGATTTTCATTTTGACCTATTGACCCTGGATATTTGGATATTTGGAACTTGTTTATCCCATTTAGAGTTGTGGAGTGAGTATGGACAGGTAGTTAACAGGAGAGGCAATCACACATCCTCGTAAATTAAATTGACCAGTTAACCAAACATATTGACTATGTATTTACGTTTTTAGAGGAGATTGAATTACTTTGAAAAAAAAAAACCAATGCACATGTTGAACATGCAAACTCAACAATTAATAAAGAATTTCATATTCATTACTCAAGGCAAATCCTTCAAAGATTAAGGTGCTTTAGATTTATGTAAGGTGTTTAGTCTCTATTGAGACAACTGATAACTAGACTAGGTTAGTATTGATGCATCTGGGCAACAGTGGTGGTAGTTTATTCTGAAACTGGTGGGTTGCCGGTTTGAATCCCGCTCCGTCTTTCACAGTCATTGTGTCCTTAGGGAATACACTTCACCTGCTTTACTTGCTGGTGGTGGTCAGACCCACCCAGTGCATGGCAGCCTGACTGCCATGCACTGGCAGTGAGGCCATGCACTGGCCTCACTGCCAGTGCATGGCCTCACTGCCAGTGCAGTGAGGCTACTATGTTGCAGCTATAGCTACAACATAGTAGCTTACCACCATCAGTGCGTGAGTGACTGAATGTAGCGTGAAGTGCTTTATCTAGTCTTGATAAAGTGCTTTAAAAGTACAAGCCATTTACCATCTGAGGAGTTTAGATTCTGGTAGAAGTTTTTAGATTTTTTTTTTTATTGCAGCTATTTGTACAGGTAGTTCTCATTGAGGTATGTGGTCTCAATTTTTAACAGTGACTTGTTTCAATCACAGTATCACCACCCTTTGTAAAGCCTGATTGTTTTGTTTTGGGCCAACTCATGTATGAGTGCATACTCATGTTTTCCAGGATGTGGTCCAGTTTTAAAGTTCTTCCTTTTTAGTGTTTCAAAGTAATGGCTCCAGTTTCCGTCGTTGTCTGCTCCATAACCAAACACGCTGACCTAGGGACACATTAAGGAAGCTTGTTAGTTCAACAAAGAAACTGTCTGAAACAACTTTACTTATCATCTCCACTTTAATCCACATGACAAAAAATATGCATCTACAATAATATAAAACATCTATCCCTTTTGTTTCACATCGTAGATTCCAACGTTTTTTTTCACCTCTGAACATCCTGTAGGACATTGGCTCTGCGACAAGTTAAGGTCCAAAAATGGGTTAAGTCTCACCATAATTTCATTTCTGTTCTTCTTTTAGCCATTAATTTGCTAATTTGGGAGCATGTTTTGGTCACATGACCCATATGTTGTGTTCTAGCGAAGGAAAAGTGATAACCACAATTTCACAGTATTCTATCCTGCACTTTAACTCCTCAGTCCACTGAAGTTGTCCAATAGTGGGAAAACAGGCCCTAAACATTGTGCATGATGGGTCAAATTGTTGCCAAAGAACTTAAAATTAGTTTCACTGGATCAGACACATGTTTTCCAAGCCATTCATATGTTAACAGGCAATGTTGGAATGGCCCTGTACATGCGCCAGTTGTAGAGCCCAAGTAGCGGGTAATGTGAAAGATATTTACCATCAAAGACAGAAAAACTGTGGTAACATAAGTCCACACAGTGACCAATTACAAACTATGAGAACGTTCTTGTTCTTGGTACCTAAATAGCAATTGCTAAGTGTAATGGTAATGCATAGAACTTTAGCTGTCTAGCACAGTGTTTCTCAACCTTTTTTGGCCCAGCGCCCCCCTAGCCTTTATCCAGGTCCCTCACCGCCCCCCACCAAAGAATTTGCAGGCTACTTTGCACTGACTATTATTTTATCATTGATATTACTATCACTATTGTAGATGTTTTGATTTTTATGCTTGTTTCTGTATTTATCATCAAAAATTATTTCCCAGAGAACAAAAAAACCATGGAAATAGAAATTATTTTCACAGGTGTCTAAGAAAAATGCAACAAACATTCAAGTTCAAATTTGTAGGTATAACAGCAGCCAGTCAGAGTGGAAAAATATTCTTATTCTTTGCCATTTTCTAGTTGTTAAATATTACACAAATGAGCAGATAAAAGATGTACAGCAATGCCCGTTTAAACTTTGATCTATTTGCAAAACGACTGAGCTCTGCAACATTAAATCATGGATAGAACTGTAACTACATTAATCATAGCTCTTCTTCTCTTCAGTGTTTCTGGTGGTGCAGCTCTGTGCTGCCTTCAGGAGAATGGGACATCAGAGCATCATCCATAAAACTTCACCCACATGACATTTATTGTGCAAACCAGAGCTTTCAGTGGAAAAACAAAAGTTCCAGGTCCTTTTAATGCCATACAAATATGAGACAGAAACATGGATTATATCTTTATATTGACCTGTCTATTGATTTCTAGATTAATAGTTTTACTGGACAGAAATTACAAAGAATAAAGACATAAACCTTTTAAAACAACAGAAACAATTTCTGCATTCTGATTATTGAAATTTAAAAGTTCTGTGTTGTTCTATCACCCCCGTTTCATACTGGACCACTTACAGCACCGGTGTTAACGCTATACAATGAACGCTCTCTATCGTGGTATCACCCATGGAGGGATTTCTTTATTTCTTTATTTAAATGGGTTCATTTTTCAGAGGGATACACAGTGAGGGCGTCGTGATTTTAGATACCAGTAGCAGGAGAACGGAGCTGCGCCAAGAAGCTAACAGAAGCTAACAAACACTGAATAGTAGAAGAGCTGCCATCGATACAGTTGCAGCCAAGCATGATTTAATGTTACACAATACAGTTTTACCAAGTTGCTCAAAGTCTAAACTGGCATTGTTGTGCATTTAAGGTCTAAAGTTTACCTTCGACCAAACGCCCCCCAGAGGAATCCCAGCGCCCCCCCTTTGTAAAAATGTCCGCCAGCGCCCCCTGCTGGCGGACCCTTCTCAACGTGGGCGGTACAAGGACTCATTTACTGATTGTTTTCTTTCTGCCAGCACCCTGCAGTTTTACTCAGTTTGTCAGTTGTGTTTAACAGGTCTCTGATCTTCCCCAAGATGGCTTAAAATTTGGAATGGAACAAATAAGTTCTCCAGACGGTAGGCTTTGTATAAATGAGTTGAAATCAAATGAATATATTCTCCTACTGAGATTGATGTCACATTTCTTGCCAATGGTGATCCACAGTTTACAGTCGAAAACAGAAGGAACTTCATAATCAATTTAAGGAAATGAGCTGAGTGTACTCACCTCATCACAAATGTGAAGTGCAAGGATCAAAGCCATAAAGCCGGTGGATGGATAATCTCCCTTTTTTTTCAGCCAAATCTCATGAACATATCTCATAAAGGCTGGATTGACCACCATCACCTTTAACGAGTTAGTAAGATTCAAAATTAATTATGATCAGATTAATAATAATAATAATAATAATAATAATAATAATAATAATAAGAATAAGAATAAGAATAGTCCATTACATTAGATACCACTCACCAAATTTTTGTTGGCTTTTATTTTGGATTTTATTGGTGCATATGATCTGTTAAATCAAACGACAGAAATTACAACTGATTCATCTCTTTAAAATGGTAAAAAGACTAGTAAACATTAAATAAAACATAAAAGATGCAAACGAGAAGTGGAACTCATCGATTTAGAGTCAGTACTGGGCAAAGTGAAAACATATTAAAGTATGTGTTCAGCAGGGTGAATGGTGAAGTTAGTAAAGCAAAAAATTATAACCAACAAAAAATAGTTTTGCAAGACTCACTGGAGGGATTATTATGTTGAATTAAATCCTGAGTCCAAAGAAGGGTTTGGCTCCGTAAAGGGTTTACCAAAAACACCGCCAACATTTCCAACTCAAACAAATTCAAAACAAGCATTGCTCCCTTAATAAACACATTGTAATAGAAAAACCATTGATGAGGTAAAATACACAAAATGTCATAGGCAATGTCAATAGTGCTAGTTTAACCAAATAGACTATGCCATGGTAAATTATTGATAGACATTTAACTTGATTTAATTTGAATTAAATCAGTTTTCCATCAGCCTTAAATCTCAATTTTGTACATCACATCAAGTGTGACACTTCACATGCTTTACAGCAGGTGCAATACAATTCTGTGAAAGCATATTGAGAATATTTAAAAAACCAACAGAATAGAGTCGTAAAAATTGCTGTTTACAACATAAAACTGACAAAAAATGTCTTTTGATCCTCGCTTCAAGTGGTAAGAAACATCAAACGTTTGTCTCTGCCGGCACTTCCCTCTTAAGTGGCTACGTGGCTAATGTTAAGGTAGCTAAATTAAAGCTAGATTGATATTTGAAGTCTTCACAAACCTGTTTGTCTTATTAATAAAAAAGCCTGTCATGTTCTCTTGGCTGCTAGTTCTGTAGAACGAGTCTTTGTACCTGACTCATTGGACAAGAATCTTCTGTCTCTCTGCAGTGTCAACACACAACAGAAGAGCTTAAACACAGCATACTTCAAACCTTCGACTTGCTCATAAGAGTTGCACAGCCAAAGGCATTTCTGCATGGAGATTGTAAGTTCTTCCTGTCTGGCTTCCAGCCAAGATGCAAAAAACATCACTGTTAAGCACTTTCTCTGAATTGCCCTCAGGTGTGTATGAAAAACCAAGGTATTTTTTTATTGTTTAATCTACAGTTAATGTTTAGATAGGCCTGCTAAATACAGCAACATTATGCTTGTCACATCAGATTATAGGTACTTAAAGTAGCATAAATTGATTCAGTCAAGTAACAAGGAAATAATTTACACTCAGAGGCAATGGATGATGGAGGAATTTACCAAAAAACAAACCAGGCTGTAATAACTTCAGCTTGTAGCAATACTTTTTGTAGAATTTTAAAGCATTTTAACAAAACTGTGATATTGATAATGATGAAGTAGGAGTAGGGAGTTAGTCATTTTTGTATTATACAACACATTTTTCAAGATGAGGGCCTGCAGGAGTACAATTATTACTAAAATAACTAATGAAAATATACCGTGGCATTCTTGCCTGGGTCCCTTCTCCCCTGTGTATTCATTAGCAAAAGGAGAGTTTAGTAAAAGTTGCATGTTCACTATATGTTAGTCAAGGAAAAGATGTAATAGCCTACTTAAATTAAAGAGTGGATTTGATTATTGCAGCTATGGAAAGGGGAAAAAAAACAATTGTGATGGATTGGAAAGAAAGTGTGTTCTGATTTTTGGTTGCCATACAACCAATTGTGCAGTCACCATGCAGACTCACAGGGGGATAGCACATGTAGTGACATGTACTCTACAGTATGGACCACTACCTAAGATATACTGTAAAATGAATATCATTCCGTCTGTTGCACAGCAGGTCTTTATAGCAGAACATCCTATTAAAAACTGAACATGGTACATCTGTCTCCGGCATGCTTTCCACTGAGGAAGTGGAGCCTGGGGACTGTGGGTCGCTCTGTCTGATCTCTGGTTCTGAGGTTACCAAGGTGACTAAAAAAAAACTCCTCGGTGGTAAGGCCCTCTGAGGGTGGATGAGATTTGCCCAGAGTTCCTTAAAGTTCTGGATGTTGTGGGGGGCTTTCTGGCTTACACAACTCAAATATTGAGTGAACATCGGGGGTAGTTCCCCTGGATTTGCATACCAGTAGGCCCACTATTCAAAAAAAGGAACTGCAGAGTGAGTTCCAACTACAGGGGGATCAAACTCTGAAACCTCCCTGGGAAGGTCTGGGGTTCTGGAGATGAGGGTCCATTGGACAGGTTTCCAGTCCATCTCAGTGCTGAACCACACCAGAGTTCACTTTAACTGAACTCAGATCTAGGTTTTTAGGTGAACCAGAGTTTGCGTTTTTGCACATTCACAACACCCAAACAAACAGGACTTTCCAGGCAAACAAGCGAGAGCTCAATTAAAGCGGACTAAACAGCGCTGGTGTGAATGAACCTTAAAAAAAAAAAAAAGGACCTACGTTGTCAACAGTAAAAGCCAATTTGTGGATGGATACTGTCAGACTGTTAACATAAAAAATTATCCATCTTTTCATTGTCTAGACCAGTGGTTCTTAACCTGGGTTCGATCGAACCCCAGGGGTTCAATGAGTCGGTCTCAGGGGTTCGGCGGAGCCTCTGCCGCGGAGGTAAAGACACACTTGTGTAAAATCGTGATGACGTGCCGCTTTGCCATCACTTGCTGCAGAGGATCACGTTACATTGCTTAGCCAATCAGCGCTGTGGAGGAGCCCTGATTGAAGGAGTTCCACTCTCAGCATGGATTTGAACTTGTGTCTTTAATTACTTCAGCAAAGCTCACAGTTTTTACCAAATTCTGTAGCTTTCGGTGAACTTCTAAATCTGCTCCTTCGTCGCATCTTTTCGGGGTTGGTACTGCCTCTAGTGGGGTGGAGGTGGTAACACAACTAATATAATTACATTACTAAATCGGAATACCGCAAAGTCTTTATTATTTATTATAAATTTTTCAGTCTCTTAAGAATGTAGAGCTAATTAAATTATCTAAAGACCTTAAAGTGGTTCCATTTTCCTCGATGGCCAACCTGTTGAAACTGTGGCAAATTTTAAATACCTTGGGTCGTTCCTGGACAGTCAGCTCAACTTTGCTGAAAACACTGACTATATTTTGAAGAACTGTTCTCAGAGACTCTACCTTTTAAGAAGACTTAGAGATCTTGGGGTGACCCAACTAGACTCTAGTTGGGTCACCCCTATGTCTTGAATTTGGGGGGGAAAAACACATATTTTATTTATCACTACAGAAGGGTTCAGTGAATGCGCATATGAAACTGGTGGGTTCGGTACCTCAAAAAAGGTTAAGAACCACTGCTCTAGACCCTCTTGTACATGCAGAACCACAGGAGCTGGTGACCAACTCCAGCAGCTACTGGGCAAGAGGCTGGGTACCCTGGACAGAGGGGCAGTCTATCACAGGTTATACATAAAAAGACTGAACCAATTAAGATGTGCGAGGGAAGGGACTAAACTTTAAGAATTTTTTACATTTCATATTTAGTTTAATCAAATAAAAATCTTAGTCACTAATTTTAATGTTTCAATAATACCTCTGGAGACTTCTTCTTGTAAATGTAATTTTTTTTAACAGTCTTTATTGGAGGTAATAGAAACGAAACAAGTATAAAGTGTGTCTTGATTACATTACAATGAGCAACTCTTTGGAGGACAAAACACCAAAGATTCCTCAAACTATTGTGGAATCTTCATTCCACAAATGAACATGACTCACCTTCCATAAAATCCTGTTGTAAAGGCCTGGATGACCCACTTGAGGTCGTTTATCTTGAAGGGAAACAGCACAAGATGAGTGGAGTTATCTAAATCCATGGCACTCTCTGGATACATGACGCGATGAGTCGTTTTGGTCCCGACGTCGCTTTCATAGTTTTTGATGGGAGCAGTGTTCATTCTAAATGGGATGGAGGGACAGTTTTTATAAACACTTCACTCACGTGACAGACTAAATGCAGGATAATTCCTTTTACTGAAGATCTTACCTCATAACAACATCTTGGTAGTCTATCAGCGATCCATAATGTGATCCTTTCAAATTGGCCGAATTTCCCACAACAGCACAAGTCCTGCAGCTGTCAGAACTGGGCTCTCCATAATCGACAACAGGTGGGAAGAGCTTGAACAGCTTGTGCACTGTTGATTTATAATAATTGAAGTCCCTTTGTTCGTGCTGCAAGCGCTGTTGACCAGAACAAACAGCATGCTGTCAGACTGGTTTTCAAATCAAGGAAAAGAGGTTTGCATTATTTTCCCTAACCTTCCACCATCTGAAAGCATCCGCAGAGACGTTGGTGTTTGCAGTCAGGAACGGCTCCACGGAATGGTTCAGGCGATGAAGAGCCAACAGGTTGTCTTCAGACAAACACTTCTCGCAAGCACACGGGTTTTGATCTTGTAGCCGGAGCCAGTTGGTGAGATCAGACTTTAGAAACACGATGACGGCGGTCAGAGCCAGCAGCAAAACCAGCAGCTTCACTTTAGATGCCCTGGACTGGTGATTGTTATGATGGGAAGTAATTTCAGCATGGGAAGAGCGTCAAAGCAGGAATTACTTCTGACGTAAAATAAAAGCCTTCAGTTGGTGTTCAACAAGTCATTGTTTTATTTGATCTCAACACTTTTAATTCCTTCTAGCAGCAGGATAGGAGATAGTAATGATTAGGAGAGGCAGAATTACGCATCATATTTTTATATAAATGAATGCAGATATTTTGTGTAATTTTTGGTTCATGTCTTACCTGTGTGTGTACATTTGTCATAGCTGCCATAATTTTCTACGAATCTTCAAAATGCGTCCACTGGCGGGCGGGAATTTGACTTCCACGAAACAGGTTTCATGCGAAGATATTGGTAAGGCTGTTTATTATTTTAGCGAAGGGAGTCTGTCTAATCCCTGAAGTGGAGAGAGAGAGGAGTGGTTTGCTAATTATGTAGATACCCAAGAGAAAAGAGAGAGCTAGAGAGAGAGAGAGAGAGAGAGAGAGAGAACAGAAGGGAAGGTGAACACATTCTTAGCAAAGGCTTTTTTCTTTGAACTTTTTTTTTTTAATGCAAATTGGAATATTATTAAATGCTATAAAATTAATTATGGCATACTGAATGGGTTGCTTTTTCATCTGAATTCCCTGGTCATAGCTGCTCTAGAAAAGTCAATTATGTAGATGGCACTCAATTAGTGGGGGAAATGTTGCATATTAATATATCAACCTGCAGACACATTCTGTTGGCTATATGCAGGGCCGTCGCTAGCCATTTGTGGTGTTTCCCGTCCAAAATAAGCGCATTTCTTGTTTTTTGGTTGTGGAAATTAAGGCTCACGATGACAAAATATGATTAAAATGAGGGGGAAAACAAAGTACAATAAACTAAATGTAACTAGGACTCAAACTAAAAATTCCTATAAAGAGTAAGCTTATTAGAATCAAAACGTGTATGATAGAGATTTTTTGGTATTATCATTTTGTTGTTACTTTAGTTCATATTCAGTCTAATGTTAGTCAGTTTAAAGTGTTCTCTTCTTTAAACTGTATGTGTGAACTGACCTGGAGGTCACAGCTGCCTGTTATCTTCATGTGAAACAGTTTGACCGAGATTTGAACCGGGCTCAGATCGTAGGCCAGATGTTAAATTGTTTTACGACCTTTGCTGTGTTTGGGTACGATGTTTTACGACCTCTGCTGTTTCCTCTGCTGTCTATCTTGCCTATCCTCCCTCTTTGAAGTTTGATAATAAAAGACAAGCTCTACCCAAAGATCTTCAGAACACTCTGTGAACGGCTCGGAGGAACAGTTGACAGAGTTTTTCTCCTTCTGCAGAAGTTTGGCTAAAAACTCATATACGTTGTCTGTGGTTCTCTTTTTCCATGTAGGTTTCAGAAAATACCTAACAGTGTACACACGTAGCCAAGTCTTTATAAAAACAAATATCTCCACCAGATTGTTTAAATATATATCGTACACATGGAATCGTTTTCAGAAAAGGTTTCATCTACATGAACCCGCACAAATCTGCCCCTTAGTGTTGTTTTAAACTTTCCAAACCTATAGGGGGCAGTGTAGCACAAAGCTAAACCCTACGCCCACCAATCAGATTGCTTCAAAACAACTACGGCTTAAAAATTAAACATGACACGAACAGGTTAATTTGCAGGTTGAACTACTTTTGAATAGCATATTAGGATATAAAGTTACTAAAACACAAAACTATGTCGATTGGGAATCACGTCAAATTATCCATGACACAATTCATAATGTGTCATGGATATAATGACCCATTATTTGTCACAGACTGCAATGTGTGGGGCCCTAAATCTCCGTATCCAGTCAGAGCCAATCATGTTGACAATGTCCAAGCAACATTTTTTTTTAAATGATACCTATTAGATGTTCACTGTTACTTTCCTAGTTCCAGTAAAGGTACATTAAATGACAAATTACATTTTACAAAGGATGTGTACTACCACACTACTGCCAGAGGGGAAAAAATTAAGTAAAGTAATTCCCTGAAATGGTGTGAGGGGTGTGGATGTGTCGTTTTACACTAACCAAACAGAAAATGTCGTCACCTTTACATACAAACTATTGACTCAGGGTAGTAATTTGTCAGTAGTACAACCTTTATTGCATATGAACTATATTGTTAATATTGTAGAATGGCATGGACTTAATATTTTACAGTGGCATGCTTAGTGTGTAAGCGGAAATTCAAGATTTGTTTAACACACGGAAGTCCAGAAAATGTTGTAAAAATATGAATCAGCTGGTGAAGTGTGGCGTTTACAGTATAGATGAAGGAGTGGTGCTTTCAGAGGCAAGCCCTTCATAGGAAAACACACATAATGGAGAGTCATGATGATGTCACATCCTGGATTAGCCGCTTAGCTAATAAAGAGAATGTGCTGAGAAGTGTTGAGAGAGCAGTCACAGATGTGCCCCTTTAGGCTGAAGTTGATCTTTGTGGAAGCTTTTGTCTGACGGATGATAAAATTATCCATGAATTAACAACAAATTATTGTTTTTCAGTGTTGTCTCTTATGACAAAGTGTTTTGATCTCTTGGATAACACATATTTCTGTTACGATAAAAAGAGGGAACAAATCTGCCACAAATGCTTAACATTTTTCTCTAATATGTACCAATATCTTGGATCATGTCAAAGAGATGGAAATGATGTTTCGCAATAAATAAAAATAAATCATGAACCCAGTCTTTTTTCTTAAACATTGTTTTTATTTAACTTTGTTCTTCAACATTTCGGCTTTCAGTGATTAAGAAGTGCTTTTTCTGTTCACCTTGTTATTTGTCATTTACATTTTGATCTTTCCATGATTCTTTGGCACATTCATAAAAGTAGAAAAAAATTCTGCCTAGTTCTGAGATCAAACGTAAATATGTATGTGCAACTCAAGTGCGTGTAACAGTTGGGTGGCTGTCATGATGCATGATCTAAATTCTGGGTAACAAAATTGCTCACAAAATGTAATAAGTCACAGTTCACAAGGTGACAGCGAGGTGTCAGAGGATTGATGTCTACAAAACAGACCTGATCAGGTCTGTTTCAGGAGAAGAATTCACACCCCAGGGTAAAGTTTCACTACTTTTTCAAAATTCAGCTTTTGTAGTATGTCATATTCCTGTTTTCCAGGATGTTGTCCTGTTTTGAAGTTTTTGTTTTTTAGTGTTTCAAAGTAATGGCTCCATCGTCCTTTGCGGTCTGCCCCATATCCAAATAAACTAATCTGGAAAAAAAAAAAAAAAAACCCTCAGTAAATATTTTAGAAACAATAACTTTCCAATGTGTTTTTTATCTTTGCTTAGAGTGCAAGTTATTTTCTATGCTCTAATTTGCCTCATCTTAAGCAAAGAGATGGACTTCATAAACATAACACAGCCACATTCAATTTGCAGTACTTATCTAGAAGCCCATCGCATAGGATCATGCTATTCAAAAATAACAGATTATTACACAAAGTATAAAAAGATAAATATTTACCTCATCACAAATGTGAAATGCAAGAACCACAGTCATAAAACCAGTGGAAGGATAACTTCCTTTGTTTTTTAGCCAATTTTGATGGACGTCCTTCATAAAAGCTGGATTGATCACAATCACCTGGTACAAAGAAGAAGGTTTTGAATTAATGGGACTAACAACTTTGCAAGCAAATAGGAGTTGAATTGATTCATTACATTACCTACCAAATCTTTGTTGGCTTGAATTCTGGATTTTATTGGTGCATAGGATCTGTTAAAGGCAGCATAAAATGTATACCATTATTAAGCTGAGACGGACAATAGTATTTGGAAAATTTATTACTAATCAGCTAATATACTGATGAGAAATCTAAGACCAAACTGGACTGTCACAAACATGTGATAGAAAAATAAACAACAACCTGCTTCTAATGATCAAAAATAAAAGGGGATTTGGTTAAAAGATGACAAACAAGTACAGTACACCATTTTCTGAAGGCTAATTTCAAAACTGCTCATTTTTGGTCTTTACGGTCAACAAAGGACCTGGTGTATGTTAAAGTCCTGAAAAGGATGTTGCCTCTAACTTTGGAGCCACCAGGTATATCTGTAGTCCCCAAAGATTTGTCATTTAAAAATTGCCAAAGTATATGCCGTCAGGACTTGAATGCTTAAATAAAAAAGAAAAAAAGAAAAAAAAAAGTTGAACAAAAATAGGTACATATTGGCTAACTTATTGGCAGGATGATAATATTGGTCAACTTCTTGTCCAAAAATGTATGAGCAAAACAGACGCATACAACTTACTTTCCATGAAATCCTGTTGTAAAGGCGCTGATGAGCCACTCAAGATCGAGTATCTTAAATGGAATCAGCACAAGATGAGTACTGTTGTCCAAGTCAACTGCACTCTCCGGATACATGACATGATGCGTTGTTTTGGTGCCAACATCTTCTTCAAAGCCTTTGATTGGGGCAAAGTTCATTCTGATTACAAAAGAGAGGTGTATTCATTAAAGATAATTACAGATTTTTATCAAGTTGTAAATTAAAAATGACCTAATGTACTGTATATTTACCTTATAATTACGTCTTTGGAATCTATAAGAGGTCCGTACTTTGAACCTTTCAGATTAAGAGAATTTCCCACCACCGCACAAGTCGAGCACACGTTAAACTTCGGTTTTCCAAGATCGGGAATGGGTGGGAATATCTCAAAAAGCTTATTCATCGTTTCTTCAAAATAACTGAAGTTGCCTTGTTCCTTCTGTATATGCTGTAACATAGAAACAAAGTGAAAAGACATCTCTTGACCATTTAAATCCATGGCTAACACATGAGGTCCCCTTCCATGTAAACACTTGCCTTAAACCATTTGAAAGCATCCTCTGAGAGTTTGGTCTTGGCAGACAAAAATGGCGTGACAGAACTGTTCTGATGATGACGACACAAGCCAGTACCCACAGAAAAATCCAGGTTTTGCTGACTTTTATCAGCATGATCATGCTGACTACCGCTCTGACCATCGCGAGGACCGTCGTGCTGACCATCACGCTGACTATCACGCTGACTATCACGCTGACCGTCGTGCTGACCATCACGCTGACTGTCGTGCTGTCCGTCATGTTGACCGTCAAGCTGACCGTCATGCTGACCGTCATGCTGACTTTGATCTTGAAACCAGCGCCATTCGCAGTTAATAGACTTTAAAAACACACCGATGATTGTCACAAAGAGCAGGAACGTCAACAGTTTTAAATGAAAACTCCATCTGGCAGTGGGATTCTTATCATTGGAAAAGAGTTTCAGTCTGTGGAGAGTGTGTGATGGAACATACATTAGCATATAATGAGAAAAAGCTAAAAATTTACTGACATTATTGTACATTTATAAAATAAAAAAAGCTAAAAATACAACACTCTAATCAGTACAGTTTATGTCTTACCTGGTAAAAGAATACATTCTTCTTAGTTCCAAATACATTCCATACACATACAAATATACCCTAAAAGTGTGAGAGGGTGTGAAAAAAACAGCTTTCATTAAAAAGAGTTCATGTCAGAAAAAAAAAGTTGTCAAAATATCAAAGGTGAAAAGAGGTTAAAAAGCCTTGGACTGCTACGTCAGATCAGTTACGTCTGTTGAATCAAGCTAACTTCACAGCAGCAGAATCTTCCAACAGCCCAGGCCCATGGAGATACTGGAGAAGACGTGACAGAAAACAAAAGCCAGGGTGTCGCAGAGGGCTAACAGCTACGCTAAAAGCTAACCCTTTCAATTTGTCGCTTTCCTCCATCTTGCTTGCTAATGTATGATCCCTTGAAAGCAAACTGGACTACCTGAAGCTGGATTTAATCACCAAAAGGGAAACAAGAAACTGCTGCATTCTCATTTTCTGTGAGACATGGCTAAACTCATCAGTACCTCATAATGCCATCAGCCTGGAGGGGCTAACAACTTTTAGAGCTGACAGCTGACAACATTCCAGCAAGGCTGATCAAAGAATGTGCAGACCTGCTAGCCTATGCGCTCAAGGACGTCTTCAATATGTCACCGTACCAGACCATTGTCCCCTCATGTTTTAAGTTAGCTATTATTATTCCAGTGCCCAAGAAACCAACCATCATGCGTCTTAATGACTTTAGACCTGTTGCATTAACATCTATCATCATGAAGTGCTCCGAGAGGGTGGTTAAGGATCACATAATCTATACTGCCTCCATCATTTGACCCATTCCAGCTTGCATACAAACCTAACCGCTCCACTGCTCTTCATCTGAGCCTGATACACCTGGATACAGATGCTATTTTTGGACTTCAGCTCAGCATTTAATACAATCATTTCCCAAGATCTGGTATGCAAACTGGTCTGTCTGGGCCTCAAAACTCCACTGTGCAACTTGGCTGCTGGACTTCCTCACTGACAGAACTCAGTCTGTCCGTGTGGGTAATAACACCTCCAATGTCATTTCTTTAAACACTGGTTCCCACCATGGCTGTGTCCTGAGCCCCCTGCTGTTTACCCTGATGACCCACGACTGTCGTCCCAGGTTTAACACCAACCACATCATGAAATATCCAGACGACACAACAATTGTGGGACTAATTCAGGACAACAATGAAGTGAACTGCAGAAAAGAGGTGCAACATCTTGTAGACTGGTGCAGAATAAAGAACCTGTTCCTGAACGTTGACAAGACAAAAGAGATTATTGTCGACTTCAGAAGGTCTCGACCGAACCACTCACCACTCCTCATTAACAACTGAGCAGTGGAGATCGTCAGCAGTACTAAGTTCCAGTCAACAACATTTTGACATGGCTATTTAATGTCAATTTCAACAATACTGAAACATTCTGGTAATATTAACAACTAATAAAATAAAACGTAACTTAGTTGTACAACTTCTTAGGGCTGAAACGATTCCTTGAGTAATTCGTGTACCTCGATTATTAAAATTCCTCGACGAAAATTTACCTGCCTCGAAGGTTTGTTAATTTATGTTTTATTAGTTAGCGCACAGTTTTCCAGCAGGAACATTATTTGCGTTGCGCGTATCTCTGACTTCCGCCTCTGAGTTGTTGACTAAAGCCAAGTGTTAGCGGCATGACATCCAATCTTCAAGTTTGGCTCGTGGGGATTTTATTGATTGATGATAGTACCTGGGTTTTCATCGTTTTTGGGGGACCAACAAGCATCCTTAAAATGATGGGAGCGATGCCTGGAGCACGGCAGCCTTTCTCTTCCCTCAGCTGCTGGTTCAAAGCGCACGGCGGGAAGAGCGTTGAGGAGTATTTATACAGGTGAGCGGATAGACTGAACACGGCGGGCGGCTGAGTAGTTAATGCCTACAGTGTAAGTGTAGCTTTACGGACGAACCGCACAATAAATTTAATGTCATCCCGGTCTCAACAAACGGGTGGCGGAGCGCATCGTGGCGGTACATGGCTGGTAGATGAATTTGAGTGTGTGACGAACGAAGTTGCCGTAAATATTCCGTATTGCTCCCCCCGTTCCTACGTTCGCTCCTGGTCTAACCAGTCGTGTCCCTCCCACATTAGGTTTGTTCGTTCGTCTTTCCCACTCGGACTTAACGTTTGTCTGTCCCCTGGTCTATTTCCTCCCCTTCACCCCCATCTTTCGTTCGTTCGATCGCCTCTACCCCCCATAGACATAATATAAGAGTAGACCCCGCATTGGCTGCTCCAGAGCGGGAAATACGGCGGCCATCTTGGAGCGGTCGTCCCTCCTACTTGGCTCAACCAAAACAACAGAAGATGCCTCAGCACAGGGATATTGTCATTCGGATCGATGGATTATTGATGTGAGGGCTCCACAGACAACATTTCACAAGTAAGATGGACATATTATTGTGTATATATTGTCATTATTAATAACAGTAATATTACTTTACTATTTTTATGTCCACCGGCGGTCTGCACAGTGGCCCAGTTGGTAGAGCTGTTGCCTTGCAGCAAGAAGGTTCTGGGTTCGATTCCCGGCCCCGGTCTTTCTGCATGGAGTTTGCATGTTCTCCCTGTGCATGCGTGGGTTTTCTCCGGGTACTCCGGTTTCTTCCCACAGTCCAAAAACATGACTGTCAGGTTAATTGGTCTGTCTAAATTGTCCCTAGGTGTGAGTGTGTGTGTACATGGTTGTGTGTCCTGTGTGTCTCTGTGTTGCCCTGCGACAGACTGGCGACCTGTCCAGGGTGTACCCCGCCTCTCGCCCGGCACGCCAGCTGGAGATAGGCACCAGCAACCCTCCCGACCCCACTGAGGGACAAGGGTGAAAGAAAATGGATGGATGGATGTCCACCGGCGAGATATCAGCTAATATTAGCTACAGTGCTTGGTGTAATGCGGGTTCAGCCCCGCTATGAAGGCTAACTGAGATTCTGTAAATCTAAAAAAATTAGATTTGACTTAGATTATCTGACACAAGAGCCTACATTAGAAATGAAACAATGTAACATACATTATAAAACTTATATTATGTGTTATAACATTCACCAGGAAAGTTTACACAGGTGGTAAAGACTATTATTTATATGTAATTCTTTCACTCTGTCAAAAGTAAGATAGCTTCCAAATCTCCCGTTTTTGTTTTGAAGTTTTCTAAAGACACGATGTGAGGAAGAAGAGGGAGATATCTTTAAAGAGAGACAGATTCACTGCAGCGCGGTTGAATCTCACATCAGATTTTGGACTCAATCTCAGCTGCTGAATCTCTCTGAAGCTAGAACTCGTCGGCTGAAAAACATACATATATCTATATATATGTATGGATGTGTATTCACACAGACATACATGTATCCAATATATATTATTCAGTATTAATCATTATTTATTTGTGTCATTATTAATCATTATTTATTTGTGTTTGTATAGTTATATAAATATGTATTGATATTACTAAATAATTTATTAAATAAATTATGAACGGCTGTGTGCTTTGTAATATGCTCATCATACATCAATATCAGAATATTCCATTCCTATTCTATTGTTATAGCCACTAAGCATATTTAAATATGCTGTACTATGTATTAAAAACATACTTAAATAATACAATTGTTTATAAATGTAGCTTTGATAGATGTTTGAATATGGTTTCCAGTAACAAAAAAGCGTGTTATGATCGATTAAATGCGCTGATACGTCATTGTGTCTGCTAAACATATAAGGCTGAGTGGAGCGGTGGACCGCTCCAAAATGACCGCCCTAAATCTCGTCAGCTACAATAGGCAAGAGTGGTCCATGAGGCGTCTATCCTTATATTACGTCTATGTCTACCCCCCCACCACCACCCCAAACCCCCCAACTCCAGGTGTCATTTCCCGTATTCTCAAACCCAAAGCTTGACAGGTTTGGGGCAAGGTGAGAGTTTATCTATTAAACTCACTGAAGATGAATACATAAACCAAAAACTGGAGTATAGACATTTTTATATAATTTCAGATCTCTGTAAAGCTTTTCTTCTGGTTAAAGTGAGCTATTATTGTTACAAGTTAATTTTCTAAACTACATAAACTTAGTGGTTAGGGATGCTCAAATATGAAAAATTGGACTGACATCCGATAGTACCGCTGGTGTTACGCCAGATTTGCCAATATTTATAGATTTTTTAACCGATTACGCGATTAATCGTAAGAATAATTGATAGATTACTCGATTACTAAAATATTAGTTTACAACAGCCCTACAACTTCTACTGAGCAACAAACTAATACTTGAAGTGAGAGTAAAGGTAACCAAAAGAGATTTCTGAGACCTTCAGAATGAAAACCGCATACTCGGAGGTGTAGTAAGACATTTTACAACTAAGAGTAGTCACTTTACTACATTTTTGTAGTAAAGTGAATGTATATGAAGTTTCCAAAAACCTTTAAATGTTACCACAGAACCTACAGCAGGCTCTGCTACTTTGACACAAGAGTAGCTGCCTCGACAATTAAAAGCAGACGGCACAAATGCTCCACCATTTTCAACATCCATCAACACAATGACGTCTTACCTCGCTGTTTAAAACGTTTACTGGACGAGAGCAGCCATAATAAAATGGCTAAAGTTAGATAAGCTTTCTATATTATTATTTCCATGTGAATTTCTTTTTATAATTATTTACACTCTGATAACGTATGTGTACGTATTCTCACCGCTAGTAAAATAAACTATATTCCCAATGTGACAGCCTGCTAGATCTTCACTGAACAAGTGTACATATTTCCGACACGTGGTCTCAGGAAGTATAGACTCTCTACTAGAAGCTTCTCTGTAAATCGAGGTGGACAGCAGTGAAATGCCTTACCGCCCGCATCTGTTCCGTTAGTCCAATCACATATTTTTTGTCTGAGCGTTTTCTGCCGCAGGTTGGAGTTGAACTTTATGAGACGCCATGCATAGTTGTTTGGGTTTTTCTTTGTAGATTGTCATAGACATAATATGAGTAAACCCCGCATTGGTTGCTCCGGCGCAGGAAATACGGCGGCCATCTTGGAACGGTATACCCTCCTACTTTGTTCAATCAAAACAGCAGAAGATGCCACAGCACTGAGGGATATTGTTGTTCGGATCGATGGACTATTGATGTGAGGGCTCCACAGACAATATTTCAGAAGTAAGATGGACATATTATTGTGTATATTTTGTGATTAGAATATTACTTTACTGTATTTATGTCCACCAGCGAGATACCAGCTAATATTAGCCACAGTGCTTGGTGTAATACGGGTTCAGCCGCTATGAAGGCTAACTGAGATTCTGTAAATCTAAAAAAAATATTATTATCTAACATTGATTTAGATTATCTGACACAAGAGCCTACATTAGAAATGAAACAATATAACACATGTTATAAAACTTATATTATGTATTATAACATTCACCAGCAAAGTTTACACAGGTGGTAATTCTCTCACTGTCAAAAGTAACATACATACCAAATCTTCGGGTTTTTTTCTTTTGAAGGTTTTTTATAAAGACACAATATGAGGAAGAAGAGGGAGATATCTTTAAAGAGAGACAGATTCACTGCAGCGCGGATGAATCTCACATCAGATTTTGGACTCAATCTCAGCTGCTGAATCTCTCTGAAGCTAGAACTCGTCCGCTGAAACACACACACACACACACGCACGCACACACACACACACACACACACACACACACACACATATATATATATATATATATATATATATATATATATATATATATATATATATATATATATATATATATATATATATATATATATATATATATATATTATATATATATATATATATATATATATAGGGCTGCACAGTGGCGCAGTTGGTAGAGCTGTTGCCTTGCAGCACGAAGGTTCTGGGTTCAATTCCCGGCCCGGTCTTTCTGCAGGGTGAAAGAAAATGGATATATAGATGTATAAAAATGTTTCCAATATTTATTTGTGTTTGTATATATAAATATGTATTGATCTTACTAAATAAAATATGCTCAAAATACATCAATATCAGAATATTCTATTGTTATTGCCACTAAGCATATTTAAATATGCTGAACTATGCATTAAAAACATACTTAAAAATACAATTGTTTATAAATGTAGCTTTGATAGATGTTTGAATATGGTTTCCAGTAACAAAAAAGCATGTTATGATCGATTAAATGCGCTGATACGTCATTGTGCCTGTTAGACACATAAGATGAGTGAAGAGGTGTACCGCTCCAAGATGGCCGCCCTAAATCTCATCAGCTACAATAGGCGAGAGCGGTCCATGAGGAGTCTACTCTTATATTATGTCTATGTAGATTGTTTAGAAAACCCGGAACGGAGTTTTTCCTTCCTCTTCTTTAGATTTTGGCGGCATCTTGCATTCATTATTGTTGCAGTACTGCCATCTCTTGGATCCTAATAGTTATTCCTCAAATTCTCCTAATGAGCCCGGTATTTTCTTTTTCAAATAAAAAAAACAAAACAAACAAACGAAATACCTTCAATTTTCCTTCATTAATATTTAACTGAGCAACCACAATCTCAAATTTCAATTCCCTATTAAAATCTATTTCCATATTCGGTAATCTTTGTTTCACTTTCTTTTCTTTTTTTTTGACAATTTACTGGATTTAACTGGCGAGTGATAAAACTCGGACTGGATTATTTAATCTTTTTTTAACTTAAAGAAAAGAATGAATATGAACTATTTAACTTAAGAACTAATTATTGTATTAACATTATTTATTTGTGTTGATACATTTAAACCTTGTGAAAGAAAATGCGTTTTTTCAGAACACATTCACTTGAAGTCTTCCAGTCTGCTGAATCACTTTGCCCCCAAGTCCTACTCATTTTCTTATCAGAGACAACTGTGCAGGTAATAAAAATAAACAAAATTTGGCTTCTTAGAAATTCCCCATTACTCTTAAAATTAAAATATACATGACCCGACATAATTTTTTATTTTTTTTTTTTTTGCAGAACTGGCTGTTACAAGCTGTGACAGACTGGCGACCTGTCCAGGGTGAACCCCGCCTCTCGCCCGGAACGTTACCTGGAGAGGCACCAGCAACCTCCTATGAGACAAGGGTGTAAAGAAAATGGATGGATGGATGGATGGATGGATGGATGGATGGATGGATGGATGGATGGCTGTTACAAAAACAATGACCAAAAAAAACCCACATTTGGTTAAACTTTCCAAAGTGGAGGCACCTTAGCAGATAGGTCCCAATTAAACACCTGGAACCACTTTAAACAGACATGACTGCAGATTGGGTGAGGTCCTCATAGCTCATCAATTGATCTAGTTTTTCAGTGGTAACAGGACCACACAGTCGTAGTTTAAGCTTCAGTGGTTTGAAATGACTCCTTTATTTAACCCCAAACTGCTGCTGAAAATGTCCACTCTTTGCTTCTGTAGTGAAACAGCTTTTACGTTTGTCATCAATAACAACCTGCACATAAATGTGTTAATTGCATTTCAATTAAAAAATAAAAATAATCCTCCTATATGAAATACCTTGATATTGCATTTAAAAAAAGTAAATAAAAAAAAAGAATAAAAAAAAGGCTTGTATTCTTCTATTTCCACATATTAAATATTACTGGCGAATAAACAATACAATTATTTTAAAGAATAAGATACAATAAAACCCTAAAAACTATCTCTAAAGGTTAAATGTTGAACTCAGAGCTGGTTCACATGACACCCCCCCAAAACTTCACAACTATTTGTCTGCTCTAGCTTACATTTCACAGAGCGAAAGGCTCTCCATACTTCATCCAAAGTGTCAAAATTGAATTTCATTGACAGTTGCATGAGGAAATTTGTTATCTTGTATGCAGGGAGAGTAACTTAACCAATAACTTTATTCAAATGTCTATAAACCTTACAATAAGAAGACCATTGCAAATCAATTCTGGACGTTTGTCCAACAATGGTCCCAAACTGTGCTTTAAGTGGAAAAACAAAACAAAAATAAGTGCCATGTCATAATTACAGGACAGAATTAGGAGGAAAACAATAGTATAAATGGTAACACTGCCTTCTGGTGGTTCATATTTAATGTTTGTAGCGGTTAATTGAACTGCGCTACCAGGATACTCAGATTAGGAGGAAGGTAGAGTAGCTGTATAAGTCTTGGAGAGATTGTGATAAAGTGAGTGAGAACATCATTTGCTAAAAGTGTAGTCCCAGTATTCCAGTTAACGTTTTAGCTTGTTTTTAATTGACCTCATCTTTGTTCTATCTTGCAAATATTTTCTGTCCTAGGATCGTCTATGTTCTGCATTGTTACAGATCATTTGATTATACCTTCATGGTTTGAATTAAGTTTGACATGTTTTGTTAAGATAACATTTTGCTTTTTGTGAATTTCCAGTAACAAAAGGGGAACTCTCTACCTGATGTTCTGTGTTTGTGAAGAGGAGGAAAGAGAACTGATGTAAGTTAACTTTGAAGTTTTTTTGTTGTTTGCCTTAGGTTTTTATTTCTTGTTAGAGTAAAATTTAAAAGGCTACACTCTACATGCCGTTTTGTCACCAGTATGAAGTAGACCCAATAAATGGAGGTTTGTCATATTTGGTATTTACCTGTGATTTGGAAATTTAACTGCATTGAAAGAAAAAAAAATGCTTGTCGTTTTGTTTGGTGTGTGTAAACGTCTGGTTCAACTGCATCCATAAAAATGCAACCAAACAAATGACATGCTATATTATAACTTGAAAGGGTCTGAGCCATAAACTGATGGAACATGTTAATGTAATACATAAGATTTCTTTTGTTTTGAAAACTTTTCTATAACTTGCAGAAGTTATAGAAAAGGTGGAGTTATTTTAAGGAACCAGATTTTAAGCATTATGTTCATCTCCACAGGGGAAAGGCTTCAAAGCAATGAGATATGTGCCGTAACCCACATGTAGAATGAATGTGTACAATACAAATATTTAAATGGTTCTTTGTTTTAGTCCGAGATTTAAAAAAAAAAATAGACATATGAATGAAAGTGTTTCATTCACCAGACCTGGTGTTATTAGAACTAAATAACCCTTGTGCATCAACCTGGTATTTTTTTAATATTTAAATTAAATAAATTATAAAGTTTTAACCAACAGGCACATACAAAATTACATTTAGGTTACAATATCAAAAAGTGGAAAAAATACATTTTTAATTAAAAATTTAAGTGAGCCAGACAGTATCTATATTTTTCATCATATTGTATTTATTCATCACATTCAACATCACACGATATAACTGCATTTAATTAAAAATGTTACAAACAGATCAGCTCGCCAGCATCATCGAGTTGTGCTACTTTGAATGTCATGAGAAGTAAAACACTGACATCTGGTGGCGGGCAGACAGTACTGACTAAATGTCTTCTAACAAGCCTCGTTTCAGTGGAAATTACACCTAAATACGGACATATAACTTCAAGAATTTCTCATCAGTTTTTCAAATAACATTTACTTCTTTTTCATTATCCATTTTAATATTTAAACCAGTTCTTCCAACATTTACATAGCTAAAGGCAGCACACACTTGTTACAAAACTCAGTTGAAAGATCAATGAAACATCCGTTCATTGACATGCTAATGTAAAACACCAGAACAGTTGATTTGCCACTGTGACATGATGCCACAACAGTGACTAAAGCTGCAGTCAGTACTGAAATGACACAAGTTGGAAGTTTTCTGAGCCGACCTAATCTAGCTAATTCAAACATGAAAGCTGAAATGAGGCTGCTCAGTCTGAACCCACACCAGGGCCTCTATTTATAGATGTCTATTTCAGAGGCCGACATGAAAGCTGGAACAGAAGATCTGATGGAGCACAAATGCACCTCGTTGTTCCCTGTAACTTCGGACACTTTACATTCTTATTAACAGAAATGATCTTCACAAATGTTTACGTATAAACAAACATAATCCACGAACAGCTCAGACACTTGAAGGTACATTTTGAAACTTGGATATCAGGTTTTTGTAAGCATTGAAAATTATGAAACAGTGAGCCTTCATAAATATCTGACATTATGAGCTGAAACTTGTTATACCTTGAAGGTAAAAACATGCACACATCACATGTTTTCTCAAAAGACTTACAATTTCATTTCTGAGCAAAAAAAACAAAAAAGTCCAAAGCTAAAAGAAAAGCTGTGTTCTAGAGTTCTGTGTGCAAGGCCTGCAGGCTGGATGGTTTTATATGCCAGCATAAACACAGACTCCGCCGACTAGGAATGCCTCGCTGTGTACTGTTCCCTCTGTTTTGCCTAAGGAGTAAAATCAGGGCAGCGCAAACACAACAAAAACACAAAGGAAACAAGGTGCATCTGTGTTTATTGGCAGCTGCTGTAGCACTGTGGGTTCACCTTATACGCTTCAAAGACTACTTCACATTTCATAATACATTTTAAAATAAAACAAAAAAGATTAGAGACCTAAATTTAATGTACTTGAGGAACAGCATTTGTCCAAATATAAACTGTCAACCACACAGACTGCTGGGTTTCAGTTTTGCTCAGTCGCAGCACGCTCTCGTCCCGTTTGCCCTTGACAAAAATGCCAGGACGGCGCTCGCTTGTCCTCGTGTCCACGCGTCCCTCCCAGCCAGTGCAAGTAAACAACCTTCTCTCAGCCTCCGCTTGCATCTTATTCCAGCTGAGTGTAGGATGTTTACATGAACTGAGTTTGGGTTGAATCTAGACCTCCATAACCGCACAGTTGTGGCTTACGGAGCGACATTGGAAGAACGCTGAATATTCAATTGGTCGGGCCTCGTCCGTGGCAGCTGGCGGCCGCAAACATCGGACTGAAAGCTCTGCATATCGACAGCTTCCAGTCGGGGATGTTTACAGCCTCAAACTACCGATTCATGACCTCCAGAAACTATGTCACATGTACTGCAAAAAGAAAACAGGAAATCCAAATCATGACCCAATCTTACAATAACAAGCAGCTCACAAAGTAAAACTCACAGCCCATGAATAGACATTTAATAGTGAGCAGAGCTATTTGTTTTTGGACATCCTGCAGCGCTGCCCACCGTCAACGTCTTCCACGCAAGGCTGCTGTTCTGGTCCTCAATGGGGTACGGCTCAGGAGATTTAATCTCTTTCTGCCCTCATAGCAACTATGCAGTCAGAGGTGTTTAAGTTGCAGAATGGAATGCAGAGGGAAATAATCTCCCTTCACTTCAACCTTTTTTTTTTTTTCTTTTTTTTTTAAAGGAGACAGACCAATCTTCTCTCATAATATTATTGCATACCGCATCATGATGGCGTTAATGGTGTTCCGGTTCATAATACCATCAAGAATATAACACTTTGAAAAGTTAACTTTTCATTCGTTCGTGCCATCGACCGCTATGAAGGATTTTCACTTTCTGTTGAACGTGGCCTAATCCTCATGCTGCTTCCCGAAGTAGCAGCACTCACCGTGGACTAGTTCACATCTTTCACCTTCAGAACACACATTTCCCCCTCTTCTCCTGCTCTTCCTCCGCCTCCTCTGTGATGCATGAGAACCGTGACTTGTTCAACGATGTGGGACAATCTCTTTAAGTAGCTTTCCTTAAAGATCACCTGACAAACTAATTAACAAAGCTGTCCGAGATCATGTCAGAAATAAAGTGAGCTTTAAATCCCCCACTCTTGTTCAAAAAATGACACTTAGTGATCTGACATTTTGTTGGTACATTGTTGCCATAAGAAAAAAAAAGAAAGAAAATACTGCAGAAAGGGAAAGGCGTAACGTAAAGGCAGTTCATATAGGGTAAATGACTGCCTGTAGATTTACATTAAGTGTAAAGTGAATTATTTCATTTATCCAAACCCTCATACATAAAGCAATGTTTTGATGTATTATTATTACTATTGTAAAACAAGTTTTTGTACACTTCAAACATGCCACATGCATCACAGTGAGCATAAACTAAAAGTAAAGTAAAAAAAAAAAAAAAAAAGCTAAAATGGGAAGTGCGTGGTTTCTTTATGAATATTAAAGTGTTAAGTCATCGATAAGCGAAACTTTTGAGGACACACTGCACTGCTTTGAAAAGCCTCCCCCAGCTAGCTCAGTGTCCTAAGTTGTAACAGCTGCTGCTAAGGTTAGCTGCGACACTGCAGTTAGGAGCGCAGTTATCCGGCAGTACAGTGCAGGAGCAGAGTACTGCAACACCACAACAGTCAACTTACAGCTGGGAAACAAACACTGAAATCAGGCCAGCTACCCTGAAGCACTGCAATACTGTGGAAAAAAGCCAACCTAAACAGCGAGATAGCCTATAGTAACAAGTGTCAACATCCGGAGGATGCATGCTATTGCTAGTGAGCCAGTGGGAACAACTTTGTGTTGTTGGACACTCTGCCAAAACAAGCTAGAAAACCATGGGAACTGTTAGCAGAACAAGCTCCTGTGTTAGCCAACGACCTCGGCTACAGCTAGCTGCTGTTAGCTCCTCTGTGACCCTAACCTTCTGCTGTCTGACGTTCTCTTACCGGCGGCGGGAAAGAAGCGACTGTCTCCACCAAAAACACGGCGTCTACATCCAACGCCATTATTAGTTCGCGGTCTGAGCCGAGGCGCTTTTGTTTCGAGCTTTTCTGGGCAGCCTGCTAAGTTTCCTTCCGTTTTCATTCACTTGTCTTTATTTTGACCTTTGGTTACTCGACACCAACATTGACGTCATCGTCATGGCAACAGAGTCCCCTCCTACAGCGAGCACGGGCGCAGCAGAGAATAATTGCATTTCCATTTAGCGTGAGACGTGTAGCCTTTAGCTAACCTTGTCACGAGCAGCATCAGCACGTTCTTATGCATGAACCGCTGCTGTATGGAAAGAGAAAGGGCAGACATAGCTAAAAAAGGAGCTGGCAACAATAACTGGCAGAAACAAAGTTATTGGGGGGCATTTTTACATCAAAATTTTAAATCATACAGGTAAATATGGCATGAATAATTGTTGAAATATTTCCGAAGTATTTTATAAATATGACATAATGTAATCAAAAGTACGCATATTGAACTATTTTAGAGGCATCGCCGTTAATAGCTGTTATAGTTGGAATAATTAAAAAAAAACACAATTTAAAGTAATTTTTAGAACTGTTATTTGTTTTAAAAATTGCAATAATCTAATTGTGTAAGTGCCCACAATAACAAAATAATATAGAAACTCCCTTTAATAATTTAGGAAAAACGTCCTGTTGTTATGTCAGTTTTCCTGTGTTTTCTTCAAATGTTGATTCAACACAATTCAAAAACATTGTATTGATCCCAAAGGGAAATTAAACAATAATAAAATGTATTTTTCAAAAAATTTTTTCACTACACATCAGTGTACATTACAATGCAACACATATGAATTTTATCTCTTGACAGTCCACACAAATGCAACCTGGACATAGCAGCTTTTTGATTTGATTACTTTTTTTATCCCCTCCGATAGATTTCTTATTCTGGTAAAATGTTCAGGTCAGGGGTCTTGAAAGTGTGGACCACAGGCCATTTACAGGCTTTGGAATGACTGTGTGTTCCCTTTTATTGCAGGTCAAACATATATAAAGTTTAAACATCAGCAGCTAAACCTAATGCAGATGGACAGTTTAGTTTTTAAGATGAAAACATCAATGATCTTTCTGTCTGTCTGTCTGTCTGTCTGTCTGTCTGTCTGTGTTAAATGTAGAAGAATGTTTCATGTAACACAGTGAATTTCTTTTATCAGCTGTTTATTTATTTATTTATTTATTTTTGCTTTAATTCCAACCGGGCCACAAACATGGATGACAAGCAACTTTTTACTCAAAAGCAGACTTGAGCACACCCATCTATTTCAACAGGCTAAATACATGAAGGTTTTTCAAAGACAGTTCTTGTTTTTGTTGCTGGATTTACACAGTACATTTTGCCTGTCTTTTATGAAGATTTTAACTCTAGAGACCCTTACTGAAAATAACATTTAATCTTAAAAACCTTTTTTCTTCTGTCTTCTGATGGAAATAATGTGAACTTTTTGAAGTGTCATAGTTAGAGTCCCAACTTGAATAGAGAATCTGTTGAGGGAGCTAAAGATTAGGGTGATGGCAAGGAGGCCTTCAAGCCTCAAAAACTTGGAGTAAAGATTAAAAAAAGAAGTGGAAATATGAAAAAAGTTAATCTACCAAACACAGTAATGTCAAACACAAATATAAAACATTTAAAATAATACACTAGCTTTGTTTTATGAGTTTTTTAAGACATGTACTTTTTCATTTTGTATTAGATTTTGATTTCCAGAATAGATCTTACTTTTTAAGAACTTAGTGTTTATAATGTAAATTCAAGGTACAAAGAAGTTTCTACTGTCAGGTAAAATCTAAGGAGAAATGACAAAACTGATCAATGCAAAGTAGAGAAATATGAGGAAACACCAACTGATGATTCCACAAGCACATAAAATAATGAACAATAAAAATCACATTTGGTAAATGCCGTGTAATCATTTAGAGCATTTGCAACAACCTTTATCTAACATCAGTTCAAGTGTTTCATCATGTATAATTACCAAAACAACATAAAAGCTGAAACATATTTTAGACCCAGTGTCAAGAGAGAAACTGAAATTGTATAAAAAAAAAATAGTAATAGAAAATAAGGTAATTTGACATAAAAAGCACATACTTAACACTTTGCTTTTCATCGCAAAAGTGTTTATATCATTTAAACTTTTTGACATTTTATGATATTACAGACACATACAGGAATGCATTTTATTGGGATTTCATGTGGCTGACCTGCGCCGCAGAAACCCACAGCTCTGCTGGGAGAATCTGCAGACAATCTGGCTGAAATGGAAGACTGCAATAAAGATAGCCTTTGCTTAAAGGTAGTCCAATAAAAAGTCCAATTTTGGGCTTGCCATAAGTCATGTAGTGGAAACGGCAAGCATGAGTAAGAAATTACTAGTTGATCACGTGAAATAAATCATTTTAACCCATGTGCAAAATCAGAAAACTGACAATAACCAACTCCAGGATGAAACATGACGATGGTGTCATGCTGTAGTGGCGCTGTTCTTCAGAACCGACAGGAAGGCTGATCAGAGTTCATGAGATGATTTTATTCTCTAAATATCATGACTTTATTATTGGAATATTACGACCGTATTCTTGTATTATTTCAACTTTATTCTCATGCGAATTTGTTCTGATGAAATTATGATTTTATTCTCACATATTCTGACTTTATTCTTTCTTGGCATGGCCCTAACTCTGTTGTAACATTGAGGTGTGTAGTATCTGTTCTCTTTCTGATGTAGCGATGGCATTTGATTGACTGTTCAGTCGTGGGTGAACACGGCGCACATCGGGGGGTTTCTGGGGGGCGAAGGGTGTGGGGATGGGTGGAGGGTGTTGGGTTGGGTTCGCACAGATCCCAGGGGGCTACCGCAGTAAAAGAGATGACATCTTTGATCGGTACCACCTGTGGTGTGCCTGTCAAGAAGTCCAGGATCTAGCTGTACCGCTTCATAACCAGTGTAGATGGAGTTAGCGTGCTAGCAGTTCAAGCTGGCTACAATATACTCTATTTCTAAAGTCTTGAATGCAATCATACCATGCAGAAATCAGCTGCAACCTGATGCTTTAGCTGCATTTGATCCCAGTGATGAATAAGAATTTGACAGAGAAAGGGGAAGAGGAACCTGACCTAACCTAATCAGAAATAAGACTGATTATGCTGTGTGTAACGTCTGCCACTAGAGGTCAGACTAGACCCATGCGCTCAGCTGCGCTCTAGTCCACTCTTACAGAAGCTTGTAAATATTCACTACTTCATATTCCGAGCAGATTTGGGTGTTATCCATTTACTCCACGGCTCAGACCTAATCTGGTCAAAGCCGTACAGTAAGCTCAGCAGATTTCAAAATTCTGAATCTACGATAATATTGCTATGCTTCTGACGAGGAGGATGCAGCGTTCAGTCTGTCACACTTTAGGCCATTTCCTAATGACTTGCATAACATATATCAAGAGTTATTTCTGCCGAAAGGAGCATGCAAAGGAAAGCCATCTATAACCTAACCAGGGAAATTGATTCCCTTGTCATTTTGTGTGGTCTGAAATTGCCCAGAGCTATTATGAGAGAGACCGATTTTCTCTGCGCGGTGGAGCGGAACCGCTTCTCCCGCCAGAACCTCCTGTGAGGTGTGAACAGATTCATAAGAAATAACGCCGCTAAAGTGGCATGTCATCCCGCGCACTCAGGCAGATATCCACCAAACCGTTAGGAAAGGCGGGCAGATGTTGCACCCAACATCTGCACAGCTGCTGCAGCACACTGAGAAATTAATAAGAAGTTTTTTTTTTATTTTCCAGAGACATCAAACTTTTCCGGAACTGGAATTGACTTTTTAAATGCTTTTTCTTTCACTTCCTTCTAAAGGTTTGCACTAAACCTTTGCATAAGTTACCAGAACACAACAACTAAGAGAAACTTCCCACACTACACATACATATAAGTAGTAGCAAACTAGTTAGGAGTCAACTGACTCCGAACTAGCTGGATAATATATATTTTATTTTTTATTTTTTGAACGCCCTACCCCTTTCTCTTACCTCTTGCCGCCCTGGGCAACTGTCCATGTCACCCATATCAAAAACCACCTCCGTGTGTACACATGTTGTTTAAGATAAAGTTTTATTGTCTCAAACCAAACATGTCTGAATATTCTCAGTTTTCCATGTTTTTATATTCAGGAAAGTTTAAAAGAAGTCATTTTGTTTTAAGTGTTCATTTAGAAACGTCCCTCTTCATTCTTTGTTCTATGGAACTTGTCCACTTGTCCTCATCCAGCTGAGCGATCTGCAAAATTTGCTCTTTCACGTATATACATAGGTGTTCACGCGTGGGGTCCTGATGCAACACAAGAAAGCTGGAAAAATGTTAAACTTTTGTTCCTGTGTGCTGTCAGGAAACCTTTTACCTTTCACTGTCGTTCGTTAATCTACTCGATCGTTACAATATTTTTTCCATAAAAATCTTAACTTATTAAGACCCTCATTGGTCAAAGTTGTTGACTTCTTGGCTTTTTTCCTTACACCATACTCTTTCTCAGCTGATCCTAAAAGAAAAGTAGTCCACTCTGACTGGTTCTTTGGGAAGTTTCTCCCTGTAACTCGGATATGTTCACTTCCATCTGTCATTGGGAGTCTGATCAAGGTCAAATCGATGCCTTTCTGATGGTGTCAAGACAGTCTGCTGAAAGGAGGTCCAGTTGTCTGTGGTACCTGGACATCAGAGCAGACCAGTGGTAGAAATACAATAACCCTTAAAATGATCATACGCTGTTTCCCAAAACCTCAACATTAACAACACAGGGAATGGTTCTGGTACCAGGAACTCTTGTCTTTAACTAGATTCCCAGGTTCAAATAGCTGTAGGCAAAAAAAAAGGCAATTTTTCCCTCAGTGGCCCAAATCGTCTTCCTTACATTTCATTTGTATATATCCATCTTTAATTTTAACCCAAACAAGTTACAAAAGCCGGTCGCAGTTGAATCACTCCAAACTGAGATGTGATGATGAATGTAAGTGGATACAAATAGAGGAACATTTGCGCTTTATGGAGTTTAAAATCAATGAACTGTCCAGTTTCACCATCTGTTACTGTGTTGCCATTTTGTTAAGAGACGTGATGATTTTCTTTTGGCAGCGTATGTTACTGAGTAATGGATGTACCCGCCTTCCTTTCTGTAAAAGTGTGTCACTTGTAAAGCAAACTAAAGCCAGTGTTGGCTAAGCTGGCGAATAAAACACTATTATGGCTTTTAATAGGTGATAAATCAAGTCGAGTTTGTCTGAAGACTGAAGGAAATTAAATGACTGCAATGCTTCTACTTCCAGTAGCCTCCTAAACATAGTTGACAGGGTGTGAATTATATGAAAATCAATAAGTAAAATGCCTTCTGTCTGTTTTTGAGGTACAAGTCCAATGAATTAATATGTCTGTGCTCTACTTGGGTTTACTCGCTCTTCTTGAATGGCCTTGGAGGATTTATGTTTTGTGTTAAGTAAGGCTGAAGCTACTCATGTTATCTCACTCCATCAATAGCAAATACATTACCAATATCTAGTCGCTGCCAGCGCCCTATTAATTTACCACGACCTGTCCCTACAGGGGCAGAATGATTGTTGGAGGCAACAAGGTGTATCTGCTTACCCCTCTTTGGGACACGGTGTCGCTGCTTGGGGGGATCGATGCCCATTGAGCACGCGGGGGGGGGGGGGGGGCAGGTCTTTGAGGGGGCGGGCAGGCGGCCAAGCAGCCAGCAGGAGGAAGCCCTCCACCTCAGCTCGAGTGACGCTGTCACCTAAGAGGCCCCAGCAGGCCACGCGGAGACAAAGAAGGATGGGCCGCCTGGTGCCGGAGCCATGTCCTCTCACACAGCAACATGGGCCTCTGTCCCTCAAAGGTTGAAGAGGACACAGGTAATGGATATTTCGAGCTCCAGTTCATGACAGGAAAAACCTGCCGCCACTGACAGTTAATCGTCCGTCCGAGACGGGGCTGGAAGGGAGACGGGGGTATTTATATTCAGAGAGATGCGGGCAACTCGTGTCGGTGTCGTTTGAAAAGAGGAAAGAAGGGCTTTTAGTTTCTGAATAGATACGCAGTAAAAAGTCCAAACATTGAGTTTAGAATATTGCTGCAGTCTGCTGATGTGAAAGGAAAACAGAGTTCTTCTTACACAATCTGAAGAGGTCCAGAAATTATGGAAAACGTGAGCAAGAGTATTGCGGACCAACTGGTATTCGCTGGGGTTAGCAACCCCAACCGCCATAGCTAAAATCTGCGACTACTCCTTCAGAAAACGCTTATGACTGCATATTTTAATAGTTCAAGCACCCATTACACCTTGATATGCATTCCGTCTTAGCCCTACCTCAGAAATGAACATCCATGGTTTCCCTTAGCTCCAAATTAAGGGATACAGCCAATCGGCAACAAGGAAAAGGAATATTATTTCTGCATTGACTGCATTGCAAACACCAGTCAATAGAGTGTAAAGCCACCTTTGCATTTCCTTTTGAATGTTATAGATATGCTCTCAGAAAAAAAAATCCACAAATATGCAGGGGTTCTCTGTATATAAATTGAAAACTAATTTTTGTATTTACTCAGCTAGTCGTTATATATATCAACGACTAGCTCAGTCGTTTTTTTACTTAATACAAAATATTGAGACAAAAAACAAAAATGGAAGAGATCTGTAATTATTAAGTCATAGCCGCAACTTAATAACTCATGAGAACAACTTGTTTAATTCGTAGCCTTGATGACTTACTTATTAATTTTGTGGGAACAACTTAATTATAACAAGACATGGCCACAAATAAAACAAGTTGTTTTTGCAAGTTCTAAAGTCATGGTCTGAAGACGGAAGGTAGTGACCACAGATTAAACATGTCATTCTGCGAGTTTGAGACATGGCCACAAATTAAACAAGTCGTTCCCACTAAGATGTGGCTATGAATTAAACAAGTTATGGGTACAACTTACACAAGTTGTGGACACAAGTTTGTTTTTTTATTAAGCTTCTTCTTTATTACGGAGCCCAGACAGGCTCAGCAGACATCTTTAAATCACGCTGAAGTTATACATCTGGTGGGACTACCAGCAACACACACACATACAAATCATATATACTTCAATAACAAAAATGCCTTTTCCTTTCTTTTTGATCAAATTCATTAGGTAATTGTGGTTAAATCTCTACCCAGAACACTAAGCTTTACAGCACAAATTTGAAGAAACACTCAAGGTCACACATGTCGGTCCCCAAACAGCTCAGAGCGGGGGTTGTCAAGAATGGTGCGTTTTTGTTTTTCCCGTTGCGATGTGTTATTTAGAGCGGAAAACAAACAGGAACAGGCTTTCAGGATTTCCACCATGTGCATTAAGAAATGGGAGTTAACACAAACTGAGGAAATCAAGCTGAAGTGTAGAAGCCCATCAGCATTCTTCACAAGCTTTTTGTCAGAGTGCAAGGAATCAAAGCGACTAACTGGCAAAAACAACAACAAAAAAAAAAACAACAGAAGTCGTGCCGAAGTCATTTTCAGACCGAGATCTAAACGAGCATGATCAATCTTGGAGCTCAGAAAAGTTGGTGTGCAACTTTTTCTTTTTTTAAGGACTAACAGCTTACATTTATGAAAGAAGTTTTTTTTTTTTTTTTGAATTTGCGTGACACTAAAACCACACATCAACCCAGCGGTACTGATGAACTAGAGTAGGCGCATTGCCTACAGCGTCGTCAAAGTCTAAACCCGCATCAGCTGCGGCGCGTTTGGCTCGGTACAAAAAGGATCCCGCTGTTCCACATTTAGCAGCAGTTTGGAGGGTGTGTTGTTTCGGGCTTTTAGTGGAATTCAAGAGCCAACAAAGTAGGACTGATATCGTCTGACAAACTAAATGAACGGAGCTTGAACAAGGTGACATGTACCGTCTAATTTTCACACCAATCGAGGCGGTTCTAGCTTCTGCTGGCAGCGAAGAGTTGATAATGAAATAGTTTGCTGTTAGAGTGTGTTGTAGCCATCAAAACTTTGCTTTTTACACCAAAGAAGAGAATGATGACAACAAAACTTTTTGACAGATTATCTCCTTGACTCTGAGGGCTTGTATGGACAGATTGTTTTATTGTTCAAAAATGCACTGAAATATTTTTTTAAAGTATTTTTAATGAAAGGAAACGAGAACAGAAATGAATTGTCTTTAGTACAGAGCCCAACAAATGCAATGTTTACCTTCTTTTTTTTTCAGGGAAAGTGACGACTGTGTCTGTGGAAAGATTTGTTGATGTTTGCTACAGGTCTGGCAGCGCTTCCAAAGTGGGGAACAAAGGGGACAAGTGGTGGCTGAGACTAGTTTTGCCACACAGACTGGGCTGGGGGCAGTTGGGACTGGGGCAGGAGAGGACACCGGACTGCACCTGCCCAGTCCAGCTGAAGTGCCACACCTTAACCTGAACCCCCAGTAGCTCGCCCTGCGTCTCTTTAGTCATGGTGGTCACTATGACCGATCCTATGCCTACTGGCTGGTCTCCACAGGGGGACGAAACCCAGGATGAGGCAGCTGGGGGATCAGCCGAACCTCGCCTTCTTCTCGACACTCCACTCGCCGAGTCTCCAAAGAAGCGCAGAGAAAAACTCCACCACCAGGAACGACAAGAATCAGTAGGTGACATGGATGCAAGTAGGGATCTGTTTGACACTGACCTCCAGATCGATGGGAACCCCGGGGCCAAATGGAAGCATCCTGAGACCCTGCTCAGAAAGCCTCACATCAGGTGACTGGTGGAGAAGCTCATCCTCTCTTTTGGGATAAACAACAGCTGCCAGAGGGAAAAGTGCATCTGAACAGTTTCATTTATTCCTGCCCTTATTGAAGGCTTTGAGACCGAGCGAGACGGGATCCACTGGACCTCCTCCACAGCTGCTGCCACCCTGGCCCACTGGCACAGCCTGGCAAAAAATAAATATCTCCATAAGCCAGAAATAATGGGAGGAGGGTCAGACAGTGCTTATCTGTCTGCTCGTTTTACCTGCTTTGCAGCTCAGTTGAGCTTGTTAAATAAGGGGTTGACCTTTGTCCCTACCAACACCGACAAGTGGGCAAAACTGGAAAGCAGGCATGACCTTTAAGACTAATATAGGGGGATGAAATTGGCTCTCTTGTTTTAAAGCTGATCCTAGCAGGAAACCTCAGGGTTTCACTATCTGGACTCCCAACATGTGAGAATTTCCTCCCAAAACCAAAATTCTAATCAGGAAACATCTTGATTTTTTTTTATCACAATTTCAAAATAGATCAATTGGAACCAAACCTGAGTGAAGCTGAATGTTCAGCATTAAACAAATTAATTGAGAATGACCAAATTGTTATTTGGTCAGACAAAGGGAGCACAATTGTCATTCTGGACAAGCAGCAATATTTGAGGGAATGTAACAGACAATTATCTGACTAAAATTATTATTTGAAACCTTCCAAGCCTATCTACCTAAAACAATCAACAGTTTGCATGAGAATAATTTTATTTTGGTTAAACAAAAGGCATATTTATTACGACCATTGGAACCCAGTCCCTGGTTATTTTGCGTTTTACCAAAGATACAGAAAGAACCAGTTAAATGGAGAGTACCTCTTAAAAATCCCCCCGGGTACGCCCATCGTCTCAGATTGCTGCACCGAGATGTATTGGACAGCTCAGTTTATTGATTTTTATTTAAATCCATTTTCTTAAAAAACACCAGTTACATCAAAGATGCATGTCATTTTATTGAGATAATGAAAAACATCCAAATTCACCATCAATATCTGACAGCTTACACACAAATATCGCTACTGAAGAAACTACAAATGAGGTCCGGAACGTCTTTTGGAAGAATCCGGATGGAGGGAGACCACATAAGGAAATCATTCAACTTCATTTCCCATTCAATGGGATGTAATTTTCCAGGTTAAAGGAACTGCCATGGGGAAAGAGGTCTGCACCAGCCTATGCAAACATCTTCATGGAAAAGTAACAATGAACAAGATTAAAAACTTTGGTTCAGGTAGTTTGTGTCTAAAACCTTGCTATGTCCTTAAGCAATAAATACAGCTCTGAATCTGATTCCCAGTCTTGTGGCTGCTGTTGTCCATTTTATCCGCTTCCCGCTTTTAGAGCGGTCTCCAGACAGCTTGGTGTTCACATATGTGTTCAAAACGCACCACAGTTCCTTTCAACCAAACCGAGGCTGAGGTTTGTAGGTGGACCAGGGTTCACTTTTTTTGGTCCGGATCAGAATTTGATTACACCTCCTCAAACAAACCGGAGTTTCTAGGCAAACAAAGTAGAATTTGATTAAAGCAAACTAAGGAAGGCTGGTGTGAATGCACTCTTAAATTTACCTCGGTGACTCAGTTTTCTGCTCTTGTGCACCTCTTTTCATTCAACTCTTTTACTCACCTGTGTTGCATCCAGTAATCAGGACCCAATATTACTCATTGGGTTCAGTCATTTAATGTTAGCTCCTCCTATTGTCTTTAAGTTGGTTTCCTTGGCTCATTCTGTTTTTTATATTATTTCACCATCCTCAAACGGCCCTCTTCTCTGCATTTGGAGGCTCAACAACATCAAATCATGTCAGTGTGCTGCACACACGGCCAATACCAAATAGAAGTAGTAGTATTGATGTCGTGTCAAGAGCTGGGTGTATCCCGACAAAGTCCGGGTCAAGCCTACAAAGTGGTTTAGATTAGATTAGCAATGATCAATTCATGGTGTAATTTACTCAAATATTGCACTCAAACCCAAAAAGGTAATTTAATTTAACACAAATTAGTACAAATCTTAAAAGGTCTAAAGAGCATTCACAGTGAGTATCAGCAATTTGCATTGTTTTTCACCCCAGTCTTTCCATCTACCCGTCACTCAACTGTCTCTCTGTCTTTCTAGTTGTTTCCTCTAACTGTCAATTACCAGAAAACAGGGTTTGTGTGGAAGTGCGCAGAGGAACGCGTGTGTTCTCCAAAATGTAAATGCTGTGAATCAGTTGGGGGGAGAAAAAATAGAAGTTCTTACTTATGTCACTTTCCTGCGATGTTCAATCCCACTGAAGCAGCGAGACTCACGCTGCGAGTCCTGAAGATGCGACGGTGCATTAAAGCAGCTTTTAGAGGAGGAGGGGCCAAGTTAGAATGTTTGGAAGACGTCGAGTACAACATCGGTTTGGGATGCCTTAAAGTTGTTCAAAACACATTAAACGTGGTTATAGAACTTTTAAGCTTAAGTCATCTTCTGATGAAGCCACATAGTCTGAATAGATGGAAAAATCGAAAAGTTAACTTTAGTACATTTATAAAAGACTGCTTTTCTCCCCAGAAAAATCCTCACTTTACAACTTGACTGTTAACGCTTTGCAAAACTCTCATCTGCTATTTAGGTTTTTCAGAGTTGGAGAATAAAAAGCAAGGGATCTTTGAATATTTTTCTTTGTCCAATTTTTCTAACTTGTCCAGACTCCATAAAAACTAGTTTTCTCGATAAACCGGAGCCATTTTAGAAATGTCACTTCCTCCACCAGTTCCCTATAAATCTTACCTTCTGTGAGTGTAAAACTCAATAACAGAGCAATCTCAAGCAGAACAACAAAAAAGGAAGCGCTACTTAAAATTTTCTGTGGTTCCTATGAAGGAGTAAAACACACCCCATTAGGAAGACACCCAGAGTTCTGCAGTAAGCGAGGATCTGGACACATAGTTATTCCGGTGGGTGGTCATCCTCCAAGAATGCTGGAGCAGAGCTGCCTAGCAAACACTTTTTGACACAGAAACATCAGACAAGCAGAAAATTGAGTCTTTGATCTGTTCCATCAAGAGGGATCACTTGGTCATATCACAACCGCGGCTCAAAGGAAGCGTTCTGCATGCAAGAGCGCCTGGCGAATCAAAGGCAGGACGCGCGGCGCTGCCTTGATGGAAGCGGACAAACTCGACGTGATTTAACGGTAATAAATCCTGATTCTTTTCATCTTTCCTCATTTAGCCGGTTCACGCGGAAACAGCCATCTCTCTGAGAAGTCCTAGCGCATGATGCTGCCAGCTGCTCTCTTGATGTGCCTTTGTCTTCCGACGCTGCTCTGGAGGGGATTGAAGTTCCTCGTGTGAAATGATATTTGAGGTGATTAAAGCCAGTCGTTCAGTGATGATGGCAGCTCTAATGGAGAGCAGAAACCGTTCGTCCGGCCTGACAGCTGCTGGAGGAGCTCAGAAAGGCTCAGCTTTGGCATGAGGTGGGATGATGGATGGGATTTTTTTTTTTTGAGGCATTAAAAATGCCCATTGTGGTGCACCTTTATGATTTCTCTTGCTTTCATGGGTTCTAAAGTTAGAAACTGCACTCAAAAGAGACTCAGAATTTGTTCCTGAATTGTATAAAATATTGGAACATCTGTTTTAACAGAGAATGTCTTGGGTTGACCAACAAAACACACAGAGTTGACTGATTACTAGCCTGGTAAAAACCACTCCCTTTTTTTTAAAGATTTTATTGGCTCTAGTGGCCTTTATTTGATAGTTAACAGGAAAGTGGGAAACGAGAGAAGGGGAAGACATGCGGCAAAGGTTGCCAGGTCAGGAATCAAACCTGCAACGGCCACGTCAAGGACTAAGGCCTCCAAATGTGGGTTGTGCTTAACCCCTGCGCCACCACAGCACACCACAAAGTCCATAAGTAAGTCCATAAGTCCATATCACCCACCCCTATCAGACAGGAACCACAAACTAGTATATGATAAACATATAGACTCATATCAATGAAATTCCTTTCAACTTCTGTCTTATTATCCATAGGTGAATGTGTTTATATCTCTGCACATACAGCCCCCTTTTTCTACGCTTTCTCCCCGACTGCCATCTGGAACATTCCTCAACCACAACTTTGTGGAAAGAGTACAACAGCCACTGGGAAATTTGCCAATTATAGTGAACACCCACCGTGTATTTGTGTTTCAGAATTTGTGGATCGACCTATTGGTGGATTTTACTGTGGAATGTAACTGGGGACTGTAACTGGGGACTGGAAAGAGAGTGCCATTCATTTACTTGGCACTGATTGGTTGTACCCCAAAGAACAGAAATTTTCTTAATTTTTCAGGTGTGTTTTAGGCTACACCTAAAACCATCATACACCATGGTTTTAGGATGATCCTACACCATCCTACACCTGGTGTAGGATGGAAACAGTAGTCTTAAAATATTGTTTTGTTCCAGGACAGAAAACATTTAAATGGAAAATCTTCTGTAGTAGCCTGGCCATTGCATTCCAACTCAATTTAGCTCGATTCTAATCTCTCCACAACTCCAGGAAGCAATCATATCTGAATAACTGAGGCTTCAGTCCTCTGGACCAGTGGTCCCCAACCTTTTTGGGGTGTTGGTGTTCCCGCTAAATCCTGAATATACCCAATTTGGGTTGTCTTGGAGTTTCTATCGCAACCTGTGGGGTTTTTCCTGTCTGGGAACGAGAATACGACCTGCTGAATGTGACAGGTAGCCAATCAAAAAGCGCGGTGACGTAAAAACAGAGGGGAATCCCAAACAGCTGACATATCGCGCAACTGAGTCCGGTGGATATCAGAGATGATATGTGGAAATGTTTATTATTAAATCTAAAGGTCATTATTATATTTATTCAGTTAAAAATGTTAACTATGAAAAAACATTTTCACCTCCAAATCATAGTGCAGCAAATAGAGCGGCTGCTCCCGTCGCCTTTTATCCACCGCCTTTTCTTTTTGTTACGTCTTTTATCTCTTAAAATGACTCCACAAACTATCAATGTTGCTTCTACAACATCATCCATGTTTGGTTATTCTAAATTCCCGCTATGTTGGGGGTTTTGCTGGATTATCCTCTGGAATCGGGATGTTCGTGACTGGAATCGGTTTATGTAGCTCCTGCCTTGGACACACGAACCGATCGAACCTGTTGGATTTTTATCAGCTCTGTGGTCACAGAGGTTTGGAGAATCGGGAGACAATTCTTAAATCTTTCCGTCTAAACCAGACTTAAGACTCACAAGCTCTATTCATCTCCTCTCGACCATTGCCCAAACGCTCTGACTCTGGTCGCTATGGTAACGTTTACATATCCCTTCAAAATAACATACAGATGCGCCACAAAAATGAACATTTTACTTTCGTGAAAACTTTAACTCACGATAATGACTAACGGGAGCCCTGAGCTTGTTTCTCTGCAACGAGACGGTCCCATCTGGGAGTGATGAGAGACAATGACACCCGAAGTGTTGCTTATATTCACAGCCTGCTTGGTCTCTACGTGTCGAAGCAGCTTGAAGCTTCATTGCCTCATTAGAAGCCGGTCGCCACATGTTACGCAGAGCGGCTTGTATTGTGGGACTCACCTACCGGTCCGGGATGAATCCATTCTCCTGTCTCTTCTCTGGGCCTTTTCCTCTTTGCAAAGAAACTTTCCAAAGACATCTGATCTGTTTCTTACTCATTTTGCTGCTTGTGGCCTCAGTGTTGGTAACCGAGAGAATCCAGTTAAAGGATTTTCAAAATAAAAGATCCTCCAGACTCAAATAATACATAAAACGGAAATATTTCACTATTTCTTGCGCGGTCCGGTACCAATTGGTCCACGGACCGGGGCTTGGGGACCACTGCTCTGGACGAAGTGAAGCGTAGTACAAGTGGCTGGTTTTTACCAGGCTACCTTTGTAGTAGATTTCAATTCAGGCTTTGAACGGTTTCATACTACCCCAAAGCGAAAAAGAATGTAGAAGCAGCACACTGTTTAAGTCTTAATGTCTTAAGTCTTAATGGATGCTGCCATCTATGGATCAATTTTAAAATTTGTTGAGCAATTGAAGTCGAAAGTATTGTTACAAGACAAAAGGTGAAGGTTTGATTAGCTCCATCCAAAGAGTCAACACTGCTAGCTATAGCCATTGTTCACATCTGGATTTACTACGTCTGGCTTCTTCTGGTGCAGAATTATGACGCATGTCTTACCTGACACCAATAATGTAAAAGGTGGATTAAATGTGACATGTCCAAAAGAAGCTTCGAAAACTATCGTATGCGTATCTGATTTAGTAGCTGAACCGCCAAACCCCCGAATTCTTTTTTTATTTTTCTTGAAGTTTACAGACTGGACAGGTCACCAGTCTGTCGCCTCTCGCCCGGAACGTTAGTTTGAGATAGGCACCAGCAACCCTCCTGACCCCACTAGCGACAAGGGTGTAAAGAAAATGAATGGATGGATGGATGGATGAAGTTTAAATATTCTAATGTTATTTCTTTTCACAAACAATAAGTTCTACCACTTGATTTCAAATAGACATTAAGGTTCATATACCAGATGTAACATATCTGGTATATGTTACAGTCTGACCCCTCTCTCAAATTACTACCCTTTTTTTCCATGGCGTTTTCAGAGTGGGATCATCTCACACATGTAAGAGCTATGAGATTTCTGAGTGTGCGCACTCACACGTAGAGCTGCTTGCATCTACACTTTCAAGCTCCGAGCTGCCATTACCCCTGGGGCCCAGTGCTAGTGTCAAACATTTCCACTTTAAAAGATACTCATCAGTCGTTTGAATTTGCTTCTTTGTGTCTGTCACTCACTGCGGCTCCTTGTATAACAAGCTGCCCTCCACCCTGTGCTGACGAAGACGTTTCCCAGTTCCAGCAGACCGATGTGACGCTCGCTGCCTGGAACAGAACACAGTGAGAGCCAATTATACCTGTTTCCTCTGGCACCTTCCATCTTTTCTTCTGTGGCTAACAGAGGATAATGGAGGTTTGCATTGACAGGGACAACAGAAACCTTTGTCCAGGTTGTCCTAGGACTGCAGGAAACACCCTTCCTACCTCTCTATTTATCTACGGTTGAAATAGATCAAATCTAGGCCCTTTGGTTATGAGTCAGTATACGCCTAGAAGCACCTTATGATGGAAAATCATTTAATGTTTAAGAATTTTTCTTCAGATAGTTTAGAGTCCGACATAACAGGCATTTTTGTAATCATTTCAAAAATTATTACATGTAACAAAAACGAGGTAATGATCGGTGAATCACTTTGAAGCTAACAAAGGTTTCTTTATGGATATTAAGGAAGCCCTCCTGAAAAACCCTCCTGAGACCAAGTGTGGCTGACTGAGTAATGCAATGGTGATAGATTGTGGACTATGTTTAACAGAGAATAAAAACAACATATCTACAACAGCCACCAGACTGTCTTCTGTGTATTTTGGATTCCCCCTCCATGTTTACGTCACGTTCAACACCACACACGCAAAGACAGTCCAACACGCTGACTTGTCCTGATTTTAGATCAGAGCAGTCCCGATGCTCTTTTGAGCGGAACACACTGCTCACACTGTCTCTTAAGATTGACAGAAGGAAAAAATCTGGACAAAAATTGGCACAAAGGTTTTGCAGCTTTGTGCCAGCTAGTCTCTCTGTGGACTGAGCAGGCATTCACAGGGGGTCGTGGCTCTGTGTGTGAGTTTAACCTTTTAACCACTTTGATAAGATTTAACAGCTGGTGTAAAACAATCTGGTTCTGCCAACAGAGTAGAGCTTCCTCTTGGGACAGGGTCATAAAAACATATGTCTTTATTCTAAAGAAAATAACACTTCTTTGATCTTAAAAACAGGTTTTTACTGGAACATAGTCAACTAGATTTAAATGAACTTAGCTAAAGACAGTCCCCTAATTTGAATACAGCAGAGAAGAGAAACACGCCCTCCCTTTAAAAGTATAGGACCTGTAACCTTAACTTCAGATCGCTCCGGGGTTACCCGTGATGCTGACTCCAGGGAACGGTGCGTCGGTGAAATGGTTCCCTGTAAGTTTGTCTTGGTGTGTGGATGTCTGTGGAGTGAGGTAAATATTGAATTGGATGCTGGTTTGTGATTTTATTGAGTTTTGTCAGTTTCATTAGTTGTTTGTCTAATAAATGTTGTTTATGTTTGGACCTTTGAAAACATTTGTCTTTGTCTTTATGATTCAGCTGATACAGTGACGTCATCAAGGAATCTGGGCAGAAGAGAGAATAAAACGAGTCAAAAGATTTTAATTCTTCCTCTTCTGATTAAAATTAACACTACCAATTCTTGTTGTCTTCTTCGTCTTTTCTGCCAATAGTAGCATCCGGTTGTGGATCACGAGACTTGTGTGATGCAAAAAAACAAAACAAAAGTGTTTCCGTTGGAGCGTTGCGAAATACACAAATTTTGATAGTCAAAAACAAACCTTATCCTAGGGAAACAACTTTTTTATTAAAAAACTTTTTTTTTTTTTTTTTCGAAATTGCAGCGTTAAGCAAATTTATTTTCAGAATTCTAATTTGCACAACTTTATGATCAGTGGAAACACAGCTATTGTTCTTGAGTCATATTGGGAGGAAGGCCACTCACCTGAATGCATGAATACAATGTAAGTTAAAGAACGGATAAATTGATGGATGTTTTTAATCTTAGTTTCATTAACCTGTAATTAAGACAATCTAAATAATCTTATAAACAAAAAATGTATTATAGTATCATCTATTTATGGCATTTTTTTTTACACCAATCAAAGATGGCCAAAACATCTACAAGGTAGCACTAAAGAAAATATAAAAATACTGGGAATTACTGGTTAAATCAGAATGAATTAACACGATTCAGAGGTCAGAGTGAAAATGTATTTCAGGGATGGAAGACAGCTGGCATGCTGGAGGTATAAGTGAAGCTTGAGGAGTTGAGTGTGTCGCATTCAATATTTTCATGTAAACACCGAATCTCATATATCTCAGTGTCGCTCACTCTATGCTGTCACGAAGTAAGCAGCTGTTTTATGATTTAGGAAAAAATGCGTGATTAATTTACTCCATGCTGCAGACGCTCCACCATGTGATGAGCACAAAACAACAGCATGTGGGCTGAAAAAGAAAACAAAAGTGTAGCTTCTCCCAGAAGTGTCAGGGAAATGTTGGATTCAGATTAATTCATCAAACACAATTAAGTTCAAACATGGCTAAAAAAAAAGAAAAAAGTTAATAATTTTGTTCTTTAAACATGAAATCAAAATGTACAGGTTGTGCCTTGCTGCATATCTCAATAAGGATTTATTTTAGTTTTTGAAGAGCCGTTTTCACGATCATCCACCGGACTCAGTTGCGTGATATGTCAGCTGTTTGGGATTCCCCTCTGTTTTTACGTCACCGCGCTTTTTGATTGGCTACCTGTCACATTCAACAGGTTGTAATTTCGTTCCCAGACAGGAAAAACCCCACATGTTGCGATAGAAACTCCAAGACAACCCAAATTGGGTATATTCAGGATTTAGCGGGAACACCAACACCAAATGTATATCGATGCTAAGTAATTCAGTGATTTATTAACTAATGCAATTATTTTAGAGTTTAAGAACTAAAGAATTGGGGTAATGTGCCCTACTGACAGATAAAACTATGGACGAGTTTCTCTAGACCTTGTTGGGACATTAGTTCTTTTTAATCCCACAAAATATTATTCAGTTGATAGAAGACTGACTTTGTTAATTGTTTTATGTGTTTCCAAAAGTTCAGGTCCATCTCTTCACCCAGATTTCTGTCTTGATCAGTAGGTTCTAACTGTAATACCTTAAGCTGTGTGTTGACTCTTAATCATTCCTCTTTAGGTCCAAAAATAATTATTTACGTTTTGTTTCTACTCAGCTGAATAAGGTAATGGCAAGTCCACACATCGATTTGTTAGCAATGATTTAGAGTGTGTCAACCTCCAAACTGAATTTTTTTCATACTTTTTGCTCAATCAGTGAAGCAGCCCTGCTGTATCCAGTTCTGCTTGCCAGTGCTATTCAGCATAAACACACACACACGCACACATACACACACACACAGACTTCCCTACTCTTAAAAGTGTCAAGGATGAAAAGCAAAAACATTTGCTGCAATTTCTATTTTTATTTTCACACTGTAACTTGAGAAACTCACACAGATTAATGCTTCCTACTTTAGCAGTGCTGAATGGAGAATTCCAGGCAATGATTTTCCCTCCCTTGAAATGAATACACAGCACTGTATTGTAGTAACTGACTCTATTATCCAGACAGACTCGCGGTGATGAGTATTGACATGCATAGCGATCGAAGACGTGACCTCCTTGTCCTCTTCGGTGCGGGATGAAACGTCGGAGCATTAGCATTTCCTGCTGTGAATATTGCAGTCCATATTAGTCCCTGGTGACTTTATGTAATCCTGCAAGTTGTCAATGCAATTTGTTCTGAGTATTCGGAAGACTTGGAGAATGAATAATAAAGCAGAAAGTTTTGCCATTAGATATTTTGTTTTTCTGAGACTGACATGTTGGTGCTTGTCTCTACCGGTTTCACCCAACTAGATAACGGTGCTTTTGACCTTTTGGATTTGCTAAATAGGTCCATGTCTTGGCAGGATCTCTCACTTGCAATGATATGCATGCCAGAACTTTTGAAGAAGCAAACATAAACGTGAAAAAGTAACTGTGGACATTTAGCCGACTTCACCAGGCCTGTGCCAAAGATCATATGGATCGATTTTTAGTACCTAAAGCTTCGGTAAGTATAAGGAGAAAGAGTCAGGGTCTCCAAGCAAAATAATTGTAAAAAGAAGGAAGTATGACCATGATTATTTAAGAAATGGATTTGAAGATTCTCCATGGCCACAGTGTTGTCTGCAAAGTTTCAGGATTTTTTTTTTAATTATTATTATCTTTTTTTACATGACTTGCAATTAACTGTGGTCATTGCAAGTCAAGTTTATTTGCTTAGCACATTACAGAAACAACGGAGTTCTTGGTAAAAACGTAATGTAAGAGCTAATTATGAAACAAGCAACAAACATGACATCATCAAGAATATTCATTATCAAAAATATATTAATCAATGTTTAAGTTCCTAATCAGAGGCAACTCTAAGAAAGTGAGTTTTATCATTGACTTAAAGGAACTCAGTGTTTTTTCAGTTTTGCTGTTTTCTGGAAGTTAGTTGCAGATTACAGGAGCATGAAATATTGTTTCTGATGATCCAATAACCTAAATAATGTATTAAAACAATATATATCTACTTACCTGCCTACCTATTTACTTATTTACCTGTCTACCTTCCTATTTTCTTACTCACCTACCTTGCCAACTACCTGCCTTTCTACCTTCATACCTACCTCTCCACCTACCTACCTTAACTCCCTACCTATCTATGCTAATGTGATCATTTACTGATTGTAGCAAGTGGAGAGAGTCTTAACAAAATGTGTTCAGGCTAACAGATCACAGTAGGAGGTGCAACCCATGCAAAACGACATTTAGAGAATATTGGAGAGCGCCGAGAGCAGCCTGGGGCTGCATGGTGCTCGCTGATGCTATCACACCATCACTGCTCTTGTGCCTAATCGCTGTGGCTAATGACAGGAAATGAAATCACCCACTGAAGACCAACCCGCTTCCCACAGAATAATTACTGCTGTTGACCTTGTGTCTCTCTCTGGTGTGTGCGTGCACTGAGAGAACCCTCTCTGCACACTTATTCACTACATACCACGGGCTAATGCGGGCCGCCCTATTAAACTCCAACTCATTACAGACAAATGGAAACAGAGGGGGGGGAAAAGGACTCAATGATTTTACTTTGTGTTTGGAGCCAGGTAGAAATGAAAGGCTTCCACTGCTTTGTGTTCATGCAAACAACAATTTGCACAGATGGTGTGATGATCAGCAGCAGGGCCTGATGGAAAATATGAATTGATCAATTTTGTGAAAATTTCCAATAAATGCTGTTGAATTTCATTTCCCTGAAAAAATGATTGCTGACTGTCTCGCACTGTTTCTTATTGTTTTTATTTTTATTTTTTCAAACTGGTGTTTTTTTATAGTGCAGTTCCAAATATCCATATACAGTCAAAATTTAGCAGCAAAAGGTTTTTTTTGAAAAGTGTTTGATTACATTTCTAATCATTAACTCGATTGAAATTTCTATTTGAGCCCAAAGCTAATTTATGAAATAATGAAAGTGTGACATGCTGTGTGTTTACTTTAGGCATTGTGTTAAAAACTGCAAGATTTTTGTTTTATGCTGTGTAATACTCCAGAAATGAGTTTGCAGTATGCTGCAGTTTCTGTTGAGCCTTTGGATATCAGCTCAGAATTGTTCTGTGAGAACATAAACTTTAAGGTACAAATAATTAAGAATTATTCGAAAGTATGCATTGAGATGCAAATTATGAAGAGCATTTAAGCCTTTTATGGTAATAGATTTTCTTACCGAGGTACAGATCTGTTTGTTGATTTACAACACCTGAAAACAAGAAGAAATCAAAGTTATAGGAACCGACTAGTGTAGCTCATAAAAAATGAAACACACAAAAAAAACCAGTGAAATCCATTTCTTCTTTTTTTTTTTTTTTTTTTTTTTTTACAGAACATGAACTTGCCACTTTTAATTCCCGCCTTCATGCTGATGACACATATTGTGCTTTCTTCGGGCAGAGCGACTTACAAAGTCAAAGTGTGTGGGTCGACCTTGGGAGAGCTGCTGGGTGCCATTGATTTGTTTACCTGTGCTCTGCTGACAGTTTCTCATTAGAGTTTCTTTTCTGCACAACACTTCCAGGAGAGGAGACCAGAGTCTGCACTTCACAGCCCATGATATGTGATCAATATGGCTGATAGATTGGCACTGGTGAAATAATTCCGTCGAATGGATGCGAGCGCTCCATTTAGTAGCAACAATAAGGCGCCCTTTGTGACCGAGACAGCTTTGTGTGGCTGTTTGAGGAAGAGAACAATGTGTCAGAGTAGGAGCCTTGTTAGAAGCACTTTGGGGGACAAGAGTGACTGCAGGAGAAATTAGGTTTTATTCTATTGTTGTTGGAGTTGTGAAAGTGTGCCGCTGCAGAAAACGCCGCTTGCTGTTTTTTTTTTCTTTTTCTTTTTCTTATAGGAAACATTAATGGAGTTTGTGTCTCGCATCAAAACAAGCGGTAATAGAGTAGTTTGGTTAAAACTGTGAGCTCAGTGTCATTGGAAGAATTTGTTTTTGAGATAAAGTTGTCAGAATTATAACACAAAATCTTAACATTTCCATAAAAATTACTGTTATGTTTATAATTTATTGCATTGCTTTGCTTTCATAAAGAACAAATTTGATCAGTCCGTTTTCTTCATCCGCTGAATTATAACAAGAAATTGAAAAAGACCCCGACAAGATCTCCTGGATTAGTCATTAATATGCTCTTGACGGTACGACCATAGAAGTAAAGGTTCATTACTCTCACACTCTCACTGTGGGTCATTCAGTTGGAATGTCTTTATTACCTTGTATGTTCTTAAACTCCGAAACCAATTCTCAGAAAGCCTGAAATGTGCAGAAACTGACGTCTAAACAATAAGGTTGCATTTAAGTTTTTTCAGTGTGTGCTTTTTGTGGCGAACACTCACTCAGTCGCTTTCTGCATAAACCATGCAAAACAAGTAAAATTGCTTCTCGTTGCCTTGAAAGTCTGTCTCTCCTCCCTCAACTCCTCAACTAGTTTACATCATCTTCCTTTCTCTGTTTGAACAATCCCACATGGTCACAAGGAGGCGCTGTTGTCACTCTCCCCACAATTTACCAGCTCACACCAAACACGTGTCGGTTACACAGGGCGCACCCTTCTGAGGTGTTAAGATCGCCCCTCATCTGCCATCTCAGGGCCGACCGTTTTGGTAGGAGGTAAAACTCAGCCTCCTCCCAGAATTGTGTTCCTCCGCATCATCGCGGTCTAATCACACCTGAGGTGACGCGACCCCCGCCTCATCCCAGTCGGATTTTATGAGAGTTGAAGATAAGGCGCCAGCTTCTGTTTAAATCATTTAGCCCAGAGTAACTGCGAGGAGGATCTCCGATCTTGATGTCTTGATTGAAACGAACTCAGGAGTGCTGCCAGAACAGTACACACACACACACACACACGCACACGCACACACACACCACCTGACACCCTGAGGCCCTGAACAGGCCATCTCTACCTGCAGTCAATATCATATTTAGTGGGCTTGTACAGTTGACAGAGTGGGCGGCCGTTCTCCAGTGATCAAAGTAGCACTTTGTCAATGTAATGGCCTGCTGTTCGTCATCTTTTACACCCGTATCGCTGATCGCTTTGTTTACACCCGTGCTGCTGCCCTTGCGCTCGGCCATGACTGATATGAAAACGCTGACGCCATAAACCATAATGATTTTCACCGCGACAAATGCGTGTCGCGGCCACTTTTACAAACAGGCCTTTGTGTCAGAAAAACAACGAGCGTCTCGAGGAAGACGCGTTGGCCGACAGGTTTGAACTCCACGTCGACGGGAGGGGTTATTTATGAAGACAAGAAGCAACAGATGGGAAGCGTATCTATAAATAAGTCGCTCTCCTGAAAGGGAGATTAGCGCGTTTGAGCCGCTTTTTAATGGTCTCTGGGAGAGATTATAAAGTAAGCTGATTCATAATGTGTTTCCTTTTTGCTGGGAAGCGGAGGGGACAGGACTGTGAGACAAATCAGATCAAGAGAAAGTCTCCTACGCGCTTCAAACGGGAGGTTTGGGGAAAAATATCAATCCAAAATATCGATACCAAATTGGTATCGGTATCATGGTGAGTTAAAATGTATTTTAGTTTTGTATTGTACTTTCTCCACTGTACCAACATTTTTTTGATTTACTCTTGTGATTCTTTTTTGCACTTTCATTATTTCAGAAAAATAATGATGTCCTGTTTTTCTATCCTCTCTGTTTATCATGTTGATGTGTTATTAAAGTATTTTCTACACTCCTATCAACTTTGCTCTAGTTCTTTTCTGTTTTAAAAAAGTAATTAAAAAAAAGGCAAAAAAACAAACAAACAAAAAACAAAACAGAAACACCTAAAGATCAGAGGTTTGATTATATGTCAAACTTAAGGAAAAAGTATTGGAATCAGTATCGGTATTGGCGATACGGGCGGTGTATTTACTTGGTATCGAATTGAAACGAAAATGTGCAGTATTGCAGAGAAAGTACTTGTAAAAAGTACTTCCTCTGCTGAACTTGTAAAAATGTCCATGCCCCTTCTGATGTTCCAACAGTTCACATTACAACAAAATATTCACAATATGTTGCTATGGCTTTAAGTTGAAGCTGACTACTTAGGCAGACCTGTGAAGACGGTAGGTATGTTTTCATTACAAATGTGATGGAAAGAGATTGAATAGGAAACACAATTAAAATTCCACGTGAATACGTTTGTTCATGCAATAAAAAATATGCCATGCCATCATCCTCCTACTACTTCCTGTCTTCGTCTGTTCCTCCAGTAATGACATGCGGTTTGTTAATGATATGACTAGTGTTCTATGGAAAAAGTGTTTCCATTGCAGTTTTACGAAAAACATTTATTTCAACACGACCAAAAACAACCATCTCTTCTTAGCACAAAACTTTAACCAAAAATTAATTTTTCTGAAATTGGCATGTTTTCATTAAGCAAATGTATTTTCATAATCCCAATTTGCACAATAATATTTTCAATGGAAACACAGCGACTGCTGCAGTAATGAATGCGACTAAACTTAAACGCATGGATGAGTTTCTCCAGATCTTACTGGAACATTAGTCCTTCAATCCAGGAAATGTCTCTGCAAGTGATAGAAGGCCGACTTTCTAACTGTCTTTATGTTACTCCAGAGGTTCGGGTCTGAGTTCATCACTATGGATGGATTTCAGATCTTATTTTTAGTTTCTAGCTGTAATAACTGAAGTTGTGTTGACTCTTGATCATTCCTCTTTATGTTTGAAGATAATTACCTCAGTTTTGCCTTGAACTGCAGTCAACCTCCTTCCAATAGAGTTATACTTACAATCACTGTACAGAACAGCTTCATTTGTACTGGGATTGCATTGAAAGCAACTGGTTGCCCTGGATTTTTATTAACTGGTGTCAGAGTGAAGGTCTCATGTAAAATCCTATTAAACTACAATGACTGTTGCAGACTGTGGATCTGAAAATTTTCAAAAAGTATGGCTACCTTTTGAGGCAGTCTCCACCACTTTATTGCTTTTCTCTGCTGTCTGTTTGACACCTACAGATCTCACCAGAATGCACATATTTGAGTTTTATTCATAAGAGGAACAACATTAACACCTAGAGCGTTTATTTGTGCACAAGTATATCAAAATAACAGAGGGCAAATTTGAAACTTCACGGAGGATATAAATGGAGATGCAAATACATCCAGTCCTCTTGCTTTTAGCCTCCAGGTCACATTTCCTTCGAAGTTATTGAAATAGCATGGAGCCAGAAGAAGAAGAAAAAAAGAAAACTCAATTATATAAGCAATGCTGATCAGCCTACAGATAGCCGCCCACCTGAGGCTGCCTCTGCATCTTCCACATATATTGACAGATTTCTTATCTTTTTTCTCTCTCTCTCTTTCTCTAGATTTTCAAACAAATGTGGAGATTGTGTACAAATCCTGTTTCCCTACCATCTGTTGAATTCCTAGCAAAATGCAATTCCACATATATTTTGTGCTTCCTGGAGAAAAAGTTAATTTATGGACAGGATTTAGGAAAAAGAAAAAAAAGATAAAACGTCTCCAGCCTGGATAAACTCTTTAAATGTCACTGTCTGTTTTCTGTTAAGAGAAATAGAGCCTCACTAAGTAACAACCAGAGCATTGTATTACAGTGCTCCACAGATGGCAGAGCTCCTTTTCTAATGAATTCGCAAACACGCCCAGGAGAAAACATGCTTGACCTGTAGGAAGGTGAATGGATTTCCTGAAAAGTATTGACAGGGTTGTCCTAACAAGAAAAAGCAACCTAAGAAGTCATGCACTCCTCTATAATTGCCTAAAAGACTAAAGAGGACAATTACCGAGCCTCCTGAGATGTTCTGTAACACAACTGATCGCTGTGACATTTGTGCTTTCCTATGGAAAATTAGGGACTATGACCCTTATGTTGCTGATGGGCATGGAGTCTAATCTCAACGGAAATGTTGCACTTAAAAACATAATGCAGCAATGTAGAACATTGTATCTTTTGTATTTTGGTCAACTGAAACGGTTTAAAATGTATTTCCTGCTTACGTACAGGTTGGAGGTAGCACAGCTAGCTTGCGTAAGACATTAGAGAAGTTATTTTTGCTTAAAACCAGAAAATTACTCAAGTTGGAGTCAAATTGAAGTCTACTTAGGGCTGCATCCTTCGAAGGCAGCATTTGGAGGCCGATTTCGTCACAGCCGTGAGACGAAGGCCGTCCAAATTTAAAGGCTCCTCCCACAAATTTGTTCATCTTTTTATGGATTTAATGGTCTGGTGTATCCTTCACAGCCTAATAAATCCCAAGATTCATTGCAGGTCAAAAGGGAGATTTTTGTTCTTGTTTAACAAATTGGTGACACCTACAAGTATATTCAAATCAGGTGGGAGAAAAAAAACAAAAGAAAAAAACGTAGTGTTTGTGTTGTTAGGCACAGACATTTTAAAAAATATATATATTTGAAATATCTTGTTTAAAATTTTTTAAAAAAGAAGAAGGGATTAAAAAAAATTATTTTAATCCTAATTTTTACCATCTTGTGCGTTGTGCTGTCATGATTGCTAGGCAACAGGACATACGCCGAGGTAAGGAAGACAATAAATAAGAAGGCTGGACTGTCCAATTTCATATGTGTGTCAATGATGAAAGACCTGAGTGGACCGAGATTACTGACATTATTGCTAACATAATATTACTTGATATTTGCATTTTATGGTTTGTATCTCATTAAATCAATGACATGCACAGTACTGTGTGTAACGCATTTAGTGTGTGAATGCACACAGTGAAGAAAATGCATACGATTGTGTAAGGTTACTGGTCGTTGGCGTGGTTACTGATCGTTGGCGTGGTTACTGATCGTTGGCGTGGTTACTGATCACAATCCTGGTGTTGAGTTTCCAATTGAGAACATTTGTGAACTGAGCTTCCTGATAAACCGCCCAAATGTGGCGAATGATACACGGGTGAGTCTGCACATGTCTTGTTAAAGAGGATATATACAATAAAAAAAGTCTTTTTTTAATTTATTTTTTATTTGTACCACTGTTCCCTTTTTAAAGCTTGAACAGCATGCCTGATTTTTATCAACAAAGGCCACTTCTAAGGCATATTTACCAAGAAGGCACCTCTAATAATTTCTGATTAAATATTAATCTGCTGTTTGGGTCTGTCAGTGGTTACCAGAGGTCATAGTCAAGTCGGCACCTTGTGTATCTATTTCGGTTGTAATTATGTACAAGGAAATGGAGAAAATAGCTTCTATTTGCACTAAAACAATAAATGCCTGGTGAGTCAAAGTGTTTCTGTTGCTCGTCACAGACTTATATTCTCACTGCTATGTTTCTTGGCAGTGTTCCTTCAGATGCCCTGTGCTATCTGGAGAACATCTCTAGAATTTTACGTTAAATAAGTTATAACAATACAAACTATCAAAGTATTTTTTGAGTTTTTAAAGAATGAAACCCTTTAAATTTGTTCGTAAAGAACCGTGTCACTATTGTACTTTTTTGTCGCAAAAATCAGTTAGTTTAATTTGATATTTGACAACTATCTTGCCAGATTAGCACATTTTAAAACTGATAAATGATTTCTTTACAGTTAATAATGAAAAAAAAAAGAAAACATGTACAACATCATACAGCTCTTGCCCTCTGACTGATTAAATCAGCCCGTCGGCCTCCCGGAGCCTGCTTCTGGATGCTCTCCCGATTAAATTAAATATTGCACTTTATTTGATTTACCCTCTAAAGTACTACATAAAATATAATATCATTCCGCATTATTACCTAATGTTTCCCAGTGGGGCTGAGATTCAAAATGTATTTTAACTGGGTTTATTAGTTTAGCTGAAATTGTGCTCTCATGGTGCACAACAGCAGGAGAGAGCCTCCATATTGTAATCTGCTGTTGATGGCTTTATGAGGTCTTGCAAGGGAATGTTTTCAAACTTAGTTTTCTTTATTTAGAAAAAAAAACACCTCTGTCTACTGAATTGTCTTTGGAACTGTCCTTAATTGTGGATGTTGACATTTTAGACCATTTATAGCCATCTATTTACCATAGAGGTCTTTCAAGCTTTGTTTGACGGATTCTGGGCTACAAATCTGAAATATTCCAGATTTAAAATATTTAATATTTTAAATCTGAAATATACAATTTTTCAGATTTAAATAGGGAAATGCACTGAAATTTGTATATTTTGAAGTTTCACTAATAATATCTGTCCTTATGGATCAGTGATGCTAATTAGCTTCATACCTAGCTTATTGTGAATACAGCCAAAGAAGTATATGAATACCACAAATGTTGGTTTTTAATACATATATTCCTAAAGATACAATAGGAAGTACTTTGATAGCAACTAGTGGTCGAAGTGTGAACTACATGTGGTTCATTGAAACATCACCACCAAACATAACGCCGCATTGATTTTGGCTGATAAACACAGTACAAAATCTTAACCTCGAGCTAGATTCTGTAATAAAAAAAGACATATTTAGGCTTAATAGTTTAATCTACAACTGATATGTCATAATAGACAATATGTGACCAAAATTACAAGTTAATTCTAATTTTGGGTTTGAAGGTTTTTAGCAACGACAGGCAACTAAGGAATGAAAAGAGTAGCACTAATATTAATAGGTATGATGTGACATTTAGATAGCGTAGTAAATTATGTGCATACATTTTGATTGTGCGAAGTTAAATCAAAGAATTACTTAAGATCATGAAAAAATCACATAAATGATAATGAATACTTAAGTAGACGTCTAGAATACACAATTGTGTTGAAGTAACTACAGAAGTAGATGAAGAAATTCAATTTGTAACACTGACTTCATATTTTAAAAAGGGAGCTAGGAGTTCATGGGACTGTGCACAAAGTGAAAGGAATTTAGCATTATTAAGCTGCATTTAAAATGCTGTATTTCAAAGTTTTGTTTGAGCAATAGCACCATCAATGAAGTAATCAATATACTGTAGATTGAAAAGGCTCTCTCATATCTTAAGTGCCTAGTGGGTTTAATTAGCATTACAGCTAAATTTACACTAATGACAGGTGTAATGTCCAGGATTGAGCTACAACATAGAAAAAAAGACCGATTGAAAGGGGGGATGGATAAAAAAATATACAGGTCCTTCTCAAAAAATTAGCATATTGTGGAAAATAATGAATAAAGTTCATTATTTTCCATAATGTAATGATAAAAATTAAACTGTCGTATATTTTAGATTCATTGCACACCAAGTGAAATATTTCAGGTCTTTTATTGTTTTAATACTGATGATTTTGGCATACAGCTCATGAAAACCCAAAATCCCTGTCTCAAAAAATTAGCATATTTCATCCGACCAATATAAGAAATATGTTTTAATACCAAAAAAGTCAACCTTCAAATAATTATGTTCAGTTATGCTCTCAATACTTGGTCAGGAATCTTTTTGCAGCCTTCAATGCGGCATGGAGGCAATCAGCCTGTGGCTCTACTGAGGTGTTATGGAGGCCCAGGATGCTTCGATAGCCTTAAGCTCATCCAGAGTGTTGGGTCTTGCGTCTCTCAACTTTCTCTTCACAATATCTCACAGATTCTCTATGGGGTTCAGGTCAGGAGAGTTGGCAGGCCAACAGTAACACCATGGTCAGTAAACCATTTACCAGTGGTTTTGGCACTGTGAGCAGGTACCAGGTCGTGTTGAAAAATAAAATCTTCATCTCCATAAAGCTTTTCAGCAGATAGAAGCATGAAGTGCTCCAAAACCTCCTGATAGCTGCTGCATTGACCTGCCCTTGATAAAACACAGTGGACCAACACCAGCAGCTGACATGGCTCCCCAGACCATCACTGACTGTGGGTACTTGACACTGGACTTCTGGCATTTTGGCATTCCCTTCTCCCCAGTCTTCCTCCAGACTCTGGCACCTTGATTTCCGAATCAAGGACCACTGAGCAACAGTCCAGTGCTGCTTCTCTGTAGCCCAGGTCAGGCGCTTCTGCCGCTGTTTCTGGTTCAAAAGTGGCTTGACCTTTGACCTGGGGAATGCAGCACCTGTAGCCTATTTCCTTCACACGCTGTGCACGGTGGCTCTGGATGTTTCTACTCCAGACTCAGTCCACTGCTTCCGCAGGTCCCCCAAGGTCTGGAATCGGCCCTTCTCCACAATCTTCCTCAGGGTCCAGTCAGGGTCTGGTCATTGTGCAGCGTTTTCTGAACCCTTTTTCTTTCCCACAGAGGTGCCTTGATACAGCACTCTGGGAACAGCCTATTCGTTCAGAAATGTCTTTCTGTGTCTTACCCTCTTGCTTGAGGGTGTCAATGATGGCCTTCTGGACAGCAGTCAGGTCAGCAGTCTTACCCATGATTGTGGTTTTGAGTAATGAACCAGGCTGGGAGTTTTTAAAAGCCTCAGGAATCTTTTGCAGGTGTTTAGAGTTACTTTGTTGATTCAGATGATGAGGTTAACTGCTTGTTCAGAGAACCTTTTCATGATATGCTAATTTTTTGAGACAGGGATTTTGGGTTTTCATGAGCTGTATGCCAAAATCATCAGTATTAAAACAATAAAAGACCTGAAATATTTCAGTTGGTGTGCAATGAATCTAAAATATATGACAGTTTAATTTTTATTATTACATTATGGAAAATAATTAACTTTATCACAATATGCTAATTTTTTTAGAAGGACCTGATATCAATCTATATATAAATATTCACCATTTTGAAAATATTAATACCTCTAACCATGAGATATTTCATCACCTGTACACAATAAGATACAAAAGTAATGTGATACAGTAAGTACAATCTGAAATAATCTCAGCAAATAATATAGCGTAGCTGTTTAAATATAGCTACATTATTTGCTAATTGGTTGTTGTTTAGTGCAACAATCCCAAGCATTGAGCCAAACCTACAATGGAGCAGTTATATGAGCAAAATTTGTGGTCTCTGGATAGCAGAATCTGTGTTCTCTAGATTCAGGCCGCATTTGAGTTTTAAAGAGACAATCACAGCAAAATGTGGTTCGGTTATGTTTCTCAGTGGTGCTGATTACAGATGCACAAGACACCACAAAAATTCTTAAAAGGAAAATAATATTTGTTTAAACAAAAAAAAATGTATCGTTTTCCTATTTTATGTTTTCACATTAAACCCCCCAAAAATATTTTGAGGATTGTGGTTGTTATAGCAAAAATGCTCAAAAAGTTAAAGGGTATGAATAATTTCGTAAGGCACTTTATATGATAAGGTAAGCAAACAGGCAACGTAAAGAAAAGAGACTCGAGCTTCCTTGACCAGCATTGACCCCTTCCGAGACTTTCTGGCTGGGCTTGTTGAGTGACTGATAATAAGATGCTAATGCCTCCGAACAGCACCGCGGACAGCTCCCGGCGTGGCTCCGCCCCTTTTCCACAGGCTGCGTGTTGCCGCCTCCGCCTCACTTCAGCTGCGGACACAACACAGGCAGCTTCAAAGAGCTCGTGGACCTACAGAGGCGAGGAGCGCTGTGATGTTGTGTCACTGGGCTGTGGCGTCTGAGCAACACTTTGATGGAGTAACACCCGCTGCTGCCGGTTAAAACTGATCATTTTTGGGTTTGGAAGAGAACGAGAGCGCGTGCCGCACGCGGAGACTGAAAAAAAAAGAAAGAAAGAAAATGCTCTTCTAGCGCGAGCGCTGACGGGTTCGCTTCACATAAATTCAACTTTGGAGCCATTATTTGTTTCCCTTCCTTCTTGTTTCTGCTTTGGAGCCTGGAGCAACTTTTGTTTCCGTCGTGTTTTAACCTGCTGTCCGTTTGACTCGGAGCGTGAAGAGCCGTGGACGAGATGGAGAGCGAGAAGTACTTACCGGAGCTTCAGGCGGAGAAGGACTCGTTGGACCCCTCTTTTCAGCACTCCCTGCGGCTGCTGGAGCAAGGTAAGGGACCAAGGGGGTTAGCAGCTTATCGGGGGGAAAACCGTCTGTGCTGTTATCACAGGGTTCATTTTTAACGCTCTTTAAGGGGCCAAATCGTTGTGTTTAAAAATAATATAAAATAAAATATTAATAAAAATAAAAAAATCCATACGTAGAGGTATTCCAAGAATGTTCTGCTTGGTCTCCCTTACACAGCTCGGTAATTAAGCGTCGTGGCTAAAGGTGAAAAAGCTGAAGAAATTACTACACAAAGATTTGAATTACTACTTTAGTAGCCTTTATAGAGGTTGTTGTTTATTCTAATGATGAAAGTTAAACAATGTGACACAAATTGAACGTGTTTTTTCGGTCTATTTAGTTTTTTCCAGGGGTTCCTAGTTTGGAGGAGTACAAGGAATATGATATGTTTTGTTTCCATAAAAAGACCATGGCTGAATACTTGTATTTTGAGATGCTATCTAAAAGTTTCTTCCACTCACTAAAAATGACTGTTTTTAGTCTTGAAAAGTACTTTAATATAATATATATATATATAAAGTATATAGTGCCACGTTTTTCTCCATGCTGTCTTGGAAGATGTTGGAAAAAAAATCCTCTTATTTAAAGCTATGTGTTTTTCCCTTTTTATCTGAAGTCAGACAGGACATTCATGCATTTATGAGAGAAGCAGCAGCTGTAGTTATGTTCACAGATACTCTATTCAATCCACATTCCCGGCCCCTCTGATTCTGAGCTGTTGAAAATTTGCAATCATTTCTTGACAAAAGGCCCTCGTGGAACCCCTCGCATTGCAGTGGGCTGTTACATCACCTAAGTGGATCCTCAAGTACCACTCGTGGGCTTTATCGAGACTAGCAGGCCGCTGGTGGCTCTGGGAGCGACAGAAGAAGGAGTTGTAGTCTGTCAGCAGTCTTGTTGCACTGTAATTAAGTCTCTGAAATCCCCCCCCTACACGCCTCCTGTCGCCGTTATTATTCTGACAGCTGTGTCTCCTCCAGTTCTCACACATGGAGACCTCTGGGGGTCCATAAAAGGGTTCCCCGGGAAAGTCGGGCGTAATTTGAATTTAATGTTGTTTAGTTTCTGGAGTCACAAACAGAATGACTTATCGCCACGTTCCCTTGCCTGATCCTTCAGACCCGAGCCATATGGATGTTCGCCTGGCATCTGTAGCCGATGATCTCTCTTATGATCTTGTTCATTATTGCGATTAATTGATGAGCTGTCGTGTGAAATGTCAGAGAGCTGCCAAAGAGAAAGCCCCGTTCGCTTTGTCGAAGGAGTACAGAGAACATTGTGAAGTAAAGCAATAAAAGAAGTGCATCACACTGTTCAGAGATGAAGCAGCATTATTCAGTTCACATGTGATAAACCTTTTAGTCAAAACCTCTTGGAAGTTCAGTTGTACACCACAAAAACACAAAATCTTATCAAAAAATCTGTTTTTGTTGAGTTTCTACTGCAAATATCTTTGACAAAACTAACGTACAAGTAACTTTTCAGTAAGATATAGGAGCTTGTTCTAAGTCAATAATTCTTCCATAGTGATGAAAAAGTACTAGTTAAACTGGTAGATTTTCTTTTGCTTGTAACATGGGAAAAATGTCTTGCTGTAAGTGTAACAAATAATTTTTTTAATATAGATTCAGGAATTATTGACTTACAATAAGCTTCTATTTCTTGCTTGTAAGTCAGTTTTGTGTTATTTCAAATGTAAGGAGACATTTGCACTAGTAACTAGACAAAAATACTTTAAAAGACTTTGTGTTTTGCAGTGTAGATCCTCGAAACTGACTCATGGAGACTTCTTGGGTGTCCATACCATTATCTAGATGTTAAAATGCTAAATGTTTGTATATTTTACACATACAATGCTTATCAATTTTTTTTCTAAATGTAGGTGTGTGAAAAGAATAATCACTAAAAATAAAGAAATAAAAATAGCACTGTTCTCCAGTACGTGACTGCGAATATAAAAACATCATCATAACTTCAGTCATTAGTTTGATCCATTTTTGGTATCGCAGAATAAACTTTTTACATCTTTTTGCGCAGAAAATGCTTCCAGATTGGGAAAAGGTTATTTTAAAAAACTGTCTAATACAAAATGATCACATAAAAATAGCAAAACTGTGATAAATTGTAGTGATTGACTATTTATAACTTGATGTAACCTTTTATTATAAATTTTTTAAAAAGTATCACTGTTGCTACTATAATAATATCACATAACGCTCTTCACTATTGGTTGACAATTTCACCCATATCAAATGTTTTATTCTTTTCACATTGATACAAAGACACACACAATGAGTGAGGTAACACACATGGATACTTTGAGGGTCATTCTGTTTATTATCTGTTCCTGCTGTACTCACTCCATTTATACATATTTGCAAAGAGCAATTCTGAAGTTCCAAGTGATGAGGTTTAATTCAAAGTGAGTCAGAAATCCAGCAGGTTGTTTTAAACAACACTGTAGTTTAAATAAATAAATAAATAAATAATGTAAAAGTGATGAAAGATTTAAACAGCACTTCACAAACAGCAGCTAAATACAGATATAGTTCTAAACTAAAGGCGCCTGTTGTGTTGAATGTATTGTAGCAAATCTTCAGCTCACTGCAAAAACACAAAGCTTATCAAGTTTTTTTGGTTTAGTTCCTATTGCAGATATCTTGGTGAACTTGGAACAAGACAAAAATAACTTATTTGTAACTTTCCAGCAAGACACAGGAGCTTGACTTTAGTCAATAATTCCTTATATATTGATGAAAAAGTTCAAGCTCCATTGGCAGATTATTTCACTTATATCATTGGAAAAGTGTCTTATTATAAGTGACATAATCTACTGAAACTAGTACTTTTTCCATTAATATTAAGGAATTGTTCTCAACAAGCTCCTGTATCTTGATGAAAAGTTACTGTAAGTTAGTTTTGTCTCATTTCAAGTGTCAGATATTTGTGCAAGAAACTAGACCAAAAATACCTGGTAAGATTTTGTTTTTTCACAATGCCGCCTTGCAGCTTGTTGTCAACGATGGTTCCAAAGCTGCAGGATCTTGAAAAGGAAGTTATTGTTTTTGTTTTCTTCTTTTTTTTTTTCAAAGAGAAAATAGGATAATTTCTTTACTTCGCCCAGTTAACTAACACTGTGTAGAAACAGGTAGAGGAGTGGGGAGTACCGCTGTGGCACGGCCAGTGAAAACTGTTGTTCACGTTCTCTGACATCAAAATAAGCAGGATTCAAACGGCAGCTGCAGAGTTTTTATTTCTTTTTATAAATTTAATTTAAAATAGATATATATTGGATACAAATATCCAGTCACAGCATCTGTGTAATTTAATAACAACGATTAAAAAAGAAACCTTGATTAAAAATTTTGAATAAACATGAATGCTTACTCTTAGTGAAAACATTAAATAATTCCAATCGATAAAATTGTATTTTTATTTTTTGGTGGATATATTTCTAATAAACTTGCTTCAATATTTTTTAAAGTCTACTGTCCGTCTGGGGATGTGCAGCTAAGGCTGTAAATGTTATAGTGCTTGGTATTATCTATACTAAACAAGTGTTCCCATTCAAATAAGCAACAAACAATCAGAATGTCTATTAAACATCAGTGAAAAGTTTTATTTAACACATAAATCAGAGAAAAATGTAGTTTATAGAGAACTTTTCACATCTTACAAAGGTTTGCATCAACCAGCTGTATTGCACTATAATTAGGTTTTGAAACGGGGACATTTCATTAGAAATTAACTGTACAATCTATTGTTTATCATATTTTGTGGCGTTTGTTGCTGTACACAGTCAAAGTCCTATGAAAACAATTACTTTTTCTAAAATAACATGTGCCCATTAGGACATATGCTGCTTCACTACAACAGTTACATAGAGTAGTTGCAGAACTGGAGCAGGAGAGTGCTGGTGTCCTGTGTTTTACATGTTTCTCTGCTTGGAGGACGACAGGACGACATGAACAGATCATTATTAAACTCCTATAGAACTCATAACAAACTGAGGAGAAAGTCAAATACTTGATAGGTGTGTGAACTCTGCATTTACTGGAACCAACAGAGGAAAAATTGCTCACAGGATGACTCATTCTTATAATGAACATTTTTTCCATGATAATAAAAAAGATAATCAGCCAGGAATACATATAAAAGTGTATAGAAATACAGATAAATTGAAAAAATCTGAAAAGCATTACATGAAGCTGCTCCAGATTTCAAAGGAATGTCTCTCTTCTCTGTTTGGGTGCATGCTGCAATAACGCCTCTAATGACTGTGTGTGTATAAGTTGCAGATGGGAGTCTTGTTCCAAATGACAAACTATGGGTAATGCATCTTTCAGTAGCTGATTAATTTAGAGTAAAAGTAGATTGATTTCACCCAGAAAACTACATCAAATCACATCGGTATTTGTTATTCAAATCTGGGTTTTAATATGTATGTTTTTGCTAAAAGCTCAAATTATCCTCTGACAGAAACGGTGTTGAAAAAACAGTATCCAACAACTGCTGACAAGCCTCCAGAACAAGAAAAAAAAAAGATCAAATACCAGGGAGCAAGTCTGATCCAGAACAAGTGAAGAAAAGAAAAGGAGAGAAGTCATTGCCTTTTTAAATTTAAAATGTTATCCGTGACACATGTTCTTCACGTTTCCCTTTCAATAAAGTTGTTGTTCCCACTGGAGGTTTGGGTAGGGGGGGGATGTTCAGGGCAAACACTTCAGTTGGACGCGGCGTCGAAATTAATCCATGACATTTCCTAAAGTAAGCAGAAGTCAGAAATTTGGCCAAAAAACTGTAAATACCGTTATCGCTCTCTTACACAGCAGATGGAACACGATGCGGCTTAATAGAGCTTCTTCTCCTGCCATCTCGCTGATGAGTTCTGGCCTTGATTATGCAATTGGCTGGGGATGCAAGAAACAGGAGGGGTAGGAGGGGACGGTGGCCCGGTTACTCTGCTAACTTGTGTGCAAATAAGCAAAAGTGAGATTACCCCAGGACTGGAGTCCTGGGGTAATTTTTTTTCTTCCATTCAAGAAAAAAAAAAAAAAAAAAAGAAGAGGAGGATTGAGAAAAGTGAAGCAGGGCATTGTGTTGGGAGCTCGGGGACGAAGCATGCTGCTTTGATAAGTTCGGTGCCGTTCTGAGATCCCCTCTCCCACTTGCGGCGTATCTCTGCTCTGTGACAAGCCTCATAGAGTCGGCAGCAGGCACATGGAGCTGGAGGAAAAAAATCTTAAACTGAAAGAAGAGAGAGCAAAAAAAAAGAAAAAAAAACCTCCGCAGCATACTAATGAAGAGCTTTCAGGTATGAAAAAAAAACAGTGCAGCATAAGGTGCATTAAATTAATTCCTTCCTCCATGCAGGCCTGTAAATAACATTTATATCCCCCGTGTCAACCACTGATGTTCATTTATGACCAAAAAAAAGCTTTTCTCCACTAATCTTGCTGTTGTTGGAGGAAATAAATAAAAACAGGACCTGACCCGCTGCATGCCTTCTTCCCCTAACTGCTAAATAAGGTTGCTGTAGTTTTTTTTTTCGCACTAACTCAAAATAAAGTAAATGCGGCGAGGCACGCTTTCCGATTGTGACAATAAGACCCGCGAGATGTAATGTGGCTAAAAGAACGTCCATTTGCTGACTTTGTGAAATAAGTGCCTGAAGCCGTGTCTGTGCAGAGAGCGTGGCATGCTGTGTTTCAGCAGAGCAGCATCTCTGCATATGTGTGTATGTGTGTGGGGAGGCATTCAGGCAGCTGTAGGTCACCTGCATTCATCTCAGTTGCATGCCTACAATCAGTGTCTAAAGCAGAAAAGATTACATTAGATCAACAACAGTAAGCGCTCAGTTCTGCTAAGAATATATACTGACTGTCATTTGGAGCTGAAACAATCGGATTAAAAGTGATTAATCGACCTAGTAATCGATTAATCGTTAACTTGAGTATATAGACTTAAAACATGCCATTGACACACAGTCAGAGCAGTAATGTAGCTGAGACTACAAAAATATATACACTTTGCATTTAAGATAACCTTAAATTCAGTTCGTCATTTGGGATGAAATGATTAATCAGATTAATTGGTTATTGTCAACTAATTTAGCAATCAATTAATCATTGATTTGCACATACAGTCTGAAACATCTATATGAACAATATATACATTTTGGATTTAAGATGGAAAAAAAAGCCCTTCTGTAAATATGTTCCACCCAGAACTCTAAAGTTTTTGCTTCACCTGAATCAAATTCTGGGGGGAAAAATCTCCTACTAAACACCTTGAAGTATTAATAGCAATCTACAAAAAAATTCTAAAGATTGCAAGAAATGATTCTGTTGCTTTTCTGACAAAAGTAATGGAACATATATGATAATGATATCTGCTATTATACAAAAGGTATGGAATGAACACAAAATATAGTAGTAAGTGCTTTTTTCCCCAGAATGTTTTCTTTCTTTTTGTAATTAACTGTTTGCAGGGGCAGCTGGCCTGCAGGCTGCTGCTTAACAGATATGCTAATTGTAGCTTTCCAAATGTAACTTTAAAATTTTACAAACAGAAGTCTTTCAGCTGGCTGTATATGTATGCCATGTATGAACCCCACCCCCCTCCCCGAAACTTTCTGTTGGCATCTTACTTTACCTCAATCTATAAGAAAGGCATGATGGGAAATTTGAGTAACCATTGAGGAGGACCTGAATTAGAAAATGTGTTTCAATTTTCATAATTTTTCCTTGTTATGTTAGCTGAAAAAAATAAAAATCTGTAATGAAATTACACTATAACTTGTTTTTTGTCCTAAAGTTATTACTTATCCAAAACTTGCATGCCATTCCACAGCTTGTCTTTCCTTCAGGCCTCCAGACTTTGATGCTCCTATTGGAGGTAGATATCTTGTGCCTAACCTTGAGAATGTTACGTAAATAGACAAAAAAACAATCTAAAAATATGAGCTTGGAAAATAAATATTTAAAAAATGGAAACTTTGTCACGACCCTTGCCTCCCTAGTGTCTGCCTTTAGTTTTTAGTGAACCTTCAACAGCTCCTGAAATGTTGATTAATCGGCCATTTGTTGTTGCAGTATTTGGAGACTTCACATCATATTTCTGACATTTCTTTTTGTGTTTTATTCACACACTTTGAATGGTAGACTTTAAATAAATCTTTAAACAGACAACTAATCCAACATTGAAGAGAAAAATAGCTCAAAGTTTGCAGTTTGTCTGAGCTGTTTAGGGAATAAAAAAAGTTTAAATAACCACTGCTCACTCATACCTCTACCTCTTAGTTTCTACTGCATATACTTACTCATACCTCTTACTCATCTGTCCTGTCGCCTCCTCTTCCTCTCAATTTTCCAGGGAATTGTGTATCTGCTGCAGCCTGTTTGATGAAACAAATTTTTAATTCCTAGTAAATGGAAGATTCAGACCTTCTGTTGCGCATTGCTGACACAGATAACCGTTCTAATGTTTCTGTATTTCTGCTGGTCTTCATTAGCTTTGTCTAAAATATATTGAAGAAGGCTCACACAGACCATCTAAACATTATGTAGTACACTATGTAAGGAACATGTGGACCACTCAGATACAGTTTTATTCGTGCTAGCAAACTATGATAATGCATGTTTTTTATTTATTTTTTTTCATTTTGCATCATAGCATCATCAGTGAACAGCTTCTGATTGGTCATAATCAGAAACTGATTATGAGCTTCTGATCCTAAGGTTGAATAAGAAACAGACCTTTATAGTTCAGATTATGGACGTTTCTGTGTTTTAATGCTGCTGTTATGCTGTTGTCTAAAAATGTGCTGAGTGGGCAAATGTGTGTACAAAGGGATGAAGGGTGTAAAATTTACTTTCTGCTGTCATGACTCAATAAATTACCACTGTTGTCATGTTGGTGTTTTCCTTTCCCATTTTTAAAGCTTAATAATCATCTGACTGTTGTTGGCTGGCAGTTCCATGCTTACAGTCTATGGTGGTTGCCAAGTGGACTGGTAATTATTAGCTAACTTTGAATCAGAAAATAGGTCAGGCTGCCATTCAGTTGGAGCCACTGGAAGCATTTAAGTGGAAATACATTTTTCCAGTACATAGTGTCTGCCTAGTGTAGTTTCTGAGTTGCATATAAATTTTTGACATGTCTAAAAAAACATATATTGGATCGCTGTTAAATTGGACCTTAAATTATATATGCTGAGGCCTGTTGCAATAATCACATGTCAAATCAAAACAAGTTCAATTTTCATTTGCATGATTTGTTGCTTTTCTGTTTTCTCTCTTTCTACCAAAAACTGGATAGCAAAAGTCTTCAGTCTGGTGCTTTGGTCTCAACTAACCTCATTTTTTGAAGGATAATTGTCTTTACAGAGACTTCATAATTCATTTATTTTGTTGTTTCAGTTGTTTTGTTTATTTTTGATATTTAAAATGACTCCCAGTTTCAGTATTAAATGTTCATTGGAACTTAAAGTGTATTGATCTTTGAGAATGTGTTCTTGATTTATCGTGCGTTTACCATCATTTTGATTGAAAGTGGTTTCAGAACACCAATATTATTGTTTATTGCAATAACTTCTGGGGCAATTTATCGCCAAGCAAAATTTGTTATGGTGACAGTATCAGATAAACTGAAGTGTTAGTTACCTAAATCTGCTTTCTGTTGTTTGCCATTGAAATACATGTCAGATACGCAAGAGATTTTTGGCTTTCATTTCCATTTTTCTGGATGTGAAAATTAACAGAATAGGATTTGCTCAAACTGCTACAAAACATTAACATTTAAGTGTATTTTTTAAATTTGTTGAAGGAGAATCTCCCTACCAGGTGGCAATGTCAGTTATTGCTCAGCTTTCTTTTTCTCCCCCGAACAGCGAGTGCTGCAGCTACATTCATAATAACCATAAAGAAAAATAGTAAAAGAAAAGTCTATTTGTGGTTATGTTTTTTTTAAAAATTACGACTGGAAACCTTGACCAGCTTCAGTTGCCAGAAAAGCACTTTCCTGTGCTGCATGACTTGTGTTCCTCAACTGCTGACTCAGAAAATAGTAAACACTTGCACAAACTTGAGGTAAAAAAAATGCATTATGTATCATCACAGTCTTAGCAGTGCTTCTTTTTACAAGCAAAAAGTTGTCTTTTAGCTAAAATAAATAAAAAAAGTTTTTTTGTTGTTTAGGAGTTGTGGCCCAGTTTGAACCCTATAAGTGAATTCCAACACGTAAGGCTCCATGTTTTGTGCTTCTTAATTGGATAGTCCACAGCAGGATTCCAGCTGCGTTTGCATTACATAAACAACATGAACTAGTAAAGAAAAAAAACAAATACTTTTCCCCTGCAAAGGTGTAGGTACAAAAACAACCTGATAATGTTTCCATCTCATCAGCGTGTTTACCTATCAGTTTTTGCCCCTATGAGAACAAAGACAGACATTTATGCCATCGAAGCAATGCTTAGCATTGATAATGCTATACCGCTGGGTAAACACACTTTGACTCGGCTCACCATGAGGTGGAGGTTAAAACACACCTACAACCCCGAATCTGTCAGCGGCCGTGACCCGAGTCCCGATTCGACCTGCAGATAAGGTTAACCTGAACCCGCGAGTGAACTGTGAGAGGAGCAGCTTCAGAGGCACACTTTGCATTTAGACAATTAGCGGAGCGCTGCTCAGCGGGGATGGGACTGCTGTGCGGTGTTTGCAGAGCTCTGTCTCCTTCGCAGCAGCTCCCGCTGGATTGCAGGGGTGAAGTGGAGGGCAGCGCTAATGCAGGCAGACTCCAGCTAAAACACCTGACAGATTCCCTTTTTCCAGATACGACAAGCCCTGCAATGGGTCCTTTGATTTCACTGCTAATGCAGGGTGCATGTTCTCGGTCATTATGGCAGCATGAGAGAGCTGGGGAGAAAAGGGCTTCACTCATTCGCCACTCGGATACAGAAGATCTACTTTTTACCGGACTGTTTCTTGGCGCTGTTTGTAACAGGCGGAAACGTTCGATTAAAGATTATGCTGGGGGAATTTTAGAAATAGTCCAAAACAGAAACTTTAATGTATATGGCCATGAAAATTGATTCTGTGAAGTGGGGACAGGTTTTTACAAGATTTTTTTCTTCTTCTTTCTTCCTTTTCACGCATGCATTAGTAAGAGTTGTAAGAGCATGTGTTTGTGAATTAATTATGTAATTTGTTAAATTGACTGAATCAATCAATCAAGTATATTTGTACAGCACATTACAGCAACAAGGCAGTTCAGAGTGCTTCACATCATAAAAACACAAAAATACAAAGTTATGAAAAACACCAGTCAACAACTGAGGCATCATAACATGGAGCAGGTTCAGCGACGGTGTAGTTGATGCTCCCAGTTCAGTGCCTTAACTATAAACCTAGCTTAACCCGTCTATATTGTCAATATTACTGCTGTATTAAAAACTCAATTGATAATAAACAAACAACGCTTAGCCTGGTGGAGGGACAAGTAAAGCCTGGTTGCCTGTCAGGCTTATTATGCTCTGAGGGAAACCCTGTAAACCTAAAAATAAACATTTTGTTTGGTCATAGGCATAAATCCATGTAATATTTGTAAGCTAATCAGTATTGCCCCAAATGAATCATATTTAGCCAATAATGTGATAAAAACATTGCTGTTTTATAGTAGTCTAGTCTTCTCCTAGTTTAGGCCCCATTAGTTGAGGGTTCTGGAAATAATCTGTTCATGTGATGGAGGACTGGACAGGTCATGTAGGTCATGTGGCTGTAATATTCCTGCAGTAAGCAATGGGCTCTATTTATGTTATTTAGGCATCGTAAATATATATTTCTGTTAATTCATATAAATTCCAGGAAATTGATGGGATAACTTTGAGACTGAGGATTCCCAGAGTTTTCCAACCTTACCTGTAGCTAAACTAACATACTGGTTATCAATGAGGTGCTTAAATCTGACATAGTATGACTGTAAACAAACCTTGAATTCTAAGTCCACCCAGATAATAAATAACCGAAATCCAAAATTGTAATGATCTGACAGATCTTCTTTTACACAGCTCTTCCGTTTTCTCTTACACCCTTAAATAATTCTTCTAGATTATTTATTCTTCTCTTATGAATTCCATCTGACAGAGTTATTTCATTCCTACCATTTCAGGTTTTTACTGAAATTGATTTCAGAAGTCAGTCTCACAGATAAATGTATTAAATCAGTGTGATACCTCATAGGTTTTTAAATGTGCTAAATTTTTTAATGATAACTTCCTTTGGATACTAATCCTAACAAAACTGTGAATGAAGCAGCAAATGCAGCTTGTTAAACCAGCAGAAGTCAACAGAGAACCTTGAATGTTATAGTTCTCATTTCCTAAGACTCAAAATCCAATCAGAAAACTTTTACAGGCCTTATGTGTGTTTCATAGAGCCAGTCTATATAATATTGATATTTTTTGAGAAAGCAACTTCCAAATATGGCTTTGACACTCATATTTGATAATTCACCCAACAAAGAGCAGAGAAAGATACATTTTTGTTGCACAATGTCTTGGCAAAGTATTTATACTGCTTAAACTTCATACATTTTGCTTCGTTACGTGTAATAGACAAACCCAAAGTGGTGTGTAGTTTGGAACATGAAGAGATTTCCTTTGTGTAACAAAACATTTTGACAAAAAGTGAATACTTTTGCAAGCCTGTATACCTACAGGTTCATAGCCGTTCAAAGATTGCTGTTCCACTATGGTATTGAACTCGACACCATTGAGTGACTGTATTTTATTTCCATAAATAAACATTCTTCAAAGAAAATTTGTTATCTCCATTGATTGTTGTTGGCGTGTGTGAATCTGATGCAAAATGGCACTCTCTGCATGTCTCTGAGACGCCGCAGGCTCTGAGAGATTGGCAGTTTCTTATGCCCCAGGAAGAAAAACTGGTAGCTCATCTTGTCTGATCCCCTTTCCCCAGTGTAGAGTCCAGTTATTAATTTTTTTTCTTCTGATTACCATCAAAGTATGCATAGCTGGAGATTTTTTACTAGTAGTTCACTTTTAAAGTAGCTGATTGGATGGAAACAATACAGGAAAAGTAAATTATGTGTTTAAATTCATGTCGAGTGGAAAAACAAAAATGCTAATTTTGCCTCACTTCTTCTGGATTTTTAGATTTGATACTGTAGTCCGTATACTTGAGAACAAATGTTTCAGATAGCAGTTCTGCCTGCATGCTTGTGTTGCAAAAACTGAATTATAGTAAAATTAGCATTAAAGACCAAGTTATTCTTTTGTTCCACATCATGAAGACACGGCTACTTCACACAACACTAAAGCATCAGGTCAAGCAAGAAGGACTGACCCAGTTTGGGCATAGTTTAGTACACACACAGACCAGTGATGGGTATGTAAATAATTCACTTTGCAAGGACGTAACATGTTTAGAATCTGGAGAACCTAAATATAGCAATACATTACAGACACTCCACCAAAGTGTCTGAGTTGTGTATACTGGATTTACTCTTGTGGAAATTGTTGCACAGTGGGTGGTTGCCCTCTTACACCAAGAGGTTCCAACACTAAGCCACTGTGACATCTGTAGACCGAACGTGGTGAGCTGTTGCTTTACACTAAAACTGTGCCATGTTTCTATGAAGTATGAAGCAATGTATCTGGTGACTTTCTGTCACTGTCTTGACTGATTGTCAGATTCTCAGTTACACTAAATCCATGAGCAAAATTTCACTCAATAGACGTAGAAAAGGCAACACTAATATCCAGTTAAAATATAAACATAAAATATGTATTTTTAAAAATCCATACATTAGGTTGTGGTTGATCAAATAGGTCCATGGAGTTTGACTTTCAGTATCTTGATTAAGGCTGAGTAACAGGCTATGGAATGGAGTCGGTCTATCAGGCTCCATTTCATTGGAGTGGTTAATCTCCTAGCATTTAGTTTTTCTGTAAATCAGATAATGTCAGAATCCAAGTACCTGCTGTGTGGGGTACCTCAGGGCTCAGTATTTCAGCCTATACTCTTTATTTTGCATCTTTTCCCCTTTGGCCCAATAGTAAGTCAGTTTTCACATGTCTTATCATTTCTATGCTGATGATATTCAGCTATATTGCTCCTTTACCTTCTGAATACCGCAAGTTGTCCGTTTTGATAAACTGCATTAGTAATGTCAAACAGTGGCTCAGTGACGACTTACTGCAGGTTAGTTGTGATGAAACTGAAATGTTAATTATTCCTCCTAACAGTCAAATAACTCAAATCAAGCAGCAACTTTAATTTAGCGTTGTCTTGATTCTCTACTTTTAAAAGGAAGCTGAAGACACATTTGTTCATTTGGCTTCTTATTAATTTTTACTTTGTTTTTGTCTCTTGTATGCTGTTTTATTTCTTCTTCTGTTTTATCTCCTGTGTTTTGATGTTTTGTATTTTGGCCAGCAATCTGTAGTTTCTGACCTGTGAAAGGGGATTACTTACTTACTTGTTTGGTTGGTTACTTAAGTATGGACGCTAGGCTAAAAAAAAATCCAACTTTCTATGCGTTTACTGGGTAAATAAAGACCAAAACTGCCCAATAAAGGTGTCAGTAGACATGAATGTGCTTGGAGGAGTCCTTCCACTTGTGATTCAAATACAGCTGGAGTGATTCTTTGATCCACTTGTGGTAGTAAATCAAAGCTTTCCAGAACTTTGTAAATTGAATCATTTGCATATGTAACACTGGTCTGCCTGAGGACCAAGAACAGCTAAATTGAACTATTCTTTCTGGGTGCCTAAATTCTGTTGTCGTCATTGCCTAACATGCTGAACAGAAGATCACAGGAACTTAAAATGTATGTTTTTACTCAAAGTATTACTAATGAGTTCCTACAAAACGTTTGAACCATATATTTAGATACTCTGTCAAAAAGATCTATTAAATTCTATGAAACATTTCTTGTTTTAAGTTGGCTAGGACTACCAAAGTAATTTCTATTTGTGGAAAATCAGAATAATAACAGAACTATGTCTTAAAACAATTAGACTTTTGTAATTTTCTAATTCACAATAGTTGTGCCAACTGGAGTCACATCTATTGATATATTTTAAGGTGACACCTCAAACACACTGCTTCCTTGTGTCACATTATGGCAAAATCACAAATCAAAAGATCAGGAAGAGAATTGTGGTCTTTCATAAGCCTAGTTAATCCTGTGGTACAATTTTTCAGATAACTAATGGTGGCAATTCATCTGTTCGAGCAATTATACAATTATACATGGTGTTTATACCTTCCCATGGTATAAACACCATGGGAAGGTTCAGGCATCATACCGTTCAGGAAGAAGAGTAGTTCTGTTCTCTATCAACATTAGATCAAACATAAAACGCCATGCTGTTCTTACTACAGGTTACTATTTGCTTTACTGTGCTATTTGCTGCCATCATGGGCTGATTGTCAGTCAGTGAGAGAGTAGCCATTACTCCTAAAGCCACATTAAAAACTCAGTTTCGATTGGTTGTAGGACGTCACATAGCATCTAAAGACATCAGCCCAGACGTAAAGCTTGGGCACAAATGACTGTTCCAAATGGACAATGACTTTAATGATACAACCAAGTAAGTTATGGACTATAAAGTCAATGTTTTGAATCCGAGGTCTCAGTCTCTCAGGAAATGGGTGGACAGAGCTAAATAGCTGCCTGACTCGGTCACACCAGTTCTGTCAGGAATAATGGGCCATCCAGTTTAAAAGACAATTTTCCCAAAAACTAAGAAAATGTAAGTAAACGTCTGACATTCTTTTTCTTTATTCTGGAATTTAGCAAGTAGAAATAATTTTGGTGACCCTAACTAACCTAAAGCATGTGAAGTTTAGAATCATTGTTGTATTCGACAATAGCTGCGTTTCCACTGACCTTAAAATTGTGCAAATTGGAATTACAAAAATGAATTTGCTCAGTGGAAACATGCCAATTTTGGAAAAACTCATGTTTTTCGAGAAAAGGTTTTGGAAGCAAACTTCCACCTCATTGTCTTGTCATGTGATCAATAACGGGATGTTGCTACTTGCAGAAAAGACAATGAAGATGACAGGAAGTGATAGGAGGATGACGGTGCAGCGTGTTTTCCTATGGCTTGTCGCATGAACAAAGTTATTTGTGGGTGGTTTTAGTTACATTTCGTATTTAATAGAAATATCGCAATTGTGAATCTACGTCTTTTCAACATTGGCAAAATACTGACAAAGTTTTAAGCACATTTATAATGGAGTGAGGAGAAAGAATGTCTCTTTTTAACAGTTTATTTGAAAATCCAGTTGCAGCTGCTATCTGCAACCTGAGCTGTTTGCTCCAGCATGTTTTCCTCTATTGATCAGTGCTTCCTCACACCTCTGCCAGTCCTTCTAGCCTCAACCTAAAGCAAAGTGTTTTCTGGGCTCTGCTGCCAAATTTCCGTGTTGAGCGTACAGCTCACTACAAGTGCTGCATTCATATTTCAACACCAGAAGATGTAGGTTTCCTCCTCCTCCTCTTCCTGCATTTAGACACTGCCGACGGCCTGCTTGCTCCCACCCTTCTGCGAAGACGACCATCTATGAGGAGACTCAATTAAAGCGTCCAGCCAGAGCCGCTTTAATAATGCAAACTGCACTTGTTAAGGCAGCAGAACTCTGAAAGTTGATATCCTGCCTCTCCGGTAAAGAGATCATTTAGAGATGTGGTGCATACAAGCTCTTTGATCCACGGTTTAGATTTTTAGATTCTGGTGCTGATGTGTATATTTTCTCTTTTTTTCAAGAAAAAGTTTGCATTTTATGATGCCTTGTAGGGCCATTGTAGATAGAGGGAAAAAAAAGGAATGAACTTCCACCAAAACACTCTAGAAAAAGCTTGAAAATTTCTGAGTTCCAAAAGTTGAAAATGACCAACTTTTGGAAATTTTCTGTTTTAACTTTTGAAACTTATAAAATTTCTCAAAGGTTTTTCTGAAATTATTCTCAAAATTTCATTTTTTTTCCTAGCAAATATTTTGGACTTAAAACGTAGAAATTTACATGTGATTTTCTAAAACATTTCTGAGATTAAGGCTAATTTATGCCGGGTTTTAATCTCTCTACAATGACCCTACAATGACCTGTGATAGCATTTAGGTAAAAACCCAAGAAACATAACCACACAAACCGTTCTCATCTGTAGAAGATGATGGATCAGATGACAGGAGGCCTCGACGTCACCGTCCGCTGAGATGACTTCATCGTTTTACCGGATGATGATGCGCTGCTCAAGATGAGATACGGACAGACTGGGATTACACCAGATTAGTTTGAGAACCTGTGAAAAACACCCGGCTGTGTTCTATGATCTGTCTGTTTGCTCTGGCAGAGAGACAAAGGGAGGGAGGTGTAAAAAAAAAAAAAGGATAGGTGACGGTTGGTAGGAGAGTCTTTCCCTGGGGAAAGGTTATCTTTAAGGGGATTGCACCAAAATCAGGAACAAAAGAGGAAGATTCAACCTTGGGGGGTTGGTGAAGGTAGACTGGGAGTCTTTTTTTCTACGCATTTGAAATATGTTTAATTTCCTCCTGATAAATGGCTTTATGAAAATTCATTTTAGACAAAGCTTTGCTCAATAATTCCTACGAGCCGCTCACGTACACTAACGCCTTTTTATGATCATTTTTTAAAATGAGCGTTTGACCCAGTTCCTTTTTTCATTCCGCACAACACTCCTCATCCGGATTTGACTTTGGAGCCCATTTCTTTATCGACTAGGTCCTTTCCGTGTCCCCCAGCCTCACCTCCATCTGATCCCCCGCCTCTCCTCTCCACCTTCTCCATTTATGTGATTTTGTGTGGCTGGCGGCTCTACAGAGAGGATTGCACTGGATTAGCTTCTCCGCCTTCCCAACTGATCCGATCCATTCTATGTAATCCAACTCAATTTAATTATGTTTATCGTTCCACCTCGCCGGTGCCGAGGAGCAGCGGCACACCTCTTCCCAGATAAGCCCGGGGACCTTGTGCCTCTTTGCTGGCAGTGCGTCTGTCGGCGCCTGTTGCTCTCCAAACAGATGGTGTAAGTCAGCTGCGCTCTCGGTAAATAAGGCGTTAGGTACAATATTATGGTTTGGAGCACCCCTTAAACATCAGCATGACATGATAGAAATATCCAAGGTTAAAGATTTTTTAAAATATTTTTTGTTGCTGGTAGGATTTGTACACTTTAGCAAACTCTCTGTCCCTCGCATTCCTCTAATCTTGGAAGTATTAAAGCGCCCACTTTCTAAGCAGTCTTCTTTCTTACTTCTGTAAGTCTAATCCTAAAAGCATGAGATATCGAACACTTCCAACAAGAGCCTGACATGCTGCGGAGTTGACTGTGTCTGAAAATCCTTTTCTTCCTGAATGCAGCATTAAATATGGCAAGATTAAAGTGGCTGTATTATGTGTTCTCCAGCCATGAAATTAGGTCTCCGTCTCTTTAAGAAACTCCTGCCCTTTCTGAAACTCTGCCTTCCGGAAGTCATCACAACATGGCTCCTCTATTAACCCTTTAACATTTTTACCAGCGTTACACTAAGAAGTAGGTTGAATAATTAGCTCAGTTATTCACAGTTCCCCAGGTGTTTGCTAGTTGCTGCTGGCTAGTCTGAAGGAGCTGAGTGGGAGAATTGGACACCTCCCTGCGAACAAAACAATGCAATCGCATTACCATTCAATCTGACAATTTAGACTATTGAGCAAAAGAAAAATTGGTAAAAAATGTGACTCTCTAGACCAGGGGTGGGCAATCTTGGTCCTTGAGGGTCGGTGTCCTGCAACTCTTAGATGTCTCCCTGGTCCAACACACTTGAATCCAATAGCTGAATCACCTCCCAAGTGCAGTCAAGTTCTCCAGAGTCCTGCTAACGACCTCATTATTTGACTCAGGTGTGTTGAAGTTGAGACACATCTAAAAGTTGCAGGACACCGGCCCTCAAGGCCTGGAGTTGCCCACCCCTGCTCTAGACATACCTCAAAGGGCTTACAGCTGTAACTGCAAAAAAATAAGACTGAAGTAATTATTGATGGAGGCGGACTGAGTAATTATGCGTATCACACTCTGATCAATTTGGATCCTGTCTGCCCTTATCATCCCACCCTCTCCTTTTTTTTTACTTCTGCAAGCCTTGGCACTGGATGTCACTCTCTTCCAGAAAAAGACTAAAACACTTTGAGGACTCCTGTTTGCAGCATTGAATGCAATGTGATTAAATGAATTCACGGTCCTTGGATCTCTGATGGCAGGAATGTAGGTTAGAGTCGCTCCCTGTCCAGACTCCCGACACTCTGTGGTGTCGGTGTAGTTGACCACACTGAAGCAGCAGATGTTCCAGTAAAACTAGCTGAAAGTCTTCCGTCTGGATTGTACTATGACTAAAAACATATCCTTGCCACTTTAGCTATTTTATGCCCAATTTAAATAAATTTCTTTCAAAATGTTCAGTCTTCTCCAAAGGAACCTTGTTATTAGAGCATAACAGGTGCCAAATCTAGTTTTTTTTTTCTCCCTGCATTCCTCTACCTTCGCTTGAAGTATTATTTTGATACAAAGCGAGGAGGCAAAAATGTTCCCAAATGTCATCATTCTTTCATCAGTGCCTGTTAACAGCTTTAATCTTCTCCGGTGGGTTGAGTATTAAATGTCCTGCTCACCTTTTGAAAACACAGCCAGAGAGGGAGGGAGAGACGGGGCTTCGGTGACGTCGGCCATGAATGTTTAATGAGCGAGGGCGCTGGGATATCAGTAGATGAAAGTAAAGTGCATTTTCTGGGTTTTTGGAGCAGGGAAGAGTTATCCTGAGAGTTGGAGGAGAGTCGGATGTTCATTCCCTCCGTCTTGTTGTGGAACGCTCTTTTAAAGCCCAGTTTTGTAGATTTTACAGGACGTCTCCCTCTTGTTTCTTGTCCTTGTTTCTTCTCCTGCCAAAAGCATTGTTGAAAATCACATAAGCTTCATTAACAATTTGTGCCTTCTATTAAAAGGCAGGTTTTGAACCCCTTGGTTTTTTGATGATAACATGCTGTATATGTCGGTAAAGATCCAGCTGGTTGTTAAAGCATTCGTTAAGTCTCATAGCGAAGCCTTAAACATGAGGTCGCACAACAAGCCCCATTATCCTCTCTCTCCTCTGGTAATGAAATCTGTTTTTTTCTCTCTCTTTTTTCCAACACTCACTTATGGCTCCTTCGCCGTGTCATTTGGCAGCACTTCTTGCTAGAGGTTGACCTAGGATTTTGCTGAATGAGAGGCTTGTTAAAGCTTGACCTGGAAGTGGATCTCTCATTTCCCCAGCTTGTTAAATTTCTGTCACTCTCAGCAGCCATCATTAGTACATAGGAGAGGTTTTATTATACTTTCGCTTTTTCAGTAAATACATCTAGCAACAAGAAAACAAAGACTTTCTGGCTCGCTGTGAGGGATGTGAAGCTTCAATAAAAGTAATAGTCTGGGGTTTTTAATTATACAAATCATTAATGAAAAAGGAACAGCTTGTGTGCCAGCAGACATCCCACAACGGTTTCTATTTGTTTAGGACATAATCCAAAAAAAAAACAAAAAAAGAGAGAAACAAAATCTTTAATATTGGAACATAATACTTGGGAAAAAATATAATTACACTAGTTACAGCTAAGTCCCCAAACTTCTTCTAAAAAGTATTTTCTAAAAATAATGTATTTCTCAGCAGTCAGTTGACAGATTTACAATGTGATCGTGTTTTAATAGCTCAGTAGTGAGAAAATGCTGCGGTTTGGCCTTTTACATTTTGTTTCTCTTCACACAGCAGTCACACTAACTGCAGAAGGAGATATCAGTGCAAACACTGACATCTCTTTTTATGGCTAATGAACGTTGGCCAGGATTAGAGTTTATTTAACCCAGAAAAATCAGTTAATAGTTGCCTTTTTTTAGCCCAGAGGTGCTGCTTAAACAGCCTAGAAACTGTTAACAACAGCAACATCACCTTTTGACTCTTTTTAGGCAATTTTGATCTTGAGGAATAGTTTTAAATAGTCATTTTTTCAGCTTTAAAAACATATTTGTCCCTCCTTCACAACTGGTTCCGAGTCTTCTTTTCTGTTATTTGATGTTGAAATAAAAAAAAAAAGAATCGAGAAGATAGGCATGTGGACGTATGACGTTCCGGGACAGTGATAAACTTGAGCTAAATAAAGTTTAGCCGCGTTATATAATTTTCTCGTAAAACAACTCAGCTAATTACTACTTGTGACTAATTTCTGCTAATGATTAATCAAGATAAAGACTCTCATTAGGTCTCAAGTAGGAGTTTAAAAAAACTGCGAAAACACTACAGTCAGCAGATGTGTTTAAAAAGGACTTATTTGAATAGATCTACAGTGCCTCACAGATCTGTTGATTAACCTGAACGAACTGAATGTCAGTTTTTTTATTCCACTTTTATGAAATAGATTTACAAAAAGTGGCACATGGTTGTGAAACAAAAATAAGATGTTAAAATTTACAAGAAAAGCTGGATAAACAAGTTGACTTATGTTAACTTGCAATTTTTTCCAGTCCTTCCTGATGTTGAATATTCCATTTGTCCAGCAGAAATTCTGATCAACTGATGTCCAAAAGTCAAATTGAATTTAACTTTTTTTTTTTTTTTTTTAAACGAAAAGTGAGAAAAAAATCATCTTCCATCTAGTGCTTTTAGTACCCTAACAACCAAAGAAAAACTCACACTTTCTAAAAAATGTGGCAACACTGAAGGTTTGGTCAGGACCTTTGGAATCCTGTAACCCAAATAAATAGAAAAATCTGCACACAGACTTCAGAAATGTAGGCTGCGCTTCACAACTGTGAGCCTTTTGATTGGGGAAAAAACCCATAAAACCAGATATTAAAGCTTTCAGCAGAAAAAAAAAAAAAGAAAATCAATTTGAAGAGTCGAAAGATGCATTTTGATGCATCTCAATTCCTCCCATCCTCAAATTACTTCATGACCACGGTAATGAATACAAGCAGTTATTCAATATGAATGTCCTTTTTACAGTATTTAGTGGTTTCAGAATCAGACAACTGTTTCAGACATAAGGAGCTGCACGCTGTCTGTATCAGTTTCTGAGGAATACTTCGATATTTTCTGAGTCTTGCAATTGGAAATGACTACATTACATGAAATGATTACCTAATTAGACATTTTTTATTGACTTCCTGTTGAGTTTGGCTGTAGCAGAATAATCCTGCTGGCTCTGCAAAGTGACTTTCAGACTGAAAGTACAAACTATCGACAGCCAACTCAGTCCAAAGCTGTAACAGTTGTCAAAATGTTGGTAATTATTCCCACTTTCTCCAAATTGGAGAGCAAAGTTGACGTTGCTGCACCGTTTTTTGGCTAAACTGCCAGAATGGGTGAGCTGCTTGAGACATAACAAGCTATATCAGGGTGAAAACAGAGTTATGCAGCCATTAGATGGGTTTTAACCCTTTCCTAAGATTTCCCAGGAATAATCTGTTCACAAAGTGGACTTTTTAACTTTATTAGGAATTCAACCGAAGGATTTCATTTATCTGCTTGCAAAATGGGATTGTTGTTACATACTTATCTGTTCACAGCAGCAAAAATGTTGCCAAAGAAGTACCTAAACTTTTGCCAATGTTTACTGAAGACTGTGGGGAGCTTGAGCTTAATTAGTTCCTGCGTTGATTGAAAGGAACAGGGAAATGTACCTTGCTAATGAATGGTATTGGCTCACCTATTTTTTGAATCCATTTTATTTGATACTAGTGGCCAATATTCTTGGATTTTTGTAGTCAATGGTATGAGTAAGTCTTTATATTGTTCACTGTTTTAGCCTTGTTGCAGTTTTACCAGTATTATCATATAAAAATGATCAGGTCTGGGAAGTTGGACTTGTTTTGTATTTATGACATGATTTACAGTCACACATTGGTATGTTGAGGTTTTATTTTGGGGAAACACATTCGTGTCACATTTTAGCCAACATTTTTGTCATCAGAGGTGAGTGTTCTGTCAAGATAGTCTAAAGGAGAGGCAAATTAAGTCAAAGATCTTCCTCGACATTCTGATTTTATGAAAAAAGTCTGTCTGTGGCCCGTGTCACATCACTGTCCCACCACTCTTAGTTTCTACTACGCGTCCACACAGACTTATATGCAGAAGTTGCAGAAAATACTCCATAAAAGTCCATTGCAAAGTGTTATGAAATCTTTTTCTAGATTTTCAATGCAATACTAGTGGCCAATATTCTTGGATTGTTGTAGTCAATGGTATGAGTAAGTCTTTATATTGTTCACTGTTTTAGCCTTGTTGCAGTTTTTTTTCATTATAAACGTTTATCTTGAAGAAGAAGATCATTTATCTTCTTCAATTAGAAGAAGATAAATGTCTGGTATCAGTCAGACTCTGATACCAGCCAGAGTCTGACTGGTATCAGACTCTCAAGATAAATGTGCGACAGTTTCGTGTTATTTACACAAATTAACTAAAAGCAACAAAGTGTGATCTAAAGTGAAGCAATATAAAACAAATACAATGTAAGATGTTGATTATTATAGGCAATGTAATCATGTAACTTTTATTTATCTAAACTTTGCTTAAATACATAAGTTTAAGCTAGAATTTAAAGTAATTGCCCATCAAATTTATAAATATATTTACTTATTGAGGAAAGTATTAAACTTCCTAATGCATAGAGTGACAAAAAGCTAATATTAGTTGTTAGGAGTGAATCCCCTCACCAAGCCATGGTGAGGGGATTCACCACGGCTTGGTGAGGTGTCATGGTAACGAGGAGTGTTGGAGAAGAGACTGGACTCTGGTACCTTCTGTAACGTCTCATTGAAACAATTCATGACAGAAAATCTACTGATACCAGTAACTATCCCACGTCTAGCTGCCGGAATCTATTTTTTGACCAACTATCGAGGACACAGCAAACCAATACAGTCGCTATATTTTCAGAACTTTCCCTATAATTTGACTAAACAGCTGAGCCAAAAGCAAGTTCTAGTTGAGTTGTAGGAAGCTAATTCGTTTTGGAAGATTTTCCAGCATTTGATGTGCTGGTGAGTATTTAGAGCTTGTGGATATTGCATTTGGGACTGACTCCAAAAAAAAAAAAAAAAAAAAGAAGCTAATCCTGAAATGGCACATGTCTCCAAGTGTTGATACTTCTATCTTGTGTAGGGATTAAAAACTTACTAATATATGCATAGCATGATACACGGATATTTTTTATCGCTATAATATTTGGTTTGGCTCAGTCCTGCAAACACATAGCTTGTAGATGATTCACAGTGTTCTGCCACGGAGGCTTCTGTGAGCTAGATCTGCTGTCTGCATAGTTGCGGCTCCTTCATTAGCAACTGGATCACAAACATCACAGCTCAATTCCTCTCTGTCATATTCAATGCACCTCTGACAAAGACGACTGTAATTACAGCGAGCCGGCTGTCCACACAAGAGCCGGCGTGTCGATAGGAGGCTGAAAGAGGTGAATGGATAGAAATCAAGTTTATAGATCTGTGGTTCATGTTTGGCCCGTCCCCTCCTCAGAGGGATTTGGTGGGTTGGGGGACACGGGAGGATTTAATTGCCATCTGACCGGTGCTGGTACAGCGTGAAGATGTGGGGTGTTGATACGAGGAGCAAGGGAGGAGAAAAGGCCGGTTTTCTTTCTCTGTGGTTGTTGTATTGACAGCTCCTCATCCTGGAGGAGCTGATAAGAGTGCCACATCCAGGGAGACACGAGGAAGACTGGATTGCGTTTCAGAGCCAGGAATTGAAGACTTTTTTTTTTCCCATCCCTTTCTCTGTCTGGGTGAGAAGGTGGGTAAGATCCGTCTGCAGTGACAGTCATATCTGACGTTTGAAGGGCACTAAAGTGGGCTAAAACATCACAGCAGAGTCAGAAAATGCTGGCCCAGCGCGCAAATCCTTACGGCATAAATGAAACACCTGCATGCCGGAGGAGCGTCGGATTCAGGATCAATGGAGGGAGAGTGCATTGATTTACAAAACAAAACACAAACAAAGGGGACCTCACTGCATTCTTTGTATTAGGTCACTGTCTCCGATCCGCTTTATTTACCCGACTTCTGTTCAGACACATCTGTGGAAATAAAGGAGGATTTATAGCACCTGCTGGGCGTTCTTTATCATAATTTTCTGTACAGCTCTGAATTGCTGAAATGATTTAGGATGTGTGTACAGAGCCTTACACAATATGGAGTTGGATGATAATTTCATTATCATCCATAAATCTTCATAACAAACCAAGCTTTACATTCAGACTTGATGGTTTTTGATGCCGCCTTTGTAGCTGCACCCTAATCCTCTAATGCACACACAGAGCTGTTTGTAGTCCATTTTGGAATTCATGTCACGTTTATCTTGACAGGCCCTGACCAGTGAATGCGGAAATTCACCTCTTTATCTGTTTCCAGTTAGTAAACACCTCATACCGGCGTGCACAGATGTTGCAGGAACAACACTCCTCAGTGTGGAAGTTCCTACTGTGAGAAAAACACAAAGCTAGCTATTTTCAACATCAGTGGAATGTTTAAAATTTAAACCAATCCATCTTTTCATATGGTAGTTGCTAATGTAAGATGCTAAAGACTGTACAAATTATAAATGTTAAAAAATTTGGTGACTGATAACAGCTCATGGCAGGAAGGCTACAAATATCGTCTGAAATTAGGATTGACAGGACATCAAAGCTCTACAAAAAAGATAGAAAATATCTCAGTGTTGCATCTCAAGTTTCCATCAGTAATAAAAGAAAATTCTATATCTAAGTTATTGGCACTCTGCTTAATTAGCCTTACAAACATCAGAAATGGACATTTCATTTGAAACAAGATTTGAATTTGCTGGCAGTCCAGCAAATTCTTGGACATATTTATGTATCTATTAGTGTATGTGTGTGTGTGTGTGCGCGTGTGTGGGGGTGTGTGTGTGTGTGTGTGTGTGTGTGTGTGCGTGTGTGTGTGGGGGGGGTGTGTGTGTGTGTGTGTGTGTGTGTGTGTGTACTTATTTTTTGCCATTTTTGTTTACATTAAGAAACTTTTGTGGTCCCCTAAGTGCTTTCACCTTTACAATATTTGCCCTCATGGCAAAAAGTTTGGACATAATAATTAGTTGTCAGTGAAATGCTTCCCTCTCAGTGATGATGCTTTGTTATGGTAGCCATGTTATGCTAATGTTACCTAGAAGTGGATTTTAGTTTGATTCATTTTCTTCAAAGAGGCTGACAGCGGACTTTTTAAAAGATTTTTTTTTACAAACATTTGAAAGGGACTTTTACAGTCATTAATAAAAATGAGAAGGATGTTTAGTAAATCAAATTTTGTAGAATGTAACGATTGGAAAGTGTTAAATATCTCTGCCAGTCCTATGGAAACACATTTCCTTAGTTGTGTTTGAGGCAGAAGGATCTATGCAGGGCATATTGCAAAACATGTGTCATAGATTTCACTGTCGGTGTCACATCGCCCCCACTGAGCTCCACAGGTCACCCACCGAGAAATAATTGTGACCCCCACAGAGAGGGAAGAGTCTAACTCCGATGAGCCACCCAGCTTTTGCTCCTCTTCGTTCTTCACAACACGCTCCGTTCAAGCTCTTTCCTTCAGAGTTAAAGTCATAATCCTGCACTCCTTCCTGTGATGTTTCTCTACCATACTCTTGTCCTTTATGGTGGCTGTTACAGGAAGCAGCGGGGGCCCTCAGCGGATTTCCACTTCACTTTTAACGGAAGCTGTTCAGTATGCAGAAAAGTGCCACTTATGTAACAATCAAAACCTACGGAAAGTTTTCTGCTATTCAGATATAATCACGTCTCACCTGCTGGCTTTGGAGCAGCAGTTCTTTTACACTGAAGGAAAGAAAAGCGGTTGACTTTTTGAACATGATCTTATGTGGCGATTTTGAAATCCTCTTAAAAAAAAGTGCATCTGTTTGATCTAGGAGACAAACATGCAATATTTTATATTTGGTTAAAATTAGACTACTGAAAGCATTTTCCCCCACATATTTCATTTATTCCATTGTGTCATGTAATAGACCAAACCAAGTGGAATACACAGGAAATATGCTTTTTAAAATGTTTTACAAATGAAAATCTAGAAGCCATGACCCTACGATATTCACAGGAGTTAATGATCACAACCACTAGTAAATTGCTGAAATCTCCAAATACCAAATGTTGCTATGTTGATCATGTGACTCGTGATATGAAAAAAAGTACTTCCATGACAGTTTTGCCAAATAAACCAATTTAGATAAATAAATAAAAAAAAACACCTCATTCTAGTGGCAAAACATTTTATTGAAAAACGTGTTTGTTTGTTTTTTTATTTCAAAATTTTTGTGTTTCCATTGAAAGAATTGTCAAATTATATGGTCAATGGAAATGCAGCTCTGTGGCTTTAAACTGCTGTTTGCTGAAATTACAATTGCAAGTCCTTTAACCCTTGTGTTTAGAAATGGGGTCCAACCGACCCCACACACGTAAAACTTGTATCATTTGCCACAGTCTTCCACGTTTGCCTCAGTCCTCGCACGCACAAGAGTTAAGCAGCTTTCCACACCAAGCAACTTGACCTTCTTCTCAACGACTCAGACCAGTTTTCCCATGGTCCAATCTACTTGTGTTCTTCCCATATTTCAAGAAAACTTTAAACTTGATTTTTTTATGGCTTTTTTTCAACAGTCGCTTTAGTCGTGCTACATTTCCACAACTTCCAAACTTGCAGTATATGTCCTGCCAGCTGATTCTTTTGCTTGATTAGATTGAGCCTCCATAAAATACAAGTTTAGGACGAAACGAGAAGGCACCATAAGACAGAGTTAGACTATTACATAGACAATGTTTTCTTTTGTCCATTTTCTGTCAGACTACATTTAGCCAATCACAAGTCGGTAAACTCATTCCAAGCTTTGCAGCCGGTAAACCACTTTCCACTCTCCCCACCCAAACCCTAAAGTAGTACCATTCAGTTCCAGTCCACCTAATGTTCTCTTTTCACAACGCAAGTGACCCCCTGGCTATCGGTAGTGTCTACCTCATTATCATATTTATTTAAAGTATCGTATGACCCATTTCATTTCAACATTGGTTCCTCTTGTCATGATTGAGTAGCTCCATATTTGAGGTTTGTCTCCGGAGATGCTGCTGTGCATAATGGGAACATTACTATTAAGCATAATAATAAAGCCCGTCCTTGTCATTAAAAGAAAACGAGTGGCCCTCCTTTTTGTCTCTAACTAAGAATAGTTTTAGTTCACAATTACTGGAATATTATGATATGCAAAAGCACTGCAAGCTGTGAAAGAAGGGAGCTCTCAGTCTTCCCGTGGAGGGAGTGTCGGAAATTCAGCTCAGGCGATCAATGCGATGTCATGTAAGCAATATGAGATGAATTACTGCATATGTTTCCCTGTTTCTGGTGAAGTAGTGTGCAGATTGATGTTGGAGAAAGCAATGCGGCACTGCCTTTTTTTTGTAAAGTTACCACTCTAATGGACAACATCTGATAACCGGCCATGATTGCACCAATTATACTCCAAGGAATCAGTCTGATTACTAGGTATTAACGTCAGCACAAGCTCTAATGGTAGAATCTGTCACTAAATGTCTCGAGATTGTTCGCATTGGCCCCTGGCCTGTGGCTGCTTTTCGGAGGATTAATAGCAGGGCTGCCTCTCCGTCTCTGATCGGAGTTATCGAATGGTTTCCCTTGGATATGTTTCTCGGGACTTGGCCGCTGCTGGGCCGCATCGATCTGCCGCTTGCAAATTTATGGTTATGTTTCTTCAATTTGCACAAAGGCAAAAACATTGTAGTCTCTGCTGGCAGATGTGGTCGGCGCAGTGGCTCTCAACTTTGTCTGTCCCCTCTGTCCCAGTGGGACAGGCCCTCTCCTTCTGTGACAAGTTGAATGTCACCGCTGTTACTTTATACATCTAATTGACCATAACCTTCTTATTGCTTTGCATTGAGGAGTTTTTATTGATAACGTTTGCTCTCCGGTTTCTTTAAATACCACACACGCTGACATTATATACTTCTGTTTTCATTTTTAGCAATTCAGCTGATTCAAGTATTTACTGCCTTGGCTGTCATCTCTTGGGTTAGGGTCATGACTTCCTTGAAAGGATGTCTTACAGGCTTAAAACTTAAAAAGTATACCTTCCCTATTAATGTGTGCCATCATACTTTAGTTTCAAACCACTGAAACCTGATAGCAGACTTTACTTTCACATGCAGGCCCTACCCCGACGCAGCATCACCCTCCCTGCCCAGTGGCCCTGCTCCCTCTGGTTTAGCTTCAGTGCACAGGGTTTCATTACGTCTGCCTTAGTCAAATGGCTCGAAGCTCTGGACTGATATTCCAACCGAGACATAATTAATGAGATGTGAACGTCTGGTTCTCTCTCCTCGGAGCAAAGCACTAGTAGATGTCTGCTGGGACCAAGCACAGAAGCTAAGAGCAGAAAGGAAGAACAAAGTGTATGTAGAAGCAGGATAATAAGACATTTTGCATGTTTGACAAGAGAAAAAAAATTCATGCCAAGTGCCCTCACTTTCAATTTGCTGTTCAAGTACAACTTAGTTTAGATTTAGACACCCATATAAAAATACTGAGAATGGCCTTAAGCACTGGAATCAAATTAAAGGAGTAAGCTGTAAGTAACGGTAAATATCCTATTTAACCAAAGGATGCAACCCTGAAGTGTGTTTTAGCTTGGATCAATGACTAAGCTAGGAGGTCACAAGAGAACCTGTGACGACATCTAAAGCACCTTAAGGTCATTGTTTGTGGTTCAACAATAAGAAAGGAAGAGGGCCAAAATGACTCCATTTTGTTCCAAGGTAAAAACATTCACTTGAAAAATTCATACTTGAAAAGGTGTCCTGTAAGACCCGTTTAATCTCTGACCAAGAACAAAGATTAAAAGGGGAAGTGAGTTTGGAAATCAAATATGGTCAGTTGCTTTAACAGATTTAGATAAGTAAAAAATGAGGAAGAACTAAAGAACGAACAAAAGGAAAATGTTAAAAAATAAACTTACAGCACAGAAGAAAAGAAACAGGTCTAAAGTAACTTTACTAAAACACAGCAGGACTGAACACTCTGGACTTGGAGACATGAGCAGAATGACACATAATTTAAAAAAAGAAGCAAGAGACAAAAACCCGACTGAAACCCCAAAGACATTAAAAACCCTTCTTCTGTTTCTCAGAACATTTCAGCCAAGGTTTATTCAATCTGTCATCAAAATCGCCTTTCAAGGAACTGACAATTAAAATATTCTCAGTAGCATCCTTAATCTCTTCTCCGTTTAATTGGCTGATGGAGGTCGATAGCGGCTAAAACAATTATGGCTGCCTAAATTAATCCCCGTTTTTCACCCAGAGAGGATTTCCTCCTTCTTTCCTGGAGCGCATGTTCTTTTATCTCCAGCAGAATTCACTTTGCGAGCGACTGATTGAGCCGTTGATCTCCATGTCAATTCAGAGAATAGGGCCGTACCCTTCTCATAACACGTAAAATACCTTGGACTCACAAGGCAGATTAAAAAAAAAAAATTAAGCTAAGACTTTCTCTAACTCGCCACAGGCATTCACATTGAGAAAGGAACGTAGTGAAACATTCTGAAAGAGGTGGAGATGGATAACATGTTTTTTTTTTTTTTTTTTAAATTATGCAATGATAGTTTATTTTTATGTGGGCGGCCTGCACAAGTATCGAAGTTCTGGGAAAAATAGTTGTAATCACAACAATTACAAGAATGTTTAATGAAGTAAGTCCTGAGGCAATGCGGTGTGCTCTTTCGAACAACGGCTACTGTTTTGGCCTTGCAAATGAGTTGTCTACCACTTAAGATTCCTCAGTATTCTATGGAGTCTTAAAGACGTCGAGGGTGTTGTATTTGCTTGCTATACTTTCAGATAGTGATGCAGCTGCATGGTTAACAACGTGAAACATGTGCGTGACCTTTCGCTGCCGAGATTACATCCTATTATCACCTGCCCACAGTTGTCATGTCCGCGCTTCAACACTCAGGCTTTCACAGCCGTCATTTAATGGAGGTTTTTTGCCTGCCAGCTCTCCTTCAGTCACACTCCGCTCTGCTATCTGGAAGCTGTCCAGATGTTTTTCTTTTTTCTCTTTTATTGTGTGGATTTAAGTAAGCCATTAAAAAACCAACGTATTTCATGTTTGCTTCCTCGGTGAGATCCGAACTGGGTGAACCTCGATGACCGCGATGGACAGATGCTTCCTATATTCTTCGACCGCGGCGCTAATGATGTGCCGTGGGTGGCGATGCGCCGAGGCATTAATCCATGCCTGTGCCACCGTGTGAGAACGGATTCTCACTTTGGGATTGCGTCTTCTACGTGCTACGTCGAGAAACAGTCACCCTAAAAGAGTACGCATCCCCCACCTCTCCCCTCCTTCACACTCTCCTTGTTTTTCTCATTTTCACAGCTTATTTGCTGGCACGTCTCACGGCGCAGGGGCTGACATTGACAGCACTGTCAAAGATTACCGTCAGACAATATACCCAGAGCTACATCTCTCAAGATAAAGGACACGGTGTGGAGAGATGCCTTTAATAGGAATGTCTTACCTGGCGTTTTACATGCTCTGCCGCTGGGAAACAATCCGTCTTATTCCAGCGTTTACAGTTCTGTGGAGCACGTATTTGTGCTGCAAGGAAAACTATACGTATACGTAGCTTTTACCATCTTAAATAAACGTTGCATGGATTTTTTATCTCAACCTCCCCTCATTAAATACTTCATAGAATGTCCTTTTACTGGTGCAGCTGCTGCTGTATCTTTACCAGTTTTGCTCATATACACACAAAAATGATTTTATGTTCAATATCAATTAGTTTGGTAAGAAAGCATCTTACACTCTTGCTTGATTTGCAATTGGATGAACTTTGGACTCCAGCTGAGTCACAGTTCAGGTGTGAAAGAAAACCTTGAATTATTTGCAGAAAATTTGTCTCTTCACAAATTTTACCGTTTAGCATAAGTAAAATATTTGAAAAAATGCAGAAAATTAAATTCCAATGTGTAATGCTACCAGACATGCTATTTGCTGATGCTATTTCTTGGCAGTCGTTGGCTGTAGTCCCCAAGAGTAAAGATAAAAGATGATGGCGGTTACTAGCTTCTGCAGTAGCTCCAAGACGGCATCCACTGTGTGTATTAATGTATATTAGGGTATACTTGATGTTTGACCTATTGAAGCAGTCAGTTTTAAAAAATTTTTGAGGAGGCCTCAAGCAACTGTTTTTCCTAAACCCTGGAAATACCTGGGCATATGAAGTTTGACTAGGCTATTTTAATATGTAAATCTGCATTGTTCTGGGTGAAGTGCAGTCTTTTTGTGTTTGCTTGCTTTTTGTATTCACAATAGTTTGCACTCAGGCCAAAGAGTTCAAATTTGGCCACATCTGACCAAAGCACATTCTTTTGTAAATGTGCCTCTTTATTAACCACACACAATGAATAGGAAATTAACAGATTTCTGCAAGGTATAATCATTTGAGCCAAAACATTTCTATCACATTGAAGCTTCTGGTTTTAATTAAGGCTGTGACCTTAATGCCTTAATTGAAATTAATTACACCAATATTATTGCATGAAAAACTTTAACCCAATGAATGAGATTTCTTTTTCTTTTTTACATACAAAGGTTCCGACTGGAAACGTTTTATTTGCATGTTTCTGGTACGGCAGTAAATTTGACGCACAAAGTACATCCACTAACAGAAGCGATGGACGACAAAGCTGCTTCTCTTTGCCCACTAGGGGTTCATTTTTGTTTAATAAATGTTCAAATAGTGCTAAAAGGAGTTACCCTATCATCAAAGCTATTAATGCATAAAATAGCATCTCAATGCTAAACATGTTGCAACACAAATTACTTTCTAAAGAAGTAATTTGTCCAAGAAGTTCCATAAATAGTCAGAGCTTCCTAAAATATTTGAAAACTGAATATGTAGAATAACACTTTGTACCTATATGATGGTTGTTTAATCTAAATAACAGATTAAAAACAATAAATATCTTTGTTGTTGAACTCATATGTCTATTTAGTCAATGAATTGAAGATGTTGCTTTTTTTCTAAATAAATATTGTTTCAGGTTAAAATTCCATTAATTGTGATTAATTACATATCCTGCAGTTAGCTCGATTAGAAATTTTAATCTAGTCCCAACACTAGTTTAATGTAAGAAGCTCTGTCTACACTTTCACAAGCCGCCAGTTTGCACAGCAGCTTGTATTTTTCTTTTTTTGTTTTTGTTTCTTCCAGTTCCAAGTCTCATGCCTGAATCATGGTGCCAGTGGATAACAAACATACAGCCAAATATGCTTAGCATGTTACAAGTGGCAGTTTAATTTCCTCTCTGTCAATCTGCGGAGCCGTTGTTCGGATCTGACTTGCTCTGGAGGACTGACAGCTCGTGATAGATCAGCTTCTGCTTAGAGGCAGAGACGTGTGATTACAAAACAGAGAAAAACCAGCGAAACCCACACGCAACCTTTACGAACTGCACGTGTATGAACTATGAAGTAATTCAGATCAGTTTGCAATTTCACTTCCCCTTCCTTGAATTTCACATTTGAATTGAATTTTTAAAAAGAACAAACTATTTCGAACTCTTGCAACGACAACAACAAACAGGCTCCATGGTGCAGCATCAACAGTTCATGCTAAAAAGGAAATTCCCTGAAAATTGATTTGTTTACAGTAAATCCTGCACCACCTGGCCGCCGCCGTGGCGACGCCTCCTCTGTTTCCATCCCCTCTTGACAGCCCCCCCAAACCCCTGCCGTCTCCTCTGAGAAATTGTCATAAAAACGGTGCAAGCTGCAGAGACAGCCGGCGGCGTTGCTGAGTCGACAGACCCGCTGCGTCCTGGAGTAGTCCATTAGCTCTACCTGTTCCCTTTCTCCACAGGATCCCCACAGCACTAAATGAAGCTAGGCATATTTTCATCTTCCTGACAGGCTGCTGCTGCTGCTGCCGCCTCTGGGAGATGGAGGTCTGTGTCGGGGCTACGAATTCTGCCGCCTCTCTGTTGCCAGGGCCGGCCCAGATGCTGATGCATGGACAAATAAATCCCTCACACCCGAAGCATTTCCTCCCCTCACCTCCTTTCAAGCGTCAGTAGGACAAAGGAGCTGCACATTTAGTGAAATGAAATGTTTGCAAGTGCACATTCTTAAATACCTGAAGTATTTTGTAGAACCGGGTTCAACCCGCGGGGCGAACTGTTATGTCATTTGTCAAAATAAAATTCAAAAAGGGGGGCCAGAGAACCACTGTTTAAATAATAGACTGCAAATGACTGTTTTATTAAAATAAAGCAAGTCATGTATAAGCCTTCTACGAATGAATGAAGAAAAAAAAAAAACAGTGCGACTCAGCCAAGTTGTCCAAGTTAGATGGTTAACCTCTGAATTCAAATAAGCTGTAGCAGCCTGGAGCTGCCGTATCCAGGCAACATCAGAAACAGAGCGATGGCAGCTGAAGTACTTCCACTGAAGTAAGTCTTACTCCAGCATGCGCCACAGAGGTTCTCAGAGTGGACACATTGACTGCTCTTCTTTGTGGTTTTCAGGGATTTCAAGTGATACTTGTTTTCAATTACTTGACATAATTTTTCAGAAATGTGAAGATGGATGAATTATTTTGAGAGCACTTGATGTGGAACTAAAAGACCCATTGATTTTCTTTTTTGTTGTTTTTGTGTGTGTGGTGTAAGTAGGAACACCTGTTGTACCATTCTGTTTTAAGTAACCTTGGCGGCTTGGTTACATAAAGGTTTCAATTTGTAGTGCTCATTTTTTATAGTCTTTTGCCAAAGGTCACAAGACAGACACTTAAATGATATCACAATTTTAGAAAAAGATTTTCACAATATTGTTAATTTGTTTCGAGATGGAACATAAGCACTATATGATTCATTTTAGGTTATGTCAAGTTTACACATTTTTCAAACTAATTCAGTAGAACAAAATAGAAAAAAATGCGTTTCCCTTCAGTGGGGGAAATTCAGGTACTCCAGCAGAAAAGCGATGCTGAAGTTAAAACATGTAGTATAAAAATATAAAAACCCCCAAATAAAAATGAGACACTGTACAGTAAGGGCACATTTTCAGCATAACAAAATACTATGTCGTTATCAAAAATAGCATACTTATATTCAAAGCAGTGTGCAACTGAGTAGGATTAAAAAAAGACATGTGGATGTATATTTGTACGCACACATGCACACACCAAGAAAAAGTTGATTTTCAAAAAAGAGAGATACACTTTTGGATACATTTCTCTGTCTGACTGCATTTGGCTTTTTTAAGGAGTATGTCTGTCCGCAAAAGATACATTGAAATTATTTTAGTGAACAAGAGTGAATTAAAATCACATTATCCAAGTAGATCTTATGATTCTCTTGGGCCAAGCCTGATAAAGGTGTAAATGAAAATCACAATTTTTAAAGCAAAACCTGTCTCTTTAGGAAAACAAATTAATTTTGTGCATAAATCTATGAAGAAAATGAATCACATCCATTTTGTGTGAACCGTATCCAGTTCCAGCTGAAGTTACTATAGCTAATATTTTCAGCACATATTTCCCATTCATCCCCTAAACAATAACATTAGTTTGAATAGGGGCAGGCGATTGGACAAACACATCAATCTCAGTGAAATCATGATCAGGACTTTAGCACGTTTTCCCTACATAAAAGCTTAGCTCTTCATGAATAAAATACTGCACCATAACTTGGGGCAAAGGACATATCTAGCCACATCCTAAATTAGTTTCCACAATTTTGACTTTGAAGAAATACATTGCTGTTTTTAAGGAGAAATATTCACATTTGAATACAAATATTCACAGTCCACTGTGAGACCAGGGAGGTAGATCAGATTATTTTTACTTCAAACAGCTGCTGCATTTCTTGGTGTCAGTTTGAAAGGCTGTGAACCCTCCAGAAAAGGAAGATGGAAGACAAAATATTCCACATAAAAACCAGAGATGGTTGTCTGAATGTGTGAGTTTTAGCTGTCCTGTTTTTTTTTGTTTTGTTTTTTTTCACCACATGTAATTAGATCCTTTGTTGGTGCTAGAGGTTTAATTTGAGGAGCTATGACCTCCCCCATCCTTGCTTATTTCACACTGCAAGGAAAAAGTGCACCATCAGCACTCTCAGTAATGCGTATTCATGTGATGACAACGTGTCAGTAGGGCATTTTTAATACTTCACTCAAAACCCGCAGTGTTACAATGCATTGCATATGGAAACAGCCTCCATGAAGCTAATGTTCATCCAGCTGTCGTCTTTCTAGTTCTATATCTCTGAGCACCATTTAAGTTTTCTACAGATGCCCCTTTCCCCAGCAGTTTTTTTTCTTTTTTTTCTCTGTCTTCTTTTCTTATCCACACACATTCAGAGTTACCAAGCCGTCTGCCTCCAGAATTGCTTTGCCTCTGACAAATGTTTGCGGAACAAAAACTACAATCATCACAACGGATGCCGCCCCACAACGCAGCACACACCAGGAGTATTTATGTGTAAACTGAAGCTACAGATGCGGCGGGAGAAGACTTTCTGCCGTGTGGGGGAGTAGACGCAGCAGCTCAATCTTAAACCAAGCCAGCCTACGCAAAGACATCTCAAGATTTCTGCTTGCTGAAATGATGGAGCAGAAGGTGCTCGGTCAAAGGTCATTTTGCTGTGCTGTATGTAAACAAACCCACTAAAACAATGCTTTCATACTTGTTAAAAAATACTCAGTGCAGTTAAAGTCTACATACAATTCCTTTCTAAATGTATTCATACTTCTTGAACTTCATTACATTTTATCTCCAAACTCTAGTGTATGTTCTAAGTTTCGGTTGGTTGGTTGTGCAGATTCTGGGCATTTCCGAGGGTTACAGACAGGCCTGTCACGATAACAAATTTTTCTGAACGATAAATTGTCCCAGAAATTATTGCAATAAATAATAATATGGTTCATTTGAGACAATTTTCAAATAACATAATGATAGTAGCATAATAATGCAACTTTACTCTCTCAAAGATCAACACAGTTTAATTTTGTGAAAAACATTTAACATTGGAACTTGAAGATATTTTGAATATCACAAAAAATAAGGACCAGAAACAAAAAATAAAACGGAAATAAAAAACACACATACCTAAAAGGATAAATAAATTGGTTTGTCGAGTCTTTAAACAAGATTGGCCTCCAAAAAATATTCATCAGAATGGAAATGATCAATCACCCTTTAACTTATCTTGTGATTAGTTGATTGGCTATTGCTTGTATTGTGACAGATTGAGATTCAAATCCCACCAGCTAGCAAATCTTTCATCTCATCTCTGTGTATTAGAACTGAAGATACCCTCACACAAAGTAGCACAGGTGTTGGTCATTTCGCTCCATTGTCATTTTTTTGTATCATTCCATGCCTACCTTTCTCCAGGTGTTGAAATTCTGCCATAATTTCTGCCATCATTATGAGTATTGTTTTATCAAAACCAGACCTCACAATTGGTTATCGAAACAGTGGAAGTGTGCTCTAGTCATAAGAAATGTAAAAAATATATACTGGCATACTGACTTAGTTTAATTGAGTGTTAGCAAAACCTTGACCAAAGGCAAGTGTGGTCAAGGTTTTTGATATTAAATATATATATTTAACATCAATTAAATAAAATGTTACAACTTTCAGTGTAATACAGAACAAACCAGGAAGAAAACATATTGAAGACTGAAAAAGACTTTAAGCATAAAACCAATGCTGCAGTGGAATGGTTTAGATCAAATCAAATCAATGTGTCAAAATGACCCAGATCTAAAGTCAATTAAAAATCTGTTGTGCGACAATACACTGGATAAGAGAACTGATGTCCATGTTTGGTCCTAATCAAATCCTACAGTATTTTTCAGTGAGGAATGTGGCAAAAAAGCAGGATTGAAGACCTTTAAAATAATTTGAAAACCATGTATCATTTTTCTTCCACTTCACAACGTCTGCTTGTTATTTTTCTGTCACAAAGAATCCCAATAAGACACACCGACATTTGCAACGTGACGTAGAAAAGCGAAGCCGCTGTGCAGCAACATGCTTCAACATCCTCTGTGGACGTGCACTCGGCATTCAAGCAGTCAGTCAATTGAGCTCAGACTTGTTCCGAGCACCTCTGTTATAGCTTTTCCCTCCTGCCACCACCACCCCCCTGCCTCTTTCAGTTACAGCTTTAATTTTCTCCATCCTGACGTTGTTTGGGAGCCGAGGCAAAGCTTGCGCGGCTGTGAGGACGCAGGTGCTGAGAGCTGAAGTGTCATCCCCTCTGGTGTGTGGTCGATAATGAGACTGGGAGAGAGGCATGAATAACTCCGTGAACTCTTTTTCATTTCCTTAATCTCTGCCCAAAGGCCAGTCCGGCAACACTAAGTCATTATTTTCCATCAGTTTACTCGCTACTTGATCACACATATCGCCTCCTATGGGGTAGGATAAAGAGGGAGGGTGCGGGGTTGGAAATCCATGGCAGAAATAAAAATCTCTCCGTAATTCAATATCTTTAATAAAGACGGTGAAGGGATCTCCTTGTTAAGCTCCTACTTGGATGATTAAATGTAGAATCCTTGCAAGTACAAGCCCAGAGGCCACTCCTGACCCCGGGGTGAACAAGACCTTCAGGAACTACGGGCTAGCACAATGAGACTCACAGAGGCAGATTTTCTCGCCGATGCTTTTTCTCATTTACTTCCCATTGCTCTCGTCACAAAGCTGCCCTTGCTTTGTGGTTCTCAATGTATCCTCTTTCAGGTCGTTGGATGTGCTTCTCAAGAATCTGGTGAGTGCTTGGCACCGGAGGGCCAGGTGACTCAACGGACACACAATCAACCGGCCGATACTATTGCTCCTACAGCGAGAGCTCACAGCCAGGCCAAGCTCTCCATTGATTGAATCTCTTAGAATCGGAGCAGGATGTAGGGAGGCTTTACTCATGTCTTATTCTGCCTTTGAAAGACCTAGCTACTGTACCTACTGTGCCTTGAAATGTTTCACATATTTTCCCAATACAACTAAGCATTTCAGTATATTTTGAGAGCAACACAAAAAGAAGAATCTAAAAAGAATTACTTGCATTTGTATCCGTCCCTCTTTTATTGCTGCTATTCCTAAATAAAATAAAGTCAACCAATTACTTTTAAATGTTGTTGCAGAAACACCTTCCCAAGAGTCCAATACTGTATTGCTTTAAGAACTTAAGTGTCAATTGGATAATAATTTACAAAAGCAATGTTTATGCTGAAACATTTTGATTAAATTTAAGAAAAAGATGTAAAATTATGAATATGTTTAAGGGACAAGTGGTAAATAAATACAATTTTGTGAGGAATGCTACCTGAAGTTGGTCTGGCTCAATTCAGCAAAAGGTTAGTCTGGTAAGCAGTAAAGGGGCTTCTGATGAAGGAAATGAACAATTTTGAGACCATGGTACTCATTACTAGTGAAATTTGTGACATTGCCCTTTACCAGTTTGTGTATTTTGCCAATAAACCTAATATAAAATCAAAATATTATGGACCACTGTCGCTGTTGGGTAAATGATCTAGTTCCACTGCTCATTTTACTTCTAAAAAACCCTTATAGAACATCTAGTCTCTAATTAAAGTATTAGAGTTGCAGTGTTGGATGGGGGATGGATGAAGTTGCTGTTTGTGTTGATTGCATCTCAGGCGAACGCTCTGACAGAAGCATGACTGGGGGGATTACCTGGCTTCAAAGCTTGATGAAGTAGTTCAGAAAATGTCAAGGGCTTTTTCCGAGGACTCGGTTTGTACCTGCGAAACGCGAGGACGGCTCCTCGACATCCACCCTGTTGAGAGGAAATGTGAAAGTGCATCCCAGTGTGTTTAATGGGTGAAGGGGCTTAATTTGCACTGCTTTGCTCTTGTACATTCCCAGGCCTCATTATTTATTTAGCGAGAGTACACTCTTAAGCAGCGTGACCTTTTTAAACACAGTCCTCGTTGAAGGGGCTCCGGCAGCCAAGAGAAACGCATCGGTCAGACGCAGACAGAGGAAGCAGCGGCGATCTCTGATGTCACAACCTGACAAACCACATGCCAGGCCCTCGGCCCGGGAGTCACCGCGCTGCCAGCAGCACTGCTAATGACAACAAAAGGATCTCTATGAAAACAATATGGCCTCTTTTCCTGGCAATTAGTCTTGACTGAATCAATGAACAAGTGGATCGTCTTGTTTTTCCGTCTTCGGCTTAAAGGTGATAGTGGCATTTTGCAGGCAAGTCGTTTCAAATGGAAAAGATATCTGACTCAGTTAGGAAAGGGGAGGGATCTTTGGGTCTCTGGAATAATCCGCCTGCTCGTGGGAGAAGTGTAGCCTCTGCAGATTAAGTGGCTCAGCTCCGTGTTCACCTCCATCTTTGGAGACGTTTCAATGACGATACAGGCCGAGACGTTGTTAAGAGGGGAGGGGCAGCGGTGTCCGTTTACCCAGGAGAGGGCCGGTGTAATCCATCAGGCCTGGCTGCTGCCCGTTCAGCACAGCCGGGGCCCCAGCTGCATCCTGCTAGCCACTCCTTCACCTTCCTCTCTCCATCCCTCCATCAGCATTCCTCCCTCTGCCTCCACAGACTTGCTGTCCGACTAATAGCTTCCCTGGATTTTATCACTTAACAGAGCTGATCCTCTCCGCAGCCGACCTCGCCACTAACAAAACATTAAAGGTCATGCATTATAAAACACCATATGATTATTTTTTTGGTAGGCAAAAGGCAACTGAATCTGAGAATAGTGGTATATGTATTCATAATGCATAAGTTGGGGTTTCCCTGGACTTTTTTTGTTTTTATGCTAACCCTGATGGTTTGCGAAAGCTAAAGGTTGAACATTTGTTGAAAAAAACAAACAAACTCAGAATGTGTGTGTGCGTGTGTGTGTGTGGAGGTTTTTGAGCGAGTGCTGGATAAATTCTAAACACGTCAAGCTTTAGTCTTAAATTAAAGGCTTAAAATTCAATAAATACTCTCTTTCTGATACTTAAACTGAAGATAAATGCTCAGTGTCATGCTACTGCCAACTTTCTGCCAACTAAGAGAAAAGAGTCAAATCTGCATTTTGCTTGCAGCAGCTACATTCACATAAGTTTGACTTCTATGTCTAAACTGGTGTAAAAATGTGCAGACACTATGAGCATAAGGCAATTAAGCTAAACACCACTGCTGTGGGTAGTTTTGGGTAAAGCACCCAGGGAGCAACTGGGGGGGGATTTGTGTTTTGCTCAAGGGCACCTTACCTCACACTAAGAATAGAGCAGGACTGTACTAATCACTCACTAGCCCCATAGCGCCCTCTTTATTCTCCGTTTTCCTGGTCAGGAAATCAAACCAGTGACCTACAGCTTTTAGTTTGTTTGTGTTTGGTCCCACCATTATCCAGCTAACCTGGAATTACAATAATGTAATTATTGTAATTACATTACAATAATGCAATTATTGTAATGTAATAACATTACAATAATATAATGTTATTACATTACATTATTGTATTATTACATCTCATACAACTCTATGAGTGGTATGAGAACCACTCATACAGTGGTTCTCATACAAACCACTGTATGAGAACAGAGTTTGTTGAACGATGAATCGTCCCAGAAGTTATTCTAATAATATTGTTGATTTGAGATAGTTTTCGAGTAATGTAATGGTAATAATAATGCAGGAACATTTCTCAAATATCAATAAACTTTTAATTCTAATGAACATTTAACACTGGAGCTGGAATACATTTCAAATAACCAAAATAAATAAACAAAACCACAGAAACGACAAATAAAATGAATTATGGAGTCTTTGCAAACAAAATTGTCCTTCAAAATAAAGGCTAGTTGAGACCAAAGCAAGAGAGAAAAGAGAACAATGCTAAATCATGCAATTGGAAATCGTTGAGCTTTATGAGTTTATGAATTGATTTATTGCTGATTTTGACAGGCCTGCACTGTACATCACTGAAAAATTATGTTTTCATTAAACTAAACTAATTAATTTAATTCAGTTCAGTTTAAGTGAACTTAATGCAGTCCATTTTAATTCAGTCCAGACTTTCATTCAATCCAGTTCTTTTCAATAGAAATATGTTTAATTCAGTTTGACTCATTTTGATAATTCAGTTAAGTTCACTTTAATTTAAGCGGATTAATTTTTATTCTGTTCAGTAATGAAGAAAGCTACACATGGCCCTCTCCACAATCTCTGTTATACAGCAACAGCGTCTTCAGTCAGAGAGTTCTTAAAAGGCCACTGTAATTCAGACTGCTACAGGAGATCATCCTGGCCACAGCCAGCAGCATCTGCAACAACTCTTTGAAGATAACATGAGTTACATTTAATTTGCCTCTGGAAATCCTAAAGTATTTTAGAATTTGAATTCAATGAAATTTAGTTAAGTTTAGTTTGAATTTTTACTCAATTTATCAATGTGTTCACCAGACTGAAGACAACTGCTTTAACAGCTGCTAAACTGCTTTACTGTTTAATGAAGCAGTTTAATATAACCCAGTTCAGTTCATCTTAATTCAGATCAGTTCAGTTGAATCATTTTGTTTAGTTCCTGTCATTTCAACAATTAAATTCACAGTAATGTCTTTCAATATTTAGTTTATTTGTGTAGTAATTCATAGCAAAATTCGACTTAAGGTGCTTTATGAGACAAATAGGCCCAGATCATTTCCTACTTTGTACAATCCAGTCCCTGTCTATCCAAACAGTTCATGTCGTGGTTATGAGGCATGACTTTGACTTTATTTGATACTGGACAAAAGATTTGGTAGACCCGGAACAGGTGAATAGTGTATCACATATAACATCTACATGAATCAGTGGGGAGGAAAAAAATCCAGCTTTAAATAGCAAGTCTTTCATTCCATAAACATAGACCTTTTGTATTTATTTTGTTCGACAGAAGTGCATGAAAATCCTTCAAAGTAATGCTATGGCATAATAATACTCACAGCACTTTAATTTCACAACTGCTGTACTTTTGTTAAATAAAAAGCCTGAGTAGAATAGGAATCTAATCCTCCATTTTTTGCAAATAAAACAACTTAGGGTCATATTAATGAAGCTGCTTAACTTCTTACAGTGCATAATTAGCATGAATGTAATTCCACCCTTGAATTAATGATTCATGGGCTAATGTTTAGCATCTTAATTTGCTGCTACCGAGTCTCTCCTTCCTCCTCCCCTCAACTCTGCCCCCGTCTCTCCTCACCTCCATAGTTTCCTGCCCCAGTAATGGCCTGACACCTTGGCTCTTCCTGCTAAATTTAGCACCTGTGTGCCATTCTTAGTAGCCTTAATTTCCCAGAGCCGGGTGCACGGAGAAGTAAAAGTGAACAAGGCTCTCTCTTTCTCTCTCTCTCTGTTTCTCTCTCTCTGTGTGTGTGTGTGTGTGCGTGCGTGTGTGCACGTGCACGCCCGGATATACGAGATCACCTGTGTATCGGTTTCAGGCCCGCTCAACAATATCGCTAACTGTAATTCTATATGTTGTCATGGGATACGGCGTAGGCACTGGAGGACTTTCCACTGCTGTCCAAACTGTGTCCAAGTCAGCAGTGATACAACTATTGTTGTACCTTGTTATACTTATCTAGCTCCAGTTCAAAACTTTACCAATCTGCCTGTTTTTTATGTATTTATTTTGAGCCTAACTTTCCTCTAGACAAACGGCACATGACTAAAAATATCTCCCAGAAGTTAAGTTATTATTAGGAAATATTAGGGCCAAGAGAAATGGTCACACTGGCTGCTTTAATATTTGATAATCCAGGAAATCAGTTTAATCTCCTTCTCGTAATTAAACTCTTGACAGTCATGTAATGAAGGTTCCAGCAAAAAGAAATGTGGGATATACATATCACATAACTATTTAATTAGTTCCTGGAGTCATTAGTGAGTTTTTTTTTTTTTTTTTGCATATACATTGCCTATAAATGCAATCATTCATAAAGGTCATGCCTGGTCGTTTTAAAACTTAGAAAATACAATTTTCCAGATCATAAACTGTCAAACTTAAAGTGGAAGAAGAAAAAAATTAATTGCACACATACAGTGCCTTGCAATAGTATTCTCACTACTTCAGATTTTCCTTTTTTTTATGCGTCTATGTGGTTCACCTTTATAATCAAGAAATAGAAAGAAAATTGTGGCATGCATATAATTCAGTCCGTCTTTACTTACTTCAACTTTGAGAACTCTTATGAAGAAATTTGAAAAGCATGATGTTGCCACTACCCTAAACATATGTCACCTATGGGATGCCGTATTTCAGCTGATCATTTCAATCATTTCAGTTAAGAACGCATCAAAGATTGAAGAATTATTCATGGATCTAATGAAGTCAAGATGACCTTCCACAGGTCAGCAGAAAAATAATATATTTCCGTAAGTTTGCAAAGTAAAGTTGATGGGCAATTAAATAATTAAATGCTTAAAAATAAAAAACAGGAGCCACAAAAGGGGTTTTAGATTCTTAATGGCCCTAAAAGTGTTCTCGCACTTTATGCAAAGTTCACTCAAGAGCAAAGCAATGTAGGTCCTAAACGAAATAATAGAAGAGAAAATGAGCAAGTTTGGAAATCTTCCCACTCACAGGAGGCGTATCATCTGTGCAAGCAGCTCTTTCAAGGAATTATGGAACAAGCCTTCCTTCTTCCGAGCCCTCCGAGACTCATTAGGTTTTCCCTCATAACTGTAAAACTCGTCATGGTCTGCTCCCCGAGCGGCAGCAGGAAGAGGAATCTTTCCAGGCATCTGGCTGGGCTTCTGAATGTCTAACCTCAGCTTAATGGAGACATTTTACTTTTGATCCATTGTCTTATTTAACTTTGCACATATGCTGCTTGTATCGCAGGAGCACATCCGCTGCAGTGTAGCAGGTCAGCGGTATATTCACACCCCATTACAGGAATAGATACTCCCATCAGCAGAGTATTAGCAACTCGCTACTAATGTTTGCAAGGTGAGCGTGAGATCATGCATTTACGTTCATAGCCGTGTTTGTAGCTGACAACTGGAATTAAGAGTAAAGTACGTGGTAGGTTTATTTTTCTGATGTTATATTTTAAGTAAAGGTGCCTGCAGTTTAATATTCCAAAAGAAGATGGAAAAACAAGCACTTTTTATCTCTACCTATAAATGAATGAGTCTGAAAAACATTTTCTCTGCTTCCTGCTGAGTTACTAAAAGGTTGATGGCATTACTACATGCTGCTTGGCAGATTGTTCATATAACACTGAGGCTCATTGTTTTATTACTTCAAAACAAGGTGTTTATGCAAGCAGCTCATATATTTTTATTCAGATCTCTGGCAGTGTGCTAAGCTATCAGCACACATAACCAGTTCTAGTTTCTCTGGCAGAACTTGTGACACATGTCCCTACTATGAACTGAAACATTTAGAAATATTACTTATCATGTGAAACAACAGAATAACACTGAAAAACGTAAATAAACTAGAAAACAAAAGCAAAGAAATACACCAACTTCAGTACTTCAGATTGTCTGATTTGCCTTGAGGTAACGTTTATGCTCACTAAATGCTATTATGATAAGCAAAAATAAAATAAAAAAATCTAACAAAAAAAAACAGCAACTGCAATTTCAATGATGGTTTATGTCCTTAAAAATGTTTCAATAAAAATCTACCCTTCTCTAAAACCATTATGACTGTTTTAAAAGTGTTAAAACAAACTTTTTCTTGGTTTTGTTAATTATATTATTTTCCCTTTTTGAAAAACCTTGTAAGATTCTTACCCCAATGTTATTATAAATGATAACATAAGTGCTTGAAGCACTTGCAGTGAATAATCATTTTTCGATTTTGAATAATTTCTGCCACCAGGAGGCGCATTGGGATTTAAAATGCAACTAACCCCCAAATCAACTTTTTTTTTTTGCTGATAAGCTGTCTATACAATTTATTTATGGTTCTGTCTTTATGTTTCTGTGCAAATTTTGACATTTTTATGTAAATTTATTTAAAAAAATAAAATAAAATTCTCACATCATAATACTGCCAACACCATGTCTTACCCTATAAATGTTCTGTGTAGTGTGATGTACTTTGTTAGTTCATCTATAGGTCACTCAGTGTAGGTTATTGTTTTTCATCTAAAGTTTCTACTCCAGTTAGCATACTGACCACTTTTAACAGCTCCACAAAACTCCCTTCTGAAGTCATTTTTTCAGCAAAAGTGCTGCTGCTCCATCAGCCCGTAAAAGTGCATAAAGGAATTAACAGAACATAGTGGACCAAGAAAATCTATTGTGTGACAGTGCACTCAGTGACTGCCTGCTAATCCCTGCTACAAAACTGTCAAATGATCTGTGGCTGTAAAACAACAGAGGGAGAGTCTGAGCCGATCCTTCACAGATGATGCTAGTTTCTGTAACCCCCCACCCCAAAAAAAAACGAACACTTTACTGCTGGAGAACATCAAGCATCTCATTTCATTTGCAATATTGATCTTTTTTTTCCCTTCAAAGGTTGACTGAGCTCGTTGCAATCAAAGGACATGTGTTGCTAAACGCTAACGCACTCCCTTCACACCATGTTGAAAAGTCCTAGCAAACATTACGCAGGCGATAGCATCATAAACTCTTACTCTCCCTTTTCATGCTTTCGCTAATGCTCCCTGACTTAGTGTGGAAATGAATTTCTCTGTTTGCCAGAAGAAAAAAAAAAGACACACAATGTGCGTGTGGCGTTTCCAACGCTTAGAAGTGAAACTTGCACACATTTCGAAGATTTGCCTCCAACGTGAACTGACATGCAGTGAGTAATTGAAAAGAAGAAAAAAAACGTACAAAGCTGGTTTCGACGTTCCGCGTTGTGATGATTCGGTGTCTTTTGATAATGCAGACTGAGATGAGTTCCAGATAATGGTGTACATTAAGATGTGCAGTTTTCATTTTCCTCTGCAGATCCCTCCTCCCTTCTTCCTGTCCTCTTCGCAGCGTAACATTTCCATATGAGACTTCATTAGGAGAAGGGATGGAGATGCCATCTTTTTTTTAATCGTGGGAAAAAAGTGTGTTTATTGTGTTCCCGTTCTTTGATTAGACTCTCAACAAAACAAAAAACAAGTTTTGTTATGAAGCTTGTAGTATGATTCATTGTTAATAGGCAGATGTTTTTTGTTAATATGATCATTCTGCCACCAAAATGTATTGCTTTATTTTTCAAAGTAATGAAACGACTTGATTTAGATTTGAATCTGAATGAGCAATGGACACTAAATAGGTTTCATAAGAACGGTAAACATTCTAAAATCACACAGGGTTCTTATTAAAAATTAAATGGCAGTGACCAACAAGTGCTTACCCTGCAATAAAACGGTGTTATTACAAGCAGACATATGAACTCATTGGAGCAGTGAGTGTATTCTGGTGTAGGCTACATAAATTTTGACAATCAAAGGTAAGATTTTAATTCATTCTATCTTATTGTCAGTAGAGAGCAGATAACTCTCTTTTCCCTTTCCATATAAAATAGATCAAGATTAGTTGGGGTTATACTAACAGCTAGGGGCCCTGTGAAAGCAACCCAATTCTCAAAAACGTCAGAGTGCTTTATTGCATTATTTTCACAAACCTATAAAAATAACCCTTCCTCACATTTGTGCACAGAAAAGGGAGGTAGGAAGCTTCTTAAAACAGTTTAAATGATTGTTAATTTCTTTATTTTTATACTGCACTGGCTGTTTCTTTATGTTGAGAAAGTAAAATTTGGTCTTGGCTGTTTTTGAACTAGCTGGTAACTTCAGACTTGAAGACCAACCAACTGGGATTTAGATGGAGAGAAAAAGAAAATGATAAGAGTTTGACTGCTTGTAACCATTCAACACAACGCCACTTCAAAAATCCTGAACAATTCCTCCTATGTCTGTCACCTGCATCAATAATAGTGTACTGGAGACAGTGTGATAGTGCAAACCCCAAAAACTGATGGTACCATAGATTTTTATTTATTTTTTGCAAATGATAGAACAAATACATGTTGAATTTGCATTTCAAAATGTTTCTGAACACTATATTGTAGCTTAGCAGTTACACTACTTAATGTAAACGGTGTAGTGCCAAGATGTCTTGGATATTGGTTATGACTATATGCAATGATCGACCATTGAGATATTGTTTTGGAAATACTTTTTATCACCACCATTTTGTCTTAATACAAATTTTAAGTCTGCTTTGCCTCTATGTGGAAAAACTCTGACTTTCTATTGATGAAGAAAGTCAAAGGGAAGGTTTTGGTAAAAACTATCTCCATCTAAATAAGTGACAACTCAGCAACAGGTTGAGGAAGTTAGCATAAGTTGCAGTGGACCCTTGGTATTTTCAGGAGATGAAAATACCAAGGGTCTCAGATATTTGCAGTCACCTGCAAATAGTCACCTGCAAATATCTGAAATCCATTAAAACTTGAAACGCCTTCTAAAAGTCATAGTACCTGTGTATTTTAACAGATCAAACACCAAATATACGATTAGTGGAAACCATCTTAGTGCTGCCACAGAAGCTAACACCCACTGTGTTTCTTATCTCCGCTATTGGGTTACAGCCAATTGGTGTAAAAGAAAATGATTTGCGCTCCTGGTTTGGATGCTTTGCAAACACTAGCTAATAGCGCATCAAGTAGCATTGCCTAGGTACTTCAGTTTTTCAAACTACATATTCCTTTTTCCTCTCTGAAAAAATCTGCAAATAGGCTAATTTTCTGCAAATAATTAGGAGTTTTGTTCCACAGAAAAATCTGCTAACAGGTGAATCCACTGGACTTCCATCTCAGCTAAATGGTATTTAAACTATTGGAGTGGCATGGTGGAAAATGTCTGAAACTTTACCTTTTTAAAGTCTTGCTTTGCATTTTTTTTAGATAGAACATCCACGCAGTTTAAGGTACATGACAGTTTGGATATATTATTATGGTATTATAATTTTGGAGTTGGTTTAACGTGGCTATATCACATTTTTTCTTGACTCTGGTCTTTGACTATGAGCTGAAAGAGCCGTCTATTGGAGGTAAGACATTGACAGCTCATTCAGTCTGAATAGATCCCCTACTTTAAACAAATCTAAACTTGTAAGCGGCAAACTACAATGGAAAATATAATTTTCTGACATTTTAGACAACACTAGATGGATTTTCTTCTAAAACATGTTTCTCACAGGAAAAACTATACCTTGAAATCTTTTGTGCTCCAACCGTGTCAGCTTATAACCTAATATAGTATGGAAGCCTGGAAGGAGTGTGCTAGAAATTTGACAGAACCAAGCCAAACCAAAAATCTGACAACTAAATGAAGTGAATTTTTCAGCACAGCTTTCCGGCCATGTACTCAGCTAACGGTTCATCATTGCTTTTATTTTAGGGATAGTTGCTGCATCTTTTCCGTTCTTCCAGCATCTTCAGCGAATAATCTGCAATTCACAAACATTCTTCCAGAAATAGAGTCCTGCTGCTTTTAGGGAACTTCTTAGCAGCTTCACCCTTTTTTTATCTATTGTGCGAAAACAGAATATTTTATAATGAGAGATAAACTGAATTATGTATGGCAGAATATTATTGACCTACATAGAGCTCATACCATATTCAGCATCTTTATACAACTTTGACTGTTTTAGAAATTTGCAGTGCTTACATCCACTTTATATAGCTGTACTGTATGGCGTTCGAGGATATTCACAAACACATTCAACATTTATTAAGGTGCGATGGCACAGGAGTTGCTCATTTGTTTCCTTCAAAATGCTCAGCGAACACAAGTGTTTCTTTAGAAGAGGAAAAGTTTGGTCTTATTAGACCATTTTTATATGCATACAGCAAAAGGCTATCTCCTGCCTTTTTAGTTTTAAAATGATAAACCACACATTCCCTGAGGTAAACATAAATTCTACTGTAGTTTGACTTTGTTTCCTGTTAGGGCAGCTGCTAATTGAACCGGCTGCATGCAATGCAGGCAGTTTTTGCCACTCTCTGGTCCGACTAAACAGCCAGATTTATTTCCCACCAAACTGTCTCATTTCATTTCCTTTCTTGCTGCTCTTCAAAACATTATTTCACATTCGCTTAACTAGTGAATTGAAACTAGATAACAAACAATCTTAGTTTTTTTATTTTTTTATTGTTGTATTCATCTAACATTCATCATTTAAAATATTCCTGTTAAATTTTGACGGTTTCTGTCGGCATTGTCAGTGGTTGCAAATTGTCCTACATTTTCCTTTTCTTTTCTTAGGTTTTCAGCCTGAATTGCGACACTCTGTGAAAGTATTACCACGGTTCCTGAATCTTTTTCACATTTTATCACATTTCAGCCGAAAACATTTGGCGTTTCACTGTCATTTTATGTGGAAGACCCACACAAAAGCATAATTGTGAGGTAAAAGTAAAGTGGTACATTGATTTCAAATACTTTATAAATAAAACAGGCAAAGTGTGATGTGCGTTTGGATTCTCTCTTTTCTCTCCAGTTACACCTGTTTGTTGTGTACATCTCTACCCGATTGGCAAATCTAGAGATTAGAACTTTGGTTCTTTCAGTTCTGCAAAAAAGCTCAACTCCAGTTAGATTGCTTTGAGACTTGTTTTTAAGCATACATTTTCAAGCCCTGCTACAGATTCTCTATCAGATTTATGTCTGGACTTTGACTGGGTCGTTCTAAATATATCTTTTACTAAAATCTGATTATTGGGGCTATTCATTCCATCGCAGTTCGAATGCATATGCCAAGTAGATGGGAAACCGCTCCAAAAGCAGGAAGTGGACTATAGCGCAGGGCATTCTGGGTTGGGAAAACACTCTTAGTTGTTGTGGAGATAGATTCTTAAATCCAAGCTGTGAATCTACAGTTCTTCAACCATAATCAATTAATTACCATATTTTTGCCTGTTCAAAGCTCCTGGAGATGTTCAAAGCTAAACATGTTCTCTTTTAAACCTAACCCTACAAATGTCTCCACAACTTACAGGTGGACTTTGTTTCCTAAGAATGGGACTGTGTGCACTTGACTTATTGTTAAGGGGACTGAAAGCAAGCAGCACTCATGTTGTTCCAAGACATAACTTACAGATACAGGGTTTAGTGAGTCAGAACCTAAAAACGGTTAAAGGGGTTGGAACACTTTTCTGAGGACAATAAGATTAGGAAAATATTTTAAAAAATTTCTCTGTAACATTTCTGGTATTGCTCCTGGTTAATGAAGCTGCTTCTGATATCACAGATAAGGAGGGGATGAATTCAGATAGTAAATCCTGCTGCATGTTGGAAGCCCTGTGTCTAAGAGAATCCTTAATTAAACCGTCTCCCGCTGATAAATGCGCCCCAATGATAAGCAAATAACACCGGATAGAGGATTTCACGCCAGGCAGGAGACCGCGGCATCTTTACAGTTGAAAAGGTTTCCCTAAGATACTAAAAGACTAACTTAAAATTCCAGCTCATGCACTTTGAAGAACCCAGCCACCCAGGGGGGTCTATAGGAAAACTTTAATGTTCTTATCCAACCGCTTGAATGAGGTGTTTCACTCTGAGTCTGAAAATAACATTTTAAAAGTTCCTGAATTTTTTTTTTTTTTTTTTGCTGGGGAAAAAAAAATCCAGTTTTGTGATTTTTGTCGTAGTGTAGCCATTACCAATGCGTTTGGTGGATCTGGATCATAAGATCCACTTTCATAAGCAGAAGGACTTGCACCGAGAGAGTAGAGCCTAAGAGCGACTGGGTGTATTTATGACGCTTCACAGGCCAGATACTGGAATGAAAAAGGCTCCACTCAAGGGGCTCTCCGTCTTAATCCGCGGACATTATCTCTACACTGTAAGCAGGTCTTGGCTCGTTACCTCGCAGTGGAGCGCCAAGCTGCCAGGGTTGAAGGCAGAGAGGCAGAAAGAGAGAAGGGGCTGCGGAGGGAGGGGAGAGAGGAAGGGCTTTGCCCGGCCGCTGAGAATGTAATCTCCAGATTAGGGGGCGAGACGAATTCCTGCTGCCAGGCTGACCTTGTCAAGGCAGTGGTAGAGCCAGAGTGAAATTGAGATTTCAGGACAGGGGCGAGTCGAGACGTTTTTCTCTTTTTTCTTTTTCTTTTTTTTTTATTTATTACTTTCTCTTCTATTGTAGGCTTTTCCTTTCAAACCAGGAGTTACAGTAAATGCATGTGGTCACACTAATAGGATGTGTGCGTGTGTGTGTGTGTGTGTGTGTGTGTGCGTGTGTGTGTGTGTGTGTGTGTGTGTGTGTGTGTGTGTGTGTGTGTGTGTGTGTGTGTGTGTGTGTGTGTGTGTGTGTGAGGCAAGTTGTTTCTGGCACTCACCGTGCCGTTTGAAAGCCTCATCACTCTCTTCATCCATCGGTCTAAATGAAACCAGCCAAATCATCATGTTTTCTTCTTACATATTTTTGACAGAATGCTTTTAAAAATGTTTTAAAGCCGCAATAAATTTAGATCTAATCATTTAAATGCAGCTTTGTGACAATGAAACAGTTTAGTTGACCTTTTGATGACAGACTAAGCATGGGTCTCATTGTATTAACACAAGAACTGAAAACCAAACTGTGCAGCGTAATCTATTTGCTTTTATTCAAAATGGAAAAGCAAAATTTTTATTCTCCTGAAAATACACTATAAGATGCTGATTATTATGATTAAAGTAATTTTATGTATTCTTAGACATAAAAAAGATCATTTTTCATGAATACAACCCACCTACTGAACTTTTTTTTCCAACTCACAATGATGTTTCTTAACCACTGAGGTATCATTTAATGGGAAACACAAGCATCCCAGTCATACAATATTCATTGGCAAGATTTTTTTTGTTACATTTAAAGAATGACATTGGGGTATTATCTGTGAAGACAGCTTGCTAATTGTTGTTTCATTTGAAAACAACAGTTTCAGGCTGATTGCTTCCTCCTTTTATCCAGGTAAAAAAAATCTTTGTTGAGCATCAAGCACTTTCTGTATTTAGCTAAGTTTAACTCTCCCGCAGGCTTAGCGCAACTCTCAAGAGAAGCGCGGCAGATGTCACAGTCAGACAACTGTCGGTCCTGTCAGACCAAACACACACAAAAAACAAAAAAACTAATAAAAGCACACGCAGGGTTAGTGCAACCTCACCGGACCACGCACAGGATAAAATGCTCACCGAGTCTTTTGGTCCCTGTCTCTCAAGACCGCAAGAGGGTTAATGAGGCTTAAGTATGTTTTTTGTAAAAATTGCAGAATTTTTAAGTCAGAAACTATCTTAAAACCTTCCAATTTCTAAAAGATTTTAATTAGTCTGCTAAAAACTTGGCCTAAAACCTTTTTAAAAAGTCACCTGCATCAACCACCTTTATTGGCGAGCCAAATCTTTATCATTCTTGAACAGTCAAGCTATGTGCTTTTGTTTTTTACCCCTTTAAAACGAAGCAATTTGATTATTAAACTATTTTTACCTAACTCTACCAACATCGTAGTTGTGAAAAAAGGCTGCAAAAGCAAATGAAAGAAATGCTTTTCTTTTATGTTTCTATCTTTTAATATTAATGCATTGAAATCTCAGTAATTCACTTCAGTGACTTCAAATCCTCATTTTGTTTACATCAGCATATATGCTCTGAGATGGAGAGCACAAAATGAGAAAAACAACATGACTTTCCTCTTAGAGTATTTTGTTTATTTGATGTGCAGCAGAAAAATACTGTAGTCTTCAGCAGAATCTGGTATCTAGCATCCAGATGGATTAAAATGGTGACAAAAGCCTGTCCTCCATTTTGCTCTTAAAGCTAAATATTTCTCTATATGCAGAGCAAAACAGACATCCTGGAAAGTAAGTGGTGCAAGTTATAACGTAGCAGCACTCATCAAATTCAAGCGAATATAGAAAACAAGTTTTTAGCACTTTATGATTAGGAATCTGAGCTGCCTTCCCCTGGAGAACGTAACCTAAATGGATGTATAATGTTATATTATACAGCAGCGCAATAAATGATGTCAGTGTCGCTGAATTGAATATTCGAATGTTTCTCTTTCAATTTGAAACCGAGCGCTTTCGGTTATTTTATGCTGTCTTCTCCAGTTACTGCTGTTGAGAGGTTTTTCAAAGATGTAAAAAATTGGAAGTAGCATCGTGCATTTGTAATGTGGTTGAGGGAATACATGTAGGTTGAGCCATCACCATGAAACGGAATCGTAAAACATGTCTGAAGCATGTTTTATGTACACAGACTTCACAGAGCCATTTAGTTCTACTAAATTGGATCTAAATGTCAGGTCATAAAGAGAAGCTCTGTTCACTCTCTGAAGGAAAACACCGTTTCCAGTCATGTCAAAATCACCTTGGCCTTATCCACAGCTTTTACTCACAGAAGAAAATAATGTAACAGGTTAACCATTTAGAGTCTGTGTTGTGTTAATGTGGGGTTTTAAGTCATAGATTGCACAAAAAACAACCAGGCTTACATCAAAATCCATGGCTGCTAGTTTAGCAGTTTAGTTTTCCTCAAATCTTACACAGGAGTATCCACAATGCAAAAAAATGTATAATATAGGTGCATTTTTGCAAGCAGAAATCTTAAACACAAAGAAAAAAGGGGGGAAAAAAGATACTATATGCTTATATTGTGCTATTTTTCTTCATCAACTGACATATTACTTTTAAATTTTTTCTTCTTGTCCTGATGCAAGAAAAAAAACAATGTCTACATAGCATCTATGTGTAGCTCCCCTCTCAACATGGACTTACTGGACTTAATGATCCTGTGGGCTCCGTTCCTAGCTCCACTCTGCAGCAGGCAGCCGAAGTCATGCATAATCCCACGAAATCTCCCCAGCTTATGAATTTTAAATGGCAAGGCCTAATCACAGGGCAGCTTTAAAGTGATTCCATTTCTAATAGGAAGGCAGACAGCTGGGATGGCCTCCCGTTGTGGCCTGCCATCAACCAGGAAGGTGGATTTTTAGAATATTCAGAAATGAGTGCCGTGTTTATTGCAATATTTCTTTCCATCTTCAGTATGGATGATCACTTTTTAAATGGAAAAATCAGACTTTTATTTTTATCTTTGCAGTTTCGTTCTCCATGAATTAATTGCCAATTTAACTAAATATAATACAGTTCCAACCTTGACTTTCTAAGTTAGTGGAAAAATATTCCATACCTTCAGGGAAAATTTTTGTGTGCACAGAACTGAATGGAAATTAATGAAAAAACTTTTAAACTTTGAACATTTGCAAGTTCTGCTTCGGGATTGTTGGTTATGGGTTCTAAAAGAGAAGAGTGTGTTTCTTGTTCCATCAGTAAGACATGAGGAACCCAGCAGGTTGTTGGGCTGTGGGCTCCAGCCTGTTTGCTTTTGCTCTTAGTACCATTATGGCTAAAGAACCAACAGAGCCTGGAAATGTATGGAATTGAATTGTATCATTTTCCAATAATGGATAATTCCAAAAAAGAAAACAAAGCATTTGTTATCCCAATATATTGCAGCTAAAACTCTAAATTTTGAATTAGTTGAGGGATTTTTCCATTAATTCCAGTTAATATCATTGGTAACACTTTATTTGAAGGGGGGTGAATAAGACTGCCATGACACTTTCATAAACATGACATAACACCTGTCATGAACATGAATAAGCCTTCATGAATATTTATGACTGTCATAAAGCGTCATTCGGTAAATTATGACACTTTTAATACAAAGTTGACATTATTCAAAATGCCTTTGTTATGACAACTTCACATTTACCAAGAAATCATTACTGTTTAAACTTTATCTTTAATAACATAAAGTTACCTAATTTTTAAAGTGCAATCAGTAATACTTTTATAACAAATTTATATCAGTAATGATTTCTTGGTTAATGTCAAGTTGTCATAACAAAGACATTTTGAATAATGTCAACTTTGTATTAAAAGTGTCATAATTTATCGAGTGACGCTTTATGACAACAGTCATAAATATTCACGAAGGCTTATTCATGTTTGACAGTGTCATGTCAGTCTTATTCACCCCCCTTCAAATAAAGTGTTACCATACCATTTACACTAAAGCTAAGCCCTCCTAGATGGATGCAAACTGCATTTTGTTGCTTTGTGACGTGTGCAATGACAATAAAGTTGAATTCTATTCCAACTCATTGATCATCTTGGTTTTTGAATTACTGACAGAACCAAGAGAAATGCTCACTTAGTCAAAAAATATTTGGTTTTCCTTTTTGACCCCTGTCCAATCAGTTTGAACTCAGTCTGGTTCAGATTTCAAACAAACCTACTGACACCTAACCAAAGTCCTTGTTTTTTATATTTACATGTCCTTGCACCACACAACAGAAATTGTACCTTAATGAATCTGTATTTAGCACAGTGAGTGTAGATCTTGAAATGGAGCTAATCTAAAAAAAATAAAAATAAAAATACAGTGAAGGTTCCCTTTACCAGACTGCCAAATTAGAAGCCAAATGTAGCATCCTAAATTTCCCCATTGCAAACAATGAAGGCTTGTTGTATTCTATTCATAAGGCTATTTTCCAGAAGATATATTTAATATCTATCCAATTTTTTTGCTTTCAAATGTCCAGAATCTTATATGAGCTGCTGGAAACCCCGAATACAGGTCTTACAGAATAAAGTTTAAGGCGTTCTTAAAGGCTATTTTGAGTTTGTTTTGAAGAAGTGTTCTTTAAAAATGTTATGTCAGCAAGCTAACAACCAATTAAAAAGGAAGTCTGTATCAAACTGGATCCAACCATGGTAAAAGAAACCCAATGTGAAATAAATAAATGTCTCAACAGCTCAGACACCCATAAATCTCAAAACTAGTTTTGCATGAAATGGTTGTTTACACTGAAGAAGACGTTGAAGGGCTGTGGATTATTGCTGAGTGACTCATCAATAACAGGATTGTGCATCTGGGATCTGTGGTAGGTACAACATGTGTCCCAGGACGCTCACAGGGATCCATACAGTAATGTTACATGAGGTGTTACAGAAGGTGATCTTTCACAAACGGGGCTTGCTTCATATTTCCACTCACCTTCAATAACATCTAGCTCACAAGTAATCAGGCACGTGCAGAGAGGGAGGGTAAGGGGTGCTTGAGCATCTGCCCTTTTTGCTCCTTGCCCCCAAGTGCACTTATGGTCAATTTTTAATTTTGTTTTATTTTTTTTGGTATTATTATTTTCTAAGCCCTCTTCTGACACATAACATGTACTAAAATTATTATTATTTTTTGTACAACATAATAAGCCCTCCCGTCACCTTGTTACCTTTGACCTTTTGCCCGTGACGCATGACGCAATTGCCTCTCGCGCAGTGAGATAAGGCAGCTAACTGCGGAGCTCAACGTAGCGAACGTTCCAGATTACAGAACAGTTTTTGGTGAATTATTTAAAAAAAACGTTTTTGGTGAATAAAGTGGAGTAGACTTGCTACTTGTCAGTAGTGATGGGCAAATGAAGCCTCATGAAGCAATGAACCTTTCCAGCCCTTTGCTTTGCAAAAAGGTTCATTACTCGATGCTTCATTCAGGACTCACTAGGGACATCTGCTGGTGAAACTAACAGCTTTGTCACTCAGTTGGATCATACTTCCAAGAATCAATAAATGCAATATTGTCACAAAGTTTTCATCACTCATATTTAATAACAGGAGAATCTATGAAACCATATTTAATTGTCATATGTTTTAATTATTAAAATGATTTGTAGCCAATCTAATCCTGGTTTATGTTGAACGTCAGTGGTTGTGTTGGGTTTTCTTTTATGTCAGACTGATTTGACAATAAAGACATTAATGTTTTAGTGTCTTGGGAGTGTAGTGCCTGTTGGGGTGTTCACTTTTTCCTGAATTTATAATTGGCTCTGATCCCTTATATTTGCCTAGATGTTGAATTTTAGTTCTCCAACACCATTAAATCTGTTTCTGCTGTGAAAGACTGATATATCTTTGCTAATCAAACTACAAATAATAGTGGAACTTTGCAGAAGGTGAGAAATTGGGAGGTGGAGGGTTAATTATTATCTAAGAAGAATTTTATTGTGAGGATAATCTCAAAGTAATCCCAGATGTCAGATTTTTCCTCTTACTGACTCAATTTCAGACAATTAATCAAGTTTACTTCAGTAGCACATTTCAACAATGCAGTTCATAAAATCACAAAAATATAAAGTCATAAAAAAAAGCAATCTACAATTGAGAAAACCAGTAACAGACATTACATTTTGAAGAGTGCCATCATCAATACACATCAAATATCTTGGTCAATGTTCATTTTATTTTGGCCACTGAAGACAAATATTCTCCTCTGATGCAAGACCAAAAGGACAACAACCCATGATGCACGTTTTTGGTGAGTACTTGCTCCTTGTCAGATTACGGAAAATGTTGAAGTATCGTTTCTGCTTCAGCTCGGAGTAGCGGTTTAAGCAGAGAGGTAATGAAATACAACAGACACTAACAGGCCTCTGCATCTGCCTTTCTCTGAAGAACTACTGAGCGGGAGGAGACAGCCAGGTGAGGAAAAACTGTTCTTATCCATCGAGTCAGTATTTTTATCATACAGACATTAGGCTGTTGTTGTGTTATTAGCTAGCTGCTAGCTAACGACTTTGCTAGCAAAGCTAGATAACTAAAAAGCTTCTTCCCTCTGGAGGCACAAAACCGATCATCTCCATAATGGATATATGTCCGATCTTCTAATGTCCTTTGCTGCATGATGTACATTTCATTTATTCTGGCGTTAGGTAAACATATCTTGAAGGAGAATAACACTTAAATAAAAGTCCAACGAGGATAGTCATTTAGAATTAAAAATAACTCACCCTGAATTACCATGATAGATATAAAGTGTGTAATTAATGAAGGGGAAAAAACTCAACCCAGACTTTAAGTTTAGGGTCTGGTTCGCAGTGTATGCAGTTAAATTTTTTTCCACAATTATTCAATGGGAAAAAAAAACTAACCTAAGTTAAGTAAAATAAAATTGTAATCAAAACTTTTGGAATTGTAATGATTTCTTTTTTAAAAACAAATCGTTTTGTTTAAAAAACTTTTTTTTAATTAAATAACTAATTTTTGTCTTGTGAACTTAAAAAGTTATATGCCAAACATAAACTTTTATTTGCACACATCAGAAATAGTTTGCCCACGACGTCATGTGAGAATCACAAGCAAAACTTTGAGTCAAACAAAAACTTAAGACTATCAAGAAAAGATTTCTGACATTCACAAACAAGTTTGTTTTGCAAAAAAAATTCACTTCATGAGACAAATGTGTGATTTAAATGTTTAAAAAAGTTTTTTTAAGCAAAACTCAGTAGGCTTTTCTCATGGTGACATTCAACAATACAATTCAATATTTGCTTTTGCTTTTTTCTTTTTTCTGCAGTTCCACCTTAAAGTTTGATGCAGCTCTGCTTTCCTGAATGGACCATCTTCATCTCCACTGCAGCAAACAGGCATCTCTTTTATAGATTACAGTCACTAAAAGGTTGCATTGTGCCCTTGTTTATATTTTTAATAGTGTAATTCTGTAAAGACAAAATATGTAAATCAGAGCCAGACCACCAGCTCTGATTTACATATCTTCCTAAATTGCGGGTTTGAATATTGCAGTACTTTCCTATAACAAAATAGACTTGCAGAAAGAAATTACTAATATCTAAATATCTGACATATGCTTTCAATAAATGGCCCTTTCTCAAGCATCCAAAACAAAGATGGTTCTGATGTATAAATTACCTTTTGTCTTCCATTGATTTAGCTGCAAATTTAGGGCATTTAGCAACACTGTGCGACATGTCTGTACAAACCAAACTAGGCAGTTTAGATTTCAGAACATGAACAGTTTCTTGAATTCCGTACTGGTACTAAGAGCCTTTGCTTTTCTGGAAGGATCATTTGAAGTTCTAGACTTCAACAAAAATGGAGAAGCAATAGGATTAAATGGTATGCGTGCTTCCTTTTGTATGAATCTAGAAAAACATTCAAAAGATGGATAATCCCCACATGCATCAAGTACTTCAACAACAACTCTGCTCCATTTAGGTACAACCCAGTCTGGTAACTTCAACATTTTATGATTTTCTTCACAATCATTTAAGATGGACAGTCCCTTTACTTGAGGCATAGCCTCTTCACAACCTTTCAAAAATTCAGCAAAATCTCTGAGAGGCAATGGATCATTTGGTGCAATCTTTGGCCATGACTTAAGTTTATCCCTAAATGCTTTCTGAATTACAAATGGGTTTCCATATCTCTCCTGAAGAACTGACCAGGCACCTTCATATGCGTCCTCAGAGCTTCTGTAAAAGAAACTTTCTACAGCCTTCCGGGCTTCTCCAGAGAGATAACTTTTCAGATATAGCATTTTTTCCCCAGCAGAGATGGATTTTGAACCAATTAAAGTTGTAAATGATATCTTAAAATCCACAAATTTCAAAGGGTCAACTGAGAATATGGCAGGTACAGGAAGGCGACTTAAACTTAACGAGCTCGTTAAGGCTTCAGCCAAGTTTACTGCTGGAATCTCAGAGCAAACTTGAGGTGGTAGAATAGTTGAAGCTCTTGCAGTTGACTTTCTTGGCTGTTTTAGAGTAGTGGTCCCCAACCCCTGGTCCGTGGACCAATTGGTACCGGGCCGCGCAAGAAATAGTGAAATATTTCCGTTTTATGTATTATTTGAGTCTGGAGGATCTTTTATTTAGAAAATCCTTTAACCGGATTCTCTCGGTTACTTGCGCACCAACACTGAGGCCACAAGCAGCAAAATGAGTAAGAAACAGATCAGATGTCTTTGGAAAGTTTCTTTGCGAAGGGGAAAAGGCCCAGAGAAGAGACAGCAGAATGGATTCATCCCGGACCGGTAGGCGAGTCCCACATTACAAGCCCTCTCTGCGTAACATGTGGCGACCGGCTGCTAATGAGGCAATGAAGCTTCAAGCTGCTTCGCCAGGTAGAGACCAGCTGTGCATATAAGCAACACTTTGGGTGTTATCATCTCTCATCACTCCCAGATGGGACCGTCTCGTTGCAGAGAAACAAGCTCAGGGCTCCCGTTAGTCAGTATCGTGAGTTAAAATTTTTACGAAAGTAAAATGTTAATTTTTGTGGTGCTTCTGTATTTTATTTTGAAGGGATACATAAACGTTATCATAGCGACCAGAGTCAGAGCGTTTGGGCTGCGGTTGTGAGTCTTAAGTCTGGTTTAGACGGAGAGATTTAAGAATTGTCGGCCGATTCTCTAAACCTCTGTGACCACAGAGCTGATAAAAGTCCAACAGGTTCGATCGGTTCGTGTGTCCAAGGCAGGAGCAACACGAACCGATTCCAGTCACGAACATCCCGATTCCAGAGGATAATCCAGTAAAACCCCCAACATAGCGGGAATTTAGAATAACCAAACACGGATGACGATGTAGAAGCAATAGTGATAGTTTGTAGAGTCATTTTAAGAGATAAAAGACGTAACAAAAAGAAAAGGCGGTGGATGAAAGGGACGGGAGCAGCTGCTCTATTTGCTGCACTGTGACTTGGAGGTGAATATGTTTTTTCATAGTTAACATTTTTAACTGAATAAACATAATGACCTTTAGATTTAATAATAAACATTTCCACATATCATCTCCGATATCCACCGGACACAGTTTGCGCGATATGTCAGCTGTTTGGGATTCCCCTCTGTTTTTACGTCACCGCGCTTTTTGATTGGCTACCTGTCACATTCAGCAGGTTGTATTCTCGTTCCCAGACTGGAAAAACCCCACAGGTTGTGATAGAAACTCCAAGACAACCCAAATTGGGTATATTCAGGATTTAGCGGGAACACAAAGACAATACTCCCAAACGCTTACACACAAGATCATAAAGCTCATTTGTTAATATAGTACAGGCATCTAGTTTCTGCACAATATCTGGAGTATTTAAAGAAACTCATAATTCTGTTTCACTTTATCAAGACCGTTTTGGACTTGCTGATTTATTTCATCCAGATTCTCCTGAGAACAGAAACCTTTTAATTTCTTCCTGGCTTCTCTGGCAATTTGTTTCCAGGATACATAGGATTTAAGAAATGCCTTTGTCTATTTTGCAGATTCTGCTTCTCTGTACTGCTCTCCTTTTTCAGTTAACTTTCTTGTGCGAGGACCTGAAACCAACTCTTGTCCTTTTGGCTTTTCTTCAGCACACAAATCTTCAGCAGAAAGTCCTTTTTCACTTGGCAGTGACATCTTAACTATTTACAATGACCTAAATGTTACAGTGAAATTAAACTTACATTCAAAATTACTTGCAAAAACACCAGTCTAATTTTTTTTTAATTAGTCCAGTTACCCTTCAAGTAATTCGGCGTAATTTCATAAACGCCAATAAGAGTCACGTGACATCATCTCCAAGTTGTTTCCGCGTTGTTTGATCAGTCAATTTCTCACCGAGCGAGCGATCATCTGTTGGAATCAGTTTCTGATGCAAACTTGGATCCACCGCGAAGACAGCTCCTCATGGTGGCGTCGACTACGAAGCAGCGTCAAACTTCGGCCGATGTCCGATCCAAACGTCTCACCGTCAATGGAAGGCGACACACAGAAGCTTCGAGTTTTCACTGTAGCAGCTCCCCAGCACTTGAATTAATTTGCGCGGTCTCGACGGGTGATTTTCAAGGTTTGTTCATTTTCTTTGATGATCATCGGTCAACTCAATCATCTTGATCACCATAGTCATCATAGTCACCATGATTACTTCAGTCACTGTGAAAACTAAACAGATATACAAATATTAGAATATAAACATAAACTTACAAAACAACAAAATAAAACGTACCTCGCTGCTTTCACCGGGGAACGCTAAGTGTTGATAGTGCCAAGCACCTTTGACAGCATTCAAGTCGTTCATAGGTACAATAATTCTGCCAGCTTTTATAGGGCCTGCCCTCATTTAGCTACGGCAGCCCGTGAGGTACATAACACACACACACACACAACTTTACAAAGTGCAAATACAATTAAAACAAAATACAAACCACCAGTGCTCATCAAAACAGACACATATTATTAAACAATCTGCAACAACCTTTAAATAATTTACAATAAATAGTCTAAAAATTTGAATAATTTAGGCAACTTAATTTAAATGATTCACTATCCATTACAGCATAGTTGTATGCTCTGTATAGAGATTTCCCTTAGCTTTGATTGTATATCTCACAATTTTGTAATTTATCATTGTTTATTAAACTCTGAACACTCTGAAAGCTGTGTGGCTTTGTTAATATTCTGTCCTAGAATGTGGTAAGATGTGCCCTTTTTTTTTGAGCACCTGCCCCTTTGTGGTCTCTGCACGGCCCTGCAAGTAATAAATCAGTGGAGGCCAGTGGGCATAATTAAAACGTGCCGGGCAGCAGATGTGCTTAGCAGTCTGTCAGTAACTTATTACTAAGCAGAAAAATATTGTCTACACCGAGAACAATACAGTAAAACTAAGGATTATTTTATCTATTTAAAAAAGTCACATGCCGCAGTAAGGATGAGCAGTCTCAGTATCATTGTAGAGTTAATCATGAGAACTGAATCTGTTGGATTTGATGAGAATTTCAAAACAATATTCAGATAAAACCTTGAGGCAAATCAAAATAGTACCACATTAAACCATCCGTTCATCCATCCTGGTTCCTGCTGAGGATAGTTTCACAATTTCCTGTGGAGAAACTTTGACCTGTTCTTTGCAGAATTACTTTCATCCAGCCAATTTTGTTGGTTTTTGAGTAACATCTGCATCCTAAAGCTGATGCTGCATCTCAAATTTTTCTTTGACTAGGCCACTCCAAAACCTTTGCTTTGAACCAATCTGAGAGAAACTTGCTGGTGTGCTTTGGATTATTGTATTGCTGCCTACTCCAAGTGCGATTGAGCTTGAGGTCACCAACCGATAGTCGGACATTCTTCTTCGAGATTTTCTTGTTGTCACATGGTATTGTTTACTGAAACAACACTTTCTGAAAACTTCCTCTTTCGTCTCATCAGTCCACAGAGCATTTTCCTAAAAGTCTCGGATTATTAGGATGTTTTATTTTCCCAAAGACGGCAAAAGGGAGCAAAGGTAACCCTTTTACAAAGCAAAGGAATGAATAAATTCTGGCTTGGAGGCCAGGTTGCCAGGTTCTTTCTCACTGTGGAATGATGAACATCAACCTTAATTGAGGAAATATTCACTCTACAGTACTACAGCTGTCGCTCTGAATCGTTTTGTGACTTCCTGGTTGAGCTGTTGACATGCTTAATTTATCTGATATTAACATTTATTTGAGGGTCTGAAACAGGAGTGTGGCAAAAACCAGGAACTTTAGAAACCTGTAAGGGGAAAGTCCTCTTTATCTGCATTTTCTATGGATTTAAAGGTGTTAGAATCGAAGGTTTTGCCTTCATACTCTTGCATGTGTCTGATCTCATTCAAGCTCTTGTGTCTGTTTTATGCTAATTAAATCAGTCTTATTTGCTGCTGGCATAATGAATTAAGACTTCTTGAGTCAACATATTTTAGCAGCTACTTTCCCCATCAGACTAAAAAAGTGTCTACTTACACTTCATACTTAACATTATAAAAGCTGAGTGGCTATAGAGTAAAACCCTCCTGTCTCTCCAGGAAATGACCAGGATACTACAGTGTCTTTATGCTTCCATTTGCATTTGAGCAACAGACGGATATTGACATTAAAAGCTTCCTCGCTCTCCTGGATTCGTTTCATTCTTCCAGTTTCTTCTCGTGTCAGTGTTGCTTTGGAACGGAGGAGTTGCAACGAGAAACGGGACCATTACACAAAAAGAAATGGTCAAGAAATAAAAAATTTTTCAAAGAGAACCAAGTTTCTGCGAAGCCAATGTAATAAAGATTGATTTTTTTATTTTTTACCTCTGAAACAGACAAATGTTGCTGGAGTGGAGGAGTCTGTAGGAACCCGTAGGAGAAAGAAAAGAAACAGCAGGCGCATTGTGCTTGTGTCAGGAATGTATGTCTAATCGCCTTTGTTTGAGCACATGGTAATGACTGTAAGGTGGAGGTGGCTGCCACTTTGGATCGTCACACTTTCTCCCTCATAAACTGTGAGCAGTAATCCTCCAGAAAGATCAGGCTGATTCCGTGCACCATTGGAATGTTTTTAGGAACTTTAAGGCTGAAAAATGCGCCGCGAGCCAGACGAGACGAGAAGCATTCCCAGCTAAAGCGTAATCTCAGTCACAATCTCTCAGCACATCAGAGCCCTGACTGTTTTTGAGGACAACGCCCGGTGGAGGGAAAGAAACTCTGTCTTGGCATGTTGCTAGGCGATGCATTAATATTAATGCTGTCTTTTTTCAGAACGTGTTCTTGTCTCTGCCCCCCCTTGGGAGAAACTGAGGCTTAAAGATATCTCCATCTCACTGATACTTCTTTTATCCTGCTTAAAACTCATATCAAAGGTTTTAATTACATTCTGCTAATGTAGTGCTGCCGAGCTTTGTTGAGGGAGTCGCAATTGCCCTCTGAGTTTCCGGTTGGCTCTGTTGATAAGCTCAACTTTGTTTAATTGAAAAATGTGGACTATTTTCTCGTGTTGTTTGAACCTGCGTGCAGGTTGAGCCTAATCTACTCAACTTCATATCTGATTCTGAGGCAGGCTTCAAAAACCTGAACGAAGGGAGGAAGAAACAGTGCAATGGCTCTTTTTTCTTTCTTTCTTCACCTTTTTGAAAATCATTTTACCCAGAGGAAGTAAATCTGTACTGTTGTCTGCCCTCTGCCTCACCCTTTCCCTCTGCTAGGCTTTTAGCCTGGAGTCTTTGTCTGGGACCTGGATGCTCCTTCCTGCTGCCCTCTCTGCAAAACCATTTTCCTGCCGCTGAAACACAGATGTTATCCATCTGATTAAACGTTCAAGGTTACGTCTCCCAATACATCAAAGTCCCACCTCTACTGAAAGAAGCAGCGTGACAGCCAGTAGTTTTGGTAGCCTGGAGGTGCAAGCGCCGGTGTCCTCCCATTCATTTTGTTTTTTCACTGACACCCTATGTGTGCTTTGAATTAAAATTTGTCTTCATGCAATGTTTTTGCTTGTGTACCTTCTTTTCTGCAACCAGATTTGCCAATGACAACATAGTAGAGATCCTTAGTGCTATGGTAGCTGAAAACAAAACCTTTAGCAGTACCGTGGGAATCATTTTGTTTCTCAGGTACAAATAAACTGGTCACAGTTAACAGGATGATGGACGGAGCTAAATATAAAGACCTATCAGATGTTGCTCAATAGCTCAGAGTTCTAGCCAGCATGTTTCCTTAACTTCCAAATAAAATCCAGTAAATTCAATAAAATACTTTGAAGACTCAGACCATAGAGTACACCAGTACCTCAATAACTGACAGAAGATTACCAGGTAACATGTCTTGCAACATAATGTGCAAACACCTAAACTTCTACATAAAGGAGCTGGTGATTTGAGTCACTTTCCCACACTATGTGGGCATGGTGACAACACTTCCTTTAAAGTTTTAAGAAGCTATAGAAAGTTATTTTATAGACTCTTGGTTATTTTGTCAAGGTTCTGGTAATAAAATTAGTCTATTCACGCTACTTAAGGAGAGCTGTGGTTTGAGTTGTGGACATGACAAAAAATATGCAGCCAATTGAGATTTAGTAAAAACAATTTCCAACCTTATGTGGGTTTAGATTGTTATTGGCCTCTTAACGGTTTACAATTAGGACATAAAAATATATTGTCTTGATTGGCTGATGTCTTACAGGGATGGACACTAGTAGCAGATAAATTATTAGAACTGATTCACATTAAGTTTTTAATTTCTGATGCCAGACTGAACGCTAAAGAGCTGTCACCAACTCGTACTAGACACCTTACAGACGCTAAGTTTCTTGTGCTGGTCATTTTCTGCAGATCACCCACAGTGATCTGCAGTCTGTAGGACATCATGTCTTAAATCAGATGGCTAATGGGGCAACATTAAGATTTTCAAAAAGGTACACCTCTAGAGTGTTCAATGTGCTAGTGGACACGTTCAAATGGTCAATAGAAGGTGTACGTTTTAGTGTCAGAATTTTCGTTGGTAACGTGAAGTGGAAATTAAAGTCTTGACTCTCGAGTGATGGTTGTTCTTTCCTTTTTTCTTACTTCTAGAGATAGAAAAAATCCAGAGAGATGAGGGGAAGGAGGAGGAGAAGTTCATTGACGTTGTCATCAACAAGAACATGAAACTGGGCCAGAAAGTTTTAATACCAGTCAAGCAGTTTCCTAAGGTAAGTGACACTGCAGCGCCACCAGAGACGACTCCGACAAAGTGACGTGTACAGATGGAGAATGTTGGATTGTGTTATATTTAGATAATGAAGCCAGCTCAAGCAGGTCTGCTTTTGATTCCACCTTCTTCCCAACAGCCACTTGACACTTTCTGACGATATTTTATTTCATTAGATGCAGCACGTCTGCAACGTTGTCGGCTGACAGAACTGGGGTACAACTGAGTTAAGATGTTACTTCCCGTCTTGAAAAACTGCAGACATTTTTTAAACACTCACATCATGTGGAAACATGATGTGAGTATCTACATGAGTATCTACACATCATGTAGGTACATGATGTGAGTATGTCACATCATGTTCAAGCTCATGATGTGACCTTGGACAAAGGTTTTTTTTGCCTACTTTAAAGTTAGTTGACATGCAGCTGTAAATAAAGAACAAGACTCAAAGGTGTTTTCTCGCCTTATCTGTCAAGTAGATTTTTTCCTAAAACTGAAACATATTTTTATAGTTTAAATAAAATAGTATAAGCTTGGTTAGCAAAAAGAAAAAAACCCTCCAACACAATCTGTCACTAGTAGCGGGTTGAAAATGTTCTGTTTTCTAATAACCGTTTGCAACGTGAGAGCATTTTGAGGGACAACAGTGATTTTACAGAGAGCACTTAAACCTCACTCGCCATGAAGAGCTTTCACAAGCACTGGAGTTCTTTAGGCCCACAAGCTTATTGCATGACAAGGATTTCCCACTGGGAGCACGATGGGGAAGGCTGGTGTAAAAGTGAGAGGGCTGCTCTTAGACAGGGGACATCACTCAAGTTTTCACCTCAGTTCTCCAGGGGGTCAGACAGCAGTAACCTGCAGTACGTCAGTGAAGGGGAACGAGGAGGGAAACGACGCATATGGACAAAACTCTGAACCTGTATCACTAGCTCTAGGCTAGGTCTCCAAAGTAGATATCCTCTCCTCATTATAACTGAAATAGGATGCAGAGCATAGCTATACCACCCTCAGTATAGCATATTAGTTTGCAAAAGTTAGCAATATTACAGTTGCAATAAAGTAATTGGATAACATCTACCACTATCACATCATTGGGTATCTGCCAGTAACATAGAAAGATTAAACCGCCTGAGGTAAATTACTGCAGTATTTTTTTTTGTCTGCATGAACACATTTTGACCACAAGCTACGCCAGCCTGCCACAAATATTTTTCAAAAATGTCTTAACATTCCATGTATATTACACATCTGCTGCATTGTTGTTTATTGCATGGGAGTTACTCAAATGTCACATCAGTGACCCTATAAATGATTTACTGAACCTTCTGTAGACTATTGCGCCACACGGTCAAGGTGGCGTATTTATATCCCAGTAATGCCTGTTGATGCATATTGTACACATACCAAGAGTTAATTATGCATCATTTCACTGCTTTGGCTCCTAAATACCAACATTTGCATGTTTGGTACTGTATTCAAATTAACAACCATTACTGAATTTTCTTACTGAAATGGTAAATAAATTCAGACATGATGGTGCTCAGAGTGGCTCCATAAAGCAGCTTCCTGACCTACTTTCTTTTTGAGAACATTAAACATTCGAGAACATCCATCATATGTCTATACACATGCAGACACGGTTAATAATACTCATTCTTAGCGATACAATACCCTCTGTTTTCTTTTCTTTATTAATTCTATGATTTTATTTTCCTTTCATTAATGTAATGTATCACACCATATATTTTCCACTTTTATATTAAATAAAAGTTTAAAAAAAAACATTTGAGAACATCAAAAAAAGGGAGGGAAAACTAGCTTACACCCTTCATCTCAATTCATGTGCACTATCCAAAATAAAGATAGTTCTCATGAATTGAGATGAAGAACATACAGAATTATTGCATGTGATGTGATGGGATTTTACAAGATGTGTCTCAGTTCTTCATATTTACAAACACATATGATGCGTACAGGGTGAGAGACAAAAACGTTTCAACAGAGGCTTCAGTCTGATCTGTTTTTCTTTCTTTTCTTTATCAGATTATTTACATAATTTATCCATCAATCCGTTTTCCATTCCTAGGCTTCAAAAACTGGACTGGGAGGTTTGCTTTATCATCATATATGACTAAATTCAGGCACCACCAGATCATTTTATGGACAGACAAGACAACTTTACTGTGACTTAAATGCTAGACCCTTTGTAGTTCAGTTTTATCGAAACAATGATGATATCCAACCAAACACCTGAAGTTGATCATTTCTTTTGATACATCTAACTACAGTGATTCCTGACTGGATGTAAGCCATTGTTGTTTGAACTGTGTTAGCAACCCTGTGCTGTGTTCTGCACACTCTGGTTGTAAACAAGTCCCAAAATAGATTTTCAAAAGGCATTCAGAGAGTACGAACCTGCCTGGTGTAAAAGTTGTCTGTTGACGACAAACTTTAAATCCATTTATACATCAGAGGATGTCATTGCCAAAGAAGGTTTGGCAGTGTGTCAGGGAATATGGATTTCTTTTTAATATTTATTTTTGTGTCCTAATGTAATGTTGGTTCCTCATTAAAATGTGCTAGCCCCCTGCCAAGACTGCCATTCGAATCTAGCAAAAATATATATGCTATGCTGAATTATGTTGCTAAAATAGATAAAGGGCAGAAAGACTTGGGGAATTAATCTGTTGATCTTTTTTCCTGTCGAAGGTGTTCCCAGCACTGTTTTTTTGGTCCCGTACTTTCATCACTGTTGGCTTGAGGACCGACTTGAAACAGAATAATTCCAAAAATATAATTTCAAAGTCAACAGTTTAGTTGTTTCTTGGTGATGATGGCCCTTTAGTCACTCGCATTCAACATGTTGTGGAGCTCAAATTAATTGTCCGAACTAATCCTGATGAGCAATGACTGTTGCGCGACACGCAGTGTTATCTGAGGCTGATCTGGGTCTCCTAGGTTCACTGCTAACCCGATTTGCTTTGACAGCTTTGATAAGTAGGGCCACTAATACGCTGTTTAGAGCTTCAACAAGCCACCGAAGGAAGACAAATTCAATTTGTTCGTTCTGACAGGTAGCGGCGGCAAGAGGGATAGGTCTGACTTGAATAGGTTTTTCTCCTGAGCTGTGAGCATCACCTCTTGGCTTCTGGCATTGAAGTGGCACTGGCATTTTCCAAACAGCCATTTAGAAGAAGTTAAATCTATCCTCTAGAAACATGGCTGTTTATCAAAAACAAAGCGGGCAAGGACACCATGCGGCTCGTGCTCGGCTGCCAACTGTGTGATAAAATAGAGAGTTGATTTTTTGGGGGGGATGAATTTGTAGACTTTTAAAGACATAGGAATGTTTTTTTTATTTTTTTTGTATTTTATTCTAGAGTGTATATTAAATTCTTTAAACCATTAAAAAAACATATCCAGAAACCATTTAAACTCAGTACAGTAGAACATAATCAAAAGTTTGATTTTATTTAACTAATTAAACTCAAAAAGTGAAGCTCAAATATTATAGTGGTACATTTCTGTAAGCTGATTTTTTTTTTACATATTTTGGTAGTTGCAGTCTACAGCTATCCCAAAAGTAAAAGAAAAATCTTAATAATACACAAGAGCAAATCAATAAATGAATAAATACACTTTTCCATACAAAAACATCTAATGAAAATTAGGTCTTTGAGAGTACAGCCTACCAACACTCACCATAGTTATCATAGCAGGTCTTGGTACTTTGACACCATGTGGGCAGGTGCCAAGTCCTGCTGGAAAATGAAAACAGCTTCTTCATTTTGTCAATAGAGAGAAGAACAAATGGCTGCAACACACTGGACCAAAACCAGGATCTGACATGAACCAGAAAACCAAAAAAGTTGGATTGCCTCCTCTGGTTTGGGGTCAAGTCTGTGAAAATATTGTTTTGAATAAATAGTTCTTTAACGAGTCTACACTTGCATTCTAACCACCTTTGCAACGCAATTCCAATTTTGACTATTGTTGAGGAACTAAGACCATTTTGCCTTTTTTAAGTTCGGTTGCATTGTCGGAGCGTATCTACATTCCCTGGATCTCTCCTGAAGAGCAGCCTTTACACTGAAAGAACAACAAGCTATTAGTGAGTTACACGGAGTCCCACTGGTTTATTTCCTGTTCCGACCGTGGGTTTTCTCTGCTCTTGGAGTGGTGATTTATCCCTCTGCCGTCACTCTGGTCCTGCTGTCCTCAGCACAATTACTCCTTGCGAGTGTGCCTTCCTGGGGAGATGCAAAAATATATTCAGCAATTGATGAGAAGATGTCAGATGTGCTCCTTTTCTTTCCCCGGCAGGCCCACCCCTATTCAGGTTAAATGTGAGTGATCATGCAGCTCTTTTACTTTTGCCAATGTTTTTGTAATGATCTATATGAATATATGTATATATTTGTTTTCCTGTATATCATTTGCATCCGTGTTGTTTTTCACAACAGAGCAGCAGGAGACAACTTGTGATTAAACACATCCGCTTATATTTTGGTGATTACAGAAAGCCCAATCCTCTAACATAAAAAAAAATCCCTGGCAGGTTTTAGTGAATCACATAATCCCTCATGATAGCAGAAACCTAACGCATCAATCACGGCAGATTTTGATTGCTGATAAAAAAAAAAGGCAGGGATTACAGTCCTTTGTGGAAAAAAGACTGGCGTGTTCGGAGGATTGTCTATAGAACAAGGTGTGTGCTGATGCTGACTTACTGGATGATGTGTTCAAATGTTCAGATTAAACCTACTCTCTGACATTTACTGCCATTAATCAAACAAATACAGCGCAAATCTGCATGATCTCTTTTTAAATATCCGGAAACTGAAAGGAGCTCTTGGCAAACATCATTTGTCCATGTCACTAAATTATCAGTGAAACAAACGCAGTATTAGTAAGGAGCTGTTGCCATGGGAGATGTAACGTTCTGAAGGCACCTTATGGATAGAATTAGATGTGAATTAAAGATTCAGCCATTTCTCATACGTCACTTAGTCTCCATAAACTATATTTTATGAGACTGTTTAACCATCATACTGTCTTGTAACAGTCCTCGTTTAAACTCTGTCCTCTATACCTTTGGGTTTTTGCAAGGGTGTAACTAGATCTCGTTTCAGGGGTTAAGACTCTAACATACTTCATCCGAAGTGGCAAAATCGACTCTCGTTAACGTAGACACACAATGAACGCACAACATTTTACAGACCCAAATGACTACAACGGGAGACTCAAGGATTTCTCAAACATTCACAAAAGAATCAAAGCAAAACTCCTTGTATGTTTTTGATGAGGGAATAACATTATAACATTATGTCAAAAGAGTCGATTTTACATAATATTTCAGATTTAGAAGACATTTTATGAAAACCAGGATAAAAAATCATTTTGGCTATGTTTCACTGCAGGTAAAACGTTGCTCAACAACAACTGTACATCACAACAATGCTGCTATATGCGGTACACAATAACAGAGATGGTGACTGGAGTTTCAGTTCCAGTTGCAAAAACGAAGATTTTTGGCCTGGAATTGAACGTCTGCGTTAAAAAACTTGACACTTGACTTAGACTCGTTCTCTGAGACTCAATTTTTAATCATCTCATGTCAACAGGAGTGAAAGTAAATCAGTTTATAAGCAACAGACTGCAGCTCAGACAGGTGATGAGCTGAGCTGTGTTAATTTATCAGCCCGTGACGTTTAAAGACAGCAGACAGTTAATAACGCATAACAATCTGTTCATGTCGAATGTAAATGTAGAAGATGGTTTTCTAATCATCTGACTCAGAGTTAGGAGAAAATTAAAACATCTTAACTGAAGGAGGACAGTGTGAACACATCCGTAAACAGATACTATCAAAGGAAAAGCACAGACAAAACCGGTTCTAATTTCCCTCATTCACTTTTTCTTCTTTTATATACGTAATGCTGGAAATATGCTTTATCAATTCTTAAACTGATTTAAAGCAGCTTATATCAGGTTTTGCCTGTTCAATCAAATATTAAAAGGTTAAAAGATAACTGCTGAAGAACATTAAAACACTAAAGAGCAAATGTTAAATATTCATGTGTTAAATTAGGCCTAAGGACAAAACAGAACAAGGTTTTGATTCCTAACCTGCAGCGATGCGCTGCTATAGTCTGTCTGGATTAGAAAACTCTTCCTCTCATTAGAGACTTGACTTGAGCTTGAAAATGGAAAAAAAAATATTAACATTTCTGCACAAAAATATTTCAAATTGTTCCAATTTCGGTCCACCATAATAATATATAATCAATAATCTATTTTAGTCGTATACAGGGTAATAACTGCTATTGTTGTCATCAACAACAACACGTTGCGCTGTTTATTGCCATCAATGGCATCAGCCTTTAAATCTGTTGCTGATGTCAAAACAGCTAAAGGGCTGCATGTGAATATTTATGTGTGGTCCTAAACAACATTAAGAACTGACTTAGAAAGAATTCTTATTTATTTTTTTATTTGAGATTTTAACATAATTGCACATTTATATAATCTTAAAAACAAAACGGTGCAATACAACAGGCCTGTCATAATAACAAATTCTGCTTGTTCCAGAAGTTATCGCGATAATCGCTAATGTTGTTTTGAGACCATTATTAAGTTACTGTAAAAATGCAAGAACACATTCTCAAAGATCAATAAACTTTAAATGCTAATGAACATTTAACACCGGAACTGGAAGACATTTAAAATATCCAAAATTAAAAAAGAACTTAATAAAATGAACAAAATTGTCCTTCAAGAAAAAAGAGCTATTTGAGACCAAAGCACAAAACGGAAGACTTTTATCATCCAGTTTTTGGTATAAAGAGAGAGAAAAGGAGCTAAACGATAAATTATGCTAATGGAAATTATTGAGTTTCTTTTAATTTGCCATGCGATTACTTGATTTATTGATTATTAGCTCAGTGTACATACATTATATATATATATATATATATATATATATATATCTTTTAATGTCTGTGTTTTAATTAAATATAACAGTAAGAAGAGCCACATATACACACTTTTTACTCCAAAACATATCTTGGCACAGCCATTCATTTAAACGTTGCTCATTAAATTTATTGCTGAACCCAAAAAAACAACAGAAATCCTTATAAAATTATTTAATATTTTTAATTAAATACAAAAAAAAGAAGCCCAGAGTAGATTGAACTTTGTATTTTTGGTAGTTGTTGCAAAGCGTTTCGACACCGCTGGGATGGTGCCGCAACAAGACTCTGAAATATTGAATTAGGCACTTCATTTATAAGATCAGACATAATGAACTTGTGTAAATAATAAAGTAGGTTACTCAGAGGATATCAGAGGGAGAGTTTCCCAGCATTAAAGCCGATCGCTTGGTTTGTGCAGAGTAATGAGGAACTTCAAACCGAGAGTGCTGGGACATTTTCTTTTTTTTTCTCTTTTCCCTTCACAGTCTCTGTTTCGGTGCCCTTAACGGGAAACTTATTGCAAACAGAGTGAATATCTGCCTGTGTTCCCTTCAAATTCACCATCTTTTTTCTGTTTTCCTTTACTTCCAAAAGTGCTTATTTTTATTCCCAAGTTGACGTGTAGTTGACATGGCTCCTGCGCTGTGATGCGGGGAACAGCACGGTGTTGCTTTGTTCTCCATCAGAAAACAAGCTTTTCTGCTTGTTCGAGCATTTTTACCCATCGGCGAGTTCGCCGCTGGAAGTCAGCAGGCTGAGATGTCTCCACAAACAATCCTGGGCACAACATCCCATCCGCAGCCTGTCAGGCGGACGGGATGCGGTGGGCAAAAAGAAAAGAATCTGCCGTGGTGCAATCTAGCCCTTGCAAACCATTGTTTGAGGATAGCACAGCTCGGCGATCAAGACTGTGTCCAGGTGGAAATGATGGATGCACTGGACATAAGTTGAACTCAGAACATTTCCTGATAACCCCTGATGCCTAAGCGCTTTTGTACAGAGCCCTCCAGGCAGGGCCGTGCAGAGACCACTAAAGGGGCAGGTGCTCAAAAAAAAAAGAAAAGGGGCACATCCAACCGTATCTTAGGACAGAATATTAACAAAGCCTCTCAGCTTTCAAAGTTTAATAAACAATGATAAATTACAAAATTGTGAGATATACAATCAAAGCTAAGGAGAATCTCTACATAGAGCATACAACTATGCATATGTAAGATATTGTATTAGTAATTTCTTTCTGCAGGTCTATTTTGTTATAGGAAAGTATTGCAATATTCAAACCCGCAATTTAGCAAGATATGTAAATCAGAGCTGGACCACCAGACATATTTTGTCTTTACATAATTACACTATTAAAAATATAAACAAGGGCACAATGCAACCTTTTAGTGACTGTAATCTATAAAAGAGATGCCTGTTTGCTGCAGTGGAGATGAAGATGGTCCATTCAGGAAAGCAGAGCTGCATCAAACTTTAAGGTGGAACTGCAGAAAAAAGAAAAAAGCAAAAGCAAATATTTAATTGTTAATGCATGTCACCATGAGAAAAGCCTACTGAGTTTTGCTTAAAAAACTTTTTTAAACATTTAAATCACACATTTGTCTCATGAAGTGAATTTTTTTTGCAAAACAAACTTATTTATGCATGTCAGAAATCTTTTCTTAATATTCTAAGGTTTTGTTTGACTCAAAGTTTTGCTTGTGATTCTGATGTGTGCAAATAAAAGTTTATGTTTGGCAAATAACTTATGTTGACAAGACAAAAATTAGTTATTTAATTAAAAAGTTTTTTAAACAAAACGATTTGTTTTTTAAAAAAGGAATCATTACAATTCCAAATGTTTTGATTACAATTTTATTTTACTTAAATGAGGTTAGTTTTTTTTCTCCATTGAATAATTGGGAAACAATTTTTAACTTCATACTCTGCGAACTAGACCCTAAACTTAAAGTCTGGGTAGAGTTTTTTCCCCTTCATTAATTACACACTTAATATCTATCGTGGTAATTCAGGGTGAGTTATTTTTCATTCTAAATTAATATCCTTGTTGGACTTTTATTTAAGTGTTATTTTCCTTCAAGATACATTTACCTAACGCCAGAATAAATGAAATGTACAACATGCAGCAAAGGAAATTAGAAGATCGGACATATATCCATTATGGAGATGATCAGTTTTGGACGGGCGATGTGCCCTTATTGCATAATAAATACTAAAGAATGACCGCTATCATTAACGGTACAGGGAAGAAGCTTTTTAGTTATCTAGCTTTGCTAGCAAAGTCGTTAGCTAGCAGCTAGCTAATAGCATAACAACAACACCCTAATGTCTGTCTGATCGATAGATAAGAACAGTTTTTCCTCACCTGGCTGTCTCCTCCAGCTCAGTAGTTCTTCAGAGAAAGGCAGATGCAGAGGCCTGTTAGTGTCTGTTGTATTTCATTACCTCTCTGCTTAAACCGCGACTCCGAGCTGAAGCAGAAACGATACTTCAACGTTTTCCGTCATCTGACAAGGAGCAAGTACTCACCAAAAACGTTTTTTTAATTCACCAAAAACTGTTCTGTAATCTGGAACGTTCGCTACATTGAGCTCCAGTTAGCTGCCTCATCTCACTGTGCGAGAGGCAACTGCGTCATGCATCACGGGCAAAAGGTCAAAGGTAACAAGATGACCGGCTTATTATGTTGTACAAAAAAAAAAAATAATAATAATAATAATTTTAGTACATGTTATGTGTCACAAGAGGGCTTAGAAAATAATAATACAAAAAATAAAAAAAAAGACCAAAAGGGCACTTGGGGGCAAGGAGAAAAAAGGGCAGGTGATCAAGCACCCCCAGCCCCCACTCTGCACGTGCCTGCCTCCAGGGGACATGGGGATCTTTTTTTCTTTTGCGTTCCCTTGCAATACTTTTGTACGGAAGAGGATTAGAGCCACTGGAAAAAAATATAAAACAGTTCTGACTTTTTTCCCAGAATTCTGAGAAAAAATTCAGATTTTAATCTCAGAATTCTGAGGAAAAGTCAGAACTCTGACTTTAATCTCAGAATTCTGACTTTTTTTCTTACAATTCTGTTTTTAATCTCAGGATTCTGAGATTAAAGAACTGTTTTATGTTTTTTTCCAGTGGCCCTAATCCTCTTCCATACTTTTGCGTCCCCTCTCAAAACTTTTGCGTTCCCTCACAATAATCTACTGATCAGTTCATGCGGCGTAATTGATACTGTAAGCCTTTCTTACGGTGGCCGCCGTAATTTCTGCTTTAACACAAGGTTATATAAGGTTTTTCCATGAATGTTAATATCTCGTTGTGAAATATCTGACGATTAATATCATTTTCTTTAGTATAGAAAGGCACCACCTATGATATAAACAGAAACTTTCCGTAAGTAGGAAAGAAATAAAATACATCCAAACAATTTGGACTATTTCTGAGTTATTATGGTTGTGATCTGTGTTTTTCTGTATAGTTATTTTGAGATTTTCTGTGTTTAGTCCTGTTTGGCTGTGAGTCTCTGTCCTGATTGATCCCGGCGGTGTCTAGTTTCCTGATTACCCTCCATGTGTATTTAAGTCCACCTGTTGTCTTTGTCTCTTGTTGGGGCCTCGTCTAACGTCTGTTTCTGTCCCCTGTGCTGCCAGTGATTTTTGGATTTTAAGTTGTTCTCCTGGTTCTTTATTAAACTTCATTTTCATCATGACTACCTGGGTTCACCGGCGTCTCCCTCACCACTCACAACCACACATCATGACAATTATCGCGGGGTAATAAGTCATCTGATTGTCTCTCTATTGAGTTCGTCTGAATGATTTAAATGGCTGCTTTCAGTGCCGTTCCATCTGAGACTTAACAGACATAAACATGCAGTAAATAAATCGATTTTCAATCAGTTTTCTGCACTAAAGAGTTAATAATAATAAACACGTTTTCACTGAGGCTGTATAAGAGCCATATGAATGAAATAAGTAATTATTGATATGACAGGAGCAGCGGCTTTGACTCCTGGTGGTGGGTGTGTCGATGTGGGCGTGACTGTCATGAAGTATGAATGGGAACGTTACTGGCTGCTGGCTTTGTGTGTATGAGGAAGCGGGTGAGCGAGGTGGTCAGTCCTCACAAAGTTTGGAGCATGATAATCAAAATTAAATAAATCGATAATTGTGACAGAACAAAGAAGAGGTTTGGAGTTGATTAATACCCGGACAGATGAGATTCCCCGAGTTAACCCAGTGCAATCCATTAGAGCAGAGGTTCCCAAACTGTGAGGCGCGCCCCCCTAAGGGGGGGCGCCGTGCCATTGCAGGGGGGGCGCGGGAAGCCGTCTGGATGACTAAAAAACCCCATAAAAAACATGAACACTGTATGCGCTCAGTTTTTACCTTACAATGGCCAACTCTCTGTTATTCCTATGGTAATTTGTTATTGTAGGGGCTTCCACACTTTCCATATCTGTGTCCTCTGTCACTTTTATCAGCAGTTAAAACTTTAATCCGTTGTTAACATGTGGTAACCTGTTTTTCTGAGCCTTTAAACGTAACATGAGCGCTACGACGCTTGCGCTGGGTTTACACCTGTGCGGCAGTGAAGGAGACCTGCTGCTGCGCAAAGCTATGCAGGTGTGTTAGAATCATGGCAGCAAACCAGCAAAACACAAAGAACTTTTCACAGTTTTCCCCCCAAACTATCAGACTGTTGAGTAAAGCTGTTGGATGCAGGTAAAGTTAGCTAAAAGATGAGTAGCTAAAATCAATACATCACCTTAAGTTTAACAAGCAGCCTGTAGGCTACCGAGTTGTCTATGTCCAGCTATGTACATTAATTTTGCCCCCAAAGGGGGCAAAAGAAGAAAAACCTTCTTAGGGACAGGGAGTCTCTAAGAATACTCCTCCCCCCCTCCCCCCAACGTAATTCAACCAGACAGCTAGTTGTAATCCATAGGGGGGCGCAGAAAATGTTTGGAAACCACTGCATTAGAGGAACCACTCATTTTGTTTTTTGTGGTGATTTTAATCTGACTTTTATCCCAAAAGTTGTTTCCAAAGGATGTTTGTGTGTGACCTCATCCGGTCACCTGACATGGTGTAATTTCAAAAGCTGAAAAAACGCTGGAGTTCAGTCTGACTGGGATTAAAACTCAGCACTATGATCTACTTATCCACTTTTCTACTTCCAATATGATACAGATATCTGAAATTTTGTGTTGGCCAATACAGGTCCAATTCAGAAGAACAGCATTGAATTGACATAAAATGTTTCTTCTTTTTTTTTTTACAGACATACATGTACTGAATTACAAATGTATTTGATATTCTGCACCAGTACATAACACTTAAATATACCAGTAGCATCTGTGCAATTAGAAATAGAACAGCCAATGTAAAATAAACAAAGAAACCGAAACTGACAAAAACAAAAGGCTGGCTATCTTGTGTAAATTAAACTGCAGCAAAGCGTCTTTCAAATGGTTCAGAAAATACAACTAGGGATCCTAAATATAATGTTAAATTAACAATAAAGCATGATGTCAGACAGATCTACCCCTTTTGATTGGGTGCACTGTCACCGCTACCCGATCTAGAATTGTTTTTGATACTGGGACCAAAACGATCAGATCGGTGCATCAGTATTGAGCACTGCGATTATGCTGGCAGGAGTTTGCCACTAAGCTCTCCCTTTCTAAATAAAATGTAGAGGAGATGTAGATGAGGAGCTGAATCAAACCACCTATAAAACAATAGCATCTCTATAAAGCTGAGGGAAACATGAAAGATTCCTGGTAGATCAATGACTGTAGAAACCTCACACTGCAGCTCAAGTAACTCTGATTACTTACCTCTCCAGAGTCTATATACATTTTTTAATTAAATGTGGGGCTGTTGTTAATGATTATTTTAGTAATTGAGTAATCTATTATTCCGATGATTAATTTAGTAATTGAATAAAAACGTTTCCCATTCTGTAGTAGCTGCTTAAGCTAGTAAAAGAATGAAAAAGTAAACATTTTATTCCTTAAAATACAATACAATTCAAACGCCACTTTAAAGCTCAAGTTTGAAGTATGGGGGTAAAAAAAGAAAATTAAAAAGCAAACTTAAATTGAGGCATTACTAAACACTGCCTTTGTTATAATTCTTCACTTTCAACATCAAGTTTGAAGTATGAAAAAGCTTTTTTCATAAAATGGATATTTATAATCATTTTTTTTCATGCCATTACCCTTCTTGATAAGCAAGCATCAAACAGATACATTTTCTTGTTTGTTGTACCCAAGCGAGAAAATGGAGCTGGAAGACATTAAACAAAAGCTAAAAACTGTGAAAGTTACAATAATCAGGCTGCAGAGAACAAAGTCTGTAGATAACTGGTAAAAGTTTCAAATAATATGTGGGTTTACGTCGGACTTGGGTCTTTGGTGTTAGTCTGGTTGGATTGGGGTCAGATGTTTACGGGTTTAGTCAGGTCGGATTTATTTTAGGACCGATAAAAACTAATGTTTCCTGCTGAGATGTTGCAGCATCTAGAAGTCACTATGACTGTGTCATAGTGTCACTACGTTCTGTCCGTTGTAATAATTTGGAACATAGATTCAGTTTGAAGTTTTCTTGTAGCTGATGAGCCTCAGGTAGAGTTTGGCTGGCACAGAGGAAGGTCTGCTCATCAACCACCCACCTAGGGAGCTTCTGGAAGGCTAGCCCAACATCTTTATACTCCAGTTTTCAGCCGAAAACAAAACGCTGACTCAGATTGTTTGCAAGAGTTGCTCTGAGAAAATAAGAAAATTGTACTTTTTGTCTAACCTCAAGAAAATGATCTAATTCATTGATTATCCTCAAAAACAGTTTCTGACGACATCATCATCATCATCATCATCATCATCATCATCATCATCATCATCATCATCATCATCATCATCATCATCATCATCATCATTATAATCATCATAAAAGTCAGGGCTGCACAGTGGCGCAGTTTGTAGAGCTGCTGCCTTGCAGCAAGAAGGTTCTGGGTTCGATTCCCGGCCCAGCGTCTTTCTGCATGGAGTTTGCATGTTCTCCCTGTGCATGCGTGGGTTTTCTCCGGGTACTTCGGTTTTCTCCCACAGTCCAAAAACATGACTGTCTAATTGGTCTGTCTAAATTGCCCCTAGGTGTGAGTGTGTGTGTGCATGGTTGTGTGTCCTGTGTGTCTCTGTGTTGCCCTGCGACAGACTGGCGACCTGTCCAGGGTGAACCCCGCCTCTCACCCGGAACATTAACTGGAGATGGGGACCAGCAACCCTCCCGACCCCACCAAGGGACAAGGGTGTCAAGAAAATGGATGGATAATAAAAAGTTCACTTCAAAACCTTTTAATCTAAATTTGTTACATTTGCTTACTGACCAAAACTGGACCCAGCTATTCATGATTTTGATTTCTTTAGTCTCAATATGTCCTGTATTAAAGGACATATTGACTGTATTAAATGTTGAATAATTATGTTTTCATGTATGGAATAATTCATAATGAGCAGGTGACGACAAAGGAGGATGTTTTGAACCGTTTCCCGCAAGAAAAATGATTGGACTACACATGTTACGTCTTCTATAACAAAAGACGGTTCTCACACAGATTGTAATTGCTTGTGTTGCAAAGTGCTGCTGGCATAAATTATTTATCCTGTAGATCCTGTAGAGACATTTTAAAATGATTAGGTTTTTAAAACTAGTTTGAGTCAATGTATTAAAGTGGGTTAGACCAACACAGGTGAACTGATGCCTGTACTTAATTATGCTGCTGCATTGGAAGTTATTTTCTCCATGGGGAGATTTGTCTTGGATCCCCATAATTCCCAGGCTCCAAAACAAAACAGAGACAAAAACAAGGAAACACAGAAAACATGGTCTCCAGTCAGGTTCATATTCAGTGTGTTTTTAATGTACTTTATCTCTCGGAACAATGTCCCCTCACTCCCTGATGAGCCGTTTCCAAACACTTTCTTTTTTTGTCCTGGTTTCTGCTTCCCAGGTAGCAGCCAGACTTCTTTGTAAGCGAGAAACACTGCTGGGAATATAACAAGCTGAAAATGCTTCAGTTTTCTTCACAGTGTCTTTTCAGTGTCTTGGAAAAAGTCTTCATATCCTTTTTGAAAACCTAGTGCAACCAATGATCTTCAGGAGCCATCTAATTAGTTTTAATCTCCTAGAGCTTTAGCAAACAATTGTAGAAAGTCATAAGTAGTCCATTTGTCATGTTCGGAACATAAGCATTGACTTGTAGACCTGTCACGAATTTTACCGGACAATAAATTGCCCCAGAAATTATTGCGATAAACACTAATATTTTTGCTTTGAGACAATTTTCAAGTGATAACAAAAACAGTTCAAGTGGTTTCAATATATTGCAATCCACTCTAAATGAATAGTTGTATCTTGCTAACACAGCTAAAGCCAAACATTGCTGCAGTACAAAAAGTCAGTGAAATCTTATTCTGTCAGGAGTTAAGGGAAGTGAATAAGCCATAAAATACTTTTGTGCTGTTAGAGATCAGAACTGATGACAAAGTGACACTAAAACCCGAAATGAAACACCTCAGAAATCCCTCCACACCGATCTTATCAAAACACAAAACAGGACTAACAAATGAAAAGTTTTCATTAGCGTCAGTCTTTTTTAATTTTTTTGCCACATTTGACAGACAGAAGACAAATCTCTGCTTTGTTTTTATCTCAGACACACAGACTCTGATCCCAGTTCTCTCTTCTTTCTTTTTCTCCCCTCCTTTCTTCCTTCCTCTCTTTCTCTCTCTCTGTTGCAGTTTAACTTTGTCGGCAAGCTCCTCGGGCCACGTGGGAACTCGTTAAAGAGACTACAAGAGGACACCCTCACAAAGATGTCGATTCTCGGAAAAGGATCCATGAGAGACAAAGAGAAGGTAACCCTGAAGTGTGGTATTTCATTTTTGCTTTGACTCTTTCACCTGTATATTTCATTTCGTGCTCTGTTACCCACTCTTACCAAGGTTTGAAGGTGAGATGACTTTATGCTGTTAACTTGCTTTCCTTCAAGAGGTCTTTTTTTTCCAGTAAGATATAAGCTTTCCAGCACAGCTTTTTTGGGCATATCATGCTTGTCTTCACCCTTGAAATTATACAGTAAAACATCAAGTTATTAATTCTAAAAGGTTAGAATTTGTCCTTTTCTCTATAAAGAAATGCTCTTTGGGAGATGACTGCTCATAGACAGTATGAACAATCATAGCATTAAAGGTTATTTATGACAGTTTCTGTGTATGAGAGCCACTACTGATGTTTCTCAATAATATCCAACTCCAAACTTTAAATATGCTAAAAATGCACCTTAAATACTCTTTATCCCACTACACATGGACTTCACAAAAGGGAGCACATCAACAGGACGTGATGTTCTACAAAAATGTCTAATAAACTCAAATATACAAGATAAGAAACGGTTTGACAGCAGCAAAGCAATTACCAAGTATTCTCATCTGAACTGCTGAATTGGAAAATATATTTAGTTCAGAAATAAAACATCAAACTTAAGTCTGTTTCTCCAGACTCTCTCTCAAAAATATTGAGTTTCTCAAAAGAACTCTCTCTAACTTACTTAGTCGGTAAAAAATGTTAAAATTAAGTTCGGTTCATTTGTATATTAAATTTCAGCATCAAGTGCTTCACATCATAAAAACAATGAAGCAAGCAATAAAATTACACTTTGTAAAATGCCATCATCAAAATCATCAAGCAAACACACATTAAATATGTTGACAAATTTTCCACTTTCTACTAATCGAAGTTTCAGCCTGGATTTAAAGGGACTCAGTGTTTCAGCTGTTTTACAGTTTTCTGGAAGTTTGTTCCAAATTTGTTGTGCATAGAAGCTGAATGCTGCCTCTGTGTGTTTGGTTCTGATTCTGGGTATGTAGAGTAGACTGCAGTTAAAACAGCTAAAAGGTCAACCAGTCAACTCGTAGCAACTGTTACAAGTCAACTTTAATATTTTCTTAATTTTACAATTCTTAATGAGAAATTAGTCTCAAGTAAATTTTAGGTCAGCATCTTTTAAATACTGACAGCGCATAGTGAAAATTATGCTAATTAAGTTCCAATTAGAAACTACGAAAACTTTAATAAACTCCCCCTTAATCTTCCTTATCTCTCAAGTCTGGGCTGTTTCTCATTTTCTCTCCGTAACTTGAAAGGAGCCGTTCTCAACGTGTCTTTCTCTCATCTCCACGTCTCCGGTCACCTCGGCGCCTTGATTGACGTCTCTCAGGATCCATCGGCTGCGTGTTAAGAGTTTTGCCAAAAACTGTTCCAGCTTAAAAACAACATTTCAAAAGTTTATGGAAATAAGAAGGATCCCGGGGATCACCAAACGCGCCCGACATCCTTCAAAGCCAAGCGCTCCGTCACAGAGCAAAGCGCACGCAGTCAGCTCGGATACAAAAAAACAACACATTACCTTGACTGATGTCTTATTTTTGTTGTTGTTGCTGTTGTTTTTATGTGAATTCAGACTGGGGAAGATCTTCTTTAGCACCGAGACTATAGATATTAGCCTGAAATTTCAAACACAAACCAGCTGAGTGACTTCCATCGTCTGCCATCATGTCGGCACATGAAGGAAAGACACAAACGGTGCCAACAGCGGATCTTTAGCTGCAAAACTGATTGCGCTTCAAACGGTCTAACTGGGAATAAATCGACTTCCCTTTGCTTGTTGGCTTCTCCCCTCACTTCCCAATGTTCTGTCAGGAGCGATTTGCTATCATACAGCACATTCATTCTGATCACGCCTATCGATGGTCTGATAGCGAAGGAGATGTGTGAAGACAGTACGTGGGCCCTTCCTTTTCGAGCTTTGCTTCTGCAAGATTTACGGCCGCCGTCAGCCACCCTCCCTCTGTGCAGTCGCCGTTTTTTGGGGGTGGAAGCTGAGTGATGCCCCTGCTTTATGTTCGGCTGGTTTACACGCTGTCTGTTTTGCAGCATCGCAGCGTGTGCCCTTGTAGTTTTCAGCTTGTACCACTTCCAGCTGAGGTTAGGAAACTGGGCCACTGCAGAGCAAAGGAAGCACTGAAAGGCTTTTTTAGATGCAAGGCCATCTGAAAGTGCAGAATACCTAAGCAAGACTGTTGCTTTCTAAGTTTCTCCTGACTTATATACTTTAATTATAAATTCTTAAGAGTCTACCACTTTTCTTGGTTGTTATTGACTGGTTGAAAAGAGCTAAATGACAGTTTTCATCCTGTGAATCCCATTAGGAGGAAATATAATTGCAGTCTGACTCCTTTAAAGGCACAGCACTGTATTGTTCTGCACATTCCCTTTTGAGCTCTTACATGCCAAAGACAATTGCTCGATATAATTGCGCAAATATTTACCGCTGAGAGACCTTGTAGGTGCGGCGGCACGCCGAGGTCTAACGGCTCGTAGACGCAGTCTCCCCGCCGGGTTATGGCGGCTCGATAGTGCTGCCACTTCCAGAGCAGGGTAATATAACGGCTCGCTCGTTAGAAACATGATTAACTCGTCCGTTTCCCCTTCCTCGGGAGCTGTGCTCCCTCTTTAATTTCCCCTGGAAAGATAAAACAATTAAATTTCTTTGTTTCATTTTTAGCAAGTCCTGCATCAGGTTTAATTTGCAAGGTGTTTCTTTTGGAGAATTACTTCCTGCGTTTGGTAGAAGTGTCCCAGAAATCAGAGGGAGTCGTGCTGTGCACCGTTTGGTGTCAAATAAAAACTAATTCAGTTTATCATTTGACAACTCATGGGATTTTCCAGGTTAGAGTCATACACAACAGGAAGACAGTTTCTTTTTTTGTTCTTTAGCATAAAATCTGGAATAAACTCACCACACTTATTCATAGTTGTTTAGACTGTTTTCAGCTATACATTTCAGACATGAACACTAGGAGCCCAACAAGCTGAGGACTTTAGAAGGACTTTAAAGGAATGACATGATGAACATATGTAAAATGTACCGTAGAAATTCGTAGTAACTAGCTCTTAACTATACTATTATTAACACTGTACGGATGTCTCATTATTGTATGATTACACATAAGCCTGTAGAAAATGAGCAGTTATCTAAATCAGTGGTCCCCAACCTTTTTATTACTGCGGACCGGTCAAGACTTGGAAAATTTTGCTGCGGCCCGGGGGTGGGGGGTGGGGGGGGTGTCTTTGTGTTCCCGCTAAATCCTGAATATACCCAATTTGGGTTGTCTTGGAGTTTCTATCACAACCTGTGGGGTTTTTCCTGTCTGGGAACGAGAATACAACCTGCTGAATGTGACAGGTAGCCAATCATAAAGCGCGGTGACGTAAAAACAGAGGGGAATCCTTAACAGCTGACATATCGCGCAAACTGAGTCCGGTGGATATCGGAGATGATATGTGGAAATGTTTATTATTGAATTTAAAGGTCATTATTATGTTTATTCAGTTAAAAATGTTAACTATGAAAAAACATATTCACCTCCAAATCATAGTGCAGCAAATAGAACGGCTGCTCCCGTCTCTTTCATCCACCGCTTTATCTCTTAAAATGACTCCACAAACTATCACTGTTGCTTCTGCATCGTCATCCGTGTTTGCTTATTCTAAATTCCCGCTATGTTGGGGGTTTTACTGGATTATCCTCTGGAATCGGGACGTTCGTGACTGGAATCGGTTCGTGCTGCTCCTGCCTTGGACACACAAACCGATCGAACCTGTTGGACTTTTATCAGCTCTGTGGTCACAGAGGTTTGGAGAATCGGCCGACAATTCTTAAATCTTTCCGTCTAAACCAGACTTAAGACTTAAGACGCAGCCCAAACGCTCTGACTCTGGTCGCTATGATAACGTTTATATATCCCTTCAAAATAAGATACAGAAGCGCCACAAAAATGAACATTTTACTTTCGTGAAAATTTTAACTCACGATAATGACTAACGGGAGCCCTGAGCTTGTTTCTCTGCAACGAGACGGTCCCATCTGGGAGTGATGATGAGAGACAATAACACCCGAAGTGTTGCTTATATGCACAGCCTGCTTGGTCTCTACCTGGCGAAGCAGCTTGAAGCTTCATTGCCTCATTAGCAGCCGGTCGCCGCATGTTACGCAGAGAGGGCTTGTAATGTGGGCCTCACCTACCGGTCCGGGATAAATCCATTCTCCTGTCTCTTCTCTGGGCCTTTTCCCCTTTGCAAAGAAACTTTCCAAAGACATCTGATCTGTTTCTTACTCATTTTGCTGCTTGTGGCCTCAGTGTTGGTAACCGAGAGAATCCGGTTAAAGGATTTTCAAAATAAAAGATCCTCCAGAATCAAATAATACATAAAACGGAACTATTTCACTATTTCTTGCGCGGCCCGGTACCAATTGGTCCACGGACCGAGGGTTGGGGACTACTAATCTAAATAATTGAATGATAAATTAAAATAAGCGTGATAATTTCCATTCTGATTATTAATATTTTTTTGAAGGGCAAGTTTGTTTACAAAGACATTATGATACTTTTTCAGTTTAAATGTATTTAATAAACAACAGCACGTTAAACAATGTTACATGCTGAAAACAAAACAACTGTTAACCTGCTAATTTGCAAACCCAGTACTTGGTTGGACCATTTTTTAAAGACAGCATTTTATTTAGGGTTTTGGTTGTGTGTGTCTTTTATTTCCATTTTATGTATTGTTTTTGGTTGTTGTGTTTTATTTGGGATATTCAAAATATTTTCCAGTTCCAGTGTAAAGTGTACTTCACAAAATTAAACTTTCTTAATCTTTGAGAAGGCAAACTTTGATTGTTATGACATTATCAATACACTACTTGAAAATGGTCTCAAAGCAACAGTATTATCATTTATCGCAATAATTACTTGGACAATTTGCTATTGTTCCAGGCCTATTTATACCGTTAAGTCCACCATTTCATGTTTCCTTTGTCAAGCCATGTTTACATGCACTTTGCTAAATCTTTCATCATGGAAGAAAATCTTACAAGCTTACAGTGATGGTCTGCGGTCAGTGAGTGTGACAGTTACAATGACACCTAACTGAGCTCTGTTACCACCAAACACAACTTCCAACAAATATAAAATAATGCCAAACACTTACTAGTAAAACTTTGTGATGGCTGCAAGCACAGACCTCTCTTCTTATCCTCCTTCTTTCTCTCTCTTCAGTTTGACTCCAGTAATAATCGCACCAACATCCACTTATTGTTGGACTGATATCTCTGTCAAATCTCTCTGCTATGATTTTTCTGCAGCAACAAAATCAGACAATCTGGCATATCCGTGCAGTGTGACTGGAGTCGCTATGACATCATGTCACCGTGACACGTCTAAGCCCTGGGTGTGCTGGCCTTCAGACCAGTAATGGGAACTCATTACTGATCCAAGCAAGTTAAAAGACTCAATCACATCATTCACTACATCAGGGGTGACAAGAGTGAGGCTGGATTTGACTGCAATTTGAGACTGAATAAAGCAAATCCCCCAGCACCAGTATTTGATGCAAATGGAAACTTTATTTTATTTTAGTTCAAAATTATCACCGACAACTTAGTCTTCCAATAAAAAGTAGTAGGTGCAACAAAAATTTACGCACCTTTGTATCTCTTTTTAAGTTCATTGTAAATAAAATTTCTACCTATTCACACCACATAAAATATAAAATCTTACCAAGTATTTTTGTCTAGTTTCTCATGCAAATATCTCATTACACTGTAAATAAGACAATAACAAACATAGAAGTAACTTTTCTGTCAGGCATAAGAGCTTCTTTTGAGTCAGTAACAACTGAATATCGATGAAAAATCTTATTCCACTCACAGATTATTTCACTTCTAACATGAGTAAAAAAAACTGGCTTAATTTAGCATTTTCAGTGAAAGATGTTGACCCAAATCCCATTTTTATCACTGAAAATAAACACTTCATTTTTTTTTCAAAGGACATTGGATGTCTGTCTTTTAACAAGAAAAATGGGGAAACCATTTTAATGTTTTAGGTCTGGCATAATTTGAATGGATTTGTTGAATTAAAAATTCACATGATTTGTTTATTGTAGATTATGTATTTTCAACTCCGATTTAATTTTTCCATTTGAAACTGCATGTTTGGTTATTTGATGTGACCACAAATCACTGGAGTTAAATAAAAATGGCGCAGACACCATCTTATAAGTTGATGTCTTTTTTTTCCTTTTCCAAGTAAATTAAATGTCAGATTTGAAGCTCTGAGTTACTTTGCTTAGGTTTGATGTGATTTTTACGCTACAATTGAAGCTGAATTAAATTTGTAGACGTTAAAGCTGCTACCAGGTCTGCTGTGATTGAGAAAGACAATCAGTTGTCATATAAATGATTGCAGCTGAAAATATTCGTCATTTGTCTGTCATTTATTTTGCCATCTGTGCAAAATTACTTCTTCACGCCTGTCAAAGTTTCTCATCTGCATATCAGATCTGTTCTCGATTGAGTTTTCTGCTCGTGTATTTTCAATCCAATGTTTAGGTCCAGTGCAAAGAAACAAATGCATGTAAACATGTTTTAATGCTTTGTTCTTTATGCTTAATGCTTTATTCCCCTCTGACCCTAATTGTACAAACCAGAAATGTGTGTGGAGACTTTTTGCAACAAATCCCTGTGGCTCTACACTCTTGTTGGATCAGCAATAGCTGAAATCACTAATAAAAAGAATGCAGCTGAAAAAGAGTGCTTTAAAGTATTCAAAGAAAGTCTGACAACATAGTGGCACAGCTGCACACTCCAAACTGAAGCCTATGAAAAAGATCTGATGAGGGCAGTTTTGATTGATCGGGTTTTGAAGTCTTTTAAATCTCCTCACAGTTTATTTATTTGGTATTATTTTAATTTTTGTCATTTTACAGTTATAATAAATGTTATTTTATTACCAAGATAAAGAACCACTGATGTTGTACCAAGCTTCCAGACCACTCAGATCTACTGGTTCTGGTTCTGCTCAGCATCCCCAGAACCAAACATGGAGAAGGAGCATTCATCTTTTATGCACCACAAATCTGGAACAAACTTCCAGAAAAACCGCACAACAGCTGAAACACTGAGTTCCTTTACATCAAGGCTAAAAACCCACCTGCTTAGAGTTGTCATTTATTCATAACTGGAACATTTATCAATATATGTGATGTGTATTTGCTTGATTATTTTGATTATGGGATTTGATCAAATGTAATTTTCATTGATTTATTGTTTCATAATTGGTTATTGTGTTATGTGTTTATGACTTAACCCTTGTGTTTACAAATGGGGTCTAACTGACCCCACACCCGTATCACTTGTATCATTTTCCTTAGTCCTCGTACGTTTGCCTCAGTCCTCGCACGCACAAGGGTTAAAGTATTTTGAACTGATTTCAACTTGAACTTGATTTGACTTGGAAAACTTTACCAGGACCAAAAAAAAAACCAGAAAATAAATCCTATGTATTCTATGCACTTGATCTTGAATAACTTGGATCAGTACGGTAGGTTTGCAGTAGGACTATCGTCTATCACGGTCATGGTAATAAAAATATCCATCATTAAATTCCAGTTAAATCCTTAAAGCGTAACATGATTCATTTCCTCAAAGCTCTGGCTACCGGAGCTCTGCAGTGCATCCAGAGCGCTCTGCTGCCCCGTTTCCAGGGTGAACAGCTTTTCATAAGCAGATTTACAGAGAAAAAAAAGTAAACAGAAGGAAGATGCTGCCAGTAGATAAGAAAAATAGACAGCTGTAATCCCTTCCCATAGGCTGCTTAGCTCTGGACACTGGATGATGGATCACTCTTATCAGAACCGAGAGAGTCCACAGCATGTATGAAATCTTCTTACAGAATAACATGTAAATAATATTGGCACATTTTGTTTTATCCCCAATATTCCACTTTGCTGATCACTGAACCACACGTTCAGACAGTATAAACGAAACATTGGGTGAAATAAAAAGCCGTTAAATTCCTCAATTGTCCTCATATGTATATTTTCTAGTTGAAAGAACTTGATAAAGATTGCTTTTCCTATATTTGTTCATGCAAATGCAGCACAGATTACAAAAAAAAACATAAAAGGGAAGAGATGAGACAGATTTCTGAGCAGTTGTCTCTTTCCAGCACCGTGCTCACACTCCCCGTTCCACACCGACATGCACGGCTACAGCGCAGAGGAGCCTTGCATTCGTAAAAGCACAGATTTATGGGGGGAATTAACATATCATTAACATACCACCGGCTCTCTGAAAAGAAGGTTATTTATAATTAGGTGACATCAGAGATACGGGTTAGCATGCTGGTGGATGGGAGGGAGGGGAAAGGGAACTTGCTGCCACCGGAAAGACCCCAGAGAAGACTCTTTCCCTTTTTTTGTTAAAAATGGAGAAACTGGGACAGCAAACCTGTTTCATTTGTGTGATGGAGGGCTTTTTGCTGTCCTATTTCTCACCATCAACAACATAACAAAGGACTGCATCTGGTGAGCTTGAGTGACCTGTGGAGACCCACCATGTTACAGCTTAAAGTCATCTCAAAGGATCAAATCTGAATTTATTTGTGGGTTTTTTTAGCCACACAAAATGACCTATTTACGTAATTTAACTTTTTTTAGTTACAAATGTATTACCTTATAATAAAACACAAATTTTGCAGTACCTTGAGGGAGTACCCTTTGAAATTTGACAGTGCAAAAACACAAAATCTAACCAAGTATTTTTGGTCTGGTTTCTAGTGCAAATATGTTACTACACTTGAAATTAGACAAGACTAATTAACAAGTAACTTTTCAGCAATAGATAAGAGCTTTTGTAAAGTGAATTTAGTGGTGCTAGTACTTTTTCATTAATATTACAGAATGATTTACTTAAAACAAGCTCCTTTATTTTGCTCAAATGCTACTTGTAAATTAGTTTTGTATTATTTCAAGTGTACTAAGATGTTTGAACTAGAAACCAGTCTAAAAATACTTGGTAAGAGTTTAAGTTTTTGCAGTTACATTTTATCATGTTGCCACATGAAATCAAACATTTTGCTTATTGGGGTGTTATGCAACACAAAGCAGTGGATTATTTTTAAAGTAGAAGGAAAATGACAGAAGTTTTCTAAAGGCGGCACAAATAAGTGCATTTGTATTGAGTGAATACTTTGTAGAACCACCTTTTACTGCAGGCACAGATACAAGTCTTTTTGCATATGAGTCACACATTTTGAGAATTACATTTTTGTTCATGATATTTTCCATTGCTCTATCGATTTGACCTTCATCAAATCTTTTGCCAGAGACTTTATTTTCAGACTCTGTATGTTTAGAGTTGTCTACGTTTAACTCAATCCATTCTCCCTTAAACTTTGATCAGCGTTCCTGGGGGGAGAACACTTGTCACACTGTAAATAAACAAATTTAGCCATATTTCTATCTAACATTTGAAAACTATTTAAGGATTTTCTACCACTTTATAATTATACACTAATTGTTGTTATCTCCCATTCAAAATTCTAAAAAAATATATTGTTTGTAATAGTTATATGATGAAATCTATAAAAGATGCAAGATCACATCTGGACATCACTGTAAATTATGTAACCCTGTCTACCTTTAATTTAGGGATCAATAAGCTACTTTTGACTGTTTAAGCCAAACTCCCATGAGACCGCATTCATTCAAACTGTCTCAGGAAACAAAACAAAGCAGCAACAGCTCTTTCTTTTCCGCGTTAAGGATTTTTTTAAATGACTACTCGACATGCACGAGTAGTCATGTCGTGCCTAATAAAGATAGACCTTTATTCCGGTCTATCTTTTGTTATTTTTGCCTCGTTATTATTATCATCACCTGTCTTAAGACACTGATTTTTGGGGGGTAAGAATCAATATTGTAGCCTAGTATATTTAAATCAGTACATTCCTTTTCTCACAGAGCGACTTAATTTATTTTAATGAAGTTTGAGCGATTTCAAAGAGAGATGGGCTGAAATGCAGCAAACAGAGCAGATATCTTGGTGAAGGGTATGCAAGCATGTACTTTACCTCCTCGCCACGATCCATTATGAGGCGAGGCAGCTTTGTGGCGACGACAGCGATCAGTTAAACATGACAGATGCAATTGAAAAGCTGTTAAGGACTGCCTGTTTGCAGAATTTTGCCACAACACACATCAGTATTTTTGCTGTTGCTCATGTAACTGCAACGCATCAAGTCTTATTACAGAAAATCTGCCGTAGATCCTTTTATATAAATATTTCCGTGTGACACTTTTTACATACTGTTCTTAAGTCCAAGAATTTGTTCCATTAAATCCTTTTTTAACATTACTTTTTACACTAAATAATGTCATGTTCCATCAGGAAGAAGAGCTAAGGCAGAGCGGCGAGGCCAAATATCACCATCTGAATGAAGACTTACATGTCCTCATCGAGGTATTCGCTCCGCCAGCTGAGGCCTACGCCAGGATGGGCCACGCTCTAGAGGAGATCAAGAAGTTTCTCATTCCAGTATGTTCTCATCACGATGTCTAAAACACACACACACGCACGCACGCACACACACACACACATTAAACACACTTCTCTTTTTATTTCTCCTCTTGTCAACAATCTCCTTTAGGCTCCAATTAACTAATTTGCAGTCGATTGATTTGAATGATTTTTTTCACTTTGTCCTTGTGTGTACATGTTCTTGTTTTTATTCATGATGGGGATAAAATTATTTACTTAATTTAACTTTTTTTAGTTACATATATATCACCTTATAATAAAACACAAATTTTGCAGTAACTTGAGGGAGTACCCTTTGAAATTTAACACTGCAAAAACACAAAATCTTACTAAGATATAATGCAACTCCTGAGAATGCATTATAGGGGCCTCTCATAAACATGGGGACAAAATGCCAGTCCTGATGTTTTCATAGTGGCTTTTAAATTTGAGTGTAACAAAATTTCACAGTACAAAATTTTATGATATTACGTGTCATCATATCTCTTGTTGAGGTGAAATCTGCCTCATGAAGAGCTGTCTAGTAGCTGTCACCAAGTGACTTTGTCTTTTCAAATAAGGTTTAAGCAGCTATTGTGATTCCCTAGTGAATCCTTTGTCCCTGTACAATGTGTCTGTTTAAGCCTTTTGTTTAAAGTAAGACAGGAAGTAGTTCTTCAGCTGAATTGTTATGTTGACTAAAAACAACCTTTGTTCTAGCTAGATTATAATACTCTGTCTATAATTAATATCTACCACTTTTAATTGGTGTATCTGCATTTTGGTTACATGGAAGGAAAAAAACGACTGAATATTAATGGCTTGTAAATGCTGGCAGAGCTCTAACCCCGAGTGATGGTCATTTTGTTCCTTTGCCATGTTGGTTTATTCATACCTAACTTCTTCCAGTACCAAATGAACACCCTGGGACATTTCACAGCTGTTGCTACTATTGATTTTATAGTTATGTATTATTATTTATTCATGCTCTTCTGTAACAAAATAGGTTTTCATGGCTGCAATAAGCATCCATGAACTAAAGAGCTATTTTGGTTTGGTTCTGGGCCATAACGATGTTTTTCGTCACAGTAACTGACCCAAATATGGATCAAAGGCAAATGAATACAAATAGGCCATAATACATTCAGTTAAGTGATTTTTGTCCTTTCTATGATAAATTAATTCCATAATTCATAAAAACCCTTGACCTACAAAAAAAAATTAGTACATGGGTACAAAATGGTTCAACATGAATGTAGAAAAGGACAAAATGGTAATGAGTAGTAAATGGGCGTAAAACTGACCTGGAACTACAGAGACTGGTGTGTCAATTTTCACAGTGCAAAGTTATTTTCCTGATGTATTAACACATTTATGAAATCAAGTTTTATAAAATTTTTGTTTTGTTCATTAATCATTATTTGTTACCTGGTTGCCTTTGCCCTTTATTCCGGTCTATCTTTTGTCTTTTTTGCCTCGTTATTATTATTACCTGTCTTAATTGCTGCTTGCATGGTTGTTAAGAAGTTAATTCTGTAGCAAAATGGATGAATATCACATTTTCTCACTTTTGGGTGGAGCAATTCTGCCACAAAAACTGTAAAGTTAGACACACACACACAATGTGAGATTGCATTGATTTCCATCCATTTAAGTTACTCCATTTATGCCTAACCCTACAACTTCTTTTACCCCAAATTATTATCAGTTTATTGCTAACTCTAACCTAATCTTAAGTTTAACTGAGCTCTTACACTCAACTCAAAAAATGGGGACTGCATTGAAAGATTACTTTGTCCCTGATGAGGCATATTCATATTTAGACGGTGTGTAAATTTATAAGAAAATGTCCTAAATTGACAACATAAGTACACATACACACACTACAAAATATTTTATCATCTTTGGAACTACTTGTTGCAAATGAATGCTAAGTAATCTTACCTGCATGTAATTACATCAAATTCAAATCCGAAACACAGACTGGCCAAACCTTAACTGCACAGTTTGAAATTTCAAACCTGCAATCAAAAATTTCATTTATTCATACTTAAAAAAAAAAAAAAGAATTTAGACAGACATGAGAACACGAAGATATGACCTAAGCAAACTTTTCATAAGCTGAATGTATTGTCTCATTCCTAATTTCATGGTTTCAAGATCAGCTTATTGATTGATGATCATTAGGTATTCACTTGGTAAATTAGCCAAGTTAGCATAGGGACCTAATAAACACATTGTGTCACTAGAGGATTGCCATGGAGACAGAGAATTGGCGTCAGGAAAGATCGTCAGTGCAGTGCAGATGTAAGACTCAGAGGGCAGGAGGGAACCTCTTTTCCTGGGACAACCTCTCTTCGGCAGCCACCTCAGAATGGAACTTATTTACTCTTCCTCTATTTATTATTGATGATGTCTCTCATGCTCAGAGCTATAATAATTTGCATACCTTCATTTATTATCCTGCAGACCCCACCAACGACCCATCCTCTGTTGCTGCCTGTCTCTGCTCCCAAAAAAAATCCCATCCATTGAAAAATGACAACTGTATTTTGTGATTAAAGACCTATTTTAATATTAATTAATGTGTTCTAGTTTAGAGGGGAAAAACAACAGCGTGAAAAGATGAAGCTAAATGGGGTCCTAAGGTTTTATCAGCAGGAGATCTGAATGTTTTGCTGCTTCAGGAACAGCAGTCACGGCAGTACTGTAAAGTACATTAATTAGATATTCCCAGAGCTGTAGCCCTGGAGATAAAGGACGTAATTTAATACAGTGTAATTGAAAGCGAGTCTGTTGCCGTTGCTGTGTGTGTGCGTGTGTTTATGTGTGGTTCTCTTGTGTGTGCAGGACTACAATGATGAGATCAGACAAGCCCAGCTGCAGGAGCTCACATACCTGAACGGTGGCTCCGAGGATGCCAAGGTGCCATCGGTCAGGGGCAAGTCGGCAGCCCGTGGCAGGGGGACACCTGTTCCAGGGCTTCCAAGGTAACCTGTTCCAAATGTGCATCTGGATGCATGTTCTCCTAGCTTCAGCTAGGAAATGTGTTTTATTTACCATTAAGGAGCTACTGGGAAACAAGAGTTGATGTAAATGTAAAAACTATGAAAAGTATCTGAAATGATCTGTACATACATTCTTTCATAAGTTGTGTATGAATCTATTACGTTGTAAATCTGAACATACATTAAATCATTTGGCTGAATCATTTTTGACTTCCTGAGGACAGAAACTGTCATGGAGGTGTGGTTGATGGTGAGGAGATGACGCTGAGACCCAGGTAGGATGATGAAGATGTTTAATGATAAAGATGCTCAAACAGTCCAAAAACAGGCGGCACAGCACAGAAGTAGCATGCAGCTAAATACCGGTAGCCCTGACAACAAAGACTGACACGATGAGCTAATGCCAGCATAGGACTTCACAGTTCAACTGTGCGGGCAGACTGACTAACAAAGACGACGTGGGCGTATGTTACAGAAACTTAGACAAGGATCCGACGAAGAACACAGACAACAGGTGAGACTAAATACACACGGGGTAATTAAAGGAACGAGACACGCCTGGGAGACAATCAACGGGGAAGACGCAGAGACAGGACTCACAGGGAACAGGACCACAAAGAAAAACTCAAAAATAAACACACAGAAACACGGATCATGACAGAAACAGGAAAGCAATTAAATGGTGGATCTACAAAGTATTGACTTCAGGAAGTTGAGTATTAATGGATGCCACATTTTTTTTTATTATTTGCTAAATGTTGTGGAAAAAATACAAAATATTTTCCTCCCACTTCATACTTATGTGTTACATTGCATTGTTGTGCCACAAGAAATCCCACTAAAATTATGTCATTGGAAGTGTGAATACATTTGCTGGGCACCAAAAGGCAATGTTGTACAAATGTTTTTTTCTGTTTTATTTTGATGTAAAATGAGTCCCAGATTTAGAAATAATCAAGATTATGAAAAGTATTTTTTAAAGAAATTTATAAATCTTGGATTTAAGCTCATTCCTGTGTCCTCACTCCCTTACTTAAGATCTAGCTGTACTAGATTTCTGGAATTGTTGTAATTGTTTGGATATCTTTGTTTTACTGGGGCAGTAATAAAAGCAAAGGTACGGCTGTCATCAAGGAAACAAGTTTTTGCCTTCCAGCCTTCCTTTGCATAAAATTTCCAAAATTTTACTCACAGATTTTTTTCCCCCAATTACATCTGATTTTCTTTATTTCTACAAGGGCACACACACACGCAACCCCCCCGCCCCCCTCCCTCACATACACACATATATATATATATATTATTTATTTATTTATTTTTATAAAAGGTAACAGAATGAGGAATATTTATGTTCTCATAGACAGTCTGTGATTCCCATAAACTATTTTTGTACATTTCCTGTCTGAACATACCAATATTCATCAGTCTGACAGACAACGCATTTAGTCTTTGTTTCACCAATGCATATGCATTATGTGGAGACCCGTTGTGAAAATACCCTCCAAGTTCTTGTGTAAAATAATAACTCTGTTCATCTACATTTCTGATTTTCTGACATTTGACTTGTTGTGTTTCTGTGAATATGAAATAATTTGATCTCTGCAAGTTCATAATGGCTATTTTAAAAATGACTCCGTGATCCCTATACCAAGCTATCAATACTGTCAGTCTAAATTGAGAAAGAAGTGTGTCATAACTCCTTTAATTGGAAAAAGCGGCTAAAAAAACATTGAGACAAAGGGTTGTCTGTTTAGAGCAATGTTAGAAGCAGTTTCGCATATATTACAATAATGAATGACATCAAACGGCTTCCTCTGAAAGGCAGAAAGATGAGTGGTGTTGTTTCAGACTGTGCTGACTGGGTGCAGACTTCAGCAGGATTCACAAAGAGGAGGTATGGGGCAGAGATGACTGGCACGCATTCAAAACAAAAGCTCTGCTGCTAACATTTAAACTGGACTGTGACGCGTTTCTCATTGGTGCTACTTCATTAAATTTATTATTTAATAAATTCAGGCAATGAGTTCTGTTCTGAATAAACCCTGAACATATGGTTTTACATAAAAGTGGGAGTGAAAGCAGCTTTCCTTAACAAGCTGTATGTGACCCTGAGATTATTAATTTCAGGTCCCTGCTGTGGTCAGCTGTTGAACACGCTACATCTAAGATTTCTCCTGCTGCTGATCTTCTTTCAGTTACTACGCTAAAGAAAAATAAGAGAAGAGGCACGAATGCATGAGCAGAACTAGCCTACAAATACTTTTATTGTCAAACTATTTTATGAGGCTGTTGCATTGACTTTCACAAAAATCACATTAATCACAAAAAAATAATCAAATAATTAATTTTGGTCTCCGCTCATATCCAATATCTGTACATAAACTTTTAAATATGACAATTGTATTAAAGTAAAGCAATAAAAATGTTTTCTTCAAGTACTTGTTTACACAGTTTTTTCCATTGTGTAAACAAATGAAAAAATTGCATAGAGGGTTTCCCTCGTAGTATGAACAGCAGTTGTCCGAGGACAGAACCTTGAGGGACCCCAATGCTCAGATTGACGGAGTTGGAGATGTTCTTTACATTTCAGGGTGACTTTGTGATCTCAAAGTCAGAAAGTTTCAAATCCAGAGCAAAGTGCTAATGTTCAGGTCCAGCTTGTTGTGTTTCTCTGTTGGTCCATGTAGAATGGACCAACAGAGTTGGTCCATTTCTATGCTTTAGACATTTTCACACCCGTTTCTTTAGACAAAATCAAAGGAAACGAGGCACAAGTGATCAAAAGAGTTTCACTAATCCAAATTAAAGAAATTAAAACACTGAAATGTATATCTTATTGAGAAAGGATTTGCCAAAAAATGTCTAATTTTAAAATACTGAACAGTTTGCCAGGTGCTTGATTTTGTTTTTTGCTGTGATTCTTAACAAAGAGTTGGTATTTTCAAAATAAGGGATGGTATGTTTGACTGCTTGGTTGATTGATTGCGCTCTCCTTTCTGTTGGGGATATCTGGTAATGTGTTTCCCCTCACCAAACACCACAGTTTAATGATTTCTGTTTACTTACCTACTGTATCAATTAATCATAGACACAGCAACAAACAAAACACTGGCTTGTTGGCAACAGGAGCTATAAAACCATAATCTGGAACAGAACTATGAACAGTAACACTGAAATAGATACTGCAAAGTTCTCGATGACTTGAGTGGGCAGATTAATTTAACAATCTTCCGTCATGTGGGAGGTTTTGTATGTGTGAGAAATGATTCACTCTTCCTATGTGTTTTGGCATCCAACCGTCACCTCCTTCAAAACTAGACTCAATGTAAAGTCAAAATGTCAACATTCCTGGGATGTCTTCCCAACTATGCTTATTTGTAAAAGTATACATTTTTCTATGCTGTGCATTATTGTATAGTGACTTTTTTTCCACAAATAACCTGAAAGGTATGAATTTTTATAAATGTTCAACCCTTTATACCTTATTACCCTTAAAATATACTATGCAGCTCTTTCAACCCACTACACTGAACCCTAAGCCTCCTGGTTATTCCACCAAATATTGATTTCTGAACTCTTCCTGAGTTAAAACACTAGTGTTGTTGTTTCTAAATGAATATGAACTTGTTTTCTTTGCATTACTTATGGTCTGAAAGCACTGCATCTTTTTGTTATTTTAACCATTTATTATTTTCTGCAAATAAATGCAGAATTGGAATTGTAATTTTGGAGACATATTGTCAGTAGTTCATAGAATAAAAGAACAATGTTAATTTTACTCAAACATATATCTATAAAAAGTAAAACCACTGCAAAACTGATAAATTTGCAGTGGTCTCTTAGTTTCTTCCAAAACTGTACAATAGGGTGGCACAATATTTCAAAATCAATTTAAAGAAGATTAGACTTTATAGTTTTACCATTAAAGAAATGGAAAAATAATAATAATAAAAAAAGAAATATATATATATATATATATATATATATATATATACGTGTGTGTGTCTGTGTGTTTTCCTTCTACTTTACAATTATGCACCACTTTGTGTCGGTTTTATAAAATAAAAGAAAAATGTGTTAAAATTAGTAAAGTAACAATTGACGGAGCAGGACTACTGGCTTTGCATCAGTTTGTATCACTGATGTTTACTAATCATCACAATTTGTTATCGATATCCTGTAAATATCATGTTTTAGTTAAAAATTCATAAAAATAAATCTTAATAAACAGCTGATTATACAAAGTTAGAAAACTATCCTGCATTTGCATGAATTCAAAACAGTTCTCTGTGGGTTTTCACCCTCTCACATCTTAATGTATCCATGGTAATTCCGGATTCTGTAAGCAGTCTAACAATTTTTCTGCTGTCTGTGTTGCTGCTGTGCTTTGAAGAAGTAAAAAAAGTAAAAAGAAGGGTTTGTTTACTCTCCTTGGTTATGAAAGAAACTTCTCCCTCATATGATTTAGAGATAAACAAGGTCATAAGACGGAGTGCTCGTCCCGCTCTGAGTTACAGCATAATTGGCAGTGTTTTGAATTATGCTGTAATTACCATTTACCATGCCTAATTTAAGTGTTATAACTCTGTGGTCCTGCAGGCTCCCACGCAGGAAGTTTTCACGCTCACTAATGCACGATTTTGATCAAGACAAGAGCTCTGAATGCAGACTTTCTCATCTCTGCCCTTCTTTCCGGGGCTGTGACTGAAAGGGAAGTCCTTCCTTTTAAAGAGGAGCTGCTGCTTTTCTTAACCACATCTCCTGCCGTCCCCATCAGACATTACATCAGAGTTTCTCTCTTTCTCAATGTAGCTCCTCCTAGGCCAAATCTGGGATCTTTCACCGCAGACGCATGGAGAGCAGCTGAAAACATAGAAAGCAATTTGTCTAGATGGCAACCTTGGTGGTTTTCTGCTGCTGCTTCAGATCAGACGATTGCTTTCAAAAGACAGCTGAGGCGAAGAGCTCATGCAACGTTTTAATAAACCACAAGGTCAGGAGTCCTTTGATTCCCGAACAGAGCAGTTTGCATTTGCTGTTCTCTTCATTAAAAGACTGTGCTCAAGAGTGACATTATTTTGTTCACTAAAATAATGAAGACAGAAAAAAATAAATAATAATAACATTAATATTAATATTAATAATAAATAATTCACCCCCTTACAGATTTGTCTTTTGTTTTTGCTTTTTTGATACTTAGATCGTCCAGGTCATCAAACAAATTAAACATCAGACAAAAATGAAATGAGTATAAATAAAATCATTAGAAAATTGCCTTTTGTTTTTAAAGGGGAAAAGAAAAGTTAGAGTCCATGCCCAACTGTATTTTACTTGAGACCCTCTCTGAAATGCTTAGAACTGCCTATTTTAATAGTTCAGACACCCAGTATACCTTAGTATGCATAAGTACGCACAGTGGAAACCTTCATACCAACACTGCTAAAGCTAATACAGCAACAAGCCATTATGCCATCGATCAAGTGTCAGTTTTTCTCCAAGTATAATGGAACAGTTCCCGTTGTATCTCATCAGTCCACAGAAGACTTTTACAAAAGTCCTGGATCATCAAGATGTGGTGCTTTTAGCAATATTTAAACCTGCTTTATGTTATCATACAGGTTCTGCTTAAGATGGTTTCTTTATTCACCAGGTCGGGCAGTAATCTGAGGGTTGTGAAATTGAACTCAATTTCCTCAAAAATTAGGTTAGTTGAAATTAATTAAGGATTTGACATAGATAAATTACTTTTTCACAGTCAGGTTTATTACATTTTATTTTTGTTATTATTAATAAATGACATTATGTTAAAACTGCTCTCTATATTTACTTGATCTATCTTTGTCTTATATTTCTAATTTGTCTGATATTTTGAATTTAAGACAAAATGTCCAGAAAAATACACAAAATCAACAAAAGAGGGAATGTAAAAAAGACCATATTCTCATTTATAGTATTGTATTTGAATATATGAAGCATTAATTAGTGCTGATATTGATGCCTTTTTAAATTACTTTCCAACCCTGAAGGCTTCACTTTTTACATGAGATGCAGAGAAAAAGGACCGAACATAAAGCATATAGAAATAACAGTTTTTTTCCCCATCTACATTTTTCTTAATAGACAGGAAAGCAGTTCAGCCACAAGACATGGCGGCTTTTGAGTAATGGATATGACTCACTTTTTCTCGACTGGAGGAACATGCCCTCCGCCTGCGCTGTTCCTTTCTCTCCTCCTACACCTATAACCTGCCTGCCGACCGTATCATATTCATCGCTTCTGGATTTAGTCGAGTCGTTCCGGCCAAAGCAGGAAATCACTAACACGAGTGGAAGTAGAGGAGGCAGCAAAGACAGCAGAATAGATAAATTATAGAATGTCCTTGAGAATATGTGGGACGCAGTGGGTATTTCATTTTGAATATGCGCTAATTATAACTATAACTTTTAATGCCTTGGATACCATGTTAAGATCCCTTCGAATCATTGACACCTCTGGTAAAGACGTGTAAACAGTCTTGAAATAAATGTTTTCCTCAAGGCGGTAGTGCATTCTGACAGAAAACCAATTTTTTTATTTAGTGTATTTATTTAGTGAGGGGGGGAAAAAATCCGGCAAGAAATATTTGTTTTTCAGACCCAAATATTGTGGGTCATTATCCTTTTGACTCAGTTGTGACCAACCTTAGGTTTACTGCAGAAGCCAGCAGATGTTTTATAAAATTTACCAGCATTTCAATGAGTTATTGATGTCAAACGCACAAATAAAGGTCCTGGGAACTTTGGAAGTGAAACCAACCCAAAGCATCTTATGTCACCCATCATGTTTGAGATTGGCCTTAAATTTTCATGTCAACATCTTTTTGTTTAAAGAAAGATCCATCCGGAGCTAAAATTTAGTCTCATCTGACGAATTTATACAAAGTACTAAAAGAAGTACCTAAATTTGGAATATAGCTTCAAAACTGTTAGACATAATGAAGCTGCTTCTCCTCCCTCACATGTTGCTGAGCTACAGAAGAAGACAAATACATGTTTCTCGATATAAAAAAGACAAGTTTGGCTCTTTGGAAATAGTTCCAAGGGCATCAACATCATTTCAATCTGGAGAAACTCACACAGAGAAAAACCATCAGTTAGAAAGATTTATTAGACTGCGTTCTTTTTTGGCGCTCGGGCCTGGCTGAAGATGTTTGTGCTGAGCATCATCAAGCGATTTGATGATCGGCTCGGCCCGGAGCTCGGGGTGGTCTTCTCCCCCAGGTCTGGACACTGGTGGTGGAGAAGAGCCTAGGAAGGAGGGAACACAGGTGCTTGTACGGATGGAGGTGGAGATGGGGAGGAGGTGGGTCGAAGCGCGGCTGAAAGGCTGGAGAGCCCATCTTTGTTGGCGCTTTTGAAGGAACTCTTGTGAGGTGATTGGCTTGAGTGGCTGCGCTCCAGTGCTGTTGATTGAAGCGTGGGCGTGGTAATGGAAGAGGCCGGCGAGTTGATTGGAGTCTTCCGAGCTTAAATTTACGCTTTAAAGCTTCCATTTCACAAAATTTTGAAATAAAGTTGACACATTACAAGCCCATTTCTGTTAAGCTGTACGTTTCGGGCTAGTGCGGATAGCCTAAATAATAACCCAATAAACATCTAAAGTTTAAAACTACTAAATTTAGCATGTTTTATTCTAAATTTTCCTGTAGCTCTTTATTAGAAAGTCAAAGTAAGCATATATATGTAAGGCTAATATGTAAAATGTTATTTCAATAATAATTTCCATTTCAAATGACTAATAAATATGTTTTTATTATTGTTTTATACAATATACATTGATGTGCTTCTTGGGCAGGTCTCCTTTGAAAAATAAACATCTCAAGAAACGTCCTGGTAAAAGAATTAAGTAAAATTTTTAAAAACATATTGTTGCTGTTTCCTGGACTTGCTAGAATCTAAGATTACTTTCCCACAGTCTTGTTAGGAACATTAATAGTCGTGCCACTTGTAATTTGTTTAAAACAATTCACTCCTAATATGAGATTATTTTGTTTTTCTGAGTAAAGGTTGAATGTTTGTGCCACTGCTTTAGAAGAGGAATTCACCAAGGTGCTGCAGATTAATGTGGAAGCTTCTGTTTGCTTCCTCCTCTCTCCAGTAGTTCAGAGTATATCATCTCTCTGATCTGACATCTTTAATTTCTTTATTCAAACATGGAGGTTTCTGCCTGTCTTGTCAGGAGTCGTGGAGGAGTTCCACCGCTGCATGCAGCAGTTCCCCGAGGAGCAGCGCCCCGAGGATCTCCGCCCAGCCGGGCCCCATCCTCTAGAGGAAGAGGAGTCCAAAGAGCCAGAGGCGCCCCACCAGCTGCTGGCTACAGGGCAGCTCCACCCATAGTGCAGGACACATACGGTGAATATGTAAGTATTCTGACAGCCAAAATAAGCTCTGATTTTGGGAAACAGCAGCTAGTTCTACTTTAGTGCCATCACTCATCTCTAAAGTAGAGATGAGACAATTTGTTATTTATGACAACAAATTAGAGCCATTGTAGATAGAAAAATAGGGAGTGAATTTCGGCCAAAAAACCCCAGAAATTTCTGAGCTCCAAAAGTTGAAAATTTGCAAGAAAAAACTCAGATGTTTTGAAATTAATCTCAGAAATTCTTTAGAAAAATCTTGAAAATGTATGGATTTCAAAAGTCACAAACTTTTTAGAAAAAAAACCCTGAAATTTTGAGATTAACCTCAAAAACTTTCCAGAAAAATCTTGGAAGCCTGTAAAGTTATTGACGTTTCAAACTCAGAAATTTCCCAGTTTTTTTCTGGAAAGATTTTATGTTAAAATAAGACATTTCAGAGTTTTTGTTTCTCCAGCAAAATTTAATCTAGTCAAACTCAGAATTTTTTCAAATTAGGGGTTAGAGTTTCTTGGCAGAAATTAACTGCTTTTTTTCTCTCTCTACAATGGCTCTTTTATGCTGTCATACTTGTTCCATTGCTGTTAAAAGATTTTCAAAAACCTCTTTTTGGGCACCAACAGAGAGATGTTACAGTCAACATAATCATTTTCATATTGTACACATATGTAAAGATGTGTTTAGCTGCTCTTTCTTGACATGGCATCATTGCAGTGTCATGTGATTGAACCAAAGCATTAGTTTGTTACTTTGCTGATAATTTTGATGCTGGAGGTGATTTATTGTGGAAACTACCGTACTACATACAACTCATTATGAGGAACTATGTCTGTATATTGTGGGTGAAAGGTTTTCTGTAGGTTATCTATTATGAGCCAGACAGAGGTCAATTTTAAAGGCGCGTGCCCCCAAACTCATCACCATATTTCACTTATTGTCCTGTTAGGTAAAACGTGTTGCATAAAGAACGTGTCGGTGGTTTTTGTAGCCGCCGTGGCAATGCGGCCTTTCACCTCACCTGCACTCAACTGTGAACCCGTCAGCAACACGAACAGTCTCCCGCTGCACTGTCAGGACAAGTTCCCTGGAGAAACCGGCACCAGCGCAGCACATTTAGCAGACAGGAGGGAGAGAGGAGGTGGCCGGCGCTGGGAAATTGCCCCGGCAGCCCAAACCTAACCACATGTGACAGGTTTATTCAAAGGGTTGTGATTCAAATGCGTAGAGGTCATAGGGAACGACTCCAGGACCAGCTGTTTGCCATCATTGTCACAGTTGTAAACTGCATCCCCCTGACACCTGCACCTGTGTGTCTGCTTGGGGGGAGGGGCAGACCCCGCCGTCCCCCAAAACATCTGCCACATGATAAATCTCACCACATCACTGCAAATTACTTGCTGAATGAGTTGTTTTGTGCTGTATGAATACATCACTATCTGAGGACAAGGGCTCTCCATCATATGAAGACAAATAGACTCTTCCTGAGATGCTGCTTTATTCCCCCTTCCATCCTTGATTTGTCAAAGCCTAATAGCTGCTCTCATACTTATTGCTGTCATTCTTTTTTGTTTTTTTTCCTGCACAGTGTCATCAAATCCAAATTCTCATAATCATGTGGAAGTGCCTTTTTCCTCTTAAAGCTGCAGTATGTGACCTTTATTAAAAAAAATTGTTTCTTACACGGTTCTCACACCCTCCCTCTTCCTGTCTGCTGAGCTACAGCTGGTTCACCACAACATAGCGTACCATGAATGCTAAAGCCAGTTAGCATAGCCACCAGTGACGGCTAATAAACTGTTTAAGCCGTTTCTCTTCCATTAGCACATTGAGAAGCATACTCGAGCATAATTGACTCTCTTCCTCGCTCTGATTGGTTGTTTCTGACTGAGCGATGCATTCCTGCACTGGGTGGAGATGAAGCAGCTCCTGCTTTTAGAAAGAAGAAAGTGAGTAGATATAGTTGTGTAATTTATTAAGCCATCCTGCTTGAGAAAAGAGATTTATTTATGTTGTGTTGGTAAAATTCAAAGAAAATGTGAAGCATAAATGCAACAAAAACATCATGTTGGGTGAATATTTTTGGTACACATTTTGGATGGGTTTGAGTTTATTAATTCACTTAAACTCAGTCAGATGTTATTATTCTGTGATCCAGACTTGGAGGCTCCTGTGAGTCTACAGTGGTTAACCGTGAGTGCAGCCAAATCTCATTTAATATAATTCATTAGGTGCTTGAGATCTCTGTCTTACCTGCTGCTAATCCTGTTGAAGAAGGATTAAACATGATGTAATTCTCATTTTGGAAATTAGGCTGCATGACATATTACCTGTACAACTGTCAATATGGGACACGACGTAAGGGAGCTTCATAGCAGGAGCAGAGGCTATCTGTAATAGAGTAGGTGTAATTTGTTTTTTTGTTTGTTTTTGTTCACATGGAAGGTTAATTCCTCAGAGTGAGAAAACTGAGAAGTGTGTGACGCACGTGGGCTGCAATTGTTTATGCTAAATCCTCCAGATATGGTAATCCTCTGTAAGAGTTGTGAGAATGTGCTTGACGTTGGGGCATAAATCCATTACTACCCCTGAAGCTCTTCCCACCAATGCTTCTGTTTTGTACAGATCTCAACATTGTTAATTGAATTCATCTCTCAGCGACATTGTTCTTGACGTCATTTTAATCTATATTGGATGTAATGGTTAGGAAAATATGTTAGATAGCGAAATGAAGAAGCTGCAGCCAGTGGGTGTGGGAGCAAGACCTGCCAGTGAAGATAAGACTTAAACCTTTTTAAAATGGACAAAAGCTGGTGATTTGTAAAAACTGCTGAAAGGAATTAATTATTTTTATCAGGATTTTCTACTAGAGCTTAGTCACTTCAACAATTTGCTAATGCTTCCATTACAGATCTTTTTAGTACAACCTTTCAAAGTCATGTTGATGAATCAGCCATGAAATGTGAAAGGATATTCTCAGAATTTTCAGTTTCACTCCAGGAGTAAGTAATGATAACCTAAATTTTAATAAAAAACAAGTTGAAATATACATTTTCTTTATACATGTGATAAATCTTTACCCTTATTGACCTAACCCTGACCTCACTTTGGATGCCAGACAGTTTAATATTTATCTTGCCTGCCTCCAAATTGTATTTTACACTTTCTACCCATGTGACTGCTTGTGTGAGACTCATTGATCAGCTGCTCCTCTGTTCCAAAGTGCAGAAACCATTGTAAATGGCTTTAGTTGGCCTAATAATTGTTCTTCTTAGGTCACAAGACTTCTCTCTGTGATCCTGTTGGGGTAAGCCATTTCTAGATTGGACTCTTGGCCAGTTTTCTTGACCAAACACCTATTTATTTACTAGTGAAATGAAAGTTAATTGTTCATAATTAGAGACTGACTTGGAACCAACATGGTGGCTACCTTAGTTCAGACTGTTGAAAGAAAGTCAAAGATGAAGGCAATATAATCTCCTACAGAGATCTGTCTAACTTTTTGCTATGCTACATTTGGTGAGAAAAACTACGAACTATGACAATTTTTGTCCAAAAAAAGGACATTGCTCTTCTACAGACTAATATAAGCAAGAGTTTGATTCATGCAATCAACCCCAATGTTAAATTACTTTCTTAATGCTAGAAAACTCTGGGCAGTCTGGACACTGACTAGATCAGGTTTATCTAACTCTAGTTCTCAAGATTCAATGAACTGCAACTTTTAGACACACCTTTGCCCCAACAATCAGAATTAATAGACCCTCCTGCCATTAGGTTCTGCATAGGCCTGAGTATTTTACTAAAATACAAGAAAAGTTGTCTGCCATCCTCAGCATGTTGTTATCTGCATCAGGGTCTGGCAGATAACCTATTTCCCAGATTAGACCGACCCTGAAAGCTCATCAGGTGGTTCTGCTCTCCTTGCACCTGCGGACTGTGCTTTTGCTCCTGCTGTCTTTGCTGTGTATGTTCAGCAAATCCCTCCTTGCCCTTGGCTTTATGCTTGTTACGAGTGTGTAACGAGCGGCTGAGGAGGAATCAGAAAACTAAAAGGTCTTGCTAAACCCCCTCACTACCAATCAGTGTTGGTTCTATAAAAAATGTGCCTCACAGATTGACAAGTATGATCTAAAAGACTTTTGATCTCATCACACCACAGTGTAGTTCTAGATAAAGCTCCTAAATCTTGACAAGCTACAGTTTCCGATTAGACACTACTTTCCTGGCAGAAACATGTCTAATAGCTGTCATAGAGACCCCAAGACCTAGGGTCCTACTCCAGCCTTATTTGTAATCGTTACACCCTTTCAAACTTTATAATTCTTCTTCCAACTGCCAAATGTAATCTATGCACAGGTGTTGGTGGGAATGCTCTTTCCTCATTGACTATGTCAGCTTGGCTAGCCCCCAGGCCTCCCTAAAGATTCACAATGCAAGACAGAAGGTGATGATTGATGCCTTTCAGTGTGCAGATGCGTTTCCGCAGGGCTAATTCATTAATGACATGGATTAATACTTGGCAGACATCAGGAGACTTTATTTACAACCTAGCTAACATCAAAAGCAAAAGGCAGTAAAATAGCAGGAGAAAAGACATTTGTCAAGCATTACGCGGGGAAGCGATATTTCAGCTTGATACATGGGGCCGGCTTTTTGGCCTCCGCGGTCTCTTGGCGTGGGTATTATTTCTACCCCTACAGCAGAAAAGCTCAAGCAAATTCCAGCCTGTTCAGCTTTTTGAAATACATTGGCAAGACGAGCCGAATAAATGACACGTAGCTACTATGGGGAAAATGTAGATCAAGATTGATGGCTGAGGCAAGAAACTGCTGGATTATTTGTTCTCCACAGAGCAGCATCTCATGGGGGTTGTCCTGCCCTTGTCCTTAAGTAGCTAAGAGCTCTGTTTAGCAGAGCTGTAGCGAGTTAAGACATTTCTCTTTGCGCAGATGGTGTCATTATTTAGTCATCTGGGACGTACAGCTCTCTCCTTCTCCTTTTCATTTGATTAATTTGCTCACTTTGTTTGCAATTGAACCCCCCGTCTTCCGTTTTTGAGCTTTTATCACCGACTACCAAGCGTGTACGATTCATAATAATACATCTATGATGTGAGGACAGTGAGTTGCTGAACTCATTTGGATTTAGCACAGGCTACAGGGAGCAAATCCGGTGCCTGAAAACCCCGCGCCGAGTGTCAGTGGCATCCTATCTGTTACAGCGGTATTGTAGAGCACAGTGGAGCGGCTGTGATACTGCTGTTGTAACATGCGGTGCCAGACCCTCTGCTAGTCTTCAGCGGCCTCAGAGGCCAGTCCTTATCTTTTAACAACACGCCTCTCAGCCATGCACTGGCATACAAATGAAAGAGTCACTTAGGGGCTGCTCTCCTTCTCCCCTCTCTGTCTCATCAACCCCTCCCCTCAACCCCTCTCACTGTCACAATAATCCTCTTTAGTGCTGGAAACACATTGCTGTTGCTCCGAGATATTTTGAGTAAATGGTGTCCCAATGCAAACACATCAGATGTTATAATAGCTCGGCTCGCGCCGCGGCTGCTGTCTGCACTCTATTTTAAAACGGGTTTTTTCCATGCTGTGGAAAGGCGAAAGAAAAACTTTGAATGTGCCACTGTGATTTATAAACCAGCCATGTGTCTCTACTCAGCTTGCTTGTAACTCAATTATAGAGTAGCTGCTCACACAAATGGCAATAACATGCCATTGTTAAAGTTTAATGTGGCACTGAATGCAAGCTACCCTCTTCCAATGCAACTGGACAGAACTCGGATTGAGTAACCAGTGAGACGAAAAGAGCGCTTGGATACAAGTAATGAACCTTGGCTTGCACTAAAAATTTATTAGGATGTCTACCTGCCTAACCAACACTTGAATAGTTTGTGTCGGCCATGTTTAAATGGCATATGCATTGAGGAATATGACAATATACTATTATACTACAATACAATATTGTTAAAATAAATCTTAATCCCTTACAGCCTGAAGTCATTTATGCTTTTATAAAATAAAAATAAAAAGTTAGGCATGTTAAAAATTGGCATATGGGCATAACGGTAAGTAAACAAACCATACAGTCTCAAAGACATAAATTATTTCATTGATGACAATATATTCAACTTTTGTTGCCATCGCGTCCCATGTGTTGGGATAACAGTGGAAAAATCCCAACCAAGTGTTGTTCACACTTTGGCCACTAGACAGTGGCAGACTAATCCCGATAGAAACCTTCTTGTGTATATACTACTGTGGACTCTCAGTATTTGTGGAGGTTAGAATCCACAAAGCTCATAAATAGTTAAATTCTCCATACTTGAGACTTCCTCTAAAACCTGCCTGTTTTCATAGTTAAAACACCAAATACATTTTAATATGCATATATTCACACAGTGGAAACCATCTTAGCAAAACCATAGTTGTTAATTGTGGATCAGTGGCAAGACTAACAAAATGGCTTTCAGAGACACTCCAATCACTTCAAGTCTGGCTTTTTTTGTAGGCGAGTCACAGGATAATAACTCAAACTTATGTTGAAGTTTGTGGTTGCGTCAACGTCGAAAACTGTCATGCAGTGTGAATTCTTTTGCAATGCGCCGTATGGTAGAATTCATGCATTCCTCTTCTTTGACAAACATTAGTGAAACGGTGACCTGAGCTCAGCTGACTTGTGCTTTTCTTTTTTATTTATTTTACTGCTTTTGAGTAAAATATGACACATTTGTAAAAGCCTCGCTTCAACACTGATATTAGAAGTTGACTGAATCCGGACAATGGAGGTTCTATCACTCACACATGGTGGCTGGGTAAGTCAATGACACATATGGCCTCATTGACTTTTAAGGTGCTAACAACCTTACAGGAGGTAAATTAAACTATAAATCCCAACCAGACCTAAAAAAGAAGGCCTTATAAACGACTGTAGGAATGTAAAGAATAAAAAACATTAATGGGTCACGTCTACCAGTTGGAAATGTGGATGTCTTTTACTACCAAAATGCTTTGCTAATGTTGAGATAAAATCATATTCTCATCTTGTAATGTTAACTAAACTCATGTCAAAATTCTGGACTGTGGCTTGTTATGAAATATAAATTCTCCCTGTAGCAGTAAAAACCTTTTTTTGTTGTTGTTGTGTCATGTGTAAGTGATTCTGATTTGCTCATGTTCTGATACCCAGCTATGAAGATGTGTGCTTGCACCTCTGCGGCTGTTGATGTGACACCCAGACTAAACTCATAAAACCTAGACGCACACATGAAAGCGAGCGGATGATGTTTGCCATCTTAATCCCTGCTCCTGTCCTCATGTCAAAGTGTCCTTGAGAAAAACGGCGAACCTCAATAACCCGGGGCTTCTGCAGTGTTGTGTGTGGCTGCTTGCCACCAAACACAGTAAGCGTGTCACTGAATGTATAAATGAAATGCTAATCTAAATGCTCTTTGTGTAAAAGCCCTACATAAATACATTGCAGCTTATTCTGAATAGAAGAAATTCCCTAACACTCACTTCTAAGGAGAAACATATGCTTAATCAATTGTAGAACATGGCTATAAGTAAATAAAATAATTTGAAATGTCAAGATTAAGTTGCAAAAATCCCTTCATTATGAATTAAAACTTGCAAAAAGTATTTACACCCCTTAAACTTTCTCATTTTGTCACTTTGCAGTGACAAATTTCAATGTATCATGCATCTGGAAAGCTCTGTGGGTAAAGTAGGTTCGATTCCAGCTTCCACATGTTGGTGTGCTCCTGGGCAAGGCACTTAATCCCAAACTGCCTACCGATCTGCGTATCGGCGTATAAGTGTGAGTGTTTGTGAGTGTGAATGGGTGAATGTGACTCTAGTGCAGTGTTTCTCAACCTTTTTTCAGCCCAGCGCCCCCTAGCCTTTATCCAGGTCCCTCACCGCCCCCCACCAAAGAATTTGTAGGCTACTTTGCACTGACTATTATTTTATCATTAATATTACTATCACTATTGTAGATGTTTTGATTTTTATGCTTGTTTCTGTATTTATCATCAAAAATTATTTCCCAGAGAACAAAAAAGCCATGGAAATAGAAATTATTTTCACAGGTGTCTAAGAAAAATGTAATGACTGGACATTCAACTTAAAATTGGTAGGACTAACAGCAGTCAATCAGTGGAAAAAATATTGTTGTTCTTTGCCATTTTCTAGTTGTTAAATATTCCACAAAATGAGCAGATAAAAGATGTGCAGCAATGCCAGTTTAAACTTTGAACCATTTGTAAAATGACTGAGCTCTGCAACATTAAATCATGGATAGAACTGTAACTACATTAATCATAACTCTTCTTTTCTTCAATGTTTCTGTCGGTTTCTGGTGGTGCAGCTCTGTGCTGCCTTCAGGAGAATGGGACATCAGAGCATCATCCATAAAACTTCACCCACATGGCATTTATTGTGCAAACCAGAGCTTTCAGTGGAAAAACAAAAGTTCCAGGTCCTTTTAATGCCATACAAATATGAGACAGAAACATGGATTATATCTTTATATAGACCTGTCTATTGATTTATAGATTAATAGTTTTACTGGACAGACATTACAAATAAGAAATCTGGTTTGTTCTTTCCTTTTGCTAGATCTATTTGATCGTTTAATGACGCTCACCATCAGTAATCTTCACTCAGCACCTGCTGCGACTCCTAATCGTCACGCGTGTTGATTTTTCACTGTTCAGCGTCGGATTCTCTGTTTTTATGCCATAATTCACATCTAGTTCATCGCTCTGTTTTATGTCCCACTTCTCCTGTTTCAGAGTTTTGCGCAATGTGCGCCTCGTTTTTAGTTGTTTTTTTTAACTCCCTATGGTGTGCAGCGGTCAGGAAACGTATCGACAGGGAAAAGGCAGACTGACATAAACTTTTTAAAACAACGGAAACAATTGCGGTATTCCGATTATTGAAATTTAAAAGTGCTGTGGTACCGTTGTTCCATCACACCCGTTTCATACCGGACCACTTACAGCACCGGTGTTAACACTATAAAATGAACGCTCTCTATCGTGGTATCACCCGTGGAGGGATTTCTTTATTTAAATGGGTTCATTTTTCAAAGGGATACAAAGTGAGGGTATCGTCATTTTAGTAATTACATGTTTATAAGAGCAATTTTCTGTTAGCCTTCAATGGAAGCTGCAGCTTTCAAACGGAAATAAAACACCTTTGCTGCTTTGACATATGTACAAAAATACCAGACAAAGTGAATCACAGCAACGTCATCAGCCCTCGTTGAGAACCGCTACTCTAGTGTAAAGCGCTTCGAGTGGTCAAAATGATTGAAAAATGCTATATAAGTTCAGTCCATTTACTTCCCTTTTTCCATATTTTGTAATGTTGCAGCCTTACTCCAAATTTTATTCAATTAACATTTCCTCAAAATTCTACACACAAATACTTCTGTATGACAATGTGGGGAAAGTTTGATTGTTTTGACGTCAAGATGTTGTTTTTTGGCAGCCATTTGAGTTTTAGACTCAGTCTTAGTGTTTTGGATGAAAAATACCTTTTAGTTTTAGTCAATGTTAATCATTTCTAGATGCCATACTTTTAGTACAATTTTGGTCTTCATAAAGTTGGTGTAAAAACAAGTATTAGTCTTTGCAACTTGAACTGAATATTTAGAGTGGTTCTGAAACCACTCCCTTGAGATCTTGGTCATGTGTTTGGGTCATTGTCCGGATAAAAAATTAACCATCGCCCCTGTTGGAGGTCAAGAATGTACAGTGGCAGGTTTTAATCTAGGATGCTATTGCATCCAGCTTTCCTTCTATACCGACTTCCAGTTCCTGTAAAAAATCCCCATATCATGAACTGTCACCATCGTGCTTCACTGTGGGGATGATATTGGCCTGGCAGTGAGCCTTGCCTGGTTTCCTCCAGACATGACGTCAAAGAATTCAATCTTTGTCTCATCAGTCCAAAGTATCTTGTTTCTCCTGGTCTGAAAATCCTTCAAGACAAACTCCAGATGGTTTGTTATGGGCCTTTTATTAGGGAGTGTCTTCCATCTGGCCACTCTACCATACAGGTGGTGCATTGGTTGTCCTTCTGGAAGATTCTCCTCTCTCTGCGAAGGAAAGCCAGAGGTCTGACAGAGTGACCTTTGGGTTCTTGGTCACCGCACTGACCTGTATTGTTTTTCACTTAAAAGTTGTCTGCTACTTTGTGGTGGTCTGTAAAAAAAATCTAATTAAACTAAAGTTTGTAGCTGTGATGTGTCATATTGCAAGAAAGGAACTCTTCTATATAGTACATTATAGAAATCGAGTACTGAAAGGTTAACACAAATATGAGCGAAAATGGTGTTTTTTTTCCTTTTATCTTTCCTTTAAACATTTTTCTCTTAATGATGCTGTCATTAGACGAAACAAGAGAAGTTTGTGTTGTGACAATACACACTATTTCAGTAAATTACAAAGACATTGCTCGCTGCACAGGAATGTAATAATGCACGTATGAAACAGTCACATTTGATTAGGTTTGTGTTTTTTTTCTGCTGCTGTGGGAAATTGATTTCATCGCATCCAATTTAAAATCAAATGAAAGCCGGCAGTTTGAAGGCGTAGAAACACTACCTTTGTCGCAGGACCCCTGCTGGATCCCCGCCGATGACCTGATACTCGGACCACAAACTTGAAATAGCTTGCCATTAGAGCAGAGATGAAGGTTCCTGATACGAGTGGCTCAGGTTGGTGGACTGACTTCAGCCCACGCAGCTCATTATTTTTAATTAGCCCCACCTTTTCAGCTCGTCCGTTTTTATGACAGAGCGTCATTAAGCACCCGAACGCTGACTTTTAAATACAATCAGACGTTTGATGTTGAGTTTAACACATCAACTGACGTACATCTGCAGCCAAGAAGCATGGATGTTAAACTTTGCGATTGTCTTTGTAAAGTTTGCTCTCACTTATTGTTTGGACAGACTGGAAACTTCATATGTTGTCACTAATTGTCTGTCTTAAAGCCTCTTTATGTAAGGATAAGGTAATGAAGCAGAAAAACTTTTACATCTAATGAGCTGTAGAAACTTGACATTACTGTTGCATTTTTTAAAAGTAGTCTATTTCTATACAGAGCTTTGGCCATGCAGCATACTTCTCAAGGCTCGCTGGTCAATTGTGAGTGATCTTATGTGCTAGTTATTCACTGACTTGCTTATTTAGCAGACACTAGTGACTATTTTATGCCTCTAAATAAATATAGAATAGTGATGGGCCTCTTGCTTGATACAAATGTTTTTGAAACAATGACTCATGGAAGTTTTAAAATTCTTATTTTTTAACTCCCTTCCTAAAATAGTGATAATGGATTAGCACTATTTTAGGAAGAGAGTTGTTTTTTGTTAGGTTGTTGATTATGTTTGTCCTCTGTAATATTGCCACAGCTAGAGACTCTAGTTTTTACATTTTTGTTTTTTACGTTAAAGGCACAGAGACATTCAGAATCGGCTCCTTTGTCTGGAAAATGTAATTAAAAAATAAAATACGCCTACAGTAACACAACCTTACTTTTGATTCAACCTCTGTGATTCCTATCTTTCAGTATTCACAGCCATGCTTGTTGGTTCCAGGCTGCAAAAGGTATTGTATAATAGAGCTGACTTAATAAAATAGATTGAAACAAGGCACTTTTTAAAGGAGATAAATAACACCAGGCATACCTTTGACAAAAACACACATTTTAATTCCACATGGAATTACATTTGTGACACGAGACAACAGTTTGAACCATTTTTCAGTTTGATATTTTGTAGCATTTTGTTATAATTTTTGCATCATGAATATCTGCTGTTACCTCTACTTCTGCAAACTTAATGCATCTTAAGTCGATTTCAGATATGGGATGAGGATTATTGATGGTCTTGATTTAACATGCATTTTGGCACATTTATGGTGTTGTTCTTCACAGCCTCAACTGTAGTTCATACTGTACAGTTAGAATCAAATACAAACAGACACACACACAACAAACAAATAATCGAAGTGGGTGAAGGTCATATAAAAACAGGTTATTATTATATCAATTTAGCCTGCCTACTTTGATTCTGGATTTAATAAAGCCGCCAATCACACAATCTCCAGATAGACTTTTTGTAGAGAAAATATACACTGGCACATCTACCAATAGAATAGAATAGAATTCTATTCTATTCTATTCAAAGGCTCTCGAAATGACCCATATGAAACCTCATGCAAGCCTTTATTTTGACCCATCCAACACTAAGCTGTTCTAAGACAACATGGTTAAAGTATGTGTTTGAATACTTCAAAGCCATAGTCAGGGGTGAAAGTAGTTTTAAATTCTTGGGGGTACTATGACAAAAAGAAAAAAAAAAAAAAAAAAAAAAAAAATATATATATATATATATATATATATATATATATATAGTGGGGCAAAAAAGTATTTAGTCAGCCACCAATTGTGCAAGTTCTCCCACTTAATGATAGAAAAAAATCCAGAAAATCACATTTTCTGACCTAATGAGACATATTTACCGTGTTTGATGTTTGTTGTAAATGACATATCCTCAAAGAACGAGGTAATTAGTCCAAGTTTGTTGTTTATTCAATGTTCAGAAACTACAGCAGCTGTGATGCACCAAGACAAAGGTAAAAAAGGTAAAACAACACAAACAGGTGATCAAGACTAAACCACTCGCACCTTTTTACTCTCCGTCTCTCTCTGTCATTTAAGCACACCCGTTGCCATGGCAACTTCCTGCGCTCCACAAGCCGACCCGATATTATATTAAAAACATAACATTCAGTCCGTTACGATATCAGGTTTTCAGGCTTGATATTTATTTTGCAATCATTAATAAGCCTCTCATGAACACAGCGGTGGTTGATTATAATTTTAAACTCCTGCTCTGCTGGTTATTTTGATAATGGAACCGAAACGCACAGAATTGCGCAACACCTTGTTGAAACAATAATTACTGAGATTATTATTGTTGTTGGGTCATTAATTTGAACACATTTTGTTGATTTTTGTTGTTGTTCTTTCATAAAGTTACGAACGTTTTAAGCGAGTCAGAGGAGGACGAGCTGGTCTCATCGTCCTGGCTGCGTTCAGTTTGTCACCTAATGCCGAGATCGACTCAAAACCTTCTGTGATCGACGTGTTGCACCGCTGCTCTAGCAAAGCACGAACAGTTCAGAAACAATATGAAATGAGAAAAAAGGTATTTATTAACTGATTAAGTCGTGTTTTAGATTGTTCTTGAAAAACTAATCACTCACGGCTGCACAGTGAACCCATTCATGTTTTACAGTAGACAGCCTCTCCCCTCTCTTGCAGGTACTGCGCACCCCTGCTAAATCTTTTAGGGGTACGCAGTACCCTGCCGTACCCCCTTACTTTCAGCCCTGGTCATAGTTCAATGGATAAGGTTCTGAACATAAAAATCATTCAGTTTTAGAAAAATCTCAATTATCATCATCAAGAAATTGAAAAAGGAAGTTCACACTCAACTTTAATACAGTTTAGAAGTATGATTTGTAAATGTTGACTTTATGACCAACTCTTTAGTCAAAATGAAAACTTTACATATAGCTAACATTAGCTTTAACAAACTACTTGGTATGTAAAAGGTGAATGTTAGCTTAATAGAACAAACTCATTCTCTAGTGAGAACAAGCTTCATTAACACAGCCTGTTGACATTGATATTGTTATACGGCATCATCTTATTTCTTGTTTTATTTTGAGGAACAGTTTCAGTAAACTCTGAAGAAGTTGTTTAGTTCAAAATGGTGATCACAATATGTTGACCAAATGTTTGATTAAACTTCTTTTTTTCTGACAAAGAATAACACACAGCTATTTGGTAAAGGTATTTGTAATTATGTACATTGCAACAGCAAAAAAAAAAGACATAAATAAATCATCTAGTGACTTCCGAAAGCAAACTTTCAGTACGACTGCCAGGTCGTTTAAGCTGGTTTCTAGGTAACAGACTACACGAGGAGAGCACTCCTCAGATATTGTTTTTCTCCAATTTGAAAAACAATATCTGAGCAACTGTTGAACCAAGTCACACTACATCCGGGTTCCACACTCTCAATTTTTAGAGGATTAATGATAAAAGACTGGATTCAAATGCCTTCATTTGCCAAGTGCATGCTTCTAATCAGGAATTAGAACCTTTTGTAATAAGTGAGTGATGAACAGTTTCTCCTTCTCGCTAAATCTTATAGATATTTGCTTTGAGGATACAAATAAGGGGCAGATGAATTAGCCTAGAAATGAGAGCGGGGTGGGGTATGAGAAATGTGTCACTAGGGGTCGATGTCTTTTTGTGGAACATAAGTCCCATTTATCCCAAATTACGGCAGGCGCATGGCTGACTTACTTTGATGCTCTTCTTGTTGGAGTGCAAAGGGATGAGGGTGACTGTAAAAACCCCAAGCAGATGTTTAAGGCTTGTCTTTTGAGGTGTTGGTGTAACGTAGACCCAGGGACACTGACAGTTTTTCTAACAATGCTTTATGTATAAGTGGAAGGAAAAGAAATTCAGTTTCAATGCGTCAATATTAGGGCTGTTGTAAAAGAATATTTTAGTAATCGAGTACGCTATAGAATATTTTTACCATTATCCGAGGAATCGGATCTCTCTCTCTCTCTGTGTCTCTTTCTCGCTCACCGTTTGCTCCAAAACCGTGATGAGGCGATTCCAACGCCAGAAAAGCTGTCGTAGTCCAACCATCGCACCACAAAGTTCAACAATCCTTATTTGTCCCCCAAACTCTGACAAAACACTGCACAATTCAACATCATGCTGCTAGGACTTCACAACAACTCATAGGCGGAAGTAAGAGTGCTGCCCTCCACAAGTGACGATCCAGACATGACATGGTGCGCTACATAATAAAACATAATTTAATGAAGCTTCGAGGCAGAGAAATTTTCCTCATGGAATTTTAATAATCGAGGTACTCGAATCACTCGAGGAATCGTTTCAGCCCTAGTCAATACTTTGTAGAACAGCCTTTCATTCATTCCTTAATCAACAACTCTTCCCAATGATTCTCTATTAGACCGCGTTGACACAGCAGCTTCTCAATTCCAACTTCTTGCTAAAATCAGAGCCATGAGTGGTGGGATTGTGATGTGATACACGTCTGTGAAACTGACTACATTCATAATGTCGTAGTCATGATTTTATTTTAGTCAACGTTCACTTCCTGCCGGGCTTTTTCTGGTGCAGAGTCATGATGTATGTCTCATGTCAACAACATAAAAGTTGAATAAAATTTTACATCACTGTTCAGACACTTTGAAAATGATCAGAGTGAGTTTTATGGGGGGTGAAAAGATCGGAATTCAGACTGTTGTGAAAAATTTGGATATGGGTTGCTAATGAGCAAAGATATTTTATTTATCCATTACTTTGTCCATTCTATTGTAGCCCAGGTCAGATTCAGACTCATTCTTTCCCGATTTCCAGGTAATTAGCTCTAACAATCTAACAATGTAAAACCCCTGGTGAAGAAATAGAAAAAGCATCCCCACAGCATGATGTTACCACCGCCGTGTTTCACCAATTGGTGGTGGCGTTGTTCAGTTACATTTTCACCAAATACCAAATATTCAGAGCAAAAGTAGAATTTTGGAGCAGAGTGCCTACTCCTGCGTGTGTCACGTTGTTTCACACACATAACCCTTGCCTTCAGATTCTCCACAACTTTATTCCTGACCTGTCTGCTGCGTTGCTTCATGATGTGTTTTGTTCACAAGTGTTCTCCAAAAAGCCTCCAACACCTTCACAGAACAGCTGGGCTTATAATGAGATTAAGTCACACACAAACAGACTCTGTTTACTAATGAAGGGGGTGAACTTTAGTGCTCTGCACAATTTTCAGATTTTGAATAACTGATTTGTGGAGGGAAAAAAAGTGAAAACCAAGAATTATTATTAATATTTTTGCAATAATATTTTTTATAGATACCAGTATCTATAAATGAATTAAAAATGCAATTAAATTATTTATTAGCCGTAATTTTAATTGAAGGTAGAATCCTAAGATATGTCAGTGTTGCATTAAAAGTAGAATTAGATGCAAAGTGACAAAGCTGTATATGTACCACTGCTGTCACTTCTTTTCACTCAGATGGAGATTTGAGCTTCTTTTCAAATCCAGGTTGCTGTTTTTTTCTAACTAGGTCAATATTGTTTCTGTTACCTCAGGATTATGACGACGGCTACGGAACCGCTTACGATGACCAAGGGTACGAGTCTTATGACAACAGCTACAGTAATCAAGGACAAAAGTAAGTTGCTGCATTTTTTAAATCAAATTATCTTCATTATAATTTGTTCTCAGGATGTACAGTTACGTCCAAAATTATTCACACTTCTGGTGGATTTTGATTTATTCAACAAAGAGGTTTGTATCTGAAAGGAAATTAGACAAAAAAAGTTGCAAAAGTGTCAGGGTCTGTTTGTCCTCCCCTTTTCCTAGTTTCTTAGTTTGTTTTCCTTAGTTTTATTTCCACCTGTCCCTGGAACCACCACTTCTCAAGACATCCAGCAGATGTCACCCATGCTCCACCCCTGAGAAGTGTCCTGGTTCAACCCGGACACACACCTGCAGCTGGTTTAGAGGGCGTGGACCTGCGATATAAGCAGCAGCTACACTCCGTCTCACCGCCTGAGTGTTTGCCTACCACGATTCTCCCGCCGTCTTCTAGTTGTTTCCCGGAAACCAGCTGCCCCCGCATTCGTGTAAGTCTGTCTCCCCGCTGTGGATCACCTCCCTCCTGTGTGATTTCCCGACGCTGCCGGTGTTCCCGGTCAGACGCCACTCCCTGTGTGTGTGTGCGTGATCTCCCCTCGTCGATCCCTCCCCGGGATTTCCCCTTCGGGACGCTACGGGCCAGGAGGCCCACGCCCGAACTTCCCGGAGGACCGCCTGGACGGATCAGGCTCCAGGCCGTGCCCGACATCAGAGCTAAGCATCGCTCGTCAACGGACACTCGGCTCGCGCTCCGCTTCGCCCCTAATACCTCCACGCCAAGTAAGCTCACCTCAGTCATTTCCTGGAGAAACTCCGCTGAGTTCTCGCTAACCCTGCTTTTTCCCGTTGGCAGTAGAAGAACCGGTCCGCCGATTCGGCTTCGCCACCAGCTCCCTGATCCTTCAATAAACATTATTGTTTCTGACTCGCTCTGTCTGACTGTGTTCTTGCATGTGGGTTCGCAACCTTAAAACCGACATGACAGAACACTCAGGCCAGTTCGGAACCTCAGCAGACGCTATCAGACGGGCGCTGTCCGAACAACACGCGCTAGTCCAGTCACATGACTCCGCATTACGGGAGTTAGCTAGTCGTCAAGCCGAGACTAACGATAAACTAACAGAATTAACCACTTTCCTACGGAATTCAGTTCAGCAGGCTCCCAGCTCTCAACCTTCCCCGACAGTGGCTCCGGATCCACCAGCCCGCTCCATGTTTTCGGACGTCCGACCCTCAGCGCCAGAGAAATTTTCAGGTGACGTCCGGAAGGTCAAGGGTTTATTCTCCAATGCAATATCATCTTTAATCATTCACCGCAGAGTTTTTTGCATGACAGTGCTAAGATTTCCTACGTGTTATCCCTGTTGACGGGCCGAGCCCTAGAGTGGGCCGAAGCCCGGTTTTCTTCAGCCTCTAACTATGGGTGTACCTTCCCCGAGTTTTTGAAGGAGTTACAGCAGGTGTTTTGTCAAGAGGCTGAGAAGACTTCAGCCTCCCGTGAACTACACGGATTGAAGCAAGGCCAGAAGACTGTGTCAGACTTTGCCATCGATTTTAGAATCTTGGCCGCTGCTTCAGGCTGGAACCCTGCTGCGCTTAAAAGCGCATTCTTTCATGGGTTAAATGAGCAGATAAAGGACCAACTGGCTACTCTAGATGAACCAGAGTCTCTGGATGAATTTATTAACTTGGCCATAAGATTAGACAACCGGATTCGGTCAAGGATGAGTGAGCGATCCCGCCGCACCGCCCTTCCGTGCTCCGCACAGGTCAGTAACCAGTCGACTGTCCAACCTCCACCCACCTTTCCCTCATCTACAGGACCAGAACCCATGCAACTGGGACACGCTAAGCTAACCCCAGAGGAGCGGCAGAGGAGGATGCGCTCCCGGCTTTGCCTTTACTGTGGTGAACCCAATCATGTAATCGCTAACTGTCCAATACGTTTAAACCCGCAGGTCCGGCAGTAAGGACGGGGAGACTGCCGGAGACTACAGCAGTAAGATCTCGCTTAATCATCCCTGTCTCCATAATCATTAACGAACCATATTCTTTATCAGCCCTCATTGACTCAGGGTGTGAACAGAACCTCATTAATTCAGACATCGTCGAGCAACTGTCTATTGAAATCGAGCCGCTTCCAGTTCCTCTCCGGGTATCAGCCCTCGACGGAGGGAACCTGCCACAGATCACCCATCAAACCAAGCCAGTGCGTCTACTCACTTCAGGTAATCACACAGAAGAGATTACTTTCCTCGTGTTTCCTGCCGCCAGTGCCTCCATCATCCTTGGTTTCGACTGGTTATACAAGCACAACCCGCACATAGACTGGGCCGAGACCAAGATTGAGTCGTGGTCCACAAAGTGTCACAGTACCTGCCTTCATTCCGCCTTTCCAGTCGTCACTACGCCTACAGAGCCAGCTGAGATCGACCCATCTGACGTCTCCTCCATTCCCCGTGAGTACCATGATCTAGCTCCTGTTTTCAGTAAGGACAAAGCCCTGTCTCTGCCACCCCACAGACCGTATGACTGTGCCATCGATCTACTGCCTGGCGCCCCATTACCCAACAGTAAGCTATATAACATTTCTAGAGCAGAAAGGCAAACCATGGAGGAGTACATAAACAAGTCTCTAGCTGCAGGGATTATCCGCACCTCATCCTCTCCCCTCGGAGCAGGGTTCTTCTTCGTGGGGAAAAAGGATGGCTCTCTCCGGCCCTGTATTGACTACCGTGGACTCAACCAGATCACCATCAAGAATAAGTACCCGTTGCCATTATTATCCTCAGCCTTTGAGCCCGTCCAAGAAGCAACCATATTCACAAAACTAGATCTCAGGAACGCTTACCACCTCCTTCGCATAAGGGAGGGTGATGAGTGGAAGACGGCGTTTAAAACCCCCATGGGCCACTATGAATATTTGGTCATGCCGTTTGGGTTGTCTAACGCACCTGCTTTCTTCCAGGCCCTGGTGAACGACGTCCTGAGGGATCTCATCAATGTCTTTGTGTTCGTCTACCTGGATGATATCCTGATATATTCCAAATCCCTCGCGGAGCACAAACAACATGTCCGTCTGGTTCTCCAACGCCTTCTGGAGAATAAGCTGTATGTAAAAGCGGAAAAGTGTGAGTTTCACCGCCCTTCAGTAACCTTCCTAGGGTACATCCTCGAAAAGGACAGGTTAGAGCATCCGAGGACAAGATCAAGGCAGTACTCGACTGGCCTAAACCCGAAAACCGCAAACAACTACAGCGCTTTTTGGGGTTTGCAAACTTCTACAGGAGGTTCATACGCAATTACAGTCAGACTGCTTCACCCCTCACCGCTCTCACTTCCAGCAAGAGAGAATACGTCTGGACCCCTCAAGCGGAGGCCGCCTTCGAGGAGCTCAAGTCCCGGTTTGCACACGCTCCCATTCTGGTCCAGCCTGACCCCAAGAAGCAATTCATTCTGGAAGTTGACGCCTCCGACACCGGGGTCGGCGCGGTTCTTTCCCAGATGTCTACCCACGACCATAAGCTCCATCCATGCGCCTTCTTTTCCCGTAGACTCTCACCAGCTGAGAGGAATTATGACGTGGGCGACAGAGAGCTTCTCGCGATTAAACTCGCCTTGGAGGAGTGGCGCCACTGGCTGGAGGGCGCCGAACACCCCGTACTGGTCTGGACCGATCACAAGAACCTGACATACTTGCAAGCAGCCAAGAAATCCAATCCCCGCCAGTCTCGTTGGTCTCTGTTCTTTTCTCGATTTAACCTATCTATCACATTTCGCCCAGGTTCAAGGAATGTTAAACCCGATGCTCTATCTCGAGTCTATTCCCCAGATGACGCTGAGGTGGTCCCAGCTCCCATCCTGCCTCCCAGTTGCACCGTGGGAATGGTCACCTGGGAGATCGAAGACATCGTCCATCAAGCTCAGCAAACAGAACCAGCCCCAGAGTCCTGCCCACCGGGTAAGGTGTATGTTCCGTCCTCTGTCCGATCCCGTTTTCTCCAGTGGATACACAATTCTAAGTTCTCAGGTCACCCCGGCGTTAGCCGCACGATTGGGCTAATAAACAGACGGTTTTGGTGGGCCTCCGTACACAAGGATGTCAAGGAGTTTGTTTCAGCCTGCCCAATCTGTGCCCGGAACAAGTCATCCAATCAACCCCCCGCAGGACTCCTACAACCACTACCCATACCTAAGCGCCCTTGGTCCCACGTGGCCATAGATTTCGTTACCGGACTCCCAACCAGTAAAGGTATGACCACCATCCTCACCATCGTCGACCGTTTCTCCAAGGCATGTCACCTTGTTCCCCTACGTAAGCTGCCCACGGCTGCCCAGACTGCCCTGTTATTAATTAAACATGTCTTTAAACTACATGGCATCCCGCAGGAAATCCTCTCGGATCGCGGCCCCCAGTTCATATCACAGGTCTGGCGTCAGTTCTGCTCGGCTCTGGGGGCTAAGGTATCCCTCACTTCTGGCTACCATCCACAAACCAATGGCCAGACAGAACGTATGAACCAAGAGCTAGAGACGACTCTGCGATGCCTGACCTCCACGAACCCCAACGATTGGGCCCAATACCTCCCATGGGTCGAGTATGCACATAACAGCCACATTTCTGCAGCCACAGGTCTCTCTCCGTTTGAAGTGGTCCTGGGTTACCAACCACCACTCCTCCCCTCTGACGAGGAGAACCTCTCGATCACGTCGGTACAACACCACATCCGACGAAGCCATAAGATTTGGAAGGACACTATCACTGCCCTCAACAACACCTCCGCTACCAATAAACGCCTGGCTGACCGTCGTAGAACCCCTGCACCTGCTTATATAGTGGGACAAAAGGTATGGTTGTCCACACACAACATTCCCCTCAAGTCTATGTCTAGAAAGTTGTCTCCAAGGTTCATTGGCCCCTTTGAAGTGCTGGCAGTCATTAGCCCCTCAGCTGTACGCCTCCGCCTTCCCCCGTCTCTGCGTGTCCACCCAACCTTCCACGTTTCCCAAATTAAGCCAGTGCTCTCCAGTGAACTTTGCCCTCCGGCCGAACCCCCTCCACCCGCCCGGGTCATCGATGGCCATCCGGCCTTCTCCGTCCGCCGGATTGTCGCCACTCGGCGACGAGGTCGGGGTCACCAGTTCCTTGTCGACTGGGAGGGTTATGGTCCTGAGGAACGTTCCTGGGTTCCGGGATCATTCATTTTAGACCCCTCCCTTATTAGAGACTTTAGGGACTCCCAGACCCCGTCCTCTGTTCGGCCGCCAGGTGGCGTCCGTTGAGGGGGGGGTACTGTCAGGGTCTGTTTGTCCTCCCCTTTTCCTAGTTTCTTAGTTTGTTTTCCTTAGTTTTATTTCCACCTGTCCCTGGAACCACCACTTCTCAAGACATCCAGCAGATGTCACCCATGCTCCACCCCTGAGAAGTGTCCTGGTTCAACCCGGACACACACCTGCAGCTGGTTTAGAGGGCGTGGACCTGCGATATAAGCAGCAGCTACACTCCGTCTCACCGCCTGAGTGTTTGCCTACCACGATTCTCCCGCCGTCTTCTAGTTGTTTCCCGGAAACCAGCTGCCCCCGCATTCGTGTAAGTCTGTCTCCCCGCTGTGGATCACCTCCCTCCTGTGTGATTTCCCGACGCTGCCGGTGTTCCCGGTCAGACGCCACTCCCTGTGTGTGTGTGCGTGATCTCCCCTCGTCGATCCCTCCCCGGGATTTCCCCTTCGGGACGCTACGGGCCAGGAGGCCCACGCCCGAACTTCCCGGAGGACCGCCTGGACGGATCAGGCTCCAGGCCGTGCCCGACATCAGAGCTAAGCATCGCTCGTCAACGGACACTCGGCTCGCGCTCCGCTTCGCCCCTAATACCTCCACGCCAAGTAAGCTCACCTCAGTCATTTCCTGGAGAAACTCCGCTGAGTTCTCGCTAACCCTGCTTTTTCCCGTTGGCAGTAGAAGAACCGGTCCGCCGATTCGGCTTCGCCACCAGCTCCCTGATCCTTCAATAAACATTATTGTTTCTGACTCGCTCTGTCTGACTGTGTTCTTGCATGTGGGTTCGCAACCTTAAAACCGACATGACAAAAAGGAGCTTAAATTTAAAAAAAAGCTTATACTGTATTGAGAATGGCATATCAACAGTCATTTTTACCCTCTTTAATACTTAATTGAAAACTCTACAGTAGTCAAACCTTTTCTGAATAGCTTGTATTCATGTTTTAAATGGTATATTAATGATCTTAGCTTTGGTGATCAGCTTTAGGAGGCTGGAAGGACTCTTTGCCATCACCCTAATCAGGTTCAAGTAAAGAATCCAACTGGGTCAGCTCCAAAATGTTAAAATTCCTTCCTTAAATCTCTGTATTTCTTTAAAAGTCCCACATCAAATATCAGATAACTTGTTTGACATCTATTTAGTTAACATGACTTCAACTATAGAACATTTTACCTGCAAAGGCATCTTGCAAAAGAAGTATTTTAGCTGCACAACACATTGACAGATTCATGTAATTTCAGAGCAAAGAATGGAAATGAAAACTGGCTTTTATATGCTAGAAAGAAAACATAAGAAATCTGGCAGCCAAACTATACAATAAAATAGTCTGTCAAAGTTATGAGGCTGTTAAAAAGGATTTAAAATTGGAAATCTAAATCACGGTTTCTTCCAGTCAATGCTGAAGCACTTTTTGCCTGCCAGCCGCAGTGCAGATTACAAAAAGAAAAGGTAAATAAAAAAAAAGACTTTAAAGTCACCTTTAAAGTCTTCTTGACTTTCACCTGAAAAATATTTGGCTTTATTGAGACACAACATTTCTCACTGCTGTTACTGTCAGCTTGTATCACACCTGGTGCTCCGCTGCCAAAAACAACAGTTATCTGAGGTATTCCAGCTAATAATAGCAATAATAATAATAATACATTTAATTTGTATAGCTTTCCTAAACACTCAGACACTTTACAAGAATCAAGTACAATTAGAAACAGAACACCAAATAAACCAAACAGTCATAAATGGAGGACAGAAAAGTTGTTGTGTGTTTTTAGATGTGATTTGAATGTTGATAGGTTTGTACAGTCAAAGTCCCAGCCAAAATGTGAACCAGAAACCTTCTATCCTTCTGCCACCAAAACCTGACGTCTATTGCTGATTTTGTGTCATGGTCTGTATATTTTGCTTTTTAAAAGAAATGGCTTTAACTTTTTCACATTTTTTCACATTAAAGTCACATACATTGTTGTATTTCCTTAAGAATTTACTGCATTGTTGTGAAGTGGAAGAAATAAGATGGTTTTGAAATTCTTTTGCTTATAAAAACGAAAATTTACATATGCCATCCATTTGTTTTAACCCTCCCTAAGTAAACATCTTTAAGTGCAGTTTCTTCTGGAAAACCGCAAACAAAACTTTTTATGGCCTCATTCATGCCACTCCTTACTAGCATATGTTGCTATACGTTTTGCTTGTAGGCTGTAAACAGATTTAATCATCCCTAAGTCTTTAACCGTATCCAGAAGTCATATTTTGTCCTCTAATCTGTCACATAAAACCCCAATTAAATGTATTGAAGTTTATGATTGTAATGTGACAAAATGTGAAACATTAAAAGGGCATAGCTAATTCTGCTAAGAACCACATAACCCCACGTCCAGCAGATTTGGATTTCCTAAATTCATGGTTGTTTTTTTTCCATTCTGATTTTATATGAGGTTATTTTTTGTTTTGTTTTTTTCCTTCTGTGCATTAACTTCAGTCTTAAAGAGTTTCTAAACAGCCTAAAGGCGCGCACTGAATCCTCATTCCGGTATACGTATGTGTCTCAAAGGATGAAGTGTTTCATTGCAGATCAGTTTAGGGCAGGGAGCTTTATTCATTCATGGCATTTAGCCTCGAGTGAATAACAATGATCACGTAACGTTGATATTTTAAATATAGTTTCAAGACTGTTAAAAAAAAGAAAACAATAGAAGTCAGTTGGTGACGCACAGGAACTACATATGTGTCCTTTTAGGTGAAGTTATTAGGAGTTTTAGTTATTTGTTTTCATCAACTCACAAAATAGATGTTCACAAGTTCTTAAGTCTTTGAGAGAGAAGTGCAAGTCAAGTCTCAAGTCTTTTAAAAACATTCTAAAATTGGATTTATGACACTGCACTGCTGCTGAACACTTTATTTTTTCTTTAGCCTTAATTTGCCAATAAACACTTTAGATTTTTTTTTATTCTGGATATTTAAATAACTTCTCTAAATTATGTGCAAAAATTAATACAATATGTCATTGAAACCACTAAAAACGTTCATATTTATTTACCTTCAAAGAAAAATTATAGATTAACTTAAAATCAGTTAATCCTGGTTTTATTTTTGGAGAACAGGGAGGATCTGTCAAGAAACATTACGGAAAACCCATACTTGCATATTGTTACTGTGACAACCAGTCATTAGTATACCCTACAGTGACTTAAATAGGGAAACATTAATCATCTAGTCAGATAATCAACACTTAGCAGCTCACTTTCACCCCTGATTACGCGAGATAAAGATTGTTCATTGGACTCAAGTCCCAGAGCCGAAGTCCTAGTCAAATCAGAAATCCTTGTTTTAGGGGCAAGTCGGTCACAGATTTTATCTTTCAATAAAAAATTTAATTTTACATTGTCACCTCACATATCTGAGAAAGAAAGAGGTTCAAAAAGTTGAGCCTTGTTGCTTCCAAAAAGCTAAAATTTGAATTTAAATAAAAAATCTAAGTCAGTGATGTGGTCACGGCTCCTTCTCACTGTGATGAAAATATCCTAACTTGGATCACATTTAAATGATCCGACTTGAGTTGCATTGTGCTTACTGTGTTTGGCATGTCATTGTGAAATAAACTACCACAATGGGATGCGGTTGCTTTTAACACAGAGCCGTGCGCAGCTAAAAGCAGAATATCGATCTGTCTTATAACCATGCAGCTATCACACTCTCCAAGCCGCACAAGGTCAGAGGCTTTTGTCTCTTACTGTATTCTATCAGCACACAATGTGCTGGACATTAACGCATGCCAGTCTATAGGACGTCAAAGAGAAGAATGCTTGTTGCCACATTTACTATGTTAAAAAAATAAAATAAAAAAAATCCACCTGAATTGGCAGCAGCTGGTTTTAAAAAAGAAAAGAAAAATGTCTCCAGGAGGAAAACGGCAACATCATTCTGTCCCTCTGGCTTTTGTTGAGGAGGGTGGTCGATGTTTGCTTTTGTAGAGGTGTCAGGTTGTATGTCACCCAGGCTTCATCCATCTTTTCTGCCATCTCTCTTTTTTTTCTTCTGGTCAATATCACACACGCGCACACACCCCCACGCACGCACGCACACACACACACACACACACACACACATGCAGCCTTCCGCCTCCCCAATCGGCAAAAGTTTTTTTTTTATCTCAGAAGTGTCGGTGCTGGGTTAGGGTGTAGATGGAGAACTCGGTTCTGCCTCGGGAGTCGGCGGCTATTTTCCTTTTTAAAAAGCGACCCCGTGAATAACGACGGGCACTGCCTCGGTTGCCAGGTTGGGTGAGAGCGCGGGAGGGAAAAAAGAAAAAAAGAGAGAGTCTGTCATGTAGATGCTGGAGGCTGGGTGGACTTAAAGAGATTTTCATGTCTGTTGTCTGGCGGGAGACGAAGCGACTAATAGGGCCCAGACATAGAAGCTTTTGCCTCCAGAAACGACTGATTCACTTACTTCTTCTCTTATTTGTGTCCTTTATCTTGGATTTGCTTGGAAAGCTACTGTTACTGCGGGCTGACATTGAGCATGTGCGCGTCGGAGGCTTCATGCAGTTTTGATGAGTCGAGATGGAGTGATCACATTACCTTTGTTTACCCATGAACACAAGGCATTTCTAAACCTATGAGCAGTGCCATTTATTAACATTGTAAAACATGCTAGTATGCCGTACAGGAACGTAAAGAGAGTATTTGCTCCCTGACAGGTTTCTTCTGATTTTGTATTTATATTTGATTTTAAAAAAATACCCCAAAATCAATTTTGAAAAGCTGTTTTTGAATAATGATTTGATTTATTAAAAGCACAAACCTGTCTAAACTAACTTTGATTTGTGTGGAAAAAGGTAACTACGACACTACATAGTTCCTTCTGTGTTTTTGAGCCGTTCACTTTCTGGAGTGTTTCAGATTGTTGTCCGACTGCATTAACCCAACTGTGTCTAAGCTTGAGGTCACTAATTCATGGACAGATTTCCTTTCCCAGGGTTTGAACAGGGAATTATCAATTATCTCAAGTTGTACAGATCCCGAAGGCGCAAAGTAGTTCACCATTACACCACCACCATGTTTGACTGCTGATTTTATGTTTTTTCGCCTCTCAAAAGTTCTACTTCTGTCTTGTCAAAGCACTGGAGATTTTCCTGAAACTCTTAGAAATCATTAAGATGTTGACCTTTGAGATCTGTTTGAACTGGAGTAATTTTCACATGAATTTTCACACATGCGCCACTTTTGACTTCTATTTTTTGTCATTGCTAAATTAAAAATACTGACCTTAACTGAAGTCAGTAGCTATGTTCCCGTCCAATAGTCAGGCGAATTTTGAACAATCTTTTAAAATGGGGCAAAAAAAGAAAAAGAAAAGGAAAACGTGAACAAGGCCATCCATCTACTGGATTGGAGTGGAGATGCACCAATCTGATATTAATATCTGTATCTTATATTTAGAATTCCTAAATGGGTCTGCCTCGGCAACTCCAAGTCCCAGGCCGTTAGTGTGTCCTGTGGTGTCCCGCAGGGGTCAGTTCTAGGGCCTATGCTTTTCTCTCTTTACTTGCTGCCTTTAGGTAAAATCATTAATTGGCATAACATTTCATTTCACTGTTATGCGGACCATTTGCAACTTTACATTAGAATGGGATCATCTTCTACTTCACCTCCACTTACTGCGCTAACGTCCTGCCTGGAGGAGATTAAGACTTGGATGAACCATAACTTTCTTCAGTTGAACTGTTCCAAAACCGAGGCCATACTGATCGGAATGCCTCATCAGGTTCAATCCTCGACTCTGACGAGTTTTTCATTCTCTGGACAAGACATTCCCATTTCCTCCGTTGTTACAAATCTTGGAGTTCAAATGGACTCCCATCTCACATTTGAAAATCACATTAAGCACCTGTTTAAAACCAGTTTTTTTCATCTTTGCAATATTTCCAAAATTCGTTCATCTTTCTCCCGTTCTGATGCTGAGACCCTCATCCACGCCTTTGTCTCCTCCAAGCTCGACTACTGTAACTCGCTGTTTATTGGAGTCCACAGAAAACACCTTCAGAGGCTTCAGTACATTCAAAACAGTGCTGCCAGGATCCTAGTGAGAGCTCGTAAATTTGATCACATCACACCTACTCTTTACGAGCTTCACTGGCTTCCTGTAACTTATAGGATTCAGTATAAAATAGCACTTATCACCCATCACTGTCTATATGGAACCTCACCGGATTACCTGAAGGACCTCCTTACTTCACATTCAACTTCTAGACCCTTACAATCCCAAGCCTGTAATCTTCTCCACCTTCCTCGATCAAGACTAAGGACTATGGGTGATTGAGCATTTGCTGTGGCTGCTCCTCGTCTATGGAACTCTCTCCCGGACTATTTGAGAGCCCCGCAATTATTGTCTGATTTTAAAACTGGCTTGAAAACTTTTCTTTTTAGACAAGCCTACTCCACTTTTAAATGACTGTCTTTTTTATTGTTTTTGATTGCTGATTTTATCTGTTTTTAGCTGCACCACGTAGCACTTTGAGATTTTTATTAATGAAAAGTGCGGTATAAATTAAATTGATTATTATTATTATTATTATTATTATTATTATTATTATTATTATTATTATTAATTGCATTTTCTGAACCATTTGAAAGAAGGTTTGTTGCAGTTTATTTTCATGTTTGACCAATATAGTCAACCTCTTGTTTTTGTCTATTTCTTTATTATTGATTTAACCTTGGCTGTTCTACTAATAATTGCACAAACTGAACAAATTAAAGTTGCTTTTACATGTGTGACCAAGCTCGTGAAGCTGTTGGTGTATTGAAGTGCTGTACTGGTGCTGAGTTATCAGATTAATTTGTAATTCAGTACAAGTCTCCGTATTTTAAAAAGAAACATTTAACTCTCTTCATCTGTTTTTCTGCATTGGATCAGTGTCAGCCGATGCTAAACCTCAGATATCGGAAGTGAAAAAAGTGGATCGGTGCATCCCTAGTCAAGACATAGCACAATATAAGAGTGAGAATTTGCATTTTCATGTCAGTATACTTTATGGAAATGGTGTTTTTGTCTTTAAGTCTATTAAAAAGAAAACTTTGAATCCCTATAGTAGATGCAGTTATATATTCACAGCTGTTTTTAACTTTGCAACGGACAAAGATAGACGTCATTTTCTCTCCAAGCCCAAGCACAGTCATAGCAGGTCCCATCTGCAGCAGGGCCCAGAGGAGAGTATATAAATATATATGTGTGTGTGGGTGTGTGTGGGTGTGTGTGTGTGTGTGTGCGTGCGCGTGTGTGTGCGTGCGCGTGTGTGTGTGTGCGTGGGCGTGCGTGTGCGTGTGTGTGTGTGTATTTGTGTGTGTAGGCGAGTGTGTTTGTGTATACGTATGTGGACTTGAAGTCTCCTAACAATGTTTCTGGCAGCCTAAGGAGCTCCCAGTCACCAGCCTGAGCTCCCGACTGCGTGGCAGGATTTCACTTGCCGCAGGATAACAAGCTGAACAATTTACAGTCTCTCTGTCATGGTATTACCCTGGTGGCTCCCGCCAGGAGCAGGCCTGCCTTTTGTGAGCAGGAAGGAAAAAGGAGAAGGCTGAAGGCTCGCAGGCTCCCCAACTGGTTTTGATGCCGCACCAGATACGATAATTAACTGGAAAAACATTTGTGTTGATGTAAGGAAAGCAGCTGCAGAAGGGTGATGTGTCGTTCACTTGCAGATCTTCAGTACAATCCTGCTACATACGGTGAGGCATTATCTTCTTAGATCTATTGATTCAGCGTAGCAGAAATGCATTTTATTGATTTTTATCCACTATTGTGCCTAAAAATGTCGACAACTGATTCCTTGCTTTCCACACACATTGTTGGTGCTTGGTGCTCATCTGATCGTTTTCACTCTGGGAATGAAATATACCTAATACATTTTGTAACAACCTGATTTATTTTTTGTTTTGTGTATATATTAATTTTGTTTGATTAACAGATTACAAATTAAAAGCAAACTATCAAACATATACAAAATTTGAATTTTTTTAGGGTTTGACAGCTTTGAAAAATCCGGAAAAGAAAATTCCAGAAGTGTTGGCAACTAGTTTGAATTACCTCAAATTTACTGATTTGTTACCACAATAATGTATATCACTTTTTCTGCATACGGTAAATAGACTAATAACTTCTTCAGTTTTCAGCAGATTTTGCTTTGCTCAATGTACATCAGAAATGTAAAGGTTTTTTTCTTGATCTCATTTAGTTCACTGGAAGATTTAACTTTATCTTTATTTTATATCAGAAAGGAGCTACAACCCTTTAGCATTACCTATTCACAACTATAAAACATAATTTAACGTCGATATTTGCTCAGTGGGTTTTTTTCCCCAGTGGAAGAATAGAAAGTTTAATTGTCTACCATGCTCATTTTAGAAATCTGATTTTTAAAATGAGCATGAAAGCAACTTTTTATGAAATTAGCTTCTGAATTAGCTGATTAGCTTCTAAATGGATGTTCTTACAATCAAGTTTAGAGTTTATGGAGCCAGTCTATGAAATGAAAATAATAGCATGGGCCTGGCTGTTGTCTCACCCACCAGCCATTGCATTGGAGTCAAAGCTGTGTCAATGTTTATTATTATTATTATTATTATTATTATTATTATTATTATTATTATTATTATTATTATTATTATTCACTAAAAATACAGCTGAAATTAGAAGTTTTACCTTTTTTTCTCACTGACTGAAATTAGAACAGGTCAAATTTCTCTTGTCTAAGATCAGTTAAAATTACCAATAATATTTCTGTTTGCAAAATACCGCAATAATGAAAGAAAGAAATAGAACCAACTTTATTCATTAAGTTTATGGGCACAAACAGGAAATGTTACTTTTGCTCACATTGTAGTCACAGTCACAAACAGGAAACTACAGTATATAATAAAAAATACTTAGTGACTCAGGGCTAAGGGGAGAAGAAGGAAATAGAGCAGTATTTAGAATATGTCAGAGATTTCTTTATGAATGTCTTCACAATACAAAGTTTAAACACATTTTCTCAGTATTTTGTAGCATTGCCTTAGAACAGTATGATTTTGGTCAAAGGTTTTGAATTTTTTTCCACAATCTTCTGACCAGTAGTTTGCTGGGGTTCTGGTCCAGTTCTCATGACAGAACTTGCTCACATACACCAAAACATTGACTTTGTTGTATTTTGCTGATTTTGCTCCAGCAATGAAACAAAAAGGTGGATGTGTCTTTTATTCGTTGGATGTCAATTTCTGGTCTCAACTGTATTTAACCTGCAAACTCTTATTTAATGTGATTTGCTTCTACTTGACAAACTCCAGTTCTCCTCCCAAACAGTAGGAGTCACTATTTAAATGCCTTTAGTCCTGCAGGATGTCAACTTTTGAAGCACAATACGTTTCGATTGTTTCCTCTGTCACTTGCTCATTTAGGACATATTTTTGGTTGTGGATTAGAATAAATTATAGGATTTTTGCATTCTTATAACCTACAAAATCAGGTTAGAAGTTGTTCAGCACTCTAATAAGCTGCACTCTAAAAGCCTAATATGAAGATCAGTCGTCTGCAGGGCAGTGGATATGATTTTGGTTTGGTGTTGTGATTGTTTTATTTGAGAGAAGTATCGCCATGAGCTAATTTATGTCCTATGTGCATTGTGTTGGGTTCTTTCAAAGCATGTGAAATGGTGTTTCAAGAAAACACCCACAGAAAGATGTCTACTGATGTATGAATGTATAAGCATAGGACCTGTTGTCTAGCAACATCCAGTTTTTTATGAATTTTCTTTAGGGGGAAAAATAAATAAAAGGACTGACCAGCCTTCAGACATTACAGTAAGACCTCAAGAAATTGAGTCAACACCTTTAAAATATTCCATTTCCTTTCAAATACCTCCATCAATATTTATATCTAAAAGTGTCACACTCTTGTGAAATAAACATCCTATGAATTTTCCAATAAATAAACACTCCTGTCTGTAGAATCCCTTCTCACAACAGACCTGGAATGTATCTTGTATGTGGTTCATCATGTGTACAGTGTCTGTCATACAGCACGTCTATTGCACGTTTTCCAACTGCGATAATGGTACAATTATATCTTCTGCTTTTAACATTTACAAAACGTTCTATGACACCTCACTGTCTGAAGAGGCATAAAGAACAAACCCTGACAAATGAAACGAGACAAAGTATGCACTGTACTGTACACATGGTGTCAAACAGAACAGCTAAGCTTGAGTCATTTAGACGTAATTAAATCTGAAAGGCAAATAAGGCCCTCGCAACATTAAGACATGAGACTTGAGCTTACAGGCTCCTTTTAGACGTCCTAAAGACATTTCACGACATTTCCATTTTTCAGAAGAGCGCCAGGCGCCTTGGGGAATCTCTCAGAACGTTACCTCGGCGTGACAGCCATGGCAGGCAGACCAAGAGCTTCCACATCGCATCCTCATCTCGCTGTGCTCATAGACGAAAGCCGTATATTTGGGAGAGGCAGCGGAGAGTTTCGGTTTGGCGTAACCAATCAGGTTCTAAGGTCAAGCAGGCTGGAGGGTGGTCTCTGGTGTAGAGAGCGTCCTTAATTTTATTAGCAAAGATGAAGGGAGGATGCCTCTGTAGGGAGGCAGCAGCAGCAAAGGACACTTGGAGAGGTCAAGATGAGGAGATCAAAGCATTATTTCGTAAATGACGCTTTAAAAGGTTCCTCGTTGATCTTGCTTTGCGATGTTACCCTGCAGGCTGCATCTCAGAGGTCCACAGGCAATGTTTTATAAAAGAAAGATGAAACATGCAGAGGCATTAGTAAACCCTGGTGCAGGAGACGTGCGTAGAGGGGAGTGGCATGGTTTCCTAACTTTCATCATGTAGCACATTGGAATCACCTCCAAAATAAGCAGCGTTGCCAAAACAAAGCTCCCATAATGTCGTTTTTTCCTTCCTGCTGTTCCGAACAGAGCGGGTGATAATACGTTTTTCTGAAAGCAGAGGATCTGAGGTGAAGAGCATGATCCGTCTTGTATACGTATTGCTTTCTTTGTTTTATGATGTTCAGCAGGATATGCAGTTGTATTGGTGGGTTTGCAGGTCTGTGGGATTCCTGCACTTTTCTATATTTTCAAAACGGTTCCAGTCATTTCGTTCTTTCGCCCTTTTGCTGTTTTGGCCATTTTGTACCTCTCTGTTCTCAATACAGAAAGCACCCAAAAAGTAGGATGTTTTGTAGTAATCAATCATTATCCACAAGGACAACATTTTATTAAAAAAACTGATACTCCCTGTTAGATGTATTTTAAAGTTTATTCTCTCCTTTTGTTTTAATGTTGCATCAAAGGACCTCTCACTAATGTCTCCGGTTTGAGGCTTTTCCTGTCACTCAGACACAGAACAGAAATGTCAGTGATAAAACAACTGAAGTCTTTGTAGTGTTTTACTGCGGCATCAATAACACAGTTTAATCGTTTTGCTTTTTTTCTCAATCTTGTCATTTTAAGATGAACCTTTTCAATCTTGCTTCTGAAGGCCTCGTGGTGCCTTCACACACATTGTGTTTTCAAGGTAGACAGCTCATAAAGATGAATGATGGGTGTTGTGTGGGGGTAATTAGCCAATCTGAGGTGATGGGAACAGATGTACATAACTCTGTAAATTAAATCTGCATGGAAAACAAGATGAGTCCCCTGATCTTGCAGATTCATTGGCAGAGGGAGTCTTTTTTTCCCCCCTTCAGAGTGGATTTCATTAAGTTTCCAAAAAAAACTTGAAATTACACAATTCTTCTAGACAAAGCTGGAAGGGAGACTTATTTTGGAAAGTCAATTCATTTGCAATGGGCCATTTTGTCCCTCTTTGTGTCTCTCCAGTAGGGGGTCAGCGCTGGAGACATGCCGGCAATCAGCAAGCACACTGAGCAATCACCAGTGTATCCATAACGAAGGTTATCTTTGGAAATTACATGCGCTTCATTTCAGGCAAAATTGTGAAGGGGAATAAACTGTAGCATTCTTTCTTTCTTTTGCCTTTTTCTATTTCCCATTGTAATGTTATCTGTGGCAGAAATCACTGAGCTGGTATAATCAGAGCATTCAGTGTGGGGCAGTTTTCATCAGCATTTTACTTCTCCAATATTTCTGCCGAGAATGAATAGAGGGGGAAAAAAATACGATCACACAGTCAAGGAGATATTTTTGGCTTTGGGATTCATGGGGATGAAGAGGTAAAGTTTGTAAAAATGCAGAAAATGGGTTAACAAAATAGAAGCTGCTCTCGCCGTGTTAGACCAATCCTACATTACACCTGAAGCCTCCCGTAAATGTCCTGCTAGATTTCTTCAGATTTCTCACAGAGGACTGGAAGAGTAATGAGGATGTTAGAAAGCAAAGTCCGTAAGGGATGTGCTCTACATCATTCAGATTTAACACCGCCATCTGTTTCGTGGCGCCCTCCAACAGCAACATCAGGGCTTCAGATGAAGCATTTACCCGGATGACAGATGCGTTACCTGAGGAAAAGTTGGCCTGGACTTAACACGTCTGATAAAGGAGACACACATTTCTAATAGGTGTCAGATTTTTATTCGTCGTGCTGGCTTTGACCAATCTTTTTTTCTTTTTCTTGGCCTGGGGAGACACAAAGCAGCAGACTCCTTCTGGTAATGAATGTCAAATCAAAAGCTGACCTATTTAGAAAGGCAAAGCTCTTTCACACCTATGACAGGATGATATCTCTCCTGAGATCCACCACAGGCGTCTCTCCTCAGACAAGTCCGTGCTGCCGGCTGTACTCCCTTAACTTACATGTTAATTCATCTATACTTGTGTGCTGTATGAGAGTGAGACATTTAGGTGGTCAAGACTATTTATTTCTTTAAGTTTTTCACAGTTTGTGGGTATGTACACATATTTCCTAGTTTGTTTTGCTTGTCGAGGTTATTTGTGCCAGAGTATTTTTTGCCAGTGGATTGTTGACGAGAGATGGTCAGGTGTTCTGGCAGTAGTTTCTTTCAACAGACAAACAGCAAAACTAAACGTTTACGCAGATGACTTTGAGTTTGCAAAGGAGGAACTCATCACAAGTTCATTGTGAGTGATAGTAGGACTGAGCAGAAAAATGAAGGACTGTCTTCTGTCAACAGGTCTAGCATGGTGAAGAGAGAACAGAATCAATTGGTGAAGTTCTTGATTTACCAATCTGTCTGTTTTAGACCTCACATAAGACATCATAAGTCATTAGCTTATGACTGAAAGAACAAGATCACAGATACAAGAGCTTTCGACATAGGGTAGCTAAACTCAAACATGTAAATAAAGAGTTAAGTGGAGAGGATAACCCAGTTTGCCTCGGGTTCTCAGACAAATGATGAAGCTGAATTAGCTTGCCTAGCTATATTAACTTGCTGTTTTGCTGTGTCTCTCTGCGGCCTATCTCAAAGTGAAATGTATTTACATTTTTATCAACCATTTTAAAATTAAAATAGCATCATACACAAAGGGAACGACAAAACATACTTTTCTAAGCGGAAACAACTGATATGGTTTGAGCAGCTAAGTGAGCAGGTTCTCAAATTAGACTGTAAGCTTTTAGCTTCCCAAAACAGGATTTTCCAGGACTCCTTGATCTTCAGGATTCACCTCACAACTTGTAATTGAAAGGAGAAAGTTGCTACGGCGAGAAGTTATGTTGCAATATTGACAAAATGTCACCTCAGAAATTAGAGGGGCCTAACAGCTTCTGCTGTTCACTTTCTTGACGGTTAGAATACGTCCAGGCATGAAGCTCCCAGCACAGCCATTACTGACATTTCAACATGCAGGCCGAAAAAAATCATTTCCTCACAGGAAGTTAGGCTCCATTTCTAAACACGGCAACATAAATGATGTACAAATGGCAGTGTGGTGCAGCATCTTGGTTTGGATTGCCAAATCTGGATCTCTATATTATAGCTTTATAGAATGTGACAGAGGTGTAGTATAGAGGAAAGCTGAGAATTCTCCAATACATGTGTGCAAGCACCTGTGAATTGCAACAAATTGATTTACTGTCGCTCATGAAGATGATGCTCATTTTAATGACTACTCTGGAATTTACTCCATTTTAGCTGAATGTGAGATCTAATTGTTGAGCATCCTGTCAGGTCTCCTCTCTGGGTGAGCAGCGTGATGAGCTGAAACACACATTTGCATGTTTCTCCATCTCTTCCTCTCCTGTCTCTTGAAGGAGCCTCGGGAGCTGGTCTTGTTTTTTACGATGATACCTTGGCAGGAGAACAGCACTGTTTTTACTTGATTCACATCATTAGTTATTGAGTTCAGTGACCTATGTAGGATCTTGCATTATAAGTTGAAAGATGATGAAAAACCCTGCTGTTTTATGGTGTTATTTGGTGCTGAGCTTGTTTTTGTTTAGCCAAACAAATGTTGGAACCAATGTGGTGATTTTGCCCTCATTTGGTTCCCGCTGCTGCCATTTTATTCCATCTTAATTCGTCTTGAACCTATGAACTCATGTACTGGAGCTTTGGGTATACCTTTGTCTCTATTTTATGAATAATGATGGTAAATTAAAATGAAATGCTCAAATCTCATATGTGATTTAATGAGGTAGCAGCATCAGAACAAATGACTAAAAGAAGCTTCACAATCTGCTAATGAAGGCTGGTTTTGTTCTGGACACTGCTCTGGAAACTATGAAGATTTTTTCCAAATGAAAAATATTACTGACAATCCTCTTCATGAGACTGTTATACAGTGTGTCAGTCAGAGGCTTCTTCAGAACCGCTGTAACATTGGATGCTACAGGAAAGCCTTGCTGCTGCCCACAGACATGAGAATCTACAAAAATTCTAAGAAAATTCAATAACATGACTTACAGCAACATTTAATTTCCCCTTTGGAATTAATAAAGTATTTATATATGTGTTGAATTAAATTGTATATCATTAATTTATATTACACTTAGTTGATTGTGATTCTGATGCCTGTTTGGACTAGTTAGCTCTTGTCTAGTTTGAAAAAATGACCCCGGATTGCACAGAAGTAACTCCTGTTGGTAGATTTAAGTTATTCAAGTCACACGACTGCATTTCAGTTCAGCAGTCTGTTAGCAAACAGAAACAAAAGACTGGCATTAAAAAGGTGAACAAAACGTCCCACAGTCAGGTAACAATTAACATTTAGTGAGCAAGAAATATCCTGTGGCTGACGGCTCCAATGTGTCCCACAAAGCTGGATACAAAAAATACTTAAATTGCAAAAGTACAAAATGTCCAGCACTTAGTGTTTGTTCAACTGTAAAATGTAATTTTTAATACATAAATTCAATAATTTATTGATGAGCTAAGTAAGTTGGATTCATTTTGAGTCAATAAACTTTATATGAGCTAAATGGCGGTTCCAAAAAAAAATTTTCAATTACATATTTACTCAAATACCAACATATGAAACACGGCTGTTGTGAAAAATGCCTTCACTTTGTGGTTCATTCATTAGAAAATGTAAATAACTGGTCTTATGTTTTGTCAAATACTAGGGGTACACCAGTTGAAATTTTCTTGCCCATTGCCAATTTTCAATTTTTAAAACGCCTGACCTGCCGATTCTGATTTTGGCCGACTCTAATTTCTTTTGTCTGGAATGTTGCTAACTCACCCACTGAGATGCTAACAGTTGGGTGACTATTGTTAACCTTTCTCACAGCAGAGCAATAAAGGACAGTGGTTGATTTTTAGACATTTGCTGATGTAGATAAGATCGGTGGAAAAGATCGGATCGGCTTCACGTGTAAGCATCGGCTGATCATTGATCTCCCAAAATTAAGGAAATCTGGGCCGACAAATTGGTTGGCCTGTGTATTATATATTTCACTTATGACGTACAGATGACGTTCAATTCTCACACATGTATTTCCCAATTTAAAAAAAAAAACCTGCAGGAGAAAAGCAGCTTCTCTTCAGCCTCTTATTGCCGTTTGGCCTTTCAGGTTCACAGTCCTAAAAACAGCTACTTAACCGTGGAGGAAGGGAAAAATAATAATAATTTGTTAGTTCTGCGGTGTCACAGCTGTCACCTCTTTGCCCTCAGCAGTCAGCCGGTGTCGACTTGGCGTTTGGGGGGTTGGGGGTTTGAATGACGCTTTCAGCTCTCTAATCTGGGGAGCAGAGAGGTGCTGCTATCGCTGACAGTGTGACTGACAGGCAGGCGGAGAGGACCCAGCTGTGATGGCTGCTGTCGGCTCAGTGGCAGCCTTATGATGAATTGCCTCTCCTGAATGATAGCGCTGTTACCGAGTGATGTTGACGCAGGATTGTTCTGTCACCGCCTCACCGACGACCGCAAAAATGAAAATATAAAATAAACAAGCAGAGAAATAAACCACTATGCAACTCGTGCCCCATCTCTTTTTTTTTACTTTATATTAATGTTGCCACGCCTCATACGTCTCCATAAGTAGCAATATGGAAGTAGAAGCTTATGGGGAGGAAATTCTCTTGTACGTTTACAAAGTTTTAAGTGACGTAAAGTAGTTGGGTTTTTTTTATGCAGCTGCACAATTAATTATCCTCATAGTAAGGGAAGATGAAAATTATTTGTAAATTGCAATATATTACATTTGTTCTGTGCCCTATTTCCTGATATTCACCTCCATTTCCTGTCTGCTTCCAGCTCAGATGACTACTATGAATATGGACACAGCGGGGAGTCATATGAGTCGTACGGTGAGTCGCAGATCTCCTTTTCCACTGCATATATGCATAACAAATATATATAGAGTGTCAATTGTCAGAACAATATCTCTTTTCATTTCCTCACTTGAGTCTGCTGGCTTTATCTCAGTTGCCATAGCACCTGGCTAATAGAGTGCTGTTTCAGACACATTCAGACTGAGCGTGTTTAAAAGTCATTTGTCACTAATCAGAACCTCTTCAGCTCATTTAGATAATTAGGTGGAAGCAGTGTTGCTCGAAATTAAAAACAATTACCAAGAGTGGAGGCTTAAGGTGCAGGAGTGTATATTTATAACTGCAGCGTTGTAAATATTGACTGACATTTCTTGCATCACTCCAGCATCTCTTTTGAGAATTGTTTTGGGGGTAAACATGTGAGATAAGGCCAAATCACTTCTCTTACCTGCAGAAGATTTCCGGGGGTTAAATGCTGATTTTTTTTTTTCTCAGCTCTGTAGAGAAAAACGTCAAAACAAAACAAAAATAGAGGATAACCTTTACATCATCCCTAATCCTTCTGCAGCTACAGGAGGAAATAAAGGAGCAGAGTTTACTGGTTTCTAGAAGGTCTTTATATTTATTTGCAAAACGATTTTTACAAATTGGGCTTTTTTTATATTTAGTCATGTTGGAGTATTTTCTTCTATGAGTACAAAAACTGAAAAGTGTGGGGTGTAGAAGTTTTATTTCCTAGTCAATGTGTTTGCAAAACTACTTCCACTTCGAATTCAACTTCAAGTGTTTATTTATGCTTTTGTATATATAGGTCTGTATCATTCTGGCAATTCTTAAAAAATGAAGATTTCACCTAATTTTCTGTGTAAAACAACTCCAGCTCAGTTCGATTGGATAGAGAGTGTTATTAAATTCAAGCCTGTCTGCTGATTTATTTCTGGTCTTTGACTGAACCACTTAAATACGTGGACATATTTTGGTCTCCGCCGTTCTGTTATGCAGTTCCTATAGAAAATATTCACCTCTTTGGATGTTTTACCCTTTTTATTATTTTTATCATGATTTTTTTTTTCCTTTTTTTTGACAAAAGAAAAAAAATGGTCAAAGTTAAGCTAATTTCTATCAACACAGTAGAAATTAGCTTCTACTAATTTCTACCAGCTGACCTAGAAATAGGTCAGCCGGTTTAGATGTGAGCAGGAGAATTTAAAGTTCTGTTCTGGATTTAACAATGAAGCGAAGCTAAAATAGGAAAAATTTGAGTGATGAGTATAGATCACTCAGTATAGATCACTCAGGTGATCTATACTCATAATGAGACAAGTAGCACCAACTGACTGGACCTCTGTTGAATTAAATCAGTCACTTTAAAGATGGAAAAAAATATCTTCTGTTAAATATTTTTATTGAACTGTCATTTCTGCAGCATTTGTGGCAGGCTATGTTGTGGTAAACCGGCTGTAGTTTAGCAGAGAACAAGTGTGACTCTGTGAACACAAGAGTGATTGGCAGAGCTAAGACCCGCCTCCTGGCTCTGATTGGTTTCTTCTGACTGAGCGATGTATTTATGTAGTTAGCAATGGGAGAAGGCAGGATTTAATTGTTTTCACAGATTATCTGTCTTATCTTGTCCCAATGTGATGATAATTTTAACAAATATGTAAAAAATAGTTTTTAATAAAAGCTGCATAATGTAGCTTTAATTACTATATGTGGATTCTGAATATTAAACTAATTTAACATGGCTTCAGGACAGTATTAACTTTTTGCGTGTTTGGTACACATTTTGGACGTTGACTGGTCGAACACAACTAAAGTGCCAGATTTGGCCTGTGGGGGGCCAAAGGCCAATATTTGTTTTATGTGGACAACTTTTGTCCCTTATTTTATGCAAAGCTGATTCTGCTTCAATGCCATTTACATTCCCCAATGTTCCCAGCCAAAAACATAAATATCACTTCATTACCGTGACGCCGGTTTCAACCTAATTTGCTGGACAAAATGAATACTTTAATGAACTTCTTCTTGCTTTTGATTTGGAACAATCAAATCAGAAGCGAGTTTGGACCAGCTGCACTTTCTGCAAAGTTCTGGCAGAGCTCAACCTCCCCGAGGCAGTGTTCAGCAAACCTATGTCAGCTTTCTGACATGATCGGTAAGATGCGGGCCAAGGTCAGATTTGCTGCCGACTGCATCCATATGACAGCGGAATTACATCGCTGTAACCGCGCAGCTGTGGAGCAGCAGGTCGATGCATCTTTTATGTTGTGCTGTACATCTGGCCTTAGTGTGAACTTGACTTGTTTTGGAAGCTGCTTGTAGTGAGTGCAGCCTAATTCTCTAATACTGCATTATAGCAACGCCGTGTTGACGTTCCGTCCTGATCCAGCTCTTAAACTGGATTATTGAAATGTATTATTCATGATATGGGATGCAAAAAAGACAAATGTTTCAATTAAACAGATGCCAAGGCGGAGGGATGCTTTCAGTGTCAGCAGGATTAGACAAAACCTACGTGGCTAAGTTTAATTTAAAAAAAATGGTAGGATGGTGGAAAATAATGCTGCATTGAATTATAGTGAAGTTTTTAATACATAGTTCCTTCCAAAAGTATTCATACCCCTTCAATTTTTTTTCTCATTACAACAAATTTTCAATACATGTTATTTAAACTTTATGTGACAGACCAACACAAAGCCACTCTTAGAATAAAATTGTCCCTCTCTGGGGGAAACCTGTCAGATTAGCAATCTGAAACATGTAGATCTACACTAAAATCAAAGCACAAACAACAAACGTAATTTACAGCACAAAGTCTACAAAGTTTGCACAGACCTGTTATAACAAATTTTGTTGTGCCAGAAGTTATTGCGATAAACAATAATTTTGCTGTTTTGAGAACATTTTAAAGTATGTAATGGTAAAGGCATGATAATGCAAGGACACATTCTCAAAGATCAATAAACCTTAAATTCCAGTAAAATTTTACACTGGAACTGGAAGACGTCTTAAAAATTAAAAAATAAAAATGAAACATCAAAAATAATTAATATAATAAATTCTTAAGTCTCTGTAAACAAAACTGTCCTTCAGTAAAGGTTGAGACCATAGTACCAGACTGAAAACTTCTAGTTTTTGGTATAGAGAAAAGAGAAAATGGATACATAATTTCTCCTTATTATGATGATGACTTTCTACTTACATCTAATGAATACACAATTAAAAATTAGGATATTACATGAGACCAATAAAAAACTATTTAAAAAAAACAGAAATGTGGGCTTCATAACAGTATGTTTAATACTTGCTTTAAGGTGAATTTTAAAAAGTGCTTTTAATGAGACTCTTAGGGACATACATACTAATTTATAAAATATAAATTTTGAATTTTATGTCCACCTACCAGTTACAATCTTCTTTATGTTAATTGTAACAGGACATGAATACATTAGAAAGGTGTTGTATATAGCAACAGAGCGTATGTATTTGGTTGTGTATTTGTTTAGCTGAGAAGCTGGAAGTGAACCTGGAGAGGACAGTGGAATTCACTTCCAACTTTACGGAATCTCCTTTAATTGGGTTGAGCTTCTGCTGGAGGTTTGTTGAAATTCGCCCTTTGTATGTTTGGCTGTAAGCCTGCTGACAAACAGAGTAATGACACCAAAAGCCGACCTCCACCTTAGCTCAGCGTTAGCCGGGTAAAACCGGCAGTGATCCATGACGCGTATTCGTTTTTGCTTTTCACGCGTTTGTTCCACGAACGTGCTTTCAGAGGCAAGTCAAACCCATTAAAACTTTCTAAACTTTTCTGACTGTGCCAGTGAAAGAAATAAGCACCCTCCACTTATTAGACTGATGCCGACCTGTGAACATGAAACGCTAATAATGATAATAATAATCATCATCATCATGCTGCGCGGGTTACACAGACAGGAAGGCAACAGCTCAGAGAAAGCAGATAAACAACACTGATGGGCTTTCTTGTTCTCAAAACACAAGGTTACCTTGGTGTGTTTCTTCAAAGTGAGTGTCAGTGGAAGGGTGACAGGTTTAATTAAGGGGTATTGGCTATGTGCTGGCAACAGAGAGCCTCCACACTGGGGGAAAAAAAGAAAAAGAGAGAGAACCAGCCTTTGTTAGCTCCAGCTCCGGGGAAGTCTCAGCACTGGCTGGAGATCAGACAAAGGGTGCCGTCAATAGCAGCACTTTCACATTGATACTAGCAGGGGGTGGCGAGCAAGACCTGATTTGAGCTAATGGTAATTGTGACCTTTTTCTCTGGGAGTCGCTAAACGGGCCCTTTTCAAGTAGCCATTTGATCCTCACATTCAATTAACCTGGATGGATTCTTCCAGGTGAAAGCTCTGACGGAGCGGGAGCGTTTTGTTTTTACAGGCAGATCCAAATTCCTGCTTCAACATCAGCAGAGGGAGAACATTTACTGAACAACAGGGAAAGTTTGGAAAAGTTTTTATCTGATTTAATTATTTAGTAGTGAGGAAAAATGTGACATTTGTCTTATTTCAAGTATATTACTAGAAAGTAGATGCTTGGTTAGATTGTGTTTTTTTGCATTGCACGGAATTTTTACATGGAAAAATATTTAGGAAGTATTTGCTGCGTCTGCATGTGTCGTTTCAATTAAAGTGTGGCGTCTCTAATCGCTCTCTGTCTTTTTATCCTGTGTTCTCCCCTGATCAGGTCAGGAAGAGTGGGCAAACAGTCGCGGCAAGGCTCCGTCGGCGCGGACGGCCAAGGGAGCGTACAGGGATCAGCCATACTCCAGATACTGAACTGTTTTTACGAGCCGCACCCCCCGATGCCTCATGGCGGTTTCAACCCAAGTAATGGATTTTTTTATGGACGCTCCCATCTTTTTAGAATTGAAAACCGAATCTGCGACGTAACAGACAAACAAAACTCTGAACTGAAAGTATTATAACTTGAAAATCATACTCTTGACTTGGAAAAGAAAAAAACCTTAAAGCAGTTTAGGTAAGCTATTCGCCCTCTCTGCAGTAGAATCGACAGAAAGTTAAGGCTAAAAAAAAAAAAAAGACTCCATAGTACATTAAGTTTCTCTCTCAGCTATGTGATTGTGAAGAATGTCATTGTATCAGGCTATTTTACTTGGTAATGATTAGTGAGCCACTGTAAGCTGTTGGATACAATGCTTCCACACAGCTGACAGTGCAACTTAATTTATCACCCTCTATTCTTTAGACCTCTGAAATGTTAGTAGATTAGTTTCTAGGAAAGTGCAGTACTGTAGATACTTTCTCCTGAAGGATAATTGGTGAACTTTGTGTCCCTTGTAAATTAAACATTTGCAAACTGAAAAAAAAGAAGAGATAAGTCATTCTGTATACACATTGTATTGCTGTTTCTTCCTCTTTTTTAATGTAAAATAACAGTCCAGTTGGTGTTAAAGGGCTTATAGAAGCATGGTGTGCAACTGCGGACGTTACCAGCTGTTTAAAGAAGCCTGTGTAGTTGTGATCATTGGTTTTGCCCCCAAACATCTCCTTAAGTCCATTCAGAAATAGCTGCGCCTGCTTTTTGTATGCTGATCCACCGTAGCTACCAAAAGCTTTGGGAGCTTTCAAATGTCTGCCTTTCTTTTTAGATGCTCCTGCTGAGCATTTGTGATGCTCCTCGTTTTTATGCTTTTAGAGAATATGAAACGTGATACATTGCTGGTAAAAAGTTTACATTCCCTCATCTTAGGCATAAATGTCCTAAATTATATCCAGGCTCAGATGGTTACAGATACTTCATGTAATTTGGTTACATTTAGATTTACAGGTGGTAAAGAACCTATAGATGTTCTGCCACGATTCTGCCTGAACTTGTTTCTGGCACATGAGGTAGTGGTACACTGGGGGCCCATATACACTGGCTGACCTTGTGACCTTTACTGCATGTCTTCTTCCCTTTCTCTCTCTGCCCATTTCCTGTTTGATTACTACAAGTAAAGGTCATTAGTGCCACCAAAAAAGAAAAGAAAAAACTTGATAGGTTTCTTGGGACTGACCTGGCTTTCAAGCACAGTCCGCAATTCTTGAATAGGGAAAAGTCAGGGACATGTTAGCCTGCTTTATCAGCTCCAAAATATGTTTTGATGTGTGTTTGGGTTCATTGACCTGCTGGAACATGATGTTGTGCAAGAAAAACACAGCATATATGGATTTTAGAGCAGCTGCTAGATTGTAAGATGTGTTTTCTTCACAAGGCACAAGAAAATTCTTCTTATCTCAGCTAATGTCAAAAACCTAATTACAGGACCTGACTCCTGACAACAGATATTGTCTATGTAGCAAACAAGAACAGTTCAGACTCTTTGTACAATATCTGATGTTCACAATACCAAGATCTGATTAGTAAACTGCAAAAAGGTTTGTGTAATTTCCTGACTTTTGGAGATTTGTTCTGCTGTGCTGATTGACTCTGTGAGGTTTGGTTCAGCAAAACACCCAATAGACTGGTAGATTTGTCTTGATTGGGGACCAAAGTTGCAACATTTGTTCCATTTTCAGCTGATGATATTTTTTCACACTGCTTTGTGTCAAACAATCCAAACCAATTGAAAAACCTGGTCCCCTCCTCACCTGTGGTGGTACTGCACCGAGAACCACTGAGGCAAACGACATGAAAAGCTCTGAAGAAGACACCGAGTACAACTGCTTTCTTCAAGAAATGTAAACAAAAATGGAGTGGCAGGAGATTTTAATGGTTGTAAGATTTCTATTTTTGTCTTTGGCGAAAGAACACAAACCATTTCTCCCCCAAGCGTTAGACTCACACATTTGCTTTGGTTGTATTTACCCAGAATGCCCTGTGTTATAGTCCTCTTCCTGCTTTTGAAGCAGTCTTTGGTTCACTTGGTATTCACATATGCATTCAAACTGAACAGAGACCCAGGTTTGTAGGAAGACCTGAGTTTGTTTGCTTTTTTGGTCCACATCAGAGTTCAATTACCCATTCCCACCTCCCCAAATGAACCCGACTTTCTGGGCAAACAAACTAGAATTCGATTAATGCAGATTAATCAGAGCTAGTTTGAATGCACCCTATATCTTAATAAGTAATGAACCAACAGCATGTCTAAGTTTTAACCACCTGAGCCAAGCAGCTCCCGTCAGATGGAAGAATGTTAATTTGGATGTCCAAGAACATTATGAAGCTAATAATGCAGTATAATGTGATGGAACCTTAATGTCCACAATGAAGGCAATTCTATCATGGACTTAGAAGAATCTCTTCACAGTTGGCCATATGGACAAGACAAAGGCTGTCTAGAGAAATGTTTCATGGTTAATAATAAGAGTCAATGTGATTCATTCAAAACAAAGAAAACTTCACAAACTGTTGTACAGACTATTGGAATAATGACGACTAAACACAACTGACAAGTTCTTCAGTTTCATCTTGGCTGCTACATGCTTGAAACCTGGTCATAGTTGGTTGTTGGAACAGGACAATAACCCAAACAGCTATTAAGCTTTGTATTGGCCCCAACCTTTGCCACATTGACGGATTTATGTAATGTGCTTAAAAGCCGGGGCAGGGCAGGGCAATGAGGGCAATCAGAATGAATTCAACCAATTTAGGCAGAATTATGCCAGAAGCTTGGTCACGAAACTGTGTAGTTTCTCTTCCACTTGCTATGACACATTTAACCAAATCTAATGGGAGTGTATGGACATAATTAAGCTTTTATGGGTAACTTTAATCACACGTGGATGAGGGAAATTTATATTTGTGCTCGCTCCCAATCCTTCTCAAAACTGAGTGAAGTTGCAATTATCCTCAGCAGGCAAAAGTAATCACAATTACGACATTCATGTACGTAATCGGTGTGTGTAAACCTTTGACCAGAACTTTACCGTTACCTTTCTCCACACTTGTTTTTGAGTTTCAATCTCATCATCCACCTTTCCACCTATCCTTCTGGAGATATGTTCAACTCTATGGATTGTGAGCTTATGTAAGCCCTTTAATAATTCTTTCTTTGTTGATGCTAATAAACATTTTGAAAGAAAACCTTTGTGTTGAGGAGAATAATTACACACTGCTAAATGCGCTTTATAATTTAAACTAAAACCAACGAAAACCCCTGATGTTTGAAACATTCGCACCACAGAAAAGCTCAAAATGAACTAAGCGGCTCTTTTACACCTTGATAACATTACAAGAGCTTAAAGCGTCACATTTTCCAGATTTTGAATTTAACACAAATATCAAGATGGCATGACCAGAAGTCCAAACAAACACAAAATGGCCGCTGGCGACCTTGCAGATGGTCTTGGTCATCTGATAACGTTTTTCAAACATTTTCATAGCGTCGTCTTCCACCGAGAGGATTTAAGCGATAACAACTCTTCAAACTCGTATTTGCTGATACGATTTGATGCGCCTGATCGCGTCACGCATCATCAGTAAACACACAATAACGTTTCTGAGTGTTTACTCCCCGACAGACACGGCTCATCTAAAGCCTGCCCGACTTGCCACGTTGGCTTCAGCGCAAAAAAAAAAAATGGAGGATTGGTGGGGTAGAGTTTTTTCTCTCTCTTTCTTGTTTTCCTGTTTTTGCTCTTCCTGCTCATGTGACCCTCTCCCAGTCGCTTTAAAGATCCTGCCTTTACCCCGCACGTTAAATTGAACCCCAGCTGACCTCCGCAGAGAGAGGATGGCAGTAGCTGTTTAAAAAGACCGCCGCCCCACAAGGTAAACACCCTAACCCAGTTTAACCTCACCCCCCTCAACATAGTTACTCATAAACAAATTCTAAACTTCAATGAAATGTTTTCCTGTAACTTTGAAGTTCGTCATCCAGCCACGAAGCTAGAATTAATTAGATTTCTGAAAAAAACAAAGCTAAAAAATGTTAAATAGCTTTAATATCTCAACAAACTGTGAAATCATTTTGTTCTAAGATTTTAATAAAACACGCATTTTTTTGTTAACTGGACTAAAAACATGGCTTGTGTTTTCTGATGTTGGCTGAAAACAATATTGCTCATGGTGTTTATTTTTTTCCTTCCAGGCTGAGGTCACAGCTGAACACCGCTGTCTGTCCAAACACGTTCCTACTGCCGAAGGTGCGTTGTTAGCTGCACTGTGCATCATGTGTGGGTTTGGGCTGGTATAAACTCTGGTGATATAAGACCTTTTAGCTAACATAGCCCAGTGTCTCTGTGTTACAGTATGAAAAGAAAAAAAATGAAATAAATCAAATTAATTACCCATTGGTAGAAGAAGGTTCTGTGAGCTTACTGTCCTCAATAGTTCCCTATTTGGTTACAGAGGTGTCCTATATTTCTAAGCAGTCAGGAGAAAAATTATTTTAAAAAACTGGATGTACCAATCACTTTTTTCACTTTCGATACTGATATCTGAGGTTTAGTATCAGCCGATATAGATCCGATACAGAAAACAGTTGAATTGATTTAAAATGCTTTATTTTTGAACACAGTCATAAATGTACGAAATGATAAATGCTTTTAGTAACTCAGCACCAGTACAGCATAAACACACCAATAGCTTCACAAGCTTGGTCAGACATGCAAAAACAACTTTCATTTGTTCAGTCTGTGCAATTAGTAGTAGAACAGCCAACTTAAAATAAGTAAAATTGAAACTAAAGACAATAGGTTGACTACTTTGGTTAATGGTGTAAAAAATAAACTGCAACAAACTTCTTTCAAATGATTCAGAAAGTGCTACTAGGAATCCTAAATATAATGTAAAATAAATAATAAATCTTTACGTAACTCAGAGCACAAAGTTTAGAATTAGACTGAATGGACATTGTCACCAATACGTGATCGAGAATTTTTTTTAAATATCAGGACTGATACAGATATCAATATCAGATCGGTGCATCGCTAAAGAAAAAAAACCTGATATGATGATCACCTCCATGGGATGCAGTGTCATATTAGCAGATAATAAACCTTTACACATTCACATAATGTTGGATGAGCTGAACATCGTCCATAGCTGCAGTCGACAGCCTCATGCATTGTAACTTTAGAGCAGAGATATGAACATGGTTTGACTGAGAAAGTAGCAACAAACTGAGCGAGCATCTCATCTGCAGACAGTTAATATTCAGAAACACACTGATGTATCATAACATATTTAGTCTGAATTGATTTCAATTCTACAAATTTTAACATAGAAATGACATCTGTTCTTTGTACATGTAAGCTTTTATTGATACTAACTTTGATGGACCTCAATTCAAAATATCCAAACTGTCCCTTATAGACCTACTATGGAGAAAATCGAGGCAGTTCTTTGGAATTTAAACAGGATGCACATCGGAGTGAGTCTACGGACATTTTGTTCCTGTGCACTTCATGTTAACTTCTTTTGATGATGTACTGGAAGTTAAATTGGTGTGAAATGAAGGCAAAAAAAATAATGTTTTGATCTTCAAAGTAAGACTCCTTTAAAAGTTTCAGAGATGAAATGAGCTATAACTTCAACTGTCACCTAGAGATTTAATATAAACTATATGGAGTTTAATCAAGGAAATAAGGGAGGATTTTTTTTTTCCATAAACAGTTTAAAGTATGTTTGTAAAACATCACAGATAAGGATCTAATACAGTGATATATTCCATTTAGCAACCTTAAGAGTGCTAAATACAACAAATAAAATATTAATGTGACTTTGAGGCGACCTGGCATTTTCCAAATTGATGTTTAAAGCTTAGAAATATTTTCCCACAACTTTTGAAATCTTTCCGAAGCTCAACCTTCATCCCCCCTCCTCCCCCCCCCCCCCCCCCCTCCCCCACCGTAGCTTTCCACAATGTCCTCAGGGGGATTCTGGACTCTCTGCCTCTTTGTGCAAATGCAATTACTGTGTGAGAACATTCTGTGTTATCTGAACCACAACAGGGTCTCCAACTTCTTTACATTGTGAAGATGACACCCTCCGCTTACATTAAGTGAAGAAATGCAATGCCTGACTGATTGCATTAGCTAAAAACATGAACAAAAATGTCTCACAACGTTCTCTCTCTTTGTTTTGTCTTTGTCTTACAGGATTAAGAACAACGGACGCGTCTTTCTAGAAGCATTGTCCGATCGAATCGGCGTCCTAATCCACAGAAGATCTTTGCTTGACCAACATTTTTTTGTTGTTTTTTTTGTTTGTTTTATTTTTTAAACATTTATAAAGTGGACGGTGGTCATTACTTCATGGCTTCAAAGAAAGATGGAGAGCGACTTGTTTGGAGACACAGACAACAGGGTTGGAAGCTACATCACATGAATCACACCTCTTCGTTCTCTGGAGAAAGGAGCAAAAAAAAGCTGTGAATGGACTTCAGCGTCCTCCGGGAGTCAGAGAAGAAAAATTCTTTCAGAGCATCATTGACTCTGCGTAACTTCTTCACACACGCAGAACTGTTCTGGATCGACTGCGAGCCTGAACCCGTCTCTCCTGTTTGCGGTAGAGAAGATGTGTGAACCTTTTATGGTAGACGTTAACTGTTGCCTGCCTGGATGGATGAGTTCATGAATAATGCAGCATGCCAAGGGAGGAGCGTCGTCAACCTAAAGGGATTTTCTGTTTTTGTCTCATTGTTGTCAATAATTTCAATCCGGTGTGCCCAAATGAATTAACAGCTCAAAAAGTGCCTTTCTGTGACAGTTTTAGACATTTTTGAGCTAAAGTTCAGCTGCCAGACTAGCTAACTGTTTTCTTTTCTACTGAGTGTCACCACGATGTTGGAGATTCCTTCCCGTCCTCACAGAAGACGGCGCCCCGTTCCAGACGCATCGCTTAATCACGCTCCACTTCGGTGGATATTCCAATTCTGAAATAGCTTTTCCGCCGATACAGAGAGAGCTCTGTAAGTCCAGACGGACTCATCCCTATTCCACACACTTGTAAGTTCTCAAAGGCAGACAATAGTTTTCCATTAGAGGAAGCGATTGTCGGCGGAGCCCCGGGCGCAGCCTCAGACAATAACACGGCGACCCAAAGCTCACATGTCGGCCTGCCGGAGTCAACTCTCATCTCCTCCAGGGGCTGATTCCCACTCTGAAGTGGCTTAAAGACACAGGCTTATCTGAAGTAACTTGTCCGAGTTAATAGAGAAAGAACAGCTTATTTGATTAAGAATGCATACAAAGGAGGATGTAGTGATCTGTGGCTAGGAGACGAGTCAATTTCAGCTCCAGAGTACAAATCAATGTGTCTCTAACAGACCATAAGACTGCTTAGCTCAGCATTGAAATTAGACTGAGGTAAAATGCTAAAGCAGTGGTGAACTTGATGAATAAGGGACAACTTTTGCTGAAGATGTTACACTGCCCTGTTGTGATGGTGTTTGCTTGTTTTCTTTACAGTTGTGAGTCAGATATGAACTCATCTTTACTTCCCCATTGCCACATGAAGTAAGATGTTTATAAGGGCCATCTTCAGCTGGTATAATTGCTGAATAACAATTAATCTGACTCGCTTTAACAGATACATAATCCTCCAGTTGCTAGGTTCCATTAGGTTCCTCTACTGCAGGATTTCATTTTGGGCCATATCTAGATCACAAATAACTTCAAATTATTGAAAAATGTACTGATAAAACCACATAAAAGCAAACTGTTCAACCATTAAAGTGGTAGTGTTATCTATTTTCCAGGCATATAATGCCATTTTATAGCACAATCAAATAATGTTAACGTCAGTTTTTATAAATATGCTTTATGTATCAAAAATTACTTAAAAGAAATTTAACTTTGTATTTCAATGCCTTGAAGTTGGGCCTCTGTCTCTTTAAGAAACTTGTGGTCTTTCTGAAACTCCACCCCAACAGGAAGTCAGTGACACCTGAAAAGCTGGACTGGTCAGGCTGAAAGGTCTTTATTGTGTTCATCACAGAGCCAGCCTGGGGGAAGAAACTGTCCCTGTGGCTGCTAGTTTTTGCAAATAGTGCCAAAATGAAGGTTAAAGTTTAAACAGTTTGTGTCCAGGATGTGTGGGCTCTGTAGGTATTTAAGCTTCCTTTCTCCTGACCTTAGACTTGTACAACAGGAAAGGTCAGCCCTGATTCCAGAGATATAAATACCTAATTATCTATCATTATTTTATCGGCTACATTTAAGTTTGTGTACACATGAAAAATAATCATGTATAATAATATTGTGCTGTATTAGCCTCTGAAGCTGTAACTTATATGACATCATTCCCCAAACAACATGTTCCAGTTGTTGCCAGGCTCACTTTTATAAACAATAGGAAATTACATTTTTATTCATGTTTTAAACACAAATGGAAAATGCTGATTGGGGATGTAACAAGACTCATGATATTAAAACATGACAGTATTTCTCGTCGAGGTAAATGCTATCTTGTTAGCAATAACCATTCGCCTGATGTTTTAGTAGAAGTTGCCCAAACTACTCTGAAATCATTTGCTTGGCAGCATTTTAGGTTCCCAGTAGGAACGATTAATGGGAACAGACAGACAAACAAGACATGAACAATATATTAGTGGCACAAGTTGTTCAGACGCTGAAGGAAGCAGAAAGCAACACCGTAACAGCCAATGGTGGGACATCTAGCAGTACATGGAGATACGTCACGATCACAGAGAACATTGTCAGTAGTAACTGGTAAATGTTGTTCTGAAAACCATGCCGTACAAGTTCTGAAGAGATAAAAATAAATCATAAAAAGACAGACATCTTGTTCTGTCTTGTTCTCTTGAACTCAATATCGTGTCTTGTCTTGTGAGTTTTAGGTATCGTTACACCTCTAATGTTCGTAGATAAATGTAATACTAAACTTATAGGTGTAGCCAATAGACCCAAACCATCAGAAATACAAAAAAACATTTCATTTTTGGCACTTTCAGCCACAGAGTGCATTAAACGCATGGCGGCCATATTTGATTTATGATCAAATGTTCACGTTTTTCTGACATGAACATTTTAAAGGTCCTACTTTCATGGGGAAATAAAATTTCCTTAAAAGTGCCAATTTTTCTGTTTTTTGTTGTAAAAGTACATCATTATGTCATAAAGATAGAAAGTTGAGGTTCATCCAGGTTAACACCTCTCAAATCACACACACTCTCAAATCCATGGCAACAAACAAGATTGTGTGGGTGCACATTAATGCATGATTATTACATTAATTCATTTAGTAATATTATTTTTTTGTTTCCAGATCATTATTAATGTGTACAGGGAGAGACTGCAAGTCGAAGTGGATAAGACAAAAAAACAAACCACTGCTGTATTTTAATTCTTTGACTTTTCCTTTGAGTCAGGCTCTAAAGCAGACACCTCCTGCTTTTTGGGCCGTAATTAACCAGAAATCTGTTCATCAGGCTGAGATTCAAACATGGGTAATCGATGGTGAATCCTTGTTGAAAGCCGGTGCTAACGTGAGCACAGGTCAGCCTGCGCCACCTCCAAAGTGGCTGCTGAGATTGAGAGGGATCGATCACTACGGGACTTCTAGTCAACAGGCCCGATCAATGGCAGCAGCACAGAACACAGATATCTGTCCAGCTCATATTTGATACCATTGAACAATTCCTGATTTTTCTGGGAAATTGATTTTTTTTTCTCCACAGCTCAAATCAAAAAAGTGCAGAAAATGAATATAAATGTATCAGAATAGAGACGTTATTACAATAAAACTGTATGCCAAGTCTATGATTAGATATCTCTGAACCGTTCATATAATGTGTTGTCTGAGCTTTGAAAATACATTTTTGCAGTAATAAAGTTTCCATGCCCGCTGATTAAAAAGTAACATTGTTCTGATAACGGTGTGTCACAATGGGGAGCAAATAATAATAATAATAATAAACATTTTTCCTGTGTATTGAATTATTGGGCTCTGACACTTCTTAACAAAGTCTGCACTAAATATAACGGCAGTCGATGTGTTTTCCTTCACTTCAAACCCCCTCAGCTGCATTGATATTATTTACCTTGATACGCCCTTGGAATAATAGTTGCAGATCAAATGAGTTTGCGTAGCTGAAGCTGCCTCCGTCTCCAACCTTTTAAATATTGCATGTTCTCCCTCCGCCCGCCGCCGCAGTCTTGGATGCGGTTCTCTCCTCATGTAAATGCTGCCGTTTCTTTACGTCTTCGGGCTTTTCTTCTTCTCTCTCTGCTTCCATCCTCCAGGCCGTTCCGCTTTGATGTTTTTTTTTTCCGTCGGCCGTGTGAAATTCAAGATTAAAGTCCGTCTGTCGGAGCCCCCGCCGCCGATACGTACGCAGATATAAACAAAAACAGACACAAAAAGTGTTGTTTTGTTTTTGCTAGAGAAAGCAGTTAGGACTGACTTAGAAATTAAGGATTTATTTACATTTTGAAGCCGCTGGATAACTTGATTTCACCTGTTTCGGCTCTTTAACGGCTCGGGAAACGGCACGGCTTCAGTCGGCTTTTGTTCTCCAGCTCTTAAACACTGTAAACAGACCTCTGGGCTCGTAAAGGCTTACCTTCGGATTGTAGATCTCAAGTGGGGGTATAACTTGCTATATTCTTGTGCTGAAGCTTCTCTGAGGCTCAATAAGCACTTACGAGCCGAGTTGATGTTCTGATGTGTTAAGAAGAAAAGCTGGGTACAGTTTGCTCTTTATTCCAGTCATAAAAGCAGAGTTGTAGGGCTTTCTGTGAAACAGAGCCAGTCGGCTTTACATCCCACCACAGAAGGTGTGCACATTAAAAAACTCACCAGAATTGTTAACCATGATTTTGAACTGGTATGTGGGAATTTCTTCTGGTCGACTTTTAGCCATCATTTACCTTTAAATTTAAGCACCAGGTCCAGACATTTTTTATAAACAATATTTTTCTCAGTATTTCTAAATAGGAATAGCTATGCTGATACAGAAAGGCTTTGCATAGATACGACATGGTGATAGCTTCAAGTCCAGCTGCATTTAAATTCAAAGAAAGAAGATAGACAGCATGGCCAAAGTAGTTCTAGGCAATGATTGTCCAAAAACAGCTGTAGCTTGATTCTCTTTACACTTGCTTAACTTCTTCATCTTACAATGACATTTATTGGAAACAGAATCAGGAATAAATGAATCAAGTGTGAAATATAGGATAAAAAAATGCCCTACAGTTGGTGTTGGCTTGTCCTAAATGGGCCTATAACCTTTTGAATCTGTTTTAAAAAATATCTCCTGATATCCAGTTGGCATGTAAACACATTAACAGATTTCCTTTAAAAATATAAATTCATTTGCCAGATATTCTGACTGCATGTGGACACAAGGTGGAAATTCAAAAGAAAAATCTTAGTTTGGAACAGATCTTAGTGTGGACATGAGCAAATTAAAGAACTGCCCATTTTTTAGTAAATATAAAAGCTCTAATTTTGATTGAGATTCTTTTATTGATGTTAGAAGATTAGCGATATGTGAACACACGGACAAATCTGTTGGCGCTCTCTACTTTCAGCACACTGCCATCCTCAAATCAAGAACAAGAAAGTGTGAAGACTGCTGTCGTCCTACTGCTACAGTAATGTGCTTTGGCCGAATAAGGCTGAGAGCTTTTGGCCAACATACACGAGGTAGATTTGGTTGGAAACAAACTAAAGATATCTGAGAAAAACACCTCATGTTGGCTTTTAAGCAGGGTATGAACCTGAGCAGGCTAAAGAGAAGAGAGAATAAAAGCAGGAGCAGTGAATTACATGAAACACTCCAACTAACAACCCAGAGCCTACCTATTACTGCCACTTACAATATCAACATAATGACACAGTTTGAATGGACCGGCCTTAGTGACTTGTTGTTGTGCCCAGTAGTAGCTCAGCGTAGGCGCACAGCCTCAGTTCAATGTTAAAAGGTGATAAATGGTCAGAACAGTAGGTTTAATGCTGGCCAAGGAGCTGAAGAGGGTTGGCAGATCTCCGATCCCAATAAGGAGCAGCTCATATCGGATGAGGAGAGCATCGTCCAACCAGCACTGAATACTCCCCTCAGAACGCAGGACGTTTACGATTTAGCCTGCGAGCTCCACTAAATCTACAACTGTTACAGTTAACAAGGAGCGCTGAGGAAATTGGGACTTTTGTTGTAAATTGCTACATTTAAAAGGTCAGTCAAAGGCCATGGATAATGTCCGCATTAACAAATCCCTCCTTCCTGCAGCACAGAGGAAACGTTTTATGGTTGGGGGCTGTTGGGATACTCTAGTTTGAGGGAAGCTGTGCTAGCAGTCATTGCTCCTGGATATCTCACCATCTAATTACAAGCTAGCATAAATTATAAGCTATGCATGCACACACCCATTTAGACTAGATTACCCTAATTTACATAATGTTTAATTCAGAAATCTAGCTGCAGAATGGGGTAAAAAAAAAAAAACATCTACAGTAGATAGTAAGAACATGCAACTTTTCTGAGAAAGACCCCAGCTGAGAGAGCCAATGGAACTCTGGCTGTGAGGCAACAAAGGTCAGTAAAATCACCTTTTCACAGCAATTACAGCAGCAATTCTTCGTGAGTAATGTATGTACATACCAACTTTGCACATTTTTGCCAATCTTAGCTCAACTTCAGTCAGATTAGCAGGAGAGCATAAATGAACAAAACATTTTTAAGTCTTGCCCCCCACTGGGTCATTCTAACCCATGAATATGCTTTGATTTACATGAACCATTCCATTGAAACTCTGATTGCATGGTTGGACCAGCTTGTCCTTCTGAAAGGTGAACCTCAACGTCACTCAAGTTTTGATTGGTTTTCTTCGGGGTTTGTTCTGTATTTACCTCCTTCTTTCAACTCCAATGGGAAGAAATCATCAGCACGCCAAACTTAGCATGAAAACTATTATTTTTCCCCCATGTTCCTGTAACTGCACAGTTATTACTCTGTGTTGGTCAATATGATAACGGGGGTCAAATAGGACAGAATTGGGCCTTCCAACAAAATCAAATTATGGTCAAGGTTTTAATTTTTTTTTTTCAAAATAGGTCTGTTTGTGAATAAAAATGTAGGCTTGGTAATTTAGCATACAATTATTTTTTTAATTTTGTTATCTGCCATTGTAGTAGTAAGAAAACAAGACCTTGTATAAAAAAATAAAAAAAATACATTTTTCAAAAGATGTTAGTTTTAAAACAATATATTTTTGTGAAACTATGCAGAGCTTTTCCCAACAGAGCGATCTGTGAGTTAAATCTCTGAGGATCTGGTGGGATGAGGAGAAGTGCCGACCTGTTTCTTTTCTCTGTGCGGTCAGCCGTTTCTGCTGATTGGAGCGGCGGGTTCTGATTCTGTCTCAGGATTTGGGTTGATCCCCCTGACGCCCAGCTGAACACGCCTCGGTTTTAACGTTTCATCATCTCATCTTATACTGATTTAACCATCAGTGCTGCTCTCCTAGCTGGACCTCCTGACCTCTGGAGGTCGCCTTCTTTTTTTCAGTGATGGCAAAAGGTTTAACGTCCCTGCTGTCCTCCAACCCCTGAGACCTGTTTCATTTTCCTTGTTATTTCTGCTCAGACTGATAATGCTGACTAGATGATAAATTAAAACATAAAATAATGCAGCTTGTACATACTTTGACCTAAAAAAAATCTGTCCAGTCAGATACAGTTTTGTTCCCCCAACAACACACCTGACCTACATTTCGGACCTTGACTGCTGCCCGGTGCTAAAACTAGCAGTGCTGCTTTGTGGCAAGGAGGTTGTGGGTTCAATCCCAACCTGGAGATTTCTGTGGTTTCTGCATGTCTGGCTTCGTTGGGTACTCCAGCTTCCTACTGGCTAAATTGCCCTGAGGAATGAATTAAACTTTGGATGAAGTTTCTTTATAAGTCTTGGGCCGCGCCGCTCTAACAAATCTAAAGTAACTTTAATCACCATGGTTTCTATGGGAACGTGTTACAACAAACCTGCACGTTTCTTTGGGATTTTATGTGCCAGACCCACAGAACGTAAGCTTGAATCTATTTTTTTAAATTATAAAACCTATATCAGTAATTATGAATGTTGTCACATATTGAAATATTACCAAGTTGAATACATTAGAATGTGTTGCAATTCGGCTAATTTGTCAGATTATAAATGCCATGAATGTAACAACTTTTAAGCGGGTAATCACACTTACTTTTCATTAAACCCGTATTACTGAATCATTACGTACTGGTCTGATGTAATATTTAATGTTAGGTCTAAGCAGAAAATTATCATAATTCATTCTTTAAATGTTCATGAGCAAAGGTTTACCACTGTGTCACTTTTAGATCGGAGTTGTTTTAAAATGGTTGAAGTTCATTTTGTTCTCTGTTGGACAAGCTAATGGTTAGCCGCAAACGAAGAGTGTACCACTGCAGGTGAAATATAAACTTATTATATTCTGATAACACAACCTCATTCAAATACCTCACACTGTCTCTTTAAGAACACACTACAGGGTGATCTGGGTTACCTTGGTAAAACACGCCAGCCAGATTTCACTGCAGATGTCTTTCACTCCCAGGATTCTGTTAAATTCTGACATCAGCAGTCATAAAAATGCTGATATTAGCTGAGGGTTAACACATAGCGTCAGCAGGTCACTTTTCATTCACAATTTCACACTCACCTGATGGCAGAAACATGAACACATGTGAACGAGAGTAGCTAGTGAGAACTTGGTGTCGGGGCAGCTAATGTAAAAAAAACGCTGACTGAAGAATCAGATAATGAACCTGAGATTTTATGCCTGCTTAGTTCCTCCTTTAAAATGATCTTGCAGTTGATTAAAAGGATGCAGTACAAATAAACTCATTATAGATAATGAGATTCGTACAGGTCAGATTTCGGCCAAAACCAAAGCGGTCATTCAGTTTTAGTTTTAATTAAAAGTTCCAGTTTAAGGAGAACCGTCCGGCCGGCGCGGCCCCCGTCCGTGGGAGTGAGGAAGTGATATTAATCAGCCTCCACCTGGAAACAACACTCTGATGTTAATTTGTCACAAAGCTTTGTACACACGCGTCCCTCGGGGAAACGGTACCAGGCCCCCCCGCCCCCACCGCGCTGCGCTCTGCAGCCGTCACCGTTTAATAAATCACTCAGGGAAAAAAAAAAACTGAACAATCACATCTCCAGGGTAACCTGAGACAAGAAATCTTCCTCCAGAGTTCCAGCGAGGGTCACGCTCAAACACCATCCTGTGAAATTAGCTTCTTTTTTTGTTTTTACCCAAACATTATTCACGCCGAACAAAAATAGTTTTTTTCCACAGTGACGTCCCTTAACAATACACCAGGGTTCAGACTCCACACTTAGTTTCTCCAGGTACAACTCCCTTGTAATTTTACTCGTTTTGTTTTGTTTCTCGGATGCTTTGACAGCTCGGGGAATTAAGCCACAATTTTCCCCAACACCGTAGGCCTTTTCACTTCAAACAAGTCCGAACAACAAGAGGTACAATTTAACCACATCGCTACGAAAAAAGAAAATCCGGCTTGCAAATGATACAAAGTGTCAATAAAGTGGGTCTGCCATGGTTTTTAAATTGGAGCGGTGATTTCACCGAGCAAAAAACAACTCTCTCTCTCTGAGGCAGTTCTAGAACCTTCTGTCTGCCTGTCTCCGTCCAGTCAAATCAACGAAAAGGGAAAAAAAAGAAAAGAAAACCATTTGACTGTTTCATAAAGGCGATGTTTGTGTCGGGGCCAGCTCCGTGTCATGGTGGCAATCTGTGTAACATTTTCAACATGGCAGTGGTCAGAGCTCAGCGCTGTCACATAAAGGCTAAGCAGGAAACAAGATGGACGTTCTCACCTTCCTGGAATAAATATGTCAAATGATAAAACAGGAAATGTCAGACAACCATTCATTTTTGTGACATTTATAATGTTTATTTAAATGTTTTGGGATAGAAAGGACATATTCAGTGCAGAACATACACAGTCGGACTGTTGGTATTCACGGACATTTGGTACCACAGCTGCCGATTTTAATTGTTATACCTCTATATACGGCAATACACACAATGGAATCCATATTAGCACTACTGCAGAAGCTAATATGTTCTATACAAACATCTGTGTATAGGTGAATTTTCTACAAATAATTTGGGGTTAAGTTTTACAAAGAAATCTGAAAAGGTGCGAGTTCACTACGGTAAGGATGCATTCACACCAACCCTGTTTAATCCGCTTTAATGGAACTCTGGTTCGTTTGCCTAGAAAGTTTTTTATTGGGGAAGTGTGAATTCACAATCAAACTCCGATGCAGATCAAAAAACCAAACTCTTATCTGCCTAAAAATGTAAGTCTGGGTTTGGTTGAAGTTGACTCTGGTGCGATTCAAATGTATATGTGGATGGTAAACAGACCACAGACAACTCCAAAAGCAGAAAGTGGACTATAGCGCAGGGCATTCTGGGTCAATGTGACCAGAACAAAGACATGACTACAGAGCTTGTGGTCCTTTACCAAAGACTAAAGAAAAATCCTACAACTGCTAAAATCTGACGCTACTTTATGTTTGTTTTTATTCTGAGGAGAAGGAATTTCCACTCAGCGTGTTTTTCAGAGGTTTTTATTTCGCTTCCTTCACTGGTTCTTCGTGCAGTGCCCCCACTGGTGAGGAGGTGAACACGTTTTTCAAAGGGACATTTGTTTTAAATAAAATAAAAACCAATTATTTCAAATCTAATTTATAGTATGTATAGAATTACATCTCAGAATTGCCTCCAAAGCTTCTAGCATGTCTGCAAAATATGAACTACAGTATCAAACATTACAAAATCTGTTTCTGGAATATTCTATTAATTAAATGTATTCACTAAGACGAGAAAAAATAGTGGAGAATGTAGTCAGAGAAATCTGATCGGTAATATTCTCCACTTGAACTCCAGCAGTAAAGTTCTAAGCTCTGAAATCATCTTCTGAATAGTTTACTGCTTTTCAGTGGAGAAAAACAGACAGCCGAACACTAACTTTAAAAAAGGAGAGGAGAGAAAGAAAAACAAACTGAACTATGTTCCTTTATTCTTTGATATCAGCGGCTGTAGCCTGAAACTGGTTGGGAGCCAGTCGACGAGTGTTGAAGACGGCATGTCTGACTGAAGGCGCTTTCTGGGAGAGGCGGTTGTGTAAAGCGTAACCCCGGAGGAGACGGGAGATCTGGCAATTGTATGATCTCGGAGTGAAGCGGGCTGAGTTCTGCTCCGCGGGGGTCAGACTTAATTCAAACACATCTATCACGGAACGGAGAGGAAAATCAAATGAGAAAACATGTAAATTTATCAGGGGGAGGAACTCAGAACAAGTCTTCCTCTCATTCTCCTCCATAGCCTTTCATCAGGAGACGTAGATGCTTTTTTCCTCTTCATTTTCTCTTATAATGTTTTGGTCAATCAAAGAGGTCACCACTTTAAACATCATGACCCCCCGAGCACAACATGTCTTCTCTCTCAACCTCATCACCTGTAAACTGCTTTGTCTGTCAGGATGATGCCTCCATCCTTCTCAAACTAAGGAATTGCTCCACAAGTTGCACCTTTTTCCCAGTAATCTTTTCTCTAGCAGGAAGGTTCCTGTGCTTCGTGATCCCTACGAAATTGGATTCCACAAAAATGCAATTACTATTAATGCCAAAGAAACAATTGACTTCCCTCACATCTAATTATATATCACAAAAAGAGCAAAATTGCTGACGAACAAAGCGTTGGGAAGATTGACGGGGGATCGGACCCATAGAGAGTCTATCCAAAGAGGTTTGCGTCCGAGCTGAATAAGAGCCGGTCGACGGAATTTGATTGGACCGCTACCGTCCGTCGGTAATGAGAGCTTTGTCCTCTTCCCCATGTATGGAAAGTGGGCTTTAGAGCAGATCAAGTTCAATTCCCTCATCTTCTGTCAGACAAAAGGAAAATGAGCAAAGAGGATGGCCGAGGGTTTGAAAACACCAATTAAGAGAAGTCAAAGTGATCCGATTCAAGGTTTGTTAGTGGCGGTGGGGTTCTGCTGGTGGGTGCTCACCACTGATAGATAGGATTGACTATGTCGCAAATTAATATGCGACATCACGTCGCATATTGATTTGCATTGAGTCAGGAGTATTTATGGTCAGGAAAATAACGCAAAGAATCTGACAAAGGAACACAGTGATTTACTGTTAATCCACCGAATCGACGCCTAAGGCGGGAACTCCGACGCCAACGCCAGGTGTTTGGCAAAGCCCCCCTCCCCTCCCCTCCCCTCCCCGCTGCAGACTGGCCTACTGGTTAATCACTACAGGACTCCAGCAGAAATGCGCCGTCAGACGGAAAGCGCTCTGCCAGGACAAACTCAGGAATAACAATGAAGCTTTCTCAGCATGTCGGCTCTGCTTTTAACCTTCGTCGCTGAAATGTTTTGCGATGCCATTTGGCTGCCTTTAGTGCTGTCCTGCATCACTGAGTGAGTGCTTGATAATGCCAGTCGGGTTGGGGGTGGCAGGGAGTTGGGGGGGGGGACGTGGCAGGTGTGTGTGCAGGTTGTGTGTGAGCGACGGGGGCGGGTTATGCTCGGACGGCAGCCACACAGCCAGAGCTCCAGGCCAAGCAATTACAGAGCGGTTCTGTATTGATCGGAAACCTCTCGGACACATTATGACCGTCTCGTCTGGCCTCAAAACTCCAACCACGTTCCGCCTCTTTGACTCGCACTGTTTCTAACCTGACCTCGGAGCTGACTTTAGAAAGCATTAGCATGAGTCCTGAAGGGGCTGCCGGAGAGGCAGGTTGGTATCAGGCTGCCTATATTTGGTGGCGGAGCGACGAGGCCACAAGCTGTCCCTACCAGGATGCTTTCACACTGGATAATTGACAGCACAGATTCCCACTCCTTCGCACTGCCAGACTGCTGGCCATAATTCAACTCGGGACATGCTCATTAACATAGGTTGGGAAGGTGCTGTCAGCCAAGTGCCCTGCCATCATGGACATGATGTTATATATACTGTGAGAAGCATAAACTGTATTTTCAGTCGGTGCGCCATAAATGAGCTGTCCAATGACGAGTTAAACAGCCAGAAGCACTTGAAGCCTCTAATTAGACCACTGCATGCTTCCTGTAATTATCTGTTGCTTAAAAGATCAGCTTTATGACACAAAGTTATAATATCCATATTTTTGTCAATGGTTTTCGCTGTGCTCGTTTTGAAGCATCTTATTAGAAAAATGGTGAATGGCATTTTGAAATGTTGCGTTAGAAAAGGTTGAACGGAGGTGGCAGAAATTCAAGATATCTTTTCCAACCAAGGTTTTACGCTCGCTTGAGATGGTTTTATGGATTTTCTGAAAAAGAAAAAATGTGCCAAAGTAGAGATGAAAACACATTTGCAAATTGAGTTCTGGCGCAGCAAACGTTCCCCTCCAGCACAGAGGGGAGGACTGTAGCCCAGAGTGGCCAGGTGAGAGGCACCGCAGGCTGGGATGGGAGAAGTAGAACAGATCCATAGTCTGGAGGGTCTTTGTTTTATCACAGGCAGAAACATTTTTAAAGCCCAACCCTCCAGTTAAGAGGTTTAGAGGTCTCCATTTTCCTGAGATGTGTTATAAATGCTAGTTTGAAGAAATGGCATTTTTCATGGCCTGGTGGATTCGTTCCAAAGTCGAAGACAGACACACGCCTGAATGTTTTGTTCTTTTTTTTTGCTTTTTGCAAAATTTTAATAGTTTGCTCAAAATTTGTTAGAGAATTGGGTGGAAACATAGCTAATGTCAGAGATTTTTGTAGAAGTTTCAGATTGTACTGTATGTGAAACTAATTTATTTGCTTTCATTTGGAAATAAGAGTAAAATTCTGCTTTGACATCAACCTCCCAATGGGACTACAGGTGGAAATTTGCCACTTGGTTATAATAATTACATATGTTGAATAACATGTATTCCATTAAAAAAAGAAGAAAAATTGAAATTATAGAGCTGCAATTACATCACACGTTGTGATGTAATTGATAATAAAAAAAACAAAACAAAAAATGCTGTTAATTCCATTTACAACTGTTTCATTTTGATCTTGTTATTTTGTGTCTTCCTACATTTTGAGATGTGAAAATTGTAGAAACAATGATCTTGTAAAGTAGTACATTTTTAATGTATGTAAAAAATTATTTTCAAAGATCTGAATCACCTAAAATAGCAACAGGGCGACTGAAAATAAGTTCCAGGTCACATCACTTCAAAAGTTTTAAATAATTTCTAAAAGGTTGAAACAGAAAAATTTAAGCAAAATGATTTTTTAAGCATCACCTGTTGAGTGTTTGGACGCGGTTTCCAGGCAACCAAACAGAGCTGGCAGCATTTGGTTTTGTAATGCTCTGGGATTTTCTGGACCTACAAATCCAGAATGAGGTGATCAGCAGTCTGGATTTGATCCTGATGAAGCTTTGATCCGTTCTGTGGCTGGTGGGGGTTTTGTCCTGGTGAGAACAGGTGATCAGGATTAAAGGAGCTCAGGTGAGCGTGGTCAGCTGATAGAGAAGTCACAGGTAAGAAGAGCAGTGAGAAACTGAAAGCAATTCAGGGAAACATGAATCATGACAGAACACTGGATTACAAATAAATATTTTTTTGGAAGTTGTCAATGTTTTTTCAAATGAATTATGACTATTTTGCGTCACTAAATCCAAAATTAACATTCATTTTCTCAATGATTTTTATTCTAATTTGATTTAGAGAAATCTGATCTTCGACTTGACTAAACCGATGGCATTTTTGTGACATCATCAGTTCATTTCTGTTAATATTTCTCATCCAAAAAAGGTTTTAGGAGAAAAATAATAGTTTTCTAAGAGTGTATTAATTAAATGTTGCAAACTTGGATTTCTGTAAATTGTATAACACTGATAAGGGTAAAAACATTTAGATTGAACATGATGTCTTCATCTCTCCTCCTGCTCATCACTCATTGATCCCAGAGTCTCAGGAAACTGATCCAGATGTGAGAACAACTCCTGCATTTTGATGCTCATGTTGCTCCGTAGTTTAAAAAGTTGACCTGATTGAGCAAAACCAAAGTGATTTTGGATTCAGCTCATCAACATGACCCTGAAACAGTTGGAAAAACCCAGACAGTGTTTTGGTTGTTGACCAGTGTCATTAGTGTAGGAGACTCTTGCTCTTTGAGACGCACACACAGGAATCTGTTGCGTTGGTAAGGCTAGCCATGCTAACTCCGCTTTATATGATGTTTCAAGATGATGCAGGCTGGGTCAGATTTTATATACCCGGTTACTACGGAGACAGTTGAGGTGTACTGTTAACCACAATGACAAACTGGTCAATGCGCAATTAATATTTAAGTTTTAATATTTAAATATTAGTATATGTGAGATATTTGTTTTGTAAAAGGTTAAAACAGCAGAGTCAGAAGGTTGTGGACTGAATGTGCTGACAATCCAATGAAGCTGAAGATGGATTCCCAGTGATTCCTGCTCAGCAAATACACATCCTGGAGCTAAAAAACGCTCTGCTGGTTTCATCATCACACAAGATAAATCTGTTATTTCCTTTATTGATGGAGGTAATACTACAGTCCTATTGTTTTTTTTGTCACATTCCGTGTTTGTCATTTTTTGGGAGCATGGATTAAGGCTGCTGTTCTTAATCCATGTCTTCAGATGTCTTTAGCCTCCTTTCTGCTGCCGCGGATCAAATCAGGACAGAAACAGAGTTTTCAAACTGATACTTTTGGAAAAAAAAAAAAAAAAATGTTATGATAAATCCTTGGCCTTTAACTTTTTTTCACTTTTGTAAACAAATTAAAAAATATCTTAATCCATTCCATGTGTACAACCTTGTGTTAACACGTTCATTAAAGCAGCAAACTTAATAATTAAGACTTGATTTCTACTAGTGAGGAAATACTTGCCTGCTTACAGATTATTTTTTGTTACAACTAAAGGTTTCAGATGATCACAGTTTATTATCTGACAAAGACAGGCATATAAATACACAAAGAACTTTAATGATGAGTAAAACTAACCAACCTGACCTCAAGTGACTAAGGAACCAACCCTTGTTGAATCATAAATGAATTTTTTTTGTTAACTGCATTTTTAGGAAAGTTTGACTTTAATTTGCACAGCCCTGTCCTGGCAGCTCCCAGAACTGAACGATACACATATGGAGCATTCACACCAGCTCCATAGAGGGTTAGGGGTGAAAACTCCTCCACAGCGATATGACAGACTCATGAGTTACTGTTGCCAAGGGTGACACAGCTGGTCAATAGTTTTGGGGGGGTCCAGTTTGACACACGGCCAGGTTGGTTTTGATAGTTTAATATATGAGAATTGTTATTTGATAAATGCTTTTTGTTTTGTATTTCTAAGTAATCTTTAACTTTTTTTATTTAATGATTTGAACCTTATAATTGTGACAAAAAAAGCAACTTGTCACAGCAGTGGAGAAATAATTAACAAGTAAGACGGGGAAGTCAAAATGTGACCTCCTTTTTCTCCTTTTCCTCACCACCAACCACGCCACAAGCCCAAGTCTGTTGCTATGGCAGCGTCAGATGAAAGTTTGACAAGGATGGCATACATTTTTAAAGCTCTTATTGGCAATGCCTCAAAGGTAGCACCTCCTGCTGCCCTCCCCTTCAGCTGCTGTTCAGCCACATCAGTGTCAGGCCGCCGGCTCCCTAGAGAAAGGCTGCGGCGGCGGGGGCCGGCTGTGACTCCAGAGCCTAATTGGGGCCCGAGGACGGCTCCCTCTGCTGCTGCAGCTGTGCTGCTGCTGCTGCTGCTGGCTCGCAGTGCCATCACAACCTCTGTGACTAGCCAGAGGTCAGGGGGTCTGCGGGTGGCTGCCCCGCCAGAGGACGATCGGACCGGGATGGCAGCGCCATCCTTCAGATCGTATGAAGGCTGACTGACGCCCTCAGCTGCTCAGTCAGCTTCTGGTGCAGGACATTTCAGCAGAGCGGCAGCTGATGGAGACCGCGCTCCCTGCTGGGACAGCAAAACCATGATACGCTTCCTTGATGGAAGCAGATCAACTCGAGGCCAAGAGGCGAAAAGTCCTCTAGGTTTTTGTTCTGTTCCGCCATCGCAGAAGTTCCAGATCAGACGGGATTAATTGGAATTATTCTGATCAACTGAACTAAAAAAAACTCAGGGGGTTTGGAGACTGAACCTTTTTTTATATTTGGGATCATTTATATCAACCTTAGTTTGGTCATGAACTTCTACAGCTTGGAATAAAGAGAGTCCACTGCACTGACCCCCACTGAAAACCTCCTGGTTATTCCACCAAGAATTGATTTCTGAACTCTGTTTGTTTATTTGTTTCTACATAAATATGAACTTGGTTTTTTTTGTTGTTGTTTTTTCATTATTTGAGATGTGAAAGCTCTGCATCTTTTTCATTATTTTGACCATTTTTCATTTTCTGCAAATAAATGCAACCTTTTTGTTAGATGTTTCGGAGACATGTCAGAAGTTCATTGAATAAAAGAACAATTTTCATTTTACCCAAACATTTACAAATAAAAAGTCAAATCTGAGAAACTAATCATTTTAAGTTCTCTCTTCATTTTTTCCAGAGTTGTATTTCAGAGTGTTTTGCATCACTTCAAATAATCAGAATGAAATAAACATAACAGTTCAATAAATAATATACCATGTAAAAAAAAAAGTTTCAAGTGGAGCCATAAAATCTTATTTTGTTGTATAACTGTTTTTTTTTCACAAATTCTAGACAGCTGTTCAGCAAAAACAACAAAAAAACAGTTTTCAAGTAACCTTTAAAAGAAAGCATTAACATTTACAACGAAAGCACTAGAACTGAATCTTTGTTCCAGAATTCATGTTTCTTTCTTAATCTGTTTGTCTTTTTATTGTAAATCCTGAAAATAGAAATCAAATAGTATTTTTTGTCAATAACAAATTAGCTATCTAAATTCATAAGCTGCCTTCTTATCGGCCTTAAATGACTTTCATTTGGCTGCAGACTCCTGGTCTGGATGCAACAAATTTATTGCAGTTCTAAGCAAAGTAGGAAAAAGAATTACTCAAGAATTGGAAGAATAAAACGAGCATGAATATAATTTATTTGTAGTGTATTTGTGAATAACATAAATCTGATTCAAATGCATTCATATAGATAGACTAATATTAGATTGAAAAACCTCCAATTCTGTAGTTCAGAGTTGACTGCTGAGAGCTTATTGTACTGAGACTCTGGAGTCCACTGGCTAGAATCAATATGGATACATGATGATGTTGGACCTGAGTAAGACTAACTAGATCTGAAAACTAATCTCTCTTTGCTTTAGCTTCCATTTTGTTTCTGTTTCCATTTGTTGTTCTTGAATGCCGATGAGTTTAAAGCTCGTCTAGATGTTCTGCTGGAAGCTGCAACGTTGTGGCCAGAGGCAATGAGTTTACCTCCAACCCTGCAGTTAATAAGACATTAGTCTGAAAACCATATTTTTACTTTAAAACATGTCGGTGCGCTCCAGGCCCACAGGGCAAACAAAACAAGTCATAAGTCCTCTGCAGCGCCGGCTCCCGTCTGTATTCACACATGTCAGCGTCCAACAGCAAACGCTGAGCGCTGCGGTAAAAACACTTTGGGCGCATTAGTCTTTCTGATTCAACAATTAACATTAATTCATGTCATGCCAATATGATAAGGTGGAGGAAATTGTTCTGGGAAGAGCTGCTGCTGATGTGTCAGAATGTGAATGTTGGTGGTTATGTTTTCATTACGCTAAGCTTCCTGTCTGCTCCTCTGCTTCAGTCTAATGGAGCAAAATGTGTCTGTATGTCTGAATCTACTGACACATCAAGTCAACAGAAATTAGTTTGTCTTCTTGATTTCTTTTTTTTTCTTTGCGGAAAATTTTGATATTTAAATATCATGGCTATTGATGGGCAGCTGTCAAGGGCAATTCTTGTTAGTTTATTTTCTTTGGGTTTTTTTTATTTCACAGAGAAATCCTCAAATTCTTAACAGCATGGAACATTACAGGAGCTGTATTCTGTATTTTCCAGCCACATACTGCAATTTATGGCACAAAGTAACGATGTTAACTTCGGCTGTTATAAATACAGTATGTCATATATCTCAAATACAACTTAAAAGATATTTGCCATGGCAATTTATTGCCTTGAAATTGGGCCTCTGTCTCTTTAAGAAGTTCCTGCTCTTTCTGAAACTCCGCCTTCAGGAAGTCATCACAACATGGCTCCTCTATTAGCACTTTAAAAACGTTTTTACCAGTGTTGCTTTGAGAAGTAGCTCCTATAATCAGTTCAGCTGAGATGCAATTCCATCATATGTTTGCTAATTGCTGCTGACTAGTCTGAAGGAGCTGATTGGGGGAGTCTTGGGGAGGGCTGCTCTGTGGGGCGGAGGTTTGGAAACTTGGACACTGCAGCTCCGAGGAGGAGCTAGGTCCACCACGCATTTTGCACAGTTGAATGGTTGCCATGGAGATAAAAGGATTTCTCAAACATAAATGAAAGAATCAAGGCGACACTCCAGGTATGTTTGTGATAACGGAATAACAATATCATATAATGCAACACTAGAAAAAAAGTACATTTTACATAATACTGCCCTTTTACATGATTGCAAACTGTTGTAATAAATGTTTTTTGTATAGATATATAGACATATATGTAGATGAGAACATGCCACCTTGAACCAGAGTGTGATGTTCTATTGCTCTAAATGGAAAATGTGCTACTTTGACAAAGACATCCTGTTTCTCCAGAATATTTAGAATGATAGTGTGGCCACATTTTGGCAACACAGAAAAAGACTTTCTTTTTTTTTAATGTTTTGTAGATGTTGTGTTCCCTGTTTCCACCCCACTGCCTGTTTTTTGTAACCGACATAACAGAATGGCTCTGGGATCTGATTTTCTTCCGTTTCTGGTTTGACTTGTGATGTTGCTGTTTAAGGTTCTCTCCTCCTGGCTGAATTCAGAGAAATGGATAAATGAAAGAAATTTCCTCAACAAGGATAAGCATTAGAAAAATCAACTGAGAAACTTTTATGTCTCAACTTGTTCCTGTTCCCGGACTCTCCTGACCACTGAGCCGCTGTGTGTTGCCTCTCTGTTGGCCTTAGATAAGGTCAGGTCCAGAGATCTGCGAGCCGTTTCTGCTCAGAGTTGATCCATGACGTCCTCCTGGGTAAACCGGCTTCAGGTTTCATGTCTGGCTGCAGAGCCAGAGAGTCGCCTTCCAACATGCTTCTGACCTCATCTGGCTTCACCTCTCCTTCCAGGAGCTCTGAGATCCCAACAAACAAAAGTCACAGTCCCGGTTTCTTCCTGTGAGCTATAAACATTTCCCAGACACAATAAGTTTGCGCTTCAGGAGTTTACAGGACCATGGCTTTATTTATTGAAATGTTTTCTTTAATAATCTATGGTTTTTCTAAAACAGATGGAATCAGACTGAAAGTGGGGGGAAGGGGTGCTGGTGCCTATCTCCAGCTAACGTTCCGGGTGAGAGGCGGGGTCACACAACCATGCACACACACACTCACACCTAGGGACAATTTGGAGAGACCAATTAACCTGACAGTCATGTTTTTGGACTGTGGGAGGAAACTGGAGTACCTGGAGAAAACCCACCATGCACAGGGAGAACATGCAAACTCCATGTAGAAAGACCGGGGTCGGGAATCGAACCCAGAACCTTCTTGTTGCAAGGCCATTTTTTAACAAAGATAAATAATAATATTTAAAAACAGAAAAAGCTCTTGGACTGATTAATTATTTAAAATATTTCTTTAGGTTGGGGTTTAGCGGATTTGTAATTATTAGAAAAATGAGTTTAAAGGGGCAGTGTTAGATAAAATATTTTTTTTTGTTAGCTTTGCATCATGTTTTAACGTTATTCTCTCATCAAAACACACCTGGAGTGTTACCTTCATCCTTTTATTCATGTTTGTTTATAAACACATACATTATATATGCATGTTTGATGTATTGCAATATATGGAGAGCAGCAATCATTTGTATATTTTGCAACATATTTCAATTTACCTCTCCTTGGGCTGCCACCTTATCGTGGTGGAGGGGTTTGAGTGTCCCAATGATCCTAGGAGCTATGCTGTCTGGGGCTTTATGCCCCTGGTAGGGTCACCCAAGGCAGACAGGTCCTAGGTGAGGAACCAGACAAAGCGCAGTCCGAAGACCCCTATGATGAATACAAACTTTGGACTTGGTTTTCCCTCGCCCGGACGCGGGTCACCGGGGCCCCAACTCTGGAGCCAGGCCTGGAGGTGGGGCACGATGGCGAGTGCCTGGCGGCCGGGCTCAGCCCGAAGAGGAGATGTGGGTCCCCCTTTCAATGGGCTCACCACCTGTCTGAGGGGCCAAAGGGGTCGGGTGTATTGTGCTATGGGCAGCAGCCGAGGGAGGGGACCCTGGCGGTCTGATCCTCGGCTGCAGAAGCTGGCTCTTGGGACGTGGAACGTCACCTCTCTGGTGAGGTGTTCCGGGCACGTCCCACCGGGAGGAGGCCTCGGGGAAGACCCAGGACACGCTAGAGGGTCTATGTCTCTCGGCTGGCCTGGGAACGCCTTGGGATTCCCCTGGAGGAGCTGGAAGAAGTGGCTGGGGAGAGGGAAGTCTGGGCCTCCCTTCTGAAGCTGCTGCCCCCGCGACCCGACCCCGGATAAGCGGAAGAAAATGGATGGATGGATGGATGGATGGATGGATGGATGGATGGATGGATGGATGGATGGATGGATGGATGGATGGATGGATGGATGGATGGATGGATGGATGGATGGATGGATGGATGGATGGATGGATGGATATAATTCATTGTATAATTCAATGTATTTACAACATATAATAGATTAGAAAATATGTTGGGAAAGTAATATATTAGAATAAATTTTTTTTGGCCATTTTTCCCCTTTGCGTACAAACGGAAACGGCATTATAGTTAGAATGGTTGCTAGGTAGCAGCATGGAGGAATCTGCTCAGGTACAAAAGGCCCAAATAAAGTCACTCTTCATTATTGGGAACAGTGATGTTTCAGTCTTTTCTTATATTCTCACATCTCACTGCAAATCAAAAACTTGGGAAAACCGGGAGCATCCTGTGGATTCTCCACTTTATGTGAAAATCTGTGAAGTTGATCTACATGTCCAACATAATCGCTCCGTTTATCAGAAAACACCGCAAGTTTACGTCTCTGCTCGCCCCGATGGATAAGTTAAATAAAAGCGAGGGTCAGAGTCGTTCGGTGACAATTTAACGGTTCTTGCTGCATTGATCGCTGGGTTTACAGAGTCCATGAGCCGGATCAATGCGGCCCGGCGATCACATCCGTCATAATCCTCAGCGGCTCTCAGACGCACAAATCTGCCGGCGTGCTGGGTGAACGGGGAGCCGCGGGGAAGCATCCGTCTTTGTAAACAACATAGATTCACCTAAACAAAGTATCAATAAGAAGATAAACCTGAAGAAGACGCTTCAGCTGCTCATTTATCCCGGGGCTGGAAGCCGAGCTGAGCCTTCCACTTACAGGCAGTGATTACTCCATTGACTGGGTGCAGGAGAGGGGCTGTGATTTATTTTTGTTTATTCAAATAAACATTGTCACCGCAGCGGTCTATGACAAACAATCTATTGAACTGCTGTTATATTAAACAAGTTATTCCCCAGACACCTTTCTTTTCTTTTTCATTCAGATGAGGCTGGTGAAGCGAACACCAAACGCATTCTATGGTTCCATGGATGAACTCAGCCTCACCCCAACAACAAATGCTGGAATTATCAAACAAATGCTCTTTGTTTGTTATTTCTGTATTCATATACTTGAATGTGCAGTTTAGCTACAGACTCATCACTTAATGTGACGTTTATGCCACAGCTAACGTAGCAGGGATATTCACCTCCAGGTAGTCCAAACACTTTTATCTGAATTGTTTGTGGTTCAGATTTTTATTTATTAGCCAATTTATTGTGATAATTGACCAATAAGTTTCAACGTTTGTTCCATTTTCAGCTGGTGTGGTTCACTTTCACACTTCACTGTGTCAAACAAATCAAACCGTTTGAAAAACCTGTTCCCCTCCTCGCCTGTGGGGGCGCTGCACCAAGAACCACTGAAGAACACAGCACAAAAACCTCTGAAGAAGAGAGTGAGTGCCGGTTCTTTCTTCATGTTAGATTTTAGTGGTTGTAGAACTTCTCCATTTTGTCTTTGGTAAAAAACAACAACATTTCTCTCCCTAGCGCTAGAGATGCCTGTTTGTTTTGGTTATATTTACCCAGAATCCCCTGCATTATAATCTACTTCCTGCTTTTGGAGTGTTCTCCGATTCCTTTGGCATACACATATGAATTTGAACCAATACTTAGCTTTGTAGTGGTCCTGATAAATCTTCTCACACCGTCGTTACTAGTGGAGTGCCACAAGGCTTAGCACTTGGGTCACATATATACACATTTCATCAGCTATAATGCTGACATGTATGCCCCAATGTAGCCGAGTTAAGATCTGCAAAGAAGAGCAGGCCAGATTTTCTCCTTAGCGATGCAAAAGACTCATTTATTCATTCATCTCAAATCCCTGGTGGTTTTCATTTCATCAAGAATCATAGAAATAGGGATTAGGTTTAAAGGCCGCTACCTTTTCACAGAGGGCATTCATGTGTTGGACTTGTTCTGCTTAAGGTCGGATCAAAATACTTGTCTTAACATTGTCTGTTTTGAAAACAGCAGTATGTAATTTTTTATTAAAATTCTGCTTTTTACATATTTGTTGAAACTGTCACCAAGTTGTGACATTATGGTAAGAGACAGAGAGTCTGCAACAAAAATCAAGCTCCTTTGCTGTTTCTTCCTGATAGCAAACCCCGTCCTGAATGCTAATGCTAGTTAGCATGGCCTCCGATGATGGCAGAGAAGCGGGTTTCCTGTAAGCAGTTTGTTTTGCTCCTCCTCTGTTAGCTCATTTAGCAGCGCTTACACAAGACTGATTGATGGCGGTAAGTCCCCCCTCCTGGCTCTGATTGGTTGTTTTTGATGGGGAGTGGTTCTTCAGATGGTAATAACAGTTCAGGCAAAAAAGGCGGAGGATATCAATCTCTTCACAGATTGTCTGTCTCATATTATACTGTCACAACATAGTGACATTTTAATAAATATGTAAAAAAATAAAAATAAAAATGTAACAAAAGTTACATACTGCAGGTTTCATGTGAAAAAGTGGCTGTTGATGTGGGATGGATCTGAAGGGAACTGAAGTTTCTTCCTGGTTCCAAACGTTGGCAGGGAACAGATATTTACAGCTAGCAACAAATCCTTTAATGTGAGTCTAACTTTCACAGAAAACAATCACATAAAATTTTCTTGCAGATTTATGTCCTCCGTTTTAAGCTGTTTGTTTTTTTCCAAGTGAAAATGTAATTCCCACAAAAAAAACAAAGAAAAAAAAACAATTGAAACCGCCTTCCTTCATGTGCGGCAAAGGGCTTAATGACGGAGCAAGCAGGCATCTGAGAGGAGACATTATCATCCAGGAGGACGAAAGAACCATTAGAACCTGATTAGGTGGAGGAGAGCCGGACGGAAATCACTCCGGAATCTTTTTTTTTTAACCGTTAATTAGCGGTTCTGTCGGTGCGCTTCATTCTGCGGGGATGACTAATGCGCCGCGCTGTCCCACTGCTCCTCATGACCAGTTGCTACATCGCTGTCTCATTTGCATACGCGGCTCTGACAGCAAAGACAAACCCAACAGCCTATTAACGTAGCCGGAGCCGTGCGCGCGCCGCGGCCTCCGTCTGAAACCAGACGACATGAAGCTAACAAGATGGCCGGATAGAATCAGTAATTGGCTGATTGTGACACGACTTACAGTAAGTTATGCTGACATGCCAGTGAATGCGGAAGAGGGGAATGTATCAGTTTGCACCTCTAATGCTGCTCTGAAACCTAACGGAGGTTGTATCAAACTTCCCACTCGGATTTAATTGAAGGCTGGAGAACGGAATGTTTCACATCCTCTCTTCCAAATAAACAAATCCCCTCTGGGCGACGGCTAAGTTATGAGCCCGAGAAGGGTTTCTGAAGAGGTGCTCAGCAGCCTAGCTCCAGTGAAGTTATAGTTTGACCTCAAATGCACCTCACTTTTACCGCTGCCCAAATATTTGATGGAGAATTTGTGGCAGATGAGATCCGGGCTGCCCTGGTGGGGCTCATTTCACGTCTGAAAAAGGTTCTCACTGATGTGTGTTTTGCTTCATTTTCTGTATTTTTTTTCACAGTATGTTTGACTTTTATTAAATTCTATTAAAATTCCTTCCCATCTCTCCCTGCTGCAGCTTTCTTTATCGTTTTTTTTATACAGTGGAAATCTTTTCATAAGGAATGAGTTGGTTTGGGAGCTATGTGGGAGATGCAGAAACTCCAAAGGAGGTGAACAGGATTACTGATGACATAAAGTGCATATATGTGTAAAAACAAGGTGAGTATGAACACATTTATCAAAAAGTGAACGTTAATTCCACGTGCACAGGAGGAAGAGGCTGAACAATTGATTTAGGATGTTTTCCTACCTGGTAGTTCGGTAGACTCGGTTCAATTGGGGGGAAAAAGTTGCAACACCAGTTCTCCTTCTCACCTGTTGGTGGCATTGCACTACTGAAGGAAGTAAGATGAAAAAATCTGAAGAAGACACTGAGCGCAACTTCCTTCTTCACAAAATGTTAACAAAAATGGAGTGGAGTCAGATTTGAGCGATTGTAGCATCCATGAACCATTTCTCCCTCTAGCGCTGGACACGTGTTTGTTTGGGTTGTATTTACCCAGAATGCCCTGCACTGATTCACACCTGCTCATACGAACCAGACTTGTTTGATTAAAGCAGACTAAACAGAGCTGGAGTGAATTAACACTTAAACACGAGTGGATTTAGCTGAAATGTGCCATTTGAAAATATCACATTAACTGGATAAAAAGAAAAATCAGGTTAAGTAAGGAAAATAGTATCTTATAGCTCTTTATATTTGCGAATGAGCTGCTGTGGAGTGAAATAGGAGGGCATTTGGTCCTAAGCTGTCATTATTTCTGCAAACTATTGTTGGAATGCTTGGAGCGATCTAATCTGCTGCAAAGTTCAGATGCTCATTATTTCTGAAAAGCGGCAAAACAATGTTATGTCGACACCAAAGCAAAGTTGTTTTGCAGTAGCAGTGTATGGAGAACTATTTATTTACCTTTTGTACATTTGTACCCTTTGCCCACTCCACCATGACAGACATCTAAACAAACTCCTGTAAAACTTGTAAAAAAATGTTAAAAAAAAAAAAAAATTGGTTGCCTAATATTACTTCCATTAACCTGATTTCCCAGTAAAAATGACCAGAGCGCGCTGTGTGGTCTGCTGAACAAACAGACCAGGATGCAAACCAAGCATTGTAAACCTCAATCATAAGGATTGGCAGGTGTGAAAACAGTCTTACACACATCCTGTTGTCCAGTTAGGGAAGAACCAGAGGAAGAAAGGTGAAGTGAACTATTATTAATAATGAAAAGTAAAGACTCAAAGAGATGTCATGGTAGGAAGTGGACACAACGGAGAGTCCAGCAAGGAACAAATGGAGACCGGCTTAAATACTGAGGCAGAGGTGGAAAAAAACTGAGGGAGGGAGAATAATTAACACAAAATCAGCTGAACTCAACGGAACTACAAGCCAACAGGGAAAAGACCAACAAATCTAAGAAAAATAAATCCAAACGCAAAAAGAACAGAACACAAGAATAAACTACGCTAAAGCCTTCTAATCATTCCATAAACATGTGTGTCTAAGATTTATGTCTTTCTGGAAAACTCATGCAATTTGGAATTCAGAATTTTATAGTGGACAAGGATTTTTCCAAATATTATTCCAGCCACATTACATAAGAGCATCACATTGATGAGGAATTCTTCCTGTAACTTTGCCGCCAGCATTAAGTGAGGCTCCAAACCAAAATGTTAATTCAACTGATGCAATCTCAAAGCTTTTAATGAACCACATCACAGTTTGCCACAGGGTAAGTTAGACAAAAGTCCATTCAACTGATCAATTTCAGTTTTTCTTTCATTTTGAAATGATAGATAACAACAATTGGTAAGATTTAGTAATGTCTCTACTAGAGAGGTAATCATACGCACAGCTAACGATATGACTTTTTCTCTTGGAGCCCTGCTTTGCTTTGTTCTGACTGGCTCCTGCTTGACCAGTGGCGATAATAAGTCAGCAAACCCACAGCATATCGATTACTGACCAAATCAGACATGTGGGCAGCGATCTAACAGTCTGGAAGTCGCTGTGATATCCATTCATCCTCCACAATCACACTGACTCAGAGACATGGAAATGTTTTATTATTATTATTATTATTATTATTATTATTATTATTATTATTATTATTATTATTATTATTGCTTTATTGCTTAGCCATTAATATTGATACCTGTATGCAGATGTTTTTGTTTGTGAAGCCAAAAACATAAGAAAAAATATTGATTGTGTGAAATTCCTGTTTTTACTCCAGTATAGAGTGTAAAGGAAACTCAGAACAGATTTTTGACGCCATTCTCCTTAGAAGACTCATAAACACACAATGTAACCCTGAACTGTTGGGACTGAGTAACGTATGAACTGCGACGGCATTTAAATTTAGATTTCACATCAGATTACAGCAGATCTGACAGTAAAATCTAACAAAAAAAAAGAAAACAATCATAAGTGAGTATGTGTCTCCACTAGCCTGAAGCTGCATTTAAACTACCGTAGATTAAAATAACTATGATGTTGAAAAGCCCCCAGAATGTTGTTGGCTATGTGTGGCAGTTAGTTTACAAATTGTTCTGAGTTTTCTCAAAACTCCCATTGCTTTGTGTATGCGTGTGTGTGTGTGTGTGTGTGTATGTGTGTGTGTTGCTGAGGGGAGATGCAGAGGGGCCCTGTTGGGCAAAATGACATAGATGAGGAGTAACGGTAATATAAGCTTTTAAAGCCAGAAATGTTACCTTGTTCCACACACAGTACTCTGTAGAAGAAAAAAAGGATTTCAGAAGGACTCTCTTTAGTCCAGAGGAAAAAGGGCTGGTTCTCTAGCATCACATTTTGTTAAACATTTTTTGAAAATGTGCATTTTTACATTTTCAAGCTTACATCGTTAAGCATAGTGAATAATCATGATTAATCACAGCGCTAGAGTGTGATTAATCTGATTAAATCAACTAACATTATATTATATTATATTATATTATATTATATTATATTATATTATATTATATTATATTATATTATATTATATTAACTATGTGCCTGGATATTGTCTGTTTTCTGTATGGGATCAATTACTCACATTTATTAAGTCATCTTAAATTCCTTAAATAAAGATTTAAAGGGGCAGTATCATATAAAAATGACCTTTTTGAGCATTACATCATGTTGTAAGTTATTCCCTCATCAAAGCAGAGTGTTGCCTTGATTATTCCATGCTTATTTGAGAAATACTTTAATTTCCATGGCAACCATTCAGCTGAGCCAAACGTCTGTTTGGACATAGCTCCGCCTTCGATAACGAAGCTCCTCCTCGGAGTTGCATTTTCAAAACTTCCAATCTTCCGCCTCACAGAGCAGCCCTCCCCCACTTAGCTCCTTCAGACTAGCTAGCAGCAATTAGTAAACACCTGAGCTCATTATGCTTGCTACTTCTCACTGTATCACTGGTAAAAAACGTCAAAGGGTTAACTAAGGAGCCATGTTGTGATGACTTCCTGATTGTGGAGTTTCACAAAGAGAAGGAGTTTTTAAAAAGACAGAGACCCAATTTCAAGGCATTAGGTTATGATTTGATATAGATAGAATTGAAAGTAACACATTCACTTGATTGTGCTATAAATTGGTCCTATGTGCCTGGAAAATACAATATTGCTGCCCCTTTAAGCACATTATAAGCAAAATACAAACATATGTAGCAGCTGTTCAGGGAATAGTTTACTGTAACAATAGACAGACTGACCCCTAAACAAACCCTGCACAGCCACAATTGATCTCTCGTGTTTCGCCTCTGGGCCTGCATGTCCGTCCGGCCCCACCTCTGAGGCTCCTCCCACACAGAGACAGCTTTATTACGACCCAGAGAGCCGTTGGAGAGAAGCCGGCTGTTTGCACACCCAGGCAGAGCTGACGGCCCTGCAGACGAAACACATAGCCTGAATACCTTCCATCGCCGCCTCAACACTCCCTCTAATCCCAAACTCACCTCCGGCTTTAATATGGAAGGCATGCGCTACAATACGTTCGCGGTGCTATGACGGTAGCGAGAGATTTATGACACACAACAGGCTATTAAGGAGCTGTATGTGGTGAGGTAATCAGGGGGGGAAATGGGGTGGAAATTCTCTTCTTCATGCCACATTGATTCATCCTTCAGTGGGAGAAACCTCCCCATTATGCACACCTCATCGGAAAAAAAAGAGGGCCTGAGGATGATCGCTGCAGACCTGCAGCACAACTGATCCCAGGTTGGCTGGAAGGTCAGCAAAGTTCCTCCCTGCAGCATGCAGGCTCTTGGGAGGATGACAGAGCGGCTTGATGCATGGACTGTTGATAATAAGGCTGTTTTAGCAGAGACTGCGAGATGCACCCAGGTGGATTACACCCCACGTGTTCACGGAGAGCAGGCCGGACACAGCAAAACGTTGTCCCAGCAGTGCTTTACTGTATTTAATTTAGCTTCATTTCATTTATTTGGTTGGGACAACGGACATTAATTAACATTTCTGTAAATGCACAAGGATTAGCCAAAATGCTATTTGCACCTGTTGTCTTTGGATAATGTTCAGTTTGTCTTGCTACAAACAAACAACGTTAAAGAGACTTAGCCGCACATATTTTGTCAGTAAATACAAACAATAAATACAAAACAAGGAAACTTGAGCATAATTATTACAAAAAGTATAAGAAGTAATTAAGACTAAATCTAAACCAAATCATTAATTTATTGTCATAGATTATCTGTACCATTAGTAAATCTTGTAGAGGACTTTAAAACATACTGTAAGCTGTATTTTTATAATTTATTGTTAGCAGAAATGGTCTGAAAATGGACATTTTCCAGTAACACAACACTCTAGTGTTGGGAAATGATTGTTTAGAAAAAATGTCTCCTCGTTTTATGGGGTTCCACTCGGCCTTGGCGATACAACTGAAAAATGTATCACGATATGAGTGTTTCGTATCAGTTGATATCGATGATTACTGATTAGTTTTTTACTTTTCAATATCTGACACTGCCAAGCTAGTGGTGAGACCTTCCCTGTTTTATCCAAACCATTTTTTATTTTTAAGCAGTTATGAGGCAAGGCGGAAAAACATGAAACTGCTACTACGCACTCAGCAGGTTGTTGCTTGGTAACCAAAGAGTGAGTGAGTTAGTTGATGCCCTCCACCTAGCTTAGCTGGCCGTGAGAGGGGGAGTGGTTACAGCCTTTCCTCTACCTACATCTCCCAGAATGCTGTGTGGCTCTGGACAGGAGTTCAGTGAAATGATTAAATATTCTGTCTATCAGTCGTATTATCTATTATCTGCTGATATTGATCCCTTTTCTATCACTGGTTTATTGTTTGGGTTCCACTGAAAAGGACTGAAATATCAAGAGAACCTGAAGGCAGAGATGTTCACATAAAGTCGATTTTAAAGGAATATCAAGAACAGGGGAAAAATGTCTTGTAAGTAAAATTTTTTGCCAGTGGAGCTAGTTTCTTTAAAAAAAATCAATATTAAAGAAATATAGACTTAAGACAAGCTCCCATGTCTTGCTGAAACGCTGCTTGCGAGAGAATTTTGTGTTATTTCAAGAATACTAAACCAGATCTTTAACGCCGTGTGAATCCTAATTGGACAGGAACTGAACCTCCTCCTATATTTTACCTGTTTGTCTAAATGTTTCCGGTACGCCGTGCAGAGTGAAGGATAATGGCTCGGCGATGGGAGCAGACAGATTTTGCTGCAGGAGATGATGTAAAGCCTGTGCTGATTGGCCGAAGGTTACCCTGAGCTGACAGCAAACACATTTCATCACAAAGTTTTAAGGTCAGCGGGAGAATCTGTGAGAAGAAACACAGATTAAGAAAGTAAGAAATAAAAGAAAAATGAAGAAAATATTTCTACTGTCTGTTCACATTATGATGTTGGCAGAATGACAGGTACAGATCAGAGGTTCAGAGAACAACTGTTTTTTTTTCCCCTTAACATGTACAGACATTAATCCAGCAATTCACTTTCTTCCTTCCCGGGGTACAAAATGTTCTTTTAAATCAGTTATCTAAAAGAGCCCGAAGTCTTCCGTTCTGCCTTTGTACAGTATAGTGTTTAACAGAAACTGTCTGCAAGCTGGAGTCCTGTTAAATTACAGCCTGCAGAGAGTCGGGCCTCTAAACCACCGGGGAGCCTTACAGCTCCAGAGCAGCTTAGCCAGAGACATTCTGCACTTTTTATTATTTACAAAAAAGGAAAAAAAATCTTACCAATTCCCCATGCCTTTAAAATGGCACACAAAGAAAAGCAGCATCTTCCAGATTTACATGACAGAACATCCAACAGCTTTATGCAGTTTGTTGCAAAGTAAGATGAGGAAAATAAATAAATACTATTAAAAAAAATAAGTAGTGAACACGTGATTGCTTCAGTTAGCATATTTCTAATTAAGCTGTAGCATCATGTAAAAATCTACTTTTTTTGCTCTTTTGTCATTAAAAACACACCTGGAGTGTTGCTTTGATTGTTTCATGAAACCATTCAGTTTGGGTGGCCTTAGCCCCACCTTCCAGGATGAAGCTCCCCCTCAGAGCTGCAGTTTCCAAGCTTCCGTCTCACAGATCAGCCCTCCCCCCTCCGAGTCCTCCACTCAGCTCCTTCAGACTAGCCAGCAGAAATTAGCAAACACCTAGTGGAACTGAGCATCAGCTGAGCTCATTATAGGAGCTACTGCTCAGTGAAACTTTGGTTAAAAACGTTGTTAAAGGGTTAAAAGAGGAGCCATGTTGTGATGACTTCCTTAAGGCGGAGTTTCAGAAAGAGCAGGAGTTTCTTAAAGAGACAGAGGCCCACGTAAGGTTCTCTTTAAAGAACCTATATCATGGTACTCTTTAAAGTTGGGTCGCATTAATGCAACTGTTTTATTTTTTTTAGATAAATAAAACAATCATGAAAATTATGTTTTAGTTTTTTTGTTTTTTACAAAAATATCAAATCTGCTCAAATTTCAAGGTGTTAAATTACAAAGTCAAATTTCTTTTAAGTCATATTTGATATAGACAATATTTTTATAAAAACTGAAGTTATCATATAGTTACCTAATTGTGCTATAAAATGGCAGTATATGACTGGAAAATACCTCTTTGTAGTGGCACTAGGTCAATAAACTACTCATGCAAAGAAATCAACTCAAATAAGATTATATAGTATTTGTAATAAAGCTGAACATGGAATGAGCATTGGTCATTCTTCCTGAAATGTAATCAATAGCAGAGAATCCATTTTTATTCCATGTGGAGAAACTACGTTTTTAACGTCAGTTTCCACATAAACTGTTGTCAGGTCATCCAGATTAGCTCTGCTATACGCTCTGATTCATCTTCTTCCTTTAGGTTTTCAGCTGGATTCAAATCTTCTGATTGAAGAAGCCATTATGGTAACTTTATTTTCTCCTTCCCTAGCTGATCTCTCCATCCTCGTTTCATCTTCAGACTTTAATCAAAATGTCCGTCCTCATTTCTCAATTTATCATTTCTCCTGCTATACCTTCAGATTTGACTGTGGTCTGTATTCTTGGAGTATTTTACAGGCTGTTCCAAGTGATTCACATTAAACTTTTAAAAAGCTTCAACATGCTTTTTCTGGCACAGTGATCTCTCCAGGTCTGGGGCTTTTGGAAGGTCTCTGCGGGGCGTCCTTGATCTTGGACAACTGTTCTTATTATTCTTTTGACTCATAAATCTCGTGCGGAGCTCGTGGTCATGGTGATTTACATTAAAATTCAACTTTCAAATTTCAGCCTGTGGTATCCAGCCCCAAACATGCTCAGTGGAACCTTTAGAAGTTTGGGGAAAAAAATATGTCTGTGTATACATATATATATATATATATATATATATATATATATATATATATATATATATATATATATATATATATATATATATATATATCAGTAAATGGAACCTTGAACACATTTCGCAATTCAGTTCAGTTCAGTTAAAAATATCTAATTTGTCCCAGAGTGAAAATAAATGTTGTAACTCAAACTATCAAATTTAAAGAGTTGCTGTAGATGGTAACTGCTGTAAGCAGTATGTGTTACAGTACCTCTGAAGAAGCCTCTGACTGAAGACTCTCCTGTTTCTGCTGAATTCTAATTGCTGCATTTCCATTACAAATGTGCTAATTTACTTTCAAAATGAACTGATGAGTCTGAAGGGAAACTGAACTGAGAAAGGTTACCCTGAGCCGACAGCAAACACATTTCATCACAAAGTTTTAAGGTCAGCGGGAGAATCTGTGAGAAGAAACACAGATTAAGAAAGTAAGAAATAAAAGAAAAATGAAGAAAATATTTCTACTCAAACCTCCTCAAGAATACAGCCTGCTCAGTCCCTGGATGTGTTCAGGTTCACCTCTGAATCTCAAGTCCAACTTCTTGATTATATATTTCTATTCTAACTTTCACTTCTTCTCCCCCTGTTGAAAGTAATATTGGACATTTTTCTTCTGAAACCTACATTCACCTGCTTTGTTTTGTTTGCATTCTAGATGACATGAGTTTTCTCACACCAAGCCACTGCTGCTCCTGTCTGGCAACACCAGCAGTAATGTCTGGGAACTTCCTGTTCCTTAGTTTAGTAATGAAAACTCCACTTATAGGGCATTAATATTAATATGGTGTTGTATTGTTTCCTAAATAATGACAGATTTTTGCTCCTCTTTTGGCCTCCTGAGCCATCTTCAGTAATCCTCAGATGTGCAAGTCCTCTTTAGTGCAAATAACTCAACTTATCAACTAATCTGTTTTGAGAATTTAAGAATTGCTTTGGTGGTTTACTGACATCTGGTGTGACTTTCATTTCAAAATACCTATTAGAAATGTATTTACCGTGACAAATGATGTGTTCAATTCTTAATTCCCCAGCTGTATCTAATGACATAGAAATATGCAAGGAAAAAATATAGAATTTCTTTGGAAACTTTGAACTTTAAATGACCGTCTGGGAGGTATGTCCTCAGAACAAAGTGAAATAATCCCAAAGTAACACGTGGAAAGTGATGATGTCTCATAATGACTCTGTTTGAAAATATAACATAAATTACGGGTCAGGTCTTATTTTACTGTTTCCAAAAGGTTGGCTTGTTTTACAAGATTTGAAAGATAAAAGAGAATGAACACAGCATTGACCAGCACTGACTTAATTAGAGCTCAGTCAAGGTTCTGGTTAGTTATGATATTAATATATATATATATATATATATATATATATATATATATATATATATATATATATATATATATATATATATATATATAATATATATATATATATATATATATATGTTCTCTTTAAAGTTGGGTCGCATTAATGCAACTGTTTTATTTTTTTTTAGATAAATAAAACAATCATGAAAATTATGTTTTAGTTTTTTTGTTTTTTACAAAAATATCAAATCTGCTCATCTGTTCACAGCTCTTTGGTTCAACTGTAGACCCAATATTTTTTTTTTATGTTTTTATGACTTTGTCTCCCCCTATTTAGCCTAAGAAAAATTACAAAATGTTTCAGGAGCTTTTAAAGGTTAAAGTTAATGTTCTTTTATGTTGAGTGATTTGAAAAGTCTCAGGAAAACGATAAATGACAGAAGCTAAATAAAACGTATTTTACATTCAAACTGCTGTCACTGAATCAGAAATCTGAGCCTGACAGCGTGGCAAAAAGGTCTGAATATATAATAAAAATAATATTATTATAATAATAGTACATTTTATTTGTTTGGCACTTTTTAAACACTCAGATACTTTACAAGGATCCCACTGGCCCCCACTGGCCCCCGACCCCACTGAGGGACAAGGGTGGATGGATGGATGGAGATACTTTACAGAAATAAAGTCAAAATGCAAACAAAAGAGTAAATGCATTACACTGAAATATAAAAGGAGAACACCTAAATGTAAAAATAAAATTTGAACAGTTCTGTATTGTTGAATGTACACAAATCATTTTAAGGTTAGTGTGATAAGATTTAGTTCTGCAGACATGAACCTAAAATATAGATCAACTCTGACAGTTGGGTCTGAAAAACATTTTAAAAACATGTTCTTTGAATTTAACAAGTGAAGATTCGTTCTACAAGATGAACTTCCAGGGTTTTTTTTCTGGGTGCGATTTCAGCTGCTTCCATGTTTTATTGACTCCATTTGCAGCACATCCTCTCAGTGCACAGCTGCAGCATTAAATCCTTTTTTTTTTTCCCCATTTCACTCAAACTCTCAGGCTACTGGTAAAAACCCTCCCGCCCCTCATACGTTCTGTCCTCTCTTTGATTTGACATTTTAATTTTATTATGTTTAGCCAGTGGGGCCCTCTGCGCTGCCATGACGGGGGCCCGACGTGGAGCGCTAAGACTGGCACAAAGTGGCCCTCCAGCTCATCACTGGCCAAAGCTCAGAGCAGAGTGGCCCCGCTGCGGTCAAGGTTACGACGCTCTGGGCCACCGCCGGGTAATTTCAGGGCAGCTCTGCTCTGTCCCAAACTCCTAACATGCCATTTAGAATCGGACTGAAAATCCCCCCCAGATGGGTCAGAAAGTGAAACGTGATGCCAGCTGGGAACAAAAGTGACAGATTCCGACAAAAACAAAAAAGTTTCACTGTTGACGTTCTGGTTTAGATCAGCCAGCTTAATTTCAACCACCATTGTTTTGTTCGTGTGTAGTTGGAAGCCATTTACTTCGCCAAAGTGTCTAATTAATTAGACAGGAAAAAAGACCAAAAGCTCTCTTCAAAGCCAGTGTTTTTAATTAATACAGGAGAATTAGGAGAGAGGCACCAGGAGCTTTATTGATCTTTTACCACTTTTAATTAACTGTGTGAGTTATTTAGGCTGCTGTTTTACTTTGCTTAAAGCTGATTATCTATGTACTGCAACAGCTCATGCACCTCAACCCCCTATGTGTGTTTATGACACATAAATGCTTTTAAATTTTATTTTTCACCTATGATGCAGGAATCCATGTGATCCATGGTGATACGCCTTTACATTAACCAGTTAAGTTCATTCTTATTATGTCTAAGATCTGAACAACTTTAAATTAAACCATTTAGTGAATCAGGAATCTGAATCTGAACCAGGTGGATGCAGCTCAAAAAGATAAAAACAGTTTTCTGCAAAGTTATTTGAAAGGCAAACTAATTCCAAGTTCAGCTTACAGAGTTCTTCTTATTCTTGAGTTTTATTTCCAGTGGGCAAAAAAACATTAAGTAAGCTTCTTAGTGGAGTGACAGGACATAACCAAAAAGCTAACAAGAAAAAAAATTAGATCCTCTTATACAGTTAAAAAGTAAAGGGTAAATTTATGAAACACATGACATACACAGAGACAGACAGGATAAACAACCATGCACACAAATTTAGAGAGACCGATTATCATGACAATCATGTTTTTGGACTGTGGGAGGAAACCGGAGTACCCAGAGAGAACCCACGCATGCACAGGGAGAACATGCAAAACGCTGTGCAGAACGACCCGGGTCTGGGGTCAGGGAGAAAGACCCCGACCCCAGGCCCGGGTAACCTTGTAACTTAGTTAAAAATAACAAAGTACAAGTAATTTTTTTACTAACTTGTTCTTAGTAAAAAAATAAGTACAAGTTAACTTTTTGAAGTACCTCGTTGTAGTGCCGCTCTCTCCAACCATCACTTCTGACACAGTTGAGTCAGGAGTTTTCTCTATTACTGCTCATCTGACGGCACCAAATAACCAGCAATCACACAATAAAGACCAGCTGTGGTGCTTCTGTTGAAGAGAGCAGCATGATACTGCTGAACACGAAGCCGGATCTGCATTTGTAGTCATGCTCTTCGTGTTGCTCCTGCTGAGACTCGCCTCTGTTTTAGGAGCCAACACTGTGTGTTGAACCAAAAGCATGAAAACAGCTGGACTCTGAGAGTGGGCTACTGCCAAGCTGGAGGGGGGCAGGGGGGAAAGCATGGCTGAATTGTTCATAGTCACTGACTTTTCTCCTGCTTGCAAGGACTGGGAGAAATAAAAGACCATAAAGTGAAACCACGCTTGCAGAACATATGCAAAAACAAAACGCAACAAAACTGTCATTGTCATTTGTAAAATATATCATTTTATTATTCACAGTCCTCAAACTTTGTCAGACTTGCCAAAGTTCACATATGAATTCTTTGAAAGAAATTAATTTAACTGATTGTAAACACAGTGGCTGCACAGTGGTGCAGTTGGTAGAGCTGTTGCCTGTGACAGACTGGCGACCTGTCCAGGGTGACCCCGCCTCTCGCCCGGAACGTTAGCTGGAGTTGGGCACCAGCAACCCTCCCGACCCCACTGAGGGACAAGGGTGAAAGAAAATGGATGGATTGTAAACACAAACGATTTTCCTTGTTTTCAAGTTGTAACATAACCACTATGTTTGTTTTTTTTCCTGGATAAATGCATTGAAGAGTAAATGTATCATCTGGTTTGTATAACAGTTGCTGTTATTTCATTGTAAAATTATTCCGAATTTCCACTTTTAAAACTGATTTTTGGGCAGGTCATGCTGGTTTTTAGGTGTGGCTGATATTAGTCTATAAAAATGGGCGCGTGCGGCGGCGCAACCAGAGCGGAAGACGCTCACCGTCAGGCCTGAGCAGCGGGAGACTTGACTGAATGTTTAAAACAAGTAATTAATCAAAGAAAAGCGATAGAACAGCAATCAAAGTTCGCCCCTGCGCCGCGGATCGTGCGCTTTAGGAGCTGGTTTGGAGCTCGCACCCAGGAAACGCCGCCAGGTGAAGAAAGACATTCCCGGTGAGATCTGGACTTTACTTTTCTTTTTGGGGATTTTGGTGGTACCACTCATTTTTCTCATTTTTTGGGGACGGGGGTTTGACGCTTTGGATTTTTCGTTTTGAATTGGGACTTTGGATTAAAATGGAAAAATTTTCCCAGTATATGGAACTCTTTTGTGGACAATATTCGCATTTAAAAGGATCGGAAATATTTGGACATTTAACCATTTGGGTTTCTTTACTGACATGAACTGAGTGAATTGAATCTAACCTAACCTTATTTTTGAGGGATTTTTGGTTACTGATTAATTTCATACTGAGTGGTTGACTATTTTTTTGTCAATTTAACTGGTGTTAACATATTTTACCTGATGCCTGTGACGTATCCCCTTTGAGTATATTTGTGAGTTCTGCTTTAAATAGAAGCTGAATTTTACAAACTAAAGAAGACATTATGGACACCCTACCCGCTAATAACCAGTCTTACTCTTGTTGATTTTGATATGAGTGATATGTATCTGGCTTCAGGTGGAGAGAAGTTTGCCCCCACTCCTTTCAGTTGCAAGATTTTGACAGATTTCTAGAATTTTTTTTTTGAGTCAGCCCAGAAATCCCATTTCTTAAACCTCAGCTAGACTTTAGTGAACTGCTTTGGTTTCAGTCATTAAGGTGTCGCAGAGTCGATTTCTGCTTCATTTTTTTAGTATGTTGATGTATGAATTGATGGTGTTTTTCTAGTTACTGATCACTCAACGCCCTTTCATCCATGCACTAATACACAATAGACAACTTAGGTTCACACTGACCGACAAGCTGGAATTAAACCCGCAAACTTCTAATTACAAGTCACAAGTCTTTGGTGTGGTGAGAGTTTAGAACAAGAGGATATCACAGGCAGCAATAACCCAGGAGGGAACTTACACAGTTATAGTGATTACACGAGAACTTTGGAGGTAAATATTTTGACCTCATGCTAACAGCTAGCAGGTCAATGTCCTTACTGGAGATTGTAACAAGTTTGCAATTGCCATGTTTCCCTTAAATAAGAAATTGAATTAAAAATACGCTTCAATAAGCTAGTTCAAGTCGTTAGAAATCATGGAAGTGATGGATGTAAACAGTTACATGAGACATTTTCATAATTCAGCCATCAGAGGAGATGTTGGCGTCTTATTCAGGCATTGGAATGAACGACTTCTGATATTTGGGAATGGCTACATATTCAGCGCTTTAGGGCTCCTATACTCTGCAATTTTACAGAAGAATTATAGATTCAACATGTTGGGATGACACACAACTTTTTATAAACTGTGTTACGTCATCCTCCTACTACTTCCTGCCTTCTTCTTTGTCCTTTTCATCGGTAGTAACATCCGGCTGTTGATCACGTGACTCGTGTGATGTAAAAATAGTGTTTGGATTCGGCTGAAAACCTCCTCATCCCAGCACAAAAACAGCTTCTGATAGTTAAATGCCTGGTTCTCCTTGCCTCTCCTTACCTCTTTCTCCGATTCTGTCGGAGTTAGCACAGTCAGCCATGTCTCAGTCAAGCAGATCAGAGGCACTCATGCTACTCTCCCCGTCGTCCGTTTGATGGTGATTTACAGCTGAAAACTCGTCCAATCTGTTGGGAAGAGATCTCGAATTTCCCTCCATGATGGACAGGATGACAGGTCTGTTCATCTGGAGGATTGTGGTTTGCTAGGTGGGATTTGGCACAGTGGAGGTTTTGTAGAGCATGGACAACAAGGAGAAGATCCTATGGCTCAGGTTATGCTGGAGGGACTACATGTCCCCTTCAGGGTGGACAGCACCTCGGGGGGCCCTCAGAATAAGATGGAGAGTGTTGCATGTGAGAGGGACCTCACAGGAACCCGATTCACTCGTGAGAATATTTTAGATTAGTAAAAGAGAATGGATGGTAAACACTAGGGGTTTGTTTGGATGCGACAGTCGGTTCTGAATGTTTCATTAAAGTTGCAATAAAGAGATAACTGCAGTACCAACTGCAGTGGAATCGCTTCTTAGAGACTCGCATGGAAAAAGACATGGATATAAATCAATTCTTAACAATAGTTTGGTGAAACTCAAATAAAATGCTGAAATATTCTGAAATGTGCAAATTATAGAGAACTAGGAGTTTTCTCTCAAACTGCTACCCTACAACGATGAGAGAAATGACTACTAAACGTATAGTAAACAGGGGTGCACTGATAAATTGAGCTCGATTTTGTTTTGTTTTTTAATTTTGGGAGATTGGTGATCGGCCGAGATTGGCATGTGAAGCCGATCTGATTGGCCGATCTTATCTGTCTCAGCAAATGTCTAAAAACTAACCACTGTCCTCTTCTGCTCTGCTGTGAGCGCTTTGACCGTTGGCCAGGTCATGACTGCACATTCACAGTTAACATCAATCATCCCACTGTTGCCAAGTCAGCAACTTTCTTGCTGTATTTAGCAAAATTTCAGACAAAACAATTGATAATGCCAAATAGCGGAGTTGGCCGGTTAGGCTTGTAAAGATCAGCCAGAAAACTAAACTCATGCACCCCTGATAATGAGCTATTTTGTTTTATTTTTTACAAAGGGAATTGTTTTGGGGGAAATGTTTTCTGACTCAGTTTTGATCAGTTAATATAACCAAGTAAATACATAATATCATAGTGTTTTAAAACGTCTAATTAAAGCAAAACCCTTTCCGTTACGGACTACACTCAGTAGTATATAAAACCCCTGTATGTTTCTGTAAAGCAACACTGCATCTTCCAGCTGACAGACTCACAGATGAGTTCTCAATTATACGTGGAGAGGAACCATATATGGTAACCCGACATGCTCCTCCTGACCCTTTCAGCTCCGTAGATTGGTTATTGATCCTGCTCTTCGTACGTATATTGCCACATGCACTTTTTCCTCCGCAGCCAAGCTTTTATGTGGAGACGGCCCGACCGTGCAGGAGTTTCTTGTTACGTGAAAAATGCTGAGCGGCATGAGCGGTGTCACCTTCGACTGCCTGTCCCTTCCTATAAATAATGATTCTTCTTCAGAGGACCCGTCAGCTTAGCTTTGTGGGACAATATTTACGAAAGCATTTATTATTTATTTTTTTCCCCCCCAATTCAGTAGATGAACAATTTTCATCATCTGAAGCAGCCTTTTGGCTCCTCTCTGAAGGTTAGAGTGTGGACGTACAGCGCTAATCCTCTGCAAACAAAAACGATCAATCAACAGAATAAAGGTGCTCTAATCAATCTGTGCTGCTTCGTATCAGTCATGTCTGATGGATTTAAAGTACACTGTACACTGCCAAAATATGACATCTTACCAAGTCATTTTGGTCCAGTTTCTAGTGCAAATATCTTAGTTCACTTGAAATAGTCAATAATTCCTTAATATTAATGAACAATTACCTAGTTCCACTAGTAGATTATTTCACTTCAAAGGAAAAAGTGATTTGTTATAAGTAAAATAATCTGCCAATTGAACTAATACTTTTTCATTAATATTAAGAAATTGATTTAAAACGAGTTCCTAATTAGTTTTCTTATTTGAAATGTACAAAGGTGTTTGCAGTCGCAACTGGACCAAATATACTTAGTAAGATTTTGTTTTTGCAGTGTAGAAACCAGTTTTTAGTTTATTGTCCGTTATTACATTTAAAATAACCAAAAATATGACATTTTAACTCTAATACCTTCCTTTCAACTGCCCTCTCAATAGTACAAAGAAAACACTTTATAAAGCAGGAATGGAAGTTTTTTACTTGCCAGGTGGAGCAGGTCCTTTTATTCCACTCTGTTTTAGTCTTTTACTTTGGTTTTTCATATAGGAAAGAATAATTTAATCCCGATTTGTAATGCTTAGTTAATGCTTGTTCTTCTGTTTTGAGCCTTGATTCTGAATCACTTGTTAATGCGATAGCAGTTTAATGGAGTGCAACTTTATTTCACTTTCCTTTTCTGCCTGAACCCGACAGAAGCTGTAAGACTGCATGTGAGTTTATGTACTCTAACATTTTAATATTCCTCCTTTGAACTGCGCTCTCTGCATACATTACATTAGAGGATGAAATGCATGGTGATTTTTATCTAGAAGTGGCTCAAATGAAGATTTGAGTGAAACTTGTAAGTAGCTGGACTTTGATATGCATGAAATCGTATTAATGTGTTGGGATCATGCCGAACAGCAGAGGGGCGTTCGCTTTCACCTCAGCTGCTCCGAAGCAGAAATACAGTTGGAGTCTAATATTACATACACTGTAAAAAAAAGAAGAGAGAGAAAAAAAAAGCCATGCAAATTTCTTACAGTATGACATGAATCAGACTAAACCTTTCTTGCTATAGGTCTGCTGTGATTACCAAAAATATTCCAGTTTGCTATAAAAACAACTTCAGAATTTCAAGAAAGCAATAAATCCATCATTTACAAAACGTAAAGTATACTAAAATTATCCAACTTTGTAAAAATTAAAACCCATACATTTAAAAAAAAAATAGGCAACCAAAAAGAGCTTTTTTTTTGTTTTTGTTTTTTTTGTCAGTATGAGAAATAGATTAAATGGTGAGCTTTCCAACGTACAAATATAAACCAGTTTAAAAAATGGTATAAAAATGAGCTGACTGGAAAATATGTTAAGTGCTTCAAAAGGCAAAATTGCTACTTTTAATCTTAATGTAATTGTATTGTAATTGTATAATAAAAAGCTGTATAATCAAGGATGAGAATGGGAAGATTAAGTTATTTGTTGATGTGTATGAAATGGGCAGGAGATAAAAAGATCTTTTAATTTTTCTAAATGCTCCTTTTTGAGCAATTTGTGTAAAATTACATGTCAGTCGTCAATTTCGTTTTACTTTTTTATCATCAGTTTGAAATAAATAAGTAGATCAAAGCTGTAAAAAAAACAACATATTTCTCACTATTCCAGCATTGATCAAATATTAATTTGTAGAAGCAGTGAATGTAAATATGTGCTTCCAGCTGCATGTGAGTACAATCAACAAAAAACAAAAACCTGCTTCTTGGATATGCTTGATTCGCTCAGGTAATGAGTGAGCACAGATACAAAGGAAGTCGCACCCTCACCTTGCCTATGTGGGTGTTTTTTTGTTGTTGTTGTTGTTGTTTTGCTTTGTTTTGAGCTCAGATACTCATACATCATGCAGCTCTCCTCCCTGACAGGCAGCCAGCTGTGTCCGTGTCAGTTTTCTGTCAGAACAGCCGCGCTCTTCAATCAATCATCTGATTTACCCATTCCAGCGTTTTCAAAGATGAAAATGACGAGCGGAAATTAGATTAAAAAAAAATGTGGCGACGTAGGCGGGATTACCCGGCGACGAAGGTTTCCACCCTTTCCTACCCTCCCCAAGGAGACGGAGGGGGGAAACCGGCGCCTCGTTACCGACACATAATTGGGTTGATGTGACACCTCGCCGTGGACCCTGTGCTCTGTTTGTCGGAGCCTCTCCAGGAGCGCCGGCGATGAGGCGAGGCATCGACTCGTGTCTTTCGCTGTTGTACAACAGAAATCAATGATTCGTAAACGGAGCTCGTTGACCCGGAACGCGGCGGTTGTCGCCGGGCTGCCAGATAGGAACCCGCTTGCCGCCGCATTCAACGTGATTATGCACAACCAGATGATCAGCGAAGCCGTTCACTTCAATGAAAGAGACGCCCGCTCAGGAGCCTTGACAGCATTCGGTAATTACTTGATCTCGCCGTCACGGCCTTTGGCAGCGCAGGGGGTGGTGAATCCAGAGCTCTGCATCCCCGTGTGAAGTTTCATACTGAGCTGCTGCCGTGCTTTGCAGAGCCCAACTCACTGTAACCGACAGACCTGTGCATTCACACAAACACACTGCTCCTTTCTTTCTGTCTCGGAAACCCTGAAGGAGCAGGGGTCTGGCAAAGGCTCCACGTTGAAAGGGATTAGAAAGATTTGTAAGTGCTCAAGCTGACTCCTTCATGTCAGGACTGTAGCAGCAGCTTGAGGGCTGTAGAAAGTTTTTTTTCTCTTTCTCTCCGTTTCCAAATGGTGAAAGATTTTTCTTTTTTCTCCCTTTCCCTTGGTTTTTAATTTTTTGTAAGCTTTTCTTAGCCATCCTGCTGAGGCTAATGTGCAGTACAGAAACATGGTTTCCAAACCCTCCCGGCCGTATCATTCTTCTGGAAGTGTAGAGCTGCATTTGCTCTCATTGGATGATCATTTTCTCTGTGGGTTTATGATGGCGTTAAGGCGCCTCTCCTGCTGTAAAGTGGCTACGCTTTGAAAGAGTCTCATTCTGACTGTAATATTCCTCCCTGAGGAATCCGGGGTCAGTTTCAGCCGAGGAGCGTTTTGCAGACGCAACCCTGGGATCTAACCAATAACAATTATCATGCATTTTATTTTTGATGGAAATTTGCTTGGAAAGGATTGTTTAAACACAGACCGGTCATTTTTAAAGGTTCACCTTGCTAGTGATGGATATTTTTTATAGGCACTGCAATCCTTACAGTATGTGAAAATATTGAACTTTTTCTCAATATTCATGCTTTTTGCGATGAACCTTTATAAAATGTATTTTTTGATCAAGTTACAGCATATCTCATGTTTAACACTGTAGATAGAAGCCATGTTATCCTCCATACGGAATCTGTTGAGAGGTGTGACAAGACGATCAAAAAACCAATAATTAACTTAGTTTTCTTTCCTTTGCTATGAAATATTAGTTCCTTCAAATTAATAAAGCTTATATTTGATACCCTCTAAAGTTCCTTTTCTAGTGGACAGAACTTTAAAGTCTTGCCGCTCTCACACTTAAATGCTTCCGATTATTAAACAAACTTTAACATAAGTAAAAAAATAGAATTTCTAAATTATGAAAATACTTACTGAAAGCTATTCAAACTTATATAAAAGTATTTGACAGCCCTTCTTGTTATGGTTGATGAACCATAACAAGAACCATAACAAGAAGGTTTGAGAAACTTTATGGTAAGTTTAGTACGTCGTTATGATGTGAAACTATTTTGTTTTATACTTCTCCTGAATTAACGGTTAAACGCCTCTGTATAAACCAACTTGCACCAATGTGAAAATCACTTTTTGTAATGTGTCGTATTTAATCTGGTGTACAAATATCACATAAAAAAAAACATCATACTAGTGGTAAAGCATGGTGTTTTCAGGACCTTGACTTGCTGTTGATAAAATTATAATGGCAAAATAAATTCTGCTCCAAACCATAAAATCTTGTTGGAGAATGTTACATTTCCATCACAAATGTCAAATGTGTGTAAAATTGTAGCAATATTCCACTAATGTTGAAAAAGCAAAATTTGCAATTGCAGTGTTTCCATTAAATAAGAAGCTAAATTAAAATCGCATGTGAATAACTTTGCTCATGCGGTAAGTCATTAAAAAACATGGCTGCCGTGATCCTCCAACCACTTCCTGTCACCTTCTTCTTCATGGTTTGCACCAGTGGCAACATTCTATTGTTGATCATGTGACTCGTGATGCGAAAAAAGTATTTCACCGCAGTTTTGCAAGACAAAGCAATTTTGATCCAGCAATTACGTGTTTCCATTAAGTGATTTATTTATTTTTTCCAAAATGTCATGCAATTAAATGCAATTATACGGTCAATGAAAACGCAGCTACCGTCACGCTATCAGTTAGCAACCTTAATCTCAAACACAAGTTCACCTTTTAATTAATCAAAAAGAGAATCTTTGGAATGACCTATTCAAAGTACATCCCTTAATCTTTTGTTTGGTTGTTCAGAAAATCACTTTTTCAGATGGTGACAAATTATTTTAGAAAGGTTTTTCCTGTCATAATGAATTTTATTCATCATTATTTGTCTGACATTAAAATATATTTGATCTGAAACATTTGAGCATGACAGAAAGAAAAGCAAAGAAATCCATAAGGGGGAAATAGTTTTTCACAGAACTTAAGACACACTACAAAAACACAAAATCTATGTTTTGTCTAGTTTCCAGTGCAAATATCTTTTTACGCTTGGAATAAGACTAAACTAACTTACAAGTAACTTTACAGCAACCTACTGGAGCTTGTTTTAGTTAATAACTTAATATTGATGAATAAGTACTAGTTCCATTGGCAGATTATCTCATAGACAACAGGACATGTTTCCCATTGCAGGTAACTTGCTAAAAAGTTACTTGTACCTTAGTTTTGTCATATTTCAAGTGTAAGATTGTTGTACTGGAAAAAAAAACAAGAATACTTGCCAAGATTGAGTGTTTTTGCAGCCTGAAGTTCTGTTTTGGGTTTTCTCTAGTTTTAAACTTTTCAAAAACACACATCCTGAAACTATTGGCATTGATCAAAATATTTCTGAATTCAGAAAAAAAAAAAGTTACAGCACAAAAAATGGGAGCGGGGGGATGGGGAATCAATCTCACAGATGCAAAAAATGCTATATTTATCCTGACTGAAAGCATTCTTCATTCTAAATGAAATGATTATATGGCCACCCAAGAAAACCTATCTGTTTCCCCCCTCGCCGTCCCCCAGCCCCTCTCTCCCTCTAATGGTCATAGCCGTTGCTCTTTCCAGCCGGTGATCACAACCTTCAATTTCATACAGGGCTCCGCGCGATGACACAAGCTGTATGAATAGCAGTGGTCAGGCACATCCCATCCACTGTTTCATTATTCATTGTTCTCATTTTCCTTCAGAGTTTCATTTCTTTTAGGAAGTCATCTAGAAAGCATTGAAAGCTTATTTCCTGCAGGACAGTGGAGCGAGGGGGTTGTGGATCCACAGGGGCGGGTATGGAAATTGAGCAAATGGAGCAGGCGAAAGAAAAAAAAAAGCAAGCAGCTACCATTCAAATTGCTTGAATGTTCCATTGATAGAAATCGCTGCATGTTTTTGTTGACCGTAGATGCTTATTTATTTAAGCCCCCTTTAACCCGTTTTACTCCTATCTTTACGTTCCCGTCTGAAAATAATTCCGTTTTTTTTTTCCTCATGTTTATGAAAAGAATGAGAAATAGGACTGGTAATAATATATAGGCTTGGTCAGCATACTCTTTTTGTGATTGCCTTTGAATAGCTGCAGCGCGTTGTACACAAAGGCTGCTGCGAAGCGAGAAACTTCCTTCACTTTGCAAGAAAAGGATGCACCAGAAAACAGCAGCTTTCACGGGGCGCTGTAATATTTTTGTCATTATGTGCATTCCCTCAATTTACACACAATATTGAATGCTTCAGAATTGATCAGGAACAAAAATCAAAAAAGAAGAAGACTAATATTCGATTTAGTTAAACATTTAGACCCCTTGACATTTATGTCAGCTCTGGGGATTCATCACTTCACGATTCTGTCCATCTCTGCCTAACTTGAATTTATTGAGAGCAATTAAGTGCTTAGCACTGTCACCTTAAACCCCACAGTTTTCATGTTTTTCTTCCTGTGTGGTTTTACTACTTTCTCCTGGAGTCTCCTTGTTTCTTCCACCTGAACGGCATGCAAAGAGATGAATGATTTGTTGATCTGGGGTTCTGAACTGACACAAGGTATTGCTAGGAATATACATAGGCTTTCTGTCAATCTGTTGGTGCAGTGGAAAGTTTATATTGTATCTTATCTACAACACCTGTGTGAAGAAACTCGTAGATAGATATTCAAGGTGTCATTGATCATGGAGTTGTGCCAATCACCAGGAGTCATTGGGGAACCCTGGACATGCTGAGTGGCAGCTGTCACTTTAAAGGTGGTATTATGTTTCCCAGAGATATAGTGCCATTTTAATAGCACAGACGAGTAACTATGTTAACTTCAGTTGTGAAAGAATTGCTATATAGCGAACATGACAAAAGAAATCTTACTTTGTAATTTAACGCCTTGAAATAGGACTTCTGTCTCTTTAAATACTCCTGTTCTTTCTGAAACTGCCTTTAGGAAGTCATCACAACATGGCTCTTCTTTTAACCTTTTAAAATTTTTACCAGCTTTTCCCTGAGAAGTAGCTCCTGTAATGAGCTCAGCAGATCAACAGTTCTACCACATTTTTGCTAACTGCTGCTGGCTAGTCTGAAGGAGTGGAGGACTTGTGGGGAAGTGCTACTCTGTGATGTAGGAGATGAGAAACTTGGAAACGGTAGCTCAGAAAAGGAGCTTCCTCCTCGGAGCAGTGCTAGGTTCATCCAGGTGTTTTGCATAGCTGAAAGGTTGTCATGGAGATTAAAAGATTCCTCAATATGCATAAAAGAATCATCAAAAACATACACTCAAAGTATGGTTTTGATGAGGGAACAAATATTATAATATGATGTAAAACTCTAAGAAGTTTTATGTAATACCGCCCCTTCAACCTGCAGTATGTAACTTTTTTATAAGAAATATTTTTGCTATGTATTTGTTGACACTGTCACCATGTTGTGACAGGATGGTACCAGCCAGGAGGAGGGTCTTAGAGCTGTCAATCACCCTGACTGCTAAGGCTAGTTAGCATAGGTGCCGATGATGATGGATAAACAGTTTTTCTGTAACTACTTTTTTTTTCCACCATTAGCACATTTAGCAGCGTGTACATGAGAATAACTGACAGCACTAAGACACTCCTTCTGGCTCTAATTGGTTGTTTTTGGTCAGGAGGAGCGATGAGTTTCTATGGACGGCAATAATAGCTGAGGGAGGAGATGAATGAGATGAATCTTTTCACAAATTATCTATTTCATATTACACTGTCAGGACATTGTGACAGCTTTAACAAATATGTAAAAAACTTTTCTTTTTCTTTTTTTTATAAAAGTTACATACTGCTGCAAGCACAACTGCAGTCAAAAAGCTCCTGCATCATCACATCCTGTATGTTTTATTGCACTCATGCACCATTCCACCGTGAATGCTGATTTTACAAGTTTTCTGTATCTATTAAATATATGTCCTCCCTTTTTTAAATCACCTTCCCTAACAGCCTTCGCCATCAAGTCACCGAAGCAAATCAAACCGCAAATCTGTGCTCAAAAAGGCAGAAGGGGAAAATAAAAATAATGATAAAAAGAAGAATGATAGAGATACAAATAGCTGGAGCTGTCATATAGTAGGACATATTCCTAAGGGGTGTATTGATCTGTCAAAAATGAGTCAAACTTCACTCCCTTCAGATCTGCACCTTCTGACACATTCTAGATGGGTAGATGGATCCGATGCGTATTGTGGTGCCATCGCATGCATCAAAGTGATGCTGAAGTACAGGCAGCACAGTGGCCGATACCCCCTCACATGCCAGCTTTTGGCTGGTGAACAAGGCAACGCCAAGGCTCTAATATCAATCAAAGTCACATTGAAAACAATCAACTGATATGATACACCCCGCACAGACTGCAGGACTGAGATGGGAGGAAGAGGCCGCTAACTTGCACATGGAATCGGATCCATTATCACCCCTTCAGAGCATGTCACCTGCCATCCCACTCCGCTCCCAATATTGATCATTTCGCGCCACATTTAGAGAAAATTCCACCCAAGGTGACACTGGAAAACGCCTGGAAGAGAGAGAGAGAGAGAGAGAGAAAAAGAAACGGAGGGAAAGGAGGGGGAACAAATCCGGTCTTTTTTGCAAATGAGCTCTTAGATGAGTTAATTTAATCCCCGGACAAAACAAATTAGAGCTAAGATGTATCATGTTCTGTGCCAAGTCCTAATGGCCTCATCGTTTCTGAGGTGCCATGCGAGAACGCGAGGGTCCCCTGGCGTTCACAAAAACCGGTATGGTGCTTTCTGATCCATTAGTCACACATCTCAATTTAATGGCTACACCACAAACGGAGAGTTAAAAAAACAAAACAACTCTCTCGCTGTTTGCCTGGACAATGTCAAACTGCACAAACTTTGTTCTACTAAGCCGCTAGCTGTCGCTGCCAATTGTGGAAATTGGACTTCTTTCGCTGGTCGGACATCTTGTGCTGTCTGAACACAAATGTGTTGCAGAGTCTTGTCTTCTTGACAGAACTGACGTTGGTTAGCGCAACGGATCATCCAAGTAAAACAAGATCATAAACAGTATTTCCCACAGAAACATTTCAACTTGAAGCTTGCTTTTGCTTTGATGTATAATACATCAGATTGACTTGGATAGTGCAAAAATATGAAATTGTACAGTATGAATGAAACATAAAATCCATGCATTTCCAGTAAACTTAGGATTCTGCTACTTTCCATTAAAGATGTTCTAGTGAGCATGCTGGTCTACAGTAAGTGTATTTATCAAAGCTGTCCACCCCAAGCAGTCTTTGTAGATTAGTACATCTTAAATATCCTTTTTGTGTTTAAACTTGTTTTTTTTCTTTTCTTTATGTTGTAAACAAGTCAACAATCATCATGTGTTCATATTCTAATTTTCTCTCTTTTCAGAGGAGTCCAGCTCTTGAGTCTTGTTCTGCCAGAAACCAAAGAAAAACCTCTCCATCCAGGGTTTACTTGAAACTTGGTTAGTTCTTGTTGTACCTGTACCTTAGCGGTTCCTTGAATTTTTCTGGACAGAAATCTCAGGTGGTGTTCCTGGTGTTTTTTCACAGTTCACAGGACCAATGATCCAGTGACCACTGATGACTTGACTTAACGCAGCTTCTTTATTTCCTCCTTTAGGTCAATTTCAAGGCATCAGATTCAGCTACAATGCAAAGTCAGTTTTCTTTTATGTTGTCGATAAACTCATCTTCATATTGACTGAAGGTAAAAGTCATTTGATTGTGGTATAAGATGGCACTATGTGCCTGGAAAATACTAGGGTTAAGACTTGAAACATTTGTACATACAAAGGTTCTGTTCACATGTTTCTGGTACGTCTGTAAAGCTGACGCACAAGCAACATCCACAAACAGTGATGGACGACAAAGCCGCTTCTCTTGAAACACTGGGGATTAGTTTTTGCTTCACAAAACGACTTTGGAGCAAAATTATGTGTTAATCAAGATAAACTCATTAATTTTAGGCCTGAATTTATATGCAAAATTATACTTAAACATTGAGTCATGTATACATTTTATCTTTTTCAACTTTAGCATATTAAAGTTGAGTATTTTATGAAAAGAAAATTCAGGCACTCTATATTGCAAGTGTATATGTATATATATATATATATATATATATATATATATATATATATATATATATATATATATATATATATAATATAAGCGATCAAACCTACAGCATGTATGGCCTTCATCTCCACCTTAAGCTTCAGGCGAGAATTCTCAAATAGATGCTTCACACCTCAGCTTGCTCAAAATGTCACCGTCTGACAACGTTAAGCAGCTTTCAGTATCCTTTTTCTGAACCGAGGTGACACCTGTCGTCTTGATTAAAGACGTAACTCAGTGTCTCATATTCTAAAAATATGCTGAATGAACGTAACTGCTGCTTCCCAGGATCTATAATTAATGTGGTCATATCCAGCACTGGGAGAGGAAATCTGATGTCTCTCCCCCCACCGTCTCTCCACAGCCTTGAATGATCCCTGAGAGAACGGCGAGCTGCAAAGGCATAAACATGACTGTGATATCAAAACTTCCCCGTCTCTGTCATTAGTGTTCTGACAGCTGCCTGCACTAATTAGCTATCAAAGATCTCCTTCTTCTCCAGCAGCAGCTAACACCGGTTCAGTAACATCGCAGCTGTCAGAGTGCGTTCTTGTTGCTGGTTATGTCTGTTTGCAAAGGGTAAATACATACTGCAGTTAAAGGCAAACGAGATCAAATTTTGAACTTTTCGGACAGTTTTTTTTTTTATATAGAGAAAAGTATTTATGTAAGTTTAAGAAAAATGTGCACTTAAGGTAGCTGAGTGGTGAATAAATGCTAGTTAGCTCATTTCCTAAGCAAATAAGCTGACCGTGAGATCACCTGAGTTCACCACCTACATGCGTAACACAATGTCCACCAAAGGTAAAACTAGTGACTGTAAAGTATTCAGCTATCCAGGGAGGATGAAGAGGTCAGGATAATTGTTGACCATCTGCAGTGGTGTGGAGACTCAACAAACCAGCAACACACACAGGGATTTAAAGGTTTTTCATTGTTTGTGTTTCAGCACAAACGACACCGTCTGCGTTTCATTACAAATGTGTGTAATACTTTGTCAATATTCAGCTAAATAAACCTGCAATTTTGCAATTGTGGTGTTTCCATTAAATCAGAAACGCAAATAAAATCACAGGTGAATATGTCTGTTCACTCGATAAATCATAAAACATGCCAGGTCGTGATCCTCCATCTACTTCTTGTCATCGTCTTCGTGGTTTGCACCAGTGGCAGTGTCCGGTTGTTGATCATGTGACAAACATGTTACACAATGCAGCTTTGAAACTATTAGCTCTCCCCAAAACACAGAGGACAGCCAACTCAGAATAACAAACCACGATAGGTTTACTTAAATGTTATTCCCTTTCCGGATCATCATCGTTCCTACTGGGGGTGTGAACTTTTCCAGAGCAAGTCCCTGTCTGGAACATAGACCATATCTTAGACATGATAGATACAGCTCATCGTTGCTCGGCGGGGACGAATGACGCCACTCAGTCTGAGTCTGAAATCATCTTGTTAGGTGGGCCACAGGTGGTGATTTACCTAACTTGATTTGCTTGTTTAAAGCCTCCAAGTGTCTCCTCACCATCCATCACCAAGGCTACAGGATGGGCTGGAGAGCTGACGGATATTAAATCAGTGGCAACCCAGCTGCTTGGCTTCCTAGACCTTTTCTATTGCCTCCCATCTTAAGAACTGCCACTCTCCATAAAGCTAACCCGCAGATAATCCGATCAATTATGTAAACGGTGAATAATAGATACACTTCGGCATAAATATCTTAAAAGTGCACCACCCTGACAGAGAGGCTCCGTTGTAACCACTGTAGTCTGGTTTGCTGTTATCAAAGGCAGATATCAATCTTTGATTTCTCCAATCTTCTGGTCAATACAGCTGTAAGAATCTCAAAGTTTACAGCTTTCCACATTTTCCACTAAGCGCTATATAATGCACCTGTTATAGCTAATGTGTTCTGTTTATGTTGCTTGCTGTCAAGATGCACACCAGTCCTGTTTTATAATCTCAGGCTGCAAACAGGCGTCAGTGCAATTATTAGATGGGAGACTGAACGTCCCCCTTGGTCCTCTATTATTCTTATACGTTTCCTCCCAGGTTGAAATGCTTTTAGACTTGGCACATTGCAATGTGTTGACAAAAAAGCCTATGAGAGCTTAATGGCACACAGATAGTAAAGCCATAAAGTATCATACATACAGCAAATAGTGTAAAAGGCTCTTGGGAAGAATTTTTGGTGTATTTCAGTAGGCGATGATTAACTAATAAACATATGCTAATAAACTGAAAGAATATGTTGAAACGCAATACAAGTCCCCTGGTTTTAACTTTATGGTGTGTACTGTCTACTGAAAAAATAAAACATGAGCTGCAAATATTTATTAGATTTATTTGGACGTTGTTACTATTCATGGCTCAACAAAAGGTACTATTACAACATTTATATTAGGAAACTAGATCAGGTGGACTCCTGAATTACCCGGGTCGATAATTCTGATCCTTGTGGTGACTTAAGAAACATAAGTCAGATTCTTCAACACCTCAACTCAATCTGTGTAGATGTAAAGAAACTCGTATCTGAAAATGTCCAAAGAATCTAACGTGATGTAGCTGAGGCCTTGTTCTGGAGGTGAATCTCAGTTGTTCCCTGCGATGAGAATCTGAGTAGTCAAAACTCATTTTGACTGAGTAGTCAAAATGTTATTGGCATTTTGACTATAACAGAAAAGTGATCTTTTGAGAAAAGAAATAACCGTTGTTAGTAAATGGCCTTGTTCATTTGTTCATCTTTTATCAAGTCCGTGAAGCACTTCACACCACATTCATTGACGTTGATTCGAAAAACAATGGGAACTGCAATGGGAACACATTTTTTGTATCACCAGCCATGTGATCAACTTTCAGATGTTACTACCGGCGAAAACGACTAAGACAGGAAGTGGTAGGAGGATGATGGTTTGTTTTTGTTTTTTCCAGACAATGTGCTGCTGGCTCCACCAGAGCTCTCACAGCATCATGCAGTTCATAAAACATTGTCATTAAACGTGTTGAATCGATAACTCTTCTGTAAAATCACTGACTACAATTTCTGCAAAACAGTGCATACATAGCCACTCCCAAGTGGGCTTGTCTCTCCAATGCCTGATAAGTCGCCGACATCTCTGATGGCTGATAGCTGAGCGCTAACGCCATGGGTGATTTATGAATTTATCTCATGTAACTGTTTACATCCATTGCTGTCATGTTATTTATTGAGTTATTGTGTGAACAAGCGTATTCAGGTGTGATTTTCACTTCATTTTTTCTTTAATGGAAACACCACAACTGTGAAATTGTGTTTTTTTTTTTTTGTCATTAGCAAAATATAGACAGATTTGTGCACATTTGTAATGGAAATGCAGCTACTGACACACTGATGGTGGCAAGCTACTGGATAGTAGTCACAACAGTCTGACACTAGTAGGCAGGTGAAGCGTCTTTCCCAAGGACAAAACAAAGGAGATGGACAACCCACTGATTAAAGGATGAACTACCTGCATCGTCTATACCAGGGTGAGCAGTCCCAGTCCACCAGGGCCATAGTGTCCTGCAACTTTTTGATGTACTTCTTTATTTGATTCAGAGGTGCTGAAGCAGACTTTTTGATGGAGTTGACACCTGGTCTATACCATTGTCAATAGTCACTTGTCCTTGCAAAACTGGGTAATCTTTGGCCAAGAGGCAAAGTGCGCCCTGGACTGGTGCCTAGTCCATCACAGGGCTACATGGGGACACAAAGGGCAAACATCAATGTGGAGAGACCAATTGACTCAAGAGTCATATTTGTAGACTGTAGAAGGAAGCCAAAGAGAACCTTTGCATGCACAGGGAGAGCGTGCAAAGCTCTCAGGCCAGGAGTAAAACCCAAGACCTTCTTGCTGCAAGGCAACAATTCTTCTTTCGCAGCTTAACTGAGATTGTGTTTAGTAAACTTAACCTGGATCTCCAACCTGTTAAACATTCTTCAAAAAAAGTCATTTTTGCAGAAGGGAAAATGTTTAAGGTACTCTGTCTGATGGAAAAGCATAATTTTTAAAGACAGCTTAAATCCACTTTGAGGAGAAAACGTGCTTGGAATAAATGCTGATTTTTTTTTTCTCTTTTTTTTGGTACATTTTAGTTTTTCTCCCCTCTGCAGCTGAGACTCGTATCAAGGCTTTCTGCCATAAAAAGTTTCAGCCGACTGTGTTCTGCAGTCAAGACTTTGTTAAAAGTACTTTCATTCCAGCATTCCTCACCTCTAACGAGATTACTTAGCAGGCTTAGTGACTGGCAGAGGAGTTTAGCTGCAGGTAGATGATCAAGAATATGCATGTCTTGTTGTAATTAGACTGCATATGCCACCACAGACCAGAGTTAGGTTTTATTAAGACTAATCTCTTATCTAAATACATAGAAATGCCTTCCCTTTCTGAACCTTTGATTTCCTGACCTGAAGACTTTCCCAATTAGTCAATTTTTCTCAGCTTTTTGCCCTTTGCTTAGTTAAAGAGACATTTGAATCTGTTTTCTACAGACAGTATCATTCCTATTGAGTGGTTAATATATGTGTAATACAGTTTCGAAAAAGCCACCCGTGTTGCATTTGGCTTGTTCATCTTTACAAATCAGATAAACCTCAGTCAGGTTAGCCGGAGAGCGTCTGTGAACAGCAATTTTCAAGTCCTCCCATAGATTCCATACTGTCACATGAACAACCTTTTACCTTAACCATCCCATTGTAACGCTGATTGTGTGATTAGAGGTTGAACCTGTAGTCTCAAAAAATATATTTTTCAAATCATTTCAAAGTGGTTAGTAGTGAATTTCATCATTTGTACTTGCATGCTGTCGTGTAAACTGACAGCAGCTTTAACTATAGATCCTACCCAACATTGTTTGTATAAAACGGCATTAACTGATCCTCTAAGCAGTGAACACATGTGCTACAAATGTATCTGCTTGTCTGCTTCCCAGAGACTTGGCTCCAGTTGAACAACAATCATGGACGAATGAGGAATGGGAAGCAATTTAGCTTTCAGTTACGGAGGAGGAATGGTAGTCTAAAAGGAGCAGTGTTTTATTTTCTCCATGAAATTACAGAGTTATCTGGCGTCTCCTTTATGTATGAAAACAATAAGCCAGATGCGTGTTCGACGACATCTTGCTTCCCTCCAGGTTAAATTTATTGCCGTAGCATGTTCCAAGGGGAAATATTCTATCAGTTGCAAACAGTTTTTTTTTTCAAAACTAATGTGAAAGAGATTCTGCTTTTACACACAAAAAAACCCCTAAAGGCAACACTCAACTATTTTCTTTGAGAGCCAAAAAGAAAAGTCTATTGGAGTCTTGGAGGGCATTTTACTTCTCTCTGTTCTAACACCAGATCCCGCAGATGTGCAGCTCTGCTTAACGTGTGCAGTCGTACGGCATACCTTTTATTTATTTATTTTTTGGGGGCGAAACTAAAAGCCATCACACTCCGATGTAAGATGACACAGTCCTCATTTGCTTCAGAGGTGAGAAAATCTCAGGGCCATGGCGCTACGTGACCTTGGCAGTTTTCTCCCCAGGGTGAAGTGAATTAATAGCTGACCTTTAGATTCCATCCTCTGTTATATCCTCTAGTTTTTTTTTCTCTCTCTTTGCGCTGTACTCAGAAAATGTTTGCTTTTTTATGCCGTCATCCAAGTTAAAGAGGGTTTCCATGACGAGACAGATCTGTCCTGCCTAGCTCGCTGTGCTTTAGTGAGTTTGCGATAACAGATTTGTTTGAGAAGAGAGAACTGACCAAAGATTGCTTGTTAATTTGTGACCAAACCTTTGCTTGTGAGCTTGAGCCTATTGACAGAAAGAACAAGCAGCCAAAACTAGCTTTCTCCACAGCCATGCTTCCATCAACGTTTTTTATGTGCATATTATAATATTGCATTAGAAAAGGTTGATAAAAATGGCAAAATTCTAAATTACTTCCTCAGTTCTGCAAATAAGTTTTTTACATTTGCTTGAGGTGGTTTTCATCTTTCCTGAAAGGAAATTGAAATGTATTTGCTGGATAAATTCTGACATGGCGAACTTTCTGATCCATTGGTGGGTCTGTGTTTTACTAAAGGCACAGTTCTCTGACAATTTCAGCACAGAGGAGCAGACTGTAGCCTATAGAGTGGCCGGCCAGCGACACTCTCTGCTGGGATGGGATTGGTGGAATGCACCCATCCACTCCAAATTATTTCAAAGTTCGAACCTCCTGCATGGACTGGAGTCCTCTCTAAGACCTGCTAGCTTGCAACCTCTACATCTTGTTTATTCCAGTCATCTGTAACGTCAACAGCTAACAGAATTACATTTCGCACAGCCTGGATGATTCCCTCTAAAATGGAAACACGCCTAGTTAACATTTTCATTTTCATTCTTTTGTGCAACATTTCACAAAAGAAACTTGCTTAAAATTTGCTTGTCAATTTGGTAACATAGCATGAGGTGGAATATAACATTTTTTTAAAAAAACCTAGGAAGTTCAGGGTAGGTGTCACTGAAGGTTTTATAGGTATTTGGTAAAAATGCACTCTGGACTATTTCCATCACTATGGAGGATATTTTATGTTCCACTGGGAGGAAGCCTCAGGGCCGACTCTGAATTCCCTGCTAAGATTATATCTCACACCTGGTCTGGAAGCACCTTGTGTCCCCCTAGATGAGCTGTAGAGGAAGCAGGAGGGAGAGCTCTGCCAAAGCAGCTGCAACACTATATTTTCTAATGGGTTAATATTGAAACTAATTTTAATACCAATCAAGGATTTGATTTTTTTTTCCAGTTTCATTCTTATTGGTGATTCAAGAACCTTAACTCAGTAGGTGTGGCTTGTAGTGCATGGCCTCCTGGATTAGGTGTTGATGTGTTCTTGGAGTACATTAGTAAATTAGGTAGACAGCAAGTGGTAGGAAAGTTTGCCATTGTTCCATTGTTTCTTTCTTTGTGGATAATGCGTCTCACTTTTGTTTACTGGATTGCTGAAGCATCAGCGATGGCCTTTGTAACACATTCCAGATGTGTGGACGTCAGTGGCTTTGTTTCTCGTCCGTTGTTGAATTTCCGCACTTCGTACCAAGAGGTATTGCTTTTAGTGATCTATTAGCCTTTGTCAGGTTGTCAGAATAGTTCTATATGGAGTAATTGATTTGGATTTTATTAAAATGGAACCATCATTTGGGAACAGCTCTCCATGACTGCGTATTGTAGATATTGCAGAGTAAATGTCTGCCAAAAAACGGAGAAATTTTGTGATTAACCTCTGTAATTTTCTAGAAAAAAAAGAGATTTTCAAGAGTTTTGAAAGTCAAAAAATATCCAACTTTTAACAATCTGAAAATTTCCAAAAGCCACATTTTTTTAAGTTTAAACTCAGAAATTTCCAAATTTTTGCTAAAGAATTTCTGAGATTAATCTCAATTTATTTTATCTTTTTCTTTTTTACAAATTTGACTTTTCAAACTTGAAAAGTTTCAAATTTTTTGGTGGAAATTTACTAAAATGTTTTCCATCTGCAATGACCCTAATACGCCGTTGCAGCTTTCTGCACAAAAATCACCTAATTCGATGATTTCTTTGGTCCTCCGAAAGCCTTGACTGTTCAAAAAACAGCAAAAACAAAAGAAAGGGGGCAATTACTTTTTCACAACACTGTGTGGAAAAAACAAAAAAAAAAATACTGCTTGGGAAAAAGCAACAGAAATGATCAAGTCTGAGTTCACTGTAAAGAACCCTGCAGAGGTGCAGGAAATGGTGGGATTACAAATGTGTTGGCAAAAAAGAAATCCTTCTTACACAAGGACATGAGCTCTGGGACGGCGACAAGGCGGCCTCGTTTTATCTATAATGCATGAACTCAGGTTTTATACCAGGTCTTAGTGTTTTATAGAGATGATTTATAAGGAACCAGATGTACAATGTGAACATGTTTCCCTTACAAATCGAAGGTCAGCTGTGCTTGAGCCAATGTCACCTCGTTCTGTCTCAAAAATATACATCTAGATGGAACCTTTTAAACTTAGTGCAAGAGCAACATTACCATGGAAATCATTGCATGCATATAAGCAACACAAGATTAGATTTAAAGATGGATGGGGCGATACGTAATCAGAAAAATGTACCATGCTGCTACCATTTTTATTTTTAGCATCACATTTTGTGGCTTCTCTCTCCGACCATTAACATTTCATACCAGAAAAACATTCCTCTGAAAAAAACAAAAACATGTTTATGTATGGTGTGAATAATGCATGTGGGGAGCATATCCTCAGTGCATACTGTTCCTCTTGTCAACATTCAACATCTGTTAAAGAAAAAGACATCTGAATTTTTCAAAAGTGGCATTTGACCTACTGAGACACCTCAACGCTGCTCATGTCCGACGGCTTGAACTGCGGGGGAGTCGACGTCAAAAACGCAGCGCAAACTTGTTTTTGCTTCTCGTTTTATGAGAGTCGGGTCTGCTGCGGCTCCTATGGGCTGGCTATAGTCTGCAACGAATCCATGCTGTGGGCATCAATCATGGTTTGTTTCACATGGCCAAACGGTAAGGAGTGGGAAATTGCAACTTTCAACCTCAGCTAAATTCTATAAAACCCTTCACAACATGTTTCTCATTCACTCATTTATACAAGTCATTTGCTGTGGATCTGCTACACATGGTTCTGAGCCGCTGCTCGGTGAATTCTCTCAGCTTTGGTCTTGCCCGATGGCACTACTGCACAGTAAAGGAGTTACATTTATAATGACTGTCCCAATCCCAGAACTCAGGCTGGGGTTGGATCAGGGTATTATAAAATTCAAGGAGTCCCGGACTAAACTAAAGTCCATACCTATTACTATTGTAATTTCCATAACCAACTTGTGTGCACATTAACACATTAATGTATTGCTCAGCAATCAATTTTTTACCTTTACAATGATATTCACAGTAAAAGCTGCAGTATGTAACGTTTTGTAAAAAAGAAAAAAAAGCATTTTTTTTTACATTTATTAAAATTATCATTGTCATTAGAGTATAATATGACGGTCTGTGAAAAAAATGGAGCTCCTCTGCCTTCTCCCAGTGCTAACTTCAGAAATACACCAGGAGGAGGGTCTTAGCGCTGTTAATCACTCTCACCACATCATGCTTGCTCTTTGCTGAGCTACAGCTGGTTCACCACAGTATAGCCTGCCATAAAATGCTAATGCTAGCAAGCATAGCCTCCCATGACGGTGGATAAACGGTTAGCTTTTTCTCTGCCATTAGCACATTGAGTAGCATACAGCAGATTGATTGACAGCGCTAAAACCTTCCGTAACTCTGTTCTTGTTATGGTCCACTTAGATTGGTAATGTGGATCGTATTTAAAAAAATAAAAAGCTATGACTTAAAATCTTCATGTTACATGTGGACTATGAGGTTAGAAACAGAATCAAATTCTAAGAGGTCTTTCAAAAACAATTAAAAGTTAATCAAATCAGTCAAGTAGAATGAAGCCAAAGAGTCAAATAGAATGTTTTCTTGTTTTGTTATGTCATTAATTGCTTACATGTGTGCAATTAAGTGTACTAAATACTATTATTATTTTTCTCTATATTTGTACAGTACTTTGGTCAGGTGTTGGTCATAAAGTGCTTTAGGGGGAAAAAAGTGGCATGGAATAGTATTGCATGGCATGCTATCTTATGCTATGGCTATTTAGCAATATGTAGTGACTTTATTAGCGAGATCTAATAGTTTATAGGATGTAGCACCAGTGGAGCAGGTCAACTGAAGTCAAAGTGTCACTTTAATAACAACTTTTTAAAAAGTTTTGTCCCAGCATGAGGAACTAAAACCATGACGAAATGCGTTACGAGCTGAATGAATCAACAAGCCGTATCAAAACAGAGACAACATGCCAGCATTAGCAGTAGACTGAGTAAAACCATGGTGCCCTGGAGCAAAAAGGGAGTTTATTGAAGGCTGCAACTATTTTTATAGCTTCACTTACATGCTTAGAAACATAACACGGAACAGCTAAGGTAAGCAAGCTAAGTGCTATACAATCATAATGCTAATATGACTTGTGATACTGATATGTTGGTTATTTCCTAGTAGATGCATTACACTGTTTAGATGTGGTTTTGGACTGTGACTCTGTGTCGATAAACGGCTAATCACAAATGACTTTGTTTTGTTTCTATGACAACAAACTTTGGTCAGGTCATCCCTAGCATTTATGGTTTACAGTTTTTCATTTATATTTTTGGAGTCATGTCACAACACGAGCTGCAAGCAGTTTTCCATTTTCACACACCTGCAGTAATATCAATTCCACGTACGCCCATGCATGATGAGTCGATCAATAACATGCTCAAGTGTCAGTGCTCCAAAAAGCCTTTCAACATGTAGAGAGCAACAAAAAAAACAACCCTGCAATCGAACATGCAATCTCCTGAACCGCAGCCGCCACACTTACAGAAGGGGCGGGAATCAAACATCCAAACTTGCAATTATTTGACAACCTGCTCTACTACCTGATCATTAGTGCTCCAATGCCCACACTTCAGTATACTTGGATTCTTCAAGAACCAAGAAACGCTAGGAGGGGAAAGGGGGGAAAAAAAAAATCAATACAGACCCTTCACATTCTAGACGTAACCTTTCTTGTCTCCTCCCCTCAAGCAGCCGCAGCAGAGCGCTGATAACCGGAGAAGTTCCTTTGCTCTTGATTTACATCATCAGGTACATCACCACATACCTGATTTTTAGGTCTGCAATATAGATTTTATAAAGTGGATATGAAAATTAAAATCAGTTAATTATTCTAAACCGTTAATAGGGATTTATAGTGTGTGATTAGAAAGAAGTTAATTGCCTTACCAATCATTGAGGTTTGTCAATAGTCTGTTACATATTACCAGCTTAATGGGAATATTTTTTATAAGTCCTTTATATGGTTTGTCTTATAGGGACATCAACATTTATTCCCTACACTGTCTTTGTGTGACTCGGCTTAATGACTGCATTTATTAAGTTTATCTGTCTTTTATAAGAACATAAATGTAGCCATGAGCAAGAGTACGTACAGAACTGAACTCTTTACAGCTGTGCAGTTCAAAAATATTATTTGGTTTAATTTTGCTAACCTAGCTCCAGAATCAGTTAAATAAGGACCAGCAAAACAGGTTTGGTTTATAAGTTTGACTAGGGACATAAAAATACATCTAGTTAAAAATGACAAGATGGTACATAATGATTGAGTTATCTAAAACATGTACGGCCCCCTGGGGACAGGATGAACTCCTGAGCCACCATCAGCCATGATAAGTTAATTCAATTCAAATTAAAAAATACTTTCTTGATCCCAAAGGGAAATTAAATGTTGTTGTAACTCATTTAATTAAAGAGTTATTGTAGCTGGTGATGGCTGTCGGCAAGAAAGATCTCCAAGAGTGATCAATGTCACACTGAGGCTACTAAAAACAGGGTTGAAAGGGGAAAAACTTAATTGGGTTACTAAATATGTAATAATTGGGCTCATTTTATTTTAAGTTAAATTTGGCATTAAAATCATTCCGATTTAAATAAATAAGGACTACAACCTCACAAAGTCTAAAGACTTTCATTAATAAACAATGAAAGTTTATTAATGCTAGCTTCATGTCCGATTTTAATGTTAGCACTAGATCTTGATTACTGGCTTATCCCACCCATGACAATATTATCATACAAAATCATTTTAAGTTTAAATATGCACTAAAAATGAGCAGAGAAAAAAATGAAACCACCTCAAAATCTCTAAAATGGATTGTATTGATAATTTAGGTTAGCCAACAGATCTAACAAGCACTAACTTGATTTAACTTGAAAAGATTACATTAGTTAATGTCCTATAGTGAACATAACACACTGATAATCTCATACTATGCAAGACTTTAATTGAAATCCAGTGAGGTCACAGTGTAGTTTAAAATTATAGCCTTTAATGAATGCTAGAGCTTTTCTAACAACCTGGGTCAAATGTTCTGACCCAGTGTTCTGTCAAAACATCTGTTCCATAAACAGCCCAGCTGCTTTTTGAGTGTCGAATTCTGCATTCAATATCTGTTTCAAATTGGTTGACACAGAGACAAAACGGAGCATAATGTATTCACATTTGTTTACATCTCTGGCAAGCGTTTAACTTAATGGCTCTGAGCGACAAAACCTTGGATTTGCTTCTTTTTTTCCCCCCTCCTTTCTTTCTCTTTGACAGTTGGGGCTCCTGGCGGCCAATCCTCAGGCCATAATGCTTCTGCCACTCACAACACCGATTCAATTTACTCTCATTTCCCGCTGTCTGCATGCCAGGGCCAATAAAAAGAATCGCATCAACCTGATGGAACGTGTTTCCACGGCATAAAAGAAACATCGCTAACTGACGCTGCGTCAGCTGGGAACAAAAGGACACGCCGAAGCTGTCAGGTTTTATACGACGAGACATTAGAATACACGACAGGCTGTGGCATTTATGTTTGTGCAGTATCATGGAGTGGATGCCATGGAAACACGTTTTCAGACCGTTTTACAGCAGCGCAGTGACAGTTTCTGACCCCACGTCTTCGTCACGTCTCCCTCACGTTAACGACACACTGAGTCCAGACTGTAAATATTTAACCGGTATGGTTTGCTTACTTTATTTTTAATTTAAACCGACACCAAAGTGGTTAATGGTTTGTCAGAATCGGTGTTAAAGCGGGAAACCTGAGGTTAAACTGAGTTTACCCAAAGGAACAAATGGTGTTTTTTCCAAAGTAATATTTAATTTATTGTCTTTACTTCTCAGCAGCTGCTATATAAAGTCGGAGCCATGCTTTATTACACTCTCTGAAATCCCACAGCTCTGTTTAATTCAACTTCTTTGTTTTTCACCTCACCTTTGTGCCCTGCTGGTAGTTTTTTTTTTTTTTTTTTTTTTCTCCTCCCAGAAAAATTCATACCCATTTTGCTAAGAATGTTTCAGAGCGGTCTCACCTGGGAAATAGTTTGGCCTTTTCAAAGAAAAACTAGTGCAGGAGTGTATGTGTGTGTGTGTGTGTCCCCTCTTCCCCACGTTCGCCACACCTCGGGATCATTTGCATAGCGTTCCTGAAAGCAGAGTGGGGTTCTGAATAGTCCGAGGTCCTGCTCAATAAAGAATACGGTAAGTGAAGTGTGAAATAAAGCAGCAGATGGGGACCTTGTTCACTTGCGCTGGTGGAGATGGCGATAAAACTGGGGCAGGGATCTTGTTGCTGTCATAGCCGAGGCACCAGGAGCACAAACGGAGCAAATATGAGAAATTCCTCTACAGCAAACAATTTAGACGACAACTCAAATCTCAGTAAAGGTACAGAAAAGAGGCTACGTCACAAACAGTACTTGGAAAGGTTACACTGAACAGGGCATTGAATTTTAACTGGATACTAGTAGTAAAAATATATATACTACATAACCTTTTTTTTTATAACCTGACAGAAATGAGTCATGACCGTCGACGCAGAGCAGATGAGTGTCGGCATGATTCACTGTTAATGAGCTCCATAATTATGTCTGCAGCTACAGGTAAACTGACTACTCTGACATGTTAATAGGTTATGTGTTATGTGTGTGTTTCATAACGTGTAAATATTTAGTGAGACTAGAAGTTAAGTGCTTTGATTTCCTGTGTAAAGAGTACAAGGAAAACATATTTTAGAGACTGTTGTCTTAGAAATGATCTATAGTAGCTAGTTCATGTAACCTAGCTTGTCACAGGTCTCTGCTCTGGTCTTCTTGTAGTCTCTGGATTTGATTCATATTGGATTTAATTTTATCATGTAATTTGTTGGCTTTATTTGAAATACATGTTGAAAATGTGGTATTTTAAAGTTTACCTTAGCTAAGCACAGTAAAAAAGTGTCCAAATATTGACTTAGATGGCAAGGGTGCTGTAACATAACCTGATAAAAAGCATGTAACGTTGACCGTCCATTTTCTACAGATGTTCTGACCGTAGTGATAGCAGCTGTGGGTAAAAGGTGTCGTGTCACTTCCTGTTTGACAGTCGTACACAGTGGAATTGTTTGATCTAGCTGATTCTCTCAACCTGATCCAGATTCTCTTTACTGTGATACTACACAGCTATTCTAACACTTAAGTAGGTTTTAAAGATTTCTGTTGCTGTACGTCCTGATGGTTTACCTTTGTGTTTCAAAATGTTTTGTTGGTTTTAAAGGTTGCTAGCACAGCATTAGATCAAGCATTACAAATGTGCGCAAATCTTTCCTGCTGATCTCGTCAAAACGATTTTACGACTGCAGCGTTTCCATTAAATAAGAAATTAAATAAAAAATTGCACATGAATGAGCTTGTTCACGTGACAAGTCATTAAAATTCAGTGACTGATTACCGACAAGATTTTACAGAAGAGCTGTGGATACAACGTCTTCAAATGACACTTAACTTTTTAACTGTGATGCTGTGATATCTCTGGTGAAACCAGCTGCACATTGTCCAAAAAGGAAAAAAAAAAAAAAAATTCCTGCCACTTCCTGCCATCGTCTTCTTTGTGGTTTTCGCCAGTAGTGACTTCCGGCTGTTGACCATGTGAGTCGTGATGCAATAGTTTTTCCATTGCAGTTTTGCAAAATACATCCATTTCAGTAGATGTATTTCTACTGAAATAGATGTATATGAAATATCTACATGTTTTGATAGCTTTGATATAGAAAAAAAAATTATTTTAAACAAAGTGTGACAAAAAGTAAGAGTAGCACTAGAAATATGTAAAGGGACAAAAACACTTTTTTACAACACTGCAGATGAGCCTCTGTCCATGGCTTTCTGTCAGGGTCTGTTTGTCCTCCCTTTTCCTAGTTTCTTAGTTTGTTTTCCTTTAGTTAGTTTTATTTCCACCTGTCCCTGGAACCACCACTTCTCAAGACATCCAGCAGATGTCACCCATGCTCCACCCCTGAGAAGTGTCCTGGTTCAACCCGGACACACACCTGCAGCTGGTTTAGAGGGCGTGGACCTGCGATATAAGCAGCAGCTACACTCCGTCTCACCGCCTGAGTGTTTGCCTACCACGGTAACCAGCGTTCCAGAAAGAGGCCTTCTGTGATTACTCTCGTCTAACCCTTGTTGTCTCCCTCGCCAGATTCTCCCGCCGTCTTCTAGTTGTTTCCCGGAAACCAGCTGCCCCCGCATTCGTGTAAGTCTGTCTCCCCGCTGTGGATCACCTCCCTCCTGTGTGATTTCCCGACGCTGCCGGTGTTCCCGGTCAGACGCCATTCCCTGTGTGTGTGTGCGTGATCTCCCCTCGTCGATCCCTCCCCGGGATTTCCCCTTCGGGACGCAACGGGCCAGGAGGCCCACGCCCGAACTTCCCGGAGGACCGCCTGGACGGATCAGGCTCCAGGCCGTGCCCGACATCAGAGCTAAGCATCGCTCGTCAACGGACTCTCGGCTCGCGCTCCGCTTCGCCCCTAATACCTCCACGCCAAGTAAGCTCACCTCAGTCATTTCCTGGAGAAACTCCGCTGAGTTCCCGCTAACCCTGCTTTCTCCCGTTGGCAGTAGAAGAACCGGTCCGCCGATTCGGCTTCGCCACCAGCTCCCTGATCCTTCAATAAACATTATTGTTTCTGACTCGCTCTGTCTGACTGTGTTCTTGCATGTGGGTTCGCAACCTTAAAACCGACATGACAGAACACTCAGGCCAGTTCGGAACCTCAGCAGACGCAATCAGACGGGCGCTGTCCGAACAACACGCGCTAGTCCAGTCACATGACTCCGCATTACGGGAGTTAGCTAGTCGTCAAGCCGAGACTAACGATAAACTAACAGAATTAACCACTTTCCTACGGAATTCAGTTCAGCAGGCTCCCAGCTCTCAACCTTCCCCGACAGTGGCTCCGGATCCACCAGCCCGCTCCATGTTTTCGGACGTCCGACCCTCAGCGCCAGAGAAATGTTCAGGTGACGTCCGGAAGGTCAAGGGGTTTATTCTCCAATGCAATATCATCTTTAATCATTCACCGCAGAGTTTTTTGCATGACAGTGCTAAGATTTCCTACGTGTTATCCCTGTTGACGGGCCGAGCCCTAGAGTGGGCCGAAGCCCGGTTTTCTTCAGCCTCTAACTATGGGTGTACCTTCCCCGAGTTTTTGAAGGAGTTACAGCAGGTGTTTTGTCAAGAGGCTGAGAAGACTTCAGCCTCCCGTGAACTACACGGATTGAAGCAAGGCCAGAAGACTGTGTCAGACTTTGCCATCGATTTTAGAATCTTGGCCGCTGCTTCAGGCTGGAACCCTGCTGCGCTTAAAAGCGCATTCTTTCATGGGTTAAATGAGCAGATAAAGGACCAACTGGCTACTCTAGATGAACCAGAGTCTCTGGATGAATTTATTAACTTGGCCATAAGATTAGACAACCGGATTCGGTCAAGGATGAGTGAGCGATCCCGCCGCACCGCCCTTCCGCGCTCCGCACAGGTCAGTAACCAGTCGACTGTCCAACCTCCACCCACCTTTCCCTCATCTACAGGACCAGAACCCATGCAACTGGGACACGCTAAGCTAACCCCAGAGGAGCGGCAGAGGAGGATGCGCTCCCGGCTTTGCCTTTACTGTGGTGAACCCAATCATGTAATCGCTAACTGTCCAATACGTTTAAACCCGCAGGTCCGGCAGTAAGGACGGGGAGACTGCCGGAGACTACAGCAGTAAGATCTCGCTTCATCATCCCTGTCTCCATAATCATTAACGAACCATATTCTTTATCAGCCCTCATTGACTCAGGGTGTGAACAGAACCTCATTAATTCAGACATCGTCGAGCAACTGTCTATTGAAATCGAGCCGCTTCCAGTTCCTCTCCGGGTATCAGCCCTCAACGGAGGGAACCTGCCACAGATCACCCATCAAACCAAGCCAGTGCGTCTACTCACTTCAGGTAATCACACAGAAGAGATTACTTTCCTCGTGTTTCCTGCCGCCAGTGCCTCCATCATCCTTGGTTTCGACTGGTTATACAAGCACAACCCGCACATAGACTGGGCCGAGACCAAGATTGAGTCGTGGTCCACAAAGTGTCACAGTACCTGCCTTCATTCCGCCTTTCCAGTCGTCACTACGCCTACAGAGCCAGCTGAGATCGACCCATCTGACGTCTCCTCCATTCCCCGTGAGTACCATGATCTAGCTCCTGTTTTCAGTAAGGACAAAGCCCTGTCTCTGCCACCCCACAGACCGTATGACTGTGCCATCGATCTACTGCCTGGCGCCCCATTACCCAACAGTAAGCTATATAACATCTCTAGAGCAGAAAGGCAAACCATGGAGGAGTACATAAACAAGTCTCTAGCTGCAGGGATTATCCGCACCTCATCCTCTCCCCTCGGAGCAGGGTTCTTCTTCGTGGGGAAAAAGGATGGCTCTCTCCGGCCCTGTATTGACTACCGTGGACTCAACCAGATCACCATCAAGAATAAGTACCCGTTGCCATTATTATCCTCAGCCTTTGAGCCCGTCCAAGAAGCAACCATATTCACAAAACTAGATCTCAGGAACGCTTACCACCTCCTTCGCATAAGGGAGGGTGATGAGTGGAAGACGGCGTTTAAAACCCCCATGGGCCACTATGAATATTTGGTCATGCCGTTTGGGTTGTCTAACGCACCTGCTTTCTTCCAGGCCCTGGTGAACGACGTCCTGAGGGATCTCATCAATGTCTTTGTGTTCATCTACCTGGATGATATCCTGATATATTCCAAATCCCTCGCGGAGCACAAACAACATGTCCGTCTGGTTCTCCAACGCCTTCTGGAGAATAAGCTGTATGTAAAAGCGGAAAAGTGTGAGTTTCACCGCCCTTCAGTAACCTTCCTAGGGTACATCCTCGAAAGGGGACAGGTTAGAGCATCCGAGGACAAGATCAAGGCAGTACTCGACTGGCCTAAACCCGAAAACCGCAAACAACTACAGCGCTTTTTGGGGTTTGCAAACTTCTACAGGAGGTTCATACGCAATTACAGTCAGACTGCTTCACCCCTCACCGCTCTCACTTCCAGCAAGAGAGAATACGTCTGGACCCCTCAAGCGGAGGCCGCCTTCGAGGAGCTCAAGTCCCGGTTTGCACACGCTCCCATTCTGGTCCAGCCTGACCCCAAGAAGCAATTCATTCTGGAAGTTGACGCCTCCGACACCGGGGTCGGCGCGGTTCTTTCCCAGATGTCTACCCACGACCATAAGCTCCATCCATGCGCTTTCTTTTCCCGTAGACTCTCACCAGCTGAGAGGAATTATGACGTGGGCGACAGAGAGCTTCTCGCGATTAAACTCGCCTTGGAGGAGTGGCGCCACTGGCTGGAGGGCGCCGAACACCCCGTACTGGTCTGGACCGATCACAAGAACCTGACATACTTACAAGCAGCCAAGAAATCCAATCCCCGCCAGTCTCGTTGGTCTCTGTTCTTTTCTCGATTTAACCTATCTATCACATTTCGCCCAGGTTCAAGGAATGTTAAACCCGATGCTCTATCTCGAGTCTATTCCCCAGATGACGCTGAGGTGGTCCCAGCTCCCATCCTGCCTCCCAGTTGCACCGTGGGAATGGTCACCTGGGAGATCGAAGACATCGTCCATCAAGCTCAGCAAACAGAACCAGCCCCAGAGTCCTGCCCACCGGGTAAGGTGTATGTTCCGTCCTCTGTCCGATCCCGTTTTCTCCAGTGGATACACAATTCTAAGTTCTCAGGTCACCCCGGCGTTAGCCGCACGATTGGGCTAATAAACAGACGGTTTTGGTGGGCCTCCGTACACAAAGATGTCAAGGAGTTTGTTTCAGCCTGCCCAATCTGTGCCCGGAACAAGTCATCCAATCAACCCCCCGCAGGACTCCTACAACCACTACCCATACCTAAGCGCCCTTGGTCCCACGTGGCCATAGATTTCGTTACCGGACTCCCAACCAGTAAAGGTATGACCACCATCCTCACCATCGTCGACCGTTTCTCCAAGGCATGTCACCTTGTTCCCCTACGTAAGCTGCCCACGGCTGCCCAGACTGCCCTGTTATTAATTAAACATGTCTTTAAACTACATGGCATCCCGCAGGAAATCCTCTCGGATCGCGGCCCCCAGTTCATATCACAGGTCTGGCGTCAGTTCTGCTCGGCTCTGGGGGCTAAGGTATCCCTCACTTCTGGCTACCATCCACAAACCAATGGCCAGACAGAACGTATGAACCAAGAGCTAGAGACGACTCTGCGATGCCTGACCTCCACGAACCCCAACGATTGGGCCCAATACCTCCCATGGGTCGAGTATGCACATAACAGCCACATTTCTGCAGCCACAGGTCTCTCTCCGTTTGAAGTGGTCCTGGGTTACCAACCACCACTCCTCCCCTCTGACGAGGAGAACCTCTCGATCACGTCGGTACAACACCACATCCGACGAAGCCATAAGATTTGGAAGGACACCATCACTGCCCTCAACAACACCTCCGCTACCAATAAACGCCTGGCTGACCGTCGTAGAACCCCTGCACCTGCTTATATAGTGGGACAAAAGGTATGGTTGTCCACACACAACATTCCCTCAAGTCTATGTCTAGAAAGTTGTCTCCAAGGTTCATTGGCCCCTTTGAAGTGCTGGCAGTCATTAGCCCCTCAGCTGTACGCCTCCGCCTTCCCCGTCTCTGCGTGTCCACCCAACCTTCCACGTTTCCCAAATTAAGCCAGTGCTCTCCAGTGAACTTTGCCCTCCGGCCGAACCCCCTCCACCCGCCCGGGTCATCGATGGCCATCCGGCCTTCTCCGTCCGCCGGATTGTCGCCACTCGGCGACGAGGTCGGGGTCACCAGTTCCTTGTCGACTGGGAGGGTTATGGTCCTGAGGAACGTTCCTGGGTTCCGGGATCATTCATTTTAGACCCCTCCCTTATTAGAGACTTTAGGGACTCCCAGACCCCGTCCTCTGTTCGGCCGCCAGGTGGCGTCCGTTGAGGGGGGGGTACTGTCAGGGTCTGTTTGTCCTCCCCTTTTCCTAGTTTCTTAGTTTGTTTTCCTTTAGTTAGTTTTATTTCCACCTGTCCCTGGAACCACCACTTCTCAAGACATCCAGCAGATGTCACCCATGCTCCACCCCTGAGAAGTGTCCTGGTTCAACCCGGACACACACCTGCAGCTGGTTTAGAGGGCGTGGACCTGCGATATAAGCAGCAGCTACACTCCGTCTCACCGCCTGAGTGTTTGCCTACCACGGTAACCAGCGTTCCAGAAAGAGGCCTTCTGTGATTACTCTCGTCTAACCCTTGTTGTCTCCCTCGCCAGATTCTCCCGCCGTCTTCTAGTTGTTTCCCGGAAACCAGCTGCCCCCGCATTCGTGTAAGTCTGTCTCCCCGCTGTGGATCACCTCCCTCCTGTGTGATTTCCCGACGCTGCCGGTGTTCCCGGTCAGACGCCACTCCCTGTGTGTGTGTGCGTGATCTCCCCTCGTCGATCCCTCCCCGGGATTTCCCCTTCGGGACGCAACGGGCCAGGAGGCCCACGCCCGAACTTCCCGGAGGACCGCCTGGACGGATCAGGCTCCAGGCCGTGCCCGACATCAGAGCTAAGCATCGCTCGTCAACGGACTCTCGGCTCGCGCTCCGCTTCGCCCCTAATACCTCCACGCCAAGTAAGCTCACCTCAGTCATTTCCTGGAGAAACTCCGCTGAGTTCTCGCTAACCCTGCTTTTTCCCGTTGGCAGTAGAAGAACCGGTCCGCCGATTCGGCTTCGCCACCAGCTCCCTGATCCTTCAATAAACATTATTGTTTCTGACTCGCTCTGTCTGACTGTGTTCTTGCATGTGGGTTCGCAACCTTAAAACCGACATGACACTTTCAGTTCAATAGATCTTTAGAGCCACTGAAAAAATGAAGACCTTCCAGATAAATCAGATATCGCACTGGAAAATAACAAAAATCCAGTTTCTCTGACACAATGAGTTCAAATTAGGTGCCGTTATTAATAAAGAGAGGGGTTGGGAAACAAAGGAACCTGAAGATCTTAATAATGACTCAGGACCCATTATATCATTAGACCACATACATGCCCTATAAATGAAAATTGAGATCCCCCGTCATTTGGTCTTTGAGTGGAGAGAAAAAGAGGTGGATTTTTCCAACAATGCATGAGTGCCAGGCACCACTCTGTAATTAGAGAGTCACTGGTATCAATCACCCTGCAGTGGCAGGCTAATTTTTCCATCATCAATTACCTTGGAACGTTTTGGACGCCGATCAGACGAGACCCGTCTTAAACCCTCTGCCTGGCTGTCACTGACACTAATGGAATTTTAAATCTTCCCTCACAGTGGAGTTCTGCTTAAGTGCAAGTCCCAATTATGGGGAGAGTAATTTAGCTAATCTACTTGAAAAGACACGATAGGTTGCAATCAATATCAAAATATGTCCCCTGCTTAGTGGCAAGCAATTTCCTTCAATTCCAACACGCCGGGTTTCCATTTCTGAGGTCTGTGTTTACTAAAGCACGGCAACTTACCTTTACCTCCCAAAAGAGCAGGGGAGGAATGCTATGTTAAGGCCTTTGTTATGGTAGTTTTTGCCTTGAGCTGTGGAGCAAATATACAAACGGCTTCAAAGTGAATCAGCTTTATATTTGCTCATATCATGGATGGCACAGATGGACAGAAATATTTTTATGGTGCTTTATCTTAAATCCTGGTGGCTAACTCCCCATTCCTGGTTTAAAGTATGCAGGTACATTATGCATTTATTTATTTCAAAAAGGTTTTTGAAAGCAAGAAACCAGTAGAACAAGAGGAAACATACATACATGTCCAAGAACAAAATAATTAGCTTACCGTTACTTTTCTGCTTGAAAAGGAGTAGGAAGAAGTAAACACTTATTTAAGCCACACCCCGTATAGCAATTTATTGAAGTATATCACTTATCAACTCGGTTATTATCAGATATTTGTAATTAAAAAACATGTAGTATTCTTGTGCCTGTTCAGTCTACTGTGCTAAAGAACCAACAAATAAGTTACACAAACAAAAATGATTTAAATTTGACTCGCATAACAAGGCAAGAAAACCTACTGACTCAAATAATAATAATAATAGTAATAATGATTGTAAATAATACAATTACCGATAATAATCGGTAATTACCAGAGTAATTACCAACTCATTGCCAACAGATTTATAATATACTTGCATAATCTCAGTTACATAGCACACAAATGTATTTTTTAAAAACTAATGGCTGAAATAATAAAATATAATAATTAATAATGGTAGTGGTAACATAAAAAGGAATGTTGTGAAAAAGTTTAATGTCACTTTTTTTCTGAAAGGTTTGATAATACCAGATTGAAGAAAAACAATAGAACTCATTATTAGATGTGAAAGTAAGACAATTTTAAGTAAATAATTTCTTAATGTCAATAAGAAAAGATATTAGTTCGACTGGTAGATTATTTCGCTTGTAAGACAACATCTGATTCATGTTATAAGTGGGATAATCTGTCAGTACTTTTTCATCCGTATTCAACAAGCTCGTATAAAACAAGCTCTTATATCTTTCTGAAAGTTACTTGTAAGTTAGTTTCTTATTTGAATTGTGATATTTGCACTAGAAAATATACAGAAAATACTTGGTAGGATTTTATGCTATTGCAGCGTGTGTGAAAAAATCTTTCTTTTAGAATTACATTAGTTTCCTGGGCACCTTATGGTTAATAATCTGTTGTCTTTCTCCTTTGACTGGTTCGTTGTTTGGTCAGTTCATCCAAGTCACTTTAGTGAATTTCTTCAGTTTCTTCAGCTTGAACTGCAAGCAGAACAAGTACGACTGCCTTTGGGCAGTCTGGATTTAAGAGCATAACTACACAGAGACAGGAACGAGAAAAAAGGAAGCAAGAAATTTCCACTTTTGAATGTTGCTTATGTTGCTCTTTTGGTAATGAAATGCACAGAAAATCAATAAGGTTCAACAAAACACCTTTCCCTTCTCCTTCTCTATCCTCATTGTTCTCACTGCTGTAGTTCATGCTCCTATCATTTTTGGTTCTTTGGTAGTTGATCATATTTTTAATAAGTCATTATTGTAAAACAAAGACACGTAATTTAAGGTATTTTGGGCTTATGATTCCAAAGATAAGAGACTTCCCAGACTGCTGAACAGGCATTCAGGAAACTGGAAAGTGTTGGTGATTTAAAGGATCACAGGAAAAACTGACAGAGGAGATGGACAATTGAAGAACTGCTGAGAAGGAAATGAATCTGACTGACTCTAAACTTGTGGGGAAGGTGGATGAGTGACACGCGGATCCAGTCGGACTAATTGGTCGAATGTAGTGCTGTTGGGAGAAAACCTGAAGAGAGTAGTTGGTTGAGTGAAAATGACTGAACACAGAGATGAACAAAAAAGGCACAAAAGAATTAAACTGAATTAAAACCTAAAGATTAAAATGAAAATCAGGGGTCATTTTTTGTTTCCTAAAATAGAGTGGAGTGAAGGCAGAGATTGATGGACTGATGGGAGCCTCATCTGCAGTAATGGTGACACATCTATGGCTCGTCATGGTGGAAAAACCTCCAACTGAGTCAAAAACTAAACTGTTTACCAGGCTGTGAATGAGCTGACCTGTTTCCTCTGTTACTCGACCTTAAACAGGGGGAAGACAATGAGTGGACTTCAACAATTTACTGACCTTACCGATATGTCACGTAAAATATGCTTAATTCATATTTTACGTAAATGGAAAATTGCAAAAAAAAAATTTCCAGGAGCTTATTGCTTTAAATTTTACAATAAAAAACCATGACAACTTTAACAAAAACATAGCCGACCTTTTAAATTCTTGTGTGTGTCCCAGGTAACTATTTTGGAGAGAAATGCAACCGGTTGGTTGCACGTCTAAGTTGCCTGTGTGTCGTGTCATGAACTTGGCAACCTTCCACTTGTCTTGAGAAATTCCATTTCATATTATTACATCCATAATTTACAACTCTTCACTGTGAAATATATAGGCTTCTCTGTTGGGTAGCTATAATTTTCCCTATTTTTCAATATGCCAAGCTCCAGTAGAGCCTTTCCCTATGAATAGAAGCAGTCGCATTATCTCTCATCTCTATTTCTGGTCTCTTTATAAATTTAGCATCAGACCCTTTTGATTGAATGTGCGTGTGAATCTCTGTCTCTACTGGATTTTGACATTTGTGATCAATAACCTCATATAATGACTTTATGTATTTATACATAAATGTTCTCAGCTGAGCCTCCAATTAATTATTCTTCTCTAATCTTTCTGCCTTGTACCAGATTTGTCATCTTCTCTGAAGATGTAAAAACAAACAAAAAACAAAAGAGAACTATAAAAATACTGCCTCGGGCAGCGCAAATTAAAATGTGACCTGTCTGATTGCTTTGTGGAGAGAAGTCATCTGAGATGCCATTTACCTCTGTATGGGAATCCTGAGCTGTTTACATGGGCCAAATAAATTGGACTCTGGCTTCACTTCTGCTAAGGTCTTCAGGTTAAGTTTTTATTTGAATATTTAATCCTTTGTCAGAGGGTATCTGTACCAGAATGAAGTAAAGTTGACATTTTTCTGGATGTGTTTTAGAATAATAAAATGTTTCTTTCAGCCTGTGAGTAGAAGTACACATGAAATCAGATGTTTTATTTTTAACATTTTTTTTCCAGCTTCATTCGAATATAACGGTCCAACAGAAACTTATTGGTTTTTATTAAGAAATGTTGTTTTTATTGAATGTCCTCACCAAAAGACAATTTCTAGTTTTTTTAATGACAAGGTAGATTCATGTTGTGTGTAGAAAGCTAGCAAAAGACAAGATGGCTAGCTAGCGATAGACTAGATCAGTGGTCCCCAACCTTTTTCTTATCACGGACCAGTCAAGACTTCGAAATTTAGCTGCGGCCCGGGGGGGTTGTTATATGTTGGTGTTCTCACTAAAGCCTGAATATGCCCGATTTGGTTTGTCTTGGTCCTTTTATCACAGCCTGTGGGGTTTTCCCTGACTGGGAACGAGAATACAACCTGCTGAATGTGACAGGAAGCCAATCAAAAAGCACGGTGACGTAAAAACAGAGGGGAATCCCAAACAGCTGACATATCACGCAGCTGAGAGTTCGATGGATATCGGAGATGATATGTGGAAATGTTTATTATTATATGTAAAGGTCATTTTTATATATTATTATGTTTATTCAGTTAAAAATGTTGACTATGAAAAAACACAGTCACCTCCAAATCAGTGCAGCAAATAGAGCGGCTGCTCTCGTCGTCTTTTATCCACCGCCTTTTCTTTTCGTTATGTCTTTTATTCAAATGACTCCACAAACTATCACTGTTGCTTCTGCATCGTCATCCGTGTTTGGTTATTCTAAATTCCCGCTATGTTGGGGGTTTTACTGGATTATCCTCTGGAATCGGGATGTTCGTGACTGGAATCGGTTCGTGCTGCTCCTGCCTTGGACACACAAACCGATCGAACCTGTTGGACTTTTATCAGCTCTGTGGTCACAGAGGTTTGGAGAATCGGCCGACAATTCTTAAAATCTTGCCGTCTAAACCAGACTTAAGACTCACAAGCTCTACTCATCTCCTCTCCACCCCTGCCCAAACGCTCTGACTCTGGTCGCTATGGTAACATTTACATACCCCTTCAAAATAAGATAGAGATGCACCACAAAAACGAACATTTTACTTTTGTGAAAATTTTAACTCACGATAATGACTAACGGGAGCCCTGAGCTTGTTTCTCTGCAACGAGACGGTTCCATCTGGGAGTGATGGGAGACAATAACACCCGAGGTGTGTTGATTGAGCACAGCCTGCTTGGTCTCTACGTGGCGAAGCAGCTTGAAGCTTCATTGCCTTATTAGCAGCCGGTCACCGCATGTTAGGCAGAGCGGACTTGTAATGTGGGAGTCACCCGGTCCGGGATAAATCCATTCTCCTGTCTCTTCTCTGGGCCTTTTCCCCTTTGCAAAGAAACTTTCCGAAGACATCTGATCTGTTTCTTACTCATTTTGTTGCTTGTGGGCTCAATGTTGACACGCAAGTAACAGAGAGAATTCGGTTAAAGGATTTTCAAAATAAAAGATCCTCCAGACTCAAATAATACATAAAACGGAAATATTTCATTATTTCTTGCACGGCCCGGTACCAATTGGTCCACGGACCGGGGTTTGGGGACCACTGGACTAGATAGCTAGCTAGCAAAGCATCTAGTCTATCCTAGCGATGGACTAGATATATTACGTTGTGTGCAAGAAAAAGTAAAACTACAACTTCTATGGAGCGCTTGTGTAGGTGGACAAGAGGCATAAAGCTTTTATTAGTAAAAACATTTAGAAAACCATATATCATTTTCCCACCCCTTCACAAATATCCAATAATCTCACATAAAACCTACATTAAATGCATTTCAGTTTGTGCTTGCGATGTAGCAAAATGTGGAAAAGATCAAGAGACATGAATCGTATTACAAGACACTGTTGATGTTTAATTCATTTACAAAGAAGTGGCGCTAAAGAAAACAATAGTTAAATTTGCCTGAGCAACACTTCCTGCTTTAATGGATTCTTCTGCCTTAGGGGGAATGCATAACAAGCTGTAAACAGTAAAGGAGTTTTATTTCTGGCCGCTTCATGAACACGACACACAATATCCTGTGCTCCAGCTGGCCAATAAATTGGCTGGACTGCTGCTTGGGTCTGTGCAGTGGATTTAGTGGAACAAAAACAATTGATATAGCATTCACAAAAATGTAGAGCTTCAGCTCTATCTTGCTAACTGGATTCCTTTTGAAAGAACTGCTCATTTGTTTTGCCCCAACACAAATCATGTTATATTGGTCCAGATTTGACAAAAATAAGCTTAGAAATCAGGTAATTTATTCAATTCGATCATAAGAAAAAAAAACTTCAAACAAAACACTTATCCTAAAGGGACATTAAATGTTATAACTCATATCAAGAGTCATTGTGGTTGGTGATACGAAGAACATCCAGTAGAAGTTAGTCTTGCAGCAAAGCTTAAGAGTCCTCTGACTGAGGACTGCTGCTGCATGACAATACCATACCAATTTAATTTATAAAGCACTTTAAAACAACCACAGCTGATACAAAGTGCTGTACATTAAAACACAACATAACAATAAAAAAACAACTCTTACAGTTTAAAAACACACAATTTAAAACTAGATCCTGCTGGAGTTGAAAGCCAAATAAAATAGATGAGTTTTAAGACGACCTTTAAAAGTGGACAGTGAATGGGCCTCTGACCTGCAAAGGCAAGTCGTTCCATAACTTAGGACTCATGACAGAGGAAGCCCTGTCCCCTCTGAGCTTCCTTCTGGATCTTGGTGCCTCCAAGAGCAGCTGATCTGCTGACCTGAGAGACCGATAGGATATGTAGGGATGAAGAAGCTCAGAGAGGTAAGCCGGGGTAAGATTATGCAGCGATTTAAAAACAAACATAAGAATTTTAAAATGAATCCTAAAATATACAGGCAGCCAGTGAAGTGAGACCAGGACAGGGGTCACATGCTCCCTTTTTCGAGTTCCAGTCAGAAGTCATGCAGCAGCATCTGAACCAGCTGCAGACATGAGAGCAGCGACTGACTGACTCCCAGATAAAGTGCGTTACAGTAATTTAATCGAGTCGTAATAAAAGCATTGATCACTGTTTCAAAATGCTGCCTGGAAAGAAAAGATTTCACTGACGCCAATCGCCTTAAATGATGAAAGCTGGACTTAACCACTGCTCTGATTTGGCTGTCCAATTTAAAATCACTGTCCATCTTAAAACCAGGATCTGTAATAACAGGTTTAAAATATACCTAGAAGGATCTCAGGGCAACAGGAGGACTCACAGGAACCACTAGGTCCGAACACTATCACCTCTGTTTTCGTTTCATTAAAATGTAAAACGTTCAGGGCCAACCAAGCTTTAATATCACCTAGACATGCCAGGAGATGTTTGATGGAGTGGACATCCTTCTGCTTCAGGGGCAAATAAATCTGTCAGTCATCAGCATAACAATGAAATGAAATCCCATGTTTCCTGAGGATGGAACCCAGAGGCAGTAAATAAAGAGAGAAAAGCAGTGGGCCCAGAATTGAGCCCTGCGGGACACCATAAGGCATTGAAGCAGCAGATGATTCAGAGTCAATAATATTCATTGAAAATGTTCTCTCCTCCAGGTAAGACCTAAACCATTTAAGAACAGTGCCATCAATATCTACAACGTGGTGTAATTGGGATATTAAAATGCCGTGGTCTACTGTATCAAAAGCAGCAGTTAAGTCAAGTAAAATCAGAACAACATGGTTACCAGAATCACATGCAAGAAGGATGTCATTAAAAACTCTTATTAAAGCAGATTCTGTGCTATGAAGAGTTTTAAAACCTGACTGAGAAACCTCCAGCATCTCATGACGGCCTCATGACTGTCATGACATGCTAACGGTATGCAATGACAGAGTGACAACAATGCCTTGTTGCTATGGTTAAGCATCATAACTCCCTGAAGGTAAAAGATGAAAAGCATCCAAAACCAAAAAAAAGGAATAATTTTCTGATAGAGGATGCAATTCCTCTATCAGAAAAATATGAATAAAAATCAACAAAAAGACAAATCAGAACTAAATCAGAAGTGACAGAGCTTCTCCAATGCTGCCACCTTGAGCGGCCAATTCTAGATTTACCAATTACACATTAAAAAGCCGTCTAGAGGGGGCGCCAGAGAATCTGAGGAGAGGGTGATCATAAAGGCATTAGGAAACAGACATATGTTTTATACATTTACAAAATCATGCATGAAATTATCAAAAACCTTGGGGGAAAGTTTAGTCAAACAACATTGTTAGAAACAAAGCTGCCTTTAGTCCAAATTCACTGGTGCATTCTTTCGTAAAACAGCCTTTAGTGAGTGTTGTGCAAATTCTCCTAAACAAGAACGGGTCCTAAATTCAGTCCGCCTGCTTAATATAAGATGGTTCATGTGCCTTCTCCGGGTCAGGGGGGTCGCCCTGCCTCAAGTGGAGAAGATTAAGTATCTGGGGATCTTGTTCATGAATGAGGGAAGAAGGGTGCACGAGATCGACAGGCGGATTGGGGCAGCGTCTGCCGTGAAGCGGGCGCTGTACCGGTCTGTCGTGGTGAAGAGAGAGCCGAGTCAAAAAGCGAAGCTCTCGATTTACCGGTCGATCTACGTTCCCACCCTCATCTATGGTCATGAGCTTTGGGTCATGACTGAAACAACGAGATCACGGATACAAGCGGCCGAAATGGGTTTCCTCCGCAGGGTGGCTGGGCTCTCCCTTAGAGATAGGGTGAGAAGCTCGGTCATCCGGGAGGGACTCAGAGTAGAGCCGCTGCTCCTCCACGTCGAGAGGAGCCAGTTGAGGTGGCTCGGGCATCTGGTCAGGATGCCTCCTGGACGCCTCCCTGGTGAGGTGTTTCTGGCAAGTCCCACCGGGAGGAGGCCTCGGGGAAGACCCAGGACACGCTGGAGGGACTATGTCTCTTGGCTGGCCTGGGAACGCCTTGGGATTCCCCTGGAGGAGCTGGAAGAAGTGGCTGGGGAGAGGGAAGTCTGGGCCTCCCTTCTGAAGCTGCTGCCCCCACGACCCGACCCCGGATAAGCGGCAGAAAATGGATGGATGGATGGATGGATGGGTTCATGTTCATGGTTTGCTGTCTTGATATTTTTGAAGTACTAGCTTATAGGGGTTGCACCGATTAGTCGACTAGTCAACTAGTCGATTCTTTTCTCTGCAATGACTTTTTTCTGGGCCAGTCGACTAGTAGCAATCAGATGACAAAACAAATTTTTCCAAGGAAATGAAAGAAAGTGGACTAGGTCAGTTAGTCAGAAAGCTCAAATTGTATAAAAATGTAAATAATTTAACAAAGACAAACTGTAAATTACAGCATAGGCTCCCGCAATAGGAGCACCGCATATAGACTTTAGCCCGCGGTAGTCAGGAGTCCGACTCCCGTCCTCCATTCGCTGGGCCCAGGCTTCTCTCCCCCCGCTTTGCTCTCTCTGCCCCCTTACAGTCAGAATGCTGTCAAATAAACTAGTGCCGAAAAAATCCTTAAAAAAAACAACAAAAAAAACTACCGGAGTAATGTGCGACAACACATCATGATGTCAGGCTTTTTTATCCCCCCAACTGATCAGCGTCACCGCTCCCTGCGTATTGAAGCTTCTAACCTGGCACCTTTACGCTCTTATAAAAATAGTATTTGACAACATCTGTAAACTAAGTCCAAATTTCATCCTGAGGGTCTGATAGAGGCGATCTCTGCCGCCGTCTGCATGTCGGTTCAGAGAGCCGCTGCTGAGTCAGCAGAGCTTCCTGCCGCTCATCAGGCGGAGGAGCAGCAGGAAGCTTCGTTGAATTCAACTGTAACCAAACGGGATCCGTTCATAATAAGTTTGGTTTGTGATGTTCCAAAAGCACCTTTGTGGTCAGTGTGATAATTTGACTCCTATACGAGTAACTATCCAGAGATCATCAGTATCCGCCGGTGTTTGGAAAAAAAAAAAAGTCAGGCCCGACTTTGTGCAACGAACTTTTCTCCGCTGCTCACGAAGAATGATGTGTTTATTGCTCTTTCAATTCTGCATAATAGACTTAGTAAAAGCGGGAGAAGGGGAGGGTGTGTCAATATTTGCCGTGAAAATAGCTGAAAAAGCAGTTGTGAGGGTTTTTGCTCTTACGTCACTATGACGTCATCGCGACTAGTCGACATCGACTCGACTATTATCATGACCTTAAAAAATATGTAGTCGTTCAACCCCTACTAGCTTATGTACTACCAGATGTGTCACTTATTAAAAACAGAAATAAACAGCAAATGGACCACGTCTGTGTAGTGCTTTATCAAGTCTGAGGACTCTAAAGCATGTCAGCTATACCACATTGAATGTAGTGTTAATAAGCTTAGAGGGTGTTTGCCAATTGCTGCCGCTTCACGCCATTCCCGCTGGACAAGTAATCAATAATATATATTGTGATAGACGTGATCAGTATGAAATGTTAATACATCTTATAGAATATTCACTGAGCTCCTTAATGGCTTAAAAATAAGCAATGGAGTGGAATGAAACCTGCGGATGAAACTGGTCAGGCCACCAGTTTCTCAGTATTTTAGATATTTAAAACAAGACTAAGACTAATCAATAATTATCACCATCGACAATTCAATCAACATCGACTGATATGAAACACTTATCGGGATAAGTCTTTCAGGCATATTGTCCAGCCCTAATTTCACATTTCTAGTAATATTTCCAGATCATAATCCACTCACACTGAAAACATGTTTATTTACACTTCATGCCAAATATGACATTCCTTTGTCAAGAAAACAAAAATAAAAATTGATTGTGAAGAAACGGTATGTTCAAGGTCAGGGTAGTGACTGGAGAGACCCAACATGCAGACCTTTACCTTTCTGATGGTGTCACAGAAACACGGCAGATATGGAAGGACAAGAACACCAAAACCATTCAAATGACACAAAAATGGTGATTTCCATTAGAAACGAAGCAAACCAGTCATGATAAGATTTCAGAGAGAGCATGTAGAAAGGCAGCAGTCAGCTGGATGAGATAAGCATTCTGGGTTGGTTCAGGTAGGGGGGAGTGTTGATTGGGCTCGGAGCAGCAGCGCTCTAAAGGAACACATCTGCCCCTGGGGTTCCTGCTGGGATTAACCCATCCTTGATAACAGGAATGAAATTTATTCTAATCTCCTTATCTTTTTCCAACTTCATTTGGATGTATGAAAGACACATTTTTTCCTTCATACACATGAGAGGAAATCCACAGAGTCAATAGCAGCATGTTTAACGTTGTGATTGAAAACACACATGTAGGAGTACATCAGCTTTACAAAATCCATACATGGGGTGAAGATGGCAGACATTGTATGTTCTTCATGGTGGAGGACTTTATCGATTAAGCTTTGGAAGAGATTTTATAGGTATCCGAGTTAGGCTGAAGATGGGCAAGGATTTAATAAAAAAAAAAGTTGTAGTGAAAAAGTTAATTTTCATTAAAAGTAAGACAACCCTAGGGTGTTCCAGTCAAGACGGCAACATTTTTGCCATCCAAGGGCGTTAAGGAAGAAGACTCTGACCAACTGTCTAACCATAGATTTAAGAGAAACAATGTTTGTCTCAGATCTTTACCTTAAAGACCTGCTGAAGATGTTAGAGTGGTTTGATTTTCCAGCCAACATGTGTTTTTGTTTTGATCTGGGGAAACGTTGAGCCATGTTCCTAGAGACATTTCTTGGAAATGGGATGCTGTTGGGAATGTGGGGAGACATGGGTGTTTGTTAGGGTTACACAATCCTTGTATAACAGTAGCAAGAGCTGTCTTTACATTCTTGACACACAGTCAAGCTTGTCCCTAGTGCTGATTGGATTCTGCCTTGTTGTTGAACAGGTTTGTGGTGTACTTGGTAAGGAATTAAGGTTGCAGTCATGAAGAGAATGATGTCCAGTTTGGGAACCTTAAGGTTTTATCTTAGCTTTGGAATCTGAAACCCATAACTTTTATTGCAGACCGTAGCAGTTTATAACAATCTGAGGCAGGGAGAAGGAAACAAGGCTCTAATATGTTTAAGGGTATTTTCACACCTGATAGTCTGGTAGACTTGGTTAGAATGGGGTTCAAAACTGCAGCTTTTGTTGTACTATGTCAAACAATTCAAATCTATTGCAAAACGCTTGCCTGTGATGGCGCTGCCCCAAGAGCCACTGAAGGAAATGACACAAAAACCTCTAAAGAAAACAAGCGCAACTTCCTTTTTTCACAGAATGTGAAGAAAAATGGAGTTGTGTCAGATTTTAGACGTTGTAGGATTTCTTATTTGTCTTTGGTAAAAGACCATGAGCCATTTCTCCTGCTACAGTTACACTCGTGTGTTGTTTTTTTTTGTATATACCCAGAATGTTGGATAATACCGAGATATTGTGGTGGCACCTACGCTTTCATCCATTTCCTGCTTTTGGTGCGGTTTCCGGTCTGCTTGGCATCAACATATGCAATTGAACTGCACTAGACTTCAGTTCAACCCAACTGAGACCTGGGTTTGTAGGCAGACCAGAGTCCACTTTTTTTAGTCCACATCAGGATGGACTTTATAGGCAAATGATCTAGAGTTTATTAAAGGCTGGTGTGAATGCAGCCTAAAAGACCATTGGACCTGTTTATTGCTGATCTCACACATGAGATTACATCTTGGAAAGCCCCCTAAAGGGGCTGCTAGAAACGCTAGAGAAATGGGTGGTTAGGTGTTACATTTATTTGTATGCAAAGCAGGTAAAATCAGATTGTTCAGATTACAGTTTCCTGCGGGTCAGAGGTCAGCTTCTGCCTCAAATCAAATATTCAAGTATCTTATGTAATTAGTGATAATGTAATAGAACAGGGCACTGATAGATGTAGCAATACAAGCGCCTGTCTCCCAGGAGTTTGCCTGCAAATTAGCGCCCGTCTCCGTTGTTGTGTCCTTGGGCAAAACACTTCACCCGCCTTGCCTGCTGGTGGTGGTACCGGCCTGGCTTCTGTCAGACTGCCGCAGGGCAGCTGTGGCTACTGTGTAGCTTATATAACCATCTCCATTTGAATGTGTGTGAATATAGTGTGAAATGCTTTGGAGTTTCCTAGACTTGATTTGCTTTACAAGCAAATGTGCATTGTCAACAATATCGAACAGTTCTGGTCCAACCAAACAGCAGATCACCTCTGATAGCAGATGCTGTCATGCTAGCCTTAGTCATTTCCTTTGAACCAGTTGAATGAGTAACGAACTGAAGTTATTACGAAGTGGAACTCAGCAAAGACTTTGCACAAGAGTCTCATAATGTGTTGCATCATCCGACATGCTACTCACAGAGACTACAGAGTTGTCAACGTCTCTCTTTTATCAGTCAGAGGTAACAGGTACTCGGATCAAAATGATACATTTGGGCTTGTTTTTTCCAGTTTGACTTCTTACAACTTCATGTGAGTCAATAAAATTAAAGTTTCAAATTGTCTTCTTTTTTTACCGCTACTGTCAAAGAGACACTAATGTTGGGTTGTCACCGAGAACAATCGAAATGAAAATCTTTATTAAATGTAAAAAGTCATTAATGCACAATGCCTGCTGTCACCATCTCCATTATTCCATTAACGAGACTTCCGCGGCCTTTCGGATTAAACCGTCAGCCGGCGCGAAGGCAGAACCTCGCCATGACCTCCCCGAATTAGAATTAATGAGATATTTAGACTGTGATTCTCGTTCCTCACTGCCCTAAGGGGATACATGATTATCCCAAGTTTTGCGGTGCATCTGTGTCTATTAATTTCCCCCTGACACTAAGTAGGCAGGCGCGTATTCAGCAGACATTCTGCTCACATGTAGCTTAGCTTTCAGCTGCACGGTGTGGGTCAAGAGGCGGTCTGGTAAAACTGAAGGGAGCCGCTGAACTGACAGGCCTTTTGACTTCCCTGCACCGCGAGTAATATGGCTTCTAAATGGCTTAATTAGAAAACTCTCATCACTCCCTTTGAGAAATGGATCTTCTGGATGTCCTCCAGGCCTCCTTCCATCGTGACAGCACCACACCAGATCATGTTTTCAAGTTGCTCTGGAGAAAAACAGAGAAACATTTTTTTTAAAGTTTTATGCCCCTCATATTTCACACCTAAAATAACAAAAAAAAAGACTAGAAATTACATAGATTTAGGCATGACAGAATAATTTGAATACATTTTCCTCTCGCTCTTTTACTTGTAAACAAGAAAGCAAAAGAAACACTGATCAGGTCATTGTTCAGGTCAGAATGGTGGACTGTGAAGAATGACGAGCCTTAGTTTTATTTCTTTTTTACCCCCAAAAAATGGGTAACGGCTTATTTTACCCAACTTCTGCTTCCACAGCAGAAACATCATTTGGTAAAAGTGCTTCTTTCGTATCATACGAGTCACATGACTCATGATGAAGAAGCGCCGTCTTCACCGAAAAAGACAGGAAGTGGTGGGAGGATGATGGCACAGTATGTTTTTAATGATTTATTGTGTGAACAAACATATTCGTTGATTTTAATTGCATTTCTTATTTAATGGAAACATCACAATTGCATAATTTTTTTGTACTGTTTTTTTTTACTTGGCTAATAATCAACAAAGTTTTGCCCACATTTGCAATGAGAACACAGCTATTGTTACTCGATTGTGCGACAAAATGTCTCTATATCCCTGGAAAATACACAATACTGCCCCTTTAAGAAACATTAAAGGAAAAGTTATCTCTGATTAATGTTTGAAAATGCCAACTGTAGCATTTTGCACATTTCCATTTTTAAGAAATATGCATGTTTGCATTAAATTTTTACAATATTTGTGTAAAATTATATTAATAATGCCAAATAATCATTAATCATTATTTATGCCTAATATATTTTATCTGATATCTCCCTGTCAACTGTGTGTGTCTTTCTAAATCTATCATTCATCTTCAGCTTTTATTCTGGAAGGCAAGAAATAATGTTGAGAACTTGGTCGTTTTTTTGTTTGTCTAACAATATCTGGGTCAATAATAAGAAACATCTCTTTGGAGTTTTGGAGTTAAACAAACTTAGTTTGGATTTCCCTGTAGATTCAGTTCATTTTATAAAGAGGAGAAGAGCCACAGAGCTGAAAAACAAAGATAATTAGAGAAAGAGCTTCATGGTTGGCAGCTGCAGGTTCTTCAGTAATTTATTGTGGATTTTAGTTTTTTATTGCATTTTGTTGTGGAAAGTGTGAAAAAGAAGCACGCGTTTTCTAAACTGATAAGAAATATGTCTAAAAATATAAAACTTGTATGTATTGGTTATTTTGTTGTCAAACTTTTCTGCAATTATCTCCATAAAAAACTGCAAAATATCTGCTTTTGTTTTTCTTTATATGTAAAAACATTACAGTGAATTCTGTGGTTTTCACAGAGGCCTTTTTAAAATGGTTACAACTGACTATTTTAATTTCTCAAACACCAGATATCTTATTAGATCAAATTTAGATCTAACCAACTAAACCACAAACAGGGCGGAGATCAGCTGGTTCCGTATTTTTTATGCCTCTTTTTCATCAGAAACAATATAATTGACCCAATAAAACAGCAGTAAATAAGTGTCCCAATGACCTCTGCTTTTGTTTTGTCATTAACATGCCGTCCTGCATGTTTTGGAAAAGCACTGGAAACATGGATAGTCTGTTCATTAGAACACACAAAAGCACAGAGCAAACAGCAACAACAATGCTGGAGGCTGAAGCATGAAATCGGAGCGCGTCCGAAGCAAACAAGCAGTTCAATATTGTGCGAGTGTCTGACTCACAGCAGGACAGCTGAGAATTGGACAGCAACAAAAAGCTATTGAGTTTTGCATGGGTGATATCAATTTTTCTGCACATTATTCACCTTCTAAATATTCTCTCTTGCCCTCTGTGGATCTAAAAGCTGTTGGTGTTTCTGCTACAAAGTGACAAATTAGACTAACAGGAGGAGGTTGGTACTTTCATTTTTGATATGTGAGTATAACACGATTCAATTTAAATTCAATCAATGGTATTTTGGCTTCATGGTTCTCTAATTTATCATTTGGTTTTATCTCTTTGTAAAATGTAGTACTTGTTGAAACTCTCCAAATCAGTATTTAGACACCTTAAAATGAAGGCATTATTCATTTGATTCATAATTTTTTATTTATTTAAATTTTCTCAGGAAAGCCCCTTAAATCTGACTAAGAGCTTACCACCAGAGACACTGGGCTAGTTTTAAGAAAATTGGCAGGTTAGCTTAAGCGTACAATGGAGTGTTATGGCCATGTTAACCCTCCTGTTATGTTCGTTTCTGAGGTACAGCAATAATGTTCGTGGGTCAATTTGACCCGGGGAGAGTTTTATCATGCAATAGTGTCAGGAACCAAAAAATTCCTCCAAAACATTTTTTTATCTGATTATTAACTCTAATACTAACCATCTCAATCAAAATTTGTGCAATTATGTTTTTTATTTCTCAGAAATTAAGGATTAATGACGACAACTTACTCAATTACTCATTTGGACATAAAAAATGGGATTTACATTTTTTATGTCCACTGAAAAAAACCTAGACACAAAAAAACAATAATTTCCTTGAAAGTGATCTTTGGTAAATTTTTTTATATTACATTTAATTTTTTTTTTCAAAGGGTGATCTTTATAATTGAATTTGAGACACACATACTGTTCCGGGTCAAATTGACCCGCCAATTAAAATCAAGATAAATGAGTCATGCAGAGAGTATTTATGTTCCCCTCCACTTCTACTGAGTGTCCACTCAGTGTGGGTGGAGTTTACCCACTCAGTGTGGGTGGAGTTTACCCACTCAGTGTGGGTGGAGTTTACCCACGGGAACAGAATAGGTTCCCGTCAAAAGTTGTATGAACACCTGCTTTCTCGCAGTTCATTGTGAAGTAAAGAGAGGTGGGAGAAAGTGGGTTTGTGTGTGTCTGCGTGTGTGTGTGTATCTGTGTGTGTGTGGTGTGTTGTGTTGTGTTGTGTTTGTGTGTGTGTGTGTGGTGAAATAAGGTTCATAGCTGTAAGGAAACAAACAGAATTGGACATTTTAAATCTTTTTTTGCACTTTAACTTGACTGCCGGGTCAAATTGACCCGAACAGTATCGATGTAACAAATAGACGCAGGGGGGGCTGCAAATGTGTAAAATGAATACATTTTCAATTTATATGTAGAGTTCACCTATTAAGACAAATAGAAAAAGTTTCATGCAATAAAAATACTTGCAACTATTTTAAAAATATTTTTAAACTTTGAAACGGGTCAATTTGACCCGCAACATAATAGGAGGGTTAAGAAAATTGTAAAAAATAAAATTACAGAAATAAAGTCATGAAAGTAAGACCATAAAGTCAATGTAATGAGAATAAAGTCAAAATATTGCGACTTAATTCTGATTATTTCGACTTTATTATTGTTAATAATCATTATTTTGAATTTATTCTCATATGACTTTATTCTAGTAAATAATTATTTTCACATCATGACTATCTTAATATTATGAATTAATTTTTATTTTGACTATTCTCGTATGAGTTTATTCTTGCAATTTTATCTAATTAATGTTTTGTTCTTAAGGCCCTAATACATCGCCTTATGAACAATTGTCAACCCAACAAAGTTAAATCTTCATCCCTTGGATGAACCAACAACCAAGAATGAGTCTTTTAGCTCAGATATTATCATGCTGGCAGCAACTAATTGGTGCTTTTTGAGACAGATCCCACTTTCATGAGTTTCAGGCATTTTAACATGACCTGTTATGACCACAAGATCTTGTTACACATCCATTAATCAGTCTGATTTCATAATTATTTCCTAATGGCAGAGTAGAGCCACTCTGTCCCTATAAAATATTAGCAGCAAAACAAAAGTCTTAGTGGGAATAAGAGGTGAATCCATGATGTAATTATTTAATGTACCATGAAACCTTATAATCTCAATTTGGTCAGTGGTGTTAAAAATTATAGACTTTTGACAATGTGCCACTAAAGTTGGGAAAGAATAAATAAATACTCATACAGACATAAGATAATGTTAGTATGTGCAATAGTTGAACCAGTTCTAAATCTTCTATCTGGGAGAAGCAAAGGCCACACAGAGTACAGCCACTGTGATCACTAAACACAGCTGTGACAAATAGCTCTGACAGTCCTGTCTGCGGCGCAGACTGAACCAACCGCATGTTAACCCGCCAGCTCTGCGTGTCAAATCGTCTCAAACTGATTGCACACGCAAACGTAACGTTGTCAAAAAAATAAGAGTCCGAGCTCAGAGGCTGCAGGATAAATACCACCTTTCTTCTTTTAATTGTTTGAATGAAAATACATTCCAGCTGACTGACCTAAGTGCTTCTAGTAATTTAACCGTCTCAAAAAGTCCAACATTACAATGAGCACCCTCAACACTTAGAGGAAAAATTTTTAGGTAGTGATTTTAAAAACTGGCTTTATATTTGAGCAAAAAGTCATGTGAATTAGGCTTGATTGAGTTACACTAAATAGTTTACATCAAATACTGCAGGTAGCTCTGCTGTTGAAAGCACTGACTGCTGCAGGGTTCTTAAACTACAGATTAAGACCCCGGAAATTTCTAGGACCTATTATCCATTTAGAAAGTCACTAGAATTCAGCAAATTTGAAAATCTGACTAATTGTCAAATTGTATTTTTTTTCTTTCCCAACATTGTTTTCAACGCTAATCTGGTAAAAAGCAGCCATGTGTTCTACGCTTTGCTTCGTCCCTCTGCTGTTGAGAAACGATTGATTCGCGGACTCTATTGAAGTTTTACATTTTACCCAGTTTCAAACGTTTGGCTGTGACACATGTAATGCACCGGTTCGACTCTATGAAGCTTACCGGAAACGGGGCATACTGTAAACAACCATCCTCTATTGCGAAGATAGAAGTGCTGAGCAGAAGGAGGAGTTTGTTAATGTTGGTTCGGTTTTTGGAGCCGTGACCAGCCATTCAGGCATGGACTTCCTCCACTGCTGTTGCTAAGGTTACAGGCCGACAACTCTAAAACAGCGCAGTAAAACGACGTCATCGTTCACAATGTCTCCTTCTGTTTGCTGATTGCCCCGGTATGAATTTTACTGGAGGAATCCAGCTCAATGGGAGAAATCCCATGTTGAAGGGAGAAGATTGAGTGGAATTGCATAGGAAGGCAACGGCCAGGCTAATCTCAACTCTGGCTTCCCACAAGGACATATGCTTAACCTTGTACTGTGCACTCTACTTCCATATTACTGTTCTAAAGTATCTGGCAATTCTAATTATGAGGTTAGCCGATGCTAATGCTGTTGAATTCATCTCCAGCAGTGATGAAGGTTTGTAGCTTGTTGCTTGGCATAAAGAAAATAACCTGATCATCAACGTGCCAATGACCAGAGATGGTGATGGACTTTAGTTGGAGAGCCTCTGTGTGCTCATACTTCCAGCTCTTCCGTCTATATTTTTTATTCGCCGGTTAAATTAATATATTTTTTAAATTAAATAGAACAATAAGACAGCAATGTAAGCAAGCAAAGATGCGAAAAACAAAGAACAGCTCTCGTTAGCGGAGACTCCAGTCCTACCGTTCAGTGCTGTTCAAAAGAATTGAATCGTTCATGAATGTCACTCTGAATTGCACTCAGAAATGAATATGCGTGTGTGTGTGTGTGTGTGTGTGTGTGTGTGTTTTTGTCCCGTGTGTTTTTGTCTTGTCCTGTGACAGATGGCGACCTGTCCAGACTTTATTCCAAGCCTCTTCAACTGCAGTTGGACAAAGGAGAGACTGTTAAAGCTCACAAGCAGTAAAAATAATTGGCAAGGTTAATGAATGAAAACATGGTGTACATTTGGCCCATACAGCTAGTCATTACTGGCTTCATTAGTTACCTTTACGGTAATTGCGTCTGAAGTAAGTCTGATTCACTCATTCAACTGTTTTAAATTGCCAGCATTAACCATCCACTACCATTCTCCACTTTCCACTTCACACAGCCAGTTTAATCTCAAGCAGAATCAAAGAAAAGTACGTCAGGCATTATGGAAATAGTCACCCTTCTTTTGCAGCAAAGTGATTTTAAAAGCTACCTTTCCCTTTTGCATTGTCACAGTACGATGGTGATGACTTAAAAAGCAGCAGTGGAACAGAAAATGCCAAGTCCATTAAGTGTTTACAGTTTCTGTTAAGAAGAGACAAAATCCAGCAGTGTTTGATGTTGAAATGTGTTCATTTTAAAGCGGGATCTTCCACTGTTGATACAGAAATATCACTGATATTTCATTCAAACTAATCGTGAGATGTGGGATCACCAAGACAATAAAAAAAAAAAAAAATGACAGTAACTGGGTCCATATAGCACTGTATGATTATTTAAAAAAAAAATGTTTAATGTCTCAAACTAAACATGTGTGAAGATTCTTGGTTTTCCAGGTTTTTATACTCAGAAACTTCTAAATGAATTTGTTTAGTTTTAAACGCTAATTTATAAACATCCCTCTCCATTTGACTCCTGTGAAACTTTGAGCTGCAACACGTAGACATGCACACGGCAACGCAGCACATGAGAGTTGAACACGTTTTATGTTTTGTCGGCGTCGCGGAAAACTCATCTTTCACTGTCGTTCGACGCTCTGCTGTGAACCAGGTGACCCTCCGCGGGAGTTTAATCTCTGTTTTATATTATTAACGTGGTAAAATTTTCAGATTAATCACATGCATTAAATATTATTAGGTGTTCATAACTGCAGGTATAAAAAGGAAACCTTTTGACGTTCAATATTGTGGGAGTTTTAAAAGTGTTTTCAGACACTCCGTCATGCCAGTTTAGGTTGAAATATTAAAGGAATATTGCTCTTCTCAAACACCCTAAAGCGTTTTGAAACGGTGATTCATGCGAATCACTGTTTGGGAGAGCAAAGGAACACAAATCAGACGAATCACATTTGATTGAGGATGTAAGAGTTTGGCAAAGTTTTAGAGATTAAACTTGTTTGTGTTCATTTTAAGTGTCCATTAAATCCTCTGGACTCAGGAGAGGGAAAAAAAACAGAAGTAGTTTATTATGTATGACTGTCAGCAAAGTAGGTGTGCACAGACTCTTTAAAACATGTTTTGCTCTGTAAGAAAAACGTTTTTTAAGGTGTTAGAGAACATGTTCAGCCAAAGTGAAGTCAGGTTTCAGACTGTCATGTTGTAGGAGAATCAGGACATCTCACATTTCCTGAGCTCTGATAGGGGAAAATGAAACGATATTCACATAGAAGCATCAGGAAATTACCACATTATCTGCAAAGTATGCTGAGATATTATTTAAGCAAAGCATGTAAAGATTATGCTGGAAGATAATGTGGTTCAGAATTTACTATGGCAAACCATTCATTAGGGATTTAACGATCCATCCAGCTAACAAGAAGCCATACATGATGTTTGGTTTACAAGAAAGAGAAACATTTTAGCAGTGTTTCTGGAGGAGAATTAACAACTCCATTCTTAATAAGAGTTTTAAAAATGTAGAGTACTCTTTTTTTTTTTTAACAGTTCAGCTTTGATCGGGTTAGTTTGAACCAGAGCTGATTAAATTTGGTCCAGTTTGTTCAGAACTATAAAATAGCCCTTTAGTTTAGAGCCAATGGGAGGCTTTGAAGCAGATTCTAACTTTAGCATTGCAAGCAGCTGGTTGCATTATTACCACAGTAAACAAAAGCAATTTGTTCTCACAAGTTTCTGGTTTTTCTGTCACCATTTCCATCTCAACTACTGCTTCCATACGGCTTCAAAATAAAAGTCTCAAACATGCAGCACTGTGAGAAAAATATGTTCCCGCCTTACAGATTTCTTCTCTTTTTAGCTAAAATATACTTACATTTTTCAGATTATCAACCATATTTTAATTATTGATACATACAGCAGTTTTATAACTACTTAAAATATACTTGATTGTGCTATAAAATGATGCTGTGTAGCTGGAAAAAAATTGTACTGACACATGAATCAATAAAACGGCAAAGGAGAAGGGTTAAGAAAGGTACAGAGCGTCTGAAATAACCAAAACGTGGTAGACCAAAGGGACCACAACAAACTTCTCTGTTTTTCCCCAAAGTGCCAGCTGACATTGTGCGATGTGAACTTCCTGTCACTACTTCCTGGGCATTCTAGAATTTGTTGTAAACACCTCAGAATAGCGTGGTACAATGCATTGATGTTCTTGACTAAGCATGTTGCATGTCTGTGTTTATTGGATTGACCCGTTTCTAGCAGGTCTGGCAACCAACCAGTTGAACATTTTACTGCGAAAACACCTACAGCTACACATTCTAACATCCGAGTTAATCTGAGAGGTAAAAACCTGACACGCTAAATATCCACCGCATGACTAACCTTCAGCTCCCGGAAGGAAGCAAGCGTTTGAGGTCAAGCTTTACCTACCTGGCTGATTTTTTCCTGGGGGGTCGGGGGGGGGGTTTGTTGTTTTTTTTTTCCTCTAGTATGTTTTAGACTCTGCTGCAGATGTCACTCACAAGCAGTTTGAAAAGACAACTGCCGAGATGTGAATATTGCATCCCACACTACGCCGTACTTTGCTTTCTGGGATGATTTCTCTGCTGACATTATCTTCCTGCTACAAGAACACACAGCAGTTCTTTCTAACAGGCACTTAGAGTGCTCACCTAAATGACACTGTAGGGGTCAAAGGCAATAAAAAGAGGCAGCAGAAAGTGTTCAGGCTATCGGTAAGTGATGCCATTATGTGGACATTCACAGAGTGCAGCAGGCGGAACCTTCATCGGCCGAAGCAACAGCTATAGAAGTGACCACACTCAGACAAGGGTACCTCACATGCACAACAGAAGCTGGAGTCGATGCAAGTCGCTATGTGGAGTCACTCTTGAAAAAGGCTCAATTCAGCCAATATTTTTTGGCCTCTGTGCACACTCAGCATGCTGAACAGAAAAGCATTAAAGTCTCATCAAAGACAAAAAAATGACCTCAAATCCACATATTACATGGTTTTCAAAGCAACAACATATAGGCCAAATAGTAGCTGCGTTTCCATTACAAATTTGTGCTAAACTTTGCTGATATTACGCCAATAAAAAAAACACACAATTTCACAATTGTAGCGTTTCCTCTTAATGAGAAACTCAATTAAAATCACAGGTAAATAAGTTTGTTCACGTTATAAGTCATTGAAAAGACATGTCACTCCATCATCCTCCAACTACTTCCTGTTGTCGTCTTGGTGGTTTGCGCCTGTTTGCTATTGTAGTGGCAGTTTTCTTTCTTTAGCATAAAATGCTTAAATTCCTCTTAATCCTCCATTAACAGATATTCGTTGGGTGTAAGGCATGCCGTACGCAATTTATCACTGATACTGTAGCATCAGTGAATCTGTAATCGATCTCCTGGTCTCTGAGAAGGCCGTGGACACACATTAATCTGAATTACTGAAGCCTGACTCGACACAGCTGCACCTCAGGAGCCTGGTTTGGCCTTCGTGAATCTGATAAAGCCAGAATGAAGTGATGGCGCTATGTCAAGTCTTGCTTTATCTCTTTTTCTGGATTTCTGAATCCTACTTTTGTGAACCAGCCCTCTGGTAAATCAAATTTAAAGAGAAGAGATAAAGATAATCTATCTAAAACTAGACAGAACTTTAAGTGTTTAACAGAAACAAGGCTGATCTAATCCAAACAATAACTGGGTTTCTTAACCAATGAACATAAAACTACAACAAGACAAGATCCTGACACTAACAGTTTTTTGCTTTGTTTCTAATTCTCCCACATATGTACAACTTAAGTTGTTTATTGTCTAAAAAGTGAAGCAGTTATTGAGTTGGATAGAAAAAAAACTGAAACTGCAGAAAAATGGCCAACTTAAGAGAAGGTCACATTAGCATACGGTTTCCTTGAGTTGACTCTTAATGTGGACAGCTGAGGTGAGTATTCCCACTGATGACAGAAACATAGTTGGCTGCTGCTAACATCTGACCAGTTCCAATTAAGGTAATCATACATTCCAGCCATTGTACTTATTGGGAGGATCATGTCCCATTATAAATATTCTCTTCTCTATCTAGGCACTCAGAGATTCCCTGTAGGGTTAAAGAGTAAGTGATTAATTTGATTGGCTTTCCCCTCTGGCAGTACAGCCACAGACTTGGCGCGAGTGTTCTCATTGTGCCGAACAGATGGGAGCCGTCGTTGAACTACTGATGAAATATTATGCAAGTACAATCTCACCTCCAAGCAGAAGCCAAAAACACCATACACACTTTTTTTTTTCTTGTTCCTTTCTTTCGAGCAGCAGCTCGAAATGCTGTCATTTTCCTAATGACCAAATATTTTAATTACTTTACATCATCTTAATCCCTGCTGTGCATTTAGAAACAGCAGGATGAATACAAAATACGGGTTATGCGAGAACTTTAACGATGTAGCGATAGCAAGGTAAACAGTTATATAGTGAAGTAAATAAACTTTGTTTTTTACTTAAATGTGTGGTCAAACAAATAAGTACCTTCCAAGAAGCTGCTTAGTTATTTTAGCAGAACATATTTCATAAATCCATATAGATATCAGAAACTAAAGTAAGGGAAAATAATCTGCAATACAATGTTTTTAGATAGAAAGTAAACTCCAAATTGAATCTGAGCATTTTTATCTATATATATATATCATTGAAATACTTCATCTTGAGACAAAAACAACAACAAAACAACTGTTATTTATCCAAACTGTTAGGAGAGACAAACTGGCAGAATGTTGGTACAGAATGGAGATAGGAACAGGAAACCAGGATTGGTAAAAATCAACTTGAAGCATGGTGTGAACACCAGCTGGACCAAGCTACCTTCAGTTATACGTTTTACCTGATAGACTTAGATACACTACCTAAGTCTATTATTAATCCCCTGGTTTTATTGGCTTGTTAAATCCAGTAACATTTTAATGAGTAGATTTTTTTTCTGATTGATTTATCTTCTTCTCATGATGGGCTTGTATGATTTGTTTGGTTTCCACTTTGTTGATATTCCACTCATGTTGAATATGTCATATTAAATGAATTTGAATATTATTGAAAGGTTAATCTATGTCAAAAACGTAAGTGACATATAAGATCTGAATCAAATGAATGAGTATTTACCAGGCAAAGTTGACGTGACAATGAGGAAATTCTGCCATTTTATCCAGGTATTCAAACAGAAATGCATCTAATAGTTGCAAAGTGGATGTGTGCGCTCCTAACGTAGGAATTGTTAATGTTGCAGACATTTCTTTGATGAGAAATATTATGCCATCTTGATATTATAAAATCTCAGTTACATCTGTGGTATCCATGCCTCTCATTTCCTGGTAAAAGTTTGTCATTTACCAAGAACAACATGTCACATTTCCTATTTTTATTCTTGCTGAAACAGTTGCATAACTAATTCACAATAAGGCACATAACGTGAACAGAAATGTTAGTGCATTATTTTGTTTTATTTAGTAAAGACACAGAAAGGCTTTATAGTGATGTTTCATTGATTGTGAATGTAGGACATCCTCAAATAAATGTTTGATTTGTGCTTTTAAATGTTAAATAGGGAGCCACTACATCTACTTACAACTTGGTTTGATTGCCTTTACTGCATCCTCATGTTAACCGTTTTCACTAAATCTGGTATGCAAATCAGCAACATGACAACTTCAATATTAAGTAGCGATGGAGAGAAAGAGACACCTGCGTCTGTGCGTATCCCATTAATCTTATTTTAGCCCTGTCCTCGTTCATACGGTTAAATATGCATTAAGAAAGAATGGAGTCATTGAGTATATTTGGCGTATAAAAGATATGGGCTCATCATTAAAAATCCAGGTAAGCCCTTTAAAGCTGAGGAGAGGTGATTTCATGCTTGGCTAGGTGCTACCCTCGACTGCCACAATAGAAAAAAAATAAATAACCGGCACCCACCGGAGAACACGGTCCGCATCAGACGGTGACGTCCTTGGTTGTGCCACCTCTGCGCGCGCCCGTCTGTCCCCCCCCCCTCTTCCCCGTTGTGCCCACGCGAGGCTCGCCGGCAGTGGCGCAAAAAGTGGGTATGCAGGGTATGCAACGCATAGGGGCGCAGCACCAGAGGGGGCGCCAAAACCCCGTCTGGAGGGGGCGGCGCGCCGATGATGTTTTCCCGTACACTAATGCGAGCCTTACGCTCCTTCACCTCGCGCACATAACGAGGTAAATGTAGCGAGTTTTACCCTTCACGTATCGTCGCCTCGGGGGGGGGGGGGTGCTGAGTGAGCGTCGCTCCTTCACCCTGACGTCCCGTCCCTCGGTCGGGGGGGGGGGGGGGGGGGGGGGCGCCGATCTATGTTTTTGCATCCACCTGAATAATGTGTAGTTGCGCCACTGCTCGCCGGCGATGGATGCGGTGTCTGAACTAATGGAGCAGGGAGAACACGCGCTGCCTCTGAATGGGAGGAGGTGGAGGAGAGATCAGGGTGCTCTTGAAGCACCGCTTGGGCCAACCGCAGCTCTCTGTCGTCCCGCTTCTTTTGGACGACGGAGTAAAATTCACCGGGGGGGGGGGATAGGTGTCGGAACCCAGAGAGGCTCCCCTTGGGGGGAGTGTTTGAGCGGAAGTTTTTAAAAGCCCCTCCACCTCCTTGCCTCTTTTGTTTACATGCGACTTCGCCGCTCATTCATCAAGCCGTTGCTGGAAATATGCTGCTAAATCCGCCTAATGATACAAATGTGCCAAAAGAGTCCCCCTAAAGAGCATCTGCGGCTCCGGAACCATAAAAACATTTTCCCTCTGATTAATGTGGTATTCTTAGACTCATGGCTCTCCTTAGCAGACCACCAGACGAGATGTTCAATCAAGTATGCATGACTTGACCTTAATGGATTTTTCACTGGGAGGCTTGGGTTGGTTATTAGAGAACCAGCTCATGTGGAACAACCTTGTCCCCCTGGGAGGGGAATTACACCAGTTCAGAGGAAACCCACATTATGGCATGAGGAGAAAGGGAAAAAAAGGGGGGGGGGGAGAAAGTGCCATTTTCTCTGCTCTCATACATCTTTTTAGTTTAAAATGTGCCAGCCAGGTGATCCAGTAAGAAAACATACCCCCTCCTGCTTGAATCTACATTCCTTGTCTTTTCTGTTTACTTAAGAGTTCCAGCCGTTCCTACTTATTACTTTCAAACTCATCCGTTTCTCTCAGTAAAATCTCAATTTTTAGATGAGCTTGTGCTCGCCTTGATTGACAGGAACGGTGCTGGAAGGAGCTGGATCACAATCACTTTCTCGAATCAAATCAGTTTCATCGCGCACTTTGCTAAATTGATGACCATCCCCGCAACGCCACGCTAGAGCTCTGATCATCAGGCTCTGTTTACCCCCTTCCAATTCGTGCTCATCAGTAAATAAGCAAACAAAGTGGTCCGGTGTTGAATTAATTTCCTCCTCCAGCTGTGTGCTCTAATTGGGATAATAAGCCCAAAGGTTATCAGCGCTCCGCCAGCCATTATTCAAGCACCTTGCAAACGCTCCGTCCTCCCTCCCTCTTGGTTTGAGCCGCATGAAAGCACGTCTGTGTTAGCATGTGGAAGTCTTTAAAGGGGCAGTATTATGTGTTTTGAAGGCACATAGTGCCGGTTTATAGCACAGTCAAGTAACTATGTTGACTTCAGTTGTTAAAAAATGCTGTTAATATCAAATATGGCTTACTTTGTAATTTAAAGCCTTCAAATTGGGCCTCTGTCTCTTTAAAAACTCCAACTCTCTCTGGAACGCCACTACTTTCAGGAAGTCATCACACCATTTCTCCTCTATTAACCTTTTTACAATGTTGTTCTCAGCGTTGCCCTGAGAAGTAGTTCCTAAAATGAGGTTTGCAGATGTGCAGTTCTATCAGGTGTTTGCTAATTGCTGTTGGCTAGTCTGAAGGAGCTGAATGGGGGAGTCGCAGGGGAGGGGAGGGGAGGGCTGCTTTGTGAGGTGGAAGCTTGTAAGCTTGAAAACCGCAGCTCTGAGGAGGAGCTTTGTCATCAAAAGCAGGGCTAGGTCCACCAAGGCGTTTTGCACCGCTAAATGGTTGCCATGGAGATTAAATGATTTCTCAAAAAAACATGCATGAAACAATCAAGGCAACACTCCAGGTATGTTTTTGGAGAGGGAATAACATTGTTATAACATGATGTAAAGTTAGAAAATGTCAATTTTACAGAACACCGCCCCTTTAGCACAATGCAAAAACAAAGTCTTTGAATGAACTCGGGTGAAAACCAGCTGGACCTTACAGTGAAATCAGTTAAGCTCATTTTATAAACAGTTCGTCACCCAAAGAATGTGCAGCAGTCACTTCAATTTGTTGAGTGTCATGTAAGACACAAGTTCAGAGTTCATAGTGTGACACCTGGATTCCAAGAAATGGAATTTCCAAATGTATCCTTCATGCAGCTAAGCTTGTCATTAAAATGTTTCAAACTCAGTACAGACCCAGTCACTGAATTAGAATATTATTGAAAAGTTCATTTATTTCAGTAGTTCAGTTCATTAAGTGAAACACATTATGTAAATTAATTGGACTCACACTGATGTTTTCAAGCCTTTATTTCTGGTAATTATCGGGAACAAAATGTTTAAGATTAAAATATTACAAAACCTTGCATTTTTACAGAAATATGTAGACTTTCTCCATACTTGCATTGTCAGCCTGGCATATAGAAATTAGGCAGATCTGCTTAAAAGCATCTTGAAGGCAGGGTTATGCAAAAGCTACATGTTTTTTTTTTTAGCTTACATCATGTTATAATGTTATTCCCTCAAGGAAAGCATTCTTGGAGTGTTGCCTTGATTCTTTCATACATGTGGCTCACAGAGTAGCTCCTTCAGACTAGCCAGCAGCAGTTAGCAACACCTGCATCAGCTGAGCTCATTATAGGAGCTTCTCAGAGCAACACTGGTAAAAAAAACATTGTTAAAGGGTTAATAGAGGAGAAATGGTGTGATGACTTCCTGAAGGTGGGAGTTTCAGAGAGAGCAGGAGTTTTTCTAAGAGACAGAGGCCCAAATTTCAGAAGTTCAATTACGAAGTCAAATTTCTTTTAAGACATGTTTGATACAGGCAGCATTTTTGTCCCATTTTAAAAAATAACAGGAGATTTTACAGTTTTCTATGAAGTGGAGTAGAACTTTTGTTTGTGTTGGGAAGAGTTTAGATCAAGTGGCAATCCTGACAGTGCAGGGTAAATGTTTTTTGGAGTGTTTTCTTTTTTTCTTCAAAATTTTGGAGTTTACCTGTCTAACTTGAATTTAAAATAAATTCTCTAACTCCCAAGCTAAGCAATTCTCTGTCATGAACATGTTAGCCGTGTCTCATGTTGTACTCGCTGTTTCTCAGAAGTGCTAACAGCAGCACATCTGTTTTCCACTAACAGGATAAGAGACCACCCAGAATGAGGTGCATGATTTATGAAAAGAATCTGAGCCTGAGCTCGCTCACATTACATGATACAGATCAGAGACATGGCATCCCCCCACCCACCGCCCCCCACTCCCCGTGTCACTGTAATTATGCACCGCAATGGTGCCAATGCATTTAAAGCAGCCGCATTATTACAGCTGACACCAGACTCGTCTCTTCATCACTTATTCTGCGCGAGGCAATTTTCCAAGGCTTCCCCGGACGGTTGTCAATTCGAAGCAAAATGGAAATTAGATTCAGTCGGTCCGGTTCTCAAATTAATATCTACACGCTGCGTATGCCGGACAGCTGTTTGAAAGCCTCGAAATAAAGTACGGGGGTCTCGGTCTCATCTGTCCGACAAAAATGGAGGGAAAAATACATGTTGCACAGAATTCCTTTTTTTTTTTTTTTCCTCAGACGGACGACAAAAACATCCTGGATGGCTTTTACGGAGCCATTTATTCCACTTTAACATCTCCCACACTTTCAAGGGTCACCGAGGTTGCGTTAAAAGCGGCCATTAGCGCGGCTTTCAGAGACGAGGACCTCTTGTGCGGAGAGCTTTCTTCATCTGATCCCGCTGTCTGAATGCGGAGGCCTCAAGCCCAGAACCAAACGTGTCATTATAAGGTTCAATTAGAATGCCTCCAAATAAGTGACCTCAACCTTTTAGAAACGCATTAACGCCACAAACATCAAGCGCATTTGCTTTGTTTACGTTCTGCTCCGCGTAATTGCTGTTTTTGTCATCATTCTGCCGTCGTGATAAGCAACGCGACGTGCGTCGTGTTCTTGCTGCAACACTTGAGCGCATCTTCCGTCGCCGCGCGCGCGGTCGTTCCTCTTCCTCCTTTTTTGTCTCGGTTTCCTTTGTTTGTTGTGTTGGAGTCCATTTGTGGTCAATGTCTTTGCTTAAAAGCCTCTGATGAATAGGAGGGACTGATCGTGACCGACCCTCTGTTTTACATCGTCATCAGACTGACGTGTAGTAATGGGATCTTCAATAGCCTCGTGGATATATAATTGTTGGTCTAAGTGATGTTTGTGGAACAACATCACATTTGCTTAAAAGAAAAAGAACTCTAAATCACCGTACACTAAAAGCTGCCCTGTGTTACCACAACTCAAGCTCAGGCTTCGACTACTAAAGTGTTGCTAAATTTCCACATTTTGTCATTTTACACAAGGTGTCAGAACATTCTTAAAAAGTCTTTAAAATAATGTATCTGAAATGAAGAATTTAAAATTTCTTACATTTATTTAAAAATGAAGGGGCAGTATTATGTTTTCCACAAAGTGCAGAAAACATACTTATACTTATGTATAAGTATGACTTAAAATACATTTTACTTTATAATTTATCACCTTGAAATTGGGCCTCTGTCGCTTTAAAAACTCCAGCTTCTTCTGAAACTCTGCCTTCAGGAAGTCATCATAATATGTCTCTTTCTCCAGGACTTTTCAGTCAGGCAAAAGTTTGAGTTGCGCTCAGACCTCTTCATTGCGTTCTGTGACTCGAGGCGGTTGAGGCTACTGCTAACTAGCTGCTATTATACCCTTGTTAGCTAGTTTTTTTTGTCATCCATCATGTGTAAGTGCAATTTATAGCCAGTTGGCTGGACAACGTTTGTCTTCGCCACAGGCACATTTCTGTTACTATCCCATATGATGCTATATCATTTCTGTTATTAAAACCCTGGCACTACAGGAGTAAAAAAGGTTTACGCACAAAACTGCTGCCAAGAGACAGAAAATGACCCCAGAAACGACATAGTTTTGATCCACTGACGTGGCTCACGCTCTGCAGGTAATGGTTGGTCCTGCTACTAGCATTGCTAGCACTGATATAAGAGCAACACAAATTGAAGTCGGAAGGTTAATGTATTTTAAAAAATGGTGGTCAAGCTCCAGTTTGATTTATTGGAGAAATTTTGTTTCAACCAAGTTACTACAAAGGGAAACACAGATGAGGAGGAGTAGAACATGAAACCACAAGAGAATAGAGAGCCATAGATGCTGCTATGATGACAAGTAAAAAACAAGACTAAAAAAAAAGATTATTGTCCTCAACTTTAATAAGAATGTTACAAGAGCTATAGATACGTCATTTCTTTCTCAAGTTTTTAATTCTTACAACTATGTATATATATTTAAAAATTATTTTTCTTTTATACACTGTGCAATACATGATTTAAATGTTATTAATGGTCTTAAAATGATATTAAAAAACTTACATTTGATTAGTTGAAACCCGCAGAAGCCCTATTACATCTAATGACAGTATTTTATTTTTTGGTGTGTGTTTGTATTCTCTGAGCTTTACTCTGATAATCCTAAATAAAATCCAATGCGACCAATTGATCAAGCAACACATTAGACAGCAGCAGTCTGGTAATGTACCATGCCCATATGAAAAGCAAATCAAGAACACACAAAGAACAAAGTTACTAACATCAACATCAATATGCCAAGGGTATGAGTAATTTGGGGCTTAACTGTATCAGTGTTGAGGGTAAAAACACAAGAGGTCTCACTTTCCTCACTTAGAGTCAGTGTTCATGACTGAAAAGTGAGAAAGTAACTGGGTAGAAGAGAGTTGTAAAGCAAAAAAATAATAATAATAAATCACTGCTGACCAAACACATAAAATATCTCACATTCAGCTTCTAAAAATTAGTTTCCTCAAATCAAAAAGGTTGAAACCAGGAATTTAACTGTGAAGACGATAACCCTGAAGGAGAATGTTCCTCCATCAGTTTGCAACCTTGAGCTAAAGCACACTTGGATTGTACACCAGGACGATGATCGAAGCACACAATAAGTCCACCTCTAAATGGCTGCCAAAAACACTACAAAAAACTTCCCAACTAAACGAGGGTGTTGAAGTGGATCATTCAAAGCATAATCTTATTTAATCTCCCTTTAAAGCAAGAGTATGTACGTTCTGTGAAAAATACATTAAGGCCATCACTGTTGTGACGATATGGTATGAGACAAATAATCTGAGAAAATCCATCCATCCATCCATTTTCTTACACCTTTGTCCCTAGTGGGGTCGGGATGGTTTCTCCAGCGAACATTTTGGGCGAGAGGCATGATACACCCTTAACAAGTCAACAGTCTGTCACAGGGCAACATAGAAACGGACAGGACAAACAACCATGCACACACACCTAGGGACAACTTTAGAGAAACCATTTAACCTGACATTCATGTTTTTGGACTATGGGAGGAAGCCGGAGTACCCCGAGAGAACCCACACATGCACAGGGAGAACCATGCAGAAAGACCCCGGGCCAGGAATCAAACCCAGGACCTTCTTGCTGCAAGGCAACAGCTCTACCAACGGCCCCACTGTGCAGCCCCTGACAGAAAATATCTGCCAAATTTCTACCACAGCGACATCAATGACTGCCAGGTATGTGAAACACTTAATGGCAGCTGTTTTACAACCAGCTATAGGGCAATTACTTTTCCACATATGACCATGTTGATTTGGATAGCTTTTTTCCCCCATAATAGATGAAATTCTCATTTGAAAACTATCTTTAGGTAATTATCGGGTAATATTTGATAGCAGAATTTGTTTGATGTACAGCATAAGTCTGTAAAAAGGGGGCCAATACTTTTTCAGGGTTGGGGAGAAGCTTGAGTTTACTGCTGTGCCTCAGTGGTTTTGCGGTGATGAAAGACTCTTCAACACAATGACTGGAAAAGATTTGATACCTTTTAGCTTTGATTTATTATCTACCGTCCCACGTAACTGTACCTACATTTGAAAGGTACATATTGTTCACAGCCTGACCTATCGATTTTTCTGCAGTTTAATGGATGGCTTTGTTTAGCAGTGAGAAAGTGAACAATTTTGCCCCCAGTAGCGAGCTGTTTAACCATCCCAAATCTATATTTCATTAAAACGATGACACGTCGCACCCCTCGCTCCTCTCCTAACTCCTGTTCTATTGATCTCCATGAGCTTGGGCCTGGCAGAGAGCAATAAATCCTCTCAGGATTGGTCTTTAAAAAAAAAAAACTGAAAAATTAAAGTCACCTTTCATTATACATGTAATGAAGCACTGGCATTACTCTGACAAGCTCATTGTGCCATGAATCTCTATCACAAAAAAAGTATTATAGGGCAATTTTATCTGTATATAATTGGAATGTGGACGGTAAATACAGCCTTAGCAATGTTCTCTCCTGACATAATGCATGTGCTCAAACTGAAGTATCCATCTCACTTAACTGTTCATAGCTTTCCTATTTTTTTTTCTGTTGACAAAAGCAAGGAGTTGATTTTCTTAATGTCTCTCCACTTGCACACTTTCTCTTTTACTGCAGTGAATAAATACAGATTAAGTCTGCTCCCAATAAGCTCTCGCTGTTTGATAATTCATGAAAAAGATTACCTTTATTGTCCCGAAGCACCCGAAGAAGGCGCCGGATGATTTCAGTGTCTAATTTGTCTGGATTTCCATCTCACAAACAAACCAGATGAGTGTATCTGAGCAGTTCAAAACGGAGCAAGGGAATGATTCAATCATGGAAACCTGTTGGGTTCCCATCTGTCTGCCTCTGGAGGGTAAACACGACATACGGTGATGACCTTATCCCTTCTATTAGGCTGCCTGTTCACTGACAGAGATGGATAAGTGGAGGTTTTCTCATTTCATCATGTACAGCAGAGCTGGTTAACAAGGTGTCCTTGTTACTGTAGGTCAGAGCCTAAACTCTCATCTACATGTTCCACTGGGACTGACATTTGGAAGAGGGATTGGTTTGTTTGCTAAAATAAAGAGCACTTATTATCCATCCACTAAATATGTAGAGTGAAAAATGCCGCAATCATTTTCTAATGTGGGGTTGGTTCGATCACATCTCTCTAAGTAGCCTTACCCACCATCTTTTCTCCGTCCCTCATCCTACTCTCCTGGTTCTTTTGGGTTTAATCACATAAGTTGAAGTGAACACTTGGTTTAGAACTAGTCTATACTTGCCATTTACTGCCCTTGCGAATTGAGACTTGCACCAGAAGAGCAATGCTTAGTCGTGTGGTTTCGGTCCGCATTTCCACATAAAACATGACAACAAACTTCTGGCCTATCTCACAACACTTCGCACAGAGCTCTGCCGGATTGTTCGACCTGGTTCTGATGTTGATGCTTCTCAGCATGTGGATGTCTCTCTGTGAACAAAATTACGCAATTTTCATCCCGCGCCTACATCAAGGAGAGTTGATTTCGACACTTCTGATGAGGAGATAGCAGTCCAACTAATATACTGTAGTCTGATGTAGTGTTAACTTCATTGCTGTGATGTAACATGAAAAACATCATGTGGATGTGGCAGGTTTTACTTGCAGCAGACTTTGATGAATAGATAAACAAGGCATTGTTTCTCTCAACCCAAGTTTGGTTTTCTAGAGATTAGATTATTCTTTATGCTGCACATTTCCTCTGCAGGCTCAATCCAGCTGCAGTCTTTTCAGCCATGTTTGGTGTCCTGCCCAAGGACGTATTGACACATGGAGGAACTGAGTATTCACACACTGACCTTCTGATTGCCTAACACCTGAGCCAACACGACCCCACTCCCAGCTCCACTGTATGATGGCCAAGGTAACCCTGACTGATTCTCTTCTTCTTCTTCTTCTTCTTCTTCTTCTTCTTCTTCTGCAGGCTCCTTAAGCCTTCTGAATGATAAATATCCCTCTGATGTCAGTTCATAGACTCCTGGCCCCCGGGAGAAATCGCGGCAGTGCCCGCGCCTCCACCTGAAGTCCTGGCTTTGATTACAGGACAGAGCAGGTGTGAATTAAGCGACAGCTACTGGACGACTTCCTGTGCATAAATGCATTTTGATTCTGGGCAAACATTGCCCTCCTTTGGCCCTCATTATGCAAACGAGGGGATTGTATTGTAGGGGAAGGCTAGGTATGGAGGGTGATGGAGATCTGTTTGCGGGAGGATTTTGTGCAGCCTGGCAGTCATATGCTGTTGATTAATGGACTAATGGACAGGCGGCCGGGTAGGGTGAAGTAATTTCATACCAATCACTATTCATTACTTAATGAGAGATGATGACTTGGGGCTCTCTCTCCAGCTCAAACGGGAAGCAAAAGGCAAAGTTGATGAATCATAATAAAAGAATCATATCATTATTTGCCTCTTTAAATTCATCGGGTCCTAGGGAACATAATTAAAAGGCACGGAGGAGAGAGATGGGCTTTTTTTCTCCCTCAGATAATCTTTTTTTAAACAAAATAACAGGAGTTTTATTTACAGCTGGGTCTGTCAAAGCTGTAGACCTTACCTGATGAACCAAAACGTCATCGAATCTGACAAAAGCCCACATGAACTGCTTCTCACCATCTTTAAGACAGATGAACCAGAAAGAGAGGTTTAATGATTTTGCTTAATTAAATTTTGAAGAATTTTATTTTAATGAGAAGTTAATTCTACGGTTTGTGCAGTTGCTAATGAGAGGACTGTAACCTTAAAATAATCATATGAGGCGACATTTATTTGAGCTACAAGAACAAGCAGCTTAGAAGACAAGTGGAGCTAAGAAATGTTCTGCTGTGTAAGGGTCCTATCAAAAGTCTGATGGCATATCAGAGCCGATGTAGGTAGAAAAAAAAGAGTACATTTCTGACAAAAAACTGAGATTTTCTAGGAACGCCAAAAAAATACAGAAAAGTTTTTTTAGCAAATTTTCAGTCTCAGAAATGTCCACGTTTTCTTCTAGAATTCTATTTTAGATTAATCTAAAAATGTCAGAGTTTTTTAAGGAAAAACTCATTATTTTTCTATCTGCAGTTGCCTCAGTGCACCATCGTAGAAAAGTCTTCAACCTACTTTTTCTGTCATACTATAACCAGAAATCTCAACAATGTTTATCAGGATTTTGCATAAGAGACCAACATAAAGCATCTAATAAAGTGGAAGAAAATTGATATATTTTATTTGGGCTTTTTAAAAATAAAAATCAGTGGTTGTTGATTTATCACATGTATTGAAGTAAATTTAGCTAGTATGAACATCGGCTGGATTTATTTCTCTTCTGTTATACATATATCTTATTTTTGATCTTGTGCTGTATGATATTCTGTTGTATGATGTTTTATTGTTTTATTGTTTTCTGAACAGGCCATTGTTGAAAACTTACTAACTTAGCAGGTTAAGTAAAGGTTAAATTAAAAAGGATGAAGAAGTTTGAATTATTTTTGAAAGGCTTAAATATACACACTATTGATATTTCTACCATATCATTACATTGGTACTGGAGGAGTAAACAGTTTTCACTGTGACATTAAAGTGTTTTTTGTTTTTTTTGCACATTTTGTTGATCATGATTGATTTGTTAAAGCAAATCCAGGTGAGTGAAAACGTTTTATAGGCACCATTATATGACATTTCATAGTCGATATAAATGAACTCATTTTAAGCTTGTCTCGCTTCTCAATGTGTTTTAGTTTATAGATTTACCCAACATGTCATCACTAGATGAAGAAGTTTGTTTTTGTTTTCTTTCCTCTGCTGACTTTCCTTGATGGGGTGTCAAAAGTGTTTGAGCCCAAAGTTGTGATCCATACGTCTGGAGATACTCCTCAGGTAAACATCTAATTAAAGATGCTCTCTCATTTTCCTCAGTGTTGATCTATTAACACTGAACAGGTGCTGCTTGAATGGTGAGACGTTTGCAGTCGTCTCCGTGATGAAAACTCTGGTTAAAAAAGTGAAGGGGTGCTGGGTTTATTCCTGTTTTATAAGAGATTATGAGCGTTGGAGCATCTTGCATTCAGTATATTGCTTTGTCTTCATTTGCTAAAAACAGAGGTTAGTTTTTAACAAATATTAAAGGTAACAATGCCAGAGTAATTTAATAAAAGTATAAACTCTAAAATATAACAATATATATACTTATGTACATATTGCACTTCAGTACTCTTTTCTGGGATTTTTTTCTCTTGCTTCCAAAACCAGGTTTTTCTTTTTATTTCAAATGATTTTATTGATTGTCATTCAGGCGGAAGTGCTGTGCTCAGCATGAACCAGTCAAATTCTTTACAGAAAATCACGAATTACTGCTTTTTAAAACCACAGTAAAATCAGTTTATGTCAAAAGAAAATGTTTAAAATGGTGTCCAAACCAAATGGAATGGAAATTTGGTAAACGGAACTATTGAGCTCAAAGCGCCACTTTCTACTTCATGTATTTCTCAGTGTCTTTTTTTTTTTTCCACATTTAGTCTTTATTTCGTTCTTTATGTGGCTGCGGCGAAATCACTGAGCCGCATCTGAACGCAGCACAAGTTTGCAGACTGTCAAACATTTCCAGATTGACACTTCCTTCCGCTCAGCTTGGTGTTTATGCTGTTGACTGCTAATTTCCTTTCAGTTCCTTTCTCCAAAATCTTGCAGAATTTGGTGAAACTCAAACTGCTGGAATGTTTAAAAATCCAACTCCATTGATCCCCGCCTGTAGCCTGGTCAAAACCAGACCCTTTTCTACACTTCACTTTGTCCAGACAGTCTGGGGCATCGGCTGTTGTTAGTTTAAAATTTTACTTCACTGCTAACATTTGCCCATGACTTTTGATGTTAGAAAGTTTTTCGAAACTGGCCTGTGGTGTGAACAACCATCCTTCACTGCCAAGAGAGAAGATCCAAGCCGAACCAGTCGGCTGTTAATGTTAGTTCAGTATTTGGAGGCGTGGCCAAAACAAACTGAACAAATTCCTTCACTTCCTCCACTGCCATTGCTAAAACTGCAGACAAGCTACGATTGTAAAACGGTGCAGAAAATTTATATCATCGTTTATATCATCTTCTATTCCCGTACACTGATTGGTAGAAATAGTACTAGAGGAATCCAAGTCAATGGAAGAAATCCTAGATGGAGCACTAAAGGGAGATGCATAGGAAAGTGTTGGTGTGTTTACTGCCCACCATGTTCCAGGCTCTTCTCAATCTTGACTCAATCTTCCAAGATGAACACTGATTTCTCGTACTTTGTTTTGCTCTGGTTGACATTAAAATGTAATCCTGTCAGTCAGAAAGCCTCGGAGCTCCTTTATATTAAAACCATTTCCAACCAAAACCAACGTCAGCGTTTGGTGCCCTGTGTTGAAATTTTCATGAATATTCTGGATCACTTTTCTGACCTGCCTAACAGAGGTTTCACTTTCCTCTTCTGTTCTCTGACTCCGAGCTATGCATAATGAAGCTGGGAGTGGTCGCAGCAGGCTGCCGTACCCGCTCCCTGTCAGACTGCATGATGAGGCCTCACACCAGATTTCAGCGAGTTGCTACGCTCTGCGAGGCTCCACAGGCCGATGCAGCGGAACGCCACCATCATGTCTTTCCTCTTTTTGCATTCATGGAAGATGCCTGCTACTCTGTCCATGCTGGAATCCCGGCTGGATGTCTGCATGGAAGCAAACTCTGGCCTCATGTTTCCAAAAAAAAACAAAAAAACATCTACATTCTGACCCAATATTTCAGTTTGATGGCTCAGTAAAGCATTTCCCTCTAGAAATGGACACAGAATTCAACAGTTCTCCTCTCAGTCTGGAGGCGTTGCACCGTTTTCAGTTTCTATCCTTACTCCACATGTGCCATCGATTAAACGGCTCAGCGGCTTTTAAAAATTAGCTCAGAATCATATTACTTTTTTTTTATTAACAGGCTTCTTTTCCCTCACGGTCTGCAGCAGAGAAAACTACGTCTTTGCTAAATGAGAAGGGTGAATAGCCAACTCCTCAATTCAATTCTAAAATTTAATCAAGTTGCCAATTAACTGTACCGTCTTGGGAGACTACATGTTTAGAATTGATGGGTCCCAGTTGCTCCTCTTTCCCGTTAATGAGACTGCAAGGCGGGCGAACTCTTCAGAGGATGACCTTCAGCTACTAATCTGCTAATTAACTTTGAATTAGACTTTGATGATTAGATATTTACCTGCACATGCTAAACTAAATATTTACAGATTAATGTTGAAAGCATAAATAAAGATGAGCGAGTCTGTGTCCTGTGTCCTATTGTTGCAGATATCGGCCCTGAGGATTGGCTGAAACACCGGGGGAACTTCTGCTCACCCATCTGATTTGTCTCTCAATCCAACAGTCTACCTGTGATCTCTGTGATTGGTCTGAAACAAACTCTAGAGAGAGAATTAACAAAATCTTCATAAAAATGGTTTTAAGATGTTCTGTGATCTATCTATCGTATTCCTCTCGCTCAAAATCAGATTGCAGCTTAAAGTCAGCGTACACAGACATGAGTACGGTATTAAAGGGGCAGTATCACATATATTCCAGACATATATTATTATTTTATTAAAAAATCAAGTATCTATGTCACCTTCAGTTTTTAATAATGATGGTCTATATGTAAAATATGACTTTAAAAATTTTTACTTTGCAATTTAATGTCTTGAAATTGGGCCTCTGTCTCTTTAAGAAACTCCTTTTTCTGAACCTCTGCCTTCAGGAAGTCATGGCAACATGCCTCCTCTATTAACCCTTTAACATTTTTACCAGCTTTTCACTGAGAAGTAGCTCCTATAATGAGCTCAGCAGGTGTTTGCTAATTGCTCCTGGCTAGTCTGAAGGAGCTGAGTGGAGGTGCAGTGGTGTTCTGAGGTTGCCATGGGAGATGTAAGGATTTTTTTTAAACATGCATTTTGATGAGGGAATAACATCATAACATGATGTGAAGCACAAAAAAGTCAATTATACTTGATACCGGGCCTGTAAGAAAAAAAATTTGCGTCTGGACAGGATGCAGCACCACAGAAAATGCTGTACTAAGTACAGAGCCAGAGACGATGTGATTTGGTAAGCACTAGCAGATACCAAGTTACACTTAGCTTGTGCTTAACATTTGGCCCTGTACCGGACTGGTCCCCTGGTAATGTTGCTTCTGAGACCAGAGAAACCTAAACAGGGTAAAATGTTTGGCATTTCCATTTTAATCTTTAGTAATACATAATCTTTTTCACAAGCAAAAGACAAGTTTGAACTCTGAGCAGAAGTTTCACTTATTTGTTATTCTCGTCCAGTAACAGCCCTCAAGGAAAACAGTCCTACGTTGTATTTGTTCATACCTTTGAAATTCAAATCTCCTGCCCTTCTCTCTTGTCTTCCTTGCATTATTATGAATTCCTCTGAACCAATAAATAGACTGATGCCTCCTGATTGTGACTTGTGCTTTCTTTGTTTGCAGGTGGAACAGACCTCATCTACTGACACACGTGCTACCTTTATGGATTTCATGCCATGTTTGGCATCAGGCAGTAACACCAGATGCTTCGGGGGTTTTGATGAGGTGTGTGGATGAGACGGAGAGTTTAAAGGTGACTCAGCGCCTCGGGCTAGAAGTCGTGTTTGCCAAACTATTTCAAGGGTTTCCAAAGAATTTCATTGTCCTGAAAGGAAAGGATGCTGCTGCCTGCGAGGCGCAAGGATTCCTAGAAAGGTACATTTACTTTGACTCTCATGAAAAAGAAAAGAGCTATAGATTTAAAGCAGGGCTGTTTTACACATTCATAACTAAAACATTTTACCTTCTTAGTCCAAATGTGCAGCAGGTGTAGTTGATAAAGCTGGTTACACCTGAAGTCACATAACAAAAACCACAACCAAAACCCAAAGAAACAAGAATAATGACAGATATGGCACCAGAAATCACCTGTGACTGTGGAAAATTCACACACTGGACGCCAGGCAACATGGATTCTGCATCTTTCACTCTGTTCTCATTTTCTGATACCTTGAGTTGTGGATTTTTGCTATTCATAAGCTATAATCATCAAAATCACAAGAAACAAAGGCTTGTAGTGAATCTAAGCATCACAGTTGTCCTGGTATTCTATTTTTTCAATTATTTTGTATGAACTTGAGTTAAGTCCTTCTCATAATCTATCGGGCTAAATGTCCCTGTTTGTAGCTGAAACGGGTTCAGATCTGTTTGGAAGGGTTTCCATGACATTTACAGGAATCACATTTGTGTAGACAGTGATGGATGCAGCAAGCAGTGGAAACGTCCCCTGTCCAAAGAGGTCAGGACTCTCTGCGGGGAAGGTCAATTCTTCCATACCAAATTTGCTCATGCATATCTTCATATCATCTTACAACCGCATGGGCCCATCCCTAAAATTGCTCCCTCGAACTTATTGGCATGAAAACCTCCGAAGTCTTTGGGCAGATTGTGGCATACAGACGTCCTTTGCCTACTGCCTAGGAAACGGCCTCACACCTCAACAATCCCCTCTGTACCAAAGGTTGCACTTGACACGTTCCACAAATGTCGGCCAAACATTTGTGGAGTTCCAAATGTTTGGCCGAATATTTACTCTTACTTTGTGACTTTAGGATGTTTATGGGTGGAGAGCAGGACCAAAGAGCAGAGAGAGAAACAGGAAGTTCAAACCATCTCTTCCTTCCTCATGGCCAAGGATCATACTACTCCCTACTCCAACGTCTTTCTAACCAAACAGCCAGACAGAAATTTAAAGAGGAGCGGCAAAAGCAAATGAGTTGGATTAGCAACACTTGCCAAGCAACTGATGTCACCCAGAGCACGTTAATGTGGAACATCCTCCTAACATTCTGAGGGAAATCATCTGATTTGATGGCTAGAGGACAGTCATACCACCATCAGACTCTGATATGTAAAGATGCTTCATCTTCTCCTGATCTGGAATATGAATAAATGCAGCAGTGATAACAGATTGGGATGCATTTCAGAAAAGCCCACCATATGCACTTGTCAGTGAGTGGATAATCCTGAGATACGGGGGGATCAAGGTTAATCTGTAGTTAAAAATGAGATGGATTGGGAACATATCAAGAAGTCTCTCTCGCTTCAGCATGTTTGCGCTTTTTGCTCATGCAGCACATTTGAAGTTGAAGGGCGAAAGTCATGATGACTTATTCGGGAAGCACTGACATTCTTTTCCTTTCACCTTTGCTTCACGGCTTCTCCCGTCCGTGATAGAGTGGACCTTTGTGAGGATCATCTATCATTACGTGGGATTACCATTTCTTTGCATGCAGAGATCTCGTGGGATTACAATGGAGATTACTTAACATTTTTAAAACCCACTCCGTCAGATCTGGCTTTATCTCTTCCATCCGGCGGTTTGCGGTAATGTGCTGAGTCTCCACTCTCCGTGTGTGCTCTCCGTGCTCCCGCCTCGGTCCAGCTGAACGCGCTCGCGCCCTTCGCTTCTCCAGCTACATTTGTTCAGCCAAATGAGCAATACGTTCTTCACTCTTTACATTTTCTGATACCAATTAGCTAAACAAGCTTTAAATTTCCCCAAAGACTCGCTTGTTCTCTGCTCGAAAGGCTTTGAAGAGCTAAGGGCGCTGTGGCGCGCAGGACATGGCAGGGTTTTTTTTCAGAAACACTGCTGGGAGCCGAAACGAGTAACTGTGGAATCCACGTTCTGACTGTATCGCCATGAGAAGATTAGAAAAATATATGAGGGCAATACAAACAGAATGAAATCCATCTGCTGGACCCACTTACCCATACAGGGCCGGAAAGAGAAGCAGGATCCAGAACACAGATGGAAGAACGAAATGAAATATGAGAATCTTACCAGAATGTGTAAAGCTGTTTCAGTGCATCACTGGATGTTTGTACAATAGCTGTTTGTTATTCCAACTGCATCATGTTGTTTATTTTTATGTGACTTCTGAAGGTTACAATAGATTTTGTTTAGGGGTGGCAGATCTACAAGGGGCCTGAGTATTTCAGGCATTTTGAAAACCATGAGTCATTTATTTTCCACTTCACATTTCATGCTACTTTGTACGTGTGAAATACAAATAAAATACAACAGGGGAGGATGAATAAAGTTACTTCCGGTCCTCCTGTAACTCCACCATGTTCTCCACTTTCTCTCAAGACTGCAGTGAATTATCACTTCCATCTACATGTAAAGTCATGTGGTTGAAAATGGACGTTTGTCATGTTACAGCATGATCATCAGCATCACTTGTAACATCCCAAAAATGACCAACTGGAAGACATCAACAAGAAGGAGGACATACTGGAAAAAACAGAGATAAGGATGGGATTTCACTGGGAATCAGATGCTTCTGCTTTTAACATCTTTAAAATCAGTTTTGACTGAGCTTCCCATCCTCTTGCAGTCATCTTGTGACGAAACAGGAGATTCTGGCCATAACGTAGTTTGACTGTCATCATCTTCACGTATTGGTTGTTTCTGGGAATGACTCAAGGAACGACCTCACAGGGAGATGCAGACGATACAAATTTGCCTTTTTTTTATTCCTTTAAAAAAAAAAAGGGAGCTTGGTTCTGTGTTGTTGGAGACATGAGCAGCCTCACATGTTGCCTCTGCAGTCAGAGTCTCCAGATCAATAGCATACCTCCGGACACTTGGGTGGATTCCTGCACGGTTTCGCTCGTTAAGGCGCCTCTGACCTACAGCTTTACGTCAGATTAATTCACTCCTGCATTATGCCGTATAACAGCTGAATCGTAATTTGAAGAGCACTGCAGGGTTCTCATATTGACAAAATGGCCTCGTTGCCGAGTCTTTAAGTAAGGATGCTGTGTGTCATAAAGGATTGGAGAGCAGAGTGTGGCAGCACCATCTGCTGGACAAAGACAAAAACATTATTATTATTTTGAATCCAGTTTCTTAAACATATTCATCCCACATGAAGTTTTCCATCTTCTGCTGCTTTATGAAACACAATCTTCACTGAATTTGACTTTGATTTGATGTAAAAGACCAAAACAAGGTAGTTTATGATTGTTATGTGGATGAACGTCATTTGACTCACGAACAATATTTAAGTAAAACATCTGACTTTAACCACCTGCATGTGTATACACATTGCATATTGTTCTCCCTTTTTTGTATTTTCTTGGTTTTATTTATTTGTTTCTGCACCATTATATCAAAGCAATTCCCTAACCTGTAAACTTGTTCACTGCCAATGGCAATAAAGTGAATCTGATTCTGACATGTCAGATAAAAATCAGCTTTGATTTTATGCTCTGTTTGCTTTGATATCTTGTGATAATATACAAAAACACTAAATCCAATCCAAAAGTATCTTATTGATAAATGCATTATAGTCCAGTGTTTCTCATCTTGTCATGATTTCCCTCCTGCCATATTTCGTTCTTTGTCTCTGCTGCCTATATAAACTCCCTCTCCGTCGTCTCTCAGTGCCGGATCATTCGTCCACATTGTTGCGGTTCTTGTCTGAGTTTCTTATCGTCTACCTGACCTGATTCTACCACCGGCCCCCTGTCTGCTCTAAACCTTCACGTACCTGGACTCTGATTACTGCCATACATTCTGGATTTGTTCCTTCTGGTGGAACTGGTCTTGGTGACTTGGACCATTCACTAGACCGCTGAACTTTGGATAAAGTAACCTTTCCACCTCTCAATGGGGAAACCTCAACATTTGATTGTTGCGAACAGGGTTACCGGGTAACCAACTGACCCAGCTGCCAGAGTGTCCAGTCTCGGTGACATCATTATCATTATATTAAAGTTTCTAGAGTGTTCACCTCTACACTGTCCTGTGGGTGAAACAATCCCTGATAAACAGAAATATTCCACTCCTAATCCGTTATTTCTCAGCAAAGTCAAGATTGTTGAAGTTTGAGATGATTTCCTGAGGAATCACCTCTGCTGGGTAAACCACCGCTTCCTGTTTCCACAATACATCCTGTTTCTTATTCCAGCAACTTACCTTCCTGGACTTTTCACAGATGATGACCTCACAGCTAAACTGAAGAAGAAAAGCTGCCGTTCTTCCAGTACATTCTAGCTTTGCAAATTAACTTACTTGATCTTTCCTTGGTTTTGGACAAACCAGAACATCCTCCTGCCTGTCTTCACTGCTGCAGAAAACCTGATTTCAACTGATGGTTGATTAACTGGCTTTTGCTACAATCTGAAGCAGGGAAACATCTGAAACATGATGGACAACGTGCCTCCAGGACCACGGTGGGAAAGCACTGGTATAGTCTATGTATACTCTTCAAATTCATATCTTTAAATGTACAAAGACATATATGTGCATCTAAACTAACAGGCAAGTAAGTGCTTAAACAGAGAAATAGCTGAAAATTGTTTGCTGCAAATCAATCATGATCTACATAATTTGTCTTTTTTGAGGGAAGAACAACCTTTGAATGTCAAAGTGAGTGTCAGTGTACTGTCACAACGTTGATAGGAACTGTGTCAAAAAGTTTGATGCAAAACCTTTGACAATCTAATGTCATTTGGTTCTCGGCTCAGTTTGTCATTTGTTGAAAATGTCTTGTTGAAAGTCAATCCCGTCCCGTCGCTGATGACTCCATATGCTCTGTGCAGTCACAGCGCAGGAAGTCTGCCAAAGTCTGGCATGAGGAGTGAAGTTTGAAATGTTTTCATCTAAAGCCGCTTTCTTCCTCTTCTAATTTAGACCGGAGTGCCTCACTTTGTGCCTCACTTTCAAACAGATTAACTGGACGGCTTGTTTGTACAGTACAGCTCACTGCAAAATGATTTATGCATAACAGAAACCTGCTAGATAGGCACCAGCACCCCTCCTGACCCCACTAAGGGGCAAGGGTGTAAAGAAAATGGATGGATGGATGGATGGATGGATGGATGGATGGATGGATGGATGGATGGATGGATGGATGGATGGATGGATGGATGGATGGATGGATGGATGGATGGATGGATGGATGGATGGATGGATGGATGGATGGAGAAACCTGCTATGCCAACATGAGTTTGTAGACCTTTATTGTAACACCCTGGGACAGACTAAAGAAAACGGCATGCAGGGGCAATGGCCCAGGGCCACAAGTCTTGGGACGTGTTGGACATTTATTCTTTTTTCTATAAATATATATTTTGCAAGCAATCTAATATGGTCAGTCCGGCAAACGCTCAAAATGACCATTATTTTCTACTCACAAATGTAAAGGCCGACATATTGATCTACTGTAAGAGTTTTGTGTGGGTACGGCAACAAAACTGGTTCAAACCGCAGCACTTAGCAATACTTGATGCTAACTGCATATCAGCTGAGCTCACTATAGCAACTAGTTCTCAGTGCTACGCTGGTAAAAACGTTAAAGGGTTAATAGAGGAGCCATGTTGTGATGACTTCCTGAAGGCGGACTTTCAGAAAGAGCAGGAGCTTCTTAAAGAGACAGAGGCCCAATTTCAAGGCATTAAATCAGGAACTAAAAATTCTTTAAAGTCATATTTGATATATATGTAGCATTTTTACAACATCTGAAGGTAACATAGCTACTGGATTGTGCTATAAATTACTATATTCCTGAAAAATGCATACTTCCTCTTTAAAGCAATGAGTTAGGTTAATTAGCTTTATAAAGGTTTTGTTCTAATTTTGAAAAGGCATAATAAAGAGATTTTTTTTCTGCTGGAAATGAAGGGTACAATATAAGCAAGAGCCATCAGTGCCAATGAAGTGAGCCTATTTTTGCTGCTTTGTATTTGATTGACAGGAAATTGGACAGAAGCTTATTGAAGCCTTTTGGTTCCTATTTCCACCTCTCTCCCCATCAAGACCACTCTGTTTTGGAGCTTGAAGTTAAAAGGACTCCTTTCCTCCGCTGTCTGCTCTACATAATAACACACCACACTTGTTTTTTTTTTATTTGAAAGCATGTATTTTGCGCAAAGCCATTAGCGTTCTCGTCTCGAATACACCGCTTCAAAGAAACACCTTTTAAAGTAAACATGGCCGCAACAAAAACCACGCTTCCCCCTCCCCACTCCTCCTTTGCAGGAACAACTAAACAGACGCAGACAGTTATGACTCAAAGAAGTTCAGCTCCGAGTTCCTTTGTCTTCCCCGATGTTTAGGTGTGAAATCCTGCGTCATGGGAGATAATGAGACCATGAGAGATCCTATTACCTTCCAGCAGCAGACAGTTTCACGGCAGCAATAATTACTCCCAGTGGCGGCTAGCTTATTGACGATGCCTGCCCAGAGCATCACTCTGGGACTAATGGTTTCCATCCCTCACAAGGCAAACAGAAGAACGAACACCGCCTCAATCAGTGGTGAGAGATTTAATGACAAAAAGACATTTTTCCTACCAAAGATGCAAACAAGATGCAAACAAGATGCCTTTCTTGTTTGGCCTCCGCAAGCTAGTCTGTGGGAAGACTAGCTTGCGCAGGTCAAGCTGTAAACAAGAGTGCAGCTTTCTTTTATATATATATATATTTCAGCTAGGATTTCACTGCATTTGACGATAACCGAATGTGACAGAGCCACTCGCTGTTAACTTGAAGCGAGTAAAAACCAGCTCTTGGCTTAGGTTGGTGGTGACAAAGTGATGTCTGGAGGCTCGGGGCGGGGAAAAAATTAGCTCCATTGATTTCAGGTAAAGGAAGGAAGTGGGGAGGAAAAATACAAGGAGAGGGACTCCAACAAGCCCCGGTTGGCTCGTGTGTTCAACATGTGGTGACAAATCGGCCACAGAATGAGAAAGAACACCCAGAAATCAAATTGAGTATGGATTGTTTGAGGGCCTGGATTTATGGCTCCCGAGTATAACAAACATGGAAGTCATAACACGATGCAGTTCAGATGGGGTGTCAGTGGAGAACTGCCACTAGGTTTCGTGCAACTGGCGACTGAAGGACGACACAAAAGACAAGTCGCTGTTGTCCCACAACAATAGAATATCACAGCTGAGAGAAATCTGGCCTCTGAAGGGCAGGGAAGAGTCCCATAGTGTATCAATTAAAGGGGTAGTATTATGTAAAAGTTACTTTTTTGAGCTTTACACCAAGTTATATTCTCTCATCAAAACATTACCTGGAGTGTTGCTTTGATTCTTTTATGCATGTTTGAGGAATCCTATAATTTCCCATGGCAACCATTCAGCTGTGCAAAAATGCCTTGGTGGAATCTAGCTCGACATTCGTGACAAATCTCCTCGGAACTGCAGTTTCCAATTTTCCGAGCTTTCACCTCACAGAGCAGCCCTCCCCCATTCTGCTCCTTCAGACTAGCCAGCAGCAATGGGCAAACACCTGGAAACACATCGGCATCTGTTGAGCTGTTAACTTTTTGCTTTAGCTATAAATGCTACTTCTGTGATCAGACAAAATTAAAAAATGATCTGGCAATAAATTCACCTAATTTAGGCATAAAACATGCAAAATACTTGTAGGTACATTTCAGCAGCTATTCAGTCAAAAGGACAACTGAAAAACCTGTAATCAGTAAAATTATATTTAATAATAAGGCTCTCGGTACCATAAATTATACATGAGTCAAATAAAGCTGCCTATATCAAATACTGTCAAGTAAAAAAGAAAACATTCATTTAAAATCAAACGCAGCCTGCTTCAAAATAAACGATCCTTCCTGATAGCATGTCTAGCTGATTAATGCTGGTTCTGATTGGTTGTTTCTGACCGAGCGGAGGAGGCAGAGGAGACCGATTATTTTTTAGGAGATTATCTGTCTTGTGTTACAACAGCAAAAGTTTTAATACATATCTAAAATCTTATCTTTTTTTAAGTTACGTGCAGAGGTTCGGTGTGAGAGTCACTACCAGGTGGAGCAGAAACGGCACTACGTCTGTGAAATATTACTACCAGTAACGCGTAGCGGCGGTTCAACAATGAGAACAGAACCAGAATCTTACACCGCTACCTCAAAGACTTAAATTATTTTTCAGGTTAATTGTTTAGCTTATTGACCGTGATGCTAATCCGGGTGAGTGTTGGTAGTTGTGCACTGCGCTGCAGGTGTTCTTTTTTCCTGCGTCGAGCCTTGATGTAGCCAAACTCCGTCAAGTGCTTGTTTTTTAAACGTCACATTAGATTCGTTGTGTTGATGCATTTTGAAGTTTTTCACCCTCGAAGTAAATTTCCATCGCAACACGCAAACTTCCCTGTTTACTCTCAGAGCGTTCAAGTTCCACACCACATTGCTTAGGATTTACTGCTGCGCGCTTGCGCAGTGTGAATGAAAGAGATCAGCTGCAAATGATATGCGGCAACAACAAAACGTGATTGGCGATCACCGATCATACACTTTTTCACGGAAATCGGCCGATTATGATCGGTGGCCGATCGATCGGCACACCTCTAGTAAAAAAAACAAGCCATGCCATGTCTGGTGGTCTTTGTGGTTGGCGACAGTCACATTTGATCGTGTGACTTGTATAAAGTGAAAAAACGTTCTATTGTAATTTTGCAAAATAAGCCAAAACTTTATGGAAAACAAAATGTCAAATTATGCAATTATATGGTCAAAAGAAGCACAGCTGAAAAGTGAGGACGTTGTTAAAGGGCTAATAGAGGAGCCATATTGTGATGACTTAATGAAGGCGGAGGTTCAGAAAGAGCAGGATTTTCTTAAAGAGACAGAGACCCAATTTCAAGGCATTAAAAAATGCGATATAACTGTGAGAAATGAAGAAAATGTTATTTCATTATGTAATATTTACAGCCATTCTGTTAGGACTAACTGAAGGAAATTGAAAACATAAGCTCACTGTGTTGTATACTGGACTGTGTTGCCAGAGACAGGAACATCGATTTTCCCATGATACCACACTAGCAAGCCATCTGAGATGTGTACACCCCACACAAGAAAGACCTCAGATGTTACGTAGCCATTCACTTAATAAAAAATAATTAATTATTGGCTAATTAAATTTTTTTATTTACCATCACTTGTAGTAATTTTGCTCAAAATTGCAGAATTACATGCGTTAAATTTAAAGGGAAGTTAAATGAAGACTCAGGAAGGCAAAAATAAACGGAATGCAAAAGGAATACTTTTTATTTCTAACTTCATTGGATAGTACTATGATATATATACATATATATAGTATTTTTAATTTGTTACATAGAACACAAGCTACTTCAGAGTACATACAGTATGGTCAGCAACATATAAAAATATTTCAGTAATATTGGCACAGATGTAGTACTAGTTAAGGTACTATACATGTATGTAAGTAAGAAGAAATCAATGGAAGTTCCTCACAGTGACTTCAAACTTTTTTTACAATCAGTTCAAACACAGGAAAGGTAGCCGAGCAACGGTGTAGAGAACACTTCTGTCACATAAATAATTCACGCACTCCAGTAAAGGGCGATTAAATACAGAGAGGTTCAAGTCACATAGTTCTGAAGGTTGAGAGAAACTAAAAAGGATGAGTTGGGTTTGGGGAACACCTCAAAACACACCCTTAGCAACATCAGTTCACATCAATTTCACAGCTACTGGGTTGTACGTAGCAAACGCTGTTTTCCACTGTGTGATCAGACTTCAAAACTATCTAAATGTGATTTTGTAACTTGCAACAATTTACCCTTCCAACAGAGGAGGAAACTGTTTTGTAGCTAACTTTGAAGGGCACACTCAACCCTTTTTTTTCCTCTGGATTTATTCTTAGTGGCCAAACACAGGCTCGAGCCTCATCCAGAGAAAGCGTGCGTATCGGGGTGTGTGAGTAGCAAAACGAGGCATGGCAGCTTTGCTTTGTGGTGTTTTGAAGATGCCTCAAAACTACGGCCGGGTGACTGGAGTCACCAGCTGCATTTCCATTAACCGTAAAATTGTGTAAATTGAAATTACGGAAACAAATGTGCTCAATGGAATCATGCCAATTCAGAAAAACCTGTGTTCTTCAAAACGTTTTTGCACTAAGATGAGGGGGTTTGTTTCGGTTGTATCAAAATTTTTCAGATCCCACGAATCACATGATCAACAATCAGATGTTACAAAGATAATGACAGAACAGAGAATGAGGATGATGCTTTTTTGTTTTCAGATATCCGTGTCATTTTGAAACATACGACTACAATTTCCCCAAAACGCCTCAAACATAGCCGCTCCCAAGCAGGCGGGGCTTGTTGGTCCAACACCTGAATAAGACGCCAACATCTCCTCTGATTGGCTGATTGATGACAAGCGCTGAATTATGAAAACATCTCATGTAAACGTTTACATCTGTCGCTGCCATGATTTTTGAAAACTTGTTGTGTGAACACGTGTGATTTTGATCTGATTTATTATTTAATGGAAACATTAATTGCGAAATTGTTTTTTTCGACATTAGCAAAAAATAGACAAAGATCTGTGCACATTTGTAACAGAAACACAGCTAGTGACTATCACTGCTTACAATGTAACAGCTTCCCCAACAAAAAAAAGCACTTTGTCATGTTATCAGTTGTTCTGCAAGACAGATGAGACCAGACTTTACCTCTCACAATAAGCACACGACACGACCTTCAGACCAAAAGAAGCAAGTGCAATCTTCTAACAGTAACCACACACACGAAAAGCTGTTAGTATTTTTTTAAAGCTAGTAGAGGTTGATTCAAGGTTGTCAATAAAGTGCACTTGCCAGCAAACCAGTGCAAAGGTTAAAATATAGCTCTCTGTATGTACATAAATATATTACACAGCAGATCCATGTCACGCAGCGCTGCTGGGTATGAAATGCCTAAGGAAACATTTCCAGTTTCAGAAAATGTAAACACAATACGATGGACATGTTGATCAACGGGGTTTTTCACAAAACTGCTTGAAAACCACATCATGCAGTGCGCATGTTTCAAAGAAATTAAAAAAAAATATCTCATTATGCTGATGACATTTTGATATGCATCATGATGATTTAGAAAACAACATAGGTAAATCATGGCAATTCATTCAAAATCATTTAAATTTCCTGAAAAATGAAAGCAATGAAACGCTAATCTACCCTTATTAGAAATCTGTGGACGTCAAAGGAGGATTTTAATCGAGACATTAAAAATGATGGCTATTAGACAATAATGTTGTAGTAATTAGTCGTTTCTTTCTCTCGTTATATAAGCTTGATTATATTTGTGAGCCTGTTTACTGCCTGTTTGTCTCATAACTAATAGAGATCCTTCACAATAGGTTGATCTAATAGCTTGGGGTAGTCATGCCTCTACAAATAATTGGACTAAATAATCAGCTCAACTGTCTGACCGAGCCTCAGTAGCTATCAGATGGACAAAATCATTTAGATAAATACTAGAAGAGTAAATGCACCAAGCAGCATATTTTTGATAAGTATTTCAGAACCAAACCAAAAGACTTTCAAAAGTTTTTCTGATTTTTGTTTTTTAAGTGAAGCCACAAGCATGTTGATCATAGTGAATCTTATGGTGCCATATTAGGGTCAATGTGGATGGGGAGAAAAAAAGTAAATTTCCGAATGAAAAAAGCTATTTTTTAGGAAAAAAAAGGACATTTATGAGTTTAAAAAGTCAAACATTTCCAACCGTAGGAAGTTTTAGGCTTTTGAACATCCAATTTTTTTTTTCTAGAAAATGTCTGAGATTCACTTCCAAATTTCTGAGTTTTTTTGGCGGAAACTTACTCATTTTTACCTACACTGACCCTAATATGTTGTCATTGAATCTAGCTAAAGATAACATATTGGCTGGTCGGAAATATGTAATAATTTAGAATTTTACATGAAAACACTTTCCGGGCAAACAAGGAACACCTAGTGTTGGCAGACTCTAATGGTATGTCCTGACACTTGGGTTGTACCCAGCCTTCTTTGTGGAAATGTGTCTCTAGACTTTTTGCCCTATGAGTAAAGGGAATGTTCTGTTGTTGTTCTGTTTGTGGAGGTATCTGTACAAAAAGCAAGTGGTACAAGCTAAACCCAAAGCTGCAGGTTAGAATCTGAAAGCACGTTTACACGCATATTGTTTAATATAAACACAGAGGGAACATTTATTGTAAAATGTTACGCTTTCAAAACGGCCTAAAAGTCACACTTATGAGGTCAACACCTGTTGTTAGAGTTGTACAGTAACACAGAATTTAATACAGCACTAAAATACCTTTAGAATGTAGCCTGTTCAGATTTAATACTCCTTCATGTATTACATACCTGTAGCTAATATTTTTTTCTCATCTAGAATTCTTGAAGTAATCCGACAGATGCAGTCAATCTGTGTTATGGACTTCAGTTTGTTCATGTCGATGACAAACCGTCCACACACACCAGGATTACTGGTGGAGAACCACAGAGCTTAGAGTTTGGATCACTTGCATATATAAATAATCCACATGGTAAAAGTATCACAACATGGGATAAGGTTCCACTGTTATGCTGATGATACTCAGCTATATTTATCTATAAATCCTGATTAATCCAACCAGCTAGACTACAGGCATATACCCACCATGTAAAAGCCTGAATTATTTTCACCTTCTGCTTTTAGATTCATCTGCCTGAAGTTATTGTCATCGGACCAGAGCTATAGAAAGACAAACTGCTCAGTCAGTCACTTAATCTGGATGTTGATTAAGAGGCATCCAGTAATGTGAAGAACTGTCCATCTCTAACCAGGACATGTGAGTTAAAATCACATATCATAACAGACTTTCTTTCATCTCTGGATAGATTCAGAAATATTCTGCTTCAGAGTGGAGAAAAATTAAGTCCCTGCATTTACTGGATGCTTTATTTACTTTGAGGAAGTGCAAAAAATTCAGTAAAAAAAAACAAACAACAAAACTCATCCAAAAACAGATCATGTTCAGGTTCTTTTCACCAGCTTCTTGTTCTCTTTCATCACTTCTGGATGATGAAGTGGAGATGTGTTTTCTAGATCAAACTGGAGTTTGACTCAAACTAACTAAACAGGGCTGGTGTGAATGAACCCTCAGGTTGTAGACTAAAAATCTTTTTATCCAACCCCAGTATCTGACCTTACATATATCCTCTAGAAAAATGGTTAAAGATTCCTATCAACACCCTCCTACATCTTGTGGAAAGCCATCCCACAAACGCCTCAGAAAATGTCGAGATGGACTGACATGTTAAACCATATGAATTAAAAAAACAACATCTTCCTAAAGTTGATTTGTTTTAAGGCAAATAAGCCAGGACTTTTGGCAATATAATGCATCACATTGTTTGTGTTACCTGAAACTTTTTTGGGCCTTAATTTCTAAAATGTTGAGTGTAACACCTGCACACCATCGCTAGATGATGATATTAAGCAAGGACGTCGTCATCTAGCCAAACCAGGAAACTTTGTTATTAAATTTAGTATTATTTTACTCTCTTATAGTTTTGTTTTAAACATTTTTAAATGGGCAGATATTTATAAACGTGACAAAGGTTACTAGCACTTTGTTGTTAGTGCTTAGTGTTTTCAGTAGCTTTGTTGGCTGATGTGGGTTTTGATCAATTTGCTGATTGGAAAATGCAAAAGTTTTTAGAAATATAAAAGAACTCACTTTTTGCTCAACATTTAGACAACAGAGCTAAATGGCTATGAATGAAGTCAATTTTCAGCTACAGCCTGTTCCACCTCTCCCCACATGGGACAACATCAATGAAGTTCACACAAAGACACAGACGTTCACATTTAAAAGTACTTACACCGTAGATACGTAAAAATAAATAATTTTAAACAATATATCTCTTTTGTATAAAGGAAGAGCTGTTCCCTGTACAACAATATACTCCATGTACAATCATAGGGTTAAACGCCGCACATCTATTGCATTGGTTCTACAGACGGTGTGAAGAACAACATCGGTGTGACTCTTACCGAAAGAATTCATCAACCAGCAAACGCAGAATGTTCTAAATGAGGGAGAGGAGGGAACGCCGTTAGCCTCTGCTTGTGTTTCTGGCTGACAGCGTACTCATAAGGCAGACAAAACATCCTCCGTTTCTCTTTTCATCGCCCTCAGATGTTTCGTGTTGGGTAGCTACAAGTCATACTCATCTGAGTTTTCAAACGGAACAGTCACGACACGCTAATTCTTTTAGGATGATGGCTAACGAGGCTAAAAGGTAGGATTTACAGGTCTGACCTTTTTTTTTTTTACATTCGTGACATGGACTGTACAGAGTAATGAGAAAACGTAGACTCTCCACTCTCGGTTCTGGTAAGCTGTGGTACCACTGCCTCTATTTGAAGTAGTTGAGCCCAGCCACCAGGAAAAATTTCTCCAGGAAGAGCTCAGAGTCCAGGACGGCGATGTGGGCAGCGCGGCCGATCAGGGTGTTGGCCGTGTTTGGCAGGGCGTGGAACACGTTCTGCCGGATCAGGTGGCACTCCTTGGCCTCCACCACCGGCTGCAGGAGGTTGTTGATCATCTCGGTGTAAACGGGCCCTTCAGGACAAAATGAGGGAAGATGCAACATGAAAGAATAAGAGATCGTTATGGACTTAATTATAATTTTTGTTGTGAAAAGTAAATCACACCAGCCCGGTTTATAAATTCTAATTTGTTTGTCTAGAAAGGGAGGTGTGAATGTGTAATCGGACTCTGATACAGACCAAGAAAAGCCAATTCTAGTCTGAAAAAACCTGGCCAGGGCCTTCATGGGCTTTTCCATTGTCTTCATATCTCTCTTGCAGCTCAGTCTTAGTTTTCTCTCTTTGACTTGGATTCCTCCAGTAGAATTTATTCTTTTTTTCTTTTCTTTTTAAAGATCTTGGCAGGTGTGAGACAGAAAAGTGGGTTGTGAGGGGGAGAGACATGCAGCACAGGTCATTAGGTCGGGACGCAAACCAGTGACAGCCGCGACAAGGGTCTCCATGCATGGGTCAGCTTTACCCCTGCACGACCACCATGCCCCTTCTGGTAAAATGTCTAATGGGCCAATCAGACAACAGAAAGAAGTTATGAACGACAAAGTGGATTTTCAGTTTTGTCTGTCTGTAGTTTTAGTGATGGCAGTAGAGGAAGTGGAGGAAGCCTTTCAGTCCCTGTTGGCCACGCCTCCAAATTAACAGCTGACTGGGTCGGCTCAGCACTTCTCTCTGCAGGGGAGGACCGGTAATTTTGGACAAACATCAGGGATTGGAACAGGAAGCAATTATTTGTCAATAGCCGAGAACCTGAACACTCTGGACGAAGCAAACAGCGTAAAACAACGGGCCAATTATTTTTTTGCATGTCTAGTGTCGGTGAGAGAAACGGCTCATGGTCTTTCACCAAAGACTAAAGAGAGATCCTACAAGCATGAAGATCTGACACAACTCCATTTTTGTTTTCATGTCTTCAGACATTTCCTTCAAAAGTACCCTCTTGAAATGTTTTATTTTTAGTTTATATTGTTTGGCCCAAGATACAATTCTGGATTTATAACCCTATGTTACCAAAATTAGACAAAAGGACAACACGTTTGTAATTTTGCCTCTGGTGTTCCAAAGGTGCCCCTCTTTTCCACTTGAGGACCTGACGTCTCAACATGTCAGCACCCACCACTGAGCTGCAGAATATCATAAAAGACACAACCTTTGATAATTCAAGTTCTTGGAATCCCCCAAAATCTACACTTCTAACCTGTGGTCCTGTCTTTCAGGGCAGTCGTGCACATCTCTATCCTGGCTGAGTGGAACGGGACGTATCGGTCCTGCGGAGACGCCACCAACACCACATTCTTGAAGTACTGCAGCCCTAAAAGCCCACCAAGAAAAAAAACCCCCCAAAAAAACAAAAGAAAACAAAGCGAATGAGATCGCTGCTTGTTTGAGAGAGAAAGAGAGCCAGAGACAGGTAAAGAGGCCAGGAGATGGAGGAAGGGGAAGAAATCAGTTGTAAAACACAGAGTACAATCATCAAACACAATGACAGGCTTGATATGAGAAAGCTGTGTGTTGTTTTTCTTTTTTTCTTTGGTCTCCTGTTGGCATGCTTTTAAGAGAGTTCACTGTTGAGTTACCAATGACAGGGTTTTGGATCATTTTGTCAGCCTGCTGCAGCTCTAGTGGAGAAGTGAAAGAGAGGGGAGCAAAGGGAGAGGGAGGGTGTTTCAGGCTTATCTTCTTCATGCCTGCGTGACAAACGGCTGCTTTGTTCCGCGCTCACAGTAGGGAGGCCTCTCACAGTTCGCTGGTGGAGGGTTTGCGTGTGTGTGTGACCAAGCTGACACACGGAAATTTGACAAACAAAAAAGATGAGATGACAACTTTTTTTTTTCCCATGAATATTTGAACAGAGGGCCTTTCAAGTGGCAGGCAGTAAAGCGGGGCCGTTGGCTCGCTGCCTTTGTTCACGCCGTACCTGGTTTCTGACTCAGGAGGTAGAGGAAGGTTTTCCGTGGATCGACGTGATCTCTGAAGGTGAGCTGCAGCAAGGATCCCGACTTCTTCAGCTTCTGCATTAACCACAGACCTAAGAAACACACACACACACACGCACACACACACAATCAAACACATGCAGAAAAAAAGTTGGGGAAAAATCATTTTGCAATTTAAGAAATGATAAAATGTCAAACTTATGCAATATCTAGGCATTTCCATTTTGTGCATACATGAGTATGATTGACAGTGCTAAGACCCTTCCCCTGGCTCTGATTGGTTGTTTCTGACCACAGGTTGGAGGCTGAGGATCTCAGTTTTTTTTTTTACAGATTACATGTTTCGTGATGATGGTACTGTCAGAACATAGTGACAGTTTTAGTAGCAAATATGTAATATAATAAATAAATCATTTTTAGAAAAGTTGCCTGCTACAGCTTTAAGAAAAGGAGCATTGGTATGTGTAATGTATCAATACATATACCATTGGTACATTGATATATTCCCATTGGTACCAATGGTACCGGGAAAGAAAAGTTTTTCTTTTTCCTGGAACAGATTAAATTCAGTTAAATGTGAACCAAATTTATTCAGAAACTTGGAAAAGCCAAAAATGGTTTGTATACAAGCACTAGAGCTATCGGGTCTGGAAAATATGCACTTTTAAATGTGATTCTATTGCTAAAAATTGAGATGTTTCCATTATCCCATACTGTTCAAACTGTTGTTTCTTCCAGTAAACCAAATCTCTACCGTTCTCTCACCAGTTTAACAAACATGTCAGGTTTAAACATGTGAGCAGTTAGAGTTCACCCAACTGGATAAATACTATCAATACTGCGTCCAATCAGGCCAAAGCAATTATGGTATTACCATGACGATTCCAATACCATCCTTTTATTGTGACAATGAATGAACTTACGAAACCTTGTATGTTTTTGTTGTTTTTTAACCGTATTAGTCAAAAACAATGCATGTGATACATTTTGTCCATATGGACCAGTCTGACTGAGAAGAAGACAAACAGGTGATCTCATGAAGACAAAGTGTTTTTCCAACCATCAGTCGATCATTAATGAAGGAACATCTTGTAATGGATTTAGTTTGTTCTGCTGTAAACAGGTGGTCACATAAAAGGTTAGTACACATAAAATATCAACTACACCATTAAGCAGATTTAAGTGCTTTTTCAAAACATCTTGGTTCAGCGCTCTCTGCAGATAAGTTAGACTCGCACCCACTTTTCAAGGTCCAGCTATACATCCAAGTCATCAAAAACATGACTTCCTGTGAAAAAAAACCCATTTTAGATTGGTCTTAGAGTCGAGAAAGCAATCGATCAGAAAACCAGAGTTCATCCATGGCTGGTCGAGGCAAAAGTTAACTTGGAAAACTCCAAAAAGCCTCCCAAGAGTGAAATTTTCTGATCTTAGGTGGATTTTTTTGGTTTCTTTATGATGCCACATAAGGAGGAGTTTCTGTTCGAGATGTTGCCTCAGGTGAACCTGTTTAACTCACATGACGTGAATTTTAATGAACACAGAAGCTGACATTAAACATCTGGACGATTTTAAGCTGATTAAAGTGTATGTCAACTTCTGAATTTGAAAAAAAAAATTATATAAAAACTTTTTTTTTTTTTTACCGGTAATATATTGTGGCATTTAGCAAACAAATGTAACTTTGATCATCTGAACTTACCAATTGGTAAATATTCTGGTCTTAGCAACCTTGAAATAAGAGAAAACTTAAGTAACTTATTGTCAAGATATAGGCGCTCGTCATAAGTCAATATTCCCTTTAATATTGTCAAAAAAGTGGTATATTATTCAATTTATAAAATAAAGAGAATGCCTTGTTGTAAGTACAATAATCTGTGAGTGGAATTAGTATTTATCAATATTAAGAAATTATTTACTGAAAACAAAGTATGTCTTTCTAAAACGTTACTTATAAGTTGGTTTTGTCTTATTACAAGTGCACTAAGGTGTTTTCAAAAGAATCTAGACCAAAAATACTTAGTAAGATTATGTGTTTAAGCAGGGAACTGACCTGTGCTGACCAAGGCGCTGTTGTTGTACAGCGTTCCCAGGTGTGGGCCGGACAGAGAGAGGAAGGTGTGCAGCCTGGGCAGGTAGCAGCGGAAGCGAGGCCTGGTCAGCACCGACCGGATGATGACGTTCCCCAGGGAGTGGCCGATGAAGCTGCAAGGAAAAGTTGCTTGGTCAAAAGTTTACTCAAGTTTTGAAGTACTGAAGTACTTACTTTTGAAATACTTAAGTATTCAAAGGTGTAACTGAAACCACCTGAAGTGCTCACACATAGAACCACTCTAAAAAAGCTCTACACCACCGGTGAAAACTTCAGCATAGAAATGCTATAAGAAAAGGTAGCTATTTTTATTATTCAAGAAAAGAAAAAAAAACATTGCCCGAAAAAAAGATACAGGACAGATGTGTTTACCTCCACATAAACAGCAACACTGGTAACTAAAAGTAGCATGTGGCCAATTGCATTTCAGTAAAAAACAAAAGAAAGCGGACAATAAAGCTCTGCTACGACAATTGTAGATAGAAAAAAATGGAGTAAATTTTCTCCTGAAAGTTAGGAAATCTTTAGATTAATTTCTTAATCTCTGGAGAAAAAACTCTGAAATCTCCTTTTTTTTTTATTTCCTCCTCCATCTATCTAGTGGCCCCTGGTATGCTGAGCCAAAAGGAACGAGTAACAAAAGCTTCCTAGAAACTTGAAATTACAGTATTCATCTGTGACATGTAGCGGAGGGAAAGTCAGGTTCCCCTAAAAATGAATACTCCAGTAAAGATACTCAAAAAATGTAGGTACTCTAGCACTCAGGTAAACCGTCCACCACTGCCTCAGCGGCGTCATAGGATTTATTTTCCTCAGCTCACTTTTACGCGTCGGTTTTTCACGTTTAGCCGCAGCGCTGGAAAATAAATCCCCCGACGGCGCTGACCCGCGACACCGCTCCAGGAGCTCCACACATCAGCAACTGGTAACGCAGAACATTCTCAAAGCGACTGACAACTTAACCGTGCTCAGCCAGAGGACATGCGAGCTAACAGCAGCGGGAAGCGTTAGCTTCATCAAGCTGCTTCTGTCGCTTAGTTTAATTACTGTAATGCTGCGGCTCAGCCCGCCATCCCTCATCAAGACGCTCTCTCTCTCTCTCTCTCTCTCTCTCTCTCTGTCTCTCTGTGTCTCATCTGTCTCCCTGCTAACTGAACACAGAGGTATGACGTTGAAAGAAGCAGATGCTGTTGAGGCAGTCCGCTGCTTTTTGGCTTTGATGCTCGCTCTCAGGAGAATATGCCACAATGAAGGAGAGTTGGAGAAACTTAGGTGGAAACTCGCAACAAAGAAACAAATTGGCACATTGGGGGCAATTAAGTGAGAAGATGAATAGCTTAATTTGATTAGAGCTCGGCAGCAGCATGCTGCATAGAGGAACGCGGCCTATCACGTGAAAGTCAGAGGCTTATTGGCAACGTATGATAAGAGCTTGTCATCCGTTTTCTGTCATTTACTCATGCCGTGTCAATACATTATCATAAATTCAACAATTCTGTTCGTTTTAAGGTCTTGTTGAGAGTCAAAGTAAGGACTCTGCTGCCATCTGCTGGCCAAACTGTGTGCTGCTGTGGGCTGGTTAAGCTGCTATCAAGGGAATTTGTTAGTAATGTGGTTTACAGATGCAGCCCTATGTGGTTGAGTGAAGGGGAAATAATAAATGGTTGTTTTACTTTACCAATAAAAATCTGAATAATGCTCTTAAATCTTTACTCTAAAATCCAGTTCAACCAACTACATCCAGAGTCACCTAAAGACAGTTTTCTCTAGCAGTTGAAGTGGAGTTGTTCAGAGTTAATACGAAGTGAGAGCCAGCTTAATACAGGGGACAAAAAACATATTTCTCATCCTATGTAGATGACTGAGCAAGGGATGTGAAAGAAGGTAGACTCCACTGCAAAAACACAAAACCTTACCAAGTATTTTTGGTTCAGTTTCTAGTGAAAATCTCTTAGGACACTTGAAATAAGAGACTTGAAAAAAGTGCTAGTTCTATTGTCAGATTATTTCACTTATAACAAGACATTTTTCCAGTCTTATAAAAGAAATTGTCTACCAATGGAACTAGTACTTTTTCATCTATATTAAGAAATTACTGACTGATTAACCAATAATTGTGGATGATGATGATGATGATGCTCTCCCATATCAGTTAGTCTTAAAACGAGTCTGATAAAGCCTCTGCCTGTAGATACTTTGCTCTATAACAGCTTTATGAATGTCATGACATGCTAACAGTTCAATATCCACTTAGCATAAACAATATTTCAAAGTAACATGTCCAGGATGGCACTACAAGTTTTTGGCAAAAAGTACTAATCCACCTCATTTGCTTTTACTGCCCCTTAGAAATAGAAGGTGGTGACTCTACCACTGAAAAATGAACCTTTTTCAGTTTTTTAATTGTAAAAAAGTATTTAAAAACCAAATAAAAGACATAATGTTGCAATAGCTTAAGCCACTGACCTTATCCTGCCAATAGTGAGATTGTACAGCTGGATGTGCTGAATGATCTCGTCCAGGAGTCGGTCCGTCATGGTGTCGAAATCTGCAAACGTGTCGGCCTGTGGCGAAAGACACGGCAGAATAAACCGATCTGCAAATTGGCTTGAGAAGCTTTCACGTGCGACATCTGCTTTGCTTCCCTCATCGTCTAAAACGCACCTGATTCCGTTCAGACATCAGGAAGTCGAGCCTGGATCCCGGCAGGCCCAGTTCAATGAACGTCTTGACCAGTCGGAGGTCCGCACTGTTGCCTGCGGGGAAAGAAATTCAGCTCAGGGTCTTGAAGAGGGCTGTCTGCTAGTGAGGTACATGTTCTCAGAAAATTTAGGAGAAATATGTCTCACCGTCAAGACCGTGGACACACACCACGAGATGTATCCCGTCTTCAAACTCCTCGTCGTCCTCCTCAGGAGGGAAGTAGGGCAGATCTGACGCCAGGAGAGGAAGGTCACTGTACAAGCTAGCCTGGAACTTCAACTCTTTCAGAAGCTCCTCTTTGGCTTTGAAGAAACTGGAGAAAAGGGAGATGGCATTTGGTAGGAGGGCATGATTTGATTTATATTAAGGATGTTTGAAAATATTATTTCAAGGATGTTAAAATCTTGTTTTTGGGGGGGAGGTTATGTGCAGCAATTTCAACTTTTTACGCAAGACAAAAGGAAAGCTTAAAGAAACCGCAATGTTTTGAAAAAGGTCCTGCAAAATCAGTAAAATTAGGCTGCAATGATCATAAAAAGCCATCATGATATCCTGGAGGGACTGATTATTTCTATTCTCTAAGCAAATTTTAAAAAAAGTGACCTATCTAAACTACTTGAATTTAAGTTTGAAAAGAGGAAGGAACAAGTTCTGACATGAAACCATTGGTTACTAGAGCTGATCAAAACCAAGCCCTGTTTTCAGCATCTCTGTTTATTCTAACATTGAGCAGAAGGAGCTGTAGACTGTGAAAGCCCAGCTTTCAAATAATGATTGGAGACTAAATGAAGACAGGGACTCACCAAACCTAAAAAACTGACATAAGATGGTGTTTGGAGGAAACGTTTTTTTAAACTTTCTCTCAACCTGCGAGAGAGAACCGCTCTAAATTTTGCTACTGAACTGGCAGCACAATTGTATTTCCCACTTTTAAGCAAAGCAAAGCTTCTAAGCAAAATTCTCACACTCACAAGTAAGCTCCTTGAAGTTTGGCCCTGTCATCCCGCCAGGTTACAGACTTTAGCCACGCAGGAGTCAAAACAAATCCGATTGCGCTTACTAAACTCCTCGCTAATCATGGAGGATTTGTCTGCGCACTCTTTGATGTGATTTTATACACTCGGAAGGCATTCCTCCCAACAACCATCTTCAAATTTGGCCTCACTTCCTTCTGTTGTGTTAGACTTTCCAGGTGGGCGTAACTGTCAGCTACTGTAAGCGGATGCCAGCCTCCTTCTGCTGCAGATCTTATGAATTCAGTTCTGGTCTTTGAAGTCAGACATTCTGAATTTCCTTTTGGACAACATCTAATTTGCAATACAATGAGAGAAACACCAGCCAAAACAATACCTAGTAGAAAAACCAATGGTCAGTGCAATTACAGCTTTACATGTCTTTTTTGGTGTATGTCTACATTTAAATTGCACATTCAGAGTCATTTTTGTCTATTGTTCGTTGCAAAATAGCTCATGTGGTTCATCCTCGTCACTCCACAGATTGTAAATAGACATAAATATTACTTTAAAAATTGTTCATGGCTGGCTTTATAGTAAGTGAATTAATTTCCAGTCTGACACATGATGTTTCAACTAAGGCAGGTTGTAATATTCTGACCATTAACAGTGAAAACTTCAGTATAAACTGTTCAGCTTCCATCACAAATTGCAAAAAAAAAGAAAAGAAGCTGATAATGAATTGATAAGGTTTGTAACATCCAATTGGTTAAAATGATGTATTGAATATAATATGAAATTAAGGGTTAAAGTATGTCAGGTTTAAAGAACATCAAATAATCTGGCATTGATATGACACATTTGTACAGATGAAAGATTTGTTTCTTTTTAGATTCTAATGTAAATCTTGTGTTTAAATTAGAAAATGTGTAGATTTGTTATGCTGATATACATATTTTGCTTGGGATTTTGTACTTTATAGGAATAAAGCAGATACTATGCTGATCTAGTCTTTACACAGTTCAGAGAGTTATCTACAGACAACACATTTATATAAAAAATAGAAATAGATTTTTGTTTTTTTAATTTGTAAACTAATTAAACAGCAATACAAGATTTATTCTAGATAAAAAATAAGAATACCTGCAAAACGCCCACCAAGTTTAAAAAGGCTTAATGTGGGTAAAGGTTTGAACATTGTATTGTTTTGCAGCTACCTAAATAAAACAACTCTGACTATCATGTTGTTCTACATCTGCTCTTTTGGGAAGAAGCTTTGCCACTGTCATGAAATAAAAACAGGGAATTCAAATTTCTAACATTGTCAGAGATGAAAACTCACTTCAGCATCCGCTCATTGGTCTCCTCATCCATGGCCAAGGGGCTGAGCGAAGATGAGGAGATGATCCCAAAGGAGCCCAGAGGCTGATGGGTAATAGGCGAGGAAGCCTGGCGAGCAGATATACCGCTGACGGAGGGGGAGTCTCTAAGGACGGATGAAAACGGCAGACAAGTCGGGGCGCAGGACACAGACATGTTCACCACCTCCACCATCTTTTTATTCACAAAGGCCAGCCCAGAGTTAGGAATTTTTGAGGCCTTGGTCTGGCTTTCCAAAGGGTCTTTGTCACTCGTTGATGCGCCGCTCAGGTTAGGGGGCGACGTTATTTCCATGGCCCTCAGCCCTGTGAGGTCACTGGGCCTGACGGCGGTCCTGTTGGTGAGATCGTTGGACTGTAAGCGTTTCAGGGGCATCTGTGGGGGATCCAGATATCTGTCCTCGATGCCTCTCTGCTCACTCTGGTGGAAACTCTGGCAATCATCTCCGCAGCTACTGCTGCCCTGCTCTGCTGCACTTTTGCACACACATGGTTTGCTTCCACATCTACAGGGCGCTACTTCCGATTCGAGGAGATGCACATCTTCCACTGAAGCGCTCTCTCCATTCATGTGTGTTTGACGGTTCTTTTCATCCCCCCGGTTGCCACTTGCTGGTACGAAAAGCCTCTCTATGGAGTTTTGAGAAAGTAACACATCAGACGCGCCACTTAAGTCCAACTTTCTTCCACAGGTCTCTGACAGATCCTGCTGAGAGTTTGAATTTTCTGAGCCCACGCTCCTACCAATGTGGTCAGTATTTAGGCTTAGCTGAGACAACTCAGATTGTTCTGAATCCATGTTCAAAATGCACAAATCCTGCTGACACACTGAGCTTGTCCTGTCTTTTTCCAAACCGATTAAAATGTGATCTTCCTCCGCATCTTCCGGGCTGCTTATTTGCGGCGCAGAGACAGACTTAGTCAGTTTGCTGAGTTTCCTTTGTTGCTGGTCCTCCTCGTAGGGCAGGGAGCTGATCGAGGTGAGAGAGGCCTGTATGCCTCCACTTGGAAGGCTGCCGTTGCTCTCCATTCGTAGGCCTTCCAGACAGCTGCGATGGACTGGGTGGTCCAATACGATTTGTTTCGGGATCTCCCGCTCACTAGAGAAATCTAGAGACGGTCGTCCCCGAAGCGCGACTTCCACGGGCCACGCCACCGAGCTAGGCTCGCTCTCGATACCCGAGTCTGAGATTACGGACGACGAGCGCTTCATGATCTTTGAGCTTACCAAGCCTCCACGATGAGTCATTTCTTTCCTTAGGTCTCCGGGGAACGGAGGCAAAGCGGGACTCACGCTGTTGGAGGGAACATCTTCACTGTCGTCATCCATGGAGTGATTTAAAGGCATAGCGACATCACTGTCCTCTTCAGTGTTTTCTTGCTCATTGGTTGTGCTAAGGTTGTTACCATCACAAGATACAGAGAAGTTTTCTCTTCCATTGAGAACAGGAGACTCTTTACCACTGTTGGTACAATCAGAGGAAAGAACAAGAGCTCCCTCTCCAGAAGATGGATCTGTAGGAAAGGGTTCATCATCAATGCCATGACTTTCTGCTGGTTCCTTCAACTTCTGATCGTCAACCATGGAATCTTCTGAATCGTTTTCAGTCTGGATGATGCTCTGGGTATCTGTTACATCATTTTGCCTTTGATCCGCTTTGACTGGGACATGCACGGGAGTGTCCATGCATTCTTCACTATCCAAGGAATGCCGGGATAATGCTGGTGATTTGGCTTCCAGGCTGCTATGAAGAATCTGTTTGGCGGAGAATTCTTTGGTGGTTTCAAGTATTGGCACATGCGATACCGTTTCTGGGAGAACAAGCAAAGTGCAGTTATGAGAGAATCAGCAGCAAGGCTGGTGTACGTCTGTAGAGCTTTTGCTACCTGTCAGCAGAGACTCTGCATATCTGTCCTCAAAGATGATGGGCAGACTGTTCCAGTCTCCATCGATGTCCAGGCACTCGACGGGCAAAGGAGGCATTTTGGTCAAGTAGTCAGAGCTCCGCACTTCTGCAGCTATCTGGCCATGTCTGTTGATTCTAAATAAGGAGGAATAATACTGTAAATTCAACACTTTTCAACTAAAATGAAGTAACTTTCTAAAAGGACAGAGACTCACAGCTCTTCCTGAAACGTCAAACAGATCTCTTTTGGGTGTTCGGTGAAGAAATATGCCTCTGAGAACCTTCTCACCTGACATTTCCAAACACATGGAAAAAAAAAAAGAAAAAAAGAAGAAACATTTTCACCTCAGTCAGACTCCGGTTTACCGTAATTAGCACAAGAGCTGGTAAAAATAGAAAGCTGAGTAAAATTCAAGCCCTGACAGCCTGTGCAGCGGAGCAAATCAACACTTTCTCTAATTAGAAATGCGTCAACCCGAACAATAAGTGAGCATGACATGCAGATCACCGGGAACACAGATTCTTGTGTATTTCCTCCGACAGTAATTAGAAAATAAGTGTTAATTGAAACCTTACCTCTCCCAGAGAGAAGAGGCATGACAGTGTTCTTTCTCAGGGTAATTTAATAGAGAGGAAACCGTGTTCATTATTTTCAGTTAAATGAGACAAAACACTGCAGCAAAATCAAGCCCTGAGAGCTGCGCTACAGTGAAGAGCATACAGCGTTCATATTATGCAGACCAGCTATCGGATAGAAATGACTCTGGAAACCAAATTAGCCTGCTCACATGGGCTTATGCTCCTGGGCACCAGCTGGTTTTCCACTTCCACAGAAAGAGCAGTAGTTTGTCCTTTACTACTACAACCAAGAGCTTTCTGTTACATCAGGCTTTCAAGAACAACTCCTGCTTTTTATTTTACATTACATCTCACTATATTATTGTAGCATGGAGTTGTTTCTGTGACCGAGTAATGCCTTGGTTTTGGTCATGAATTCAAACCTGTTTCATTTTCCGTTAAATCAATCCTTAAGTCCCATTAAACGAGAACTAACCTGGGAGTTGAATTTTACTGTAGAGTAGTGCTCTCCCTGCCCCACCTGTTGCTGTACACTGCCATCATTTCCCATAACTACACCCTTATCACACTGCTGGATATGTAGCTTTCATTTACACCTTTCACCAATGAATCTGTCAATTATTCTGATTAATCAGATTTTTAAAAATGCCATATTCTACATATTTTTTATTTAACCACTTAAGCATTTTATACAATATTAGAAATAGTTGACGACCATTTCAATAATGGATTAATCACGACTTAATACAATTAATCGTTTCAGCCGTAATATTGCAACACATTTCACACAGTAGCATACACAATTTGGCATCCAGATTACCCAGGGTGGATCGTTTTTACTTTGTCAAATGGGAACTGCATCTGACACTCCATGTATACCAAACAAATTCAATAAATTAGAATATTATTGACTATTTCTCTTTGCTTGAGACTCACCCTAAGTGTGTGATGTTCCTGGGCCAGATAGGACAGGATGTAGGGGTTGAGCACAGCTGTTTCCAGGAAACGGCTCCACAGCGCAGCCAGCTGGGAGCAGAGCTGGCTCACGTCCCTGCTGATCTGCTCGGCTACCTTCTCATGGCCTTCCTGCAGCTGAGAAACGCACATTCAGCTACTGAGAAACGGAATGAGCAGGGAGTTCACAGGCAGCACAGCTTGAACCACTCCATTTCAAGAGCTCACACCTACCACCGCTGTACTTCCTTCAATAAAACTTGCTAAAGACATTGTGTTGTTTCAGAAGTCTGTAGTTGGGTCAAAGAGATCATGATGTAAATCAAAGCACTTTATGTTCTTCAGAGCATGAAGTGGATTCAAGAAACATCTTTAAAGTCAAAGTCCTGTGGCTTTAAGTGTATATATGGTGCACCATATTACTGTAAAAATATTTCAAGTCTAGATACAAGCTTAAAAATGTGCAAAATTTCCCCTCAGGTTGAATGTTTTCAATATTTCCCATTAGCCACTTGAATTTCAGAATGACGTGCATCTTTCACAAGATGGCCACTGTTTACAAGTTTTAAACCAATTATTTTCATAAAATGTTACCCATTTTCAAGACTTGAATGAACACATATGTTTTGTTTTCATATGTCACATCATATGTTTTCAACTTTGGACTTCCCCTTTATACAACAAAGAAATAATATGAATCAAAATCAGAGACTGAGGCCTTTGCTGTTTGCGGGTCTCAAACCAACTGGAGGGAAATGAAGATGTGACAGACTGAGTGACGGTCGTCATTGATTAACATTAGAATCCATAAATCTTTCATGTGTTCAGCGGGTTAGCGTTAGCACCTGCTAATTTTTTTAAGGTGTTAACGGTTTAGAGTTAATTTCTGCTCATTTTTGATTATGTGCTTAGAGGTTTAGCGCTAGCGAGGCTAAGACTAGTGGTTAATGAACCTAACTTTTTGGTTAGCCGTCCATCTGGCAATGAATATATTCTCCAATATATTTATTAGAGAATAAATATATTGAAGAAAATTTAAAAATGGCCATGGTGGCCATTTTGAAAAATATCTGCCAGAAAAAGGATACAATGATCAAGAAAGTTTGTATGATTTCTATGGTTCAAATATGTAAGCTATGATTTGATAGTAAACACAATCTAATTGGCAATTTCAGAGTAAAAATACATGTTTCATGACGGCCATTTTTTGCTATCAAAAGTATCCAACTGTGATACATACTGGCAGTTTCACTGTAAAAAAATTTTATTATTATTTTTCAGTGGCTGATTTTCTTTGGTTGTTGTTTAAAAAATAACAAAAAATCACCTGTGCCCAGTTAGGTTGTTGATTCGTGTGTAAAAAATTTTGCTGAAATAATCAATCATCTGCCACACTATTATACCAAAACCTAAATGAAAACCAGAGGGTTGATGCTATTCATAATAAGGTGACTTACACTTGCAAATACTGTCAAAATTAAAGAAGTCTGAAAATGTAAATGTATTTTTTTTTCTTCACAAACTTACCTGTAACTCTATGGAGAGCTGGTTTAGAATTTCCTCTACAGGCAGCAACTCTGTGGAGGAGAAGATATTTGCACAGCTTAGTGCACAGATCATTTGTCTGTGTACCAATAAGTCAGACAGATTTACTTGACATTTCTCCATAGAAAGGGATTAAGCTACTTTAATATAAGCCAAATATCTGATATTTGGCTAATATTAAACAGTCACTTTTGTTATAGCGGCTGTTTCAACATCTTAATGTCTGGTTTGTAGTTTAATAAAGTTCATTATTGTGTCATTTGAGCACAGTTTTTGTATTTTCTCCTAAAGCTTCAAACTGACGATGTTCCTGAACTATCCGAAGTGTTGAAGCAGCTGGTGAACTCTAACCACCGTCCAAAACCGATGACCCACATTAAGTGGTCGTAAATCATATGGTATCATACAATCAAAGCATTTTTCTGATTTTAACTCCAGAGCAATACCACAAAAATGTAACGCAAGGTCAGAAAACCAAAATACTGCAAAATACAGAAAACATATTCAACATTTACTTCCACTTTTGTTTCATTACAGACACCACAAACTCAAGATCTTTGCTCTTCATTTATTATTATGCAACAATTTCTGAAATACACTGCAAAAAAAGGTTTTGGTAAATTTGAATATAACTAAAAACAAATATAATTTACTGTGACAACACAACAAATATGTTAAACATTTACTTTAAGGGGGCAGTATTATGTAAAATTGACTTTTTTGAGCTTTGCATCATGTTATAATGTTATTACCTCATCAAAAACAAACCTGGAGTGTTGCTTCGATTCTTTCATGCATGTTTGAGGAATCTACTCTAGGGAGATCCCATGGCAACCACTCAGCTATTCAAAACAGCTGGGTGGACCTAGTACTGCCTTCGATGCAGTGCTAGGTTTCCAGTTTCCTAGCTTTTGCTTCACAGAGCAGCCCTCCCCCTGTCAGCTCCTTCAGACTAGCCAGCTGTAATTAGCAACAGCTGATGGATCTGAGCATCTTCTGAGCTCATTACAGGAGCTACTGCTCAGTGCAACGCTGGTAAAAACATTAACTGGTTAATAGAGGAGCCATGTTGTGATGATTTCCTGAAGGCAGCATTTCAGAAGTTTCTTAAAGAGACAGAGGCCCAACTTCAGGGTGTTAACTTTGTAAAGTAAAACTTCTTTTCAGTTATATTTGACATATGTAGCATTTTCATAACAACTGCAGGTAACGTAGTTACTTGATTGTGCTATTAAATAGCACCACGTGCCTGGAAAACACATAATACTGCCCCTTTAAAAGAAAGCAACAAAACTGGGTAAGCTCTGATTATAGTCAAAGCATCACCTGACTCCAGTGGAACCAGCTGCAGCTGCGGGATCTCCTGCCTCAGCGAGCTGCAGTAGGCGTACAGCCCTCTGTGCGCGGCCAGCAGGAGGCGACAGAGCCTGCGGTGCCACGTATGAGCTCTCTGCAGGCAGTTTTCACTGGGCACATAAAAGCTTCCCTGCGGATACGAAGCACAGCACAGAAAATGTGAGCCGCTGCGCGTTCAGCATTCAGCTCTTAACGACGGACACGTTCACAGCTTTACAAGCTCCACTGCAGCGACCTGCTGCCAGCAGTTACAACCATCCTGTTTTCAGCACCAAGCGCAGTCACATTCATTGTTTGGAGCACAAATGGAAACAAATGGACCGTAAACACACGGTGTGTGGTAAAAGCAGATCGATACATTTCAGTAGCACGTCTCCTCAGAGAGTTCTCTTTATTGCTTTTAAAAGGTTGCCGGCATTACAAGTCACCGCTTGTTTAAGGGAAGAGGAATAATAGTAGAGAGTACAGCTGGTAAAAAGAAAAAAAACGATTATATTTTTAAAATAATATTAACTAAAACTGAGAAATTTGTTTATAACGAGAGAAATCCAAAGATTTCTCCCAAGATTTTCTGTTTGAGCTGTAGTGTAGACTTTTTTCCACCAGATGGCGATCTAACAGAGCAATAAAACTGCTTTGTGCCTCACCAGAGGAATTTACTGCATGTATTGACTATCAATGAGTTTTGATACATCAGAGCCTGAAGGGCAAAATTGGTTTATTATTTTTTTACATTTTACTTGCAGCCCCACTAACTTTCATACTTTATTTTACAAACACAAAATTTTATGAATGTCACTGAGGTTTAATGTGTCTGACCCTTCAGCAGCTCCTTATCCTCCCAGAGTCTCCATAAGTACACCATAGTAGCAAAGGGTCTTTTTATTTTATTTTTTTATACATATTTACACCTAAAAATAACAGCATATGTCTGCATTCTGTCCCTTTAACTCTATAATTCTTAAATAATTTCAACTGAAACCAAGGTCAGTGATCACCTAACAGGTAACTAGAGTCAACATGCATATAATGTAAACTCAGAATAACTTCCACCAGGTCTGTGAAGGCCTCAGAGAAAGAGACAGAGGTGGCAAGTAACAAAGTGAAAGTACTTAAGTAGATAGTCAGGTATCTGTACTTTACTTGGGTATTTATTTTTCTGACAAATTTTTACTTATTCTCCTTATATTTCAAGAGAAATGTCTGCACTTACTACTCCTTATAATCTCGGAAGTGCCTCGTTATTTCCATGATGTAAACAACATAACGTAAAAGTTGAAGCAAAAGAGGAAAAATATACCAGCGTGGACAGAAAGCATTTTGCATCATTGAAAGTGAAAGTTATTTACTTTTGATTTTGTACTTACGTGCATTTAAAAACCCGTATTTTGTTTTACCTTTACTTTAAAAAATTGAGTATAATCTGTACTTCTACCAGAATTTTTTTTTATACAAGTACAGTATCTGTACTTTTGCTTAAGTAGAGAATGTGAATACTTTTGACCCCTTTGGTTAGACAACATTGGTGAACAAACATCATCCACTCTCTTCCTGAAGGCCAAGGAACAGAGTGGGCAAGAGTTTTAGCAGAGTTAGGTTATAAAACAACCCGAACTTTAAACACAGCTACATTCATCATCAGAAAAGGGAAAGTGTATTGAACAGTTGTAAACCTACTGAGGCATGACTGTCCACTGAATCTGACTGGTCAAGTAAGGAGAGCAATAATCAGAGAAGCAGCCAAGAGGCCAATGGATACAGAATCCATATTCTGCATTCATAAATCATGTGGACACAGGAGTTTGATGACCTCGCTCTTTACTATCAGGAGTTCTTGAATCGTTATTAAAGGTGACCTTCACAGCATAGCAGTAGGTAATTTGGGGTAATGTAGAACTGATGCAGAGACCAAAGCTTGGAGAAGATATATTAAAGTGTTTGTGTTGAATTCTACAAATCTGACCTCTATGGGAGAGTCAGGTCAATGCTCAAGCAAAGCCATAAGGAGTCTTGTTTGTTCTTCGCCATAAACCATGTAGCAGACACAACAAAAATGTGTGAGTTGAGATAAAAGCTGAACTTCTGGAACTACATGCAAAACATTTTGTGTGGTCGAAACCTAACAATAATCAGATCATCTAAAAAAACCAAATATGGTTTTATTTATGTGGAACATTTCAGCAACAAGGCAGTTCAAAGTGCTTTACATGACAAAAACATAATAAACAAACACAAAGCATTACACTATAGTGTCAAAATAAAGAGAAGTAAACAAAAAAATGTAATCCAGACTAAAATTTGTTTCAGTTATTATCAACTCTGAACAAAGTGTTTTTAGCTTCGATTTAAAGGAACTTAGTGTTTCAGCGGTTTTGTAGCTTTTTTCTGGAGGTTTGTTCCTGATTAGCAGAGAAGAAAAATTAAATGCTGCTTTCCCAAGTTTGGTTGTGATTCTGTGGATGCAGAAAAGACTAGAAGATTTGAGTGGTCTGGAAGTTTGACAAAGCATCATCCATCTTCTCTTTAATGTAGGGTCGGGTAGCAGCCTAAGCAGAGAAACCCAGGCTCCAATCGGAGAAATGTAGTTTCTCCGATTGAAGACTCAGTGTGTCCTGGGTTTGGACATTTGAGTGTCCTCCAGGTGGGACATGTCCAGAACACCTCACCAGGGAGGCATCCAGGAGAAGTCATAACAAGATGCCACCTACTGAGATTCTAACCTAATTCTACGGGAGAACCCAGACACACTGAGGAGGAGTCTCATTTCGGCTGCTTGTGTCTGTGATATCACTCTTTCAGTCAGTACCCAGAACTCATGACCATAGATGAGTCTAAGAACGTAGACAACACAGCTTGAAGAAAACCTGTGCAACACTTAAGACTGGAGCAGAAGTTAACCTTTCATGTTGGAAGAAGTTGGTCTGGTCTAGTTCTGGTCTCATTCTGGCCAACATGCATAACACTAATTGAGGAGGCAAAAACAAACCACACTGTCCATAAAGTGAGACATGGTCATGCTGTTACTGCCCTCCAACCACTTTGATTGCTCTAAAGGTATTTTACAGTTTAATGCGCAAGTGTTTCAGTGTCCAGAGGTGGAAAACTGATAGTCACCAAAAGAGTTGCATTGACTGATTTGAATACAAATCAGCACCAAACTTCACTTTAACTTCAGTTTCTCTTTTGATTATTCCACTTATGAGCCACTTCATGGCAAAAACACAAACTCTTAAAAAGAACTTTTGGTCTAGTTTCCAGTGTAAATATCTTGGTACTCTTGAAATAAGACAAACAAATCTACTACAACAACTTTTTTAGAAAGATGCAGTAGTTTGTTTTAAGCCAATAATTCATTAATATTGATGAAAAAGTACTAGTTCCCCACTGGCAGAGCATTTGACTTATAACAAAACATTTTTCTCATTTTATAAGAGAGATAATCTGCCAATGGAATGAGTACTGTTTCATCAATGTTAAGGAGTTATTTGTTTAAAACAAGCTCCTATATCTTGCTGACATGTTACTTGTAAGTTAATTTTGTCTTATTTCTAGTCTACTAAGATATCTGACTGGAAACTAGACCAAAAATACTTCAGATTTAATGTTTTTGCAATTAATTTGTGTTGATCTATCCAGGGAAGCTGCCTGACAAAACATTTGTTTGGGCCCCCCACACAGCTGCTGTTACAATTTTTTTGAGTTTATTTGACCCATAAAAAGCGTCACGATTTTAAAGTCTTGCATCTGATTGCTTTCTTTGGTTCAATACTGATAATTAGCACAATATTTACTGCTCATGAATTTAACATCCAACAGTCCACGTCCAGTATGCAAGTAGGTTGCTTAATTTTTTTTTCTATTAGTTTTAGATTACTGAAATGTCTCCCCCATGAGCAACAGTCAAAAGCAATGTGCAAAATATACATGAAGCAATCCAGACTTCTCAAAAATGCTATTTAGTTGCATTTTATTCAAGCTGCAGTACATAACTTTAATAAAAAATATGTTTTCTCCATATTTGTTAAAGCTGTCACCATGTTGTGACAGTTTATGAGACAGATAATATGTGCAAACAATCAATCTCCTCCACCTCCTTCCTGAATTACTATTACTGGTTAAAGTAATGCACCATTCTGACCAAAACAACCAATCAGAACTAGTAGGATGCTCTTAGCGCTGTCAATTCAGGAGGTCAGGAGGCACGTGGGTTATAACTGCTGCTGACTGACTCACCTGTTAAGTGGTAAAAGGTACAGGGAACAATTAAATACTGTATATCAATATGTTGGTAATTAATTTCCTTAATTCATTAAATGCTAGTGAAAAGGAGGCAAAAAGTAGTTTGTAGCTAAGCTAACTATGCTAAATGTTTGATAATCTCACACAGTCTACTCACCTCTCATGGAGAAAAACTGGGTTATAAATTACACTCTTGCCTTTTTCTTTCTCTCCCTCTCTCTTTTTTTTTGAAAACCTGATTTTATAACTTTTCTTAGCAGCATAGTAACGGCCACAATCGTTCTTGTCTTCCACTCTCTGCTGCCAACAGCCACTCTGAAGCTCCAAGCAGGAATGAACAATTTAACGCAGATAGGGGGGGTGTTGAGGGCAAATACGGATGTGTATTTTTTGATCTGGAAGTGGGAACATTAAATGTTTACTGTTAAAAACTATATTTGAAAATACAATATGATTAACTTTGTAATTGACAGGGCCACGATTTTTATTTTAATTTCTATGAACAAAAAATAAATAATTAGATTGTGGAGGGCCCCCTGTTGGTCAGGGCCCCTAGAATTGTCATCACTTTTCCTCCACCTATATCGCGCCCCTGGATCTATCACATAAAATCTCAATAAAATGTTTCTGGTTGTTGTAACAAAGTGTAAGAAAGCTCAGTGGATTTCAATAGACCACCACCACCATAATGCAAAGACAGGAGATTGGTGTCTTCCATTTGTGAAGTTCTTCCCAAGGCCGTAATGTTTTAACAGCATCGGTGCGGCTCGGCTCTGTGACTGACAGAGGATGTACTGTAACTTGCCCCGAGCGAGTCAACTCACCGGCCCTGTCATCATACATGTGTGTGCTCTGTAATTCCAGCTGCGCATTACACCCGAACCAGGAAGGAACATCTGTATGTTTACTTTAATATTTCTTTGTAGCTTTCTAGATGCCTGCTAGGATCAGCTCGAGAATGAGAAACAAAGAAAAAAAGCTTCTTTTTTTTTCAGATGAACTAGTCATTATATTAATATCACGTCCCTTGATATTTCTGTTTTTTTATTTTATTCTTCTTAGTTTACTTTAATAATATAAATGATTATTTCAGATACAGAAATCTGCTGTTACCAAGCCCATTTGATACTTTGGTTCATGTTTTTAGCATTGTCGGTAAAAAAGAGCTGTTGAAATTCTGATGACATTATGGTTTCATTTTATTCAGCCAAAGAAATCTGAAACACATGACGGTTTCCTCCAGAAAGAGCAGGGAATAATTACAGGACAGAGCCCGTGTTAAGAGGGAAAGTGATAAAAATCGTAGCTGCGGGTTAAAGAGTTCAAAAATAAATAAAGGATGAGGGAGGAGTCAAAGTTCTGAACACATTTCACCTGCAGGTATGTGGTACGTGGCGCTTGTGAGCATAACTGGCTGCTTTGATCAAACCAAACCCCCCAGTGTGGCTTAACCAGAGCTTATTAAAGCGCCCAGCTGGAGGTGTGGGTGGGGGGTTAATAGGGTGAGGCGGGGGGCTAGCTCTGGAGCTCATTAGGATTTACAGTGCTGTGACGTCCGCATGAGGAAAAAAATGCTACCTGTAGCTTTACAACTGTACTTTGGAATAATTGGAGAACATGCAACATACTGAGAAAACTACAATATGACTTCATATCTGTGCTTGTTGCATCTTCTCGTTTCTAAATTCTGCTAACAAGAGCAGAACGGCTAGAAGAGCGTTACCGTAGGAACCAGAAAGTCGTTTGATAATGTCTAATTGATCAAACTTGACGTATGCCTATATGCAATGAAAGTCAACAACTAAACAAAAAAATGGAACAAGTTTCTGTTTACACAACTACTTGTTACCTGTGACCAAGAGACGTTTTCAATTCATTAAATTGCAGCAATCTCTGCCCAGGAAAGTCCAGAGGAGGCCATACAAAGATGCCGTCCTAAAATACTCAAGTGACGAAAAGCACATGTGACTTTATATTAATGTAACAATATCAAAGTAACTGTAACCCTACACATTTAAAATTGTGTTGTGCTTTCTTGCAAAAGACAGTGAAAAGAAATTCTAATTCTTCTGTTACTTCGAAAGTCTCCAAATCCCATCGCATTAAAGTGGATGCACTGTACCAGTTACATTTTCTAATGAAAATCTAACTGATAATGCCTCTTGACAATAGATGACAAGTGTAGTAGAATAAGGTGTTCTTTTGTCATTACTTTTGCCTTGGTAGTCTTTAATGCCATCAACGTTTTGGCAAATGTTACGTGTCAATGAATGAAACACCGTTACACATCCGGAGAACAACGCTGCTCCTGCCGTGTGGCTCGACAACACAATGTGTGACCACACCTGTTATACCTAAGATTGTTTTATCCTCATGGTGTGTGGTCTGTCCAGTTACCAACCAGGAAGTAGGTAACTGGACTGCATAACTGCTATAGATACAGAAAGTGTATAAAAATTTTAAATATTCACAGCAGACATGTGCCACAGAAGCCTGTCACACTACTGCATGCTCCCTGCTAATGGCTACTATCAGTTTCAGATGGCCATCCTGAAGCCTGCATGCTTAGACATGTGGGTTACTCTGACATCATGAACAGACACATTGCTGCACAATGGCAATCATTGAATCGAACTTCAGAGCCCAAGCAATAGCAGATTCAGAGGATGAAACCAGACCAGAACATGTAATCTAAATCATGATGATGCACTCAAGTCAGAAACCAAGTTCCAAAACTGTCACGTTTATGTCATTGCTAGGCGTTTTGTTTAATTCCTTTAAAAGAGACAGGCAGTGGAATACCTAGCAGACTGGGGACGACATGTTGTGTTGAGTGAGACAAAATTAGCTTTGACTTTTCTGCGAAAGGTTAACATACCTCAGAGATGACTGGCTTGCAGTAGCCAGCTCCGAACACCAGGTTCTCCACAGACACAGCAGACGGGTCGCCCACGCTCTCAGGCGAGCCTTTCCCCAGCCAGGAGCCCTTCCCCGTGCGCGCAAAGCTGGAGAGGGACGGAGAGGACACATGAATGGACCGGCAGTGAATGTGTGTGTGTGTGTGTGTGTGTGGGGGGGGGAAGTGTTTGTGTGCGTGTGTTTTGGAAGAAGCAAAAAAAGCTGCAAACATAATAATATTGTTTCTGATTAGATGAACTTCAAATTTAGTACCCTGCCATAATAGCATCTACATTTTAAGCATTTCACTTCTAAAATTGTCTTGTGTCACCATGTCTGATTGCATTATCAATTCATCTATGTTTGGCACAAGACATCTGAATTTTAACTCCTTAAAACCTCCGAATGTCATTTCTGTTGAGAACTTATTAGTTGTTTATAACCGTCATATAGGAATCCTGTTTGGATTCTCAAACCCAATTTATTTGGTGTCTTTACAAAAAGTAAACTGAAACATGGCATAATTATACAATTTACAAGGTTGGCTGCCCATTACTAACTGACTGTTTGTGTCCAAAAGGAGACAGATATTGTGACCACCTGACATCACACTGCTGAGTGGTACTTTCTGTGTAGCTTTCTGTCTAGCAGCTACATCTTCAAAAACAGATGCAGTAGACGACAGGAGACTTCATCACATCAAATATACGCAGTAACCAAAATAACTGAAGCACTCAACCAAACGTGATCTGAATGTATTTGAGTGATGAGGAGTAAACAAGCAATGTAGCTGGCAGTACGGATGATCTTGTGTTCGGTTGTCAGTGGGGTGTGACGATCCTTTGAGTAAAGGGTGTGAGCAGTAGTTTGGTGAGGAATGGACTGGAATGGACTGAGACGGTTGTTGCTGGTTGGTCCACACTTGGTTAAAGCTAAGCTGAAATGAGATCACTGAAATATTAAACTTGTGAAAGATGGGGGTGGCTGGCCAAGCAACACCTTAAAACCCATAAGAACTCCTAAAATCACTGCTAGAGGTGACCTCCAGAGGATAGGTAGGTTGTTAATTATGTTCTTTTGTATTAATTTAGAACTATGATTTGTGGTTGAACCTGGAACACCTGCTTCTTGTGTGGCGCATTGTTCCAAAAGCAGCCTTCCCTTCCTCGGAGTTAATGACACCGTACGCTGCAGTCTGGGAAGAACTATGCACTCAGACAAAGACTGACAATACAATCATCTACTATTGGTGTGGTCTCTCCTGTCTTCCTGGTTTCCTGACATTCCAACTGGTTCCAAAGTTAAACCAACCTACATGGGCAATTGTCCAAACCCAAAATGCTGCTCCCTTCAGACTCCATCAGGCAATGCAGGCTAATGCATTTTTATGAGGGAACCTCAACACCCAGTCACCTTCACTTCCTGCTTAGACTAACTGTTGGATGCTTGGTCACATCCTCTGGTGATGGCTCCTCTGAAATAACACCTCTGTGGATATGAAATCACTTACATACCCACTGTCGGCTCAAATTGTGAGATAACTTTTTTTGCTTTGTTGTACTTTTTGTAAAATATTTGCAATTCATAATTAAACTCTACCTGATTAGCGGTTGGTGTAAGGCAACCAGTGAGGCGTGCACGGAGACAGAAATGACAGACAGGTGGAAGTAGTCAAACATGACGGGGACGTGATGGTGAAGGCCTCGCCGTGGATGGAAGTGGAGCCTCAGGGTCCGACTGCTGATCAACGGGACTGTCACTATCTCTGCCAACCTGGAGAGATTATAGATGGTAGACGGAGTAGAAGAGAACAAAAAACATGTTTAACAAAGCATTAAACTCAGTATTTAATACTTTTCACCAAAAACCACAGGTTTTAACCAAGTAAGCAGAAAAACCTACTGTTGCTCATTGTCGGTGAAGTGAAGATCCAACTTCAACTGGAAGTCCACTTCACTCAAGGCTTCCTCCAACTGCAAAACCCACAAAATAATATTCATGCATGATGTCACTGAATCATGAGAAATGATGAATAAATTATTTGTACAATAAATGCACCGTTTTTACTTAACACAAAGAAATGTGCCTTTCTGGTTGGCCAAACTTGCGTTGTCACATCAGTGGTTTTTAGTTTGAGAACGTTCAGTACAGGTAAGGACATTTATCGTTTAATTTATTATTTATTGTGATGAATTTCTTACAGAGGCTGATGTTTTCAAGCTTTTTTTTTTCTAAAAATAATGATTTTCTGCTAGTTTATAAAAACACATTTAAGATTAGAATATTACATTAGACCAATAAGAAAAAAAAAATTTAAAGCAGAAATGTGGGTTTAATAAAATATAAGTTTGATACATGCCTAAAGGTTAATATTTTCAAAATGTATCAATTTCAATTGGAATGCCTATTTTAATTCATTACTATGACTGTATTTAGAGGCGTCACAGTAAATTTACTCCTTCATAATTACATTGTGTTGGCCTAACATATAAAATGTTAAATAAAAAACAGTTTTTACAGTGAACAAACAAAAGCCTGCATCAACTATGGAAGCAGCACTACTTTAGAAAAAATAATGTTTTCTTATTTTGTATCTCAGCACAGTAAAAGTACAAATGTTTTCAGTTGTGCCTAACACGATGTTTAGATTGATCAAGCGTACGTTCGTGTGTCAGCAGGGGAAATGAAGGGCTATTTGTGTCTGTACTCTCTGTGGCTGTGAGCAGCAGATAACCTCCGGGAGGTTAATGAGTGGGAAGCTCTGGGGGGGTCCCTTACACGTCTCTGAACCTCCACTTAAACTTCCACGTTTGATGAAATCTCCTAATATTAGAAGTATTTCAAGAGAACCAGGGAAGCTGTATCAATCATGGAAGGAAAGGGTTAATGCGCCAGCAGCGGGGGACCTAACGGATGACTAGCTCTAAGAAGCACCAAGCTGCCCTGGCTGTCACAGAAGATGGCTACCTTCTCTCAAAAGCGGGCCGGGTTCGATCCGCAAGGATGAACCCACGGTGAAAACGGAAAGGACAGCACATCAATATCTGTCCGCCAGGTTTACACAGTTGGTCATTTGAGCCGTAACGGCCATTCTGGGACACAGACAATTAACACGCATGTCAGTTAAAGTGTATCAATTCCAGGAGACAGACTGCTGAACCCGCTGATCCTCGAAGTGGGTGATGCGTCTCTTAGTAATAATAAAGGGCAGCGCTCAGTTAGACAGCAGATTAGCTTCTGTAGCCTGTAGCTTTGCTGCGGTTTCCCCCGGTATTGACTTCCTCCCTCTAATTTCATCATCATAATAATTAAAGTCAAAATATATTTGAAGGATTTTATGGTTGACAATTAATCACTATGCTAGTTGGTTCAGCTCCAACCTTAAGTGTGTCATGATAATCACATTAAATATTATTGCACATCACTTTTTAAAAAAATAATCCACAAATCAGTTTGCTGATCTTAATCCAGCACAAGAACCTAAGTGGAATGTAAAAGGAAAAAAGCCTTTGTAGCTTAATAAGGAAACAGTAGAAAGCACCATTAGTGAATACCAACTGTATTTGTTTCTGTATCACAATGTTAAGCAGGAGTTCACTGAGAGCTGAAGTACATTTAATAATGACTTTTTAATGTTTTCTCAGGACCACAGGGTCCGACTGAGAAAGAAAACTACCATGTAATTGTTTTAACTGTTGTATATATTCACCATTTTAAATTCTAATTTAACTGGAAAATTAAGTAGTTTCTGTACAGATAGTGTCATCCAGTGTGACTCACCCTTTCTCCATCCAGTAGTAGGTGGACTTTGAAGATCATGCAGTCGTTGACAGCAATCTCCTCGTTTCTGTAGAGGATCTGAAATATTCGGCTGAAGACGCTGCCGTCGTACACCCCCATGGAGCTGAAGCTGCACTCTCCTGGTGTAGGACACAACCAAACAGGACAACAATTAGCAGCTTACTGCTGCTGGATGATCGCTAGATCACTCAAGGGCAGCTGTCAGTGTGCACAGTTCACATTTTACATATTGGAGATGTACCGATCAGGCCTGTTACAACTAACTAGTTGTAAAAAAGATGGCAGAATATTTCACTTATAATCTTCCAGTGTTTATTGAAAGGTGATTTTGTACAAAAATACTGTTGAAATGATGTCTCCCTTTTCCTTTTGATTTAAAGTGGAAGTATTATGTGTTTTCCAGACCCATGGTGCCATTTTATAGAACAATCATGTCACTATGGTATTATCAGGTGTTCTAAAAAATGCTGTATAATAAGTCTTAAAATAAATATGACTTTGCAATTTAATGCCTTGAAATTGGAAAACCTTCTGGGACATTCTGGAAGGCAGACATTTGACACGCATGTCAATTAAAGCATATCAATTCCAGGAGGCAGATCGCTGAATCTGGTTGAAATTGGGCCTCTGTCTCTTTAAGAAACTCCTGCTCCTTCTGAAACTCCGCCTTCAGGAACAACATTTCTCCTCTACTAACCCTTTAACAATGTTTTTACCAGCGTTGCACTGTGCAGTAGCTCCTATATTGAGCTCAGCTGGTGCTCAGATTCACCAGGTGTTTGCTAATTGCTGCTGGCTAGTCTGAAGGAGCTGAAAGGGGGACGGCTGCTCTGTGAGGCAGAAACTTGTAAACGGCAGTTCTGAGGAGGAGCTTTGTCCTTGAACATGGAGCTAGGTCCACCAAGTCGCTTTGTCATGGAGATTAAAGGATTTCTCAAACATGCATGAAAAAAAATCAAAGCAGCACTCCAGGTATGTTTTTGATAAGGGAACTACATTATAACAAACCATCCCTTTAAACTGATCTTATATTAAACATTTCTGGTAACAGTGTTGCTGTTTGTATCTTTTCCTTCTCAACTCCACGACGCTGTCGCTTTACCTGCAGCATTAAGCAGCCCGAGTCAGGAGCAGCGCTACATGTCAAAGACTCTGTGGTCGTGTCAAAACTGAGAATTCAGCTCTGTCACCGCAATGGAGATTTTCTGAAATGTCTTCTTTTTTCAGAATCTATGACTCATTTTTTCCCCGAAGTGCTTCTTCTGTGCACTTGATGAAATTCTTTTCATTAATGCACTAAATGTTAATCTCACATATTCCATTCTCTTAGGGGTGAGTGAGTCTTGATCTACATTATCTGCTGAGGAAAAAAGCTGATTTTCTCTTGCTACAAGAGAACATGGAGGACCTTAGCACAAAGACGAAGTGGAAAAATTACACCTTAATGTGTGAAAAAAATCTAAATTTACAGCACACTGCTAGACCAAACTAGACCAAAAAAAATATTTTGTAATATTTTGTGTTTTTGCAGTGTAATTCCTCGATAACCCGACGAATTGGACTCCTGCAGACATGCGGTGGCAGAAAACCTCCACCAGAGAGAGGACGCTGGAACGCGTTAGGCAGCACTTGACAGGCCTGATGGGGGTCACGATGTGGGCTTCCATGAGGCTGAGTGGTAGGATTACGCAAGCGGCGGCCATGTTGGGCCGACAGATGGCCTGATTCTGAAACCAACGGGTAAGCCAGGGCACCCACACACACTCGGTGGAGTCTTTGATCATCCGAAGCGCAGCGAGGGTCGACGCATCGTGTGCCAAGAGTGACAGGAAGCCGTGACATCTGTGGACGTGTTCCAGAGACAGGGATCACAATCCTACTGTCAAAATAAGTGCATAGGCTCGCTGTCGGATGCTCCATCAGTCGTCCGATAACGCCGCTGCTGCTCCACCCGTGATGCCATCAGTTTAGACGCTGTGGTGCCCGCTGTATATCTACAGTAGACATTAAAAGTTTTCACACCTGTGATAAAGAGCCAGGTTTTTGTGATTTAGAAGAACAAAACCAAAATAGGGGTGGGCTTGATTTGGTTTTATCACAATATTTTGTGGTGTTATTGTGATAACAATAAAAGTGTTCATAAGGGCTATTTATTACCTCTTTTTTTCTGTTACTCTGTGGATGTGACTGTATGAAACAGCAATCAAAGGCCCACAAGGACAAACACTGCTCTTGAAAAACCAATTTGAAATAAGCTTCTTTAGGATGCCAGTTACATAAAGAAGTGTGATTTGTATCACCAAACTGCACAGTGTTTCTCTATTTAACCATATTTTCAAGTTTATTGATATTCTCACTGTGGAGAAATAAGTAAAACAATCCCAACAGCAGAGCCAGTTCTGATGAGTTTATTATGACAATAACAAATCAAAAATTCTTGTCATGGTAAGAAATTTGTCTTGATAAATGATAAGCAATGTGATAAATAATCAGGCCTTGACCAAAATAAACATCGTCATGGCAATTTCCACCTTCAATGTGATCCATTAGCTGTTCAGCTTAATTGTAAAACCAAAAAAGGAAAGAAAAACTTTCTCTTTTTGGAAGATTAAGGGAGAGTTGGGTGTTTTTTCAATGATCTGATGTAACATTCTAATCTTACATCAGATCTTATAACTAAGTGAAAACACTTATAACTGTTTTCATCAGTTATAAGTGGAAAATCCTCATAATTAAGAGAAATGAAGACTTGAAAACATTCATTTGTGTGTAATTAATTCATATGATGTGTTAGTGTATTATTGAAATAAAAGGATTTAGAGTTTAAGAGTGTAAACAACTTTCCAAACACATGGGTACAGGTTATTTTTTATTTATCTTTATTTGTCTCACATTTGTGTTTGGAAAAAAAAAACCTGAAATTTTAACAGGGATTTATATCCACTGTACCTTCCCTTCAATGCTCTGCATGTGTACCAAGTCCTGATCCAATCAAACCATGAATCTGGTTCGGAGTACGGTGTTGTTGTGATTTATTTTTACTTGGGTTGGAAATGTTGGCACATCTTTTCCCACACCACCATCAGTGGTTTGTCACTGCTCTTAAAGGCACTAAGGCAGTGCCCCATGATGCCCCATGATGCCCCATGATGCCCCATGATGCCCCATGATGCCCCATGTCGCCCCATGATGCCCCATGATGCCCCATGATGCCCTATGATGCCCCATGACGCCCAGCAATGTTAAAAACCAGTCAGTGATTCCCCACTGGAAACAATCTCCTTACAGCCACTGGTAGACTCTTCACCTACAACAGCTCTTTATTACGCCAATACAAGGAAAACACCCAGTGTGTCCCAGGAGAGGTAGCGCATCTTACTATTTAAACACTCGATACACCGATGAACACAAATCAAATGACTCGGTAGTGGGAAAAAAAATCCTTCACACAAAATCCCTCTTTTTTTTCCCCAGAAACGTCACGCTGGATTTTTTCCGGTGTGAGTATGAATGCTTAATCTATTTTCGTGGCTGGAGAGCTGATTGGTGCATTTAAGTTCAGAATCCAGCGTGAGAGGCAAGCGCTGCCTAATGCGTGACCTTGTGAGGGGATCTGTGGAACAGAGGACGGCTGCAGCCTTCATTCTGATCCTGACTGTAACACACGCTGCTGTAGTGGATGTTAAAAACATGCTGGTTTAAGATAAAAAAAAAATAAAAACTTAGTCCATTTACTCAGACCTACTTGGTCAGACCTACTTGATTTTGCGACCAGATGACGATCGATGCGTTTTTTTATTTTATTTTTTTACACCAACAATATGTCAGAATGACTTATTACTTGAATGTGCAGCTTCCCCTCGGCTTTCTGGAGCATTGCACTGAGTGCCAGCTCATTCTCTAGCTGTCCTTTCTGATACTACTGCCGCGTTTCAGTAGATCTTCAAACCAGCAGAAGGAAATGCAGCTTTCACATAAACATAAACATGATTTCAGGTTTATTAAAATAGATTTACTGCCATAATGATTTTCAAATTTCCAATCATCTACCGTTACGTCGTTCTGTATTTTACCAGCTATAATGTAATTAGTAGTTTTAAGATCTTATTTATTGTGTCAGATTTCAGAAAGGAGAAATCAATTACATATTACATATTGATACTTATAAAAAAAGTCATATGCCTACACTATAGATCGTAACATTGCATTTAGATGAAAAAGATGAGTGAATATAACTTGACTTTGATCAAGGTTTTGCTAACACTCAATGAAACTAAGTCCAGTAAATTTTTGGGTATATTGTGAAACACAATGTTGACTTAGAAAAAAATAATTAAGTGGATTTAACTTGTTTTTTTGATTGTTTGTTTTTTTACATAGTTATACTAAGAACTTGATTTCAATAAGTTGAAAGCCTTCTGAGGTAAAAACATTTACAAAATTGCCTTCATTAATTTGAAGAAATGTGAAAGTATGTGGAGAGTGCATTGTGCCACCAGTAGCAGCAATTAATTAAATCACTTTTTTATTTGTCAGAAAGTTTGTTTTGAAGGTAGACTCAAAAGCTTCATCTATGTAGTCAGTTCATCAAAAATGAGCCTATATTTCAGAGCTGACAGCTCTGAAATATAGCTGTCAGCTTTTTTTTCATACAAGTCTGTACCATGAGTGAGTTGTATGCTCATTTCCATAACAACCCCACTGAAAAGTCCCTTTAGGAAATGCAAAGCAAAAACAAAGAGGTGTAAAATTAAACCAGGAAGAGAGAATGTCAACTCAAAGGCAGCTAGCATTTCTGCCATGAAGCAAAGCTAAGTTAGTTAGCTAAATACCCAAAATGAGACACAGAACAAGACATTAAAGAACCTTAAAAAGGTTCAAAACTACCCACAAGTGGTATACAATTATCAAAAAACCAACACGGTTCAAACCAACTTAATCCTTTTTGTTGTCTCTATTAAGCAAAACTGTTACAAATATCAAACTGGGAACTAACTCAAAGAGCAGACAGGGGCATGGTAATGTGTGTGAGGGATGGTGTGTGTCTGAAGAGGAAAGTACAAAATGTCAGCTCACCTGCATTGTCATTTGTTGTCACGGTCAACCTGTGGGGCACTCGAGGCGAGACTTTCAGTGCTGCTCGTATCTGGTAGAAGCTGAGAAGACACAAAAACCCGACAGTTAAAGATACATAAAAAAACAGACATAGACACTTCCTTTTGATAACACAACACAAAAAATTGTTACAGTTTTCAACTAATATTTTACATACAAATTTATGTAGATTTTGGTACTAAAGAAGCTGGAAATTACCTTTGTTATTTTTGGCTAGCATGGTATTTAGCTGTATGCTAACCCTCTAGCCCTCTGAAATGCTGGATTCAGCCATATTCCAACTTCAAAAATGTGAAGTAGTATCAATAATATGGAGTGTGACTTTCACATTTTTGATACTGGATTTAGAATATTTCAGTATTAAAAATTTGAAATTTGGTCAGAACTTGGATTTGTGCTATTGAAGTGGGACATTGTAGCATCTAAACCTCAATCAAACTAAGATGTATTGGAGAAATAGTCTGATCCATGAGCTTATTTTACTTTCTTTTCTTTTCTACAGAGAGCTTCAATTAAACTTAAAAATTTAAATATTTATATATTAGACATACCATTGTGTCTGAATGTAAGAGAAAGCCTGTAATTTCATGTAATGTCTCATTTGTGTGGTAATTGTTAAAAAAAAAAGTGAATGTTTTAAATTATAGAAACCCTGATAAGTGTTTAAAAAGGCTGAATGTAACATTTTGATTTTGTTTACATGATATTATGAAAATATTAAAATTTAACTACAGGCAACCTAATTAAAACTCCTTAAACACTTCCACATTTTGATAGATTACAACTCCAAACTTTTATACATTTCATTTGATTTTATGAGACATGTCAGCAGGAAGTAATAGAATAATTTTGAAGAGAAAGAAAGAATACTTTTTTTTGTTTTACAAATTAACATTTGTATCCAGCCCCATGAGTCAACACTAAGCACTAGTTATACTGCAAGTACAGTCTTTTGTGTGTCCCTGCAAATGTACACTGTGTGCTCAATAATTAGGGTAAATACTTGAACATTTTCTGTTAGATTTTAATTTGGGCCCCGTCCACATGGTGTTAATTATTTGCAGGCTAAATACAAACATTTATAGATGACAGTGTAGCAGGAGCATGTACCGGTGGTTACTTATGAACCTTCAGTTCACCAGAAACACAAACCCCAGATGGAATAGTTTTATTGCTGTTCCAGCAACAAAAGACAAACAAAAATTAAATCTGACTATGGTGAATGTTTTGCCAATTTTTAATTTGTAAATTACTTTTGCAAAAAAAAAAGAGAAAAAAAGTAAAAACTTAAAGCCATTCTAAAACATTTTCTGCTTCTTAGACAAAACCTTCACCAAACACAGATTATGACTCCACGCCTTGCCTATAATTAACGTGATAATAAACCTGCAACATGTTACGTTGGCATGATTGACGTCAAGCTCATCTAAACCCTGTTTCAGTTTGATTTGCCCTTTGACCTGCATGCTAATTATTGTCCCTAATAAAAGTTAATGACATTGTATGTTAGATTATGTATATTTCAGTACTAAAACACCAGTGTAGTCCTGCAACGTGAAAGCATTATCAGGTGACAAATGATCAGATGCATACTTTTTAAACTATTATTCTGTAGCCGTAACATCATTTTATTAGCAAAGCAGCTGATATTTAGGTCAAAGTTTGGAAGAACCCTCTGAAACTCTGTCCTGGTATCAAAACTTATAAGGAGCATGGTATTTTTATTTTTTTTTCAAACTTTAAACCTGGAAATTTGAACTTAGAGCCTATCAAATTCAACCAGTCTCCTGTGTTTAAGACAAAACGTGTTCTTACGTTTACATCAAAACACAAAAAAGTACAAAAATATATATATAAAAATGAATCCAAGCCCTTTTGTACGGCGGCGCTACAGAATCATGGTAATACTTGGGATACTTTGTATTTACTGTTGATGTGCTTGTTAGGTCAGTTGCAATAAGCAACAAATCAATTAATCGCATGATAAATTAAAGTGAACAATAATTTCCAGGTTGTTTGATCTTGTCACGTCTCTGTTTCTACCAAAGAAACAGAGCAAATGTGTAAGTTTTGTATTGCTCACATCTACTAACATGTTCTGCATAATTTATTTAAATCTTTTTTTTTTTAAGCCTGATTTTACAACCCACCCATCAGCGAAAGATATTTCTCTTCTATTTTAAATGAATGTAGGTGGAGCAGTGTGTATTTTCTTTACAGAGCTAATATCTGCTTTAATTCAAACTCCAGTCGATGCTTGGAACAAACTGAAATATGAAAACTTGTATTTGTCGGACACTGTGGGTCTCAGTGACAGGTCGGGTCGGGTCGGGTCGGGTCAGTCTGTCTCTGGCTCCACTGTTCGGTAGAGCAGTACAGAATGTCAGTCTGGAATAAATATGGACAGATTTTCATGGCCATGTTAATTCACTGTCTCCTGCACTACATTTCATTAAATTATATTATCTTTCAGTCAACTCAGTTATAATTTATAGGTGTCAGTTTCCCATTTATCAGTGCAATTCTGAACTGTAAATTCTGAAAGATCTGCAATAATTTCTTCCTATTATTTTTTACTAACCAGGTGAAAAAAATGCAGGATTTTAAAAGCAACCAGCAAACAGACCGAACATTAACTGAACATCTTCAATGCCCTTCAGTCCTGAACAGGGATTAGGATTAATGCTGTAATTTCTGTTCCACAGTACAAACACTCTAAACCTTTGAGACACAAACATTACTATTCTACAAGCCACCAGAGCTCAGCTCAGAGCCTTGCTGACACTCTTTTCTGCTATCAGAGGGAAGGAGGCAGACCGGGGGCAGAACTATTAGTTCACCAAGATAAAAGCACAATCGTGACGAACCTTGAAGCTTGAGCATTTTTAATTTGGACTTGAAAAATCTATTTTGCTGAAGCCGGTGTTTTACACGCGCCAGTGGAACGTTTTTTTTTTTTTTTTAATCTTCTTGCAGATACGTCATGCTGGGATTAACAATGCCTTTTTTTATATAATAAATACCAGAGAAAGAAAAGACAAACTTGCTCTTTTGTCATTTCATTTGCTTTCATCTGAACCAGTTTGTATGTTTTTTTGTTTTTTTTTGCTGGATGTGCTGTAAATTAAAGAGCTGCTTCAATTAACTGACTTTAAGGAAGTGCAAGGATTCACAGCAAACAGAGCCAAAGACAGATCTGTTCAGTCTAATTCTATGCTTTGTGCTCTGAGCAACGTCATGCCTTATTTTTATTTTACATTATATTTAGAATTCCTACTTTCTGAACCATTTGAAAGGTTTGTTGCAGTTTATTTTTCCATGTTTAACCAATGTAGTTAACCTATAGTTTGTCAATTTCAGTTTATTTATTATTTATTTTACATTTATTGTTTTACTCCTAACTGCACTGACTGAATAACTTAAAATTGTGTTGTTTTTCCATGTTTGACAAACCATGTGAAGCTACTGGTGGATTTAAATGTACTGGTGCATCATTATTAAATAAATGTATACCGTATTTTCCGCACTATAAGGCGCACCTAAAAACCTTCAATTTCCTCAAAAGCCGAGAGTGCGTCTTATAATCCGGTGCGCCTTTTATATGGACCAATATTGAACCACAACAGGTCTAGCCATAGACATGACTATGGGTCTAGCAACTACGGTAAGCAGCAGCTGACTTCATTTTCCCCGTAGAATAGCGGTTCTCAACGTGGGCGGTACCGCCCCCAAGGGGGCGTTCAGAGGACGGCAGGTGGCGCTGGCGGACATTTTTACAAAATGGGGGCGCTGGGATGTCTTTGGGGGGCGTTTGGTCAAAGGTAAACTTTACACCTTAAATGCACAACAATGCCAGTTTAGACTTTGAGCAACTTGGTAAAACTGTATTGTGTAACATTAAATCATGCTTGGCTGCAACTGTATCGATAGCAGCTCTTCTTCTATTCAGTGTTTGTAGCTTCTGTTAGCTTCTTGGCGCAGCTCCGTTCTCCTGCTACTGGTATCTAAAATCACGACGCCCTCACTGTGTATCCCTCTGAAAAATGAACCCATTTAAATAAAGAAATAAAGAAATCCCTCCATGGGTGATACCACGATAGAGAGCGTTCATTTTATAGTGTTAACACCGGTGCTGTAAGTGGTCCAGTATGAAACGGGGGTGATAGAACAACACAGCACTTTTAAATTTCAATAATCAGAATGCAGAAATAGTTTCCGTTGTTTTAAAAGGTTTATGTCAGTCTGCCTTTTCCCCATCGATACACTTCCCGACGCCCTGCACCTTAGGGGGTTAAAAAAAAAGACGAGCACATTGCGCAAAACTCTGAAACAGGAGAAGCGGAACTTAAAACGGAGCAACAAACTAGATGTGAATTATGGCATAAAAACAGAGAATCCGACGCTGAACAGTGAAAAATCAACACATGATATGAAACACATGACGATTAGGCAGCGCAGCAGGTGATGAGTGAAGATTACTGATAGTCAATAAACGATCAAATAAATCTAGCAACAGGAAAGAAACTAAAGTGGACATAGCAATAAACCAAGAGAGGATAAAACTAATCAAATGAAACTAAATGGAAATTAATGCAGAACAAAATGCAAAAATAAACTAAGAAACTAAAGTAAATACAGAGGAATAAATTGGTATGGCAAGACCTTTCGAGCAATAATTAATACAGAGGACTGTATGGCAAGAATAAACAGACACTATTTCCAGATAAAAGGTAAAATAATATTGTTGAAGTGCCATGGGTTTGTTGAGACCACATCTAGTACTGAGAATAAATATATCTTACAGACCATAACAGTAAATAACTTATCACTTATTTATGTTTTTAATTAGATTTGATATATTTATTTCTTCAATATTATTTTTCATGTCAGTGTTAATGTCATGAGGCTGATGACTCCATGACACTTTCAATTTGATTCATTAGGATTTGATTAAGAACCAGATTTATTCTTCGTAATTTCTGTCCAGTAAAACTATTAATCTATAAATCAATAGACAGGTCTATATAAAGATATAATCCATGTTTCTGTCTCATAATTCTATGGCATTAAAAGGACCTGGAACTTTTGTTTTTCCACTGAAAGCTCTGGTTTGCACAATAAATGCCATGTGGTGAAGTTTTATGGATGATACTCTGATGTCCCATTCTCCTGAAGGCAGCACAGAGCTGCACCACCAGAAACTGATAAACACTGAAGAGAAGAAGAGTTATGATTAATATAGTTACAGTTCTATCCATGTTTTAATGTTGCAGAGCTCAGTCGTTTTGCAAATAGTTCAAAGTTTAAACGGGCATGTTGTTCATCTTTTATCTGGTCATTTTGTGGAATATTTAACAACTAGAAAATGGCACAAAATAAGAATATTTTTTCCACTCTGACTGGCTGCTGTTAGGCCTACCAATTTTAACTTGAATGATCATTGCATTTTTCTTAGACGCCTGTGAAAATAATTTCTATTCCCATGACTTTTTTGTTCTCTGTGAAATTATTTTTGATGATAAATACAGAAACAAGCATAAAAATCAAAACATCTACAATAGTGATAGTAATATTAATGATAAAATAATAGTCAGTGCAAAGTAGCCTGCAAATTCTTTGGTGGGGGCGGTGAGGGACCTGGATAAAGGCTAGGGGGCGCTGGCCCAAAAAAGGTTGAGAAACACTGCTCTAGAATCAGGTCGTCTGCAGCTCATTTAGCACCACGTTCTCCACCAACATGCTGTGCGCGAACGGAGACGGGTCACCATCGTCCGGCCACGCCTCGGCCCAGACGCGCAAGCCTCTCCTCGCCGACCGGAGTCATTCTTTATGTCAACAAAGTGGCTTTAGATATTCATCCGGGGTGCTTTGACCCTGGATGGGTTGCCAAGGGACCAGCCCCTATACATTTGAAGCCGGGGGGGCGGGGGAAGGGAGACAGAGACTGCGGCGGCAGCGTGTAGGTTGGTCTGTGTTATCCAGAAAGTTGGGCACAATTTTGCAACACCAAAACCGTGAGTGAAACAATGACTGGGGCAGCCTAGTACATAAAGTACTCAGGGACCCTTGTCCAATTTGGGTTCAATACAGGACAGGTGGCAACCGTAGCCTCTATTCTATGCGCTTTATAATGCGGTGCACCTTATATATGAAAAAAGTTTTAAAATAGGCCATTTATTGAAGGTGCGCCTTATAATCCGGTGCACCTTATAGTGCGGAAAATATGGTAATTTACTACATTTATGTCTGTTTAAAAAAAGAATCATTTTAAGTCAATTCAGCAGTTTTTCTGCATCGTATCAGTATCAGCTGATACTAAACCTCAGGTATCGGTATCAGAAGCGAGAGAAAGTGGATCGGTGCAGCGATACTTTGAACAGAAGCCATTAAGTTTTCCATATTTAAAAAACAAGAATGTTAGTTGACACATTTTCTATATCAATAATGTTTCACTTGATATTCCTTTATTTTATCTGTCTTCTCTTCATTAACACAATAAAATTCTGTTGTTGACATGAGTTTGGCAGTTTACAGCCAAATCAGAAACAATGTTTGAAACTGGAAATTCTATTCTTTTTATGATCAATAAACGCATCATACTAAGTAAAGATACACATTTGCATTAACATCCATTATCAGTTATTTTCAACATATCATATTGATCCAAATTTTTGGTTCAAATTTTTACAGTTGTCCCAGCAGCAACAAGCTGCCCTAAAAGTTTCTGTCAGTATCTGCTCCTATATGACTCACACAGGTACGCAGACATTGAGAAGGTGATCCATTCGTTTATATAAGCTGGAGCAGATGGTGGGCAGATGGTAGATGTATAATGCATGAATACCTCAGTCATATCTGGAGCTGGTGCAAACCCTTCTTTGATATCTTCCGTACATAACTCAACACAATTCAGCTACATTTCATTAATTTTGCAAATTCAGGAAGAGAGAATCAGCTTCAACTGGAATTCAACAAGTCTGCTTTTAGTTTGAAATTTTTCTCATTCTTTGCACAAGCTATCTACCTCATTAGAGAGTTTCTTTGCAGAGCAAATAGCGCCAGCTCAGACATGGCCATGAAGTGCAGCGTGTGTGTGATGTTTGCACACTCTCTTTAGATTGAATCTCTACCCTTCCACACGTAGCAGTAGGCAACTAGGTAGATAAAAAAAAAGGCCACCACAGTTTGAGCTCGTTTACGATTACCACATATAATATAAACAGTCATTGTGTTAAAACTGAATCAGTGCCACCAGTAAGCCTTAGTAACACTGTTATTGTTGAAGTACAAGTATTTGTGAGGTACCGCAAACCCTTGAGGATCCCTCTAAAAACAATAACTGCATTTTTTTAATAGTTCAGACACCAAATAAACCTTCATAAACTCCGTTAGCTGACATCCTGGTCTTCCTTATCTCCACTCTTTGGGACAGAGCCAATCAATGTGAAGGTAAAATGAATGCCGCTCCAGGATTGGCTACTTTACAAATGCCAGCCAATAGCATGTTAAGTAGCATTACACAACTTTATTTCAGCTTCACTAGTTTCATTATAGAGGATTTTTGATATGCTCTTTTAAAAAGTTAATTTTCCACGAATAATTTGGAATCCCATTCCACAGCAAAATCCACAAACAGATGAATGTGTGAATTCTGAACCAAAGCAGAACCACTGACTATGAATTTTTGTTTCAGTCTTTGGCAGACACACAGTTCTACCTTCAAACAGTGGAATTTTATTCAAAGAAATCAGACCAGAAGAATCTCATTGTGACTCACACCTATTTACATAAATACAGGCATGGGACCACTAAGAATTACTCATCCAAATCTTTACATACAAATACAATTTATTTGTGTTTTCATCATTAGCAGAGTTATAGAAGAGGGTAGAAATAAAAAAACAAAAAAAAACAAACACTGCTTATAAATGACCAATGCATCCGAAAGGTTTTGAAGTTTTGAAGTATTCCTTTGGTTCCCATTACACAGAAAACTGAAGCATTCTGTGTTGCTAAGCCGACTAGCCACCAATAAATAACTATGTTTATTAGTGTGGATTTAATTAGAACGCTGATGGTGTTCCTCTTGCAATTTTTGGTTTCTTCTTATTTGGCTGCACTAAAAGCCTCCAACCTAATCTTAAACTGCAAGCCAAGTTAATCACCTCCATTACGTGAGTTATAATCTTTTGATCAGCCGGTTGGTAACTTTTACCACTGTAGAAATGAAAATAAACTGTTAGCATTCTTGTAGCGTGTGTCGTTTCACAACTAGTTTGGTGTTCTGACACGTTTAAAAGGCAGCAGCCAGAATCCACTCACCCCCTCTGAAACAGATCCACATTGTGAAACTTGTGCAGTTCTACAGAAAACTCCAGCGTTCCCTGTACTTCAGACATGATACAGCCCCACTCATCACCTGAGAAGAGAAGAACGGGACACAGATCAGACAAACAGTAAAAGTAGAGATAGACTGATGGCACTTCTAAAATTAGTTCGCTTCGTTACATCTTCAGCCATCTAAGGTGATGTGACTCAGACCATCCATCGCCGGGGAATGAGAACAATGCGAGCCCAAGATAGACACCTTGCTCTTAATATAGCACTGATTATTACTTCTGGGATGAGATTTAATTATTTCTGTCAGGAAGAACAAATGTGTGTGGTTAGCAGCTTCCCTGTGTTGTGTTCATAATGGAAGATAGGCATCAAAGAACGTCAGGCCTTTGCAAATGTGGTAATGACATCGCTTTCTTTTCTAGATATGACTAAACAAATTAATGAATGAAAGAATGACTAATTCATAAAGCCATATTCGCAGACACAGAAAGGTGGACGGATTTGTTGGTGCATTTCCATCTTGCTGAAATAATGCCCCATTTCTTGGGAAAAGTAATTCAGTTAAAAGCAGTTGTGTATCTGCATGCAGGTTGTATCCGATGCTTTTGACACAGAGCTGTAAAGCCTGAATGCCGCTGCTCAGAAAACGGAAACCCATTCCATGAAACTCTCTGAACCCTGGTGTTAACATAAGGCCCCATCAAATTTGGAGACTCTGATCCCAATAACACCCACTTTATTATTAACATGCTGATTGTTTATAGTAACAAGAAAGTTTTACATCCGGACCAGAGGCATTGTGTCATGTTGCTATGCTGTGCCCCTGAGAGCGGCCCATTCTTTTAAATTCCCTAGCATGGCACGGTTTCTGAGAAAAAAATTTAGACTATTGTGGCTACTCCCTTGTCGCAGAAGACTATCTCCATTCAGGAGCTAGCTCCTGATTAGACTAGACATTGGAAACTTGGCAGGTGGCGCTAGCAAATGAAAAGCAGGCTACTCAGTTGCATTAGCTGTGGAGAGGCTGGTCACCCACTGGATTGCCTACTTCCTCTTCAGGTCATTAGTATGGCTAGGCTAGCATTAGCCTGCTGAATGGGAAGCTTCAATTAGAAGCCATATTTAGCTCTGTAAAATACAGTATGTTTACTCTTGGTGTCACGTTTGGTTACAGTAAACTCGATCAAAAGAACACATGTCAATGAATCTAATGTATGTAGCATACATATATCGTATGCGGTTGACCAGTCAAGGCATGCCAGTCCTAATGCTAACCTATCCAACACTAAAGCTAGCCCAACAAATGAAAAACCTAGCCTATACAATGCTAAAGCTACCCTATATGAAGCTAATGCCAGCCTTTACAACTCTACTGGCCAGCTGAGGAAGAAGGCACTTCACCTAAACAAAAATAGGCTGGTAGTCACCAACCCATCAAATGCTAGCCGACTTGCACTAATGCACTAACTAACCAGCAGAGGAAGAAGGCAATTCAGTGGGTCAAGGAATCATTAACACTAACCTCTCCAAAGCTAACGCCAGTGGGAGTTTTTTTTTCCATTTGCTATCATTAATCAAATCAGTAGCTAACTTTGGAATGAATATAGGAAGTGATTGGAGTAGCTCAATTCAATGAATTTTAGAGGTAAGGACATACTGACATGTAGCACGTCACATTCTGAAACTCAGCTGATTCATATTAATCCTTTAATAGCCCTTGAAGTTGTAGATTTACATAATCCGACTGAGAGAAATAACGACACTCAATGTGCTTAACAGAATGACACGACTGAGAAGTCAGTGTACTTGGGATCAGTACTCCCTGTGGAAAACTAACTGTGATTTTGTTTAGCAGTATACCTTGTCTACAACTCTTATACCTCACACACACAACAGCATCTAGAGAAAGTACACACTGAAAGCTGAGCTCCAACCAGCCGACGTTGACAGTGTTTACAACAAAGACTATCAAATAACCTCTCATTGAACGCTGTGAAATGCAATCCACACAAGGATGGGGTTAGCGTTCCTGCATCGGGCTGCGAAAACAGACAGGGGGAGTCATAAGTCGAAAGGAAGCGGCACACAATAACATGCCAATAAAGATAAATATAGTCCCAGCAGTGGAATACCTCACTAAAGTATAGCTTGTGCTCAGAGAGCTGATCTTCAGATGAGACGATTTGTTTTACTTCACCAGAGGAGATTTGTCATAATGAAGGGGTTTTACTGTACAACAGCATCAACACCTGGCTTTTTCAGCATCAATGAGGTGCTTCACAAAACACTTTACACCAGCACTAACAGCTAGTCAAAATATAAAAGCCTACATTAAAACCATTCAGTGATTTCATTCCCACAGCAAAAATCTTATGAGGTAAATAGCAGGAGAGACGACAGATCTATTGCCTTTAGGGTTTGGCGCAGGATGATAACCTCACAGTTTCACAAAATTTGTACAAGAATGATGTTTTTGAACTTGTCTGCAGTTCTGTTCTTTACAGAGTAAAATAAGTTTAACAAGCATATCTGCCTAAAAGAGACACTTGTGCTTCAACAGGTGGGGGAGGAGGCACACTACATCACAATTCACACAGCAGAAGCAAACTCCAATTTCTGGTGGAAGATATTAGAATGAAAATGCAGAGAAAAGTCCTTCTGCAGCATAAATTTGAAGTTTTCTTAAATGATATTGACCCGTCTTGTTCCCATGAACCGTGTCTCGTTTTCAGAGTTTTGTGTATCATTACGCTCCCATTCAGGGTCATCATTATGATTCATGGAGAATTATTTCTATTTTCATTCTCAGATGTAAATTTAATTGTGTCCTACAAGATAACCTGATCTAACCTGGTTTCTATGTCTCTCTGTGGAATACCAACTCAACCCAATGCCTCATAATAAGTGTATTAGTCAATGCACAGCGTATAAGCTTTGATGTTTCTATTGCATGTTAGGTGATTGTAAACACAATCTGAAAATGTGTCTATTGCACAGAGGCTCTTTTTGCACAATTAAGCAGAACACAATCTCTCTAAATGACCAATTTAATGTGGTTGATACTAACTTTACTAACTTCTGCTAGTAATTTTCAATTCTCACTTCAGAGTATGAGCACACCTTAAGTAAGCTCTGACGAGTCACAATGGAAGATGCAAGATTAGCTTTTTCAGTGTTCAAATATTAATTAGAGGACAACAAACCTGTTGTCAGCCATTTACAAGGAAACTGTATCACCTACATGTCAATCACCTGTGGTTCAATCAGGCTGCGAGAGAAAAAGAGAAATACATTTTTAGTAGAAAACAACAAGACTAAAAAGATTACAGTCGAGTTGCTTTCGTTTGCCATTTTGAAACGTCAACTTTGGTTAAGGAGCACGCTGGATTTGAAAAGACCAACAGGCATTTGGAAATCTCAGTCCATGTAAGAATCTATTGTTCTCAATGAAATATACATGCAGACTGTTGCTTTAGTAATGCTACTCATGCTAACTATGCTGGAATTAAAAAGTACTCTATCTTTATTTCTTTGGTTTTGAAATGGTAAAAACAATTTTTACAGTAATAGTTACAACATAGAATGATGTAATGTCATTTATTCACCAAAAACACTAGTTTACTGTTTTTATATTTTCTCCTAACATAATTCATATATAGAAATTGACCATGACCAGCAAGGCAGCAGCTTTACAAAAAAATAGAGACTGTAAACTGATCACAAAATACTGATTTCTGCATCTCCAGATTAAACAGGTAATATAGGTAAAACACCAGGCTTCACTGCGGTCATCGACCACAACAATCTGCAAATAGCTAACATACATAATTACTTAAAACTCCCAATAAAAAGCCTTTTCACTGCCTACTTTAATAGTTTAAACACCAAACATATCTTATTATCCATCAACACACATAGTGGAAACCGCACAACAGCAGAAGTTAATCTCTAAGGTCTTCCTTATTGGAGTGTACATTCAATCAGTGCCAAGGAGAATATGGTGCTCAATGATTGGCTGATTTGTCAACACCAACCAAATAGCATGTCAGATAGCATTGTGACGAGGTATTTCAGCTTTCCAACCTGCACTTCCTTTGAAAAAATATGCTCTATGAGCATGTCTTTGTGAATAGGCAATCGTTTGGAGTTACACAAACACAGAATACCACAGAACAGATGAATCCACAAACACTGAACTGCATAGGCACAGAGTCAACGGTAGACAGCTAGAGGCACAAACAGCAAACTGCAACCATTTCCCTTTCTCTAATTTACAGGAGGGCTAAATAGCAACAGGCGCATCCTACAACGATGACTGGGTTTTTTCTCTTCCTTTTGCCAAAAGATTACCATATGTATCATTGTGATGTCATGATAAACAGGTTAAGAATCTTCATTAACACCACACAGACATCTTGGAAGTTACGTCTGAAACTTCCAAGATGTTTCAGACGTAACAACCCAGAGTCTGCATCAGAGAGCACTGCATCATCAAAGCAAAAACAGTCCCGTTCTCGGAAACAACAAAGTCTTTTATGTTGAAGCTGGTCACTGCTAGGTTTGGCCGGAGGCCAGAGCTGTGTTCCCTGCTTCTGCTGAGTCAGCGGGCTGCTTGTGACAGCTGTAATGTCCCCAACCGTCACCAGATCGTTTAACGAGGGTATGTTTCCTCGCTGTTGATTTGATGTAGGCCTCCCTAATTGCTTTCCCGATCCACTGAGCTACACTGTAAACTAGCAGCCAGGGTTATCAGCTAGCTGCAAACACCAATTCATTATAAGGAGGGTCCCACTTCTGTCGCAGTATGTTAGCTTGGCGGTAAAGAAGGAGAATGTACACTGTGTACTTTGTTGAATATTGAGGCTTACAGCCCTGGGGACCAACGGCAAGATAGTGTCATCCCCCCAACCAAAGAAAGGACAAGAGGACAAAGGCGGATATAATAATTGAAGGGAGGAAATATGTTGGAAAGATAGCCATAAGTTAATCAAATCAAATCATGCGCAGCTCAAGCAGCCTCCAGAGAATATGTTTGTCATTCCAGGAGGACACACTGTGCTTCTTTTCATCATGGATGAAGATGACAGCGGTAAAACTCATCAAACTGAACCGTGGCACAAGACCTTTGCTTTTACATGTTTCATATTTGCGATAAATTCAACAAATCTATAGGTCTATAGAAAATTTATCAATACTGCAACTGTCTGCTAGCAGCACCTTCTTTCTGAAATATGGTTAAACTTTTAAAGTTGTTTTTTCAAAAGAAAATGCAGCATTTAATTTTTATTTTTTTTTTGAATACTTTATTCATTTTTGATGTACTAAACAGAACATCCATGAAGGATAACCCGAACTTTTACGCCTCTTTCGTAAGGCAGTTTGGGAAGGAGAAAAAAAAAGTAAAAAACCAAACAACAATGATATTTTTTACAATGTAGCTCAGTTGATCAACTTTAAACTACATTTGAAGTCCACATGAATAGACAATCAAACATAAATAGGATGGTGAGGTGTCATGAGAGTCCTTTCTGCAGATTGATATGATCCAGAAAAGCTACCAAAAAACAAAAGAAATGTCATTAGCAGTTTGCATGGAAATAATAAACCTGTGGTAGAAAGTGTAATGGTTTAGTGAAACCAAAATAAAACTTTTTGATGAGATGTAGCTAACTGCCCTGAACCTGAACCCGCCACCCCAACTGATGAAATACGGTGGTGTCATAATTACTGTGAACATAATGTCACTAAGACTTAGAGTTTTACATTTTCTAATGAGTCTGGATTGTATTTAGTTGACTGATCAAAGCCTAACTAAATGCCTTTACGCTGAAACAGGTTGAATAGCTTTGACGACAGGTTAACTCCTTTAGCACAGTGTTCACACAACAAGTCCTTTCAAATGTCCTATCAGATTGTTTTTGAATCAAAAGTTAACCCCCAGTGAGCCAAGAGAAGCGGCTCTGTTGTCCATCATGGTTGTTAGCGGATGCCACTTGTGTGTCAGATTTACGGAAGTAGTAGAAACACGGTAATACAAAAGTTCCGATCGGAACCCTTGTATATGAAGAGATAAAAACTGATTACATTTTTAACATTTTTATCTATGTAATTAATTAATCAAAATGTATGTAATAAAGTTCCAACAAGAGCGCCAGTTCTTATTGAATGTACCAGTATCAATGGTAGAGATGGTGCTCTTGTGTGAGTTTTTTTAAATAACATTTTTGCATCACAAGAACAAAATTTGTGCAAAACATCTGAAAGCGTCAATACTGGCAGGTATCTACATTTAGATTTCAGGTTCAGATAGGAACCTTTTAGAGGATCGTTTCACCTCTAATAAATACTAATAATGTAATACTACTTGTATCATAAATCTGAGACCTGCTTCAGCAGCATGCTGTCCCATAAAATCCCTCTCAACTTGAGCATGAGCAACCCGCTCTGCAGAAATCCAAGATGTTTTGTAGCTCCGACACAAAATCTGCACAACCTGCATCCTGACTAATGCTCCCATTCTGCTTTTTGTGCACTTTTAAAAGCTCAATCTTTCTGTTCTTCTTCTCCTCGCAGCAAATCATTAAACAGTAATCATTACAAAACAGCCATCTGGTGTCTGATTACTTTTTAACGCATGCCACACACACAGACACACACGGCCGCAGACACGCTGGCATTCCTGTGGGTCTCGAGGTCGCAGCAACTCTTAATTCCACCACCTTAGTGGAAGTAAAAAACATTTAATAAAACAAAGAAACAATTCTGGCTGCCCTCAAGCTGCCCTCCACTTCCAACGGTGGCATTGGCTCAGCTGGAAATGTCTGGACGCGCTGAAGGATGGGGATGTGACGTGTGTTTCCAGCGGTTGAACTGGGGAACAGCTACATTTTGCAGCCATTATCATTTGAAACAGCCGAACGTGAACGCAGCTCAGAGGGGCCAGAAATTAATCCGCGGCAGCATTAATCCATTCATTAACGTCCAACGCCCTCTGCCAGCACGCCTAAACAGACAGAGGGCCGACACTAAAAATAGCACGGATCGGCAGAGGCAACCGGCTCCTCTCTCGAAACAGGCTTTTTTTTTTTCACATTTTCTCCGTTTAATTTTAACGCGACGAGGAGACCGACAGAGGATTTGCTGGGAGCGGAGAGAGAGAGAGAGAGAGAGAGAGAAAGAGAAAGAGAAAGAGAAAGAGAAAGAGAGAGAGGCCTCAACAGAAACCTCGTGAACCCGGTCCCTGCAATCATGTGATGGCATAATCTAGCACTTTCTGAAATCCTCTGCGGTGTGTGTTATGCTGTGTGTTGGTAAATTACAACCAAATCCCTGCGACCGGAGCTGGGCTGGAGTTGAACTGAGAGGTCGAGTTAGAGGAGGGTCTTTACGGTCTCCACTAGAAATTAAAACGTGATAAAAAGAGTTTATCATGCAACAACAAAAAGAAAAAAAGAGGGGCTTTGTAAAAATAGAGAGCTACATTTGTTAGCTCGGAGGCCTGTTGTGTTCCCTGGAGAGCTGCATGTGATCGCTGTTTGTTTTCACAACTCTGAGTCACTGGGAACTTATTTGTTCAAAAAATAATATCTAAGTGTCTTCCATCTGTGTGCACTCTTAAAAGCTGTTTTTTCTTTATAGCATTATCTGCTTTATAGTGATTCAGCATAAAGCTCAACAACAACAAAAAAAGTCAACAACATTACGCTCCAATGCTCTTTTAAAGGACTGCCAAAAATCCCCAGCAAATTCTGCCTTGTTTGCATTTCAGCTGATGACGTCCCAAGATTAGCTTGTTTTAGTAAACAGTAAGGCGACAGTGACTCCAACCATCTGAGTTGGATTTGGAGTTGAACAGAGACGCTGGAAGTCCTTGGAGCTTTTTTTCTCTGCTCAACACCAGATTGGTGCCCCACTAGTAAATATCGTAATCTGCTTGCATCACCTCAAATAGCTATGTAATTTCCCATTACACTGGTGCTTTGTGCAGTCTGAAATCATAATGCTTTAGCAAGGAACTTCTGTCGTCCTGGATGCCACGTAATCCCATTTCTTTCCTTACTAACTGGTTGGACTGGAATCATTAAGTCTGACTGGTTACAGTGGAAGTAGTGGTCGATTCAGCAGTTCTGCAGGAATTATTATTGGGACCTACAAATTGATCCATCCATTGTCTTTGATGAGCGATATGGCAGAAAAACATATCACGATATAAGCACTTCAAAACTATTGATATCCATAATTATTGATTAGTCTTTTGTCTTAAATATCCAAGATTCTACGAAACAAGTGATGTGACCTTTCCTCTTTTATTCACAATTTCCTCTTGAGATGTTGTACTCATTTTCTCCTTTTACTCCTGTGAACTGCAAAGACTCAGTGTGCACCGTCTGTAGACAGTTGATAGTTCACAGTCAAGTGTACTGATTGGCTAAATTTTCCATGACAAATTAGTCCATTTCCCACAATCCGAATGTATACTAGGAAGTTTGATGGGCTAGTTTGGCGATAAGCCTCGTTTCTTTAACATCAGGGTAGCCACCACACAAATGTGAGTGCGGCATAGAGAGCGGCAGTCACACTACGCCCTGGTTTTTGCTCATTTAACCCAAAAGGCTCACGTGTGGCCTAGTGCGCCTATCGCCTATGTAATTGGGCGAGAGGCAGGGTACACCCTGGACTCGTTGCTAGTTCAAAGAGCACCAGTCTTCTGACGTTGTGCTTCCAGCCTGACTCAGCATATTTGAAACCCCACCAAAGTAAGCTCTAAAAATAATGGGCTGGTGACATTTAACCGTTACTGGTGGAAAACCTTTTACTAATGGAAAACCACTGTCACCCTCCCAGCAGAGCAATGCTGGATCAACAGAAACACACAATGTATGGATAGACCAGTTAACCTAATAGTCATGATTTTGTTTTGGACTGTGGGAAAACGGGAAAGAACCCATGGACACACAGAGAACATGCAAACTCAATGTGGAAAGCCCCCAGATGAGGTTTTGAACCCAGGACCTTCTTGCTTCAAGGCAACAGTGCTACCATCTATTCCACCGTTGAGCCTGAGTTCAAAGTAATCTTAAGACTTAGAGAGCAGAACAGCATGGAATTGGCAAGGTCTTGGAAGGCCTTCCTTCCAGCTTCCTACAAGTAATTTGGAAAAGGAGCAATTTGATTGTAAATACCTGAAATGAATGAGAAACAAGAAAAATACAAAACATTATACTTATATAAATTCTGATTAGTTGCCTTTTGTCATGTAATTAGAACCATGTTTACAGAAAGGAGATATCATCTTTATTTTGTATTTTTTTAAGTAGAGCAAAACAGACAAAGAATATACAAATTGACCAATACATATTCCGTAGAGACAAGCGACATCTAACGTGACTTTGACCGAGTTCCCAGAAAGGTCTGGCCTGTCCTTTAACAGGAATCAGCCTGTCTTCGGCTGTGTTGACCCACTGGAACAAAGACACAGCTCCTGACCTTTGTCTTTGTTTGCAGTAGACACCACGTTCTGTTTTATGTGACAGCATCAGAGGGAGAAAGTCAAAGTGGACAGCACACACACCGTGCTGAACTCTGACCGATACTTTCACTTCTCCAGAAGCTAAACGATGAATCAAATTAGTCCCTTGCTGCACTTCATCACCTCTATAACGCAGCTTTTACTTTCAAACTTACGCAAATATATCCCATAACATCTCCCTTCGTTTTGACAATGAAACATGTTCCCTAAATGTCCAGGCAAGAAGCATCCTGCAAGGGCAGGAGGAAGAGCAGCGAGAGGAGGATGAGGGTGTCACAGAGAAAGAGGCAGCCTCACCTTAGCAGCGATGTGCTGTGATGTCCGCAGAGGGTTCGGCTCCAGCTCCGATCCTTAAACGGAGTAAAAATCGGTGTGTTTGCGGGCGGGCGGACGGATGGATGCAATGTTTATATCCCCGCTTCTCGTGCTTCTGATGCTGCTGCTGCTGCTGTTGCCATGGTTATACATTCACCCAGACCCTGTGTGTTCTGCAGCCCCTCTCTGCCGCGCTTCAACTCTCTCTCTCTCTCTCTCTCCCTCCCTCTCCCTCTCTCAATTTGGGAAAGTGCGGCAACGTCGCGGCGCGCGCTCACTCCCTGCGTTCATCGCCAGCCGTTCTCCTCCCTCTCATTCCAAACGGAGCGCGTGCGGGTCGGTGAACCTCATCGTTAGTAGCGCGCGGGGCTCCCTCTGATTGAGAGCCGCGTGCGTCTTGATGCGCGAGGATGTGCGCGTCCGGCAGGTCGGCGAGCTGACGTGACGTCAGAGCCTGCCCCCTACCACCTTTGAAGTCCAAGCGAAGCGTGCACGCGGAAATGACCACGCTGACAATGAAAAACAAAAGGAGGAGCGTTGCGCAAACGAAATCGAGGGTGTCACGTGACTTGGATGCTGTGACAGGTTGAAAGGAGGCAATTAAGAAGGAAAGTTGTGAAAAGAGTAAAGGCATGATCAGAGGATGAAGACATTGCTGAGAAGGAAGTTGCTAAACTCGCAGAGGTTAGCAAAATAATCCAGGGGTCCAGGACTTTAGCACCTCTGTATAAGTTGATACTCAGTTAATGCATTAATAAAAAATAATCAATCAAAAACATGATGGTCTTAACATGGAACTTACCTTGCTTTTTTTTTGGTTTTTGTTTTTTTAATAGATCTTTATTGAGATACAGAATACATAACGGTATAAACGCAGCATACATTGTGGTTTAATGTCTGCCTGGGAATTACAAACATTGAAACAATACATCACCATTACATTACATAAATACATTAAAGAAAGATCAAAAAGAGCATGTTTTAATAGCTTTGGGGAACTTACCTTGTTATGATAAGATCCAGACAAGACGTCATACTGCTGTCTCCCGGGAAAACACGTGACGTCACAGATACGTTGCGATTGTGGAAGCAACTCTTTATCAAACACCATCTTTTTAGGGAAACTGACAAACCTATCTTTGAATTTGACTAAATTTTTAACATATAACACCAACACTGGTAATCTAACATTTTTGATTATGCTCTGTAGATTTTGATTCATTCCCTAAAAGATTTATTATGGAAAGTATTTTTTTCTTTCAGTTTAATATTGTCTTTAAATGCTGGTTCTCTAAGATGCAAATACAAGTAAAATGTCTTGACTAGGAAAAAAAACTGTATTGTACAATTATTTTGCGGTAGTTTACTGCCAGTCGTCAGTCTTGATTGTGACAAGAGAAGAAGACATCAAATTGACAATATCCCACCGTATTTTGGAATAACAGTATGTTACTGCTGGAATTCCACTGTAAATTTGCAGCCATTTCCAAGAGTGTATTTACTATCTACCTAGTGTGTTATTTACTTAGCTATTGACTTAGCCAGTTACTTATTTGCTTACTTTTTCACTAATTTACTTATTTACTTTACTTTCTAGTTAACTACCAATTTATTTAGGGATTCTACCAGAGTCTGTCCATATGGGTCAATTTATTTGGACATAATAAAAGCAACATAATCACTATTTGTTTCTGACAATCAGGTAGCAGTGCATTCACAGTGCCATCTGCCATGCTTAAATGACTCCTCTCAGACTAATCACTTGTCACATAAATGAGGGAAGGGAGGATTATGTAACAAATGAATACAAATGTTCATGACACATAAGCTGATGGCTGTGGCTACAGTAGGTCTGTTTCCTGTGCTGCTTTTTTCCCCCTCATTGAGGTCTTTTTCATCTCTCATTCTGCTGAATAATGCTCCTCTTCGCGTGTTCTCAGAAATACTTCGGCTTAAACACAGAAAGTCAATGGCTGCTTTTCTCTCATGGCATTTAGCCACAAGCTTCAAGCACTCTTGATTAAGGCAGTAGCTCATTCGATTTTGTTTTGTTTTGTTTTCTCCTCTCAGCTGCCAAGATCAGAACAACTATGTAGTCTGAGGTGCAAGTTGGCAGAAACTTCAAGCGTTGCACAAAAAGGTTGCTAATGAAACCCCAGTTCCATTAGTGGCACTTGCAACCTACACTCGTGCAAAACTCAGTTTTGTTGGGTTTCAAAGTTTGCTTTTTTAAATTCCATCTATCCATCCATTTTCTTTACACCCTTGTCCCTTAGGAGGTTCATGGTGCCTATCTCCAGCTAACGTTCCGGGTGAGAGGCGGGGTTCACCCTGGGCAGGTTGCCAGTCTGTCGCAGGCTTTTTTTTTTCTTCTTTTTTTTAATTTTATTTCTTTATTTGTGTGTGTGCTTATTTATTCTTTAAAAACAAATCAATGCTTACCTTTCAAATAAATGAATTTTTATTGTTAGGTTTAATGCAAACTAAGTTCTTTCTTACAATGTATTTCTTTATTAATTAATTCAATCACTGATTAAGTGCATTAATTAATTTTTTGTTAAACGTAATTATTTAGGGCTGAACAGCAGCTCACCATGTATAGCAGCAAGAGGTTCCTGGGTTTGAATCGTGGTCTGGGTCAGGAGTGGACTGGTATGGTGTCTTAATGGGACTTTCCCCGGTGGGCAGGTGGCATAGACATAATATAAGGATAGACGCCTCATGGACCGCTCTCGCCTATTGTCGCTGACGAGATTTAGGGCGGCCATCTTGGAGCGGTACACCACTCCACTTATGTGTTTAGCAGACACAATGACGTATCAGCGCATTTAATCGATCATAACACGCTTTTTTGTTACTGGAAACCATATTCAAAGATCTATCAAAGGTACATTTATAAACAATTGTAATATTTAAGTATGTTTTTAATACATAGTTCAGCATATTTAAATATGCTTAATGGCTATAACAATAGAATGAGCATATTACAAAGCACACAGTCGTTCAGAATGTATTTAATAAATTATTTAGTAATATCAATACATATTTATATGTATTGATACAGACACAAATAAATGTATGTATGTATGTATGTATGTATGTATGTATGTATGTATGTATGTATGTATGTATGTATGTATGTATGTATGTATGTATGTACATATAAATATATAGATATATATGTTTTTCAGCCGACGAGTTCTAGCTTCAGAGAGATTCAGCAGCTGAAATTGAATCCAAAATCTGATGTGAGATTCATCCGTGCTGCAGTGAATCTGTCTCTCTTTAAAGATATCTCCCTCTTCTTCCTCACATCGTGTCTTTATGAAACTTTCAAAACAAAAACAGAAGATTTGGGATGTATCTTACTAGTGAAATAATTACATTTAAATAATAGTCTTTACCTGTGTAAACTTTGCTGGTGAATGTTATAATACATAATATAAATTTTATAACATGTGTTATATTGTTTCATTTCTAATGTAGGCTCTTGTGTCAGATAATCTAAGTCAATGTTAGAGAATAATAATTTTTTTAGATTTACAGAATCTCAGTTAGCCTTCATAGCGGGGCTGAACCCGTATTACACCAAGCACTGTGGCTAATATTAGCTGGTATCTCGCTGGTGGACATAAATACAGTAAAGTAATATCAGAATGACAATATATACACAATAATATGTCCACCTTACGTGTGAAATGTTGTCTGTGGAGCCCTCACATCAATAGTCCATCGATCCGAACAACAATATCCCTCAGTGCTGTGGCATCTTCTGCTGTTTTGATTGAACAAAATAGGAGGGTATACCGCTCCAAGATGGCCGCCGTATTTCCTGCGCCGGAGCAGCGAATGCGGGGCCTACTCTTATATTATGTCTATGGGCTGGTGGTTTAACCCGTGGATGAGCTGTCGCGCTCACTCAAAGTGAGCGGAAAGAAGGTAGTGTTGGTTGAAAGGTAAAATGTTGTTGTTGTTTTTTTAGGCTACGGACACCGTGTTAGCTAGCACTCGCTAGCACTAAGTTATCTGGGCAAACTCTGAGAAACAAAAAAAAATTATTAACTTTTTACATTTTTTTTTATCATACACATTCACTACACAGGCTTACAGCTCTTGCTTGTCCGAAACTAAAATGGCTGCGGCGCGCTGTTCTAAATTTAGTAGTTTGACGTCATGTGCGATCAGTACTATGACCGCGGGGAGATGGGCTCCAGCTCCACTGTGACCCCGCAGGGTCAAGAAGGTACGCCAGAGGATGGATGTAATTATTTATGAATGTCTTTCTCAAACATATTCATTGTTACAGTATGTTGTACACCACACAACATGAGCTGTGCTGTCGTGGAATCTATTTATATGCTCCGTAGTCCAACACAGTTTGAAAGTAAAAATTTCTCTTCAGGTTTCTGTACTTACAGCATACCTCCATCAACCACCAACCATCCTTCAGACCATAACTCACATCTCCACAGCCATTTTTAATTTTTTTTACTTTGCCTGGAGGGTTGACCGTGGGTCACAAGAGTTCGAGTCATGGGGGAAGCCTCGTGAAGGAACATTCGCAAACTGTTTTCTCCCTGTCAGTGAGAGAGATACAGGCGCTCTTAATTATCTGGGTTAGAAACATGAGCGCTCACCCTCTGACTGTATCAGCTTTCCTATTGGGGTGTAGCTTTACAAACGGCCCGGTCTGACTCTGTAACATGATTTAGGCATACATTTTGACATCCACTGGTTAATGTTGCAGGATGAGGGTTAGGGTTTTTTGACAACATTTTTTGACAGTATGGTAGGAGACAGATAATCTGTGAAAAGATAGATCTCCTCCATTTCCTCCCAGAGCTACTATTTTAATCTGTAGAGATGCACTTCTCCTGACCAAAAGCAACCAATCAAAGCCAGGAGGAGGGCCTTAGCGCTGTCAATCACCATTGTGTACACACTACTAAATGTGCATATGGTGGAAAAGAACTTACCAATCCAGGAAAACCGTTTATCCGCGTCATGTGGCCATACTAACTAGCCTTAGCATTTCTGGCAAACTCTTCAATGGGGATTACGCTGTAGTGTAGCAGACTGCAAGGAGAATAAAGAATGAGGGTTGTGAGCAGCGAGTATGCAAGTGTGACAGCGATAAGACCCGCCTCCTGGCTCTGATTGGTTGCTACTAGTTAGCACTGGGAGCACTGGGAATAGGCAGAAGAGCTTGATATTTTAACAGATCATCTTTCTCACACCATACTGTCACAACATAGTGACAGTTTCAACAAATACCTAAAAAAAGTTGTTGTTTTTTAAATAAAAGTTACATACTGCATTAATATGAGCATCAGGGGCTCAGTTGATTTTGATGTCATTTGATTCCTACTAGAATTAATTTCCCTCCCTTTAAAGCAAAACCAACTTCAGAGAAATTAACATCTGAATGCAGTTCCTGCTCTTCAACGCAGCTTCTGTAGAAGTACTGACATATTTTTAAACAGAAAAAAAAAAAACATGGAAGATTTTCTTGCGAGAATTGTAAGAACGGCTGCAAATGCCGAAGAAATATCAGAGCATCAAGGAATCTCAGAGAATATTTTCCGTTAGGATGTGACGTTCCTCCTAGAAGTCTGCCTGTGGTCGTCGTTTTACGTTCTCAGATCTTCTAGAGAGCAGATCAAACACCGCAGGATCAATTACACAACCTGCAGCGTACAGAAGCAGCATGTCTCGTCTCCTAGGCATCTTCAGATAATGACAAGGCTTTTCTTGTGTCAACACCACCAGCTAACATTCTTCTGCTTCACTGCTCAGCATACGTGATTATGAAATCCGCTCCTTTGTTACGAAGAGGACAATTATCTAGATAATTATGCATGTGGGGGGATGTGTTATTAGGAGAAACTTAATGGTGTTCCTATAAAAAGTCTTTGGGGCTTCTGCAACTTTTTTACATGTTGGTAATAAAACCCAAGTCGCCACCTCCTAAAGAGCTCCTGGCCAATGGGAAACCATTGAACAAACTTTTATGTGGCCTCTAAAAACGCTTGAACATCCCCTGCACCACTTCTGTCAGCCAGTCCTCATTATGAGCAGGTAGGGCCGGTTTCAGGCAGGGGGATTTTTTTTTCTGACATCCGCAGCTCCTTCTGTTCCTTGCACCTTACATCCCAGAGAGCGTTTCTGCCAAGACCGACCATCCCTGTTTCAGAAAATTGGAAGCATGGCCTTCCGCTGCTCTGCTTCGAAGAGGTAAGTATCTCATGCTGAACTTCTACCTCAGAATCTTTTCTCATACCAGCTCCTGGTTCTAGAGATCATCTGATAGCAACAGTTACTCTTATGTTGCTGCCAAAACTAAAAAGGATTGAGCTAACATCTTAAGATTATCTATCCATACCTTTTTATTGTAATCATTAGTAAACAGAGTCATGTCTGACTCCGTAAGGATTGCTAGATATTGGTTAAGGTTGGACAGAAATCATGCCTGGAGGGTTGGGTTGTTCTCAAACTTGAAGGGGCACCAAAGGGGCATCCCAGAGTTGGTGTCAGTAAGTGGAAAGTACCTTACACTTTCTGTGATGCCCATAAATTATGTAAACGGTAAATGTTAGGCAGTAGAGGTGTAACTATAATTTCTCCTGATGAGGTGAGACGAGACACTTCAGTGGTGATCCAATGTGATGCTAACCTGGGATGAAATGGTGAATCTTGGTTCACTAAGACCGTTTCATAGGGCAGCGGGTCTGAGACAGAAACCTTGACATCCTTTATAACAGCAATACTTTCTGGCTCAATCTGGGTTGTTGAACTGACAACTGAAAGGACATGAAGTCCCCACAGTAATTTCTGGGTCTCCTTTGGGATCGCCTGTTATTGAAGAACGCCTCCTGGGTGCCTCCCTTTGGAGACGCCTAGATGAGGAGGTGGAGCAGCTGCTCCCATCAGACTACAGAGTTCCTCATCTCATCTTAAAGCTAATTGACAAAGGGCAGGTCAGCTGCTTGTAACAATTCCATCCCATAGAGCCATAAGTGAGGGTTAGAAGGTCAATCAAAAACTTCACTTTCAATCCATCTAATATTTCATCCAACTATCATTTGAGAGAAAGACACCAAGATAATTAAGATACTTAAACTCCTCTGCTCTTGGCAGAGATTGACCCCCAACCTGAACGGAGAGTTCCATCTTTTTTGGGTCACTATAAAGGCAGTTGGGATAATTTGTCAGGTACAGTGCCTCCTGTTGGTGGTGTGTACACAGGTTGCTGGACCCCATAGTTGAAGACCTGGTCCTCTTACTAAGGCTTGCCTCTACAAAGAGGTCCTGATATCCCTACTTATAGTCCTGGTACCTCTGAGGTTAATCTTGAAGTCACCACATCCATACCTGAAAGGTTCATCCAATGTTCTGAATGAATGTTGGCTCAGAACCAATGTTCCAAGTTCCCTGGATAACTCGTTTTGTAGAGTCATTGGAAAACCTCCACCAAAGAAATGTAGCTAACTAACGATAGCTGCGCTTCCATTACATATGTGCGTAATACTTTGTCAATATTCCAATCTTGAAAAAACACAATTTCACAAGTGTGGCGATTCCACTTAACAAGAAATGCCACAAAATCACATGTAAATAAGTTTGTTCACATGCCAAGTCATTGAAAAACATGTTGCATCATCAACATCAACTTAATACTACTTCCTGTCGTCGTCTTTGTATTTTCCACCACCAGTACTAACATCCGGTTGGTGATCACGTGACTAGTGTGATACAAAAAGTGTTTTCACTTCAGTTTTATGAAATACACAAATTTTGACATGGCGGAAAAACCATCTTATCCATGTGCAAAAAAAAATTTCTTTGAAAAAAGGTGTATTTTTTTCAATACTGGTGCATTGCCATTAAGTAAATTTATTTTCGTAATTCCAATTTGCACAATTTTATGGTAAATGGAAACCCAGTCATGTTCAATGACTGGGTTGTTCAATGGTAGGGTAGATATGTATGTTTATTTGTGCAACTGATCAGCATATATATTCTCTGTAACTTTTTGGTCAAGAAGATTTTGTGTTGTGCTCTTAGCATCAAATAAATACCACAATTACGGTAATTAGATTTTTGACCTGCAAAAAATAGATTTTACATGGAAATGATAATAAATAACTGAAACAGTAAATGGGCCAGCCTTGTCACATTTAAAACATAACGTCACAAAGCTGTACCTGCTTTGTCACATTAACTGTACCTGATTTATTACTGTTTTTACTTTGAGGTCATTACATTTCAAAAGTTGAATATCAATAAAACTCTGCCAGACTCAAGAATCTAGCTCTTCTAGTGATTACCATATGGCAATTAAGTAAAAAAAAGTACTTTTAAAGTATTTATAATTATAGTAAGTAAGATATATATATATATTTTTTTCAAAATCTCTTTCTCTTTCTTACTGTTTATTCAATGTCACATGCTGTTTTTATTTTAAAATTTTTTTAATTATGTAAAGCACCTTGAAATACCTTGCTGCTGAAATGTGCTATACAAATAAAATTTGATTGATTGAAACGATAAGATAAAATGTCTTTTTATGCTTTACCTGTAGCAAAACTTAAGCATATTCTTGCTGAACTATACATGTTTGCGTGTATATGAGATGGGTCCATATTAAAAGCTGGACAGTCTTGCGAGCTTTAGATGTGTTGTTACATCACACCTCATTGAAATAACTAAATTATTTCCTCAGCCTGTTCCCCTGGCTCGGCAATAGCCCTGCTAATGATCAATTTATTTAAATTGGCTGGACTCAAGCAAGGAAATATCTTAAACATGTACATCACTGGCCCTTGAGGACCCAAATTACCAGACCCTTACTTATATATATTCTGCTTTGAAGAAAGATTGGGATTGAAGGCAGACAGCCCTCCCACTGGGTTTCTGAAGATGTTCTTTAAAGGTGTACAGCAAAACAACTCCACCTCTGAAGAGACCCCAGTGACTTACCCTTTAGTCATTCTGATGACACTTCACTCACACACTATTCAACATACCTTCTTTTCCTCAAGCAAACATACACGAAGCTGTGGAGATGGGCTGCACACACTACAACACCTCCCCTACTTCTTCTATTTCTCAGACTGACGAGCTGCAATTTCAGCCTTTGGAAAGGAGTCGTCGCTATTAAAGTCGGCCTTCCTGATGATGGGTTCGGATGAGTAGAGAGCTGTCAAAAATCAAGACAGAAAGGCTGAAAGGAAGCTAAAGGAAGACGGTGTCAGAGTGATGATAGAATGCTACACAAACATATGTTTATTGCCAAGAAAGATTACACAGGAAAGCCGTATGACTATTCCTGTTTTTTTGCCCCCCATTCATCCTTACCTATATATCAACTTCCCTGTCTCAAACTACTTTCAACTTAAACAATGATGTACAATATTGCTGCTTATGTAAAGGATTGGCTAAAGTAGGAAAAGTCAGCTTCAACCCTTTAACATTTGAAATGTTTAGGTTAGATTTTAACCCATGTAATTCAAGGACAACAACTGTATTGGACAGAATTATTTCTTTACCAGAAGCAAAACATGAAACGACTGAGACGTTATGGAAAGCTGAAATTGACCTGCCGCTGTTACGTTGAGCTGCCACGCAAGATGGTCAAAGTCCTTAACAGCTGACCAGTGTGGAGGCTAAAATGCTTTGCTGTTTGAGTGCATGATGTAGCCGGCCAAGCAAAATAAGGCAGAACCACAGCATCCTCCATTAGGTCCTGTGTTGATCTGCCTCAAGACAGATCATGAGGAAGTTTTTGACTTTCTTGGCAAGTTAAGAAATGACTCAGAACATACCAAATTTTGGTTGATCTAACTGTAGTGGCTGTTACATGTAGAGCCCTCTTTTGTGTCTTCACAACAGTATTTGTGCTGTCTTCCTTGCTCCTCATCAAAATGCCATATAAATCCTTGTGGTTTTCTGAAGTACTGCTGCTGTAACAGTCTTCCTCACCATCTTGACCCAAAAGTCATTATGTGGTCATGTTTCTCTTGATATGCTGGCCCTGACACAGGAGAGTGTCATTTCCATGTCCGTTTCATATTTTTGTACTTTTTCTTCAAAGAAGCAAGAGTTCTAACTGTTTTGTTTTCTAAATAGTCAAAACATCAACATGAGATGCATGGTGGCCTAAATGTAATGTATTTTCCTGTAGAAAACTAACAGACAACCTTTTAGTGCAATATATTTTTATCCATCCATTTTCTTTCACCCTGGTCCCTCAGTGGGGTCGGCAGGGGTGCTGGTGCCTATCTCCAGCTAACGATCCGGGCGAGAGGCAGGGTCACCCTGGACAGGTCGCCAGTCTGTCACAGGGCAACACAGAGACACACAACCATGCACACACACACTCACACCTAGGGGCAATTTGGAGAGGCCAATTAACCTGACAGTGATGTTTTTGGACCGTGGGAGGAAACCGGAGTACCCGGAGAAAACCCACGCATGCACAGGGAGAACATGCAAACTCCATGCAGAAAACCCGGTTTGGGAATCGCCACTATATATATATATATATATATATATATATATATATATATATATATATATATATATATATAATTTTTTTTTTGGCTCTAGTGGCCTTTATTTGAAAGTATTTTGACAGGAAAGAGGGGGAAGACATGCAGCAAGTGTCGCCAGGCCGGGAATCGAACCTGCAACCACCGCCATGAGGACTAAGGCCTCATGGGTTGTGCGTGGCCCCTGCGCCACCACAGCACCCCCATAGCAATATATTTTTTAATCTAATAAGTGGTGTAATGTTTGAAACGGTGTTATTGTACTATTACTAACTACTGCTGATATTTGTGCTGTCTCCATTTTGAGCTTCAAATGTTCAACACAAACATCTTTAGCAGCTAATGCTAGCTTACTTTTTAGGAGCAATAATCTTGTCGATGATGATTCTTTCATTGTTTGTTTACATTCCGTCTTTATTTAAGCTAGCAAGGATGGTTAAAGTAATGACACTGGCTTAAAGAAAGCTAGCATCCTCTAGCTTAACTTAAGGTAATGTTAGCTTAAAGAAAGAAAGGAGTGAAAGGAAAACACAACTACAGAAACAGGTGATCGATACATCCAAGTTTATTTTAGTTCAAAATATACAAATACCTGACATGCCTTTCATTTTTATAAATAGCCTGTTAAAATGCAGTTTGCTCTTTGTTTCTTGTCCAAATCTTCAGCTGGGTTCATTTTCATAACGCTTAGTTAACCGATTTTTAAAAATGTTATCTTCATGTGACATTTAATGTTTCAATAACATTTGTTTGATTTCTTTCCATTTACTGGAGTCAAAAGGAAGCACAGTTTAAGCCAGTGTTTTTCAACCACTGTGTGCCGCGGAAATTATTCAATTTCACCTACGGTACCGTATTTTCTGGACTATAAGCTGCTACTTTTTTCTAAGCTTTGAACCATGCGGATTGTAGCCCGGTGCAGCTTATCTGTGGATTTTTCTTCAACCACCAGGGGGCTCTCTAGCAGGAAGTCAATTATCAGAAGTCAAAATTGTAAATCAAAAGAAGAACGTGTTAATTTTCATTTAGAACAACCACATGCTAGCAGCAGTCACGACGAAAAAATGTTTTCAAACTCATATGCAGCTTTTAAGTTGAGGGCTGTCGATCTGGCACTACAGGAGGGAAATAGAGCCGCTGTACTTAAGCTCGGTGTGAACGAAACCATGGTTCGGCTTTGGAGACGGAGTGCTGCGTCCTTACAGCAGATTTATTGGGACGCCGCCCTCTGCTGGGTCCTTAGGAAAACCGAGAGCAGCTTTTATTGTACATGCAACTCTTCATATTGTAACAGTGAATATGAAGTGAAATGTTTCCCAAATATTATTCCTTCTTTCAGAAAAAGAATTATTTTCTGTATTCTGGCTATAAGAATGCTTGTGGATTAGTTTGTAAAACACTTTGAAGTTTTCTACAACTTCTTTAAATTTAACACCACAGTGTTGTGGCACTGTTCAGGGGTATTTTTGAAGTGGACATGTTAAGTGCAATTTGAAATAAGAAATGTAAAATGTGATAAAAAAAATACATTTTTGTGTTTGATTCCTATTCAAGAGACTTTGATGAGAGTGACTCTACATGTAATATAGGCGGCTACAGAGTATCTTTGTTTACATTTTTGGTTGGTGGTGTGCCTCGAGATTTTTTCAATTAAAATAATGTACCTTGACTCAAAAAAGGTTGAAAAACACTGGTTTAAGCAATGGCAGGAATTCTTCCTTTTACGTGCCAAGACTGAGAACCAAGGTCACTGGCTAAGTGCTGCGTGACATTCCTGCGGCGTTTTATCGATTCAGATAAAAGGGAAAATGTCAAACAAAGTGAGACACATGACCGAATACTGATTTTCACTACCGTTCCTCAACAGAGAGCAACAATGCCATCCATCAGTGTCGACACGCTCCCTCCTGTGTGTGGCTCTTCTTTCCCACCTCGCTGCACCAGCTCTTGGACGTGAGTACAACCTCCTTCTCTAAAAATCCTCCTGAAGTGCACATCATGCAAACTCCAGTGTTTCTTTGAGCCTGTTCAGCAAAAACCCAACAAGGAAAGGTAAAAACCAGCATTCGCGCGGAGCAGCACTGCTAGGTCTATCTCATTATTAGAGGACACAAGGGCCAAAAATAGCAGACAGTGTGCTGCTCTGTGTCAAGGCATTAAATCAGATTAATCCTCCTCTCTGATAATCACAGCATTCCCTTTCCCTGCTCTCATTTCGAGGCTTGACAAATCCAACATGGACGCGCAGAGAGCGCCACGCGCGGCAATGCATTGCGGAATCCGCCTCATTATCACGGCACGCGCGCGCACACACACACAAACGCAGACGCATGTGCAGTCCCAGCCGCGGTTCATCTCCACCTCATTGCGCTAATGACTGGTTCTCTGCACGTAATGTCGCGGCAGGCAGTAACTTTTAACAACTTGAGGCTAACATGCTCAGTCAGTTTTAAGTGTTTTGCGGTGGTAAATATGGGATTATAAATACCGCTTCACCGGTTTATCTCGTTTCTCAGCAGTTTGTGTGGGACGTAGGAAGGGCTTCCAGATGTGTTGTTTTCATGCTGGTAGTTGTTAATGCGCTGACTCAGAGTGCTGACTTGATGAGCCCCTCTGGTGGCTCCCGTCCTCGGGTTATACCCGTTTCCCTAACCATAGCAACAAACAAAATATGCATACAATAGCAACAATTACAATATCAATAAAAAACGGCTGATTATAAGCATGCGGTCATGTTCAATCAGGAAGTTTTTAATGATTCTTGCTGAAGAATTGCTACGTCCCATTGCTATTTTCTCCTAAAGTCAATGCCAGGCAGAAATGATGAACCCAGCCTCACCAGTTAGCTTCACCATGAATGTACCTGCTTTATAGCATCTACTATCATCATTTCACTCAACTCCAGAGAAGACAGGTAAGGAAGAAATCCCACTGATCAGCAGTTAGCATAGTTTGAGGACAGAATGCAAGCAACAAACTGTAATAGCAAATCCTATGAGACTTTAAGGTAACCTACATTTTCTCGATTTATAAGTGGAGAAAAGGCATGGAAACCCAACCAGATGGAAAAGCCAAACAGGAATACAAACAGATGCAAGTTCTTAAGATGATTCTTGTGATGTTGTTTGGTCCCCCCCCTCCCCTATTGTATATGTTATATACAATGTTATTGTATATAACATCTATAGCTTTACCGACAGCTTGGGAATGATTGGACTCAAACTTTGGTCTCACATGTAAACTTGAAGCCGTTGCAGCTCAAAAGGAGCCGTACTACTTCAGTATGTTTACTGAAATGTTGAAAAAGTGGCTTCTGTTTGCTAATACCAGCTTGCTTCCTGTTCAACTTGTACATGCACTAAAGCAGAATCAGTAATTTTCTTTTATTTAGTATGCTTTTGTGAAATCTTCCAGATTTGTTAGTGAAAAACACCCAAAAAAGAAAAAAAAGAATGTATCTTTAAAGTTCTGTAACAGAGCCTTGCATTAAAATTGCAAACCAGTGCATTTTGATGGGAATTCTCTTTGACATGAAAGACATTGCCTTTCATTTAGCTGTCTCCTGAAATCAAATGTGATAGTTGTCAAACTCATTTATGAAAAAGACCTATGTCCTCACTGTCTTCTTGTTTGTGCCGTCAGAATTAGACCTGAGTCGACTGGACGGGGACACTGTCTGCCCACCGATAAGAAACGGACAAGATGACCTTCCAGGTAAAAAAAAAACAAAAAAAAAACAAGAAGGAATACAGTAGGCAAAGAAAAAGCAGGTAATTTCATCACCGAGCGATGATTGGCTAGGTTGCATTCAAGGGAATCTAAACTTTCCACTTGAGTTTTACAGAATTTTTGTGTACAGCTCAACAAGCCTGTAACTGCTCACTGCAGCAGTAATGACTTTTCCAAAACATCTGTACGCAATTGCTTGGTGGTTTCATTAAGGAGCTTAGTATGGCCCACTTTCTGGATATAACAGGAAACATCAGCTGTTTCTTACACACCATCTCCACTTTTGATCCGAAAACCAAAGATAACGCAAATGCGGAGATAGCATCTTCCTTCTCTCCGGCAGCAAAGACATCTCAAATTCCTGACATGCCCCTTCCCTCCCTGCCCCCCGTCTCCTGTCGACAGGTTTCGATCTGATCACCCAGTTCCAGCTGGACGTGATTCCCCTGAAAGGTGTGAGGAAGGTGGACGGCTCCACTCCCCTCCAGGTGGCCTACCGTCTCGACAGGGAGGCCAACTTTCAAATTCCGACCATGTAAGTACAGTACGGGAGGCTTCGGAGGAAGACATGAAACCGCACCAAAAGTGGAGCGCGCCGCAACGGCCTCCTGATGCAGGTGGTGCATTATTACAGGCGCAGATGTTACAGTGTGCCGAGCAGCATGTAATTGGTGGGGGCCAAAAAAAAAACATGTCCAGACGTTTCACACACATGCACAGCAGAGCAGAATGTTTGTGTGTGTGTGTGTTCTCCTTGCTTGCCTTTGCAGTGATAAATTAGCTTATGGTGCTTGCTGAAGGTTTTAGAATAAAAAATGAAATAAGTCTGGTTTCCTCTGCAGGCTGTAATTAAAGGTTTGCTTTGCCATCCTGAGTGAGCCTGCTCTGCTTACCCTGAGGCCAAGTTGAAGGGAGAAGCTGTTATTCAGAAAATTTGTCATTCTCATATATATATATATATATATATATATATATATATATATATATATATATATACTCAATTTAAAGTAAAAATTAATAATAAATGTGCAATTTCCTCTCTATGAAAGTTAGACAACCTTCAAACTTTTCAACATTTTAAGCATTGAAGTTTCCACTCACTTGTGTACTTTCAGTCAAATTCTTGCATCTTTCAAAGTTCCTATTCAGCCCTCTTAATTTGATACCCCTAAATGACATTTAAGGCAGCCAATTAGCTTGTATATAATTTCATTTCTGAATAAATATGATCAGAGAATGCTGCTAATCAAACAATGTCGTAAACACAACAAAACAGAGCAGACAAGACGGAGAGAAAGCTAGCAAGAAGACTAAAGCCAGGTTAGGTGATAAACAAATGCTAACAAGTGAAAATGGAACGACAACTCCAAACGTATCAAGATACGATTGTCCCACTCAACTAGTCAGGTAAGGAAAGTTAAGGTTAGGATTGGGGAAAATGAATGAGAAACGAGGCCCTTGGTAAATCTGGAGGAACTTCAGAGATCCAGTGGATTCTGCCAACAGAATTAGTATTAGTACTATTAGCAATGGACTGAATTTATGAACAGCCTATTTATTCATACTGTCCATTTAAAGTATTTTCCACTAGCCAATCTGTGGTTCAGTGGCTTGAGCGCCCCCATGTGGCAGGTAGAAGCTGGGATCAGCTGGGATCAGCTGGGATCAGCTGGGATCAGCTGGGATCAGCTGGGCTGCGAGATGACCACTCTTCCCGCAGAGGCGTTGTACTTTTCAGTCCATGAAACCAGCCTAAATTAAATAGAACAAGTTATACTATTTGGACAAAAGAACTTTACTGACAACCCTGGTTAAGTTGTGAAATCAAGTTGTTTTTCCATTTAAAATCTTGTTTCTGTTACAAAGACTGTGAAAACCATTCATGCTTTTATTACAACACGCATAGATTACTGCAATTCATGGATCAATCTTCCCTACAGCGTCTCCAAAGTGATTCAAAATACTGCAGTCCGACTTTTAACAGGAACACGGAAACAAGAAAATATAACGCCAGTTAAGGGCAGCTTGTATCTTATCGGATTGATTTTAAGATTCTTTTAATAGTTTTAAAAGGTTTAGGCCCGGCTTATCTTCAGGCCCCTCTATGTCTGTTCTTAATCCAAATAAATAACAGTTTATATAGGTTCCAAGAGCCAAACTTAAGAGTAGAGGTGATCGTAACTTCGCTCTTGCTGCTCTTATCTTATGGATAAACCTACATTTTCATATTTGATCTGTTCACAGTTTGGATCATTCTAAGGTGCTTTTAAAAACCCATTTCTATTCAATGACCCGATATTGTAACTTATATTTTTCAACTGTTGTGTTTTATTGTTGAGTCTTATTTTATTGTGGGTTTGTGATCATTGGTGCAGTCACAAGCTGTTTTATATAGTGCTTTATTACTAAATTGACAATATATTGTGGTGGAAGACGCCCCGGTCAGAAAACACTAAAATTAAAATCTGGTCAATCTGGTAAACATGCAAAACGGCATACAGCGCTCATGCTCTTCATCCAATCTGACTGAGCTTGAACTGTGTAGCAGAGAGAAACCGGTCAAAACTTCTGTCCCTAAATGTGTAAATGTCAAGAGGCTATGCCACACTTTACAAAAATAAAGTGAAAACAGTAGTTTTCACTTTATTGCCTCATCCATTAAAACCCCAAAAACATACATTGAAGTTGTATGTTTCAATTACAATTCACATTACTGTAATGTGGCAAAAAGGCTAAATTCAAGGGATGCCAATACTTTTACATACCTATGCAAATTTTTAGCTTGCGATTTTTGTGCTGCATTTAGTTTCAACTAGCTGATTTCTGGACATAGACCTGCTTCCTGGACCGAGTATACGTCGAAGGTTTTAGCAACGTTACATAACCAAGGTTGCCTTCGGTGTTTCCCAGAGTGCCTGCACCGCTCTGTTTGGACTAATGTTAGTTTCTGTATGCCAGCTTTACTTAAGAGGCTGTTACGCAAGTCACTGGCACCCCTCACCAATGCCACTCAGGCCCGGTGCCCTGAATGCAAATACCTCATTGTTATTCCTCTGCTACGTCTAGTGGTACAGGCAATGCCTCCTTAGCTTCGACTGTTCTCCTTCTCTCATCAAGTGCGGGGCAAGAAGCACCGCATGCTTCCAGACTTTCTGACCTAAGGCAACACTTGGTAGAGAAGTTTTCATTCACTTTATTAGGCTATAGGAAAGCCCTCCTTTTATTGCCTTGCCTCAATCATTTACGACTCAGCAGAGGTTGCAGTGGCCATTCATGAATTTACCGCCTTCTGAGAGGTTGGCTTGTCAAAATCACAGAGAGTTCCTGACTGTTAATCAGGTCTGCATGATGTGACTGATTTATACACCAAAGCTCTTATGCTAGCTCTTCTTTGAATCTCAAAGACAGAGATGACAGGGCTCAAAATTATTTGGATCAAAGTCTTTGTGAGTTGTGACACCACCGGGTACCTTTGAGTAGCATTCATTAAAAAAAGTCTCCAACTGCATTTCCATTGCAAATGTGTGCAAAAATGTGTAAATGTTCTGCTAATGTCAAACTATTTTGACATTGTAGTGTTCCCATTTAATAAGAAACACATGTGAATATGTGTGTTACCTCGAAAAATCATTAAAAATCATGCAGCGCCATCATCCTCCTACTACTTCCTGTCATTTTGTTCTTTGTGGTTTCCACCAGAGGCAACATCTGGTTGTTGATCACCAGATGTTGACTCGTGTGATGCAAAATAAAGTGTTTCCATTGTAGTTCTGCAAAAATAAATAGATTTTGATACGGTCAAAAAATAGCCCACCTCATCCTGGAGCCAAAACGTCTGATTGAAAAACAAGTTTTATTTGAAATTGGCATGTTCCAATTAACCACATTTATTTTCAAAATGTCAAATTGCGCCAGTTACACGGTTAATGGAAACCCAGCGACTGTCTATTGATCTCTTCACCTTCATCTGCAGGCTTAACTTTCCTCGGGGTTTCCCGGATGAGTACTCCTTCATGACCACCTTTCGCATGATCAAGAACACGGTCAGCAAGGTGTGGAATGTCTGGCAAATAGTGGACGAAGACGACCACAAGCAGGCTGGCCTCAGGCTAAACGGCGACCAGCAGGCCCTGGAGTACTTCCTGATGGGCGCGGATGGGAATCTGCAGACCGTCACCTTCCCCGGCCTGTCCGTGCTCTTCAACACCAAGTGGCACAAGGTGATGATCGGCGTCGAGCGCGACCAGGTCACGCTGTATGTGGACTGCCAACCTGTGGATCAGAAACCCATCAAGGGCAAAGGACCCATCAACACACAGGGAGACACGCTGATTGGCAGGCTGGATGCCGACCCCGATGCCTCTGTTGTGGTAAGCCCCAGACGGAGACCAATGCGCGCTGCGTCTAATCGTGTGCCCTGGCTCCACTCTCAAGCATTGTCAGGAAAACGGCTCTTTCTGTGAACAAATGCATTCAGCTTTATGTGCAAGCTGAGCTCTGCTATAATTTCTAAAGTGCTGCTGTCACAGCTAAACTGCTCAGCTGGGTTCCAGACGGTACAAATGGAGGGAAATAACTTAATCCCTGCAGAGAACTGCATGAGTGGAAAATCTGGAGCCCCTCAACAAAAGACTACTGATTCTGAACTGAAAAGAAATAATCATTATGAAGGATCTTATTACCCTTCTTTATCGTTACAAAATAACCCTACCATCTAACTTTGAATATTCTGTAACATTAACATCTTTGGGGGTTTTATTTATGTATTTTTTTCAGTTTGAGCTCCAGTGGATGTTAATCCACTGCGATCCAAAGAGAGCCCAGAGAGAGAGCTGCAATGAGCTTCCTGCCGCCGAGGTACAGTAACAAGGACTCAGGTCTGCTCAGCTCCGCGCTCACACAGGCAGCACCGGCAACAGTCAGGTGGAGATAAAGAAAGATAAATACAAGGACAAGGATTCTCAGTACTACAAGATGCAGAGGTTGAAAGTGATCGTGTTGAGAGCTGTGACACAATGCTAGTTGTAAAGTCCAAACCCGACTCTGGGACACAGTCAGAACACAATAAAGATGTATCTCTATTGATGTCTACAAGATCACCCTTTAAAAATCTCATTATTTTTGAAAAGCGAACCTAAGCTGATCTGCCAAGAACAAATTTCGCTTTAATCCAAATGTTAGCGTTAGCTTACTAGCATTGTGCTGCTTTTCATTCGACCACAAAGTCAAATTTTGAATCCAGGATATTTGACTACTTTTTGTTAAAAATGGTAGATCTCACGCAAACTGGATGTTTTGTTTTTTTTCTGGAATGGGCCATACTGTAACTAAACCTTACATTTAACCTTACATTAACCTTACATAGTATGTATAGACGTTTATGTTGAATTTATGTAGATTGGAGAAATTCCACAATTATTCCAAAACGTGTACAACCAATTATAGTTTCTAAAGTTTAATGAAGTTATTTCATGTTTCATTATTTTGACCCAAAACACATAATTCAAATCCAGTTCAAGTCCAAAAATCATCATCATTGATGCTATTTTTCATTCTAAGTCTATGCACTGTAATTCCATTCCAGTGACAATTCAGAAAACCAGTAAGATTTACAAGTTGTTGTAAATCTTACAGCTAAGATTTGCTAACAGTGATTAGAAACACAAACTAATATTCCCTCCTCATTGTCCTTTCAAGCACTATAGCAACTTGTAAAGTTTAGAAAATTAGATGCCTGATTTATTGGGATACAAGTAGACAGCAATTCAAATAAAAATACTTTAGCACCAGCAAATACATCTACTATATTATGACATTATGTTGAAAGACTAGGTTTGTTAAAAACCTCCATCTTTGAGGGTCGTTGTGTTTAATTATTATCAAACAGGAAATTCCGACTTGAGATTACAACCCTCAAGATGCCGATCTGATGAATTATATTTCATGTCTGAAGGATCACAAATCAGATGTACAACCTGAAAATGCAATAATTTGCTGTTCCTCCATCATCTCGATCATAGATGAAGATAAATGCCATCATAAATATAGTTTCAATTATGTACCATTTGAGAATTTCATTTTTCATTTCAGTAGCGTCCTGAAATTACACAAACACACACATGTGCGGACACGCACACACACACACGCACACACAAAGCAATATAGCGTTTATGACATTTATGATTAAATAATATCTTTTATTTCTCTGTGGATGAAGAGCAGCTATTAAGATGTCTGCCTCCTAGACACTGACGTAGCTCGCAGTGAAAATGCCACACTGCCGTCTCACATTTCATCCCGTCTGCGGCGTTATGAATCAGGACGGCCATAAATCCATTTTATTCTGTCACACGTAATAAAATGTAAATGACTGCAGCCTTAATAGACAGAAACTACCTGTCCAGATGGGCACTGCTAGCTTTCAGGCTAACATGGGGATTGTAGTTGTAGACTTTGGTGTTACTAAAGGACAGCATGATGATTATTACTCACTACTATGAATATGAACACGTGCGCTTCTGCTGACACTTTGGTGAAGGTGATGGACTTCTTCAACTAACTTTCCTTTTATCTGATTTCTCTTGCTTCTGCAGATGTTTGCCAATGCTGAGGTATTTATTTTTTCTACTCTTCCTTCTTTTTGCTTGGGATTTAAAACTGGTCAGCTGTTTTTTTTTTTGTTTTTTTTTGTGCTATGGTTGCCTAATCGCCTTGTTCTTTCAATTTGGTGCCTCTCTGTTTCAGCATTACTCACCGTTAATATAATCCGATGATAGCATAACTTGTAGATATTTTTAATGAGCTGACATAAGGTAGAAGTAGCTTTTAAAGGTATACACACCCCTGTTAAAGTGGCAGGTAAAAACGAGACCTTCATGAGACATCTCTGTTTTACACATTTATAGAAGATAAAAATAATAGAAATGCAACAACCTGGTCGGAAAAGTGTTTCTGGAGCACCTTTTGACTCAATTTTAGCATTCAGTCTTATTTAATGGGAATCTATCAGTATCATACATTGTCACATTCCTAAAATAATAGCGCAAGTAATTTTTTGACAAAAGTGATTTTTGCCAGACACCACCCCTTTTTATTGCCAAAAAAATAACTTAGGCAAAAAAACAAACAAACAAAAGAAATCACTTTTGGCAAAAAAAATAAAAGGCCATTATTTTGGGAAAGTGACAATATGTTGACATAAGTTCTATCAACGTCTTAAAAGTGCCCTAAATCTATCAGTTGTAGTGAGGACATCTCCAATCCACAAAATTCTTAAAGGTCCACTATTACGCTTCCTTTAAGCTATGGAATAGGTCTGTGAGTTGTACAAAACATATTTGTTATATTTACTACACAAAATTATTCTTAGCTATTGAAATTTCAGTCAGTTCTGTCTGTTTTGAGCTCATTTTGTAATGCGAAGTTTTAGGGCTACGTCATCGTTATGCAAATAAGCCTCTGCTGGCCACGCCCTCCTAGCTCAGTGTTTATGTTAGCATCTCGGCATACTTGTCAAGTCTCCCGTTTTGGCCGGGAAACGACCGTAATTTCTCCCCCATTTCACGCTGTGAATTCCCTGTATTCTCCAATCCAAAACCTGACAGGTATCCACCTCAGACACATGAAAATAGATACAAACAGAAGCTCAGTGGTACAAACCTACATCTGTGACCCCAAAGCAGACACAGAAGAAGAAGAAGTGGAGCCTCCTGAACAACCATCAACCAGTGAAGGATTAAAGGATTAAAAAATACTGCGAATCTGACTCATGTTTATATCGTTATTAATTCAAAATCTGGAGATTCTGCTTCTCTTCAGGGTTGTGTGCCCTAGATACCAGCTGAAAACAATTTTTATTTTATTTATTTAGGCAAATACGGCCGGTGTTTTAAAATGTATATTTGCGATGTTATAGGATAAGCACCTCTTTCAACATTAAAAACTAAAGATATATATATATATATATATATATATATATATATATATATATATATATATATATATATATATATATATATATCTGTCAATGTCAGTAATGTCCAAGTGTCCAACATGTTTTCACAAACACAGCAGCTTCTCAATGTAGGCTATCACTTTCAGATATATCAGTAAATGTGCGACATTGTAGATAACATCTCAGACAGAGGACTAGTGGCTAGCAGCTATCGTTCAACATTAGCTTATGCTAAATGACAAATCAGGTTCAGCTGAACAACAGCACAAAAAACGTAAAACATGAATATATACTAACATGGCCATTATCTGCAGTTTTGTGACGAACAGTGGCAGCAGAACTTTCAGTCCAAGTGTTTTGGTAAATCCTGCCATGTTCTGTTTTCAGACGACTCCTTTCTAAACTTCAACTTTCTGTGGCAGTATTGCAGAGACATTGCAAGCAAAAATAAAACGAAGCCACTCTGTTGCGTTCTTCGCGATTGGGAGAAAATGCTGACAGCAAAACATTTTCCTTCTCCAGTATCCATAGCAGAACATATTTAGCTTATTTTGTAACAAAATGGGAGGAGCTCCACTTGGGTGGCCAGGTGACGGCCTGGCCATGGCTACAGGTTGCTAGGTAGCATGAGGTAGTCAAATGGAAGCACAGAAACATGGAAAAAGTGAATTTTGCATAATAGTGGACCTTTAAGAAATCCCAGATTTAATTTTAAACTTAAATATGGCACAAGTAGATTTGGATGTACGCTTGGACTCGTTGTTTCTGAAATCCCTTTTTATCTTCAGTTTTTTTTCCCCAAAGGATTGTGGCAAAGTCAACTAATATTTGGAGCAATCCTTAAACCACAACTTTTTTTCTTTGGAAGAAAATAATTGTATCTAACAACACTACACTTTAGTCCAAACATGTGGGTAAGACACCTGAGACCCTCCAGCTGCTTCAACTGAAACGAAAATGGTGTCAAACGTTTTCCTTTGTGTCGCTATCATTTTAAAGACGTTAATGGTTGTTTCCAGGGGTCATCAAAGGTCAACCAACCAGCCCACATTTACAAAATAAAAAAAAAATACCGTGCTGGTTAATTGTTTTTTTTTTTTGTGCCGCTAGCTATTTAAAGATATTAATAAATCTTTAGAAAATCATTTACAGAAACAATCAGATATTATGCTGTATGAACAAATGTGGCACAGTTAATTTATATTATCAATTGATTTTGTTCATATTGTGTTACGTGTTAAAAACATTATTGATGGCGGCACAAACAAAAAGAAATGTAGCATGACGTCGATTGACGCCATGTTTTGTTAGATTTTGTAAATGCGGACTGGCTTATTGACCTTTGGGCACAAAGGAAAGTTTTGCTCCACAAAACGACTGCTCATGGCAGTCCTTTCCTCCCAGTGTCAGTCCGTCTCTCCAGCTATCAGTTGGTTGAACTCAGGGAAAATGTCAGCGTAGAAGACGAAGCAACATGCTAGATTCTTGTTCTTAACGCTGTATTTTGAAACATACTAAACTCTTCCTTAAACCTAACAAGGTAGCTCTACTAAACCTAACAAAGATATCATTTAACCTAAAACTCAAAGCAGATATTAATAATGACCTAAACCTTCTTAATGAGCTTTAACAAAACAGTAAGATTTGATTCCTTAACATTGGAGCCATTTAATACATTTTCAAGAGTTTGATACAATTCAAGCATTTCTTTCTATTAGATTTAATAAATATGGCACATGGTTAGTAAAAACTGCCCAACTGTTTCTCATTTATTGATCACTTCAAACTGATTTGAGACATACATATATGTCAGTACACACACACACACACGCGCACACACACACACATGTATATATATATATATATATATATATATATATATATATATATATATATATATATATATATATATATATATATATATATATATATATATATATATATATATATATATATATATATATATATATATATATATATATACATGTGTGTGTGTGTGTACTGTATTTCTTTTTTTTTTACTTAACTATAGTAGCAGTTGCCCTTGTGACACATTTTCAGACTATTCTTTTTTTTTTTCTCTCAGCCTGACAAATCTCTTCAAGGTCCTCCAGGTCCCCCTGGCCCTGAGGGGGCCCGAGGGGCCCCAGGAGAAAGTGGCAGGGATGGAAGAGATGTAAGCGTGTCTTCCTTGAGTCGAGACATTGTTCAGAGAATATGTACTCCTATGTTTTTCTGTTTTGACCATGTTTTTGTTCCTCCAGGGTTTTCCAGGGACTCCAGGGATTCCAGGTGCTCTTGTAAGTGCAGAGTATAAAATTGTTTATTGACAAAATTCATTTCCTGAAGGTTATTCACACATCTATGCATTTGTTTGACAGAACATCTCAGAAAAAGTGTTCACGTTGCATTTTTTCCCCTAAGCTATTAGAAAGTTTGTGAGCATATTTGTGAAGCTGAAATTTTCATCAGGTAGTTTTCTTGTCAGGCTAGCCAGGATGCTACTCTCCTAAAAGATCTCTTTTTGTATGTCCATTGAATATATATAGGATAAAAATAATTGTTTGTTCAGACACAAATACAAACCAAACACTATGTCACTACTAAATAAGTTCCTAACCGAAGGAGCGACGCTGGTAAAAATGTTGCTAAAAGGTTAATAGAGGAGCCATGTTGTGTTGTGATGACTTCCTCTTTTAGAAAGTGCAGGAGTTTCTTAAAGATACAGAGGTCCAATTTTAAGGTGTTAAATTAACAAAGTCAGATTTCTTTTAAGTCATATTTGATATGTACAGCATTTTTATAACAACTCAAGTTACTTGATTGTGCTGTAAAATGATACCATGCGTCTGGAAAACATAATTCTGCCCTTTGAGTTCAGAAGTCGACTTAGACTTAGTCCTGTTTGATCTATGCAGACATCATGTCTACTGAGATTTAGTTTCACCAAAGTGGACACTGAAGGTGTTTGTTTCCACTTAAGTTGAATACAAATGGATGCAACATGGGAAAATGTCTTATAAGTGGAAAAAAAATCTGTAGTTTTTATTCACATTAAGGCATTATTGATTTAAAACAAGCTCCTATATCTTACTGAAAAGTTACGTTTTAAGTTAGTTTAGTCTCATCTCAAGTGTCCTAAGATATTTACATGTAGAAATTAGACCAAAAATACTTGGTAAGATTCTGTGTTTTTGCAGTGTGTGTTCCCCTGGATACATATTTTCATAGCTTCTCTTATTTCAAATTCAGTGTGTGTGAATAAAAATAACCGGTACTGTTATCAGCATAAGACTCCATCAGCAGGAGCTCCTACAAACCGAGCACACCCCGCCTTCCATTGATTAAATGTTTACCAGCTCTGCCTGTCTGTATCTTAGCAACGGTGCCGGCAGATGCAGGAAGCAGATAGCGCTGTTTTTATTCTTGTTCTCTCTGTTTTCCAGGGCAGCAAAGGGGAGAAGGGGGAGATCGGTCTTCCAGGACAGAGAGGCCTCCCCGGTCTTCCAGGATCTCCTGTATGAAACACACACACTCCACACACACACACACACACACACACACTTCATGTACCTGCCTGGATTTTGCTCTCTTGTGTGGGATCAAATGAAAATACTGAAACTCAGCAGTAAAGAAGTTTCTTGCTTTAGACTCCAGATCACGTTCGTTTAAAACTCAGGAGGAGTGGAACGTCTTTTTTTTGGGGGGGGGGTTTGCGTGTGCAGAATGTGGGAGTGAGAGTGTGTGGTACGGCGCAGTGAAAGGAACAGCACTATTGATGTGTGTGTTTTCTCTTTGCCGTCTGCAGGGTCCCATCGGTCCACTGGGTCCCAGAGGACCTGTAGGAGAAAGAGTGAGTCAGCAATTAAATCATCTAAGCACTGAGTTTCATTTAGTTGTACGGAGTTGCTGATTCCTCATTGGTTTACTTGTAGGGTCTGCCTGGTTTTCCCGGACCCCCAGGTCCTCCTGTAAGTGGGAAACACTGACCCGTGTTCTGAGCTTACACACTGTGGATCTCCATTATGACTACTGTGTTCTCATCTTCCACAGGGCCTAGCAAGCGAAGGGCCCGCCGTACGTATTCAGTTTATCATTTTAGTCCAGTAATGAAATCTAATTTGAAATTACATCTTCGTATCTTTCTACAAGCGGCTGCTTTGCGTTACCTGATGTGTTTGCAGGGTCCACCAGGGAAGCCAGGAACCCCAGGAGATGAAGGAAACATCGGACCTGAGGTCAGATTTTCACTCTAATTGTATCTTGTGAATAAAATCAACGTTAGTCCTAACCTTACTGTTTCATCCTCAGACTTTACTCTGTTTTTTTGATCCCTAAACGTGTCCAAGTTGTAGGTTTACAAACCTGACAAAGTCGTTTCAGGCCCAACCCTAACAGAGTAGACATGGAAACATTAGGGTTATGGTCCAGACTGCCAGTCTGTCTACATGTCAAAGGAATTACCAGGGAAATGCTTAATTTAATATTTACCCCTTTTTTTTTTTTCTTTTTTACCACATAAATCCACTTGCAGTTCACTGGAATAGATTAAAAAAAAAGAAAGACAGAACAGTTAGAGACACCATACAAACTCTTTTTTTTTTCTTTATATGTATATTTAAATTGCTCATAGCTGAGTGTGATTTCTGTTGTCACCTGTCGGTAGAATATAAAACAAGTTAAAACTGTTCAAGTCAAGTCAAGTTAATTTTATGCAGCACATTTCAGCTACATGGTAAAAAAATATAACACAGTAAGAAAAAAAGAAAAAATAAGTCAGACCAGTTCAGCTGGTTGGTTCAGTGAGCCAACTTAACTGCTGACCAGAATTTGTGACATTATCTTGTTGACAGTTCACCAAAAAATGTTGTTTGTTGTTGTTGACATGTTCTGATTTTTTTCTCACCATGTTTGCTTGGAAAGTGCAGGGCCCACCTGGACCCAGAGGGGGCATAGGCACTCCAGGGCCTCCTGGGCCCCCTGGTCCACCGGGGCCCGTGGTAAGAACCAGATCTAACCCCATGTTGGGTTTTGCATCAAATGATCCTGTTTTCCAGCTGAAGTATTTTAGATTTATTGTGTTGAATTCTTCTTTTCAACCTTCCTTACTTCTTATTTGGGATCATAAACGCTGATCGTCAACATTGGCTGACTATGTTGGGCAAGTGGGCTGATCAAGTTGCTCTAAAGAAGTATTGTGAGGGAAGGCACAATACTTCCCTCACAATATGTGTAAGCTAACAAAAGTACTGCAAGGAAACAGAAGTATTGTGAGGGAATGTACACACACTGAATGTACACACACTGAATGTACACACACTGAATGTACACACACTCAATGTACACACACTGAATGTACACACACTCAATGTACACACACTGAATGTACACACATAGTGAGGGAATGCAAACTTATTGCGAAGGAACGCAAACTAAAACAAACTGCCATGTCCCTCCCAGGGCTCCGTAGGAAAGGCCATGCCTTTTCGTTCATAAGCTACTGTAAGCATAATAAGGCAGTCACAAATAAATATGTCCAGTTATTAAAATCCCTACCTGATCTAAAATGTTTTGGTTTGGTGAAAGTTTTAGCCTGAAGCTTAGCATCACAAATACAAACCAACTCATTCTATACTATAGGAAGCTCTTTACTCAGCCAAGGTTGATTGACCGTTTACCTTTAACTGGTGCTCTAATAAAGGTAATTATTTATTATTATTTATTAATAAATAATAATAATAATAATAATGATCTATCTTCCTTCTTTAAATAATCAGTTCACGTCTTCCTAAAATTCCCCAGTGTGTGTCAGGATGTTGCATGCAGTGTTTCCTTTTCACACGTTCCCGTTGGGTTTTCATGGTGTGCTCGTGAGAACGTCTCCACCCACCTGAGGCTGCTCTAGATGTCGCTCTGCTGTCTTCTAGGGACCGCCTGGTGCCAACAGTGAGGGGAGTGGGGAAGCTGTGAGTGTCTCACTGTCTAACACACGGCCAAATGTTTCCTGGATGCATGACAGTTAGAGCGGTGGCAGCATATCTTCCATCAGGATGAGTCACTGCAGTAGAGGCCGTGCAGCTTTGTGAGAGAAACCCGTCTCTCTGTCTCTCTCTGTGTTTGTATACAGTGTCCTGCCGCCTGTCCCGCTGGACCTCAGGGACTGCATGGAGTGCCAGGGATGAAGGTGAGGAAGGTTAAGAAGGTCAAACAGGACGGAAGCATTTAAAGTGGTTTCCTTCTCAGAAATGATGCAGTGATTTTGTGCAGCACAACTCAGTTCAGTTTCATAGTTTTAGTCAAAACGATCCAGTGCGATTCAGCTTGTTTATGCCGTTTCATCAATTTACAACAAATGATCACTTTACCAACTAATGAGTCCAGTTCACAAGATCAAACTAGAGGCCTATTCCATGAATGTAGCTGCATTTCCAATAACCATAAAATTGTACAAATTGGACATACGAAACATAAATTTCCCTAATGGAAACACAATCGTTTAGAAAAAAATTTACTTTTTTTTTTCAATAAAAAGTTTTTGCGCTGAGCAGAGGTGTTCTTCCTGCCACATGGAAACACTTTGTTCCCATCACATGAGTCACGATATCAACAGCCGGATGTCACTACTGACAGAAACAACAAAGAAGACGACAGGAAGTGGCAGGAGGATGATGGTTTGTTTCCAGCTGATCTGTCTCAGCATCACAGTTCATAAAAAGTTGTGTTGAATCCAAAACTCTTCTGTAAAATCACAAACTACAATTTTCCCATAGCGGCACATACATAGCCACTCCAAAGTAGGCGGGGCTTGTCGCCTCGATAAGAAGTCGACGTCTCCTCTGATTGGCTGATAGATGATTAGTGTATGAATACATCTCATGTAACTGTTTACATCCGTCAATGCCATGATTTGAAATGAGTTGAACAAGCTTATTCTTGTGTCATTTTAATTTTGTTTCTTATATAATGGAAATTGTGAAATTGTATGCTTTTCTTCACATTAGCAGAACATAGACAAAGGTTTGTAACAGAAACTCAGCTTATTTTGGTGTACAAATATTTATTTTCCTCCGTCGCCCTGCAGGATGGTATCAGAAATTGACCCAGCTTCTACTCACTGATTTGTGCAACTATCAGTCAACTGATGGCTTAAGTGAACAGTCAACTGCACACTGTTTTAGGAGACAGGACTGGAGGAGGGTCTTAGCGCTGCTAATCAGGCTCATGTCAATAAATCCTCATGATTTTGCTGATTCCTGCTCTCTCTTTGATCGGCCAGTAGACATTTTTTGGGTGATGGGTGATCCATAAGGAAATCACTTTGACTTTATTGGACTTTTTCAAGAATAATGGACATGACTTCAGCCTCGTTGGCATTTCGTTCTTCAGGTTGTATTTTCTTAAAAAATTATTTTGCCTTTCCTTTTTCTCCCATAGGGACACAAAGGACTGCCAGGTGAGCCTGGAAAAGACGGAGAGCCCGGAGAGAAGGTGCGCCCTAAATAACTGTTTATATAAACGACTTCATTTAAGTCTAGTGCTGTTGTAGTTTAATTATAATTCTATTTTTAAAGGGTCAAACTGGAGAAACGGGTCCTCGGGGTCCACCAGGTCGCATGGGAGATGATGTAGGGAAACAATATTGACAAATGTATCATGACATGATGTAATAATATCTTGAAATCTACTCACAGCAGACTAACGATGTAACTGTTTGTTGTTTTAGGGGCAAAGAGGACCAATCGGAGCCACAGGGACCCCCGGAGAGAAAGGAGACAGAGTGGGTTTTTAGCTGATGACTCAGTTTTGTCTCCGTCGGTGCAACCTGACTCCTGTCTGTTCACAGGGTGCTCCTGGCTACAACGGCGTCCCCGGACCCACCGGCCCCCCCGGAGCTCCTGTAGGCATTCTGACCTCCTGTCACCTCCTGTAAGACGTGAAAGGTCAACATCTGTCTGACGGGTCTCTGTTTTCAGGGTGTGGAAGGGGTGCGAGGACGGCAGGGGGTGCCAGGGCCGAAGGGTGACAATGTGAGTCCTGAAGTTTAGCTCAGAGAAAGAGAGAGAAAAAAAAAACTGTCTGAAAGGGGAGCAAAATAAAGTTTGATATTTAAATATTTCATTAAGGGAGCTGTGGGACCTCAAGGACAGGCTGGTGTCAAAGGAGAAAAAGGAGAAGTTGTAAGTATGTTAATATTTGGGTCTATTTGTTCAGCTTGGTCATTTTAATTCATAATTCTTACTGACCTGTCGTGGCACCACAGGGTGATCCTGGCAGAGACGGGATGGATGGACTTCCTGGAGATAATGGGACCAAGGTATCTGAAGTCTAGACACCTGTTTTGCATATGCTGTCGTTGGTGTAATCCATGCATCTCATTTTGATTTCCCCCCAAAAAGACTTTCACTTTAGAAGATACAGCCACCATTTCCTCAGTCGTAAACATTTGCTCTTTCACTTTCTGTCCCAAACGTTTCATTTTAGAGGGAAATGAAACTGTTTGAGGATGAATCAGTGAACTCATCAGACCCTTTTAGTTGTTAAATCTCCCCGTTACACAAATTGTTACATTTCTACGTTTAAACCAGATGTTTACATACTCCAAATAAAAACACACACTGTGTTCATATGTACATGTGATATTTCTACAAAATTTGAGTTTTATGCAAATACCGTAAAAATGACAGCATAAATATGATACTTAATATTACTTAGATGCTTTGTCTGCACCAATTAGGATTCACTCACCTTTGCATTCCAAATGCTTGATGAAACTCACGTGGGGGGAGGAGACTTTTGAGTAATTCAGTTATAAATGACCTCTTGGTCACTGACTGAGCCTTCAACATTCTGCAAGATGTTTCTAAAGTATGGAGAAAGAAAAAAAAGACTCATCGGGACTTTAGCATTATATAACTCTTAAAGTTTTACTCCTTTGATTCCAGCAATCATACACATATGTCCGACCTCCATACCAAGATGAGATACAGCAACTGTTAAGCAATTCTGAAACTTGAAATGACACAATTCAAACATATCTATAGAGATGTCCAGAGCCTTCATTCAATTAAAATGCTCATTGGTTCTTGTTGGTGTCTTCAACAGGGAGAGCCTGGCGCACCAGGAGACGTTGGACTTAGAGGGATTGTTGGCATACCAGTGAGTAAATGTTCCTTACATTTTGTTTTCATCGACATCTAGTTTCTGATTTTAATCCAGCGTTTGAGGATGGTGTTACTTTCAAGGCTCATGGTAAATATCATTAGGTTCCATGCTCGTTTCCTCACTGCAGTGTTCTTTCAGCATCATTTCATAACCGTGCCATTTTATGGGCACAGGCATTATGATAGTGCTGTAATCATTTGGTTGGAAAGACGCCAGATGGTAAAAACATATCCTCCGAATCACTTCCTGTCATTTTTGTCGTCTTTTCCGCCGGTAGGAACATCTGGTTGTTCACCACGTGACTCGTCTGATGTAAAACAAAAAAGTGTCTCCATAGGAGTTTTGTGAAATACACAGATTTACTTCGTCGCAGCGCAAAAGAATTTTGAAACTGACGTGTTTTCATTAAGCCAAGTTATTTTCAGAATTCCAATAATCACGGGAAGCACAGTTCAAAATGTCAGTAGCTGACATGATAGGTCATTTAAGAAAACATGACCTATCATGTGAACAAACATATTCATGTGTGATTTTAGTTGCTTACTTAATGGAAACGCCACAATTGCAAAATTGTGTTTGTACGTGGAATATCAAAGTTTTGTGCAAATTTGTAATGGAAATGCAGCGGTTGTTTGTTCCCATGGAGACAAGACTAAACAAGTGAAATTTCTTTTTGCACCATGTCTTGTTGTTAGGGGTTGCCAGGGAAGCAGGGAGTAACTGGACCCCCTGGAGAAAAGGTAATTGAATTAATCGAGTTTGGATACCACCTTATCCAAACTCGTCCTTGAGGTTTTAGCTAACAGAAGAGAGAATATGTCGGACTAACTCTGTGTCATTTCTACTGTGGACTTAGGGCGAGACTGGTTCTGAGGGACCCATGGGGCCGGTTGGGCTTCCAGGAAAAACTGTGAGAAACAGTGTTAATTATAACAAACTAAATATGGAAACAGATTTATTCATCGATTCTTTTATGTCTGGTGTTTGTAAACTGATTGTTTGCTTTGATGCAGGGGGGTCCTGGAAAAGATGGAGCGGATGGGAAACCAGGAGAAAAAGGATCCACTGTGGGTTTTCCCTTGACTTTTTTTTTTCTTTTCCACTGTTCATTTAATGTTTTTCAGTTTCCCCAATCGGTTAAAATTGCTCATTTTTATGCATACTTCAAGTTAATTAAGTTTTTCAGCCAAAGGCAATTTTCCAGTGTGTTGGACAATAGGGATTTATTCTGTTCCATACAATTCCATTGTGTTCTGTTTCATATCAGTAATGCTAATAGGATTTGTGAAGTTGAGTTGTGTTTCAAACGCAGGGCGAAACAGGAAAACAAGGGCCAGTGGGGGTTGCAGGTCCACAAGGAATTCAGGTGAGACGCGACATTTCAGATCATCTCTTTAGGTGGCAGGGAGTTTTTGCTGCTACATTGTGTAGACATAAACACAATGATAACAGTTTGAACACTGATCATTTTCACCCCTTGACCATAACTTAGTTTTCATAATTAGCTTTTGGAGTTATGAAATAGAACTGTTTGTAATATTGTACCAGATGTCAATTCGTATCTGCCTGTAACAATACTGTCAATGTCTTCAGAATATAATAAAGTAAAATTATCTATCTATCTATCTATCTATCTATCTATCTATCTATCTATCTATCTATCTATCTATCTATCTATCTATCTATCTATCTATCTATCTATCTATCTAGTTCCCTAGCTAACTAGCTAGCTCACTATCTTGGCTAGCTAGTTAGTTCACTATCTTGGCTAGCTAGCTAGCTCAATATTTATCTAGCTAATTCTCTGTAAATACATAGCTCATAGAAACAAACATTTTAATAATTTTTTAATTTGTTTATGGGACTGTGCTGTGTGTGAAATACTGGTAATGTAGCTTAGTTACACTTTTAATTACTAGGAAAGCACTATTGTCTTCTAAATGGATCCTATCATTCATCACATGTGTGGCGTATGTGTCCTGTACATTTATTCAGAATTTTAATTTAACAGGGTGTCAAAGGAGATAAAGGTGCCACTGGAGCCAAAGGGTTCAAAGGTCATACGGGGTACAAAGGTGACCAGGTGGGAGAAGAAACTACCCTTCTTTGAGTTACTCCAAAAATCCTGAACACAGCAGCATATTTAACAACACATTATCGCTTTGATTTTATTTTCTAGGGACCAACTGGGCCAGTAGGGCCAAAAGGAAGTCAGGTAAGGGCCATTACGATATAGTTTATGCGCTTTCTGGTATTTAGTTTCACGTTCATCATGTGGCCTTCTCAAAACAGGGTGACCCAGGTATGGCAGGAGACCCTGGTGTAAAGGGAGATCAGGTATTATCCAGATAATTTTTTAATAGATGTTCACTGTAGATGCTGTTGGCAGCTAAAAGAAGACTTTATGTTTGGGTGTGTTTCAGGGCCCTCCGGGTGTTACTGGCATCAAAGGAGAGGTGGGTAGAATTAATATTTAATGAAAATGTTACCTGGTGAGTTTTTGATATGGAATAAATTTACCCAATAATTGCAATGTTTAACAGTCAAACATTTACAACATTCCAAAGTTATTTTACTGATGTCATACCATCTATGGAAAGCAGACTGGTTTATAGTAAAAGGAACAATCTTTCTGAAAACATTTCCTGTTTTCAGAAGTACAGCTGACTTACGGCTTTATGTTTCCACACTAGCGCGGGGAAAAAGGTCAAAGAGGCGCCACAGGAGCCGAAGGGAGACCCGGTCAGCCGGGACATGAGGGTGTTACGGGTCCTATGGGAGCTCGAGGACTGGAGGGAGATCCGGGCATTCCAGGACCCCCGGGTCCCAGAGGGTTACCTGTAAGTCATTTACATAACTTATAGTTGCTGATTTTTTTAATCTTCAAGAGCTAAGTTCTTTCAGACATTTTTAAATAAATAAAGAGACAAGATATTCCAATCAAACATTCCATCAAACAGCATGTCTGAAGGCGTTAGATGTTGCTGTAGGTATGGTAAACTTTCCTACACCTGCATTGCTTGTCATATATTTATGATTCTCCACACTAAAGGGGAGGGTTTAAAATAAAATAAAGGGTGATAAAATAAAAGGTAATAAAATAAAAGGTTGGGAAATAAAAGGTAATCAATTAAAATGTAGTAAAATAAAAGGTGAGGACAGGAGTTTGAAGCCACTGCCATAGATAGAGGTCAGAACGTACCTGGATCAATAAATTGAGAACGTAGGTTTTTGACTTTTGGGTCCTCAAACAGCAAACACACACTAGGCCTCAGTCCTCCTATCCATGGTCCTGGAGATGATCATCCTTGTTGTTGAGAATCGTTATCCTAGACTTGCAGGAGCTTAACACCTGGCTGTGGGCCACTACAGCGCATGAATGGTCTCCTTTGTGCTTTCAGACACCAACATAAACCCATCGTCTGCTATAAAGCAAACCCTGAGAACCTGAGGTTCTTGACCCGACACTCTTCTCTCCACGAGTATGGCCTGAAATCATGTTAGAGAGCACCCCAAACAGGAACCAACCAGATCAGACCCCAGTAGTTGAGTTTGTGAAAATGTAAATAAAACTCTAGTTTTGTATGTGCAAGGATCGGATAGCCCTTAAAACCAAATCAGGTGTTCCATACATCTTCTGCTGCAACCCTTAAAAATGACTCGAGGTACTTGGATGTACGCCACCAGAACCAAAAAACTCCCATGATCCCCTCAGCAGTTCAGTGAGGGAAAAGATCTGGTCCATAGTTTAATGGCCAGAACAAAACTGACCCTGTGCTTCCATGACAGGTTGGATCTTCCTGCCTCACATCCTGTCCTTAGCACAGGAAGTACCAATGTACCAATGTCGGGATTTCTGATGCAAGAGCATCTTCCCAAATTAGAATGTGGACTTACTCCTGAATTGGGGCAAAAGACTTGAAACTTGACTTGTGAACATCTCTGCAATACAAACATGAGGTTAATTGTCAATCCTTGGTTAAACTCACCATTGGTCGCTTCATTTCACAGGGCCCGAAAGTGAGCGATGAAAAGCTTCGAGAAATGTGCTCAGCAGTGGTTGAAGGTGAAATTTGTTCATTTCTTACCTGCATAAAATAAATATCCTGTAATCGATACATCAAGAAGGTGAACCGTTTATTCTTTGTCCATGTAGAACAATTAGAGGAGTTTATGAAAGAGCTCTTGAGGAGGCCAGCAGCCCTCAGTGCTCCTGGTGCACCCGGACCAGTTGGACCTCCAGGACCGCCGGGACCAGCTGGGGCCGCGGGGGCAGCAGGCGTTCCAGGTCCGATGGGTCCAAAAGGTCACCCAGGCTTCTTTGGCCTTCCAGGTGCACCTGGAACAAAAGGTCAGTGCAGAATTCACGACCCATTCTTCTCATCTTGTGCTCTGAACTGCTAAGACAAGTTCAGGTCTCTTACCTTTGACCATCACAGTTCTAGCTCTGGTAAATCCACACGTTCCTCAATTCTCTTTCTTTCCATCTTTTCTTCTAATGCTCTGGTTACCTTTGAGAACTACAACATTATGTGAATTTCTTACAAAGATCCCTTGTACTTTGATAAAGCTATAGTTAATAAGATACATAAAGAAATCTTGTTCAGAGGAAATACAACAAAGAGTAATAGTAGAGCATTTCCATGGCCTCCATGTCTGTCCCTCAGCCCAGGTCAAGTCTCCATAGCATGGACCTTAAACTCAACAGTCTTTTACTGTCCAGTGGGTGCTGGTTGACTTCAAAGTCAGCTACCCATCCACTTAATCAACTTAAGCTTTTTTGTGTCATCTAATCTAAGTGTTGCTTCACTCTGCAGGTGAAACTGGGCAGAAGGGAGACAAAGGAGACAAGGGAGAAGATGGAGTGGGAACCAAAGGAAGTCCGGGGGTGCCAGGTGTTCCAGGTGAGACTGGTTTCTTGGCAGAAAACCTCCAGGTTAGCGTGTCACTCAGTGAAACGGTACTGCTGAGATGGTGCAAGATGCTTAAAAATGTTCAACCTTATTTTTAAAATGGGAGACCACAAGTGGAACTAAAACAATGCGTGGGTTTCAACGATTTTAAGTAGGTCACCCCTCTGTGTCCTCTCTACTCTGATGGCCTAAATAAAATGGTTTTGGAAGTCACCCAAATATTAAACGGAGTCCAACTTTGTGTAATTTCACTTCAGACATGAGACAGACTAAACTAGATATTTTCTTCAAAGCTGTTACCCCAAAAGTAGAGGTGGTTCTAGACCAGATTGACTGAGGCAGGGCAGCCGGTGTGTTTGAGGCCACATGGAGGTCAGAGGGCACAGGAGTGAAACGAAACAACAACAAAGGCAACATTTCATTAATATAATAGAGTTGGGGTTCATTAATATAATAAAGTAGCAAATATGTAAAAATAGTTTTATAAAAAAATTATAAACATTCTTTTAGAAATGTTTTTATATAGTTAGCACTGGGAGCTCGATTTTTTTCCCCCCAGATTATCTGCCTCATACTATATTGTCACAACGTAATGACAGCTTCAACAAATATGTAAAAACATATTTTTCATTAAAAAAAATGACACTGCAGCTTTAAATGAGCCGCAGAGTCACTTATGACTCTGGAGATGCAGGCTGCTGAGTGTTGTCTCTAATGTACACCGTTAGAACGCTTCTGCTTGTAACGTGACATTTTTGCTAAGTATCTATTGCATCGAAAATAAAGATTCCACATTGATCAATTATTATTTTCATATGTCCAGGTGCACCGGGTCTTCCTGGCGTCGGCAAAGATGGCAAAAACGGCGAGCGTGGTGAAACAGGAAGTCCAGGCATCCCGGGACCTGCCGGTCCGAAGGGACCCTCAGGTCTGCCCGGTCTGTGCGACCCATCTACCTGTTTAAGCAGACTTCCACCTCTCTACATGGTCAGTGGAAAGAAATCGTCCTCGTACAAAACCCACTGAGACCCAAAGCTCAGTGACGTTCTCCGGACCTCATCCAGACAGCGGCCATGTTTCAGGACTCCTCACAAACCCAGGCTCTGCGCTTTACTTTTGGGAGTCTTGGCCCATGACTCAGAGACACGGAGAGGAACAGAGGTGGGGGTGGGAGGGGGATAACTGCACAAAAACTGTAAAGACAACCTCGCTTTAATGTTTTCAGAGGGTGATAAATCCTTCCACAGTTGCTGAGCAGCTTCTGGGTCTGACTGCCGGCCTGAAGGCCTGTGGCACAAACACCAGCAATTACTTTCAACCTCTGACATTCAGTAAAGACTTGTTGAGACATTTAAAAATCTATCATTTCCACTCCTTCATGTGCGTTCGATGGCCCGTTCAGAAGCTCCGGAAAAGATGTTCCTCAACTCTGTGCTCCCATTGATTTATTTGGCCGGCTGTGTCGTCTTTTTGAAACGTCGGAATAAAAGTGATAAATTCTGAGTGTTTTGCACAGTAACAAATTCTAACAGCTAACCTGTGTGTTTTGCAGGATCGTGCTCTCTTAGACAGAGCCGATTGTGATCCGTTTACGATGAACCCACAGTCTCAACTTAAAATGGTTTTGTATTAAAAGCAAAAAATGCTGTCAGAACAGGATGGGATTATATAGTTGCCTGGTTACAAAGCAGAGCTGACATCATCTTCTCTTCCCTCTTGTTTGCGCATGAACAATACATTTACTGATCAAATATGACCTTTAAGCAGTCTGCTGGAGGGAAGCGAGCTTGGCAGCCTTTCCAAGGACATCCCTTCAACATTTTAACAGTTCACATCATGACTTGGCAACAATGAATTAAACATGGAAGCTCATATTGGGAGGAGTGATGGGATACAGCATTAAAAAGAAAAAACAAAACGGGTGCTTGATTTCCATCTCTGACATGATGAACGATTAAAGAACGCTTCAAAAGAGATAGAATAGCGATTGAAAACCCAAAATGTAACTTTTGACCATGTACAAGAAAAAAGAGAACCACTCAAAAACCACAGCAGAAGCTCATGTTACAAAATGAATTATGTTCCAGTCTTTATTATACACTACAGTACAGTTTACAGCTGTCTTCTGATAATTACATTATGCTACTATTTCAAAATATCTTAGCACCAGTTTATAAGGAGAATGGGAAAATGTAATGCAATAGAACACAAAAATATATTTGTCCAAATTAGGAATAATTTAACAGTATAACTTAAAGTTTTGCTTTTGGGAAATGCAGATGTTAGCATCTAGAAAACCACAAAGTTGTAATACTGACTGTTCAATAGTAAACAGTAGACAGAGAAGCAGCTGTTATCTAATTGAAAGAGCAAGTCACTGCGCACTCATGTACTGTAAGTCTGACTTCTCCTACATTTAAAGCTTCTTTATTACCTTTCATAGAAGAAAGACTTTATCCACATCAGCTAGCTAGCATTTACAGCTGCTGTCCATGAGCTGCTCTGAAGGCAACATCAATCTCATTTATTAGTTAAAAAAAAAAAACATCAAATGAAACTAACCATTAAAATGTAAAGACAAAGATAAATCTTGGTGTTGTAGTTTGCTTAGGTTAACAAACTAGTTTGCTAAGGTTTATACTGGCAGCTAAACCTTAGCACCATAGCCTGGTGCAGTGGTAGGTTTAAAACAAGCTACTTTAAGCTAATACTGTGAGCTAGCTGAACTCCAAACCTTGGTAAGAAAAGCTTATAAAAAATGAAAGTCTGTGAATAAATGTTTGATGAAGCCCTTGAAATTTGATTTTTTTTTATTTTTTTAAATCAAACTCAGGTATTTGGCTGGTACCTAGCTTTCATTGCAGAAGAAAGCAGATTTGTAGATACTGAAAAACAAAAATCACTTTTTAAAGCTGGCAAGATAACGGTAGTTTCGTTAGGATACAAATTAAAGGGAAAACTGTACAAAGTACGTTGGTAAAGTAAGACTGGCATTTCTTGCCTCATAACATGATTTAGTCATTTGTTCCTATTTTGGAACAATTCAGTATTTAAAAGATGACTAACATTTAAACTCAGTTTATTCAGTAAAGGTTAACAATTAACTTTGAATAAACTGAGACAAACAGTTTATTCAGTCCTCTGTTTTTGTGTTAGGGGTTAGGTATGTGATGGTTTGGCTTACAGTAAGGATTAGGTTGTAGAAAATGAATGGAAGTCAATGTAAAGTCCCCACAAGACAGGAACTTGACTGTGTGTTTGTGTTTCCTTTATGACATGTCATTTGAGTATGGGAGCATTTCATAGGCTGGGCGTTCAGTCAGCCCAACTGCATGTGCAACATCCAGTCTGGCAAAAATCATACTTTTCTGTGTGACATACCGTTCAGCCACTTCCTCTCTCACATTTTCATGCATTGACATCTGAGGTGTCATGAAGCTCCTTCTGTTCTGCTCCACCAAACCACTCAAAATGCAAAGGAGGGAGATTCTGAACGATTAATTGGCAGGTTAATGTTTCCAGGTTGTACTGATGGAATGTACTGCTAATGGTGTTTCATTTCAAAAATCCTCAGATTCTTTAAAAAATGTTCCCATGTGTGGCATATTTTTAGCTGAGAGGGACACTTCAGAAACGTGCTATGGCACTTCTGCTGCTATCGTCAAGAAAAGTCGCAATGTAACACCAGACTGCATACATAACCTGTGAAATCTGGGGGCCTCTGAGCTGCTTTTTTACATTCTTAAGTCTCTACTTCTTTACATCTCAGGCTAGATTTACATATATTCAAAAAGTTTGACGCACAATGAGTCATTTTGTAAAACTATTCATTACTTTTGAAATGAGATGTTCGCCGGGAGAAGAAAGCTCTTACAGCAAAAGTGTTTTTTCAAAGTACTGGAGCAAGGCTTGAGGGAAATTGAGCTTTCACTAAAGACATTAAAAAAGTGAAACAGCTCTTCAATTCTGAATAATCAAAGCACCAAGCTGAGACACCTGATAGGTTTCAACTAAACTCACCCACAGCTGACAGATTTAGGAACGGGGAACGAGAGTCAAGAAACCTTTTAAGAAAAGTGAACACCTCCATAAATCGGCATGCCAGACAGGTCAACAGATACTTCTAGGGCGAGTAAAAGTAAAACACAATCATTCCGATCAAATGGCTGGCTGTGCAGCCATGAAGGTTTCTAGAATACACACGAGGAGACTTGATAACACTGCTGCTGGCATTGAGACGAGGAGCGTACAAGGGAGGTGTTCATCACTCTCCGCCCACGCACGACTGCTTCTGGTGTTTGCTTCATACCGTCTGCTCCCACCTTCAGCAGCAGAAAGACAGAACTTCCATGTCTGAGTAAGCACCATCTGACTGGTGGAAGACCCATGGCAAGAGATATACTTAGCAAGCAGTGAGTGACGCGGCGTAGCGTGGGCTGTGACGAGCTGCAGACAGAAAAACCCTGAAAAAAGCGTGAAGCGTCAAGTTTATCGTCCCAAATATGTTACAGAGAGAGAAAAAAACATTGGTTAGCTGCCCTCTTTGCCCCTGATTTGAAGTGTTCCATGTTGCCCCTCCTCCCCCCCCAATCCCGAAGCCTGATAGCAGGAAATGAAGAATCTGACCGGCAGCACCTGTTGCTTCAGCCCTCTGTAGTGAGGTTGATTTGAATGGAAAAATAAAATGTTCTTGATTTCATATGACTGAACAAAGTTCATAAATACAGTCATATTTCCAGCTCTGTGAGTCTCCAGCTCCTTGTTACCCCTTTACGTTTTTGGTGTGGGGCCTCTGGGCCAGGCTGGCGTAGTAGGCGCATTGGCTGGGGTCGCATTGGCCGGGGGGCCCAGGAGGTCCAGGTTGACCGTGTGGCCCGGGGTTTCCTGGCTCTCCCTGGGCTCCAACCTGACCAGGGCTTCCGTCTTTGCCGTATCCCGGTAGACCGGCTGGACCTGCAGCAACGGAAGGAGGAATTGTTCTCTACACTATAGCAGAACTCCTGAGACTGAGTGGAGAAGTGAGGGATCTGGACCTTACCTATGGGGCCGACAGGGCCCTGCTCCCCTCTCTCACCAACACCAGTTTCTCCTTTCTCTCCTCTTGCTCCTTTATCACCTAAAACAAGGAATAACTTTTTCAATGGCTGTTTAAATTACTAATATGCTCAAAGGTTTTTGAAATTCTGCTGATGTAGGAAAAAGACAATTTTGCAATTGTGGTGTTTTTGTTAACCTTCTTAAGAGACGGGGCCGATTGGACCCCACAATATTTTTACATAATGCGTTTCACTGAACCCGCGTGTGATTTTACAAGATTTTTTTTGTGTGTGGTTTCGGGAACTGACAGTCTGGCAGAACAGCCCCACCACTTCTTTGATATCCAACCATTTTTTTAAGGGTTTTTTTGGCTCTAGTGGCCTTTATTTGAAGGTTGTTCGACAGGAAAGAGGGTTATGAGAGAGAGGGAAGACATGCGGCAAATGTCACCAGGCCGGGAATTGAACCTGCGACCATCGCCACAAGGACCAAGACCTCAATGCGTAGGTTGTGCTTTGCCCCTGCGCCACCACAGCACCCCTTGATATCCAACCATGACTTTTACTGAGCTCCTCCTGTGCATCGTACTAAGACCTCAGAAGGCTTAAATAAGAAATGCATAATAATAAGTTTGTTCACGCGATAAGTCAATAAAAAAATATGCCGTGCCCTTTAATTTCTTCCTTCTCCTTCTCTGTTGTTTGCAACAGTGTTTCCATTTGTGGCTTTGTGAAATAAACCAATTTCGAAATGTCTAAAACAAACTAAACTGCTCATCTCAGTGCCAAAACTGTTTATCAAAAAACAAGTTTTCTTTTTTAAATTGTCATGTTTCAATTAAGCAAATTTGTTTTCAAAATGTCAAATTGAGCATTTATATGGTCAATGGAAACCCAGCTAATGTTACGTAACAATTCCAAACTCATCAAGTGATTGCTGCTTTATGAAAATGAACAAAACCACAGGTAACGGCTGTGGCTTGAATGCTTCAAAAGTTGTTCAAAAGGCGCCAGAGGCTTCAGGCTGAGATGATCTCAGTGATCCGTGTTACACAGAGGTAACTCTGGCCACTTTTTTGGACTGCATATGTGTAGGAAGGCTGTAAATGCAATACTTATGGCACCTGCTTACCCTTAGGACCCATGGGTCCCCGGGGTCCTTCTCCACCATTTTGTCCAGGTATACCTGACTCTCCAGGTGGACCTTGTCGTCCAGGGCTGCCTTCTTTACCTGGAGGACCTGGAGGTCCAGGACGTCCCGCTGTACTCTTCACATGTGCAGGCTGGATCTGAGCCATGAGGTAAGCCATTTTGGCTAGAGAGAAAAAATAGAGTGAGCAATTTCCTACATTCTCAACAGAGACACCCTAAATTTTACTAAAAGAAAATTAAAAGACCTTATCTAGCTCCCAATGTCCAACATCGACAAAATAATTGCTTATTTACCTTCTAATTGTTTGGCCAGCTCCTCCTGGACAAGCCTCCTCATCTGCTCCAGTGACACTGACTCGCCCTGAGGCAGTAGAGATGCTAATGAGTCACTCAGTTGTTAACGCCATTTGTAATTTTACTTCCATTTTGCTTCCCAGTGAAAGTCAGGATATATTTCTATAGACATGACTCACTCTGGGTCCTGGGAGACCAGGGTTTCCTGAAGGTCCCTGAGGCCCCGGGGCTCCGAGTTCACCTGGTGGTCCTGACATTCCCATTATCCCTGTGTGGCCCTTTCTACCTGGGGGACCGGGATTTCCAGGCATACCAGGATCTCCAGTCTGTCCTTTTTCTCCTTTTGTACCGTGGTCTCCCTGATTTATAAAATAACAGTTATTAGTAAGTGGTTCAAGTTCAAACACCTCTTAAAATTACACATCACAGAAGTGAAGGAAGAGAAATATGTCACGGTTTGGTTTCCGAATCTGTGTGGGTAGAAAAAGTCTAGATAATAGATACTTGGGTTTCTTAATTTAGCACCATGAAGCATTAGCCTTTATATTGGTTATCATCCTACAGCTGATATTTTGGGGTCGTTCAGGAGGTTTTGAGTTATGAATATTTTACGTAAAGTAGATAGAAGTCTTTCAATAGCAAGCCTGCCACTTATTTCTACATATCGCACTACATACTATGAGCAAGACGTTTTTTTGGTCTTATACTTGAAAGAAAACTCTGAATTTTGATAATTTTAGAATCTGTATTCAATGTAGAATAATTCAGCCCAAGTTTAATGAGTTCATATACTGTGGTCTTTATGATCAGCTTAACCTCAGTTGGTGTGAGTATTAAAAGAGGAACGAAAATGGTATTAATATATGATTTGTGTCCCCTTCTGCTGACTGATACCTTTGAATAATGACACCACTTGATCTTTAGAAACCTCTGTGTCCCAGGCTAAAAATCTGTTTTAGCCTGGTTTCATCTTGGATTTTAAAAGGTCTTAGTTGTCTTCATTACAAAATTCATATTTTTACAAAGGTGTGCAGACTTTTTCTTCCATCCAGTGTGTGATCTATGGCATTTGCTATTGTAATACAAAAACGAGCCATAAAGTTAGGCTATCCTCTAAATTCCATCGCTTATCACAATATATTATTTGTTCAACACAAAAGAATAATGATCCCAACTATTATTTTCCCACTGAGGAGGCTTTGTGTGCTTTTTCTTCCACCGTGTATTCTTCTATATCTAGGCCATGCCTGAGTCAGGATGTTCAGCTCTGACTCAGAGTCAGCATCTTGGACCGATTCATCTTGTCTGTGCGTGGGGCGGTGTGGGAGTTTTGTCGTCCACTCTAAGAACGTCTTCTTGTTGTTCTCACACAGAACTAACTGCCTCTGATTTCCAGTCCATGTTGGGGTAAATGTCCCTACGAGTTTAGTTCCTGGTTTTCTTGCCCTTGCTCTCGTTAGCTGCTCCTCCATTACAAATGTGCGCAAAACTTTGTCAATATTTCACTAATGTTGAAAAAACAGTTTTGCAATTGTGCTGTTTCCATTAAATAAGAATCACAATTAAAATCACACATGTAATGAGTTTGTTCATGAGGTAAGTCTTTAAATTAAAAAGACATGCTGCACCATTGTCCTCAAACTACTTCCTGTCTTCTTCATGGTTTGCGTCAGTGGCAACATCCGGTTGTCGATCATGTGACTTGTGTGATGTGAAAAAAGAATCTCCATTGCAGTTCTGGGAGATGCACAAATTTTGATACGGCCAAAAAGGATGTCCTCATCCTAGCGCAAAATTTTTGAGGTTTTTATTTTTAATTGTTGCGTTTCCATTAAGTGAATCTTTTTAAGAAATGTTAGATTGCACAATTATATGGTCAATTCAGACATAGACATACTTACCTTATCTCCTCTAAGGCCTCGATCTCCAAGTCGACCTGGCATTCCCTGTGAAACACAGCAGACAAGCAGATATATTAATGAAATATCCAGAGGACATTTTTTATTCTTTAATGTAGTTTTCATTAGGAATCCTCACCTGTTTGCCTTCAGGGCCAATGGGTCCAGGTGGACCCTGTTAATCAGAACAAAATGTGTGATTAATCTTAAGTTGTTGGTTTCTGTCAACCTAAGATAAAGTTGATACTAATCCAGAACTCACCGCAGGTCCTTTGGGCCCGTTAAAGCCTGGTAGCCCAGGGTTACCTGGTTCTCCCTTGTCTCCTCTCAGACCCTGTTGAACAGCAGAGATGCGGCTGTCCATCACATGGCTCACATGTACGATATTGTACTTGTGTTCAAAAAGGATTCAGTGAGATTACGCCTTAGCTACACTCAGCTACGCCCTGGATAAAAAAAAATCTCAGGAGAAAATCCTCTTGCCTGTGCTCGGAGATTAAAACTCATATTTACAGACAATATGCAGAGCCGAGGACATGTGTGGTCTTTCTATCGACCATATCTATCATCTCAGTCAGTAATGCTGGAGTGACTTAAAGGGCCAGTATTATGTTTACCAGCCACATAGTGCTGTTTTATAACACAATCAAGTAACTATGTTGACTTCATTTGTTATAACATTGCTAAATATATCAAATATGACTTAAAAGAAATCTAACTTTGCAATTTAACACCTTAAAATTGGGCCTCTGTCTCTTTAAAAACTGCTCTTTCTGAAACTCCGCCTTCAGGAAGTCATTATGATTAATCAGACTAATTGTTTCAGGCCTTTCAGAAATAGAGACATGTGGAATTGTAGACCCCTTGTGGACAGTTCTGTTTTACAAAGAATAAAAAATATTTGCAACTTTTACTTTAATCAAATTCTAGCAAACTGTGAAGAAAAGGAACAAGAGTTGATTGAATAACTAACCTTTGAAAACATCTTTTTTAAATATTTGTCCAAGTGATGAGGTCTTAATAACAACTATGTGCAAAATGCTTCCAGTTGGAATACACATACAGAGGTCTAAGGATTCCAGGTGAGAATTCTTCATGTCTGTTTCTATGCTTGATTTATGCTGCGACACACAAAATCCCACATGCATACATAGATTTCACCTTATCGGATGACTCTGAATCATCAGCGACCATATCTATCATCTGATGCACAACCCAGGAGACAGTCCGGTTCCACCCGTTACCTGTGCCGGGCCTTATCTTATATCAGCCACAGCTGCTGTCGTTTCTGACTCACTCTGGGAGAAGAAGACTCCTTCCAGCTCAGAGCAACGTTCCCTCCAGACATCCATCACAATCTGACACCAGGTTTCTTAAGTGTCCTTTAGAGATTTTCGATTCGCCCCCCACAACTTCTTCACAACTGCGTCTTATATTTATTAGATTTTTCTAAGACGTGGAGTATCTGCTGCAGCACAGGTTGTTATTTCTGTTTTTCAGCTACTTTAAAAGGGTAGTAATATGTATTGTTGAGAACTTTTTGGATGATTGTTCAACTAACAAAGATTTTCTTGTCTTCTAAATTATTTGCAAAGTTTATGAAGCACACCAGAACACAAATGTCAACGTTTTGATGGTCTGCCGTTGAAGCTGTAGGAAGTTACTCACCGGTGTTCCAGGGAGTCCTGATTTTCCAGAAGGTCCCGGCTCACCCGGCTTACCCTGGAGTGTAAAAATGAAAACACAAGTGAAGCTGACGGTGATGAAGAGCTGGAGAAATGACCCGAGTGTCAGTTATTAACGACCCTGATCTATCAGTCTGCTTGCCTCTGTTGCCATCGTCTGCATCAAACACTCACCGGCTCTCCTCTTGGTCCAAGAAGTCCCTCGGGGCCAGGAGGGCCTTTGGGGCCCTGCAAAACAACCATCAATGTTTAATTTCATCCTTTCATTAATGGGAAAACCTCTATGCTTCCAAGTTTTAATGACATACTTGTCCAAAAGAGTATTGCGTCTCTCCAGCCTAAGGGTTCTTGTGGAACCCTGAACAATTGGTCTGTAGTTGGGGAAAATGATGTGATGCAGAAAATCCTATCTACAGTTTAAATGGATAATAAAATGGAAAGTGTTTGCAGTTTGGGAAGTGTTCACCTGAGGTATTGTATCTGATGTTTTGAGATTTTTTTTTTTTTTTTGCTCTCTTTCTGCTTTAAGTAATTGGGACTCTGGAGGAGTTGGCAAGCATTTCCCTTTGTTGTGTTTAGAATTTTTATGAGTTCTGATGATCCGCCCTCATCTTTGCTGGCCTTGCATTTGCTGTCCTAATTGGTTTATTTCATTAGATTAAAGTGGATTGAAAAAGCATTCACATCCCTGAGGCTATTTCACATTTTGGCAAACCTCAGTTTGTTTTTTGTTGTTATTTTTGACTGGGTGTTGGATGTTATTTATTGGACCAACACAAAGCAGTGCATAAATGTACAATGCTCTACGTTTCCAGAACCACCTTCACCTGCAGTTTCATCTATTTGTCTTTTGATGTGTAACTCTACCGGTTTGCACACCTGAGCATTATTAGCTCATCCAAACTCAAGTAGATTGGATGAGTCGTGCCTGCGAACATCATTTTTCAAGAGTGGTCACAGATTCGGGTCTGTACTTTGACTGGGCCACTGCATGATCAACATGAGGGGATGATATAAAGACAGCAACACAAGCGATTGCTGATTTTCATCCAGGAGGAGTTGCTGCAGGTAAATGACTCGATGCAATCTGCTGGGTTTCCTGAGATAGATTTTTTAAAATTATTTGACGAATAAGTTGAGTATTATGCACTGATTGATAACTAGGATAAATTGGAATGGACTGAAATTACTTTTTTTGTGTAAAATGCCTCAAAATGACATTTCCTGTCGATTTGCACTTTATAAATGAACTGAATTGAAAAGGTGTATTGATTTTTCTGCAGCACATTGCATAAAAGTCCTGTATCTGTATGTGAGTAACTTTAACACCAGCTCTACTGAACAAAATTTTCCAAACCTCCTTTCCCGGTTTGCCGTCACGTCCTGCCGATCCGGGTTTCCCATCCTCTCCCTGTGCAGAACATTAGGAAAAACACACAGTGAACAAAAATAGCTATAACAGTTACAGAACAGTGGCTATATAAAAAAAAAATCATCATTTACCTGGAAGCTATAATGAAACCTTGAGCCAAGTCCACACTACCGAACATTACCTATTAAATTTGGCCTTCAGGGTGACAGTGTGCAGAGATTTCACCTGACTGACAGTTGACGGCAGCAGCTAAGCAGTGCAGTGTCTATAACAGCGCTTTGCACTGTCTCTAATAAGATATCTGCAGTGCGGACCGGCGGGGCCCGCTGCGGGGCCCGCAGCCTGGCCGCCGCGCTGCCGCTCCCTGAGAATCTGTCAGTAATGAGCCGTGCCATTGTTCATGTCTGTGTGGCTCCAGGCTTCCTGCTGGGGTGTGCTGAGCTGTGTTAGTGGCAAAGCAGCAGGTGTGCTGCTTCTTCTAAAGGAGGCATGGGAATGTGTATGTGTGTGTGAAGAAAAAGAGCAGGTGTCTGACACAGTGTAGCCTGACATCACAGGTCTGCACAGGGTATTTCTGGCTTTAAAACTTTGAATAGGCTAAAATCTCATGGGGACACAACTTTAAAAACAGTGAGAAACAACAGACTCACAGAGACACATTACAAATATGCACAAATATTGGTCCTAAAGTCGAAAAAAACAACAACACAACTTTGCAATTGTAATGATTCCATTAATTAAGAAAGGAAATTAAAATCACATGTGAGTAAGTTTGTTTATGTGATAAGTCATTAAGAATGATGGCAGCGAAGGAGGTAAACAGTTAGAGCGACAAACCCCATTTAGAAGCAGCTACGTTTGCTGTGGTTTGGGGAAACTAGTCAGTGATTTTACAGAAGAGCTACAGATTCAACACATTGGAATGATGCACAACTTTTATTGAATGTGTGATACTGTGAAGGTTCTGGACATATGGACATATTTAGTCTTTATGGTTAAATAAAATTCACAACAAATCCATATTTAAAGCAAACTTCTGCACCAAATTGTTGGTTTTACAGTTAATTTCAGTTGTTTGTGGTGTAATTATGTTTCAACAAAAAAGAAAGGCTTGAGTGCTTCATCAAAAGCCCAAAATGAATATTCATACTGCTGTCCTGTACAATATGTTCATTTTCTTTTTAAGATCAGCACATGAAAAACAACTTCTACCTTTTCTCCTGGAGGCCCAGGCTCTCCTCTGTGGCCCTTGAAGCCCTGGGAGGAAGCGGAGGAAGCAGAGCGTTAGTCGTTTGGCACTGTGGAAGCTTCTTCTATCAAATCCGATTAGTGTTGCTTACTTACAGGGAGTCCCCGGAGTCCAGGGTTTCCTGGAGGTCCAGGTTCACCTTGTTTCCCCTAGAAGGAAAGAAACAAATGATAGAAATGGTGTTAGTAGAGCTTTGTGTCTGTGTACACAATTTAGACCGTGTTTTATAGACGGTATTAAACCAGATGTTGGTTGGGTTAGTTTTACTTACAGGTTCTCCTGATTCACCTGGTCTGCCATCTTTTCCAATTTTCCCAGGCTGACCCTGAATGTTTACAAAAATGGTCATTTAGCATCTTCAGTTAGTGCAAAATACTTTGTCACAACACAACACATAAAAATGTTCTTTTCCCTTACTATCAAGCCGGGAAGACCTGGTGGTCCTTGGATTCCTTTGAGTCCCTCTTTTCCCTGGAGAAAACAAACACGCCATGGTCACCAGAGAAAAACAAGAAATGATTAATAGCTGCTATTACAGCGCGTGCTGGCTGACCTACATGCTAGAGGCTGCACAAAATGACATATGGGAAATGAACATTCTGAGAGGAGAGTACAGCAAATGCAGCCTGACCTTTTCTCCAGGAGGGCCTGGGGGTCCAACTTGGCCAGGTTGGCCGTCGTTACCCTAAAGAATAAAGATGTAGCGTCAGTGAAGGTCAACAGAAATAGAAAACCATGCTGTAGCAACAAATAAATGTGGCCTATTTGCAAAAACTCCCAAATGTGCTTGTTCTGTAAATACTGATCACTATTTATAAAAAAGCTACTTACAGGAGCACCCATTAATCCTGCAGGACCTGGATGGCCAGGGGGTCCTGGATGGCCCTGTGATGACAGCAGCGGTGGTTAAAACACAGCTACCCAAGTTCAGCTGTAGTGCCTTAGAAAAGTATTCATAACTTTCTAACTTTTCTACAATTTACTACAATTACAAAAAGTCAAGGTTTTTGAATTTTATGTGAGAGACCAATTCCATGTAGTGTATGACTACCAAGCAGAAAGGAAATGACGACATGATGTTTACCTTTTCATACAAATAAAATCTAAAAGGGCCCATAAATCCCATCTCACCAATCCAGAAGTCACCTAATTAGTAAGTGTAGCCCACCTATGTGTTTAAGTTCATAAAGATGAAGGAACCCACCACAAAGGTCAAGGAACACACCACAAAGGTCAAAGAACACACCACAAATGTCAAAGAACACACAATAAAGATCAAAGAACACACCACAAAGATCAAAGAACACACCACAAAGATCAAAGAGCACACCACAAAGATCAAAGCACACACCACAAAGGACACAAGGGGGTTAGGTTACAAAACAATACACCATTCTCCTGCATCTCTAAGATATGTCTGTCTACTAAAGCTACCCTGCCAGCATGCCTAAGTGGGCCCCATGAGGGGAAAAGGAGAACAGACCAGATGGGTCCCATATGGGTTTGTCCGCGGGTTCCACGATGGCCCCACATGGGTTTGCCCATATAGGGCCACAGCCCACATGGGCCCTACATGGTGGTGGGCCCACATGGGTTTGTCCATTTAGGGCCCATGTAGGGCCCACATAGGCCCATGTAGGGCCCACATAGGCCCTACATGGGAAAATCTATGTGGGGCCATCGTGGAACCCGCGGACAAACCCATATGGGACTCATATATCAGCCCTCCTTTCCCCCACATGGGGCCCACCTAGGCATGCTGGCAGGGTAATAGCTAAGACTGCTGTCTTAGCTATTAGCTTTGGAATGTAGAGTTTCTCTAAACTTTAGTAGAAGCTTGGAGAAGCAATCAAAAGGTTCCTGGTACACTCCACAAATCTGGCATTTGTGAAAGATAAGCAGATTGTTGAAATTAATCCATTAAAAGGCCTATTAAATGTTGGTCAATACTGTCTGCTTTTATAGCTGCTCTGGTCAGATGAGATCAATGTAATTAAAAAATAGTACTTCACACAGTCTCCACTGTGGCACCATCATCCCTTAGGGATAGGTTTTATCAGGGAAGTTGGATGATCTAAAATATAAGAAACTCTAGAAGAAAACCCATTAGAAGACTCATCTAATTGAACAGTGACCCCAAATACAAACAGAGGTATGGTATATATATTAGGACAAACATATTCATGTTTTAAAATGGCCCAGTCAAAGTCCAGACTAAAATCATATTGAGAATGAATGCATCAACATGTACAAAGCTGAAGGAGACTGTCAAAGATTTGATTTTAGATTGTTCTGTACTTATTCATTCACACTGCTGCCCAGTTTGTCCTTGAATGAATTTCACATTTTCTTCTGCAAATCTCTCTACTGTAATACAGAACAAGCAACCCTTTGCACTACATTTATTGTCACTTTTTCTGTGACAATCTGTGCTGCCTTGAAGTAGGTAGTTGCAAGCAGGCGTTCATTCTCTGCTCAGACAAAGCGAACTCACATGTCAGCTGTATTGCCATGTGGAGTTTGGTCTGACATTGCTGTTTTCAATAAAGAGAAAGATATGCCACCCAAAAGTCTTTCAGCTTTGGTTGAAGCAAAATAGAATTCAGACTCAATGGAGTGAACACAAAGGCAGTACGCATTTTATTATAAATATTTTTTTAAAGAAGCATGTATTCTGTCCACTTTACAATTACGCAATATTTTGCTTCGTTCTACCAGTTAACAACCCCCCGCCCCCCAAAAAAAAATACAATATGTGAGCACTCATGATGAATATACCTTTTCTCCTTTGTCTCCAGGGCCTCCAGGAGGTCCTTGATCCCCTTTTATGCCCTGTAGAGAAACAAAAAATCTTGAAATCGCTGTAAAGCAATGTGTGCCTAAGTTAAGTTTTGCTAGAGATCTTGATACCATGTCACCTAGTATATGAATTTTCCAACTTATGATTAACTTGTTAGATTCTTCCATTGGAGCAATAAGACTGAGGCCACTGAGTAAAATTACCTTCACACCATCACCTCCAGGAGACCCCTGAGGTCCAGTTGGTCCAGGGGGCCCCTGTAATAGCACAGAAAGCCATCAGTCTCTGCCCAGGCAGACATTGCAGAGCGCCACTGGTGGGTTCTAATAGTTCACCGTTGCCCCCCACAGGAGGCACAGCTAATGATGCAGACAGAGCCTTGCCATCCGTCACAGCTACAGTGACAGATGATGCCAAAGTTCAGACCTCATTCGTCACAAAGGGTGAATTTAGTGAAGACACACTTTATAACAACTCTTAAAGATGTGAAAAGGTACTATAATAGACTTTAAATCGCCAGGGAGAACTTTAGAATAATGAGACCAGGGTAATGGCTTTGTTCTTACCGGATATCCATCTTGGCCATCTTTTCCAGGAGGTCCCTGGTGTCCTTTATCACCTGGGACTCCTGGTAGTCCGGGCGGTCCGGGGGGACCTGCGGGGCAGTCTGAGCAAATATCCTAAAGATGCCACAGACAAGTTTGTGATGAAGTGGTCAGCCAGGGAATCCATGTGAATTCTTTTCTATATAATGTGGCAGAGAATCTCCTTACCTTCAGATTTAAGTCAGATAGATCTGATGATTTTCCCTGAGAGGCAGCAAAAAGAAAACAGTAATCCACAAAACAAGATTAAAGGCTGTATTCATTGGGATTTACTTATAATTCTAATAATTGTTTAGGGATACAAATAATGCTTTTTATCAGTACTAACCAGAAAGATGCTTTAGCAATAAACAAGTAAACTCAGTTTTCCTGTCTCAGTTAAATGTTTCAGATGGTCATGCTAATGATATTATTAGACAAAGATAAGAATATGTAGTTTTGAAAAGAGGATTTTGTTCGAGGAGGAAAAAAAGTTGGCCAAACAAACCTGGCCCAAGTGGGAAAAGTAATCAACCACCTTGTTAGATCATGAATCAATTGAAACAACACCATTTTTGAGAAAGCGGACTTTAATTTCATTAGCCACACCCATGGCTGATTACTGCCAGTGCTGTAGAACCAAGCAATCATTCACATTTGATAGTCCAGTAGACTTGGTTCTATTGGGAACCAAAATTGCAACATTGTTACATTTTCAGCTGGTGAGGTTTGCTTTCACACCAAATTGGGTCAAACGCATCAAACCCTTTGAAAAAACCTGTTCACCTTTCGCCTGTTGTGGCGCTGCACCAAAAACCACTGAAGAAAACAATATGAAAACCTCTGAAGAAGACAATGAGCGCAACTTCCTTCTTCACAAAATGTAAACAAACATGGAGTGGTGTTAGCTTTCAGTGGTTGAAAGATTTCTTTGGTGGAAGACAATAAGACATTTTTCCCGCTAGCGCTAGCCTCATGCGTTTTGTTTTAGTTGTATTCACCCAGAATGCCCTGTACTACAGTCTGCTTCCTGCTTTTGGAGTGGCCTGCTTGGTCCGCTTGGTATTCACATACACATTTGAATCGCACCAGAGTTCATTTCAACTGTACTGAGACCTTGTTTTTCAGGTGGGCCAGAGTTACATTTTTTGGTCTGATTGCGCATTCACACCTCCCCAAATAAACCGGCACCTGGACTACAGTTAGACTAAAACTGACTAAACAGGGCTGGTGTGAATACACCCTAAACAGGACCACTTGAAGAGGGCCATGATATCTCCAAAAACAAAACATCATTCACCAATCTAAAGAACTTCAACATTTACTTGTTCCTTTAACTTTGTGATAAACTGATTGACGGATGAAAACAACTTTTAAACAATGGAATATAGAATAAAATCTGGAAATATAATTTTTTTTACTGTTTTCTTTTTCTGTCCCTATACGACCTTTAGAAAATACTTACATTTATTTCTATACTGTCCAGAATGTGTAGAAACCATGATTCAGAGTTGAATCACCCAAAATAAAGTTACATTATAGACCTAACCAGCTAAAACAAGAGAATGTTACTCTGCTCAGCAAGGAAAGATCTGAGAGCCCAGAAAGGATGAAATGGGAAATGCTGCATCTTCCCCGGATGATAGGAGTATTTACTCTCTCTAAGGAAAAACACTGGAGTCACAGCTCTTTGAGCTCAAAAATGAGAAAACCTACAGATTGAGTCATGAGTGCAAAAGCACTTAACATGCAAACTTACAGGCTCTCCTTGAGATCCCTTTTCTCCTGGCCTTCCTGGTAAACCCTTAGTTTGGAGCAAAAGCAAAAAGTTACATTTTTAATTAAGGGTCATCTGCCAAATGGCAAAAACATATATAACATCCACCAAATTCTACAGAACCAGACATGCTAGATCCAAACGACATTTCTGTTATGAAAGTTCCCATCATTCTTTAGTTATTTGTTAGGGTTAAATTTACATTGTGCCCTGCTGGACCTTGAGGACCTGCAACTCCTGGTTGGCCTCTCAACCCCTGAAAGACAGACACACAAACTGAAGAAGGACAGCAAAAAGACAGAAATATTCTGTAATCTTCATCTAGTGAATAACTACCACAGGTCCTGGTTCCCCATTTTTCCCTGGAGGCCCCTGCAGAGACAAACATAGTAACATATGGATCTCTGCGATTCTGTCCACCGAAGGTGAATCATTTTGGCCCAGAATCATGTTCTTACCAGAGGACCCTCTTTCCCTTCCCCTGGAGAGCCCCTGTCCCCAGGTAACCCAGGGGGTCCGCGTTGTCCAGGTGGGCCCTAAGGAAAAATAAATATTATATTTTATGTTTCATTTAGCAATGATAAAATACCACAGTACATTTAATGTGGAACTGAAGACCAACCCTTAATCATCAGAGGAGGAAATATACGTATGATTATTTGATAATAGAGGTGTGCCGATCGATCGGCCACCAATCATAATCGGCCGATTTCCATGAAAAAGTGTATGATCGGTGATCGCTGATCATGGTCCCTTGATGCCGATCACACAAACCGATCACCTGCTTCTCATTTTGCAGCCTGCCTGTGCAGCTGTTCTCCTCTTTCCTTCACACTGCGCAAACGCACAGCAACAAATTCTAAGCGATGTGGAACTATAACGCACTGAGTGATTGAGGACGTCTGCATGTTGTGGCAGAAAATTGAAGCATATGGGGTGAAGCAGGTCAAAATGCATCAACACGACGAATCTAATATGGCATCAAGACAATGCCTTGCCGTACTTAACGAAGTTTGGCTACATCGAGGCTCACTGCAGTAAAAAATACATACGGAGCGATCAGATAACAGGTAAAGCAGCGCACAGCCACAAACACTCACCCGGATTGGCATGACTGTCGGAAAGCTAAACAAATACCCCGCAAAATTATTTAAGTCTTCAAGATGAGATGTAAAACGCTGGTTCTGTTCTCGCTGTTGAACCGCTGTTACGCGCTACAGGTGGTAATATTTCACAGACGGAGCGCCGCTTCTGCTCCACCTGGTAGTGACTCTCACACCGAACCTCTGCTTAAAGCTGCAGCATCCAACTTAAAAAAATACATTTTACATACGTATTAAAACTTTCGCTGTCCTAACATGAGATAAATAATCTCTGAAAAAATAATCGATCTCTCTGCCTCCTCCCTGCTCTGCATAATTTCTCCGCTCAGTCAGAAACAGCCAATCAGAACTAGCAGTAATCAGCTAGCCGCCATGCTATTAGGAAGTTTTCATTCAGTAACTCAGGTGGCTTAAGGTGGGTCTATATTGTAATGGAACCTATATTTGCCTTTGAATGTTAAGTTTTATACTTGAATTTTTTGGCAATGTTGAGAGGTTTTATTTTGACTTTTTGCATTATTTAGCCTCTTCAGAGCCTTCATATGTTTTCAGTCTGTTAAAGATAATATTACAGATAGCAGTACAATTTGCAGAATGCCCGTTTTGTTTTTTTCTTAGAAAAAGTGATTAAAAACAAGTTTTTGTCTAAATTAAGGTGAATTTATGCTTCCTTTTTCCACATAATGTAACCGGTAGTGCTTATGATTAAAAAAAGAATAATTATGTGATCGGTATCGGTGATCGGCCCTCATGGGTGATCGGAATCGGTATCGGCAGAAAAAAACCTGATCTGCACATCTCTATTTGATAAGTTTACCAAAATAAGCATTTTTTGCTGTAGACATGTAGGCTACTTGATTGTCCACCAGCTGTAAGCTACACCTTTTGGTGTGGAAGTTGCTACTCCAGGAAAAACATTCAAAACTAGCTTTTTCCAGTAAAAGATGGGTGTTCAAATTAATTCGAGAAGCGGCACAGAGATGTAAAAAGATATTTCAGTTGAAAATACCTGTTTTCTACAACATATTGATAAATGTCGGAATCTTCAGGGCACCGAGTGAGAATGAAGCTTTCAGTGATGCGCAGGACAGCTAAGCTAAATTTAGCAAAGTTATTTTGTTTGATCACTTTGAGCTTTTGAGCTCTATCCTTCATGGAAAATGCTGGATTAGGAAATGTTTGGAAGCCTCAGCGTTGAGGTAAGATTCTACTTTCACAAAGGAGTATGTATTTTTTTAAATGCTAGCCAAGCTAACTGCTGAGATGCTAAATATGCAAGGTGCTAAACATAGTTTAATGTGAACCCTGTATCTACATTGTTTCGAGATTAAATAAAGTACAACAAAATACTCTGGATGCTATTCTTATGTAATAGTTTTTAAAGAATTGTGACTTGGCAAAAACTAGAGCTACCAGGTGAAATCTTTTATCAGTAAATGTCCATTTTTTTCCACCCATGCTGGTATTTGTTTTAGGTGAGGTTTAGTTTCTGCAAGTAGTAGAATCAGACTTTTAGTACTTTGACAATACAGTCATAATCTCATCAGAAGTTGTACAATTACAAGAAAAAGTCATTTTAATGAGATCAAAACTGCTACTGATGATAATCTGATGCTAACGTCATTTGTAAAACTGAGACCAAAGAATAATTTTACAACTACATTAACATTATATTTTTAATTACTTTCTATGGAGAAATTCCCATAAGGTTACCATCTCATTCTCCAAATATACAATTTTATTATGGTAATATTATGGCTATATTTTTGTAATATAAATATTGCTGTATTATTACAACAATAGTAACATAATATGACTTTATTACAATGACTTTCTTCTCATAATATCACTTTGTTCTAATATTACTATCACCTTATTATGGTAATATTGTGACTTTAATCTCACATAATTAAGACTGTTCTCGTATTATTTTGAGTTTACTGTCATACAATCTCTTAATACTATGACTTTCCTCTCATATCACTTCATTCTCATTTTATCAATCTTGTAATACTATCACTTTATTATTATTGTTATTATTCTCATAATATTATGACTTCATTCTCCAAATGAGCCTGATCCTCACGTTCAGCTGTACGTTTCCTTATTGAGACTAAACATTCAGTTTCCACATAGAAGGAATACAGGTGTGGGTGAAAAAGTTGCTGTTCTTGAAAACTTAATTAACAAAATGTTTTTAAATCACTATACCTTGACTCCAGGTAGTCCTTGATTCCCTGGTGGTCCCGGCTCTCCCTGTAGGGTGACAAATAAAAACAATCAAACTGTTTGCACTTAAATTACTTGTTTCTTCTTTTTTTTTTTTTTCCAATCAATAACTTGAGCTTGTTGCTCAAATTTCCGCCAGGCGGGTTGCTCCAGCGGGGCCTCTTGGCAGCGCCTGGTTACTGTAAAACAACAGCAGTTGTTGTGCTCCTGCGCTGGTTTAATGAGATGCATCTTAACAATGTCCTTCCTGTTTGCACCCGCCTCGTCAGCAGGACAGACGCATGTCTGAAGGAACGCGTTGTGGTGTGCAGCTAAATCTGCCACTTAGGCTCGTTTTCTGCAGAGACAGATGTTTGTGTTACTGTAATACTCAACAAGCCCACAGATGTTCACAGGGAGGAAACATGTGGAACACAAAAGGTTCAGAAGTGCAACATGAACTTAATTTGACTGTGGATTAATGTTCAGATCTTAAACTTATTTAGAGAAATAGCTAAGTTGTTTTCCTTATTATTTATTTAGAAAAATACTTAACATTAAAAACTCAGTTAATACATTCCCTAGCAAAATCCTTCACATCCCTTCACATTTATGTTCATAAATGAACATAAATTCATTTATGTTAAAATGAATTTCTACATGTTTTATTAGGATTTCCTGATGTAGACTAAAACAAGGTAGCATTTAATTGGCTTTCAATTCTTTGTATATATACACGGTGGACCCCCAATCTATTCGCGTATTTTCTTTGGAACATAACTAAATTATTTGCGCAAAAATCCACCTAGTTGGGGATTTATTTAAAAAATATTCCAAAGAAAATGGAGCCGAAGCTGAAACACCTAGCCGCAATGCTAACTGTCACGCTTTTAGCTGGCATTTGCTAAGAGTCAGTCCAGGAGTGCCATTTATTGACGCCAACTGGCCGTTCATCCAAGATTGGAAATACTCGATTTTAATCGTGTCCCACCGCTAGATATGATGCGTAAATAAAGTTTAATGGCCTTGTATAACCTAAAGCTTTTCATTCCTACACAAGCATGTCTGACTTCATGTCCATGCTTTCATTAATTATATATAAAAACAGTAAATGAATGCTGGATGACTCAGCAAAACTGAGGCAACACAAAAATAATAAAACATCCACTGAGATGTGGAAGTTGGTGAAACCTGAGGATTAGAAGGACCCATAAAAATGTCAGTCATGACCAGCAACTTGATGTCAACTTAATGCAATACCAGAGTTTTGACAGCAGCAGCTTTGTGAGGGTAAATTTAAGTCGAATTGACAGTTTAATACTGTAGTTTATGAAGAACCTGGTGCAATTCCAACCTCTGTTCTGCACCAAAAAAATAATTTGATTCATTCTTTAAAATTACATTTAGGTAAAGATTATGGAAAGCAGCCAGCTGAAGACTGCAAACCGATATACCATTGATATGCTGGACCTGTTATTTCATTTAAAAAGTTGGTTTCAAGACTTGAGATGTAAGAGAAGTGCTGGTGAAAACGTGTTTTTTTTTCTAGTTTTTTATTGCACAGAGCAGCTGAACCCTCCCAGTCAGCTGACTGATGGAACTCGAAGAAAATGAATTAGAGTTAATCACAGGGCTGTAATTATTCACAATTCATTATGTTTTAATCGAAAACCAAGCAAAATAAGCAAAATGTTCAATTCAAAAACTCTTTTTGCTGCTAACTTATTGAATAGATAGACATGTTAGTGTCGTGATAGTGAAGCAGAGGAGTGGGAATCGATTGATGTGGACCAGAGTACGGAAGTCATTTTTGTTCTTCATAAAAAAGCATTCAGAAAAGTTCAATGTAAGAAAAATTAAAAGAGAAACAGTTAATTGTACAAATATTTCTGTGAGCTCTAAAACTTATTTTTACTATGATGTGACAGTTTATCATGTTTAATTTACTCACATTTCTGCTAATCTAAAACTTAAATTTAAGCTGGTTCTGGTACACTCACAAACATTTCTGTAGATTAAAAACTAAAATTTTACGTATTTTTACCATATATCTCACAGGCATTGATATGAAGTAGAAAACAGGAAAAACTGTAAATTGAAAAAAACCTGTTCAAACTTAACAGAAAATTACTTCACGTTTCTATGGCACATTTACCCCTTTTTTCTACAGTGTACAATTACTACACTGTAACAAATATTGTTGGAGAAAAGCACAGATATACCAGGATATCTGCTGCAAAACACTTGTAACACTTGAAAGAGGAACATCTTGCTGTGATTATTAAAAGATTAGCAACTAAACAGATCTAAAGAGTGAAAAGAAATGACATAAATGAATTAATAATCTTACGTTTTGGCCATCTTTGCCCTTGCCAGGTGCTCCAGGAGGTCCAATGATACCAGGCTCTCCTGGTTGGCCTCGGGAACCAAGTTGTCCTGGTTTACCTTGCTCTCCCTATAACAAACGGTTGAATCAAAAGAAGAAGCAACGTTACTGTCTGTTGTGAGCTCTTACAGGGAATCAGGTGCTCCTAATCTATTTATTGCATTGTATTATGAATTCAGTGTCATTTCCACTTTTTTCACAGCCGATTTAATCTCTGATGACTGATTTTCATCACTGACTCAAAGTCTGAAAGCTGAACTGTGACATCCACTAAGAGATAACACACATCATAGCAGGTGAAATGGGAAAATGGAACATTATGTTGTAGTTTTAATGTCACAAAAGGACCAAGAGGGACAATAAATGCTTTATAAAACAAAAAGAGAAATTCTCCCCGCTGCTGATGTGGTGAAACAAATTCAAGGACTGGCAGAAAAACAGAGGACATCCAGCCCAGACACAACACACTCACCTTATCTCCTCTCTGTCCGGCTGGACCAGGAGGCCCAATGATGCCTGGAATACCCTGTAAAAAATGGGTTGTTTTCAAACTGAATCGATTTTCATGTTGGAAAAGAGATTTGGAGTAAATGTAAAAAGCTATTTACCACACTTCCTGGTGCACCACGTGGTCCCTGAGATCCTGCCGCACCAGGGGGACCCTGGGAATAAGCATAAAAGTGTTGACTATATGACTAGAGCGCATTTTATTTCTCAATGGAAGACTTGTTTTAGCCAAAACAGCTTACAGGGTCTCCTACACGGCCGATCTCCCCTGTGAGTCCGGTATCACCTTTTGGACCCTAAAAAAACCAAAAGCTAATCAGGCAATTTTCCTACAAAATGATAGAGCTATATAAAAAATACATTATGGGGTTCTTACAGGTGGTCCTGGTTGTCCTTGGAAACCTTGTTCACCTGGTAAGCCTCTTGGACCCTGAAGGGAAACATCGTATTTTAGCAGATCTGCATTGTAAGTAGGCCTGTCACGATAAAAAATTTTGCTGGACGGTTAATTGTCTAAAAGATTATTGCGATAAACGATAATATTGTTTCAAGATCTTTTGACACTGATTTAATCGAAATGACTAATAATGCATGCGATTTCCTGCCATAGATAGATGCACTTTATTTTCAAAAGAACACATAACAGTGGAACTGATTAACTAAATAAATAAAAAAACCAAAAATAAAATGGATTCTCAGTCTCCATTAACAAAAACGTACTTGAATAAAAACTAGACAACATAAAGCCAAAGTGGAAATAAATATTGCATTCAACCAAAAGGGTGCAGATTATGAAGTCTGTATACTATATTGCCCTACGGTAATCACTATATTTAAATGGAGAAAATCCGACTACCTAATGCAATAGTTCATACTACACGATTTTTTGCCCCTATTTTCTCCTTACAACAATCTTAGATCGTTGGCCGTTCTAAGATTGTCGCTGGTGATTTCGTAACCGATCATCCTGCAGTGTGTGGTGTGTTATGGTAGATCGTCGTGGCCGCTCCGATCTAAATCAGGGATTTTCCCCGACTGGGGGCTTAACGCTGAAGTTGACAGGTAGCCAATCAGAAAGCGTGGATTCTCCTCCTGCTTTCTGAGAGGAAATTGCGGAGGGAATCCCAACCAGCTGATACGGCGCAACCGAAGTCCAGCGGACATTGGAGATGATTTGTGGAAACAACATTAATGTTTATTCAACCTTTTGTGCAAAGAATATAGAAATGACAAGGGGAGGAGTTGGAGCCAAATTGCTACCGCAGTTGATAAACCCGGTAAGTTTTCAGCTGTTCTTCGTTAACGTGACATAAATGGGTTATAATGATTTTCAGTCAGTCAGGACTTTACGCTGACTCTATAGCCACATGCATCACAGTTAGATTCTAGTAAAGCATTGATTAATGCCTGATTTTAAAATAAGCTAACTGGACTTGTAGCCATTACTTTGTGCCCATGTGGTTGGACACCACACGGCACGACGAACCCGATCGAACCGTTATATCTAGGGTTTATGTAGGCTAGTGTGTCTCTCAGGTTTTGGAAATGGGCCGACAGTCGGCCGACAGCTCTGTAGTGTGCGCTGGACATTGCACAAAGGAAATGAGGAAGGGAGGGTCAGTGGAGAGCACCGAGCTGAGCCTTTTTTCATTCAGTGTCATCAACAGAAAAAAAAGGCAGGAAGAAACAATAAAGGCGATGATTAAAATGAGGTCGATATGTTTAATTTATCATGCAATTAATTGATTTATCGTTTATCGTGATAGGCCTAATTGTAAGAATTACAGTAGCTCTAAATAAAAGGCATTCAGGGTCTTATGTATGGAGAGAGAATGGTGCCAATTTAAAAAAAATAAATGAATGACATTTAAATAATTATTTCATAACTTATTTATTTACTGTATTTTGGCACTCTTCACTCTCCATACAGTGCAGGAATATGAATTGATTAAATCTTCAAATAAATATATGTCGTTTCTAAACAAAATCAAAACATTTAATAGAGGGCGGAGAAACAACTTACTGTTACCGGAAAAGCTTTTATCGGCCAATATTAGCGGCTATGCTAACTAGCCTGAACAGTATCTGCTGTGGCGGTAGCAGAGAGCAAGGCAGGGAAATGGAGCGGTGTGAGCAGCGCGAGATTGTGACTGCCAGCACATTCAGGCTCTGATTGATTGTTTTTAGTTAGCACTGGGAGAAGGCAGAGTACTGTCAGAGCATGGTGACAATTTCAACAAATATTTTCTATAAAAGTTACATACTGCAGCTTTAAAAAAAAAAAAAAAAATTAATAGAGGCATATATAATTAATTCAAAATATAACAAATTAATTCTGCATTGTCATCTGTTTAAATGAATAACGACCCGTTTAAATAATGATATCACAAGTTACTTTTTTCTAATTTGGCACTTTTGACCTGCCATACTCAAAAACTTGTACTGCTTTTCATCCACACCTAAATACAAACTGTAATATCAGACAAATGTAACAAAATATGACACTATAATATGCTCTTTTCAAATTATGATTTTTTTTTTATTGAGAGAACAATCTAAACAAACAAAACTATCTGCAAAAATTTCCACCCCTTCACCTGAAAACTGCCTGCGCCGCCCTGGGTGACAACTGCCGCCATCAGGTGTTTGGGATAACTGAAATATCACACTGGAGCAATCTTTGCCTGCTCTTTCTTCCAGAATTGGTTCATTTCTATAAAACTGGAGGGATTTTCCTGAATGTGAAGGACAAGTTGAAGGTCATTCGACAGAATCTCAGTGGGATTAAAGTCCAGACTTTGACTAGTGGAGTCCAAAACCTTCATCCAAGTCATGTTTGAGCCAGGTGCCATCTCACAACAAAAAGCGTTTAGGTTGCCTCAGGCCCTGGAATATTTTCATCCAGACATATTTTCAGGTAAATCTGAGAAGGACCTCTGTGTTCTTTCCAGTCAGAGGGGCGTGGGCCCTGGAACTTCCTCATGGATGCCAGTAATATCTGATCACCTTCTTGTTGGTGAATCAAGATACTGACCTTACCTGAGGACAGCTTTATTTTTTTCACTTTTTGCATGACTACATTAAAAAAGAAGTTAGGATACTGTGGAAACGCCCAATATTTTTGTCACTCATTTCAGCAAGTGAAACTCACTTACTGTATGGGTTTGTTACATAGTTTTATAGCCTTTATTTAAATTTTATTTGAATAAAACATTTATTTAAATAAAAATTTGGAATATTTAAAGCCTTTATTTCTTTTGATTTTGATGATTACAGGATTATAATCATGAAAAAAAAAGAAAACCCAAAACCCAATGTCTCAGGAACTTGAAATATTGGAAAAAAAAGTTGAATACAGGAAACTCATGCTGTTGCACCCTAATCAGCTAATTGACTCAAAACACTGAACCTTTTTCCATTACAAATATCTTGCTGATATTTCGCTGTCAAAAAAAAATACAATTTTGCATTAGATAAGAAACACAATTAAAATCACACATGAATAAGTTTGATTAGTCATTAAAAAACATGCCTCGCCATGATCCTCCAACTGCTTCTTTCTGTTTTTTGCCAATAAAAGTTTTATTGGCAGTTCATTGGAAGTTTTATTTAGTCACATGTTGACCGTGTGACTCGTGTGATGTGAAACAGGTTTTTCCATTGCAGTTTTGCGGTATAAACCAATTTTTATACAGCCAAAAAAAAAAAAAAAACAATCTCATCCTAGTGCCAAAACATTTGATCAAAAAACAAGTTTATTTTTTTATTGCCGTGTCTCCCTTTAGCAAATATATTTTCAAAATTGCACAATTATATGGTCAATGGAAACACAGGTAGAGTTGATCAGCAGAACTCGCTATGACTTCTGGGAAAGTCAGCCGACTGAGCTGTCATTAAAGGTCATTGCTAAAGAAGCTGGTTGTTCACAGAAAGCTGCATCCAGGCATATTCACAGAAAGTTCAGTGGAAGTAAAACATGTGGTAGGAAAATGTGCACCAGCAACAAGGATAACCTTGAGAGGATTGTGAAATAAAATCAATTTGGGGGAACTTAACAAGGAGTGGACTGAGTCAGAGGTGAGAAAATGACCTGGACTGTTGCTCAGTGGTTCAAAGTTCCCTTTTCAGATGAAAGTAAAGTTTGCATTTGATTTGGAAATCAGTGTCCCAGAATCTGGAGGGGAAGATGAGAGACACCAGAAGCAACAATCCATATGACCTTTTGACCTCTATCGATCTAATCTGAACTTCCATTCCACCTCAGCAGAACCATGCCGTAATTCATGCCAAGTTAGACCCAACCAAATACTCAGTGCAGAGAAATGAATACACTTTCCACAAGCTCAACATTTCTGTTTCTCTTTTTTAATCTACCTTCTCTCATATTCCAAGTAACTGAGACAGGAAATTTGGAGTTTTCAACATCTGTGAGTAAACAGAATTACAAGAAATAAAGGCCTGAAATGTTTATCTCTATGTGTAATAAATCCATGTTATATTTGAGTTTTTCTTTCTGAAATGAGTCATAAAAAAATCTCTCTTGGAGTACGTAACTTCAGTAAGTCTACTATTTCTGGGGAAGATTCCCCACTAAGACTTTCTGACCAGTTGCAGATTGATAAATGTCAAGAAACTTTTTATCTTGAACTTCTTAGTTCGAGGGCACAATGAGTTACTTTTCTAGGCCTTTTAACCAACTTCACGTTGGCGATTTGAGTCATTTCCTGGTCATACAGGTCAAGCAGTAATTAGCTCCAGGTGTTGCTAGAGGAATTGAACTTCCAAAAAGTAGAGCCAGAAGTTGTTTTTTTTCTCCTTAATAAATGAAATCATCAATCTAAAAATGTTTTCATACTCATTTGGGTTATATATATGACCAAAAGAAAAGGAAGAAAAAGAAATCTGTAAGGTTGGTAAATAATGTTTCTCAACGTTGTGTAATTAATGTAAACTACTACAAAGTATAGTGATTCACACAGGTACAATTTGTTTACAGCATTTTATATTAAAGCTGTACTAATAGTGATGTGTTAAGCTGACATAATATACAAACTAATGAACTGAATGGTACATGATGTCCTGAACAGCTTCCAGGCTGCTGAGTTCAGGACAATTTTAAATGTTGAAGAAAAGTCTCTGCTGACATCTAGTGGAAATGTGAGCACATTACCAGATGTGCTTTTTACTATTTTCTTAGAGGGAAAAAAAGAGAAAAGAAAAAAAGCATCACCAATTCTCCTGGTTTTCCTTGGTCCCCTTTCTCCCCCTTCTCTCCCGGCTTCCCCTGTGAGATAGAACAGCTGAACATTAGTTTAAAATTGCAGCACAAAATTACAGTAGAAAAGTGTTTTTAAGTGTAAGTGTCTACTCACCGGCTCCCCAGGCTCTGGGATGACATTAGCGACCTGTCAACACAACGCATCACAGAATATGGTAACTTCAACTGCAGTAGAGGCTTGTACTCTACATGGAAAATGGCTGGTGGTCAACTTACGTTTCCTGGAACTCCAGGGAGTCCCCGTGGTCCAACGTCACCCTGAGGCGAGAGACGGCATGTTCACAGAGTCCGCATGCTAACTACCTCAGTGTAGCCACTACAAAGCAACAACCACAGCGGCCATCTTGAAGTGTTTCCCAACATTTACCTTGTCACCCTTTCCACCTTTTGGCCCAAATGGTCCCTCTGTTCCTCTTTCTCCCTTTATTAAGAACAGAAGAAGCAAATAACTGAGTTTCCACACATTTCTGGCACATCAGCTTTAAATATACAAAAGGGAAATTTAAACGTTTTCATTATATTGTCAAAAACATTGATTCCCCTCAAATTTTTCTATGTTACAGCTAGAAATTATGTTTACAATACGGCTTCAATTGAATTCACAAATCGATATGATGCGACATCACACGGTCATCTGATCCAACCATTTATGTCAATCAGTCAATCAGCCCCAAGGAACAGAAATGGTACTCCTAGATTGGCTGCTTGGCAAACACCAACCAGTAGCACATCAAGTAGCATAATGCGCAGATATTTAAGGTTCCCAAGCTGCATTTTACTTCAATTATTTTAGATGTGCTCTATGAAAAAGTCTGCGAAATGGCAAATTTCTGTGAATATTTGGATTCACATTCCACAAAAAAATCTGAATACTGAAACACAAACTAAACCACAAACGGGTAGTAGTCTACTCTACTACCTGCTGTTTTGGGGCTGCCCTTACCTTACTTGTATTCGTTTGAAATTCAGTAATAAATAATATGCAAGGTAAAAGCAAATGTATTATAGTGCAGCAGTCAACAGGCAGTCAACAGCAGTGAACCAATACTGGTGGTATGTTCTGTTCCAGTACATCTGTGCTCCATACTGGGAGTAATAATAATATAAAGCCAAACTTAAATCAAATGCTAAAACTGATGTTTTTAGTGACCAGGCTAGTTGTTGTTAGCATTGTGACTTCTCTTATGTATTATAACAAGTAATGTTCCACCTAATACTGCAGATAATTTGTCTAGGCTTGGACAAAAGGTCTTTCATTCAGTTCCAATCAGTATTTTGGTGTTAATTCCTACCGGAGTCCCTCTGTCTCCTCGTGCACCATCAGCACCTGGTTGACCGGGGGTCCCAGCTTCTCCCTGTTAAGAAATTTACATGACTTTGTAAAGCACTTTCTGTTTCAATAAAATTATCTCAGGTCCTAAATAAGAAAGGGTCTGAACTTACTCTCTCCCCTGGAGGACCTCTTGGTCCAGGAGGGCCTTCATCACCCTGCAGATAAGAGACATAGCCACCAAAATGTCAGCTTTGCACATGGAGAAAACATATGCCACCTCCTGGGGCCACACATAATGTGGTTTCCCTCGGTCTATGTGTGTTCCAGGGATAGATGAAGTAGTGGTACCTTAGGTCCAGGCTTTCCAGGAAAACCGTCTGTTCCCCGTTCTCCTCTGGGCCCCTTTGAGGACAAAAGATCAACATTAAGAGAGCATCCATTTAATCGCAAAAAGCTCTTTGCAGATGATAGACAATATGCCACATGTAAGTTCGGATTAAAAATACACTGATCAAATGCTTCACTTTTGGAAAGGCAATTGCCCCATTGCAGATTTCACGGTTTTGCTTTTCTGTGATGCTGAAATGTTTCAAAAACTTAAGAAATCTGACAGTCACATGTTGACAGTTCTGTATGTTTGTGCTTTGATTTTCACCCTCAAACGCTTCAATGGCCATTTGTGTTGTGTGTTTCCATAAGCATTTGGCCATTAGATTTGGGTCTGAAGCTTGCTGAAGTGTTTATAGATTACAAAAAGGAGCAAAATAGATATCAAAAAGTAGTTCTGACACAATTGTGATCAGGTGTTTGAGGGTTAAAAGAGGAATTTTAAGGCTTGTACTGACCACAGAGCCATCAGTACCAGCAAGACCATCCAGGCCATCCTTCCCAGGCATTCCCTTAAAACATCATGAGATAAATGGTTACAGTGGCTGAGGACAAACTCCAAACCTTTAGTAAAGGTTAAAAAAACCAGAATGACATGTTTTTAGGATTACAAACTGAACTCACAGGTTTTCCTGGCTCTCCTGGTTTACCCGGAAATCCTAGTTCACCAGGTAGACCCTGGGGAAACACACAGGAGGTACTTTAGTGTCTATCAGTTGTGCCATATACATGTTTATTTCCATAACAATTTCAGAAGGCAATGTTAAACACTGATTTTAGCTCATCACTCACAGGCTGTCCCATTGGTCCTGGTCCCCCCGGTGGACCCGGCGGACCAAGCGGACCCTTAAAAAGAAGGGGAAAAAAACATTGTTTGAATTGATATTTCATCGTGTACTTAACCATTAAATGTGATTTTTTTTTTTTTTTTTTACAATAATGGAAAACAAATATACTTTTCAACAATCATTCAGGTATAGATTATTAAAGAGTACAAAGTACACCCCAGGTGTGAAGCTTTTATTTTTCAGTACATAAAAATATCCAGACTTTTACCAAGTTGTAGAGTAATAATAATAAATCTGGTCTCCTGGGTATAAAACAAAACAGATTTATTACTCCATATGGCACCCAATGCGACACCTTGATCATTATTTTTGAATGGTTGAATATCTGCTGTTTATTAACATTTATAATCCGAAGAGCATTTTCTTTTGTCTTGAATAAACATACATGAGCCCTTAGAATAGTTTTTTATTTTCAGCTTATCTCGTAAGACATTATGTAGCATGCATTTTCTTTATGTTTATACAGCCATGAATATATTTGAATCATTTTCATAAACAGGGTGAATACATTTTTCTGAACTGAATTCTCCATATTTTAAGGCTTAGAGCCTAAAAAATAATATCTTACATCAATAGTTTCATTTTCTTGAGGAAATTGTGGTTTAATTTTTTTTAAATTGTTCTCATGCTATGTATTGTTTGATTAAAATTTTATTAATGTTAGATTTAAAAACAAAGTTAAGAGTCCCAGAGGTTAAAGACCCATGACAGATATGTTCATGAGTCAATGTTCCCTCATAGAAATGTGAAACAAAATCAATGACAACAAAAATCCTGTATCTACAAGGCAAATAAATCATCATTCCTCCACCGCCGTGCTTTGCAACAGATAGAAAGTGCATGTGCACATGGGCTGAAATAAAAAAAACAAAAAACACACAGCTCTGCCTTTAGACCCAACATCTTTTATTTGGTCTAAATGAACATTACCATAAAATTCTTGTGGTTTATTCAGATGTAGCTTTGAAAACCTGGGAAGTTTTTCTGCAGTATTTTTTTTTATAATGAAAAGTAGTGTTTTCCTGACAGACTTTCCAAACAAACCACATCTTTTCAGCCTTGTTCTAATGGTCCGGTCATGAATTTTAATATTTACCATGCTAACTAATAGAGTGTCAGACAGAGTGCTCGGATCTCTTTTGTTTGTTTTTAATAGAATTGCTCACACTGATGATGATGAATTTTTCAGCTGCCTTGGCTGTCCTACAGTAGTACCTTTCTAAATGATTGCATTAATAAGTAGGAAATGTGAACGAGTAGCTCTGATGAGCCACTAGAGGGCGGCACGTAGCAGATTTTCCTGCTTGCTTAATCTTGGCCGGTGTTTCTACCCGCAAATAAATTTAGCACATAATCTGGCACAATTTGCTGCTTATATTTTTTGTCTATGTTCCACTTATTGTAGCAAAGTGTTAATAGACCAAACATTTTGGAGCTACTTATTTAATTAACATGAATTTCTCTTCATTCCCTATAAAACAGTCTGCTGCTGATGGTTCAACAGAAGTTGAACCATTAAGCCAGTTTTAGCTTAATGAACAAATGTATTAATTCACATTAATACATATTGACTAGTGAGTCAATGCTAGTCAACATGCTAGCGACATGTTAGTGTCAGCACTTTAGCTAACCTTAACAAGTACATCAATATTAGATTCTTGAAGAAGCTTTGACATAACTGTGTAACACATTAATTTTATGATATTATTAGACAGGAAAGACTCGATTTATTATAGATTAAAGTGACACTGATTTATGTACATCAACTTTTTAGAAAGAGCATCAACACCAGCCAGATAAAATGAAATGTGCCTGATCTTTTTGGTCTAAAAGGGTGGAGCATATCAAATTCTTTGTAAACCATTAGCATAAACTCAAAAAAAGAGACACCAACAGGATATAAAGTAAACAAAAATTTGTACACATCCACATAGTAAAATGTAGGTTTTTACCGGATCCATTGTGACTATTCTGTAATTCCTAAAGTTATTGTGTCACATTTGTTATAAAAGGAAGGAAATTTGTGTAATAATAAGGATTTTGTTCCTACTGGAGGTCCAGGAAGGCCATCAACTCCCGGCAGGCCATTTTCACCTTTCTTTCCCTGAAAAGAAACAGTTTGGATGAATAAAATTGAATTAAAGAAGAACATCAGTGAGCATTCAATAAGGTTCATATCCACCAGCAACAACTCCCGTCTCCAAGCACACAGGAAAGCCTGTGCAACTGGTTTTTTTGGGGGGACTTTAGGAAACCACTTCTGAAGAAAGCTGCTTTCATTCAAGAACTATGAAACCTTTAACAGTTTAATACAGAATATCGAGAAGTTTTAAATAACACCTACAAGTTTGTCCGTTTACATCAAAGTTGGGGTTTTCTGTGTGAGGTGTGGTTTTCCCTATGCCACACAGCAATGACTACATGCAACTTGTTGAGTTCTCTTTGTAAGAAAACTTTTTTAAAAAATTAATAGATGAACAGAGCTTAATGTGCTGTTTGGTAATTAGGATCAATTGGAATCTTTGTATGATTGAATTTAAATTACTTTTTTGGCAAACTGCCTCAAAGTTGTGAATTAGAGCTATAGAAATAAACTGAATAGAACTGAGCTGAATTGAATATTGCAAAAGCCGATGATGGCTATATCTGTGGTAAAATAATTAATGAACAAACAAAAAAGGAAATAAAGATAAACTTGTTTCATTTTCTTCCTCTAACTGGAAAGTTTGTTTTTGATATCTTTTCACCCCAAAATAAACAATAAAAGTAAATATGATTCATGCTGATATCGTATCGGGTCAACATCAGCATTGTCCAATACTCAAAGCTGTGATACCGGTATCGTATTGGAAGTGAAAAAGTTTTATTGGGATACACCTAGTTTTAACTCTTTCAAGTGTTAAAACTACTCAATGCCTTATCAAAAGAATTAAATTAACACAAATTCTGAGAACTACCACATAGACTCGGCAAAGTGGTGATTTAATTTTGCCAATTTTGATATTTACTTAATACACAATGATTCCAGCTGGAGTTTTCACTCATCACAGCAGGCAATTTAGCTAATTATTGAATGCTGTTTAGTGACATTAAACAACATTTTTCACCTAATGTGTTTTTCACATTAAGCATTTTAGAATATCCAACTACCAGTACTAGATGTGGTGACCTCTGACATGTTTTCATTTCCTGCTCAGCCTCTCAATATAATAACAAAACACCACAATACTATCAATTTAACATGGGAAGTCTTGGTGGGATCAAAGCAAGGCCTCTCTGAAACTTGGACTGTCCAGCTGAGCAGCTGAGGAGTTTCATTCCAACACACTGTTACTGATGAGTCAGGTGCTCATAACAGGGTCCTTATGTCTCAATTTCCCTCCCACATCAGAAATTCTCTTGCATGTCATTTAAACATCAAATTTCATCAGTTAAATGTTGTATTCTTGCATATCAAGAGTTTTAATTTTTTAAAGAATGATCATAATTTTTTAGCTTAAAATGAGCATTTATCTGGCTTGCTGTCTCTTTACAGATTCAGGGACGGGCAGATTTTATTTCAAAATGTTTTTTTTGGTTTTCTTTCCAAGCAGAGCTAATGCACAAAATTGTCTTTTCATGATGTGCTCACAAAATAATTCTTGTGTGTTTTGATATTTTTAATGTTAAAAAGATTTTAAGTTTTATAAGACTGGAGAAAGCCAATATTGGATGTTCTGTTTGGCTTAACAAGCAATACAGCTTTCAGTTGTCGCAAACTCCCTGTAAATACATCAATATACACAGTTATTGCTGATTAAAATATTCTAATGTGTCTTGATAGCTATGACCTTTTTCTTCTCACAGAAGTTTAAATGACCTTTGTTAAGAGCACCGACAACACTCCATGCCATAACAGAGCTCGGGCTTTTGGCGTATTTCTGACGACAATCTGAAAGGTCCTTTTTGTCTTGGGACAGAAGCACTTAGCGTCCATCTTTGGAAAAGCCAAATGCTTCGTTGGACCATAATATATGCTTGGCAAGTTCATATAAAACCTTCACTTTTTTTCCAAAGTGAACACACGATGTGCTTGATAAAAAGGTTTCTCAAAGTAACCCTTTATCCACATAGATATCAACTATTTATTTATAACCATTTTAGATTAATCTTAAAGTTGTCTTCTTGTACTTTAGTCACTCTGCTGCTGAGAAGAAAATGTCTGAAAAATATCAACAATATCAAAAATCAACCCATCTAACTATTTTGTGCTTGACTTGGTGTATGATGATATAATGTTTTTTTTTAACAATCACCTTACTGTGCGTGCAAAATACAGACATATCATACCATCTTCTGGAGAAATAAAGGTACATAGAAATGTTGTTTGGTATATATATATCTTAGCTCTAAAGAGTTGCTATTAAACAGCTGAGTGGTGATTTGGTTTGATTTCAAATAATAAATGATAAGCCGGCACAACCACCTTATTATGGTCTAAGTTATTATTTAGGAATTTTTTAAGAAAACTGCAATAATTACATTATTTACATGACTTTGGAGTTGTGCAGATTTAAATATACTGTTTGTTGTATTAGTTGTTCCTGAATGCCTTAAACCCTAGCTAAGTTTTCTTCAGGACTGCTTTAGCTCTATGTATTTTCTGGTTTGATTCTTCCTTCTATCGCCAGCTGAATAAGAAACTTTAAATTTTGACATACAGCACATATAACTATGTAATAACAGCAAAGTAACCACTATATAACAAAGCTACTACTATGTAACAACATAATTATTTAACAACATAATTACTACAATGTGACAACATAGTTACTACTATGTAAGAACAAAGTAACTTTGTAGTAATAGTAATAACATTACTTTATAATGTAGTCATAATTATGTAATAACATAGTAATTACATACTATTGTTACATGATAACATTACATGATAACACTTGTGTGGTCCATCCATACTTCTACAGAATTATGTCTCTAATACATTTGTCAGTCTTGCTAATGTTGCTGAAAAAGAATATCCATTAGATTTTTTTTGTGAAGCCTATGTTGTGGATATACATGCTAATTTAAAATGTTAACCACTATGATGCCTTTTCCTAATACACAATGCAGACACCTCGATCCAGAAAAGATTTATGTATGTACTGTATGTACAAGTAGCTTATACTACCAGATTAGTCACATTTAAGTTCTGTGTCAAAGTCTTACCATTTGGCCAGGATCGCCGTGCTCACCAGGCAGACCCGGTGGACCAGCAGGACCCTGAGAAACATATTATTAGTCAGAGTGAATACAGCCTGAGTGGGATATACAGTCAAATAGTCTTTTTTCTCTTGACATCACAAGTCAGAAGCTAAAAAGTAATTCTTACAGCTGGTCCTGGTCGACCGTCTGCTCCAGGAGGCCCAGGAGGTCCAGGCTCTCCCTGAAACAAGAGCAGCATATGGACGTATGAGGTATATAGAGATTTATAAAAACATAAACTAAGGTGGTAGAGTGGCAGAGGCTAGCTGTCTGGTCCCAGACTTAAAAAAGTCACTTTAGAGTTTGTGACGGTACCCAATGCTAATCTTAGGTGGCGGGTATTTGGTTTATTGACTTAATAAGTCCTGTATAAAACTCAGTTGGAAATTTGTATTCACCTAATACAACAGTATTAGTTTAAGTTTAAGCCCAGGATTTGGACATGACATTTAGATATCCATCAAAATCACAAAAACGTTTAGCTGACTGAGTTGACAATGATGTGGAGAGGGCTAGCCAGGTCACAGAACTGGTCAGAATGTGAATCAGTGTGTGAATGACCGAAAGTAGTGTTAAGTGCTTTGGAGTCCTCTGGGCTTGATGAAGTGCTATAAATACAGGCCCTTTACCACTGGTGCACACCATGCTAACTGGTCTGTGCACGGCCATGCTAATTGTATTCCAACCAGAAACAACTGGCTGGAATACAGCATGGAAGATAAATTCTTTACCAGTTATTGTCTCATAAGTAGAGATGTACTTGCAAAAGGTTTAAACAATACTAATAATCATAAGCTACCATATGCTTAAATATTATAATTCCACTAGAAAGTTATATACTTTTGTATTTTAAGTTTATCTTATTTTTAATTTGATTTAAAATTCTGACAGCCAATTTAAAACTCACACTCAGAACTAGTTTTACCTTTTTTGAAATAGAACTTCAAATAGTATTAGCACATCTCCAATGTTTGTAGTTTTATTTTTTATGTACTGTAAATGATGTCGTAAAATCCACAAATACACATGCATATTTTGTTACATCTTTCCATAATTATTCTACTCAGTTTCACATTCTTTTGTATGCTATTTTTGATAACTGCTCAGTATTTCATGTTAGAATTTTGTCCTTACTGTACAGTACATTATTAATGCTGTTTTTAATATATATATTAATAGTGTTATCTTTGTGTGTGCCCAACATTCTGCTTTATATTATTTTTCTTCATATTTCACAAGAACAAAAACATGACTTTAAAAGACATTAGTTTTATTTGTTGTGACTTGACTATGCTATTTATTATTAATAATAACTAAGCATAGAAATCTGCTGGAACGCACAATGTAGTGGATGCTGGTGACAAAAATATCACATAATAATAATCTTTGTGTTCATGAGCCAAATAGTTGAAATATGCTTCTTAGCAGTTAGTAACTTACCCTTTCACCTCGTAGGCCTTCTTGTTGCACCTTTAATAGTAAATAAAAAGCAAATAAATTATCAGAATATTTCAAGTAATGGTTACTTTTACATTTCAAAAAACATTAATGTGCCAGAAAAGCCTGACAACTCACTGATGAGATGATATAAGTGGAAACTTTAAAGTTGCAGTATGTAACTTAAAATTTTTTTTTTTACATATTTGTTAAAGCTGTCATCATGTCGTGACAGTATACTATCAGACAGATAATCTACGAAAAGATCGATCTCCTTCACCTGCTACCTGAGCTGCTATTGCTGTATGAAGAGATGAACCATTTCTGACCAAAAAACAAGCAATCGGAGCCCGGAGGAGGGTCTTAGCGCTGTCAATCGATCACATGTACTCGCTGCTAAATGTGCTAATAGTGGAGAAACAGCTAGCTATTACAGGAAAACAATTTACCTAGCATCATTGGTGGCTATGCTAATTAGATTTAGCATTCACAACAGGTGAATGCTAAATCACAACAGGTGATTTAGCACATGTTGCCTGTTCCCTGCTGCAGTATAGCAGAGAACAAGAGAAGGGGGAGAAATATGGGTGATGAGTCAATACACAGAGTGTAACTAAGCCACGTCTCCTGCCTCTGATTGGTTGTTTCTAGTTATAACTGAGAGCACTTGGAGAATATAGAGAAACGTTTTTTTTGCAGATTACCCGTCTCATACTACAGAGTCACAACATATAGATAGTTTCAACAAATATGTAAAAAAAAACATTTTTTTATAAAAGTTACATACTGCAGCTTTAATTACATGCTAAATAGTGGTACTTATTTCAGTCTTCTGGTGATAAATAAATATGTACATCAAGCTTTTTTAAATGTCTCCTTGATCCTTATCAGAAAGTGGGTAGAGAACTGACTGCTCAGAACTATTCCACAAAACCCCACTTTAAAAAAAAATCTCTGAACTATTCATTTAAGCAATACCTCAAGCACTCTCAAAGCTTAACCAGCCTAAATTAAATGGTAATCAGTTTTACTTAGATTTATTAGATAGATTTTATTACAGACTCAATGTCCAACTTACATAAAAAAAGATAATAAATTGTTCACCACTGTAAACAACTGTTAACTTCAGTCGTTTTAACTTTTTTTACTTTGTTGATACTCACCACATCCCCAGGTAATCCAGGAAGTCCTCTCTCCCCCTGTGGCAGAGTTCACGCAAGAACAAACATCATCAGGATGAAAATACCCTCATAAATAAAGACCACGAAGCAATGTGATAATAACACAGCTGCTACCGTAATCCATGAAATGAGTCACATTTAACTGTGTGCTTATTGTAAGCCGAAGCAAAGTGGAACTTGTGGTGGACGTACTCTTGCGGGACTGTCTATGCGCGCCTTCTGATGTGTACATACAGCAGGGTGTGGTGTTACAAGCAAATGTGCATCACTGGGAGAATCATCAAAGCCAGTAATTACAGACATATGAAATGAACTCCGCTTTTTATTTTCTTAGACAAATGGAGCGAGACGGGTTTGATGGTGCAAAGAGGAGACTGAGGAATGTCTGGTGAGAGCAGACTGTACGTTTGGGAAGCCTTGGAAGATATCCAGTTTAAAATAGTCATATCAGCTCGACTTGTTGACAATATGCTCAAGACAGTATTCTCTATTCCTGAGAATGGGATGCGAATGGCAGCGGGAAGGTGTGTAAACCTTGTTGCCTTTGATCCCGTTTGGTCCAGGTGCTCCAGCCAGTCCTCTCAGACCCTGAGAGACAAAAAAAAATATAAAAAATCAGAACATCTAAATTAAAGTTTCCTTGTAAAAACAAAACCTCGATCATTTGACTAAACTCACATCTTTTCCAGGTAGTCCGGGTTTTCCTGGCAATCCGTCTACACCCGGAAGACCCTAAAATGTAAACAAGGCTTGTGTCAAATGTTTTCAAGCAGAGGTAGGAGAAAATAGTTTATTTTAATCGTTAAAAAAGATTTAGAAAATCCAGGAACCTCTGTTTCCAGGAACTACTGTTGAACTAATACAGGTAATATGCAAGAAGATATTCCACAGGAAACTGTATTTTCTACAATATGTCTGCAGGTCATTGAGGCTGCAGGAGAGCGAGAGAGAGCAGGACTTTCAACAGATAACACAAAGGCTGAATGTTGCTCTGCTGGTTTGTACATTTTTTTAGCTTTCAACTTGGAAGGTTACTGGTATTCTCAGAGTTACAGTAAGGATCTACATTACATAGTGAATTCCAACAGAGATTGGTGTTTTAGTAGTGATAGTTGTTCTGTCTGTGCTCATTGTTACTACAGGTCCTTCTCAAAAAAATAGCATATTGTGATAAAGTTAATTATTTTCCATAATGTAATGATAAAAATTAAGCTCATATATTTTAGATTCATTGCACACAAACCGAAATATTTCAGGTCTTTTATTGTTTTAATACTGATGATTTTGGCATACAGCTCATGAAAACCCAAAATCCCTGTCTCAAAAAATTAGCATATCATGAAAAGGTTCTCTGAACGAGCAGTTAACCTCATCATCTGAATCAACAAAGTAACTCTAAACACCTGCAAAAGATTCCTGAGGCTTTTAAAAACTCCCAGCCTGGTTCATTACTCAAAACCACAATCATGGGTAAGACTGCTGACCTGACTGTTGTCCAGAAGGTCATCATTGACACCCTCAAGCAAGAGGGTAAGACACAGAAAGACATTTCTGAACGAATAGGCTGTTCCCAGAGTGCTGTATCAAGGCACCTCAGTAGGAAGGAAAAAGGGTTCAGAAAACGCTGCACAATGACCAGACCCTGACTGGACCCTGAGGAAGATTGTGGAGAAGGGCCGATTCCAGACCTTGGGGGACCTGCGGAAGCAGTGGACTGAGTCTGGAGTAGAAACATCCAGAGCCACTGTGCACCGGCGTGTGCAGGAAATAGGCTACAGGTGCTGCATTCCCCAGGTCAAAGGTCAAGCCACTTTTGAACCAGAAACAGCGGCAGAAGCGCCTGACCTGGGCTACAGAGAAGCAGCACTGGACTGTTGCTCAGTGGTCCTTGATTCGGAAATCAAGGTGCCAGAGTCTGGAGGAAGACTGGGGAGAAGGAAATGCCAAAATGCCAGAAGTCCAGTGTCAAGTACCCACAGTCAGTGATGGTCTGGGGAGCCATGTCAGCTGCTGGTGTTGGTCCACTGTGTTTTATCAAGGGCAGGGTCAATGCAGCAGCTATCAGGAGGTTTTGGAGCACTTCATGCTCCATCTGCTGAAAAGCTTTATGGAGATGAAGATTTTATTTTTCAACACGACCTGGTACCTGCTCACAGTGCCAAAACCACTGGTATTACTGACCATGGTGTTACGGTGCTCAGTTGGCCTGCCAACTCTCCTGACCTGAACCCCATAGAGAATCTGTGGGATATTGTGAAGAGAAAGTTGAGAGACGCAAGACCCAACACTCTGGATGAGCTTAAGGCTATCGAAGCATCCTGGGCCTCCATAACACCTCAGTAGAGCCACAGGCTGATTGCCTCCATGCCGCATTGAAGGCTGCAAAAAGATTCCTAACCAAGTATTGAGTGCAATACTGAACATAATTATTTGAAGATTGACTTTTTTGGTATTAAAATACATTTCTTTTATTGGTCGGATGAAATATGCAAATTTTTTGAGACAGGGATTTTAGGTTTTTATGAGCTGTATGCCAAAATCATCAGTATTAAAACAATAAAAGACCTGAAATACTTCAGTTGGTGTGCAATGAATCTAAAATATATGACAGTTTTGTTTTATTTTTATCATTACATTATGGAAAATATTGAACTTAATCACAATTTGCTAATTGTTTGAGAAGGACCTGTATATGATGCTAAAACCAGTTTAAAATTTGAGTCCCATAATAATTTTCCCCTTTTTTTTCTTTATGTAAAACTACTGCTAGCTACTGCTTTCTCACAAAGTGAGGCAATGACATCTCTGGCCCTAATGTAAAAAAAAAAGAACAAAAAAATGACTTGCAACTCTTAGCCAAAATGCTAAGAGTTGCACATCACATGGAAATCCACAAATAGCTTCTTAAGCTTGGTCAAACATGTAAAAACAACTTTCATTTGTTCATTCTGTGCAATTAGTAGTAGAACAGTCAATGTAATATAAATAAAGAAACTGAAACTGACATAAACAATAGGTTGCCTACTTTGGTTAATATATATATATATATATATATATATATATATATATATATATATATTTTTTTTTTTTTTTCTCAGGGCAGAAAAAGTCCTTGTGGTGTTATTTGCATGTTCTCTTCTGGCTACTGTATTACGTTTTTATGGCGTAAAGCACTTTGAACTGTCTGGTTGCTGAAATGTGCTCTACAAATAAATTTAACTGGACTTCTTATGTTACAGTTTTTAAAGGAAAATTAGCAGGGGTATTATTAAAACTGACAATAAGGCTGATTGTAAATAGTCCAAAATGTGTCTTTGAAGTTTTAAGTTATGATTCCAAAGTTAAATTTGTCTTGTAAAAGTCATACAATATTGTTTTAGTTTGGATTTATTAATATAGAACTCTGTGAGGATTTTACTGCACAATGTAAGGAAAGACAGCTCTGAATTGTTCATCTGTTTATGAGAACTTTACATTTCATTTTACTCCAAACATTTTTTTTTAAACAAATCAGTGTTCAGATTCTGAAAAAAAAAACAGTAGATGAAAAGCATTTTATAGAATCTGGAAGTGCATAAAAGTTAATAATCTGCTAAAAACAGCATCAAAGTGTTTCACAAATAAAAACTGGTGATCAAAAATTGGAAAATAAAATCTAAGATCAGTGCAATCCCTGGGGATTCAAGGTCCTGAAACTAAAATGATGTGTGATCTGAAGCACGGAGTTGGAAAAATGTCAAAGCGGAGAAAATAAAGCTTAACAAGATCTAAGTGGCTGTTAGCTTTTTATGGGAAGAAAAGCGAAATCAAAACAAGGTTAGGGTCATTCCTAATGAGTACATAATGTTTCTAGGAACAAAGTGGGAGTCATTAATCTGAACTAATATGTGTGGCAAAAACACATTTCTTCGTCTTAAACATCTGCCACATGTGTCTTAAAAACCGCTTGTTTCCTTTATCACTTTACAGAGGAAAGTATTTTTCCAGTAGCTTCCACCAACAGGAAATTGTTCAATGACTGACTGACTGTTTGGCTCCAGACAGACTTTAACCTGGCAGCTGTAAGGTTCCCAAACCTTTTAAACAGCATCCTGCAATATGGCAAAGCAATCAGTGTTGTAATTCTGAACTCTTAGCATCCTATAGAAGTGATTGTTATAAATTGCTTGTATGCATTTTGCTTAATGATAAAGAACATTTTGACAGCTGAAAATAGCATACCTACGGACTTTTGAGAGGACATTTTTACCAGCAACCTGAAGTGAAATCTAATATCCCAACAGCAGCAACATATACAGAAAGTTTCTCAAGGAAAGCTTCAGACATCAACAAAGCTCCAAACGCCCCCGTAGTATTCCAGACAGGAAGCATGGAGAGTGAATCAAGTGAACTCCATCTGTTTGCACAATTACGCCCCTCAGTTCTTCAATTCCTCCAAGGAAAAGAAAAAAACATGATCTCACCTTCTCAGAAAGTTCCGTCTCTTATCAGGATTTAGAGTTTGGTGGAGGTAAAAACCTAAAATCACGGTTTTAATATCAAGACATGCTGGGGGGATAGCTGCACTGTGAAGATGAGTATTTCTCTGGTGTCCGTTGGAAATGGGAAGAAAATGAGGGAAGCAAAGGTTCTGCTTTTAAAAAGTTTGGGCCCATATTAACTTACACCAGCTCCTGGAGTTCCTTTTTCTCCTTTCACACCAGAATTTCCCTAAAACGAAACACGTAGACGGTTTTCAACTAAAGTACGTTTATCAGTAGATTTATCTGATGGAGGAGAAGCACGTTACTCACAGAGACGCCTTTCGGTCCGGGCGCACCTGGAATTCCTGCATCTCCTTGGATTCCCTGAAGAACATAACATGAACAAATATATTTGTAGGACTTATGAACTCACTGTGTCATTGCAGTTTACTCTGCTGACTGACTGAAAACTGCTGAGAGAGAGTTTAGACCCTATGGCAAAATAAAACTCGCCTTGAGCTGCAAAGAATTTTCAAAATATGAACGACATAAAATGTTTTATTATGAAAGCCAGCAAAAGTAAACTAAAATGTATTTCTATTTTCAGATTGCAGAACAAAATGAATCATCTATTGCAATAAACAAAACATTTTTCAAGAACTATGTGAGCATTTTCTGTAAATATGGAAAATGAAGAAAGATAAGTAGCATAGTTTGAAGTAGGGATGCACCAATTAACTTTTTTCACTTTCAATACCGATACTAATATCAATATCTGGGGTTTAGTATCGGCCGATTCAATACAGAAAGACTGTTCTGGATGAACTTAAAATGTTTCTTTTTTTGAACGCAGACATAAATGTATTGAATTAAACATTTATTTGATAACTCTGCTCCAGCACATCACATGTAAATCCACCAATAGCTTCTTACGCTTGGTCAAACATGTAAAAACAACTTTAATTTGTTCAATCTGTGCAATTAGTAGTAGAACAGTCAATGTAAAATAAATAAAGAAACTGAAACTGACAAAAACAATAGGTTGCCTACTTTGGTTAAACATGTAACAAACATGCAGCAAACTTCTTTCAAAATGTTCAGATATGCAACTAGGAATTCTAAATATAATGTAAAATAAATAATAAAGCATGAGGGCAGAAAGCATAGAATTAAACAGAATAGATCTGCCCTTATGGATCAGGCACAGAATGTTTTTCAATATCAGGACGGACACAGATATTAATTTAAGATCAGTACATCCCTAGTTTTACTTGTAAAAGCTTGTTGAGTGTCCTATCAAATACCAATTTTCAATAAAATTGTGATCTCAGAAACAGGAACCAAATGGAATCTTGAGATAGTAATAGATTCCCACTGCTAACGGATTACCTACCTTCTGTCCGGCTGGACCCGGTAACCCTGCAGCTCCGGCCCTGCCTGCTTCGCCCTAAACACAAAAATCAAACACATTCTTAAAGCATACTCTAAAAACTTGTACTTTTTTTTTTTTACCAGCATTTAGAAATGGTCTACATCTTACTTTGTCGCCTTTGTCACCAGTTAGACCATCAATACCAGGAACACCACCAGTGCCCTGCGGAACGAAAATAGATATGTATTTATTACCAGACCACAACTTTTTAAGCCTCGGAGTGAATAATAACAAAATAAGGCCTCCATATCTCCAGGTCCACACCTTCTCTCCCTTTTGTCCAGGAGAACCTGTTAACCCTATAGAGCCTCTATCACCCTGGAAACAGAAAATAAAAGTTCAGAAGGATCATTCAGGCAGACACAGGCATGCAGACCAAGGCGAACCGTCGGGAACTCGACCTGCTAGTATCACAGACGACTGAAGAAGTTAGAAACACATACATGAGGTTAACAGATCACACAGGAGAACGGGGAGTAAAACACACAAAGTCACACGAAGACAAACAAAACACTTTTGAGTAAAAGTTGGATGGCCAGAATGTGTTGAAAAGTTTGACCAAGACCCACTGTGGTCTAGTTACAGGTTTGAACCCAAGACTCAAGGAACAATAGCTCCCCATTGTCCTCGCAGAGATGCATTGTGGGATTGCTCGCTGATGTCACCTTCTGCTCCAGAGGAATTTCAAAAAGTAGGTCTGGGTGAGAGTTAATGGCTCCCAAATTACACGGTACACCATGCGTCTTACCACGCCGCAAGACTTCCCTCTGCTCCATAAACCACTTTACAAGTCACAGAAGGTTGCCCTTTAATTATTTCAGGCTCATATTAACACACGGCACTTATTTTAATTGCTGAGATCCAAAGACATGAGCGATGGGACGTCATCTGCAGCAGGGAATCACCTGCTGCAGCTGGTTGCAGGTCCAATTGGAGGCAATCAAAGCGAAGCCAATTCACTTTCAGACCCGAGTTAATAAATACAAAATGCCGTGACCCGCACGTCGGAGGCGTCGCACGTCCTGAGTTTAGTTTTAGGTTTTTTCCCCCTTCCTTTTCTATTTTTAGAAGCGTTTACAGGAGCAAATTGCAACGTTCTCGTAGAAAAAAGGGAAGACAGATGCTGAAGCAGAATATAACGAATAAGTGCGAGGGCATTAAATCAAACTTTAATGCTGCTGTCAAAGCAGGAAAATTTTCCCAACAGGAAGGATGGATAAAAACGGAATGGATCGGGAATCAAAAGATAAGTTTCTTTTCCTGCAGCAATTTAACTTTTATGTGATATAAAGTAGAGCAGAATTGTGAAATTGAAGGAAATTGATCAAAGTTTTTCTTATTTTTTTCCCCCCAGAGGAATCTGAACATGTGCAGTTTTGCTCATCAGCTCCAACTCTGTCAAATATGATGCAGAGCATCTATAGAAAATCTCAATGGGATTTAGGTCTGGGTTTTGACTAGGCCAGGGCTCTAGTAGGCTCTCTGGACCTTCCACAATGACTCTTAATAACTTCCGCCAAAAATGAAAAAGAAACGGTTAATGGTTTTAAACACAGACATAATAACAAATGCCATTTTTTAACCTTCTTTCCAATTTTCTTTCTAAAACACAGCAAAAAACTAAATCTTATCAAATATTTTGGGTCTAGTTTTTAATGCAAATCTCTTAATGCACTTAAAATAAGACAAAACTAACTTCCAATTAACTTTTCAGCAAGATATAGGAGTTTAAGTCAATACTTTGATGAAAAAATGGTAGTTATAACATAGAAAAAAATCTTATGAAAATCGGGGACAAAATTTCAGAGTTCTTATAATCTACAAAGATATGACTGCTTATGGCATTTTAGTCTTGATGCTGATATCAGGGATGTTTCAGATACATGCTGTTCTTCTTGTATTTTACAAATTTAGTACTAAATCTCTTTTTTATGATGAAATTAATGTTTAAATTAAATTCATCATAAATTTTATTTACACAGCACAGCAATAAATGTCATTTAAATGGAGCTGAATACAAAAGCTAAACATATGATTTTCTGTCAACTTCACAGTAATGCAGCACTTGGTCTATCACATAAAATTCCAATGAAATACATTGAAGTCTGTTTCTGCAATGTCCCTTTACAGGGAATATATGTATATATAAAAATATATATACACTCACTAAAATACGATACTATAATAAAAAAGCATGTCAGGAAGAGCTGGTAGATAGAATATATATTGGAAAGTTTTTGTCCACATGCATTTTAAATATGTAAAACTCAGACATATATGTGTTAGAATGAAACTCATGCTCAGTCTGCATGCCAGGCCAGTTCACTTACCTTCTCCCCTCTGTCACCTTTGACAGAGGATAGTTTGCCCTGCAAATAATTAATCGATAAGGATCAATTATTATCGAGGCTGGAAGAGAAGAGGAACAGTTGGAAGGCATGCAGTGTGGAACAACTTCAATTTGTCCTACATTGTTCAGGACAGCAACATGAATCTGAAGCTGTCATTTTATCAAATTATATAACTTCAAGTCTAGCCGTTTTGTTTTCATTTGAAAAAAAATGCAGACGTGAAAGTGTACACTTTAAAATTTTCATACAGATTCTCCTCTTTCCCCTTTGATGCCCGGTGGCCCGATGGCACCTTTAGGGCCAAAGTCACCCTGAAAAAAGTAGGCACATTCACACCGTAAGCATCTGAATGGACATAACGACGCCTGTTGTTGTGTCTCACATCAGACTATGATACTGCGTCGAGAGATGACCTTGTCACCCTTTAGACCAGGAAGACCGCGTGCTCCGACGTCTCCCTGTGGGGAATAAAAACGCTGTGGTCTTCTGAAATCTTTCAAATGAAGGATTCCCTCTTAAGCATGGCGACATGGCTACAGAAAGAGATAAAGCAGGACGTTGCGTTACCTTGGCCCCTGGAGGGCAGGAGCAGTTTGCCTGAGGACCTCTTTGCTGCTCTGCACTAGTAGGTGTCGGTGTGGGGATCTGCACAGGGGGGGCCTCAGTCACGACCTTTTTAGGGCACTGAAAGGATAGAATTAATTACAGTTTGTGGCAACTTATACCTACACATTGAATGTTGGCAGTACCAAGTTGATGCTTCTGCACAGGAAGTATCAACTTCTTTTCTATAATATTTTGGAAATCAAGTAGTTTTGGATGTTGTTCTATGTCTACAGCAGTTGTATCTGAAAAACTAACAGCTCTTTCAAAGTGGTGCCCCCAAGGCGGGAACAAGGGGGCCACTGGACCTCCAGGTCATAGAACTGTATACAGACTCATTTTCTCCAATCAGGACATAAAAGCAAAACCTAATAATTAAATAAAGACATTTACGAAATTCAATATAAAATACAAAAATGCTTAAACGAGGTGTGACAATCTGGTTTGTCAGGCTACAGTTACGTGGTAATTTTCAAATGACCTTTATAAAATTAAATAAACTTCTGATGGAAGATGAAAGCAAAGTTGATTTTGTTTTCACTTTAAAGTATTGGTTATGAAAAGATTATAATCACAGATTGGCACTTGTTTATGTTCAAGAACCTGATCTGATTTCTGGGCATGGCTTTTAATAGTGGACAAACCCCCAGGTAATTTATTGCATCGCTCATTATTAAATGAATTATAAATATTGGGGTTTGAAATCAATTGGTTAACTTTTTTTTTAAGTTCAAAGTATTTCTCAAAAGAATCAAGGCCACACTCCATGATGGATGGCCATTATACCATGATGTGAAGCTCCAAAAAGTTTATTTTACATAATACTGCCCCTTTAAAACAGAATCCCTAAAATAGTGACCCAGTGTGTGTCTACAGGGAGTTCTACTCACCGGCCCGGTGGGGAGATCACAGCAGGTTTCCAGTTCTGCTTGTTTGGAATCACAGTAAATCATCATCCTTTGGAGGTCAAACTGCTCAAACACACACAGGCCGTTAAACAGATCAACCTTTAGGAAAGAGAATGCCTGCAGAGAACTAAGCCTTTAAAAATAGAGGTGGGAACGCACGTCTATGGGAACGCTGTCATACAGTCTCTTGCCAATCACCGTCTTCCCCTGAATGTCTATGTCTTCCCGGTCTTCGATTGGCAGAGTCTGGATGTGTTTGCAGTCCAGGTACAGGGCGACAGACTTCGCCTCCACACTGAGGCCGATCTTGTGCCAGTTGCGGTCGAAGAGGTTGTCGACTTCGGGGTTCTTGAACACAGCTCTGACAGCGTCTTTCGTCAACCCAACTGCATTGTACTCCACGGCTTTGTTCTCCCCGTCCAGACGGATGGACACCTGGAAGACACAGGAAAGTTCAAAAAGAATCAGCAACAGGTTTCTCAAGGCACAATTTCTACCCCTCTAAATTGGGTAAAGTCATTGTATGACTCAAGTTTAAAAAATGTTATATTTTTTAAACTTGGTGAACCAACCTGTGGGATTCCATATTTGTCAAAAATCTGCCAGAGGTACCAGTCTTCCCGTCTTGAGGTTTTCCTGAATTTGAATGTTGTCACAAAGGCGTATTCATCTGGCAATCCTTGAGCAAACACATCCCTGAAAAATAAAGTAATATGGTTAATACTTTCCTTTAGGCCTGTGTATACTGCCTACTAGATTTCTATGTGTAAAAACCCACAGTGGACACTCTGTTCACAGTAAAAAAGTAGAACATTCCCTCTGCTTCAAGTTCTCACTGACTACAGTTAGAACCTTAGTTTGAATTGCCAGGAAAAACAAAATAGTAAGTCATATTTTGCATACAGATTAGCTTTACTACAATTTAGCATTTTATATCTAGTGAAACTTAATTTGAGGAAAATATCAGAATCATTATTGGAAACAGTCTTTGTGCTAAGCCATTCTTGAGACACTATCTTGTTGCCTACTGTTATCTGTGGTTACGTCTCCACTGGCCATCTAATCGTGCAATTTGACATTTCGAAAATAAATTTGATTAACGTAAATGTGCTCATTTCAAAAGAACTCTCATTTTAGAATAAGTTTTAGTGCTAGAATGAGGTGGTTATTTGGACGTAACAAAATTAGTACAATTAGTGCAAAAAGCCAGTATGCTGAATATTTCTTAATAAAAACATCTGAAGCTGTGAGACATAAAATCAATATGCCTGTCCTTCATGAGCTAGTCTTCCAGTCTGATGCTTTCTCTAGCTTTGACAGAAATCTGAAGTTCAGGCGGAGCTCACTCACTCCGTTTGCTGGACTATTGGCATCGTCCCGAGGCGAACATATGAACTCTGGCCTTCATCGACTCTGGTCCCCAGGATGTCTTTTACGTTGAAGTACTCCATCAGGTCAAACCCTGCAGCATCACAATCAGATCATCCAGTTGAACTCGAGGCATTCTTTTAAAAAATCTCACACATACATCCACAAGTTTGTGTCATTTGTATCTTTAGGAAAAAAGCTGCACTGACTTCCTTCCTCAATCATCCAGATTCAGATTGATGACACTTACTTGCATTTTAAGGCTAACCAAAAAAAAGCACATAATTTGATATCATCATTCAGTTCAATCCACAGTTTAATTGCGATAACTCTACAGAATGTTCAAATATTAACAAACCTTGTAAATTACGCATGGATGCTTAAAGATGTGAATTGTTGTCAAGATCAGGCATTGGAAATATATTTTGATTTATAAGTGAAAATTAATTTGTAAATGTAATGAAAATTTTATTTAATGTATTATTTTTGCAATGTTCACTCACATATATAACTTGGCTTTAACTGTGACTCTGGATGTGTGAAGGTCATTTTTGAGAGAGATCATTCGAAAAGTAAACTGTAATCGGGTTCTAACAGCACAAATTTGACTTGCTGCGTAGCAAACCGTGATTTAGTTTCTTAAGTATCTACATTTTGAATCTGTGATTCTTAACTTAAATCATTTCTGAATTGCAGAAGAAAAATTTCCCCATATTTCTGAGAAATATGACTAATAGAGCATAATCAAGGAGGACTGTGTAACATGAACGACTTTTACATTTATTAAAGTTTTTATTTTCAATAATATTTCAATAGTTTTAGCAATTTTATATCTAATATATGCAATATAAGGCTTTATTATTCAAAAACATTGTTCCAGTACATTAGGAAAATGCTTTGCTCCCCTTACAGTCTAGACAAGGGAAGTCCTAAAGAGATAGGAAAACCCAGAAACACACACGCACGCACGCACGCACACGTGCACACACACACACACACACACACACACACACGCACGCACGCACGCACACACACACACACGCACACACACACACACTCCAATGAACACAAGCATCTCCTGAGTATTGAGGCCGAGTTACGATTTTGAATTTCTCAGTGTTTAGTGTTTGAATTGGGTCAGAACCACCACACCCTGCAGCTACTGTGTTTGTGGCCTTTTTTCGGGGCGGGGGAGTGAGGGAGCTGAAATCACCGCTTCAGCAGCTGAACAGCTGGAAAATCGAGCCGTTTGTTGTGGAGCTGTGATGTTTGTTGGGTTTGCTGCCAGAAAGAAAAATAACTAATACCCGCTGCTGGCGAGGCCCTCTGCGCGTCTGCGTTACTCTTCGGCGTGTGATTTAGAGTGGAGCAACCGCAGCCCACATTTAGGCAGTTTGGAAAAGGCCACTCCCTTGGACTTGGACAGCAAACAAATGCCGTAGCCATGGAGATGCCAACGTTCGGAGGGGTTTCACTTGCGCTTGACTGCCAGGTTTTGCAGCGCAGTGCGTGCTCATAGCAGGTGGCCATGTAGTGTAAAGCGAGTGAGAACAGCGTGACATTAGTTGCTATGGATGAAGGGAGGGGGTAGGTTGGACGTATTTCCTCCAGAGCTCTGGTGATGGGACACAAGGCTTCCAGCGGGATTATTTACACCGGCACGGTAATCTTTTAAAGGAGGAAGTTGAGAATTAAGGTAGTAATGTGAGCGTCTGGTGTAGGGTCAGTGAGTATCATAAGAAAAAAATTAACTTAGAAACTAAGAAACTGGTGGTGGGAAACAGGAGGTGTCCTGGTGGGGCTAGCAACAGTGAAGCATGTTAAAAACGAAGACCTGAAGGAATCAACCAGATCAGATTCTGCCAGATTCATACACTCTTCTAGATCTATGCTGATTACCATGTTAGAATATTTAATGGGAACATTTCTCACATCTATTTGTGGGAAATATCCCTTTACTTTGATCCGAGATGTTCAGTGTTGTGACAAATGGGTGGAACCCTTAGAGATTCCGTCTGTTTTTGCTCTTTGATCACACTTAGATGTTTCAAACAATCAAACCAAAAATTGACAAGAGAACCTGAGTAAATACAAAAGGCAGTTTTTTTTAAGCATATGATTTTGCCTAGATCAAGCTGGCCCTGAGAAAATATGATTGCAAAGCTTGTTAAATAACTTAATAACTAAGTTCAATTCCACAAGCCACATCCAAGGATAATTACTGGACCTGAAGATTTAATCATCTAAAGCGACCGTGACTGACAAAAATAGGCTCAGTGGTCCCAAAGAGCAACAAGTCTTCCCTTAATTCACAGATATCCAACATATGAGAAACAGACAGAGTTACAAAGGCATTTTTAAAACTTTAGAACTCCAGAGAGCCACAGTAGCCGTGTTTCCATTAACCACAGAATTGTGTGACAATAAATTGCTTAATGGAAACATGGCAATTTAAAAGATAAAAAAAAGCCCCTTTTTTGAGAAAAGGTTTTTGCACTAGGATGAGGTGGTTTTTCAGCCATATTTAAATAGATATATTTTTCAAAACTGCCATTCATTTCAAAATTTCAGTTTTGAAATGAAAAATCACACAAGTGATTTGTGTGATTTTTCACTGTGCGATAAAAAAATCGCTTGTGTGATTTTTTCACATTACGCAAGTCGTGATCAACAGCCGGATGTTACTACTGGCAATAACAACAAAGAAGACAGCAGAAAGTAGTAATTGATGATGGTTTGTGTTTGTTTTTTCTTTTTTTCAGACAATGTGCATCTGGCTCCACCAGAGCTCTCACAGTATGACCTTCATTCATTCATAAAAAGTTGTGTGTCATTCCAACGTGTTGAGTCCAAAGCTCTTCTGCAAAATCGCCGACCACTGTTTCCCAAAACGCTGCATACATACCCACTCCCAAGTAGGCGGGGCTTGTTCCGCCAATGCCTGAGATGTTTTTTTTTTTTTACTTATTTAAAAAAATAAGTAAAAATATATAAATTAAAACATATATAAGTTACTGTATATGTAAATCTACCAGTGTTTATCAGCAGTCTATGTTTTTGGTGTAAAAAAAAGTCCTACTCAGATTATCTTAATTTGAAAATCAGACACATAAGTGTGACAAGAAAATAGGAACTATTAAACTGACTCAAGGTCTCCATTTTATGCTGTTCCTTAACGTTGCAGTGGTGAACATTGTAAAACTAATTAACTTTTCGTTGTTATTACCAAGCATGCTGGAATACGAAGTGAAACCTGCTAAAACATTATTACTGGCTTTGTTTTGCCATGGCCGCCATAAAATCTTTCTAGTTTTCAAAGTTGCACGGTTAATCTTGCTATGTGCAGCTCATTTTTACAAGGTCAAAGGTGAGGGGTTAGAGTTCACTACTTTAAACTGATCTCAACCTTTGAAGACAAAATAGAGATGGCCAATATTAAGCAGGCTGTTGAACCTGAACAGTTAAATTCTCAAGGAGATTTTGCTATTATACTTTGCAAAGGTATTCAAACAGTTTAATTTTCCATGTTAGGGTTGGAGTTAGTGTGTGTGATTGGGGATGAGATGTGTATGTGACTGACCAGGACGAACTTTTAATGAATAAAACTAATGCTTTTGTACCTTAATGTAATACATATTTGTTATTCCTACTGGCTAAATGACTTATATACTCAATATCAGTACTGGCGATATGAGCAATGTATTTACACGTATCGGATCAATACTAAAATATGCAGAACTTCACACCTCTAGTTTCCAGGTAACTGTTTTCTTGCAGTCACATTTTTGCAGGTTGTCAGCTGCGAAACAAACAATGTTAACATGCAGCTGAGAATTCTTCCTGCTTTTTTAAAAAAAAAATTATTCTGTCACCTCACCGGTGCGGCGCACATTTGCTCAGCGTAGCGTTTTGGTGGCTGCTCGCGGGGCTCTGAAGCTCACAGCTGTAATTTGGACTGGCAGCTGACAGAGTATATAATCAGCCCCCCCCCAAAAAAAAGATATTTTGGACCGCCAAGAACGACCAATGGGGCGATCTGCGGTGGGAGCCAGATGAGTTCACGGACTGGGAAAAGGCAAAAACACACACACACACACTCCTTTGATCGGAGCAGATGGCAGCACTTGTGCAGGAGACGGGGAGTTCACAGAGACTAGCGCTCCGGCTCAGTATCCTGAGGGGTCAGACTGGCCTGTCTGACTGAAACCACAGGTCTGCTAGCTGTCAAGTCCTAATCAGAGGGAAATGTCTTCACATGTATGGCACATTGGAAGGAGCACCGTCTGTGTAGTTGGAAGGGGGAAGATCTGCCAAAACACTGTTTGTCTGGTACGACTCTGCATGTAGGACGATATGTGTCTGCATAGCCACAACCCCGAAAAGAAACGATTTGCTCACATAGTTCTAACTTTGTAGTTTTGTCAAGGAGTCGCGGCAAAAAAAGATGGATGGGAAAACCCCGGACGTCTTTGTCCTCTCGGATGGCTTCAAACCTCAGGCTGAGTTTGATACCCTGCTGACCCCAGAGGGAGCCACATGAAGGCTTCGGCTCCCAGTGTGACGCAGCTGTCTGCACTGCACTGTGGGTACGAGAAATCAATTCTTCTCTCTGCTTTTCTTAGCTACGAGTATCGAAATGGCCTTGGAAAAGATGAGAAAAGCGGTGAAGAATGAAGCAGCTTCCATTTATCTATTTTGTCAGGTCACAACTACAGCTTTATGTTTACGAGGCTTTTTATGAAATAAATCAAGACTAATCGTGACAGGTTTTCACAAATAAAAACCAGCGGCGTGCGTTTGTGTTCCACCGAGTTAATGCTTTGTTAAAATGCGTTTACAAACATAGATGCTGAAATGAATGGGGTGCCGTTTGCAAAGCTATACAGACAAAATTAACATTTGGTTTTTTTTAGCCTGAAATAAAAAAATAATATTTTTCACCATGTTCTAATACATTTATAGTTTTTTACAAACTAAATATTAAGTTTGAAGCAAATATTTAATCTATAAACCAAATATTTAGCTCTGATGTAAATATTTAATTTGTAATTTACTTCATGGAAATAAGTATTTACTTAGTAACTAAATGTTTCGTTTGTAAAAGAAACATTTTGTTTCCCACTCATTTTAAATCTGAGGAAGATATTTAGCTAACAACCTAAGGTACTTAATTAGGAACTAAATATCTAGTTCACCAACCAAATATTTAGTCTGGAAACTAAATGTGTAGTTTCCAACTAAATTTTAATTAAATATTTACTTTGTAAACTAACTTGTTTAGTTTGTTAACTAACAAGTTAGTTTAGGCTGGAAAATAAGTATTTGCTTTGGAACTAAATATTTACTTAAAGTAAACTTGGTCTACTGCATAAAATATCAAAATATATATCAGTTTTTTGACTAAATTCCACAGACATGTCCAGCCTCTTGCTGCTTTCCCATTTAGTCCATGTTCTATTCCTGCTGGGTCCTGATCAGGGACAGAGAGCTGGCTCTAGCAGTCAAAGTGCAAAAGGTGAGATACATATAAAAGTAAATCAGAGAGGGAAATTAACTGACAATACAGGATTTGGACATCATTCAGGAAATTGGAGTAGCAGGTGAAAACAGACTTTAGCTGGTAGAACATGTAAACGAGATCCAAGCAGGGATTTAAACTCAGTACCTTCTTGCTGTGAGAAAATCCAGGTTTCTTTCTCATTCTGACTGTGATTCCAGTCGGAATGTCATTTTCAGTAAAAATGGCATTCATTGTTACTGAAAATGAATGCCATTAATTAATCAAACTGTACATAATGAGCCATTTGGTTTGTGCTGCTGGAAGCTAAAGGCAGAATAATTACAAATGTCTGCTGTGTATATTGAAAAACGTGTCTGCTTCAACTTCAGGAACAAAAAATTTTCTCGTCCAATATCTTCACAGGAGCAAAGCTGAAATTAAATATCTCAGAGGAGTTGGTAAATGGATGAAAGAGGGGGTGCTTCCAGAACATCGTACCAAGCGCCACATCTCCCATACTCGTCAAAACAGCGATTTATCAAAAAAAGTTTGCTGTGATTCTTTTTGCAGCCAAGCGGAAAAGCAAAACCACATAATTAGCACTCACCCAGTGGCAAGAATGTAAGAATGTGACTGAGAGTGCAAAGTGATTCTGTCCTTTCTGATCATGAATCCAAATCATCAGTGGACTGAAACGTCGCTAAAACTTCTCAAGAAACTTCAGGGGAAACTCAAACTTTCTTTTATAAACGTGAAAAAACTATTTGTTTCTAAAATATTAGCTTCAAATGTGTCTCTATGCGGATAATTATGAGTTGTGGAACTAATTTGGGGGATTTTGGGTAGAATTAGCTACTTACAGCAAAAAAAGCTACCTATTTTCTTAAATGGGTAACATGGCTGCCTTGTCACACAGGGTGTTTCTGTGTACTTTTGATGCTCATTCATGTTGTTTCTATGACTGTTCCTGTTTCTACCCACCACCCCAACACAGGCAGGTCAGTTTAACTGGAGACCTTTAAATTGCCCATGGGAGACAGGATTGTGTTTGCTTGGCAACTTGTTCAAGGTGCACGCTCTCTGCACCTCTCGACCAGGACAACACAATCCAGTCTTTGGCAAGCCCACACTGATCTACATTTAGAAAATGAGCAAAATGTCTGGTAGCCGATATTGAGGATAGACGAGTCAATCGAATGCATCAACATCTGAGGAGCGCTGCTTCCAGGTCTCTGACGTCTTAATCCTTGTTCTTGGATGTAGCATGCGTCCAAACCAGTCATGTCTGTGCATCTGTTTTTTCTCTTACAATGATGAATGTGGGTGGGAGACTGACAGGAACTCCAATCCCCCAGAAGGCCCTCTTGTGAAAACATCCGACATTTCAGGATAAGCACAATTCAAGACCTCTGAGAACAACCTGAAACACTCGAGTCTCTGGCTGAATGAAATCAAAATATCAACTGCCTTTTGTCTGACGTGCTTTAGATGGAAATAGAGTGGCTAAAGCAACTGCAGCTGCTATTCCTGATTGACTGACAGATGCTTGTACTGCAGAGACCTGCTTGAATCATTTCCTTCTCTCTGTTCAGCTGATGAAAACTGGAAAACAGTCAATTGGTTGAGCATAGATATAAAGGGCTAAAGCAGATGTCAACATCACCATTGTTAGCAGATGTAACAGAACACAGAACCTCCAAAGCACTTGGTGGGCAACTGGGCACTACAGCCAGAACTCTGAAGGGTCAAGGTAGGGAGGGCTCACTACCATCCCACCTGGTGAAATCAGACCCGAGAGGTCAAGAGGGAAGCCATCAGACCCCAGACCCCTGCAGTCCACAGCCGGTCCAGCACACCCCAAGGAGCTACATACCACCATACAGGATTCCTAAGTCACTGCCTTTCTAAACCACTTTATTCTCATCTCCCTTTAGTCCTCCATCTAGGCTTTCGCGCATTGACTTTGATTTCTTTGGCAAAATTTCAACTGAGCCAGTCAGTAAACAGAGGGAGGAGTTGTGAATGATGACTTATGCACTGTTTTAGAATTGTAGTGTGCCTGTAGTTTTAGCAATGGCAGCAGAGGAAGTGAATGAAGCTGTTCAGTCCATGTTGGCCATGCTTCCAAATGTTAAATTAGCATTAAATGCTAATGTTAATTAGCATTAACTGGTTCAGCTAAGCACTTCTCTCTTTGCAGTGGAGAATGGTTGTCTACAGTTTCCGGTAAAATTCGCAGCGTCAAACTGGAGCATTACATACGTCATGGGAAAACCTTAGCAACTGGGTCAAGTTTAAAACTTCAACAATGGTCACGCTTCCAGGAAGCAATCGTTTCTCAATAGCCGAGAACCCAGACCCTCTGGACGAAGCGAAGCTTAGGAAGAAAATAAGTACAAGTAATATCTAATGCAGTAGAATGAAATGATAATCTGGTCTCATAAACACAATAATATCTTGCCAATAACCAGTATTTCCTGCCTTCTTTAGAAGTACTCAGAACAGCCAGGTGACTTTTTAGGAAAGAAGCTGTTTGGAAAGACAGATCAATGGGATTTGTGGTGATTACTTTGGTGTTGATGTGGGTACAGGTTTCTTGAGCACACAGGTATGAATATAGTAACAAAAAAGAACATTATCTCACAGAAATCTGTGAAACAGTCATAAAAAGGACTGACTGCTAGCTATGCCTGGTGAAAAGCGCGCACTAAAGCCTGGAGTGGATTGACAAAAATAAGATGTCCTATGACTGTTACAGCAAGTACTACTCAACATACCTCACAGTCAATATTCACTTTTACTTAAGACTCTATTCGTTGAGATTTAGGCATTTAAAGTCATCTGGTTTGTTAGGAAAATATCACACCTACTTATAAAAGTAAGTAAGCACGCAGAAGGAATGGTAGACCAGTCAGGAACATTGTATGTTGACTCAATTTGAAGACACCTAATATTTTTAGAACCAGATGTCACAATTGGTGGAATGAACAGTAATAGTGTTGTCAGTGAGTCAAAACATCCAAGTCACCAAATGTCTTGGTCAGCATTACTGGAGCTTGAATACATGTGATAGAGGTTGTTATTTTAGGTGAACTGGTAGTTGGACTGGGATGATAGATTGACTTAAGTATTATCTGTATGCCTCAAGTGTCGATCACAGCCTCATGTGATCCATATCAAACATGGCAAACATGCAGGTAATCCTGGCTAATGCTACGGCCAGAGACCTCAAATTTTCAGACGCTCCAATCAGCCCCTGATAATAGATTGTTATATTGTTATATCATGGCACCATGTAAGCCTTCTGCTGCTCAGTCTAGACATGCCAATGTCTTCTATACCAAAGATTTTTCTGGTCTTCTGGGTGCTTGCACTATTTCTTTCAATCAGAAATCTTCTCATCAAGTGGTGAACCATTATATGGTTATAAGCTCAGAAAAAGTTGTACTAAACTATAGCGACTCTCTGACTGCAATGCTTAACAAATGGATGGATGGATGGATGGATGGATGGATGGATGGATGGATGGATGGATGGATGGATGGATGGATGGATGGATGGATGGATGGATGGATTGATTTGCTGGTAAATGAACAGCTGTTGCCGTTGTTTGTTCAATAAAAACTGAACAATAAATGATGATGCAACTAAGATGCAGTTAGATATTTGCACAAGAAACACACAAAAAATTCTTTGTCCGATTTGTTGTTTTTGCAGTGCACCCCCCACCCACACACACAATTAATTTCTAGTTATATATATATAAAATTACATTTCATTTGCAAATAACACTGTGCTGTTAGGTTGGCAGCCAGACTATTCTCCCAGCTTGCTATTTTTGAAAAGCAGTCAGGTGCTGCCAATGGCTTCATATTGCCAGACGTATATCTCTACATAGAAAAAAAAAATCTATACATTTCCTGTCACCATAAATTTACCATTTTGATGCTGAAGCAGTTTTGAAAATCCTTTTGATAAATATTCATGAAGAGCAAATAGATGAAAACCAAGCTCTGCACAGAACATCGGTCGAAACACACGCATTAAACAAAAAAATACAAATATGATCTGCAAAGGTGGGCTGACACAAATCCACATCACTTTGTTTTGCAAATGTGTCGAGTTTTCTTTCTCCCCCCTTTTTTTTAGGATGGTAGTATTAAACGGGACAGAAAATGAATGTGCCAGAGAGGTAACACCTTCCAAGTCATGAATAAAAGCAATTTACTCTCCAATCAGATAGCAAAAGGGCAAAAATTGCAAGAGCTGACTGCATCTATGCATAAAAGAAATGCTTTTTTTTTCTCTCAAAGTATAAAAAAAGCCCAAAGTGGGAGTGCAGGAAATGTTTTGAAAAATGAAGAGTTGACTCTGAGGTTGACTTATGCTGCCAGCTGTCCGTGTTGCCGCTGGGAAAGCAGCAGTTTGCACATACCTGGAACCTCTTCAAGACCATAACTGGTGCTGTTGGGCTTGAAGCGATCAGGTTGAACCTTCATCTTTGGACACAGGACATCTGGGAAGAAAAGACAAGTGTCAATGTTGCCTTACAAACAGAATTTATCGTCCTGAACTTGAACTGTCTGTTTTTTCTGTTAAAACTACCACATAGTCCAAGATGTTTTAGTGTGAATTTATGTGACCAATAGAAGTGGGCAGATCGCTCCAAAAATATCAATAATTGGTATCAACTCTGAAGTGATATTACAGAGTTGATAGACTCAATCTTCGACTAGAAATATAAATACTAGATTCCATCTTCTAGAGCAGTGGTTCTTAACCTGGGTTCGATCGAACCCCAGGGGTTCGGTGAGTCGGTCTCAGGGGTTCGGCGGAGCCTCTGCCGCGGAGGTAAAGACACACTTGTGTAAAGTCGTGATGACGCCCCGCTTTGCCATCACTTGCTGCAGAGGATCACGTTACATAGCTTAGCCAATCAGTGCTGCGGAGGAGCCCTGATTGAAGGAGTTCCACTCTCAGCATGGATTTGAACTTTTGTCTTTAATTACTTCAGCAAAGCTCACAGTTTTTACCAAATTCTATAGTCTAAATCTGCTCCTTAGTCGCATCTTTTCAGGGTTGGTACTGCCTCTAGTGGTGTGGGGGTGGTTACACAGCTAATATAATTACATTACTAAATCTGAATACCGCAAAGTATTTTGTGTGTGTGTGTGTGTGTGGCGGGGGGGGGGGGAGAGAGATGTGGAATAAGAAGGGTTCGGTAAATGCGCATATGCAACTGGGAGGTTCGGTACCTCAAAAAAGGTTAAGAACCACTGTTCTAGTGGAAGTACCAATAGTATAGGTATCAATCTTATCCTAGATTGACAGATCTATCTATCTAGGGTCAGATCGATATAAGTATTGATCTTACACATTACTTTAGTTTTAGATTCCCTCTTGAAATTTTGTTTTATTTTTTGTATTATAGCTCATCAATTGTACCTCCAAAAAGATTTTGTCTCGTTTTGCTCTCAAATGAGAATTCCTTTGCAGTTTCCTTAAGAAAAATACACACAAATCATGTTAACATGTTATTAAAGTACCTATAAACTTTGTTCAGATTCTGACATTGGTTTGAACAAACAAATTCAAAGACAAAACACCTAAAGGTCAGAAGTTTTATGATATATCAAACTTAAATAAAAGTATCGGTATCGGTATTGGCAATTCAGGCCCTGTGTTTATGTGGTATTGAATCGATAAAGTATAAAGTACCACACAACTATACTAACACAAAGTAGGGTTGGGAGTATGAAATTGAGCAAAAACTATCATGTATTTTTAGGAATGAAAATATAAAAATCTTCAGCTAATTTGTATCCAAACACCTTCCTTTTGATTCTCCTACATGAAATCCAGCTCAACTGACTGAATCCATTAGTAACCCATAGTCAGTAAGCAACACCTCAGCGGCCCGTCAGAGGTTGTTAGTGAACAAATAGCATCATGAAGACAAAGGAACACAGCAGACAGGTTAGACCAAAGTGGGTTAATTATGCCTGAAATGTGCATACGACTGCTGACTCAGCATTGGCCCAAAACTGCTGGTTTATTTTTAGCCTGAGTGGACCGTATTGATTGGAGAATTTGAAAACTCCCATATGAACGACTGCATATGGGTTGAAAACAAAAACACTTTTCAGACTTTTAGTAATTGAAAAAAAAAAAGACTTTCCCTCTAATGTCAAACTATGCTCTACCGATTGGATGGAATCTATCACATGAAATCCCAATAAAATAAACTGTAATGGGACAAAGGGGTGTAAATACTTTTGCAGGTGATGTAAGAGTAGGTGTTCACACACTAATGGTAAACATATGTCTTTATATTTAAGATTAAATTTTAGTTTTTTGTTGTTGTTGTTGTTTCTTTTGAAGACAGCCACCTAAAAAATTCCCAAATGCTAAAACTCCAATCAGTCCATACTGTGGCCTGGTGCCATTTGCGACCCTTGGAATGTTTCTGTGTGGCCCTTGTTCACACTTCAGAAAACAGCACAGATTTATTTCACCAGGCTGTCAATCGAGACACACGATCAACAGTCTTTGATTTGTTTGATTAAAACAAAGTGACATTTTCTTTGATAAATAGAGGCAAATAAATTCACATTTTTCAGCAAAGTTTACTTTGCTGAAAGTAAACTTTGAAGTTTGCTTTGCAGCAAAGTTTACTTTGCTGAAAAGTAAACTTAATCAGCAACACAAACGATTCATCTTTTAATACTAACATTTTTTCAGATTTTATTTTAATTTGATAGCACGTAGCAACACTGACATCCAGTAACTTTTACTTGATAGTAGAATCAGGCACACCTATAAAGTAAACAAATAAGAACTTAAAAAATAGTGACTTATTGCATGTTCTTGTAGCCTAGAAGACTAAAACTAAGATTAAAACCCATCTAAAATGATTTAAAGCTACTTTCTGTATAGAAATCAGACGGGTATACATAATTCAATAAATTTTTTTTCACCAATTTCGTTATAATCCATGTAACTTATTGCATGGTTCTATAATGACAATAAAGATTGTTATCATTTTTATTATTAATTCATATTTTGTGCATTTAGTTTATTCTTACAACAGAATTGTTTTTGCACTTTTTATAACAAAAGAAACATAATTTTTCAAAAAGTTTGGACACCCCAGCTGTTGTAACTGCTGTCAGACTGTTTAGCTAGGAATGATGTAAGCGCTAGGAGTGGTGTGCGAGCTGAAAAGAGCTGGTGCAGACACACTGCCCTCTCTCGCTCAGTTTCCTGTTTGATGTCCAGACACAGACCTGGTTGAAGAAAAGGGCAGCTGTGTCGGTGAGGGATGTGGGGGTGAATGGGGTGTGGTGGGTTCCACTTCCACACTGGAAACAGCCAGTTTCATATTTCCACACACTTATATTTCAGCAGCGACAGTGACAGGGAAAGGAAACACCTTTGGGTTAAGTTGTTTTGGGCAGGAGAGGTCCTTTTATTGGAGTAGAGTCACCGGCCTCAGTACAGCAGCATTCACCGAGAGGCAATGTTTGAGTTTAATGCACAGAATTGTTCATTTAGAGATGGCATCTAGGATAGAACATGCAATTAGAATATGTAGATTTCATTTTTTTTCCAAAGTGCCATCAAAAACAAACAAACATGCAAATAAAAATACAGCATAGAGCACGCCACACCAAAGTAATGCAGGAAGTATGACACACTGGCCTTTGCTTGTTCATCAACAAGGCTTTGAAGATATTTATGGTATTTATGGTAAGCCAATATTTGTGTGTAACCATTAACCATTAAATATCCTATATGACTCTATGCTAAATATGCCACCAGACACCAGACACTATAAGCATAGATGAAAGATGCACCATTTATGTTTACATTTTAATAAATGAATAGGTTTGTTGCAATAAGCAATTAATCTTATTATAAATTAAAATGAGCTCAATTTCCATTCTGGCTCCGTTTTATTTATTGTTGCAGATTTTATTTTATTTCCTTTGTATTGATTTTGATTGCTGTCTTTTATTTTGGATATTTAAAATATCTTCCAGTTACAGTGTGGCAAGTTCTACACAAAATTAAAGTTTATTAGTCTTTCATAATAACTTGCATCATTATGCCTTTATCATTACATTGTTTAACAATGCTACCAAAATGACAGTCGCATTAATTTCTGGGACAATTTATCAGCCAGCAAAATTTGTTATTCTGTTATGCTAGTTACAAAGACTGTGCATAAGGAGTGGTCCGACTCATTGATGATTTTATTTATTATTATTTACCATCTTATTCCCAGTGAATGCCTTCATATGTATGAGGATCATCTGCAGAGATCATATCTGGTGGGCCATCTGGACCAAAACAGCCTGGGCCAGATTTCTGTCACGGTCCATACCCATCTCAATCTAACGTGGTTCCAACGTCTAAATGAAATTCTTCTTTCCACTATTAATAGCTGAACAACTCGTGTTTGCTCCCTTGACCACAAGTCATAAATATTCTCTGCGGCTGAGCTGAAACACTCCAGCTTTCCTGCTGTTACAACCATCTGCAAAATATGTGCCATGAAAACCTGCAATTTTCTGAAATCACAGCTCTAAAAAATCTGTGTGTCATAAAAAGCTCTGGAGGTTGATTCTGAGGACAAGTTGGCTTGTTGTTTTTTTGCGGCGTACAAAAGCTAAGAGGGTGCCCGACGCTAAAACCCGAGCAGCTAGTTTATCTGTTTGGCATCTGAATTTCTAAAAGTTACTTTACAACATTTGGTGTTATAAAGTAACACCAAATGGAGATGCCGCTGTATTCAAGTCAAAATGTCACGTCTACGTGAAGTTTTCTAAGCGATAATGGAAGACCTACCAAAGAATATGTGTTTATAATGCCAGCGCCAGCAGGTAGACCAAGAATGGCCATGCTCTGGATATAGTGACGTGCGTCACACTTCCTTAAAGATGATGTTGCTTGCACAGCTCTGAATCTTAAAATGCTAAATAACAGAGCAACTCCCTGCAGCTGTGGTTCTGAAGGTATAATTTGGGGACACGAGTGCGAGTTATATTTGAAGCAATGTAAAACCTGCCTTTGCCTTACCATTACCGTCCTACAGCCAATATTTTCCTTTCTCTTTTTGCTGCCGCAGGTTTTCGATAAGCTTCTAATTATTTGTGCCCTTTGATCGTTTCATCTAAAAACTCTCATAATGTGAGCTTTTGTCACTGAAGGTCACACTTCCAAACTTACCAGCTTAAGACCTCAAATTCTCTAAGGAGTCACTGGAGGATAAACAGTGTCTGTTTTTTAAAGGTGAATACATTTCACATCTATCCGAGTATTGGGCGCCGGGCCAACGTGAAACATTAGAGCTGTAATTTTCTGGGTGAAAATAACTGGCACTGCCCAGTGAGCCACTCGCACTGACCACGGATGTACGTGGAGGTCCACTTGCAGCAATTTTTTTAAATGGACAAAAAAAAAAAGTAAGCTTTTTTTTTTTTCCACTAAATGCAGCCTATGGTTATTTCAAGATTTTCTACATCGCATTCTTCAAAATATACAACCTACATTTCTCATTGAAAAGAGAAAACGTACTGACTCAACGCAAACCTGTAGGAGTGTAAAAACCAGTAAATATGTTTTAAGAAGTAATTCTTTGCAGGGAAGTTTTTTTATACATATACCTAGTCAAAATGAACAATGTATTGTCCTTCTTGTTTGTGGTCTTGGAGTTGTTAATTTCTTCCCATTTAGTCTTAATTTAGCAATAAGCTAACAGAATGAGGTAAAAAAATTTCAACAAAAGTAGGTTTGTACCAATTAAAACAACACTAATAAACCATCTCTGAAACCACTGTAACTTTTGAATAACAATATTCAAAGAGAAGTTAGTTATTTACAACAAATAAGGAAAAGATTAGGATTCTTGACGTGAGGTTCTGGTAGAAGGTTATAAGTAATTTATTTTAGCACCAGTAAATAACTCTTGGGGGATTCATGTAATTTATATCCAGAGTAGCTGGTTCTGTAGGCTAGCTAACAGCTAGCTTGAGAAAAATCAGCAATGCTGTTTCCACCAGTACAAAACAATTCAATCTACACGACATCACAGTGGTAGCAAAGTTACTTGTATTTACATAGAAAATAAATCATAAATTACACAGGAAATGTAAGTAGGAGCAAGTGTGACAAAAATGGATTTCATATGTCAAAAACACAAAACAGAACTCGAAAAGAGTTTCAACGAGTTTACAAGTTCAAAGAACTAATTTTACAGGAAGATCATTGGTGCAACACTCTACAAACCACTATAACCCTTTTTTCTCCACACAGATAAAAATCTACATCTTCAAAAATAAAGATGATTGTAAAATACATCACTTGCCAGAGAAAGCAAAGTACAAAATTAATGCACTCCTTTTGACATTTCTTGGTTCATTTTTCACTTAAGATAGGTCAGTGGCGAATATTATAGCATTATTATAAAATCAAACAAAAATTTGAGTTTAGTGCAAAGTCTGGGACTACCGTTAGCGTGACCCGACCAGGTACTCTGACTTTCCTATCCAGTCTGAGTGGGTTTTAAAGCTAAGCTGCTGAAATAAAAATAGTAGCTACACGTCGCCTCTCAGCAACCAACAATAAAAAAATTAGGCCATGCCTTTAAGTCGTGAAACAAAAAAAAATATGGAAAAGGAACTTAAAGAAATTCCTTGCTCCATTATACAGATGAGACAACTATTAAGCTGTTAGAGAGTGCATTTTTAACCCCAAATTAGGTGATTTATGAGAGTGTGTGAACTACTTTCTAAGCCTGTGTGCATGTGTTGAAAGAATTTTCTCAGTACAATAGTGGAAAAACCGCTGCGGTTTTAAGAGGAGAGGCTTTCCAGTGCTGAACGCCTCTGCTCTGAGGCAGCAGTCAAGAAGGCAGCGACACCACAGATATGTCTTGTTAGGAAACTATTATTTAAACTCTTTTTTAAAGAGTCTTCCATCACAGGCTTCGTGTTAAGACCAAAAGTTGATAACACCGGGTGCCTGAGCAACTCTCTGTAGTTGGGGTGGGGTTTCGTGGTTAGGGTCGCTCCTGCGCAGTGGTTAAAGGTTAAAATAAGGTGACCAGTTGAATAAATGCAACGTTTAGCTTGAGGTTGACTCTCCATTGTGGGTTTTTTTTTTCTTCCAGAAAGAGGCCATGCAGCAGACAGGGTTCGCAATGTGTTTAAAAATAGTCTGATGGGTGACTTACTTTCGCACAGCCTCCTCCTCAGCCTGCCTCGGATTTTATCAATGGCGTTGAAGTCGGTCACGTGAAAGACGTGGGCATTCTTGGGCTCTGCCGCGATTTCCTCCAGCTCTTCCTTCAGAGCCTCCCCGATGCCCACGGCGAACATTCGGATGCCAGCTTTGGCGGCTGCCTTGGAAGGTTCCAGAACGTAATCCTGACTTCGGCCGTCAGTTAGCAAGATGGCCACCTTCTGAATGCCGTGCTCAGCTGGCCTCGCGCCGTTCCGCTCCGTGAAGATGTTCGTGGTGGTATAGCTGATAGCGTCCCCGGTCATGGTGTTTCCCCCTAGGTAGCGTATGTTACGGGCAGCTCGCTTCACGTCTTCCAGGGTCCTATATCGCCCCAGGTTAAACTCCTGGGTCGGCCTGTCACTGTAGCGAACCACTGCCACTCTCGTCTTGTCGGGCGCTACGTCGAAAGACTCTACCAAGTTCGCTACCCATTGCCTAATTTTCTCAAAATTTTCCTTTCCCACACTGGATGAGGTATCCAGAATAAACGCCAAGTCGTAGTGGACATTCTTACAACCTGCAACAGACAAAAACATGGGGATTCAGTTAACGTGTAGTTGGGACAGATTAAACTTCCTGTGGGTATGAATATTTCATGCTGATGGTTTTACCTGCCCTTTGTGCATCCACTCCTTCCCCTGAAAGAGTCAAGGCCAGGACAAAGCAGACCAGGGTGATCCTAAATCCCAGTCGGAATTCCATGTGGGCCTTTGTCTTGGGTCTGTTTCGTTCAGCTTATTACCACCATTAAGCTCTGGAGAGATCAGTGGAGACATCAGGCAATACAGCACATCCTCAAAGTATTGACAGTATTGCTTCACGTTTCCCTCTTTCTGTTATGTTACAGCTCTATTCTAAATTATATTAATCTCTTTTCTTAAGAACTGTGTATTTTTTTTGTGACAATGTTTTTTTTTTAATTTTGCAATGGCATGTCTCATCAGTCCACAGGACTTTTTCCGAAAAGTGTTGGGGATCATCAAGATGTCTCGGTAAATGTCACTTTGCTAAATTTGAAGATACAGCCTTGGAACTCTATTAAGGATGCAATTTTCCTCTTCTTGTTGAACACTGACTTTGATTGAGGCAAATGATGCCTGTAGTGCTTTTGATGTTTCTCTGTGATCTTTTATAATCTCCTGGGTACTTTATTTAAAATTCCTTATGAAGTAAATTTGGTACACTGTGCAATGATGGGAAGGGTCATTACTGTTCCATGTTTGGATGATGATGTTACAGTGGTTTCCTTGAATCGTAAAGCTTTAGATATGACTTGGTAACCCTTTCTATAATTCTTGGTGACTGTTTTTCATCTTTTTCATCTGTTGCTGAATGTCTTTAGATCAGGGGGGTGATATGTTGTTACTTTTTGACTTTTTTTTGCCTACTTCGTCTTGGCAAACAGGTTTGATTTGAGTGATAGGACTCAAGTTTCTAAAATATATGGGTAATCACAGTTGAGTGAGTGAATCTAACTTTGAAGCTTGACCTTTAGGAGAAATCTGTCAAAGGACAAATGCTTCAAAGCATAAAACTTCCTGTGTAGATGGAAGATTGTTGTGAATTAAAAACTTTCTGTCGCCATTGCATTCACATCCCAACTATAACACAAGCCTTGCAGAAAACCAATTTAAAATTGTATTAGCATTGTATTAAAGACACTTACACTCCTGGCTTCATCTCATGGCAAACCTTTCCTCCAGCCCCGTATATCTCTGGTATGAAGCTTGGCAGGAAATGTTCTTCATTCTCCGAACATGATAATTGAAAGCTAAGGCTGAAATAAACATCTCTTTGGAGGAGCAAGTGAACTCTCCATCCAGAGAAAATTGGACTGACTGAGGATGGTTGAAACCTGATGCCAAACTATGTCTTTCTATCCACCCACAAGACTAAAAAAGAAGAATGCGAGCTTTGCTGATGTTGCATGATCAAGTTATTTTTAATACCCAGACAAAAACATCTATTGGACGATGAGAGTTAACCTGGTCCCTTTTTGGTCATAAATTTGATTTTTTCTTTTTATTGGGTTGGTTGTTGTGTCTTAATGACACTGACAGAATCCCAACATCTCAATTCTCGACTGTAGTCCATAATTTGTAGCGCTTGCTGTTGCTGGAGGTCTAACATGTGACTGACTCTAGCCTAAACATGGGCTCATCCTGACAGGAAGACTGTCTAGTTGTGGGGGGTTGTCCGGGGGAAGCTTTGGAAAGTTTTGAGTTATTGGTCAAGTTGGAAAGAAGTAGTCCCAGATGAGCTGAAAAGCTTTTTACCATCTTCCACCTTGTTTCAGTACAGTAAGATATTTCCACTGAACACATTGTTCGTTCATTTATTTTCCAGAGGAAACACGCAACCAAAACTATCTGCTTGCCACTGGAAAGAAAAATGAAGAAAATATTTATTCTGTTGTTCCTTAGTACGACGCTGGTGGACTTAAAGATGCTACTGAATGAAGCCACCTTAACATTATGGGTTGGAAGACACTTTTCATGTCATAATAAGAAAATTTCTCATCTTGACAAGCTTTATATCTCACTAACACGAGAGTTTCTCGTCGTAACGACTCATTAAAACATTAAAACTCATTAAAACAAAAGGTTTTCCAGAGTGATATTTCATTAAACCAACCAACATTAAATAAAAAAGGTCATAACAGTGAAACAGAAACATCTTGAGGGTGTTGTCTTCAAAATAAAAATTTAAAAAATGAAGTGAGAAGGTAGTCAGAGGGGCACCCTCTATGACTTATTAAGAAGCCAAAATCTGAAAACTCATTTCCCCACTGAATCATCTGGTTATGACGAGGAACTCTCGTTTTAATAAGACACAGCTCCTGTATTTATTTTCTAGCTCTGACAGTTAAACATAGAGAACCTGATGGTGTAAGGCTTTAGTGGTAACCATTCAATGGAGGCTGCCATAGAAGGGATTCCACAAGATCCACCTCTAGTGTACTTTAGTCTCCTTAGGTTTGATAGACTTGTGCACTAAGTCTGTGTTGGGGTGCATCTTGTCACTTTTAAAAAGATCTCCACCTGCTGGTCACATTACTTTCAATGTTTGTATTAATTTCACAAAGATGATTGATGATTGTTTCTTATCCTGCTAGCAACATTTTAACCTCTATCAAGCACGTACGTTGAGTTTTATAGTGAACTTGATATTTGGTGTTTTTAATTTCCAAAACTTCTCAAAGAACTAAACTAAGTGTCTTTTAACAGTGGTGTGGATTTGTATTTGTCCCCATGCATAAATGCTGATAGAAGCTGAAACTAGTTGCAATTTTAGCTGCAGGCCTTTTGATTTAGCTTCTCCCAGCTTATATTAGAGGGAGAACATCTCTGAACATTTTCAAGTCTTTCTTCTTTATCAAATTTAGGTGTGGACTTCAGGCCATTTTAACACATAAATATGATTTAATGTAAGACATTACATTGAAGCTCTGGCTGGATGTTGAGAATTGTCCTGTTTGAAGGCGAACGTCCACTCCAGTTTCAAGTCTCTGAGATTTTTTCCATATATTTAGCTCCATTAATTTTTGTCATAAACATCTCCCATGCAGTGTTAACTTTGACAGAGCACAACGTTTTCAGCATATTTTTGCCTAAATTTCTAGCTATTTTAGTCCTTCTAATTTAGATTTAATGTAGTTTAGTTGTCTAATTTTAGGTTGTTTACTGTCAACGTATTTGGCTAAAATGTGACTTTTTGAAGGTCACATTTATCTGGATTTTTTCTTTTGGTGAAGCTTAAAAAATCATAATGCTATTTTTTTATTTGGATTTTTTTTTTTTTTTTTTTACGAATATTAGATATAAATTATTACAATTCATTTTGTCTACTGTTAGATTTGGTTAGGTTTCATCTCCATTGTTAGTTGAGAAAAAATTTCTATCATTTTTGGCAAAACAGTTTTAGTTCTTTGGTGTGTTTTTGTTCTCTTTTTCTTTTTACATAAACATAAAATTTCATTTCTGTCTCATCTGACCAGTGTACGTATGTCTCGTGTGCCCTGCATTTTCACGAACGACTGAAATTCTTGCGAATTATGGTTTTCTTTGTACTGTCTCTTTCTTTTGCAGTTCTTCCATGAAGGCCAGATTTGTTGTGTGGACAAGGAGTAGCTGTTTGTTCCTCTGTGCTTAAATTACACACAGGTAACAGATTAGGTGACCAGGCAATTTGTTTCACAGGGTTTTAGTCAGAGCTACCAGAGAAATGAGGATTTAAAGCAAATGTATGCCACACTTTTCAGATATAACACCCAATTTTCAACTTTGTATTAGTTTACAACATACACTGGAAACAAGAGGTTCAACGGTTTTGTGGGGACGATGTGACAAAATGTCAAAAGGGCCACAATTCTGTTTTACTAGCACTACGCTAATGCTCCAAGGTTATAAAAGACCACAGAATTAGGTAGATTGGAGTATTAAGCAAAATGGGGTATAGAGGGAGATGGGGTTGGGGGATTGCCATAGTACCCTACTGTTTATGACTGTGCCTGTGTTAGAAGGTGGAATAGTGAGGGCATTATGAACTTTTGGGAAAGCGAAGGCGTTCAGCCTCCAGATACTAATTTTCTTATCTGATTCCACTTAGGGTTATTTCTGTTTCTTGCCTTCCCTGTTGCTATTTATGAGCAGATTAGGTATGTGAGCTGAACTGCTCCAAACTTCCCAAGTTAGGGTGAATGTTGAAATCTGGAAAATAAACTTTGGCCAGATGTCAGTAAAGAAGAAGGAGAAGAAAATGCAGCATTCATGCTTTCCACCATGCTGCCCTCCACATGCTCTCTGGGAAAATTGATCTTTCTTTTTTGCTTGTTTTTTTTTTTTTAGATAAAGTTTACAAATCAAAGCTTTATGTTAAAGAATCTGGAAATAATAGGTATAAGTGCGTGTGTGTGTGGAAGTGAGGTTTATGTATTTCTAGAACTGGTAACTCAAATTTTCAAATGAAGCTGATCAAATGTATTCCAGGGCTTTAAAAGTGTTGAAATAACCCTTTAAACAGAAATCTCTAATCCAATTCAGACTTTAGCATCACAATAAAGGCTTTAGTCTTCAGCCACGTTTTCTTACGCTCTGTCTGTTTAGACATGTTAAGAAGCAAAAGACATTTTGTTTTGATTTTTATGTTTTTGAGTTCCCATGCCCCCTTTGATATGACACTCTGGGCAGAGAGCCATATCACTCACATCATAACCTGCTATGGTTCTAATACAGAACCTCGCACTAGCAGATTTACTCAGAAGGAAGTTGAATGTTTTGGGTTTTATTTATTAGAGTGATGAATATGCATGCATGCCACACTTTATAGATTTTTGAGGGGTTTTTTTCTATATGTATACACTAATATATATTGTTCTCATAAAATCCACACTGACCTGAAATTAAATTATACTACATTATATATGGTAGGGTTGCAGCGTCACAAATAACAGTAGCAGTAATTAGCTCTTTAGCGCAACTGTTGGGCTTTGTATGACTCTGTCCTCCCACATTTATAGAACTCCATTTAAAACACGACCTCTGGCTCTTCCACTGGAGTTATTCTCCATTTTTATGTGCAGATAAACCATGTGAGGTGACTGCTGCTGCTGCTGCTTCAATCAGCATGTGAACCTGAGTCCAGTTTTCTCAAAAAAAAAAAAAAAGAAGAGAAAAAAACCCTGCAGGTCTGTGTCATCAGGCCGTTTTCCAGTTCCTCCCTCAGCGGCAGACCTGAGACCTGCAGCTTAGATTTCTATAACAGAAGCACTGTGTTCATCATTCCTCAGATGTGAGAAACAAAACTTTCTGGAGTTTTTTTTGTTTTTCTAATGCCACACTCCAAGGACAAAGAATGTCAATATAAGTTTACTTTTGAAGCAGTTTTAAAGTCACAGGAGCTGCAAAATAACATAAAATGGCTAGGAGACAACAATTAAAAAAAGATTTATCCCACTGTTAAACATTAAAAAAATGTCATAGTTTTGTAGAAGAACAAAACAGTATCATACTGTCACTTTCCTAAAATAATGCCCCAGTCATTGTTTTTTACCTTTGCAAAATCACCTTTTTTTTGCAAAACATGATTTATCCAAAAAAAAAAACATACATTTTGACAACTATTGACTTATGCCATCATTTTAGGAAGGTGAAAATATGTCTTTTTTTTTCTTACCTGGCCGGTGAGTCAGTCTCACTGAAAGAGTCTTTCTCTCTTTCTCTCACCCTCTCTCTCTCTCTCTTTCTCTCACCCTCTCTCTGTCTGCCTCCAGCGCTCACACTCTGGATCAGCACGGCGGGAGCATCATTATAAGGTGATAATAATCCAAAAACAGGTTCCCCCTCCTGGCAGGCACCGCAAATCAAGATGAGCCCCGTTCCTTTTCCCGGGTCGCCGGACCAGTGCACAGAGTTGTGAAGTAGTGTTTGGTAGGTGATCTCCAGCAACCTTTCAGATGGCTGGTCGGAGTGGGAGGGAACAGCAGGAGGTGGGGGGGAGAAAGAAAGTGTAGGGTTTCACTTGGGAGACGAGGTTTCTTCTGCTGTTCTCCACCGCCTGTGGCCTGCTCATGAAAAAAAAAAAAAAACAGGCTGAGAGGCACAGCCAAATATAGAGCCAACTTTTAGGATATTTTTGTCGTTTTTTTCTCTCTCTCTTTCTTTCTGCCCAGCCAAAGACGAGGTGCAGCATCTCGGTAACAGCCTCTTGGTGTCCAGCCCCTGCCACTGTGATGGCCATAGAGGAGCCACCCTGGGTCTGGTGGTGGGCCGAGCCGCTTTGGTTTCTGCCTGGCCACACGCTTGTGGAGACGGGTTTTATTTAGACTGAGTAAAATAATTACAGAACGCTCCTGCTTGTACCTTTGTGTTGGACGCACCAGTTCAGACGCTCTTCTGTTGTGCCTTCATTCCAGTCGGATCGAGGCCAGTTGATTTGTAAAGCACATTTTGTCAAATGCCATCTTCAAAAATCATGAAGAACTAAACCAATCAATGTTCTAGTTGTCATTAATGACAGGCAGCTCTGAATAGATGGGATTTTAGCTTCAAGAAGTGTTTCAACTGTTTTGCAGTTTTCTTGAAGTTTGTTCCAGATACGTGGAGCATAGAAAATTACTATATCATCACCTTCCTAATGTAATGCTCAAAATCACTTTTCACAAAATATGTCTTAGACCATAATTTCAAGAAGATGTTGATATAGTATAAAATTATATATTGCAAGATTGTACATTTTTTCTCTTTTGCACACATCATGTGATACAACTGCAGTGAACCATCTTTTTAGCATGTTTGTTGAAGCTATCACTATGTCATGACAATATGAGATAAATAATCTGTGGGGGAACAAAGGATCTACTCTGCCTTCTCCCAAAGCTAACTAGAAACAACCAATCAGAGCCAGGAGGTGGGTCTTAGCGCCATCAGTCATCCTCAGTGTGGTGCTGGTCATTATCCCACCTTTCTCTCCGATATGTTGCAGCTTCTTTTTGATAGTAGAGCCTAGCGTGAAGGCTAATGCTAGTTAACATGGCCATCGCTGACAGCAGATAAACAGTTTTTCTGTAATGGCAAGTTGTTTCTCCTTCATTTGCACATTTAGGAGCGAGTACAGGAGATGATTGAAATCCCTAGTGTGTCACCTTTGTTGTTTTTTGAAATCATAGTTTAGAATGTCTCACTTTTGTTGTTTTTTGACATCATAGTTTAGTGTGTGTCACCATTGTTGTTTTTTGAAATCATAGTTTAGTGGGTGTCATTTTTGTTGTTTTTTGAAATCATTGTTTAGTATGTGACATTTTGGTTGTTTTTTGACATCATAGTTTTGTGTGTGTCACTTTTGTTGTTTTTTGAAATCATAGTTTAGTGTGTGTCACTTTTGTTGTTTTTTGACATCATAGTTTAGTGGGTGACACCATTGTTGTTTTTTGAAATCATAGTTTAGTGGGTGTCATTTTTGTTGTTTTTTGAAATCATTGTTTAGTATGTGACATTTTGGTTGTTTTTTGACATCATAGTTTTGTGTGTGTCACTTTTGTTGTTTTTTGAAATCATAGTTTAGTGTGTGTCACTTTTGTTGTTTTTTGACATCATAGTTTAGAATGTCTCACCTTGGTTGTTTTTTGACATCATAGTTTAGTGTGTGTCACTTTTGTTGTTTTTTGAAATCATAGTTTAGTGGGTGACATTTTGGTTGTTTTTTGACATCATAGTTTAGAATGTCTCGCTTTGGTTGTTTTTTGACATCATAGTTTAGTGTGTGTCACTTTTGTTGTTTTTTGAAATCATAGTTTAGTGGGTGACATTTTGGTTGTTTTTTGACATCATAGTTTTGTGTGTGTCACTTTTGTTGTTTTTTGAAATCATAGTTTAGTGTGTGTCACTTTTGTTGTTTTTTGACATCATAGTTTAGTGTGTGTCACTTTTGTTGTTTTTTGAAATCATAGTTTAGAATGTCTCACTTTGGTTGTTTAATGACATCATAGTTTAGTGTGTGTCACTTTTGTTTTTTGACATCATAGTTTAGTGTGTGTCACTTTTGTTGTTTTTTGAAATCATAGTTTAGTGGGTGACATTTTGGTTGTTTTTTGAGATCATGGCTTAGAATATCTTACTTGATTGTTTTTTGAAATCATAGTTTAGAATGTCTCACTTTGGTTGTTTAATGACATTATAGTTTAGTGTGTGTCACTTTTGTTGTTTTTTGACATCATAGTTTAGTGTGTGTCACTTTTGTTGTTTTTTTAAATCATAGTTTAGAATGTCTCACCTTGGTTGTTTTTTGACGTCATAGTTTAGTGTGTGTCACTTTTGTTGTTTTTTGAAATCATAGTTTAGTGGGTGACATTTTGGTTGTTTTTTCACATCATAGTTTAGAATGTCTCGCTTTGGTTGTTTTTTGACATCATAGTTTAGAATGTCTCGCTTTGGTTGTTTTTTGACATCATAGTTTAGTGTGTGTCACTTTTGTTGTTTTTTGAAATCATAGTTTAGTGGGTGACATTTTGGTTGTTTTTTGACATCATAGTTTAGAATGTCTCGCTTTGGTTGTTTTTTGACATCATAGTTTAGTGTGTGTCACTTTTGTTGTTTTTTGAAATCATAGTTTAGTGGGTGACATTTTTGTTGTTTTTTGAAATCATTGTTTAGTATGTGACATTTTGGTTGTTTTTTGAAATCATAGTTTTGTGTGTGTCACTTTTGTTGTTTTTTGAAATCATAGTTTAGTGTGTGTCACTTTTGTTGTTTTTTGACATCATAGTTTAGTGTGTGTCACTTTTGTTGTTTTTTGACATCATAGTTTAGAATGTCTCACTTTGGTTGTTTTTTGACATCATAGTTTAGTGTGTGTCACTTTTGTTGTTTTTTGAAATCATAGTTTAGAATGTCTCACTTTGGTTGTTTAATGACATCATAGTTTAGTGTGTGTCACTTTTGTTTTTTGACATCATAGTTTAGTGTGTGTCACTTTTGTTGTTTTTTGAAATCATAGTTTAGTGTGTGTCATTTTGGTTGTTTTTTGAGATCATGGCTTAGAATATCTTACTTGATTGTTTTTTGAAATCATAGTTTAGAATGTCTCACTTTGGTTGTTTAATGACATTATAGTTTAGTGTGTGTCACTTTTGTTGTTTTTTGACATCATAGTTTTGTGTGTGTCACTTTTGTTGTTTTTTGAAATCATAGTTTAGTGTGTGTCATTTTGGTTGTTTTTTGAGATCATGGCTTAGAATGTCTCACTTTGGTTGTTTAATGACATCATAGTTTAGTGTGTGTCACTTTTGTTGTTTTTTGACATCATAGTTTAGTGTGTGTCACTTTTGTTGTTTTTTGAAATCATAGTTTAGAATGTCTCACTTTGGTTGTTTTTTGACATCATAGTTTAGTGTGTGTCACTTTTGTTGTTTTTTGACATCATAGTTTAGTATGTGTCATTTTGGTTGTTTTTTGAGATCATGGCTTAGAATATCTTACTTTGGTTGTTTTTTGACATCATAGTTTAGTGTGTTTCACTTTTTTTGTTTTTTGACATCATAGTTTAGTGTGTGTCACTTTTGTTGTTTTTTGAAATCATAGTTTAGAATGTCTCACTTTGGTTGGTTAATGACATCATTGTTTAGTGTGTGTCACTTTTGTTGTTTTTTGACATCATAGTTTAGTGTGTTTCACTTTTGTTGTTTTTTGACATCATAGTTTAGTGTGTGTCACTTTTGTTGTTTTTTGAAATCATAGTTTAGTGTGTGTCACTTTTGTTGGTTTTTGAAATCATAGTTTAGAATGTCTCACTTTGGTTGGTTAATGACATCATTGTTTAGTGTGTGTCACTTTTGTTGTTTTTTGACATCATAGTTTAGTATGTGTCATTTTGGTTGTTTTTTGAGATCATGGCTTAGAATATCTTACTTTTTTTGTTTTTTGACATCATAGTTTAGTGTGTGTCACTTTTGTTTTTTGACATCATAGTGTAGAATGTCTCACTTTTGTTGTTTTTTGACATCATAGTTTTGTGTGTGTCACTTTTGTTGTTTTTTGAAATCATAGTTTAGTGTGTGTCATTTTGGTTGTTTTTTGAGATCATGGCTTAGAATGTCTCACTTTGGTTGTTTAATGACATCATAGTTTAGTGTGTGTCACTTTTGTTGTTTTTTGACATCATAGTTTAGTGTGTGTCACTTTTGTTGTTTTTTGAAATCATAGTTTAGAATGTCTCACTTTGGTTGGTTAATGACATCATTGTTTAGTGTGTGTCACTTTTGTTGTTTTTTGACATCATAGTTTAGTATGTGTCATTTTGGTTGTTTTTTGACATCATAGTTTAGTGTGTTTCACTTTTTTTGTTTTTTGACATCATAGTTTAGTGTGTGTCACTTTTGTTGTTTTTTGAAATCATAGTTTAGAATGTCTCACTTTGGTTGGTTAATGACATCATTGTTTAGTGTGTGTCACTTTTGTTGTTTTTTGACATCATAGTTTAGTGTGTGTCACTTTTGTTGTTTTTTGAAATCATAGTTTAGAATGTCTCACTTTGGTTGGTTAATGACATCATTGTTTAGTGTGTGTCACTTTTGTTGTTTTTTGACATCATAGTTTAGTGTGTTTCACTTTTGTTATTTTTTGACATCATAGTTTAGAATGTCTCACTTTGGTTGGTTAATGACATCATAGTTTAGTGTGTGTCACTTTTGTTGTTTTTTGAAATCATAGTTTAGAATGTCTCACTTTGGTTGGTTAATGACATCATAGTTTAGTGTGTGTCACTTTTGTTGTTTTTTGAAATCATAGTTTAGAATGTCTCACTTTGGTTGTTTAATGACATCATAGTTTAGTGTTTGTCACTTTTGTTTTTTGACATCATAGTGTAGAATGTCTCACTTTTGTTGTTTGTTGACATCATAGTTTAGTGTGTGTCACTTTTGTTGTTTTTTGAAATCATAGTTTAGTGTGTGTCATTTTGGTTGTTTTTTGAGATCATGGCTTAGAATGTCTCACTTTGGTTGTTTAATGACATCATAGTTTAGTGTGTGTCACTTTTGTTGTTTTTTGACATCATAGTTTAGTGTGTGTCACTTTTGTTGTTTTTTGAAATCATAGTTTAGAATGTCTCACTTTGGTTGTTTAATGACATCATAGTTTAGTGTGTGTCACTTTTGTTGTTTTTTGACATCATAGTTTAGTATGTGTCATTTTGGTTGTTTTTTGAGATCATGGCTTAGAATATCTTACTTTGGTTGTTTTTTGACATCATAGTTTAGTGTGTTTCACTTTTGTTGTTTTTTGACATCATAGTTTAGTGTGTGTCACTTTTGTTGTTTTTTGAAATCATAGTTTAGAATGTCTCACTTTGGTTGGTTAATGACATCATTGTTTAGTGTGTGTCACTTTTGTTGTTTTTTGACATCATAGTTTAGTGTGTTTCACTTTTGTTATTTTTTGACATCATAGTTTAGCGTGTGTCACTTTTGTTGTTTTTTGAAATCATAGTTTAGAATGTCTCACTTTGGTTGGTTAATGACATCATTGTTTAGTGTGTGTCACTTTTGTTTTTTTTTGACATCATAGTTTAGTATGTGTCATTTTGGTTGTTTTTTGAGATCATGGCTTAGAATATCTTACTTTGGTTGTTTTTTGACATCATAGTTTAGTGTGTTTCACTTTTGTTGTTTTTTGACATCATAGTTTAGTGTGTGTCACTTTTGTTGTTTTTTGACATCATAGTTTAGTGTGTGTCACTTTTGTTGTTTTTTGAAATCATAGTTTAGTTTGTCTCACTTTGTTTGTTTTTTGACATCATAGTTTAGTGTGTGTCACTTTGTTTGTTTTTTGACATCACAGTTTAGTGTGTGTCACTTTTGTTGTTTTTTGACATCATGGTTTAGAATGTTTCACTTTGGTCGTTTTTTCACATCATAGTTTAGAATTTCTCACTTTGGTTGTTTTTTGACATCATAGTTTAGAATGTCTCAATTTGGGTTTTTTGACATCACAGTTTAGTGTGTGTCACTTTTGTTGTTTTTTGACATCATAGTTTAGAATGTCTCACTTTTGTTTTTTTGACATCATAGTTTAGTGGGTGTCATTTTTGTTGTTTTTTGATATCACAGTTTAGTATGTGTCACCTCTTTTGTTTTTTGACATCATAGTTTAGTGTGTGTCACTTTTGTTGATTTTTGACATCATAGTTTAGAATTTCTCACTTTGGTTGTTTTTTGACATCATAGTTTAGAATGTTTCACTTTGGTCGTTTTTTCACATCATAGTTTAGAATGTGTCACTTTGGTCGTTTTTTCAGATCATAGTTTAGTGTGTGTCACTTTTGTTGTTTTTTGACATCATAGTTTAGAATTTCTCACTTTGGTTGTTTTTTGACATCATAGTTTAGAATGTTTCACTTTGGTCGTTTTTTCACATCATAGTTTAGAATGTGTCACTTTGGTCGTTTTTTCAGATCATAGTTTAGAATTTCTCACTTTTGTTGTTTTTTGACATCATAGTTTAGTGTGTGTCACTTTTGTTGTTTTTTTGACATCATAGTTTAGAATGTGTCACTTTGGTCGTTTTTTGACATCATGGTTTAGAATGTTTCACTTTGGTCGTTTTTTCACATGATACTTTAGAATTTCTCACTTTTGTTGTTTTTTGACATCATAGTTTAGAATTTCTCACTTTTGTTGTTTTTTGACATCATAGTTTAGTGTGTGTCACTTTTGTTGTTTTTTGACATCATAGTTTAGAATTTCTCACTTTTGTTGTTTTTTGACATCATAGTTTAGAATTTCTCACTTTTGTTGTTTTTTGACATCATAGTTTAGTGTGTGTCACTTTGTTTGTTTTTTGACATCACAGTTTAGTGTGTGTCACTTTTGTTGATTTTTGACATCATAGTTTAGAATTTCTCACTTTGGTTGTTTTTTGAAATCATAGTTTAGTGTGTGTCACTTTTGTTGTTTTTTTAAATCATAGTTTAGTTTGTCTCAATTTGGGTTTTTTGACATCACAGTTTAGTGTGTGTCACTTTTGTTGTTTTTTAACATCATAGTTTAGAATGTCTCACTTTTGTTTTTTGACATCACAGTTTAGTGGGTGTCATTTTTGTTGTTTTTTGATATCACAGTTTAGTATGTGTCACCTTTTTTGTTTTTTGAAATCATAGTTTAGAATGTCTCGCTTTGGTTAGTTTTTGACATCATAGTTTATTATGTGTCACTTTGATTGTTTTTTGACATAGGTTTTAGTTGTGTCATTTTCAACGTTTTTTGACATAGTTTTTAGTTGTGTCATTTTCATCGTTTTTTGACATAGTTTTTAGTTGTGTCATTTTCATCGTTTTTTGACATAGTTTAGTGTGTGTGACTTTGTTTTTTGACAATGTGTTTGCCATTTTTTTTGTTTTTTGACATCATAGTTTAGAATGTCTCACTTTTGTTGTTTTTTGACATCATAGTTTAGTGTGTGTCACTTTTGTTGTTTTTTGACATTATAGTTTAGAATGTCTCACTTTTGTTGTTTTTTGACATTATAGTTTAGAATGTCTCACTTTGGTTGTTTTTTGACATCACAGTTTAGTGTGTGTCACTTTTGTTGTTTTTTGACATCATAGTTTAGAATTTCTCACTTTGGTTGTTTTTTGACATCATAGTTTAGTGTGTGTCACTTTTGTTGTTTTTTTAAATCATAGTTTAGAATGTCTCACTTTGGTTGTTTTTTGACATCATAGTTTAGTGTGTGTCACTTTGGTTGTTTTTTGACATCATAGTTTAGTGTGTGCCATTTTGGTTGTTTTTTGACATCATAGTTTAGTGTGTGTCTCTTTGGTTCTTTTTTGACATCATGGTTTAGAATGTCTTACTTTAGTTTTTTGACATCATACTTTAGTGTATGTCACTTTTGTTGTTTGTTGACATCATAGTTTAGTGTGTGTCACCTTTGTTGTTTTTTGAAATCATAGTTTAGAATGTCTCACTTTGGTTGTTTTTTTACATCATAGTTTAGACCTTCCTCCTGGCTCTGATTGGTCGATGCATTTTTTCAGATGGCAATAGCAGCTCAGGGATGAGATCAATCTTTTCACTGATTATTTGTCTCAACACAGTGACAGTTTTAACAAATGTGACTTTTTTCAATACATACTTCAGCTTTAATGTAATTTATTAAGAATTTAAATGATAGACCAATACAAAGTTGTGTTTTATTCTTTTTTTCTTTTATTTCAACCCTCCTATTTTGATGCTACTTCAACATACACCTGTCCACACAAATGAACCACCTGGCGCCGTGTTTAACTTCAAACAGGAAGTTGTTTTGAAGCAATCTGATTGGCCAACATAGGTTTTAGCTCTGCACTACAGTGCCCCCTACAGGTGTGCCATGCTTAAAACAACACTGAGGGGCGGATTTGTAAGAGTTCATGTGGATGAAAACTTTCCTGAAACCAATCATGTGTGTACGATTATGTTTTTTTAAATGACGTTGTGGAGTTATTGTTCAGGCGGCTACATGTTTACAAGGACTTAGATTTTGATTTTCAATAACAAAAAGAAATCCATGTACTCTTTCACTTCCATTTTGGAGTTCTGAACTACGTTTAGTTGGTCTATCATGAGGGATCCCACTCAAAAACCTTGAACTTTGTAGTTGTACCATGATTATACTTCACGGGGTATGACAACTATCACAAGACACTAGCTGCATTTCCATTGACCATATAATTGCACAATTTGACATAATTTTTAATGGACAAACTCAATTAAAAAAAACACTCCTGTTAGTTGTTAAAAGTTTTTGCTGCTAGTATGAGGTGGTTTTTGGCCATATCCATATTTGTTTATTTTGCCAACCTGCAACAGAAACCCTTTTTTTCGCATCACACGACTCACATGATCAACTGGATGTTGCCACTGGCGTAAACCATGAAGAAGACGACAACAGGAAGTAGTTGGAGGATTATGGCGTGGCATGTTACTTATTGCATGAACAAACTTAATCACATGTGATTTTAATTCTGTTTGTCAAATGGGAACACTGTTAATACAAAATTTTGTTTTTTTTTCCTCCCCAACATTTGCAAAATATTAAAAATTTTGCATACATTTGTAACGGAAACACACCTACTGAATGCATTTCCTGGACAAACGTTGACTTCAAACAGCAGACATGATTTCCTTTCAGACATTTTCTTCCTCCTCTGCAATCTCAAGAGGTTTTCTGTTGCTCAGAAAACCTCTTTAAAGTTGTTGTTTGATGCTTTTGCAATAACTGACATGCACTCCAATCTTATGCAGGGAACCAAAATGTACTAAAACACTGTCAATATGTGGATGCCATGGACAACAAACAAGACGGCCATTATGACCAGGGCTATTTGCAGTGTCTTTGTAGCCAAGGAACTGAAGCACATGCTAGGCTATGTATAGGCTCAGCGTAGAGCGGACAGGAAGAGGGCTGATGGTTCGGGGCAGATGTACGATGTGAGTGATTGTGTACATCTGAGGAACCGTCTGTCGCCGTGTGCGAGAGGGTCTGAAGAAGTGACCAGAAGGTGGGGGAGCGCAGGGCCGCGAGCGCAGGGCCGCGAGCGCCAGGCAGCGTTGGAAAAAGCCATCTGCTACCTGACTGACAGCCAGCTTCAAACCTCCCACGTCAGATGGGCAATCTTCTACCAGAATATGGTTGGATCATCATGTGTGAAAATGCTGAAGCCAAATCTTTAAAAAGGTACAGTACAACCGTCACCATGCATGAGGAGTAGTTTTAACAAACCTGTTCTGGGAACAAAAAAGAGAAAAATTCTAAATATGGTTTAAAAAATACAACATCAAAACTATGCCAGGTGTAAGATAACTCTTATAGTTTAGTCTACAGTTAGAAAAAAAAAAAGCATTTAAAAATCTGCAGTCTCTCTTACAAACAGCAGAGGGCAACACGTCTAGTTCTAATCCAAAGTTTAAAGGGGCAGTATTATGTATTTTCCAGGCACATAGTGGCTTTTTATGGCACTCTGCTAAAAACATCTACAACAGCATGGTTCATTGAGTCAAAAGGCAAAGAACTAGAAATGTTTCAGAGATTTAAAGCTCCAAACTCTTAACATTTTAAGACCGCATAAGACATTGATTATCTACAGCCTCACTCCCTTTTTGGTTCATGCAGGATCTCGGCTCAGGTTAGTGTGTGGTATTTAGCTTGGCTTATGGTTTCACAAATGTTGGGTTTAAAGCACAACAGCAAAGAATTAATGAACAGGAAAAAGACTGAGTGGTCTAACGATGCTTTGTCAGTGGTTTACCAGTCTGCCATCTTGGATTTCAAGATGGCCATGTTTTTGCCTGGTATTTTGCATTTTATGTCCAAGTTCATAACAAATACTAAGATTGTTTTTACATTTATTTTACTAAATGAAATTAATTTTGAATTTATGACTGATGGCTTTATTTCCGGAACCAGAGACATTAAAAAAATATTCCCAATTAATTATTGCAGAAAATTTCCCATGCTTGTGTGACCGGTGGATTTCTGCGTTGTGTGTGTTGTGTGGTGATCAGACAAACCACAAGACATCAAGTCTGGATTTGGAGGCGGTCTCCGTTTATTTAATCTGTCAATCGGGAGATATTAGCATTAGCACCTAGCATGTGCTCCAGTTCTCCAACCCGATCTATACAAAATAATAGTTAGCATGCATCAAATTATATAAAGGTGTAATAGCAACTCAAATGAAAATATCCAAACACTTATCATTAATACAGAAGGAAAAATAAACATTTGAACAATATAAATGAAAGGATTACAATAGATTATAAAACTTGCCTCTCCCCAGTGGAACGAATAACAAAAGGGGAGAGGAAATTAATAACTTAATATTTATAATAGTCCTGGAGGACCCTGAACAAAAGAAGAAGAAAATAAGGCGGAGTTGGAGGACCAAACCACTTATAGTACACAGAGGAACAAAGCAACAGTCAAGTAGAAGCAGACAAATACATAAAAGAACACATTTTGTGGAAATATAAAACTATTAATATAGACCCAGTTACACTTGTTTTAATGGGATGTGTCACATCTGCAAATAATTTGACAATTTCAAAGGTAAAATTCAAATTAGTTCAAAAGCAGAAGGTCAAGTACAAGTTGAATAAATTCCATAGAAATATTAACATCACCATCAAAAAAGGATGGAGAAAAAAGGAAAAACCTGAAAAACCCAGAAGGTTTTCATTTTATATCTAGTAATTAACGTGAGAAGATTAGAAAATTTGTATCAGTCTTAAATTGTGGTTGTGGGGGCCAAAAATTATTTCAGGAGCCGCAAATGTTGTCTTGGACAATGTTGTGAGGGGTTGACAAAACAAGTGGCTGGTTGCATCGTACAATCATGGGCCTAGTATAGGAACTGAAATGTCTAGTCATCCAACATAATGTTTTAAAAGTTTGGTGATATATACAAATGCTTTTGCTTTCAAAATTAATATTAGAATGTAGACTAGATCAACTTGATCTCATTTATTGCATGACTTGCCTTTGACAAATGAACAGCTGAACAGTCTAAAATTGTCTTTGCCAGTTTGTAAAGGAGGGCTGTCAGTTGCAGAAAAATTGCCAAAGCTCAATAATGTATGTCACAGACAATGCATAGTGATATGTGATGAGGTCATACAATAAGTTCATATTTTGAGATGCACTTTAAATGACAGACACATAAGTGATTTCTGGAGGAGAAACTCTTGCACGGTTGATTCACACAGAATCAGATCGGCACTTTGCAGTTTTAGTGTATTTTTATTTTTTCAAAAAGTAAAAATCAATATACATTTGGGTTATATATTTTTGACACTCTTACCCCGTTAAAAATATATTAATCATGCCATTTCCAGTAAAAAAAATACTCCAAAATTTTAGATCAGTCAGTCAACATCCTCAGTATCTCCACGGTTCAGATCCTACCCCTCAGGATGTTTTTTCCTCCTTGGAGTAAAATCTCTGCTGTGTCATTCTGTTGGATCGCTGCTGTATCACACCCTGTGTGATGTATCAGAAGCCTCGCTCCGTGCCAGGGCTGCCTAAGCTAATTAAGTCAGTCTCGTCAACAGAGACTTTGCAAATAGGACTATGCATAACTTAAAGCAAACCTGGCATATGTGTCTCTCACTACTAATTTACTTTATGTATTAAAGTTTGGAACATGATAAACTGTAATTTGAACAAAATATTTGATTCGCCATCTAAGGAATTGGCAACTTCTAAGCTGAACTTTCACTACACTTACAGAGCCTGCATCAAGGGAATTTTCCTCTTTGCCTTCCAGCTTTCTGGAATTGCTTCCCTGTTTCCACCTTCGTCCAAATGTCTGTTCAAGATGTATCTCGCAGCTTGCTTCCCGCCTCTCTCTCGGTGGCCCTTCTTGGCGCTTCCCTGTTCGCGTGAGGTTGCGGGAGTGCAGGGATCTTTGATGTTCTCTCTAGCATGCGATTGGCCTCTACAAGCCCACTCCGCCTGCTGCCCTTTGCCTCGGACACCTTGGGCAAGCTTGCCTCCATCTGTGCATAATCCCCCGGTTGACGTGCTGGCTTGGCACTGATCCTCTTCGAGGCGTTGCCCTCTCCTCAGCCTCGGCCGCCTTCTCTCTACCTCGAACTGGAGGGCACTTGGGTTCTTGCGTGACTCCTCTCCGCCGCATGCGGCCTGAGCCTTGATTCTGGCAGCAGGTAGAGGAGGGGCAGGCTTGCCGGAGAGGGATGTTGGGATCCCTCGACGTGTGATGTCTCGCAATTGCTTCTCTCCGGTCTTCTCTATGGGGTTAGAACGTGTCAGCTGCGGACTATGGGAATCCTGTTGTGCTAGAGTCACGACTGGCATGGTTGAAGGAGAAGGACCCACGACTGCTTTCACAATCTTCTGCCTCATAATCGGTTTTGGCTTCCTCATGATGTTCTCCTTCAGCATCATGTCGAACTTACAGTCGCCAAGTTTGGCGTCTTGTTGGATCAAGGGAAGTTTTTTCCTCTGCGCCTCTCTCACCTCCTCTGGGAGATCCAGAGGGGTGAGCTTGAGGGGCCGCCTGGGTGGCTGGTCCTCAGCTAGCCTCTCCAAATCATGCCTGGGAGGCTTAAGCACCAGTGAGCCCAGCTGTGCCATGCCCTCCTGGGTCAGTGAAGATGCCATAAGCTGACCCAGTGACTCTTGTCCATGTGAGCCTGACATATGGAGGCCAGGTGTATTGAAGTTGAGGCTGTTTTTAGTTGCCTGTTTGATGCTCTGACTAGTCAGATGCAACATGGCATTTTTATCATGGGTGGTTAACAATTCCTCTTGTTGCGCAACTTCCTAAACAAATGAGACATCATGGAATCATATTAGACCTTAAATGGAAAATATCGTTTGACTTTATCAACTATGAGAGAATCAGTTTATTCAGAACATAAAGTTATAAATCTTTACACTGGGTGGGTTAATTGATTATTATATTCCCTCCAATCAGAAATTAGCGACAGAGTGCACCACCAGTAATCTTCCTGGGTGAAACACATACTGAAAACAGAATGTGTAAAGGATTTCACCCAGAATTGTATATAACAATAAAATGTAATATAGATTTTTAGTCTGGTTTACCTTTCCGTTAGTTGGTTACTTAACGCTTTACATGTAAATCTCTTTGTATGTTGTACATGGTGTGAGGTTGCATCCTCTCCAACCACCAAATAACTACTCTGTATGTACAATAAATGAAGACAACAAGAAAGTTATCTGTTGTTGGTAACATATTAACTCCTTATTAAAAAAAATACTTGTGATTTCCATCCAGAGCCGATTCAGAAATGTTCCTTTAAAGTTTCTTTCTTTTTTAGTAAAGATATAATTTAAAACAATCTTAAAACATATCTCTGCATTTGAACCATAATGTTTTATTTGACAGAGCTTGACTGTTTTGGGTCTGTAACCACAACCTTATTGTATGAAACACATGCTACAAGACAAGATTTGTTACACTAGCTACACAATTTATATCAACTAGGTATAAAATAAGATGGTGTAAAAATCTGCAAATAAAAAAAGACAACTGTTCATTGTCAGTTTATTTTTATTTATTTTTTTATTAATATGTCTGGATACATTTACTGCTTTGCTATTCTTCATGTGTGTCCTAAATAAGTAAAAACTCCAAACCGTCTACTAACATGCCATCATGTGATTCATACGTTTCCATCAAGAATTACTGAAAATTTGAAGACAGGAGTTGTTTGGTGATGATAGAAACCCCATTCTCTGATTCTGTGTTAGCTTTAGCATCTGGTAAAAAAAACAAAAACAACAACTCTATTTTGTATATTTTTTTATAAGAGATATCAGTTGTATTAGATTTTATAGTAGATATTAACCACTCTTTTTCTCACTACAGAGCCACAAGACAATCAAAAACACACAAAAAAATCCCCTTACAAGGCTAAGTATTAAATATAAAATACGTAACTGCTTGTGTTTGTAATTTTTAAAAAAATTATTGAAGGTAGGTTTGTTGTATTAGGTACAATGAAAACAAAATTCACCTAGAGCTAAAAATAACTCTCCAAAGTTGATACTGTTGCAAATGACAATGAAAACTTTTACATCCAAAAACTTTGTTATTGCTGACTATTTCATTTTCCCAAATATCAATCAACATAGCTGATTTGATTCAACTACAAGACTAAAATCCAGATCACTGCAACTATTACTTTCATATTTATGTAGGAAAATATATTTTTCACTCAGAACAATATTACTGTTCTGTTCCAAGGCAACTTGTACTGCTAAGAACTTTTACTTTCTTTTACAGTTCAACAAAATGCAAACGAGTCTCTGGTATTGTATACTCACGGATTTGATTAACAGGTCTTCTCTGAATTTTTGCTGAATCATATCTTCTCTGGCCTTAAGAACAATGTTGCTGCTCTCCCTCTGTTTGTTTGGACCGTGCCGCTAGCAGCGCGGTTTTAGCACCCTTAATGTAATTATGCAGATTAGGGTCACGCGGCGGCTCTGTGATCTCCAGCTTACCACCCGGCGGGTCGCGCGCTCGCGCCGAGGTTTTTATTGAGAAGAGTTTTCATTACCCGCAGTGGGACTGGAGACTAATATGAAAAGGACAGGAACCAGCTGTTTAAATGACAGCGAACTTACCAAGGTTTCATACATACATATCTTTGGTGCTTCGTTGCCCACTAGATGGCGCCAGAGATCTCCTCTGCGTGCTCCCGTTCGCCAGCGGTGGGGTTGTGTGTTACCTCATCGTCTCTTCACATGTATCCGCCAGCGGTGGGGGAGCTGAAGCAGAACAGCAACGCCCTGGTGTGTGTGTTTAAAACCCCGACTGTGAGATTTATTCCAGGGTATTAGTATATTTTAGAATAAAGGGTGCAGTTTCAGCCAGCATTTGCTGTTGGTTCAAGCATACAGTTCAAATTCCTAATACTGATAATAAAAATGTATATATTTTTATTTTTTTTACGTCCTTAGCCAAGACGTGCTGTCCCAGGGAGGCAGCCAATTGTTACAAATTCCCTCCGCAGCTAGGCAACGAGCTTGAAATGTACCGCTAGTCTCTCTTTCTCCAGTGAGAAAGACGAGAGGGAGACCGGCAGCAGATGGTCTGACCCCCACAGAGCCCTGATCTGAGCATCAGGAAGTCAGTCTGGGATTACATAAAGAAAAAGTTTTTACACAGAACTGATCACCAAAAGCCTTCCAACGAGCCACAGGATGTGGCTCAGATCTTAGAAAGTGGAGTTTTTCTGGCTGCTGCTGCTTTAGGGTCAAGTTTTACATAAAAATTGCTTTATGCAACACATTATTACAACAAAACAAGCATACAAGACTTGCAGGAATTTTCACACCAATCAACCATTATGTCACCACAAACTGCTACAAATGAGAAAGTAATATGTAATTATAAAGGAGAGGCACAGGTATATGCAATTCTTTTTTTTTTCTTTGTCCTGCAATTACGACTTCAGGACCACTGACAGATGTCTGTACCTGCTTTGCACATCTGGACATGGCTTGTTCTTCACTAAATATGTCAAGCTGAGTCAGACTCCTTGGAGAGAATTTTCAAAAATAGATTTTCATCAACTGAGTATTTTTCCCTCCTCTTTCATAAATCACATTTGTGGAGGTCGGGACTAATATTTGCTTCCACCTGAGCTGTGTTTCTCGGTAGCTCCCCTAGCGTCACCACTGGCTGCTACTCGGTACTCTATGAGATGTTCATAGCTTTAAAGAGCCAGTATTATGTGACATTGACTTTTTTCAGATGGGCATCATATTATAAGGTTAGTCCTTCATCTAAACATACCTGGAGTAAAACATACCTGGAGTGCTGCCTTGATTCTTTCATCTACAAATCCTGAACAAACTTCCAGGAAGCTGAAAAGCTGCTGAAACACTCCATCCATCCATCCATCCATCCATCCATCCATCCATCCATCCATCCATCCATCCATCCATCCATCCATCCATCCATCCATCCATCCATCCATCCATCCATCCATCCATCCATCCATCCATCCATCCATCCATCCATCCATCCATCCATCCATCCATCCATCCATCAGCAGCTTCAGAAGGGAGGCCCAGACTTTCCTCTCCCCAGCCACTTCTTCCAGCTCCTCCGAGGGAATCCCAATGCTGACCCACTGACCTCCCTTAAAACTGTACTACAAACCAACCTGTTTAGAGTTGCATTTGAACAGTGGTGGAGAAAGTACTCAAAAAATGTACTTAAGTAAAAGTACAAATACACAGACAAAAATGTACTCAAGTAAAAGTCAAAGTACCACATTAACATTTTACTTAAGTAAAAGTAAAAAAGTACTGGTTTTTAAAAATACTTAAGTATTAAAAGTAAAAGTACTTGCTGAATGCATTGCCTAATCACTAATATCATTAAGTGTACCGATCATATGATCATATGCCACAGATAAAGCATGTTTTTATTGCGTTTATTCTGTAACATAGTTTAGACTTAGATATATGATTCTATGCATCATAATTTCAGGGATGGAAACATCTCGTCTCCTGTCCTAACATAACATGAACTTCACTTTTTTTGCCACACATTTATTTTGAAAGAAATCCAACTGGCAGAGGAGGACATGGAACCAAGGAGCCTCGTAGCAGAGTTGTAGTCTGGACCACTGAACCCAAGACCAAATCAAAACCAGCACCCCGTGCTACATGACAATAAAATTTAGTGCACCTATCAAAACTGCTTCTCAAATTGATCTGAAAGATTCACTTTCCCACCTAGATATTAAATACTTAGAGCTGAAATAAATTTAACCAGTATCAATTCAAACTCTTCTTCATTCTGTTTTGCTTTCATCTCTGTGCCACAATCCACAGAGGTCTCCTGCCATCCCTAAAAAATAACGCCCTGTGCGGTTGCCCATATTGCCAATGTCAGAAATAATAATTGTCTGCACCATTAAACATAGCAATTAACAACGCTCAACTATGAACACTGTCCAAGGCCCAATAAGCAAGAAGTAACCAAGCAGGAGGAGCACCGTGACTGTTCTCATCCTCCCTCCTGCTGCAACGTCTGCCACCATGACAGGTGACGAAAACAAAGAGCAATGAGCATGCTCTGCGTTCCTACGTTCTTGTTTTATTTATTCACCAATTAAATATAAAGATATTTTAATGAAATAAAATAGCTACTGCAGTGTACGCAGAGCATTACAAGAACAAAGAACGGCTCTCAGTGAGGCTTCAGTACTATAGGACTTAGTCAAGATCCGTCCAGAAGAATCGGATCGTCCATGAATGTCATATTACAATATTGCACTTTGGTCACAGCGTTGTCCCATATCTGCGACATGTCAGTCATCGCAGATGCAACATGTGTCTCAGTCAATACAGCTAGCTTTGCTAGCATCACGTCCACGGAGCTTACCTTTCTTTAAGCTTTCCTTCCAAGTGACGTTAAAAATTGGACAAAGTCCCACCGTCTGTGAAAGCGAAGCGCTGCTGATTTTACATGTCGCCATATCTTATGATTTATGCAGCGCTTCAGTACTATTATATTACTGACGCTCAGAGGAAACCACTGCGCATGTCTGGAGCTCCGCGTGCGAGTAAAGGGGGAGGCGATGGGTGACAACAGACACTAAGTCACGTTATTGCTCGGATTTTACGGCGCCACCTTAAGTCCCTGAACTTCACATTTTAACGGAAAAAAAAACACAATGCGACTTGGATGTAACGAGTAACGCGACAGTTTTGTAGAAATGTAGTGAAGTAGAAAGTACAGATACTTACTGTAAAATGTAGTGGAGTAAAAGTAGAAAGTACCCATTATTAAATCTACTTAAGTAAAGTACAGATACACGAAAATTGTACATAAGTATAGTAACGACGTAGTACTTGTACTTCGTTACTTCCCACCACTGCATTTGAACCATAATAAATTAAACACTGACCCAACATTTTACTAATTTTCTCAATTATTGACTGTGTGGTATCTGCTATGACTTTGTATTTTTGCGTTTTTATGACATAAAACATCTTGAACTACCTTGTTAATGAAAAGTGCTATACTTGATTGGTTGATTGATGTTTGAGAAATCAATTCATCTCCAGTGGCAGCCATTCAGCTGTGCAAATTGCAGCAACTCTCTATCGCCACCTCACAGAGCAGCCCCAAAGATCAAAAATTTGAGAGACAAAAAAACCCAGACATTTTGAGATTAATCTAACAAACTTTTCAAGAAAAAAACTTAGGTTTCTAGAGTCAAACATGTTCAACTTTTTAAAATTTTTGGAGTCCATTTTCAGAGTCAAAAAGTATGGGATTTTTTTTCTAAAAAATTTTTGGGATTAATCTCAAAACGTCAGAGATTTTTCTAGCAATTTTCTGACTTTTCAAACTCAGGAATCACCTTGTTTTGTCTGGAAAATTTCCGAGATGGAGCTAAACATTTCTGAGATTTTTTTCTTGGCAGAAGTATGCTCCTTTTTCCCCCCATATACAACAACACTAACACGCCGTCGTACTGCTAACCTTGATACCAGCTAAACTGAAGATGAATGTGCCGCGTATGCATATCAGATGGATGTCCTTAATACTGCCTGCAATCACATGGTGTTAAACTTTGATCAAATTCTGCTCCAGGCAGTCATTTGTCAGCCTAAATATGTGCAGATGGGTGAGATAAGGCGCTGATGTGATGTTTGCTGGCTGCAGGAATATCTCCAGATCTTCATCACTCAGGCAGCTCCGGCACTTTCCCACCAGCCCACGTTACTGTAAAAAGAGGGAAAGTGGTGCAGAGAGTTTTTTTGGGCAGTGAGACTTTTACTCGGTGTGTTTCCCATCATCCAGAAAGACTGGGTCGGTTTAAAAATCTTTCTTTTTTATTCTTTTTTTTTGTCTTGATTGTCCCGTGGCAAACAGCAGCACAACACCTGCTTATTGTTGAGCTTCATCATATCTCTGCCTCAGTGGAGACAATCCTCCGCGCGGCAACTTGGCTTCTCTTACACGATCATTTAAGATGCGAAATTACAGGCAAGCGAAGGCCTCAACGCCCCTCTGCCACGGCTCTTATTGTGCTGCCGTCTGAGTTGCCTGATGCTCACGGCTGACAGTATAATTACTGCCGTGTGGGAAGGGATAAAACGGGATGCTGCACGCTCAGCCTGCCACCGAAACATCCAGCTGCACGGCTCGGACCACTGAGAGAGATGGGAGGGGAGGGGGTGGGGTGAGGAGAGGAGAGGAGAGGAGAGGAGAGGAGAGGAGAGGAGAGGAGAGGAGAGGAGAGGAGAGGAGAGGAAGGAGAGGAGAGGAGAGGAGAGGAGAGGAGAGGAGAGGAGAGGAGAGGAGAGGAGAGGAGAGGAGAGGAGAGGCTCAGCAACAGGCAAAAGCAACAACTTACTCCTCTACTGACTTTATTTTTTTGGAAATAAAGTTAACAGGACAAAAAAAAACATTTGCTGCTGATACAAAAGCAAATTAGAGAAAAAAAGAAGGTTAAATTTCTCCCAAAAAATTCAGAAAATCCGAGATCCATCTCAGAAATTTTTTAGAAAAAACATGGAAATGTCCGAGTTTCAAAAGTCGAAGAACGTCAACGTGTGGAAAGTTTGAAATGTTTGAAAAGTTTGAAAAGTAGAACATTTTCCACCTTTGAAATATTGACAAAAGAGTTATTTTTCCATTAGCAGATAACTTCACTTACAAGAAGACATTTTTCCATGTTACAAGTGAAATAATCTGCCGATGGAACAAGAACTTTTTCATCCATATCGATGAATTATTGACTTGAAACAAGCTCCAAAAGTTACTTGTAAGTTAGTTTTATCTTATTTCAAGGTTACAAAGGTATTTGCACTAGAAACCAAACCAAAAATACTTGGTGAGATTTTGCGTTCTCACATCATCAAAACAAAATGTGCCAAAATTATGTTTAATGTGCCAGACGTGTGTGTCACACGTGAAATCAATGTTCTTTTCTCACATATGATTTATGACAGTTAATGTAGCATCTAGTTCTTCTTACATATATGCCCACTAGCAGCTGGAACGTTTTTAAATGGATGGTAGAATAATACGTTTTTTATTCCACTGGGGTAAAAAGCCCAGATCAGATGGTAAACATACAGTGACATCCAACTGGAAATGCTAACAGAAACCTACAGTGTGATGTGAAAATTAAGATTCACATCTAACTCTTTACTTTGTTAAGCCACATATTTTCACTAAACTGTGGTTTGAAAGTAGCCATAGGGTCAATAAGTGGATAAAGAAAAAAAAACAACACAGATCTTATTTGGTTAGAATGTCCAAATTTTGACGCCGTTGTGGACTGATGTCCATTTTCTCCACTGGGAATCTTCATTTCCTTAAACACTGAGTTTCAGTTCTTAATGTGAGCAGCAGCAAAGGTCCTACAGAGGGTTGGGTCACACACATGTACTTCAAGTTTGGTGTTGAAAGGGAACAAACTACTTCTTATGCAACAAGTCAAGCTGTTTTTACAGTTAATAACAACTGACATTAGCACGAGATAATAGTTTTGCGATTGTATAGACAATAATGTCTGGGTTAACGTGTGGGTTTTTATGTCTAGACTTGTATTAATTTTTAAGGGAGCCGCTGCACACCGGAGCTCTGAGTGTCTCTGTATTCATCACCAGCAGCTGGTGCAGTTCAGCCTTTTAGCCTCAAAAGTCCTTAAGAAAACTGAGGAATACAGTAAAGCATTTCAGTTTTCATTGCTCAGTTTGAATAAATGTCATTTAGTCCACAGAGCAGTTGACAAAACTGATATTTCAATAATGTAGTAATAGTTTACTACAAAATCTTTATAATAAATCTTTAAGTCGCCTATTTAGAACTGGGTTGGATTGATAATACCTGGAACACTGATTGATACGTCTGATGTATATTTGCTTGATGATTTAGATGACGGCGCTCGACAAGAGTAAATGTTTATTGCTTGTTTTGTGATTGGTTACTGCGTGATGGTTTATGGTGTTTAAAGCACTTTGTTGCTGGAATGTACCACACAAACAAACTTGACTTTAATTTTAAAAAAGCGAGCGCTCGCTCTTCACAGCGATCCGATGTGAGTCATTTACAACAACAAGACAGAGGGCTTCAGAAGGAGGCTCGTTATTTTATTCAAGTGTGTTATAGCATCACCTGGGAACCCAGTCAACCCAGTGAGTCACCCACACCAAATCACGCACACACACACACACACACGCACACACACACACACACGCACACACACACGCACTCGACGAGAGCGAGAAGGAACAGAAAAGCTAACGGAGGGGGAAAAAATGAAAAATTTCGTAAAATATTCATTTCACTTCGAAGGAAACTCAACAATCTCCTTGTTTTTCTTGACAAGAGAGCCAACAGATATTGGAGTGTATCTTTACAGACATCAGTTTCAAGATTGTGACAGAGAATTAAAAATACTTATTGTTAAACATGGATTGTAAAAAAAAAAAAAAAAAAAAGGGGGGATGATATGCAACATCCTGAACTGAATAATGACCAGCGGTGACGTTCAAGAAACACAAACACAGAAAGGAGCGCCGCCTTTCTGTTGTCTTATCGTACAGGTAGTGCAATCTGTGTCTCTTTGTCCCCGTCATTAGACAACATGGCGCTGCTGACAGAGTGATGGCCTGACGTCACCAGAGACGGCAAATGACGAAGTGAAGCGCTAGCCGCACGTGAAGCGCGGCTGAGCTAACAGAGAAAAGAAAAAGCCAGTAAAACCGGCGGGAATCTTTTCGCGCTGCTTGACGCCACGTGGCAAAGGACACGAGGCAGTTTGTTGGGAGCGACCAGCGCGCGTGGGCGTTTCTCTTTCCCCCATCTGTGTTGCAGAGTGGAGGACCATCGGTGTGACATGTGGCATGATGGCTGACCGATCTGAGTAATGCGCGGCCATGTAGGAGGACGTGAAAAACAATCTCCATTATAAAGAGGCCATTTGTTTCCTTTGTTACAACCCGCCCCCCCACGCCCAAAGATTTATTATGACTGATATATTCCCCTAGAATTAAACTTGGAGTAATTTCACTTAAGTAAATTAAAAGCAAATGACAACTTAAATGTAAATGTGCCCTTAACTCCCATCGGTCTGGTTGAAATGATATTTTCAGATTATGACAATTTGGTATGTTCAGTTGACATTTTTAGTGATTATAATGGACCTGGTAATTCATCGAAGTAGCACTGTAAAAAATACCTGTAAACACATTTAAAGGCAGAAAAACTGAGATGATTGATGGTATAAAAGGTTTTGAAAGGCCAGTAGTTTCTCCAAATTCCCTTAAAAGACTCACTTTATGTTTTATGAGACACAAATGAACCCATGAAGTGAAAACTGAAGACACTTCCATATTTTTCTGATGCTCTCGCCAGGCAATATTCATTTTACTGAAAATCAAAAACGTAAATGATATTAAGGAATCTTCTTGTAGTTTTGTCCTCAATGACAAGATGCAAATGAAGCTTTATATCATTGTTTTGTTCTTTAACAAACCTTAATTAGTTGAAATGTAGCTTTAGTCCTCAAGACATCATTTCATTGACTTTATCATTTTTACCTGTAGGTCCCAAAATCCCTGATTTTTTAAAAAAAAATTTGAAGTAGTAAATATGGGACATTTTCCAAAAATAAACACCAAGTGTAATATTTTTGGACGTGTATTACATCCATTGGTCAAAAATGAGTAACGTGGATTTTGATGCATTTTTATTCTTGGAGTAATAAGAATTAGAAGCTGGACGTCATATGGTTTAGGAACTTCGGAATCGGACACCTGTCATCACCCGTTCCTTAGAATAGGCCATGCCGTACGCATATAGGAAACAAAACGGTAAAGGAGAGGGAACCACGGCCTTCTGCAGACAGCATGCTGGTGGACGACGACTTTGTTATTTCAATCCAGAAGACTTTTAGTTTTTTGGCAATCTCTTGAGGTGTTCTGTGAAAAATCGTTCAAAAGTACGTAATACCTCACCGTGCCTGAAAAACGTTTATCAAAAGTATTCATGTTGCATGCGGAGTAGTTAATGCAAAATATCAAACAAACTGCCCCAGTTGCAGAAACTGGAACACGATCATAAATTTGCTTAATGGAAACACAGCTATTTTGAAAAAACACATTTTTTGATGAAAAAGAAGGAGTTTGTGCTATAGGATGGGGTGGTTTGGCAACCATACCGAAATTGGTTTATTTTGCCAAACTGCGATGGAAACACTTCTATTGCATCACGCGAGTCACATGATCAACAACCAGACGTTGTCACTGGCACAAACCATGAATAAGAAGACAATACAGGAAGTAGATGGAGGATGAAGAGCGGCATGTTTTTTAATGACTTATCACGTGAACAAACGTATTCACGTGTGATTTTAATTTAGTTTCTTAACTATCGAAAATATCCATATAAAGTATCGCAATTACAAAATTGTGTTTTTCCGACGACAGCTGGGATGGAAATGCAGCTACTGACAGCCAACTTCTTCTCTTCGGATGACAAACGGGAGAGCCAAGAGGAAAGTTTCCTCTGGCCAACGCAGCTCTGAATTCACCAGCAGCTCAGGCTCTTCTGTACCGACCACGACTTCTTAACCTTGACTAGTTTTTGGGAGACACTGCCCACATGGGATCTCAAAAACAAGTTGGAAGAATTTGTAAGCCAGGGCTGTGGAAAACAGAACGACACCAGTGTTTTCCACCAGAACACATTTCTCCATTCCTCCAGCTTGAGGCTGTACTCTATATGCTGTGGTTCATGTGTCTGTTTGACGGGGCGCTGCACCGTTTCAGCTCTGTGGAGCTTTTTCAGGTTTGTTTTGTTTTCTGCACATCTTCTCCGTAACGCTCCAGTTTCTGTCTAGCAAAATGTCAAACAAAGGCAACTGGTGGTATGTGTTGCACCCGAGGCGGCGGGACGTCGGGCGGTCGTGGATGACAGGTGATTAAAAATGTGGAAAAAGAAAATAAAAATCAAAGGATAAAAAAATAGCTACCTTCAAAAATTAAGTCACTTAATGCAATCAGTACATTTTTTCTTGATTCTTGTTTTGATTTTAAACTATATATTCAGTACATTTATTTGAAATTGCACAATTTCAGTCTAACCCACTGCATCTGAGTTCATTTGCTCCAAACTGATTTGCAAATCTCAACATCTCTCATCTGTCAGGGCGAATGTTGATTTTTTTTTTCTCTTACATTTGCTCCCTCATTATGAACATAAAAATGTAGAATTGAAAAAAATGTAAATGTTGCGTTTCATTAAAAAAAAAAAGAAATAGATCATTTGTGAGAGCTGAGCCTTTTTATTTTTTAAATTGACTTCCATGATCCAGAAAATCACTTATGCATACGCTTTGTTTAGTTTGAAGTTATAATAATTCAAGCTTCACTCTTTATCTCAGTCACAATTTCTGGCTGATTATATGTCTTATTTTTAAAGCCAGTGTTGTTACCGTCAAGTAAAATTAGTAAAACCTTAGAAAATAAAACCCAAGTTGATATAAAGTGAAAATATCTCCTAAATTAATAAAAACAATCATTTCCTAAATACTGTGAAAAGTAATAATGTCTAGTTTGATTTATTAGCAGACAGGGCCTCAAGCTGAGGGTCAGTGGAGAACTGAATGTTAATGTTCATGCGGGTCTTCATCGGAGCTCAGATCTAAAGAGAAAAGCTGGTTTTCTAAGCCGCCATGTTGAAACGTGTCGACTTGACTAAAAACACTCCACTGTTGTTTCTTCAAGGCACGTATGCTTGTGTGAAAAACACAGGTACTGTCCATTCTTGGAAAAAAATTGAATTTTTTTCTTTTTGTATCCCAAATGTTACTATAAATAACTGTAGTAGTGAAAACGATGCCTGAACCTCTGGTTACATTTCTCACAACTGACCGGGATTCAAGGCATTTGACCATTCGTCCAAACAGAGTTCTGCTCGACTCATTTGATACGGTCAACTCACCGAGAAATGAATTGGACTCCTGTTAAAAACCCTGTGATGATAACACTCTAACTTGAAGGTCCACAAGGTTTTCCAAAAATGCCAGCAAATTTTAGACTGGTTTTAAAGACAGACAGGCACGGTGCTCCCAGAAGCATCCATACATCCTTAAACTTTTTACATTTTGTCATATTACAACAAACCTCTGTGTATTTCAGTAGCCCAACACAAGTTGTCAGTTGGGCAGTTGAATTGTCATTCTCATGTCTTAACCAGCTTCCAACCTGTTATTTTAATTTTTTTTTACCATGTATTTAACTCCATACATCCACTCTGCTGAAGAGCTGATTCTGCTGCCTCTACACGTCACCATTAGTCTCATCTTACGTTACATTTTTTTCCACATTTCCTGTTTCCTCTATTGCAACAAACTATAAGTGGCCGTTCTTTTCCCCTCCTTCTCTACATAAAGTTGTCAATGACAGTAACAGTTGTGCTGCTTACTGGCTGCAATGTTAACATGTTGAGATACCATGAGACCTAAATTCTGAACATCATGGCATGGAGTGCATGCCAGTTTTCCATGTCTGGCATATAACCATTCATTTTAGCTTTTAAACTGCTAAAATGAATGTAGTTTTAGCTAAAACTAACAGGTCATGATGCTGTTTGTTCATGATGCTTAACAAACAGCATCATGCCCTGTTTGTTCTGTAGATCCTGCAGCTTCCACTTCTCTTCCTAACATGGCGCCTCCTCACCCTGACTCTCATACTGATAGGAGGAACCACAGAGCTCTGTTAGGTTAAAGCTCATTTTCTGAAGTTGGGATATTTTTCCTCCAACAGGATCCAGACGAATCACCTTAAACCAGATGTTGGACTGGATTTTATTTCACTGTCATTTGTGAATGTTAGAGCCTCATTTTCAACAGTGGAGCTATAAAGGTTAAAAAAGGTTATTATTTTGGAGAAAATCTCATCAACATCAATATTTCCACTAATTAAGAGACAAAAAAAAAAAACATTGTTTGATAAAGGATTTCTTTTAGGAGTAATGAAATACACATGTTTTCCACCATTATCAGATTTATTTGTTTTTTTGGAAAATGAAATTCCATTGAGTTTGTAGTTGTAATGTGACAAAATGCAAAATAGTTAAAAATGTATGAATACTTTTGATAGGTGCTGTTGATCCCCCATGACGGTACGTTTCCTTCTTCAATTCTCTCTTGAATTTACGTTTATGGCTGGAATTCAAGCAGATTCCCAGAGCTCATTCTCTGCATCAGTTGCTGCACAGGCCTCTGCAAACAAAAACGAGAAATTTCCCCGTCGCCTGATGTGGGTCTCATATTTATATAGACACATTGTGTAGTTTAGTTTGGCTGATGCGCTTTGCACTTATGGGACTGTGTTTGTGCCGAGAACAAAAAAAATTCAATCAAACCTGAGAACAATCCTGTGTGATTCGCTTGAATGGGAACTAGGAAGGAAGGGACTTTGGCAAAAGAAATGCAAAACATTTGTCTGTTAAAGATTCCTCATCATAAGGAAAATGATTGAACCGTTCCACACATCAAGTTCATGCACTTTCAACTCTTTCCAGCTTAAAACCAATCCATGTCCCCTTTCATCTTCTGATATTTTACACACAAAACAGAAAAAGGATCATCCTGCTGCGATCAAGCCTTCCCTTATCTGCCGTCTTCGGCCGACACTTCGTATCAACTCACTCTCAGTACGTGAGCTTGTTTCAGTGCTGATGTTTTCATCACGTTTCCTTAATGGCCCCACAGTGCGTTCAGACCTGAGGAGTTGTCTGTTTGGATCGGCCCGCTTCCCCGTCAGCACCGACAGACAGCTCTGCTTTCTGCACCGTCAGACCCCAGCAGCTGGACAAGGACTCGGCTACCTGGGAACATGGCTCTTATTGTGAAGGGTCCAGAAGACTTAGATATACGAGTTAATTACACTTTGGTTAAAAAAAAGAAAAAAGAGAGAAAAATCCACTTAATGTCATCTTGCATGAAGTTTATGTTTTCTTTCTACAAAGATTCACTGATCCGTTTTCTACATACATCCGACCATCTTGTTCGTTAATAAAATTGTTTTTTTTTGTTTATTATTGAAAAGATATATTAAAAAAAGGCACAAAAAGTTTGTTTTAAAAATGCTTAAAAATATACATGTGTAATTTTTGTGGCCCTCAAGTGTTTGCAATTCAAAAATTTTTGGCCCTGCATGGCAAAAAGTTCAGACGGTTTTCGGGGTTGTAAAGTTGTCGGCGTCACGTTGATTAAAACTCAAACCACTGTACAAACATTTACTGCAAATTTGTGAGTTCACATTTGAACACTGAGATTCAAGATTTTTTCTTTCAGCTGGTACTGAATAAAAATTTAGTTTCAAATTTGTAGTAACAGTTTATAAATCACCTTTTCAAACAACATCTAGAACCTACACATCAGGCAAGGAGATTACAGACTCAGCTTATGTGTGAATGTCAGATTAATTTTGCGTTTGTATGATATTGTTTTAACAATTTTTTTCCCCCCAATTGGACAACACACCACGTCAACCCAACAATGTCTTGAAAGGGGCAGTAAAATGAGTCTTCCAGCCATAGTGCCATTGTATAGCACAATCAAGAAACTATGTTTCCTTCAGTTGATATAAAAACGCATAAATCAAATATGCCTTAAAAGAAATGTTACTTTGTAATTTAATGCCTTGAAATTGGGCCTCTGTCTCTTTAAAAACTGCTCTTTCTGAAACTCCGCCTTCAGGAAGTCATCACAGCATTTCTCCTCCATTAACCCTTCAACAAGATTTTTGCCAACATTGCTCTGAGCAGAAGCTCCTACAATGAGCTCAGCAGATGCTCAGTTCCACCAGGTGTTTGCCAATTGCTGCTGACTAATTTGAAGGAGCTAGTCGGGAAAACTCGGAAGCTCAGAAACATGGAAATTGCAGTTCTGAAGAGGATCTGCGCCTCAAAGGCGGAGCTAGGTCCACCCAGGCATTTTGCACAGGTGAATGGTTGCCATGGGAGATTTCTAAAACCTGCATGAAAGAATCAAAGCAACACTCCAGGTTTGTTTTTGATGAGGGAAAACATTATAACATGATGCAAAAAAGTCGATTTTACATAATACTGCCCCTTTAAAATAATTGCAGTAATAATTGTAGTGCTGACATCCTGGGAGAGAGAAAAAGAATAATAATTAAATGCATAATTAAAATCCGTTCATTTTTATGACATTTATCACTAGAGAATGTTTTTAGCCAGAAGTGTAGTTCTAGAAAATGTTTTGCAGTTCAGTTCTGTTTTTATTTTTTTGTGGGCATTATAAAACTGTGCATCAGAAAGGTTGGCACCATTGGCTCCTTTTGAAAAATTGTGTTTGTACAAAGTGGCTCTCGCTGTTGCTTGGGTTGATTTTCTTTCTTTTCTTTTTTTTTCCCTAAATGGAGATCATTAGCATGAGAGCAAATGGAAAGGTTTCAAATTGATCTGCTTTACAGCTGGATGGAAACACAGTAAATGAAATTATATTGAAGGTAAAATTTAGTCGAGGCTGAAACATACAACAGGAAAAAAAGCTCAGAGTCTATGATGACACGTCAACCATCCTAAGGCATTTATTTATTCTTCGTACCCACTTAATCTTTAAAAAAAACAACTGCTGGGTTATTACTTTCACTAAAATGGTGAATTGATGCTGTTTGGAAATCTAAGTAGTTATAACAAAACCTCTGATTTAATATTAAACCATTCTTCACTTCATTCTTTCATGAACATAAAATACATAACATCCTGACTGGTCTGACTGGACCTATTCATCAGGTTGAAATAAGACATGACAGAGCTGCTTCATAATGTTATTCCTGTCAGTGTGTAGTGTTCATGGCTTTAGTTCACACTAGAGAACAAGTTTCCTCCCTTCAGACTTCACCAGGCTTCACTAGCTAAGTAGCTATAGCACAAACTAGTGCAAGCTAGGTTCAAAATTCACACCTTGACCAAAGAATTGACTGTAAAGCCTAAATAGAAAGGCGATACTTCACACTTAAGCAACAGAAATAAACACTGTGTTAAGGACACGTATAAACAACCGAAATGACAAAATGTTAGGCATAGTGGTATAAACTAGTGTTGCAAACACAAATGCAGGTTGAAATTGATGAAAGGGCAAATTGACCTCAAGCTTGATGTAGTTCAACATTTTTACCCAAACACATTGTTTTCAATCAGCTCATTGCTGGCCGAGACATTAGACATTAGTGAGTAACCTGTTTTAGGGAGTTGACAACCTAACCCGGTTTGATGGATCAAATCCATATTTTGTCGCTGTGGTGTGAACTCAAATCAGACCTGAACTGATTCATATTTGATCCAGGAGAAAGTTTTTTGGGGAGAAAAAAAATCCAAATTGGGTTGTCTTTAACTCAGCAGTTTTTCTAGTTTTCATAACAAACAGCCAATAAACAGCCTCCAACTCAAACTTAGGTATTAATTTGAGTTAAACTAAACCAACATGGATGTTTTTGGACTTTGACTGGAAGTGGGAGTACATCATGCCAACCGATGAGTTCAAGGTGAGGACCTCTGGCACCTGCCAAGATCTGAAACCAAGGCTTTCAAGCTGTGAGCCAGTAGGCGATATGGTACTAAATATTCATTAAGATGACATGAACGTCTGTGAAATAATAATAATAAAAAAATCAATTGTTCTGATGGGAAGAAACTAGAAAACTGTCAGTGTTGTGATTGTTGTGGTTCCCTTTAGGTCACTATGTATGTGAAAAGGCTACAGGTGAAGTTAAAGCTATTGAGTTTCAACCCAGTGTTTGTAGATCAGCAGGAAGTATCAATACCAGCAGTATGATCCTTTGATTCACACACAAAAGACACTTACACAGAAACCATGGGGGAAAAAAAAGACTAAAGAAGGTCACAAACCCATGGCACACTACTAAGTAAATGACATCCAAGTCACATGCTAATATTGGCAACAATATTTTGGCTTAACGTGAGGTGAAACCATCAGAGTAAATGATTGCTTATAGAAAATAATACCTGATGCTTTAGATCATTCTTGAATTCTCTGTCTGCAGCGAGGCAATGGGATAATACATAACAAATATCTTTTCAAGTTGAAGTGAAACAAGCAAACTCCTTTTGAAAAATAGCATTTCTCTCAGTGTGCATTCATCGAGTACGTAACCAAAGTTCATGTATTCATTTTATTGTGTAAATCTGTAATAAGTAAGTTTGTAGTTTGTGTCGTGTCTCTTTAAATTAAGCAATTCTTGAAAAAATAGACATCCATGCTTCATGCTTTGCATCCTGTTTGGGTCCAGTCTTGCTGTTCCGCCCAGTCTCTCTTATCCGTTCGCAGCAAGTACGTACAACCAAACTCGTGGAAGTTGGGGGGGGGGGGGAGGTAAAAGGTGCTAAAATAAAAATCTTGGTGAAGAGCAGCATTGAAAATGTTTGACCTTGTGTATAAAATGCGACCACTCACTGGTCCGGTGAGCGCCGAGTCTCAGATAGACTTCCTCCTCCTCATGAGCTGGTGATTGTCCGTGAAGCTGTGAAGGCCGGGAGAAACTGAACTGACGGGCGATGGGAGGAGGCTGTTCTTCAAGGTGCTGGGCGAGATCTCCTCGATCCTGTAGGAGACCGAGCGAAAGTACTGACTGGGGTTCAGCTGCGAGCCGAAGGAGTTCTGATGCGAAAAGGCACAACCCAGGCCTCCAATCCCGCCACTAGAGCTGCCATAGTCGTGCGAATGGTAGTGCATGCATGGGCACACCGACTGCAGGTCCGTCACCTCCGTCCTGTACAGCTCCCGTCGCCGCCGGCTCCTCTGCAGCGACTCATCTTGGATGTGGATGATCATGCTGTTGCGGTTGCCAGCGAGAGAGGCACGTTCCTCGGCGTCCCGCCGCTCGTCCTCGCTGTTCATAGTCAGGAAGCGGAGCACCACCAGGTTGAGGAATGCTCCGATGACCGTCAGGCCCACCAGGATGTACATGAAGCTAAAGGCCACATACAGGGGCTTCTTCTGGAGGGCCCGGTTCTTTTGAAGGGCCACAAAGTCTCCGAAGCCTATTGTTGTTAGCGTGATGAAACAGTAATAGTACGACTGGAAGAAGCTCCAGTCCTCATAGTGGGAGAACGCGGCGGCGCCGATGCACAGCGTGCCAATGCAGGAAAAAAATCCCACCGTCACCATGTTCTCCATGGACACGTCCGTGATGCGCATTCCGCAGCACTTCTTGATGCGTTTCAGGAGGTACTTGACGAACGTGTTCATCCTCTCGCCCAGGCTCTGGAACATGACGAGGGTCAAAGGGATTCCGAGGACAGCGTAAAACATGCAGAAGGCCTTCCCCGCATCGGTCCCAGGCGCTGCATGCCCATAGCCTGAAGACAACAATAAAAAAAAAAACGAGAAAAATTAGCAATGAAAACAGAGTTAATTATAAACACCTTGCAAAGGTATTTATAACCCTTTGATGAACCACAGATGCTTTCAGGATTTTCCATGACCGACCAATAGAAACAGAAAACACACAACGAGGAAAACAAAACATGACTTTCAAATTTCTACCCCTAGAAAGTAGAAAGAAAGTTGAACCACCAGGTGGACATAAAGTCCAGGTGTGGACTTTATGTCAGAGGTCAAAAATTCCCTGGTCCAGAAAACCATAGGGAGGCAGCTAATTGCATGCCAAGTGGGTGAAATGCAAACCCAGCTGATGAAAAACTGGCTTTGAGCAAAAATCAGGGAGAGATTGACATCCACTGCCAGTTCACAGGAATTTCATTTCTTTCCATTTGGGAAAAATGTGACAGTCAGAGTGCAAATGAATGGGATTTCTCACCCAAATGGTTACTGGTCCCTAATCCTAATCCCAATCCTAACCTGTAACCCTCGTTTCTTTTTTTTAAACACATAAAGACCTAAAACCTCAGAGTTGGTGGACATCCATTTACAAGTCTTGCAAAGGATTCTCAATTTATTTCAACTTTGACTGGACCATTTTTGCCCCATTAAATTGACTTTGACATAAATGAATCCATTGCGATTCCACTATCACAGCATTATGCAGTCACCACCGTGGTTCACAGTGGAGATGGGATGTTCAAGGTGATATGCAGGGTTGCAGTGGTTTTCCAAACATGTTGCAAGTTGGCGACAAAGTGTAAGTCTGTTCTCATGCAACCAGAGCATCTTCATCAACATGAATGCTGTGGAGCTTATTTTCAATGGTAGCTTTCTTGTCTCCAGGTTTACAGAATGCCCAACTACTGTAACAGTTGTCCAGTGAACAGACATTTCCACCTGAGCTGAGTTTTCTGCAATGTTTTGATTTTGGGGATGCTTTATTAAACAATCCATAATGACAAATTCAAAGTTTAGGAAAATGTTTCACAGCCTCACTCTGTGTCTCCTCCATCAAATCAGTCAAAATCACCCCCATTTAAGTTTGAATTACACACAGCTGTACGCTAACAACTAAACTGGTGACTTATGAAGGTAACCGGTTACACCTGGATATGTTTTAGTGATATCATAGTAAAGGAGGCTGAACAGATTTTTACCTAACTGTGTAAAAAAGTTTGAAAACCATATTATGCGCTACTTTCTGCTGGTCTATCACATAAAATCCAAGTAAAACACAGTGAAATTTAGGGTCACAATGTGACAAAATGCTAAGAATTCAAGAGATTTTAATCTTTTTTTCTGGTTTTGAAGCTGCAGTCACCTCTATTTTACTTTCTGACCCCAAATCAGCTTTTGTTTACAAACAGGACCATATAGAAAATCTCAGTAAGAGTCTGTGAGCGCTGCCAGGTGAGGTATTGAATAAGGTGGCCGCCACAGAAATGTGCCTGCTCATTAATCTTATTTGGGGCCCAACATTAAAGTGAAGGGGTGTCCCATTAGTCAGAAGTTTCCGGTGAGGCAGAGGAGTTTGGAGCAGGGATTGGGAAAGAGTCATAGAGGGAACGCCAGTAAAGCTTTTAGCTTAATTAGACTTTATATTTAGACCTCAAGCTGCTGACTCACACGCAATACTTTGGAAAACCAACCTGTGGGGTTAACAATGGAACTCATTCACCATGTTTTGATTCAATTTTGGAAATGCAAGTGATTCTGTGTGTATCTCATCTTATGTACAAAGTCACTTGAGAGATTGCAGTATGAATAAGAGCTACGGTTCTTAAACAGTCATATCGATCAACTCTCTTTACGGAACGCTGTTGCTGCCGACGTTAAAACTCAAGTCGAAGCCAAGAAACGCCACCTGTCAGTTGGCGGATCGTCGCTCCATGAAAGCACTCTCTGTGACAGACGTCACATTTTTTGGGGAAAACAGCGAGACAATATTAGGAAACATATTTATTTAAATGTCCTGAATGAGATCTGTGGTTTGTGCTCTCAAATACTGATTCTGTTTTTTCCCCATCGGGCCTTCTACCCACTCATGTATCTGCTAGTTATGCCCTTTCAGAAGAGAGAGCTGGACCAGGAACGGCTTCGCTTAATTCATGTTTGCATGCGCATTGCAGATTAATGAAGCCGAATATGCTGTTTGAATTATTTCTTAAAACATTTCCAAAGTAGGTGCATCTGACAAGCTAAGCTACGGCTTTACTGAGACATCTTACAGCTGTTAAAATGCGAACAATAATTTGTCTAAGACAAGTAAAAAGAGGCTGGATTTCAGTAGGTAATGTCACTATAAAAATATTCATCCCTTTGGATGCCTTACCCTGTTCCATATCAATCATGATCAGCAAAATCATGATTGATTTTGCTGATCAATCATCAGCAAAATCAATCAGAAAAAAATGACCAAGAAATCCTTTAATGCCAAAAGGAAAAGTGATTTCTATAAAGTGACAAAAAATATTTTACATAAAACGTGATTGCAAAAGTATTCACCAGTTTTAAAGTGACTCAACAGAGGTCCAGCCAACTGGTGGTATGGATGACTGAAAGGAGATCACCTGTGTGCAGTGTGTTTCAAGTACATATTTTTCTTAAAAAAGCAGCTGTTTGTTATGATTGAAATGTAAAACAATATAAAGGATAAAAAAACCCAAAGGGGGTGAATACTTTTTATAAGCACTGTACATGGGAAAGGTTCATTGCATTCATCCAATGAATTAAACCCAACATGAATAAATATTTTCTGTAATTTATTCATGCAAGTTAAAGCCAGATTTCATCTACTAGGTTTAATTTATTGGTTTATTTTAGAAATGTTTAATCATATTTCATCACCTTTCCTTTCATGGTTGTACGCTGCATCACATTGTGATTTTATATTTCTCCTTAATTTCTTCCATCATTTTAGGGTAAGCCACTGTAGAAAAGCGGGTGAGTTGCCAGGCATGCTAACCAATCCAAATCAAGGTTTTCAGCAGGACACAGAAGCCATTTAAATAACATTTATCACAGTTTATAAAGACCAAATTGGCATTGGAAAATCAATACCGGGTATTAATCCAAAGATGCTACAATGTAAAGTTGCTAATATGTTTATAAAGTGCTGCTTTTTTTTAAATGACCCGGTTTGCATTAGCAGTTCATTATTTTATGCTACACATCCAGGTTGAAGCAGGGATAAAACTTTGATTCCATCAGACAAATGGAAACCAACAGGACAGATTTTTTTTGCCGGAAAGGGACAATTATCCTTACTGATCGTATCTCAGGCCAAACCTCGGAACTAAAGAAGCCGCTTAATTCACTGTCCAATCTGCTGCACAGATCTGGTGCTGGTTCACCACTCATAGCGCAAATGAAAATGGAAAAAACCTTATCTACATGACAAAACACGTCAATACGAAGCCCAAGGTAATCAGGCCTGCTGCTGTTTGCACCAAACCTGATTAAAGGAACAATGCTTTCCATTCTCTCTTCCAGAAATCATACAGTTTTGTTGTTACTGTGAAACTTCAGGTGTTTTTACTTTATTATATGAAACTAAGCAAGTAGAATCAATAAAGACAACATGGCTGAGAAAAGGGAAAGTCCTGTAAATAATAAAAACTCTGCGGCTCTAGTTAACTCAAATTGTACTTCAGATTTTTACAACTCAGAACTAATTTATTTAGATGTATTTTTCTCCAGACAATATCTACACTAGATTGTATATTTTCAACTTCACTTTGAAAGTTAGAAATCTTTTAGATGTTAAAAATTCTGTTTGGAGGTGGGGGTAGGCATTTATCTTAATGTTTACTGTCTATTGTGATAATGTTATTATGAGAATTTTGATTTATGGTTGTAAATAAATTCCAATTAACGATATTAAAAACAGCCCCAAACTATCCGCATTGCTAGCTTCACTATGGTCTCCTCTAATAAATGTGAAAATATGATTAAATGTAGTTACCGTCTGCAGTTCAGTGACAAGTCACAGTTATGTTCTTCTGTGACTGCTGTCCTACCATGTGTACCATTTTTTTTCAAGAGCGGTCTAATAAAACTAATAAACAATTATTGTCATCACTTTTATTGTCATCACATTAGTTCCACAAAACTTTGTGTTAAAATTTAAAGTCCATATTTCCAAGCTCTATTTAGAGATAACTAAACTTTCACTTTTAAACACTTTTAACCTGGAAATCTGGAAACAACCCACATAAAGACGAGAACAGTATGTTTTTGTAAACTAAAAACAAAAAAAAAGAGAGAGAGAGAGAGAGAGAGAGAGAGAGAGAGAGAGAGAGAGAGAGAGAGAGAGAGAGAGAAAATCTGCACTGGACAGGAGGCAGAACTACAGAAATTGATGTAGTAGGTCTGCCGGGCCCATGGGTGGCGCTGTAGCCCACCAGAGAACGAAGCAATAAACACTAAATGGTGCCATGTTTGCTAAAACATATCTGTGGACAGGATATGAGATTATCATTTCAATGTATTAGACGCTCAGAGGAAATGTTCCTCTGTTTTGTAATGACTGTCTGGAACATTAGTCATACACAACAACAGCACATTTTCCCAACATAAACAGAAAAAAAGATCAAATCAGGAAAAATATCATGAAAACAATAGTACTGCAGATTGGGGAACGGGAATAATGTCTGAAGAATCAAACTATGATAAATACTCAGGAGTTGTGAAGTCATTCTGTACAAACGTCATCACGCCTCTCTCTAAAATTCGTCAAATTTCAAATATGCTCTTGAACTGAGTAAGGTATTTATCACACATTGACTTTCTTCATTGTTTTCCTCCTTGCCAGCGCATAATTTCAATCTTTCACATTGAAAGATTGAGTTGAAAACACAACTCATATTTGGTGTGCCGTTTTGTTTCTTTACTTAAGAAGAGATTCTGTCACATTAATGATAGAGTTTGTTTTTCTTTGTCAAACCATCAATTCAAGATACATTCTTTTGAAGCATGTCGAATAAATAACATGCTGCACAGGGAGAGTGTCTTCCTCAAACAATGTGATCTACTGCTCCACTAACAGAACACGGCGAGGATATTGACCTGCACTGGTGCAAGACAAATAAATATGATGGAGCTTTATATTGGCAGAGCTGCACAGAGAAATCAACAGGTGACTATAGGATTTTCAGCATGATTCGTCCTGACGGTCATCCGGCTGGACAATGAGAATCAGCAAACACACCGCAGCAGCTGAAACAACTTTAGTCAGGACAGATGCTGCTAGAGAGTGAAGAAGTCTCTGTGTTAGCTACTTTCAGTCTGAGAAGGTATTTAATGTCACTTTATTTTCTACAGCATGCACAGATATCCATGGAGCTCATTCAGGCTGCCACAAAGCAAGAGAGAGCAGACCTTTAGGAGACAGCAGAAAAGCTGAACAGTTGCAACAAAGTTGCCACCTCTTTTTGAGTTTTTAAGTTTGTATTTAATGAAACATAATAGAGTTGGAAACGCTGGCATCCTGTTGAAAATATCCAGGTTAGTGTTAGCTATGCTAACTGATCATAAAAGTTGCTAAAGACTCTTTAAAGGTCAACTCCTTAAATCTGCAGTAAATAAATTTTATTTTAAAAAATTCCTACGTATTTGTTGAAATTGTCGCAATGTTGACAGTTTAAAATGAGACAGATAATCTGTGAAAAAAGAAATTGAGCTCTACTGCCATCTCCCCGTGCTAACCACCAGAAACAACCAATCAGAGGCAGGAGGTGGGTCTTAGAGCTGTCAAACACCCTCTGTGTGGCGTTGCTCACCCCGCCCTCCGTTTCCCCCACTTTATCTCTGCTGTGGTGCGGCTTCTTCCTGATAGCAGAATGCTAAGGCTAGTCAGCAAAGCCACCGGTTTTCCCTTAACGGTAAGTTGTTTCTCTGTCACAGCATGTAGAAGACTGCATCACACCTAGCAACGACTTGGTTGCTAGGTGTGGTTCCTCACAGAGATGGGAATTTCCGTCATTTCCTCACTCAGCACCTGAATGAATCCCTCTGAAGCTAGCACTGCTTGGCAGGAATTTTTAGGCTAAGGTCGGAATGCTCTGGGAGAACTGAGAATCTTTGTGAATGCTGGCCTTGGTCTTTCCAATCTGTGACAACCTAAAAAGTCATGTGAAATAATGCTGAATTCCACCTTTGCTTCTTCTTAGATTTTCCTCTAATTCAGGCATTAACAGACGGTATCTACAGAGATAACAACAATACGCAAAGGGTGTCGTAAAAAAGGCTTTTAGCATCAAATAAGGCAGATTATACTCCCATTAAGGCACATATTTGTATAACCATCTCTCCTTCCATCTTTCCATCATAATCTAAAAGAGCAAGTTAATCTATATTTTTTTTTTCCTATTGCATAAATTTCTTCTTGGCGAGTAATTAGAATGTAATGAATTACAGCCGCAGCTGTGACAAGATGAAAGCTTTTATTTTATTTGCGGTGCTGCTCTGCTCAGACAGATTACCCCAGGTCTAATCAGCAGCTCGTCTTTAAGCATTACCTTTCCCACTCCAGGACATTATACCAACTGAATTTTGGTCATTTTGAGCTTTCACAGAGCAGGCCTCCGCCGCTGCAATCACATCAGAGCATATTGGGTGATTACTCAACAAGCCGCTATGAGAACGACCATGAGGCTGCGTCTAACACGCCGCAGTTTGGTTGGGATTTTTGAAGCTGTTTACTTTTGGCAGCATTTAAAAGTCAGAAGTTGTTACCTGTATCTGATGAGACCCAGGCAGGAAGTCATAAATGGACCAAAAAAAAAAAGGGAGAGTTCCTTACATCGCCAATACGATAAACACGAGATCATTGCCTGGGAGGTTCATGGACACTCACATGTCCTGTAGATTACCTTTTGAACGTCATTCCAGGTGACATTTATGGCATCGAACAATGTCCACTTGCGTGCCATCTACCACTGATCTAATTCACTGAGAGAAAAAAGCTTTTCGGTGGTTATCCTGTAAAAGCTGGTGAGTTCGGACACATTATACACCTCCGGTCACCGGAGAAGTAGATTACGGGAGAAAACTACAAGTCCCAAAGTGGTGTAAACTGTGCCACCTCTTTGGAGTATTCCTTTGATGTCATTGATGGGATGTGTTGTTCCTGCCTCGGCGCTGAACTGTGTAATCTGTTTGCCCGGTTATAATGCCTCTATTATCTCCTGTTGTCTTGGGAACAGACATATTTGCTGCTCCACGCGGAGCCCCGCCACGCACAGGTGCTTCTGCGCTCATGTGTGCACAGGTGAATGCTGGTGTTTGTGGAGAGCAGCTGAAAGGGAATAATACTCCCTGACGAATGATGAAAAGCGCAAGACGAAGCCTCTGACTCAAGACGCATCCTTGGGGAAACAAAAAAAAACTGCAAAATCAGAAAGAGACCAAGAAAGATGTGAAGTTATCTCTATTTGAAGCCTCCAACAAGCAAGATGTGCTTATTGGTTTAAAAAAAAAATCTGAGCAGTTAGAACTAGACTCTGCAATAAAAGAACGGCTTATAAATTATTAATTGTGTTAAATTAAGCTCTCCTATAATTCGGTAGAAAACAGAAGCTGTGGCAGAGTGACTGATGAGATACAAATGTTTTGCTGTGAGAATAACGCAAGTGGATAACAGAAGCCAGCGTTAGAGGGTCATTTTAAATTTTAATGAATATTTTACACTGGAACTGGAAAACATGTTAAATATCCAATCTAAATATACAAAAATTATAGAAACAACAAATGAAGTTGTAAAAGAACAACATTGTCCTTTAAAAAAAGGGCTGGTTGAGCCCACTAAGGCTAACGACCAGTGTTTGGTCAAAAGAGAGAGAAAAAGAGAAACAATGAATCACGCCAATGGAAATTATTGCACTGATTTTAATTTATCATGCAATTAATTGATTTACTGTTTATTGTGACAGGCCTAGTTGCTACTAGCAAGAAACACAAAGAAGATAACAGGAAGTCGCAGGAGGATGATGGTTTGTTTGCATTTTTTCTGACAATGTTCAGCTGGCTCCACCAGAGCTCTCACAGCATCACAGTTCATAAAAAGTTGTGTCTATCCAACGTGTTGAATGCACAACTCTTCTGTAAAACTACAGATTACAATTTTCCTAAAAGGCCGCATAAGTAGCCACTCCCAACTATACGAGGCTTTTCGCTCCAACGCCTGAAAAGGACGCCAAAGGAATGGCTAATGGAAGACGAGCCATGACTGAATTATGGATATATTTAATGTGACTCTTTACATCCATCGCAGCCATGATTTTAATAACTTATCTCATGAACAAGCTTATTGACTTGTGATAATTTCATTTCCTACCTAATGGAAACACAGAAATTACAAAATTGTGTTGTTTCAAAATCAGTGCAATATCAACAAATATTTACTCATGTTTGTAATGGAAACGTAGCAGGTGAAAACGTACCCGTTTAGCTGCGTTTCTCTTCCAAATGAAGACGCTAAAGAAGATACTAATGCTATTATCTCCACTTTTTTGGTCAACATAGAAATTCCTCCTGGATCTGGAATCTGGTTTTTTTCTTCTCTGTCTTCTCAGCGTCCCATTTGGTTGCAGCAGATGACTGCTGATGCTGAGCCAGTCGCTACATGAATGCTCAGAATGACGGATAGCTGTGAAGTCTGACTCTCCGCAACCTGCTGAATTTGTTTCAACAACAGACTTTTTCTCAGTTGACATAATAAACTGATCTTCAGTGCTTTGTTTTATCACCAAGATTCAAATGGAATGTGTCCAATTTGAATCAGACTGTGTGCTCGGTTTAAACTGTTTATGTATTTCAGTAAATAAATTGGATCCGTTTGTCTCGTAAAGCGCCTCGAGGCGATGTTTATTTTGATTTGGCTTTATATTAAAAACTGAATTGAACTGAATGCTTTAAGCAAGTTTATTGTGTCAGCGTGCATCTGCTTAACTGTTAGAACAAACCCAAGTGGGAAGTGTGATAATTCATCCACACAGCAGCAGACCCTGAAAATAGTGTGGCCGTCATTTGAAGTAGGAGGAAGTACAATCTGTTGCTTTACAAACTTTTAATGTGACAATTTGGATTTGTTAAATGAGTGTTGCATCTCTCAGCAAAAGAAAAATATATATATATATATATTAAACAAGTAAACACATTTGTAATTCACTACATTTATGTCTGTGTTTTAAGTCAATTCAACGCCTCACCTCAGATATCATCATATTAATCATAAAATGGATCAAAATCTCTAAGAAATCTTTGTGGCACTCTGTTGAATCTATGGCATGAAGGATTAATACAATTCTGAAGACATAAAGGAGATTCACCTCCAGGTTTTCCTATTAAAGTGGCTTGATTATTTTTGGTTCAGTCTGCCAGGTTGTAGAGAACTCACACTCTCCAGTAGCTTTTCGTAGTTTAATCTAAGTGGTCCTCTAATGCTTGAGCATTTGTGAATTAAATTATAAATTGCATGACTCATCAGCCTTTGTTTGGCTTTACTCCACTTTACTATGACTTATTTTGAATGGCTGCCCACATCCAGTGTGAGCTCCATAGGTCTGTGCAAGATTGACTCATTGTTGCTCCAATTTAAAACTGACACAGCAAGTAGCCTAAATCCAGTTTTTTTTATTTAATTTATTCATTCTCTAGTTAGATAATCAGCATTGCATATCTTCTGCACTACAAAAAAAATGGAGCCACATAAAACAAACTGACAGACCCAGAAGAGTACACATTTATTTGTGATTAGCACACATATGAGGAAATCTCTTTCATTGGTAAATAAAGTGTAACTGTATCTCTACCACTAATGAGATTCAGTTCCTAATATGCTAAAAATTCCAATTAATCTAGAAATATGGATCTTGATTATAAATTTCAGTAACAATGGAAAAGTTAATGCATATAAATGAACAAGAAAATGTGAAACATTATTTCTGGTGGGGAATAAGTTATAACACTCACTTAAAATTGCTAAATCACACATAGTCACATGGATTCTGGTGCATCATTAGAACAAACACCACTACCCAGTATTTGGAAAGAGGATCATGTCATTGTCATAACCTCAGACATTTAGTTTGTTGTGCTGTTGACATGATAGTGAACACCATGGTTAGAGCAAAAATGGTTCTATGCACTTTACAAAAAATGCTTTCTAAATAAAATGATTCCATTCATGCACCCTAAGGACCCTAATGTGGTTATTGGGTGAGAGGCACAGTACATCCTGTATTGGTTGCCAGTCTATTCCAGGGCAACACTGAAAGACAGACAAACAACCAGTACGCATTTGTAGGGACTTTACATTGACTTCCATTCATTTCTACAGCCTAACCTGTACCAGTATTGATTATACCAGAACATACCTAGCCTGGTTGAAACCGGCCCCTTGTTCTATGCTTGCTTCTTCCAAAGTATCTGGAACTTTGGCCATTGAGAAGTGGTTGTTTCCTGGAGGCTTGGACTCTGTTGAAGTTTCTAAGTTGAAGTCTCAACAGAGCCACTGACAATACCTAACATTTGGGACAATCGCCAACGTTCGTCCGTGACGTATGTAATGCTGCAGTCCGATGCCAAGAAGCTAACCAGAATCTCCTTGCACTGTAAACAACCATCCTCCTCTGAGAAGAGAGAAGTGCCAATCCGAACGAAATGTTTGTTAATTTAATGTATGCCAATATTTAGAAGTTTGGCCAACATGGACTGAACGGCTTCATTCACTTCCTCCGCTGCCATTGCTAAAACTACAAGCAGACTACCATTCTAAAACAGAGCAGAAAATTGACGCCATTGCTCAGAACTTCTCCTTGTGTTTGCTCATTGGCCTGGTAGAAATTCTGCCAAGTCAATGGGAGAAAGTCTAGACAGAGTACTGAAGAATGAGAATTGAGCTGAATAGCATAGGAAGGCAATAGCCAGGCTCGTACATTCTTAACCCTAAACATAACCCCCCAACTCAGAAGAGCACTTCTCCTCGTGAGAAACAGGCTTTGGTCCCCACAACTTGCGTATGAAAGTATGTGTTATGAAAATAACCCTTACAATGTACCAAATACAAGGCCACGTGCCCCAAGTAAAATCCAGGCTACTGGCAGTAGCCTTCAAAGGTGCAGCATCATGAAGACTTATGAATACGACAGACAAGATAAAGTTAGAAAATCTCTTAGAGGCACCTTTGAGTCGATGAAAATTAAAAAATAGAGAGGTACAACTCAAAACCTACCATGACATGACTGACCACCTAGAACAGGGGTGCCCAAAGGCAATCCTCGAGGGCTGGCATCCTGTATGTTTTAGTTTCCTCACTGGTGGTAGAAATAACCTTCTCAGCATGTCAGTATTGTCCTTAGGGCTTCTAATGAGCCATCATCGGATCCATGTGCATTAAACCAGACCCACTTTGGACACCACTGACCTAGATTGAAACACTGGGTAAGGAAAGCATTCAAGAGGCTCATGGTAGCTCAGAAGGAACTGGAGAGATCCATAGTTAAGGTGAGATAATCCATTACCAGGACAACTATTGGTAGTTCACTACAAATCTTTGTGGAAGAGTGGCAAGAAGAAAGGCATTGGCTGACTTGTTTTCAAGTTGCCATAAGCTAGCAAAATCAATGTCTCAAAGGAACCAAAGCATCCCACCTTCTTTTACCCATCCTGTGCATGTGTGCATTGGTTGATGATGTAAAAAAAAAGTCCAAAACAAATTACATGAGAGCAGAAGTAATGCTTGTGGTAACTGGGAATGTAATTATGGAGTGGAATGATAGAAAAAGGAATGAATTAAACCAAAACATGAATCATTTGATCCTCTAAGCGCACCACTTAGCAAACATACCATTATCAGACACTGAATCAGCCGAGTAAATCAACTCTCCCCGTAGTCTTCATTTATTTTCTGGTTGCACAAACATGCATCATCCATAATTCATAACACTATCAAGGTAGTCCCTCATTAGCAGCCATGCATAGGCTGGGAAGTTGCTCTAGTGTTGAGCAGTTTCCTTAGCCAACGCCTTTGGCTTGTTTGATCCGCGGGTTAATCGGCTTCAAATTGTGCCAACGGCCCCTGGCGGCATTAATTGCCACAGGTCTGGGCATTTTAATGAAGGTCTGGAAGCACAGAGGTGTTTTGTTTCACTCTCTACCTGAACCTTTATCATCAGTAAGATCTTAATGCGGCAGCACTTAGACAACCTTTTATTATCTATGTTTTCCTGCAAATTTTCCAATGTTATAGTACAATAATGGTTATGGAGTTCCAACAGCTAGTCATCTTAACTCTTTTGTTAAAGGAAAAATGTCAAATGGGTCAGTCTATGCTGACAAATAAGGCAATTCCAACAATATAAAACATGGCTGGCAGCAGGTTTAAAAAGATCACATTTACATATTAAGTGCCTTATCCATTGCTTTTATTCTTAGACCTGAAGTCAGTGAATAGCATAGCAAAATGTCATAGAGTAAGATAAAATCCACTGCAAACCTTCAAATTATCATTTCTTATATAATTTGCTTCATGAATGAGTGTTTTGCATCTCCAATTATGTCTTAGTTTTACATTTTTTAAAAATGTGTAGCTGTGTGTTGTGAGTTTGAGGGCGTGTTGCTAAATGCTCCCTCTGGTGAAGAAAGTCTGATCTGGGTGAAGGTAAATGCTTTGAGCTTGATAATCTTTAAATACATTCTGGAGTGAGAAAAGAAGGAGTTCTTAGCTGTGATTCCATTACAAATATACACAAAACATTGTCAATATTCTGCTAGAGTAAAAAAAAAAAAAATGCAATTGTGTTGTTTACATTAAATAAGAAACGTAATTACAATCATGTGAATAAATTTGTTCACGTGATAAGTCGTTGAAAACAGGGTCCTGTTTTTTGTCTTCAGGGTTTGCACCTGTGGCAATGTCCGGTTGTTGATCATGAGACTCGTATGATGCAAAAAAATAAATAAAAGAAAGTGTTTCCATTGCAGTTTTGCAATATAAATCAATTTCAATATGGTGGAGAAACCACCTCATGCTAGCACCAAAAACTTTTATAAAAAAAACAAAGGGTTTCTTTTAAACTTGCACGTTTCCATTAAGTGAATTTATTTGAAGATAGGCTGTTTTTTTGACTGCATCAAAATTTGTGTATTTCACAAAACTGCAGTAGAAAAACATTTTTCTGCATCATACGAGTCCCGTAATCAACAACCGGATGTTACTACTGGCGGAAAAGACAAAGAAGACGACAGGAAGTGGTAGGAGGGTGATGGCGCCACATGTTTTTTTAATGACTTATCACTTGAACAAACTTATCAAGGTGTTATTTTGAATGAGTTTCTCATTTAATGGCAACACCACAATTGCATTAGTGGAATACCTACAAAGTTTTGAGCTTATTTGTAATGGAAACAAGGCTAGAGTTTCTTAATAACCAAACCGGTTGTTTAACATGTCTGGACTACATTTGACCATCTCTACTTCAAAAACCGTAATAAATGGACTGATGAAATCTGGACTGATAATAAAATGTAGCTTGAGATTCATGAAAATTTTATTTCATTTGTGAAAAACACATTTGGATAGCATTTTCATTGTTTTCTGGGTGTTTTTGTTGTTGTTTGTTTTTTACGTGAAGGCCATGTTAGAATTAGACAAATATGGAACTCATAGATGCTGGTCTGACATTTTCTAAAATATTCTCAACAACGTCCTGCAGCCTCCTACCTGTGGTGTCCTGTTTCTGAGTCCTCACTAGACATTCAGTGGTGACACATTTATAAACACGTCAAGCTTTTGTTATGAAAAATGTGCCTACATAATAATAAAATGGTGAATATGTTGGCGTCTTTCATTAGTTGATTATATTGACAAATTTTTTTTTGGGGAGGGAAAGAAATAAAGAATTAATGACAAGCCGGCAAATGCTGAGTCGCAGGCAACAGGCTGTGCACTTCCTGCATCTCGTCAAAGTAACAAGCTCCTCTCAATGTGCCAGGTTGTTTGCAGTCTCGTGCTGTGTGCAGCATAAAATCAATGTGGTTTGCAGAATGATGCAAAAAGGCTAATTATTCCCCCAACTCCTCTGGTACAATGACAATCATTTGCTATGCTGCCAAACAACATTCCCACAATTATTTTTAAACCCAATTTTACCACCAGTAATGTCATGTGTTATCAAATAAATGAGAATGGAGACTGTGGTTCTATAAAAAGACAAATCACATGATAAAATCAGCAATGCAGTATAGAATTTAAGACCCAACAAAAACCTCGCTGAATTTTTTACAACCTAATGCTGGAGTTGCTTTTCTATGAACTTCCTCTTGGGAAGTATTTTCTCATCTGTCAGTTGCTTTGGATAAAACCATCTGCAAAGTGCAGACACATTAATATACACGAGTTAAAAAAAAAGGTTTTTAAGGTCACGGTTTGAGAACTAGAGGAATAAACACAATCAAATCCTTATGCATAGAACCATTTATTCTTTGTTTGCCAAGCAGAAAATGGGAAAACAGCTTGATTAAGAAACACAAATGGACGCTTACTGAATAAGCATTCAGCAAGGACGAGCCTGGCACATCCTGCTTTTAAAGAACGTGGAAGATTATAACCCCACCCCAAATCACTCATGGGATGGGTAGTGTCAATAAAAATGATGGTTTGATCCCAAGCAAACCGTTATCTCACTAGTTTAGTTCTCTGGACTCCTCCCTTTCTAATTTTTTTTTTTGGAAAACATAAATGGCTAGTGTTGAAAGAGAAGATTAAAGATAAAGGACTTTCATTAGCGCTTCTTCGTCAACAGGCTAATAAAGCTTAAAAATTTTAAAACATAGCTGTCTAGGTGAGTCCTGGCTAGATGTAGAACATTCACTACGCAATAACAAAGATATAAAGATATAACTTGTCAGCTCAAACATAAAACATGTATGCCTTGGAAGCATTAATATCAGCTCCTCTTTGATGGCATGGTGGGAATCTCTAAAAGTGACAGAAACTCAAATTTACAATTAATACACCCCAAAGTCCTACATAGTCACTATATGGGTTACCAGAGGTTTGGGATGTGTATTGCACTGATTTACAATTAATGTAGGTTATTAATGAGCTCTTATAGGCAATTGTTTATTATTTTGTGAACTGTAGAGACCTTTTTTAATTTTATTAGGAGTGAGACATAACGTTCCGTCAATTTCTTGGTTGTGTGCATAAGCTGATGTTTGCTAGATAATGGCATTACGCTAACAGCAGAAACGAGATGCCTGTCTGTTATCATTTTAGTGTGCAGACATGTGTAAACACTGATATTTGGGAGTATCATTTTTGTTTTAGTATTTAGTTTTTCTTTCACTTAATGACATTGAGCAATATGTATTATGTTTGTCTCATTCCATAAACTGTTGCACGAGAGCAGCAGCTTAAAATCACTTGTGATTCTGTCTCCTCTATTTACCATGTGTTTAGTTATCTAGCTAAACACATACAACTAGCAATGTGTTTAGCTTTATATGTTTCGCTAGCTGTCTAACTAAACACATAGACAACTACCTATGTCAACCACCTAAACACATAGCTAGCTGTTTATGTGTTTAGCTAGCTGTCTAGCTAAATACACTAGACAGTTAGCTAGTTGTCTAGCTAAACACAATCAGCAATTTTTTTTAATTAGCTGTCTGGCTAAACAAAGACAACTAGCTATGTTTTAAGCTAGGTGTCTAGTTAAACACATAGACGGCTAAACACAGACAACTAGTTGTGTTTTTAGCTAGTTGTCTTCTACAATGATACTATGTGTACAAAGAGGATGTGGTAGAGTCAGTCTCTCATTGTGTCTTTCAATGCCATTGAAGTTAAAATAAGAGGGGAAATCTAATTGTAATCCAAGACAGATGAGAATGTGAAATAGCTGGCTATTGAAATAAATGCTTTATGTCTTCACTGTTAGTAAATGCCACTTCCATATACTCTGCCGATTAACATTTCCAACACAGTGCACAACAGCATTGACTGACCAGTCAGCCAGGACCTGTTCAGATGGCTCCGATAGCCCCGGCATTATAATTTAGAGCGATAGCACTCTAAAGTGCTGCTGCTGTTCACCAACAGAAAGTCATCGAATGCAATTTTATTCAGAATGTCAGTTGTGTTTTGCAGCTCAAAGCTCTGGCTGAATTATTTATTTTTCCAATTCCTCGCTGTGTTTTCTTGCTCTCTTTGTTCGGGAGGTCTCTAAGCTAAGCTGCTGCAGACGGAGCCCGGGGATTCGCCTGCCGTTTTGGGGTGTTATAAAGCCTGTTTTAAATGTCCTCAGCAAAGTCTGACTGAACTGTCCACTTCTCTGCTTATCTTCCTACTACTTTTGACTGTGTAATATGCATTCAGTCTGACACACAGACACAGAGCTTCACAGACAAGACCCAGGAGCCAACCTATCCTCTGAAAACTACTAATCAACAATGAGTCACCCAGCAGCTCATCAGATACTCTTTTGTAACTCTGCTGTTCAGTTTTTGTTTTTTGTTTTTTTGTCTTCTCAGGCACGTTGCTGCCTTGGACTAATTTCAGAGATAAAACACCCTGGGGTAGATAGGTATTAACAAGGATGACTCATGTTTCTGCAACCTTAAAGGCCGATCAAAACTCTGTGTTTCATTTGAAGGAATCATTCGCTAATTTTCTCCTTATTAAATGCACACTGTGAAGCGTCTTTGAAAATTTTACATTGAAAGACAAAGTGTCCTCCTCCAGCAGCCTCATCCCCAGAGATGAGTAAATGCAGTTTGCTCCAAGACATGACGGCATGCTTAGTGGGACAAATGGTAAAAAGCAACAGCTGTGCTTGGTTCAAAAACTTAATTAGCACTGAGAAGTGAACAAATGACTAATACAAAACTGAACATGTTTTATTGTGTTATTAGTCTTGATAAAAGTTAGAGGTAAATTAAAAATTTCTTCTCTGGTAAAATTAGGGCAGTATTTGTTTATGGTGGGGCAACGTGGGTGAAAAAGGGATCAGATAGAGAAACTTAGAACTAGGCAAACTGAGCGTTCACAGAAATGAGTTAAAAATATGACTGTCTTAATCTACCTCGCAAAAGGCTTTTAAAACCAGATGTGATTTTCGCTTTCTTATAATATTACAATTATACACAACTACTGTCATGATCTTTAGGTATTTGTGTTCTGTGCTTTCTGTTTAGCATCATTCCTTTATTTAGTTTTTTTGCACGTTAAATTTTGCTGTATTAGTTTATTCTTCTGTGTTAGGTCTTTGTTGCTTTTTCATTTGAACATTTAGATGGACGGTTTCTAGTGTTTCTCCTCATAATACAACTTAATCCAACCTCTAAAACGCCAAACATGACAATTACTACCCTCACAGACCAAGCACTGACTAAGGCAAAAGTCAGTAAAACCCAAGGTTTTTGGTAGAGTTAAACTGCAAAACACAACATCTTACGAAATTATTTTGGTCTAATTTCTTGTGCAAATATCTCAGTACACTTAATAAGTCAAGCATAATTTACAAGCAATTTTTCAGCATAGTATAGGAGCTTTTTCTAAATCAATAATCCCTTAATATTCTTTAAAAAGTACTTGTACCAGTGCCAGATTATTTCACTTATGACAAGATCTTTTCTCCATGTTACAACTGAAATAATCTGCCTGGGGAACTAGCACGTTTTCATCAGTAATTATTGACTTTAAAACAAGCTCCTGTATCTTGCTTACTTATAAGTTTAGTTTTGTCTTATTTCAAGTACACTAAGATATTTGTACAAGAAAGTATACCGAAAATACTCTGAGATTCTGTGTTTTTGCAGTGCAAGATTTCATGTTCAAGTTTAAATAATATTAACAATGAGCTCTTGGTCAACTACAGCTTGCAGTGTTGCACAGGGTCAAATTTATGTTTAGAAATTCTTGCACGTTATCCTTTATTTTCAGTAATTGGTCAAGTGAATCACAAAATCCTAAAAAATAGAGAAGTTACAATTTAAAATTTGATTGACAATGTTTAGGGGAAGTTTGCATAAGGTCAAGAGCCAATATACTACCAATGTACCAAGTAGACCTCTGCCAGAGTTTTGGAGGCAGACACAAGACGTTCAGTATTTTTTCCGACTTTTTTTCTTTTTTCAAAGAGTTGTCCTACCACAATGAAAGATGTATATGGATAGCAGGCACAGTTGGGTGGTCTGGATAGAACTTGCCTTTTCAATTCTCACCCATAGCCAGAGGCTTCATAGCTTGTAACTTATCTACAGGTCAGAGTTACAGGATGTGCTGCTGTCCTTTCAGAGGACAGGGTTTTTAAAACTGCTCTATTCTTTCAAAAGTCTTTGAAGAATTGATAAAAGTTTTAAAAAAAACTGTCGCCCAGTGACAGCTGGAGAAACACAAGCGACCAGAAATGAGAAGGGATTCCAGAAAAGTAACATCATCTATGAGTAATGCCCGGTAGTTACTTCTGCCTCTGACATTTCTATTTATAATTACAGAAGTAACAGAATTTAAATTAAAAACTGAAGTCTATAACACATCAAATCATACTGTTTGCAGATAGTTTTAATAAAGAACAGTGACCCTACTAGAGCTGAAATGTCACTCACAGGAAGAAGCCATTAGTCAAAAATCAACGTTTAAAGCCACTTTAAGCATGCTCACGGGAACAAATATCTTAATTTAAAAATATTAGATTTTTCCCAGGGTATTTAAATGCCTGATTTTCAGCCATTCCTCTTTAATGTGACACTACTGAATGTTGTGCATTTAGTATTGAGTGCTTATTTTGTCCATTTTGTCGCATTGGGACCAAATGCGAATGTCAGGACCATTTACCTACAGAAAAGGGATTATTGAACAGAAATTATGAAATAATTACAATTTTGCGTGAAAAACAACACCTAAATCCCTCCCAGTGATGCACCACGGTACATCATACACCACCCAAACTACACGCTCCACCTCCATTACATCACACTCATCCATTATTACCTAATGGGGTTCAGACTTACCCAGTTCACTAAGGAAGCCACACTAAACTCCTGTGAAAAATCCCCAGAGTGCCCCGCTTCTCCGTCCTATCCATCATCCTCAGGCAAAGCGTTCACTAGCAAAGGGGTTTAAACGCATAAATTATGAATAAGAGAAAACATCTCAGTGCTGTACCCAGCTCAGCTCATTAGTGAACTTCTTTCTATTCTGTTGTACAAATTACCCCTCTGCCCATAGGTGTAGGAAGCGGGGCGACGGGGAGACATGTCCCCCCCAATATTGGAGAGAGTCACATTCGTCCCCCCCAATAATTTCACCGCAGTTGCGAAGAATTTTAAAATCTTCCACTCGCATGCTTTTATTTTGAAGGCGCATAACAGCGCATTCAGCAGAGCGCTTCCTCCCCCTCCCCCCTCTGAACCGCTCAGAGTAAAGGCAGCAGCAGACAGTCAGAGAAACTCCGTTTGAATGAGGTAAACTGTCTGTCAGGAATTTTGTCATGAATATCGCTCGTTTATAACATCTTGTTGTCAGTTTACTTTCATATATGGAACTAAATCTTTTTGGTTAAGCTGTTTTAATTCTGGAATAGTCACATGTCCAAAATTTACGATTTAGAATGAGACTGAAACAGCAGCAAAATTTGCCTTTTTATTATTTAAAGTGATCATACTCGACCACTTAACATGTATTTATATTATATTATGTTATATTATTTAGATCAGTGGTCCCCAAACTACGGCCCGCGGGCCGGATCCGGCCCGCCTCCACATTTGATCCGGCGCCCTGAACAATACCAGAAAGCATTCAGATTTTTTTTTTTTTCCCATATATTGTATTTTCCGGTTTATATGTAGATTTTTCTTCAACCACCAGGGGGCTCTTTAGCAGGAAGTGTGTCCTGTAAACTGAGGGTGTTTTGTTTTGCATGGCGCATTGCTGCCATCTGTTGGACTTTAAGGGAACTGCTGGACTTTTATGTTACGTAATCAGTAGGTTGGTAGCGGTAGAGCAGATGAACACACGTGTCTGTTATGAACGCCGCATTCCGGTCGAGTTCTTCGAAGCAATGCCTGTAAGTAGCAGCTTATACTTCAAAATGAGCCTTTATGTTAACATATGATTAAAAAAAAAAGTAAGTTGTTTATTGAATTAGTTTTGGAAATACCTGCGGGCGATTTGATTATGTGCTACGTCATTGCTAACTAGCAGGCTGCTAAGATTTCTCAGGTCGTTACGTAGCATTGCAGCTCATAGCATTCAGAGGTAGCTGTTGTATCAGTTGTATTTCTAATGTGTGTAACTGAATGTAAAACACTTCAGTAAGCTGCTCTGAGCTCATCCTGAGTTGTTTGTGTTTTGACAGTTTCACTCCATTCTACATGGAAATAAAGGAAGAACTAATTAATCCTGACTCGTGTGAAAGGAGTTTGGCTGATGGTTAGTTTTGGTACAAGACACCATGGCGAGACCATTACAAAGTGAATCATTGGAAGTCAAAATTGGAAATAAAAGAAGAAAGCCCATTAAAACGGAATTAGGTTTTAATAGGGAATTGAAATTTGAGAATGTTGATCAGTTAAATAGCATTGAGGGGAAATGATATTTAACAGTTTTTTAAATAATACTGGGATTATTCTGATAATTTGAGGTATATATATATATATATATATATATATATATATTAGGATCCAGTAGATGGCAGTAGTGCAACAATAATGGATGCAAGCTGCTGTTGAAATCTAAAGAAGAAGAAGAAGAAAGCGCCCATTTTCTTTTAGCACATGCTAGTAGCAACACGAAGGATCAGCACTTCTACTGTTACAGTTACCGTTCGGAAACTACTGTAATCAGTTCAGTTAAATCTAAACTTGGCAACTTTTCTTTTTCAACGTAATAAATGTGATATTCATTTGACCTGTTATGACTCAAATTTTGGGTGTCCGCCTCCCTCTGCTGCTGCTGCATCGCTGTGGAAAACCTGGAGCGACAGAGATATCTGCGGTTTATATGTTTACTGGTTTAAAAAAAAAACTTTGGGGTTGTGGTTTATAGTCCGGTGCGGCTCATAGTTAGGAAAATACGGACTATAATACTTCCTGGATTTTTTCTGTGAATAACCCAGAGAGGTTTATTTGATTATTATTTATTTCATTAATAGTGTTATTTATTTCCTGACTTTTGTTCTGCGAAAAACCCAGAGAGGGTTATTTGATTGTGCTTTCTGGAAAACAATACATTTTTACATTTAGGCACTCCTGCAATCGTTACTTTTTCTGCTACAAACTGACTCCGGCCCCCAGCAGAGAAGGGAAAAGTTCTGTGGCCCTCACAGGAAAAAGTTTGGGGACCCCTGATTTAGATATTTAGGAGAACAACAGTGCAAGAATGATGTTGAAGAAAGGTGATGAAGCTCTACTGAGGTCTTCATTTAGTTTATTGAAATATGTATTAACTGTTTTTAATTTTTAAATAAACTAAACTATTTTATTATGAGAGGAGCAGGTCAGGGAAGACATAGGAGAGCCAGGTGGAGTTTCAGAGTGTGAAGATATAAAAATTATATTAATTTCAATAAAACCAGAAAGGAGAACAGGTGAAGACTGATGTCAGGTTGATGTCTTTCAATGTTTCAATATTTTTTTCATTATTTCCAAATGAAAATAATGTTGTTTCTAGGAGACAAGAAAAGTGCTTGATGAGAGGTTTAAAAATAAGTGAGTGAAATTTTTTGCTACACAGTAAATAGAGTTGAGATGTATAATAATGTATACATCTGAAAATTAAGTTGTTTAAATTCTCATTCTGTATGATAAAACATACTTTTATATTTAGTTCACATTCTGATCCTGTACATTACTGTAGTGTCTGTTGTAAATCCATGAATCCCTGCAGGAACATCAGGCTGCAGAGAGTCAGAGGGAGGCAGAGACAGAAACACATATCCGTAGATATTTTAGTTACATTTTTAACAGGGAAAAAAAACATTTAGGCCTTTTGCTTCAGTGTTTTTTATGGCTCATGTTTGGTAAGTTACTGAATGCAGAGCTGGAAAGTGAGACTGAGTTAACAGTGAGGAGCTAAGGTGTCTGTAAGACGTGAAAAGTATCACTTTTATTTATTTTGTAGATCAAACTGTTGCACTGATGTAGAGAGATGTTCAAGAAGAACAAAACTAGTTTTTTAGATTTTATTTTTGTTGGTCAAACTGATGTATTGAGTTTAAAATTGCAGAGTCCTATTTTATGAGCTGTTTTCTACTTTGGTTTTAGAAAGAAGTAGAACCAGTTCAATTACCAGTCAATTTATATCAATGCATTTTGACCAATAATCAAATGTCTTTTGACCAATAAGATGTATCAGAATCTGTTAGCCTGTCTGTGCTACCAGAGTATTTATCTTGCTAGTTGTGAGGCAAATGCTAAAGTGAGTGTTCATCCTGGAATGACAGTCATTATATTGGTATCGGTATCGCCAAGAAAAAACCTGATCGGCACGTCTCTAATATTGATTGTTTAACCAAACAGATGGTTTCAGGTTAGTCCCAAATGAATTCAACAGTATGAATTTTTCCGCATCACATCCAGTTGGAACCAGATATGTGCATAACTTTAATCTGATTATTGGATTGTAACATGTTAGAGTACTTGTTACTGAAACAAGGGTCAGATTAGAGTAACACATTACTGATGTGTTGATGGCATAATTGTTAGACATTTCTGCTCAAGGTATTTACTGATCTATCAGGTTTCCGATATGCGTCCCCCCAATGATAGACTTGTTCCTACGCCCTTGCCTCTGCCTCTACTATGTGATGTCAATTAAACCTCTGCAGTGAGCATCAGCATAAACACATTTAACACTGTGTGGTTACAACTCAGACGCATCTGACTGGACTGTGAGATGTCCCGTTTGTCGCACCGTGTCCCCCCCGTTAGGCCTCATCTAATGAAGACACACGCCGCCCTGCATGGAGGAATACGGCCGTTGAGTGCTGCTAAGCAACACACATGCATGAAGTCGCCTCCCCAGAGAAAAGTGACATCACTTGGCCTGCCGTGTCCCCTCTGGTTATCTGTCCACGGTGAAAGATGGAGACATGGAGTCGACTGCTCTGTGATTTTGTTGACTCCCACGACAACCAGGCAGGTTTAAGTTGGGACGGGTTAGGAGCCTTCAGGCTCAATGTTACAGTGTTTCTGTAGCAGAGGAGCTAACACTGTAAACTTTAGCACTGCTTTCCGCCTGCTTCCTGTATGGACGCTTCATGCTTCAGTGGCTTTTATAGGACTTTGAGAATCTGCTGGCTGCATACCTGAATTTGTAAGTAAATATGAGGATTCCCAGAATTTATACATTTAAGGATCAAATGTAAGGTAAGGTCATTTTATTTATATAGCACATTTCCAGCAACAAGGCAATTCAAAGTGCAAATGTAGTTGAAATTACAATTATCTCAACTACAATGTAATTGTAGTTGAAATCAATTACATTGTAGTTGTAATCGATCGGCACTGATCATAATTGGCCGATTTTCGTGAAAAAGTGCATGATCGGTGATCAGCGATCATTGGCTCTTGTTGCCGATACCGATCACCTGCATCTCATTTTGCAGCCTACCTGTGCAGCTGGTCTCCTCTTTCCTTCACACTGCGCAAACGTGCAGCAACAAATCCTAAGCGATGTTGAACTATAACGCACTGAGTGAATGGGGACGTTTGCGTGTTTCAGCGGAAAATTGAAGCGCGTCAAAATGCATCAACACAACGAAGCTAATACGACATAAAAACAATGCCATACTTGACTGAGTTTGGCTACATAGAGGCTCACTGCAGTAAAAAAGACATATGGAGGATCAGATGGCAGGTAAAGCAGCGCACAGCTACAAACACTCACCCGGATTAGCATGACGGTCAGAAAGCTAAACAAATAACCCACAAAATTATTTAAGTCTTCAAACTGCGATGTGGTTCTGTTCTCGCTGTTGAACCGCTGCTACGCGCTACAGGTAGTAATATTTCAGACGGAGCGCCGCTTCTGCTCCACATGGTAGTGACTCTCACACCGAACCTCTGTTTAAAGCTGCAGCATCTAACTTAAAAAAATACATTTTACATACGTATTAAAACTTTCGCTGTCCTAACATGAGACAGATAATCTCTGAAAAAATAATCGATCTCTCTGCCTCCTCCCTGTTCTGCATAATTACTCCGCTCAGTCAGAAACAGCCAATCAGAACTAGCAGTAATCAGCTAGCCGCCATGCTATCAGGAAGTTTTCATTCAGTAACTCTGGATTGTTTATTGTAATGGATCCTGTATTTGCCTTTGAATGTTAAGTTTCATACTTGAATTTATTTGGCAATGTTGAGAGGTTTTATTTTGGCTCTTTGCATTATTTAGCCTCTTCAGAGCCTTCATATGTTATCAGTCTGTTAAAGATAATATTACCGATAGTGATGTAGTGCAATTTGTAGAATGCCTGTTTTGTTTAGTTTTCTTCTTGGAAAAAGTTATTAAAAGCAAGTTTTTGTCTAAATTAAGGTGAATTCATGGTTCCTTTTTCCACATAATGTAACCGGTAGTGTTTATGATAAAAAAAAAAAAATTATATAATTATGTGATCGATATCAGTGATCGGCCCCCATGGGTGATCGGTATCTGTATCGCCAAGAAAAAACCTGATTGGCACGTCTCTAATATTGATTGTTTAACCAAACAGATGGTTTCAGGTTGGTCCCAAATGAATTCGACAGTATGAATTTTTCCGCATCACATCCAGTTGGAACCAGATATTTACATATGCTGAATGAAAAGACACAAAAAAAATTTCCTCTCATTGTCTAAAGTTGAATGAGACCAAACTTTTTTTGTTTTCGCTTAGCTAGAATTACCAAAATTATTTCTATTTGCTAAATGCCAGAAAATGTGGCGAAAACATTTTTTGAAATTTTTTTGTAACTTTCCTGGAATTAAATAGTTTGCACACATTTCTTCAGAATCAGGACTAAACCTCTGATGGGTTTGCTGACTCACTGGAGTCGATATGAGTCACACCTGAAGCATGCTGCTTTCTTGATTAGCACAATGGGAAGATCAAAAGAAATCAGCCGACATATCTACTTGTGTTAAATGTGAAAAAGTGATCATTTGTGAGCAAATCAAAACAAAATCTTTTTCAAGTTAAAGTTGAGAAGCTATAATAGAAAAAATGAAATAAAATTGCAAGAGGGAATCTGAAACTAAAGCATCAATCTTACCACTAAATTGGTATCAATATTATGGATCGATTTGCCCACCTCTACCAAATACATTCCAAATAATTAATGTGGTTTGACATTCATGTCCATGATTTGTGAATTTAACCTTCTGACTAAAACTGTAGACTTGTAGATTTATGTAAAATACTTAAAGTCGTTTTTTATGGGAGATCTGAGGAGCAGTTATTGTTCTACACATACAAGCTAACCCAAAGCAAAGCACACCGTATCTATCCTCCAGCAGGTTGTATGGAAAAATGTTAGAATTAGCTAGCCATAGAAACTGTACGATGATGTATTAGGGCCATTGTAAATAGAAAAAAGGGGTAAAATTCAGCCAAAAAGCTCAGTTTTGAGATTAATCTCAGAAATTTTCTAGAAAAACCTTGGAAATTTCTGAGCATCAAAAGTCGAAACTTTGCAAGAAAAACTGAAATTTTCAGATCTCAGCCAATTTCTAAGGGTATCAAAAAGTGAAAGTTTGCAATAAAATCTCAAATTTCCAAGTCTTTGAAGAAAATGTCTGATATTAATCTACAAATTTGAATATACAGTTGAACATTTCTAAGAAACACTCAAATTTTCTAGAAAAAAACTTAAACTTTCCAAAACCTCCAAAATTTTCAAGAGCTGAAAATGTTCAACTTTTGAGACTGAAATTTCCAAGTTTTTTCTAGAACATTTCTGAGACTAATCTCAAACCTACCGAGTTTTTGCCAGAAATTTACTCTTCCTTTTTTTTTTTCTCTCCACCTACAACGGTCCGAATACGCCGTCCATACAGCTCAGAACAGATCAAGTGCATAATCATTTATCATCAAACTACACTGAGACCTGCAGCTCACATCCCAACAGCTTTTTTTTTTGCTGTCTTGACAATGTTATTCTTCTGTCACTGAGCCGTCACCCTGTATTTGTTTTCCTCCCTCCAGGCATACCGCATTTAGTATCAGAGGCTCTACTGTGTATCAGAGACAGCAGCGGACCGCACACTGAGCACAAGCCGCCGACGCTGATTTCATGCTGCTGTTCAGCGGCAATAACTCATACAGGAGGACCACACACTCCCACTCCTACTGCAGATGGAATAAAGTGGTACAGATAAGAACATGTGGGAGTGTATCACAGAGAGAACATCACTGCCTGGGCTGAATTAGCAGCAAGTGGTAGCGGCACCGGTCATCAGCTGCTGCTGTTCTGTATGTACAGGACGTAAATCACAGGATTTCATCCCAGCGGTGTTACATGTAGCTTCTTTGAGAGATTAACAAATTGAGCGAGTACGTTCAGGAGCACGCTGAAAGTCCATAATAGGATGAAACTGTGAATCTCTTTGGTGCTTCAGAAGCGAGAACAAGCAGCCAGCAGTTTGGCTGTGGCGCTGACTCACACGCTCAGGCTGCAGAAAAACCGAACTGCAACCCGAGTCCAAAAGATGACGTGAGGCAAATGTCACCTCTTGAAATGTGAGGCAGGTTTACTTTGGAGTTTTTAGCTTTAAGATACAGTGGCTTGCAAAAGCTGCCCTACTATTTACCTGCTTTAATATTTTGTCATTACGCGAACATTAACTTTAATATATACAGTGGACTTCAGGTATCAAAATCTTTTACCTGCCATTTTTAATAATTCAAACACCAAAAATACCTTAATTTGCATCAACATCATAGCAGCTAAGCCCTACTGCTTAAGCTAAAATCCTCATCTCCACTCAAAAGACTGTAGAAAGACGAGAGCCTTAGCTGCCATTGCGTTTGATAATTATGTTTTTTATTACCTCTTGTAAAAAAGATTCTAGATCTCCACCCAGTTTTTAATCTGGCAAAATAAAGGTCATCATCTTGGGGGTACAAGATAATCAGTGCCAGTGAAGATGACTGACGCTCCTAGATTGGCTGCTTTGCAAATGCCAGCCAATAGCGTGTTAAGCAGGTATTTCACTTTCTCAAGCTGCCATTTTCTTTTGGATAGTTTAGAAAATTTTTCATAAATAATTTTGAATTATATTCCAAAGAAAAGTCCCATTCATCAGCAAAATTATTGAAAAAGCAGTTAAATAACTTCCTAACAAGAATGAAACACTTTGACTCCTTCCAGTCTGGTTTTCGTGCTCACCACAGTACGGAGACGGCCCTTGTAAAAGTGTTCAATGACATCCATATAAACACAGACTGTGGGAGAACCACAGTGCTGGTTCTGTTGGACCTCAGTGCAGCTTTTGACACTGTTGACCATGACATTTTACTGAATCGACTGGAGAATTGGGTTGGACTCTCCGGTCCAGTGCTCAACTGGTTTGAATCTTTCATAAAGAACAGGGATTTCTTTGTTTCAATCAGAAACGTCGCATCAGAGAGGTCAAAGGTCACATGTGGGGTACCCCAAGGTTCAATCCTAGGACCCCTTCTTTTCAATATTTATATGCTCCCACTGGCTCAGGTTATAACAGGAAATAAGATTAGCTACCATAACTACGCAGATGATACACAGCTCTACATCACGATGTCACCAGGTGACTCTGAACCCATCCAAGATGCTTAGAACAGATCAATGTGTGGATGTGCCAAAACATTCTCCAGCTGAACAGAAACAAAACTGAAGTTATTATCTTTGGACCTAAAGATGAGCGAACTAGAATCAATGCACAGCTTCAGTTTTTTAAACTAAAAACTAGCGATCAGCCTGAAACCTGTGAGTAGTGATGGACTCTGACCTGAACCTTCAGAACCACATTAAGACAGTCACAAAGTCGGCCTTCTATCACCTGAAGAACATCTCCAGGATTAGAGGACTTATGTCTCAGCACGATCTAGAGAAGCTCATCCATGCGTTTATCTTTAGCCGCATTGATTACTGCAACAGCGTCTTCACAGGTCTGACTAACAAATGAATCAAACAGCTGCAGCTGATCCAGAACGCTGCTGCTCGTGTTCTCACTAAAACCAGGAGGATGGAGCACATAACACCAGTTTTAAAGTCCCTTCACTAGCTCCCTGTAGCTCAGAGAATAGACTTTAAAATACTGCTAGTATATAAATCACTGAACGGTTTAGCACCACAATACCTTAAAGATCTGCTGCTGTTGTATCAACTCTGTTATCGGATCACCTGCCTGTTTTATTCAGTGTTACTTTGACACCTACTGCAGTTAAAACTCGCGCTGCTGTCGGATTATTAACCCTTCCACTGCCACTCAGTTCTCTACTGCTTTTCTTCAGCTCTGTGGATCATCTGACTTCCTCAACTCTGATACAGAAGAGCTCTGGTCCTGGTTCTATTCTTCCTGTCAAACCATCCTGGACTCGGTTGCTCCATTAAAAACCAAGGCTTAAACCTGAGCCTTGGTTTAATGACAGAACTCGTGGTGTAAGGAAGGAATGTCGTCGTGCTGAACGAAGGTGGAAAAAGGATAAACTACAGGTTACTTTTCAGATTTTAAAAGACTGTTGGCGTCTCTACCAGAGCATGGTTAAAGAGGTTAAAAGGGAATATTTGGCAAATATCATTTTCTCAAACAGCCATAACCCACATGTTTTATTTAGCACCATTGACTCTGCTTAATATTCCACAGAATGCCTGTTTGGAAGCTTCTCCTGACATGTGTGATAATTATCTGCGTTTCTTTATTGAAAAGGTTGGTAGTATCAGGGCTCTTATCTCAGCTCCTGACTCTGACCCCTCTGTTTTGGTCCCTGGCTCTGCTGTTTTCACTCAGTTCGAGCCTGTGACTGTCTCACTTTTAGAGGACGTGGTTGGCCGCATTAAGCCATCAGGTTCCCCCCGTGATCCTGTCCTTCCACGATTTTTTAAAGATATTTTATCTAGCATAGGGCAGTCTGTTCTTGCAATTATAAATAGCAGTCCGTCCTCAGGTGTGGTCCCTGCTAGTTTTAAACATGCAGTAGTGCAGCCACTGCTTAAAAAACCTGGCCTTGATCCTACTGTTCTGGCTAATTATCGGCCTATTTCAAAGCTGCCTTTTCTTTCTAAGGTTTTAGAAAAAATTGTGTACTGTAAACTGAAACAGTTTTTAGATGCCAATGGCATTTTGGAGGTTTTTCAGTCAGATTTTAAAACTCTTCCTAGCACAGAATCTGCTTTAATAAGAGTTTTTAATGACATCCTTCTTGCATGTGATTCTGATTTTACTTGACTTAACTGCTGCTTTTGATACAGTAGACCACGGCATTTTAATATCGCGATTACACCACGTTGTAGGTATTGATGGCACTGTTCTTAAATGGTTCAGGTCTTACCTGGAGGACAGAACAATTTCAGTGAAAATTATTGACTCTGAATCATCTGCTGCTTCAATGCCTTATGGTGGATTACTGTAATGCACTTTATCTGGGAGTCAGTCAGTCGCTGCTCTCACATCTGCAGCTGGTTCAGAATGCTGCTGCATGACTTCTGACTGGAACTCGAAAAAGGGAGCATGTGACCCCTGTCCTGGTCTCACTTCACTGGCTGCCTGTATATTTTAGGATTCATTTTAAAATTTTTATGTTTGTTTTTAAATCGCTGCATAATCTTACCCCGGCTTACCTCTCTGAGCTTCTTCATCCCTACATATCCTATCGGTCTCTCAGGTCAGCAGATCAGCTGCTCTTGGAGGCACCAAGATCCAGAAGGAAGCTCAGAGGGGACAGGGCTTCCTCTGTCATGAGTCCTAAGTTATGGAACGACTTGCCTTTGCAGGTCAGAGGCCCATTCACTGTCCACTTTTAAAGCTCGTCTTAAAACCCATCTATTTTATTTGACTTTCAACTCCAGCAGGATCTAGTTTTAAAGTGTATGTTTGTTTTTTTTTAAACTGTAAGAGTTTTTATTTTTTTGTTATGTTGTGTTTTAATGTACAGCACTTTGTATCAGCTATGGTTGTTTTAAAGTGCTTTATAAATAAAGTTGGTATGGTATGGTATGGTATGGTATGGTATGGTATGGTACAATTGAGCACGATCGAACCGTTATACCTAGGATTTCTGTCGGCTAATGTGTGGTCTCTCAGGTTTTGAAATTATGGGCCAACAATCGGCCGACAACTCGTGTCGTGTGCGCCGGACATTACACCGGCGCACACGGTGTAATGAGGAAGGGAAGATCAGTGGAGAGCACCGGAGCTGAGCCTTTTTTCATTCAGTGTCATCAAGAGAAAGAAAAAGAAATGCAGGAAGAGACGATAAAGCCGATAATTAAAATGAGGTCGATAGGTTTAATTTATCGTGCGATTAATTGATTTATCGTTTATTGCGACAGGCCTACTTCTAAGCTAATCTCCAGGTTAGAAACTGAGCTAAAACTATGAAGCTGTACAAACCAGAGTCGCCTAGCGGCTCTCTGAAGGACGAGGGAGTTTCATCAGATCTGTTTGCCTCATCTCAACTCAGACTGAACAAACAGGAAGTCTCCAACATGGCGCTGAATATTTTATGCATTAAACAACATGTGACATGAACTGAAATGCTTACAGCTGCAAAGTCAAATCTTCAGCTTTCATAGAATCTGGTGAAACACTATATGTGATGTAGTGCAGGGATTTCAAAGAGAAAATGTTATTCATATTTGAAAGAAGTTTACTGCATTAATATTTTTTTATAATTCAAAAGCACATTACATTAAATGTACATAAGCGATGAAAGTTAAATGACAAAAGGTTATTTATTTATGTGTGCAGCAGCAGAGGTCAGGCCTTTTTCATGAACTTCAACTTGGAGGCAAATGTACAGATATTTGAGGAACAGGAGGAGGGGCTTAGCACTGTTAATCAAGCTCATGTACTTGCTGCTAAATGTGCTAATAGTGGAGAAACAACTCACCATGACAGGAAAACTGTTTATCCACAATCATCGGTGGCTATGCTAACTAGCCTTAGCATTCACAACCTGTTCTGCTAGGTGCAGCATAGCAGAGAGCAAAAATGGAGGAGAGGTGGGGATGAGCAGCACCAAATGTAAAGTGCTAAGTGATTAACAGCACTAAGACCCTCCTCCTGGCTCTGATTGGTTGTTTCTAGTAAGCACTAGGAGAAGGCAGAGAAGCTTCATTTTTTTTTACAGATTGTCTCGACATAGTGACATTTTCAATAAATACGTAAAACAAAAATGTATTTTTGTATAAAAGTTGCATCCTGCTGCTTTAAACAAACAAAGATGCAAAGATGACAGAAGGGAAAATAACCAGCTCCACAGGCAGCAGCATTAGTTACTGCATTTCAGCAGCAAAAAGGTAAACTCAGTTCACTAGTGTGGAAGCGTTTGATTGGAAAAGCACACCTTGGCCCAGATGAACCTATTTTAAAAAAGATTTACAGTCAGAGCTGGCCTTATGGTTGATTCTGTTGGGGTAACAGTGACTACATGCCAAATGTCACACCAACAACGGCTATACAGAAATCTCAATTTATTCATAGAATTAATAAATGTCTTAGAATTACTACATGATGTTTCAAGTGCATCATTCCTTATGAAAGTAACAATAAACTGAAAGAAATTGTTATAACTACAAAATTTGGTACCAAAACAGGAGTTATAACAGGTCTCGTTTAAAACTTCATGAAGTTACATTAATAAAGTATGAAGCTGAATATTACAAATTAAAAACTGAATAATTATACAGGAAAGTGTGACCTGGTGCTGATGATTATGTGTTTTCATCTTTTTGCACCTTTGCAGTTTTTGTGACTTTTTCTCTGCTTGCCACACAGCGTCTCATACCGAGCAGCAGTTTGTTCCCTATAGGTGGACAATTTGTTCCGTTTTAGAAAAATTGCCTTTAAGACAGCTTAGGTCACTGTGGAGCGTGTGGAAGATGGACTTTACATTTTCATCTCTCCAACTCAAAGTAATGCAAGACAAGCACAGAGGAGTACCGGTGTGGTTGTGGGTTTTCACTGAACTGCTGAATATCACTGCTTAATATCTCCTCTCAACCACTAAATACAACCTGCTGTGACAACCGCTGATTTAGGGAATCTACTGCTTTCCTTTCATACCCGACTGCAAGGAAATCTGGTTATAAGACTCCAGTAAAGGATATCTACTAGATGCTTGTTTATTTTGATGGACTACACAACTGTCCATGCAGGAATAAGATTAAAAACAATTAAGTTAAATATTATCCAAAAATAGATCTGACATTTTTAAAAATAATATACAATTGTAAAAAATTATTTACAAGAACATGCCAACAACAAAATGTCAAATTTTTTCACATGATCTGGAGGAAAGCAGGGCTCTACTTTCCTCTTATAATATTGTAAATGACAAAAGTCGCTTAGCATAAAAACTTCAAACACTCAGGCAGTTCAGGCCTCTCTGTTCCAGCTATGAATGATTTCAAAAAGCGAGTATATATATTTTTTAAAAAGCGAGTATACGGTAGCAGGTGGAATAAAACAAAGAGAAACTGCACTTCTAAGCAAATACAAGGCTTCCAGAATATTAGTTTGTATCATTGAAGTTTTTCAGCTGGAATATGCCTGCTTGTCTGGTTTCAAACATATTAACTAAATTCTTTATTAAGACTTTCTTTTTTTCATGTGATCAAAAGTCCCAATGACCAAAAAGTTAACTTCAACGTAAAACAGGAAGATTCCCCTTTAAGATGAGGATAGACAGGAAAAACGAATACACTTTATATAACTGTCTTTTGGATAATATGATCCTGTTTCACTTGTTTTTTTTCTGGGTAAAGCCACAGGGCCAAGCTGTGCTGCATGCTGGGACCTTGTGTGTACAGTTTACCCTCTGAGCAGTGATAACAGACCAGCCGGCTCCAGAGCGACCATCACAAAGAGCCTGAGCACCACAGGAAGACGCTGCCATCTATCTGTGTAGAGACCTTCATCAAGCTCCCCATAAGACCCTCCAGCAAAGTGAAAATAATCTGCTCGCTACAAGGTGCAGCTGGGGTGAATGCCTCCAATCATTTTTCAAAGGAATCAGACAGAACATTAAATCTTCTTCATTTTCGGAGGAAACACAAGCGCAAGTTTGAGCCACTTTATGAGAAATTACAGCCTAGAGGTAACCAAAGCACAAAATATTCATTTACACCACAGATCTGATCTGAAAAGTGGGAACCTGAAAATAAAATATAAAGAGAGGTAAACCAGTAAGCACTCCATTAATCACAGGAGAAACTGGATAGATGCACATAGGTAATCTAAAACAGGTGCTGAGGTGAGGACAAGAGGGGAATCTTCATCTAATTTACAAATCTAGTCTTGAAAGTCTTAAGATACTCTATGAAAGCTTTGGTCTACAGCAACTTTATTCAACATGAATATTTAATATCGACTTTAGCAGTACCTAAATGATCTTTGCTTAGTTTGTTTTTCATTTTTTCAGAAAGATGATAGCAGCTTGTGAGTCTAATAAAGGGTCTACAGACGTCTCAAAATATTGAGAAATCAGTCATTCCATTTGATATTTTAATATTCCACAAATGAAGGACAGTTAAAAGAACTGCTGACATACCCAGGTATTGCTGTACAATACTTTGTTAATGAAAGTAGACAGCAAGATGCTAAAAGTAGTCATCAAAAAACCTAAAGTCTCATAACAGGACCTACAAATGACTCTTGTTGCTGGAAACGTAAAACTGCTGTCTTAATCAGAAAGAGGCTGTAAATGGTAAGTACATGAACAGCACTTTATCAAGTCCAGAGGACCTGAGTTATTCACACAGTTACGGTGGTAAGCTACTTATAGTAGCTACTGCTGCCCTGGGGTACACTGACAGCGGCAAGGCTGCCATGCATCGACGCCACCAGTAAATCTGACAATGACAGAGGCGGACAAAGTGGGAATCGAACCGGCAACACACCGATTGTTGTGGCTGTGCATGTTTAACTTTAAGAGAAGGCATGAGAGTAGGAAATCAGTTAGCAAAAAAATAAGAAGAGTGTTTTACCAGAAGGAAACCTAGATAACGTCCAAGGACTACCAGAATAAAGAGTCTCCATTATTTAAACACGACAACGGGATTACGGAAACTTGACTCATTCTAAAGTCCGACAAGGACCATCTGAAAAGTTCAGGAGAAAATCAGTTGTAAAGGTAAAAGGTCAAATCTGATGACCAGTGGTCCTCACAGCTCATGTGAAGGTTCTGGAGAGACTGGTCTTAGCCCTTGTTAGGTCACAGGTGCAGTCGGTGCTGGACTTGGACTTCTTGCTCACATCAACTCCAGCACTTTTTTTAATCCAAACAAATAAAAATGTTCATACGTGTTTGTTTTCTCATCAAACTCCCTGCAAAATGTTAATGACTTCTTTTTTCCAGACCGCAGACCAACTGCATGTCTTCAGTCGAGTCTCTTTCCAAATTTAAACACATCTAGCTAATGATGTTGATGCTCTGATGCTGAGGTTCATGTTTACTCGAGCAAAGTGTGGGTAAGGTGCAGTCACATCTTGCACTATTTAGCAACTTTGCATCTAACTAGCACAGCATTTTAGCATGCTTGGTAACATGTAATAATCACCGAAAACATAATTTCTTTATTTATTGCTTTTCAACGTAAAATGTTGCAATGGTGACTGATATATAAAAAAAAATCTTCAATGAAATGAAATTATTACTGCCTTTGCTTACATGGTTGTAAGGCTGTAAAAATGGAGGCAATTATCCAAAAAATGTCTGTATGATTCTAGTAAGCCGAAAACTGACAATAATCTCAAGGTCAAGGACACAGATCAGACGGAAGATGAAGGGATGGAAGAGAAGAAGGAGAAAGAGATGATATAATGTTCATAAAAAGAAGATGAGATGAGGCTATTAGAAGGTGTTCAAGCATACTAGGAGCTTGTTTTCACAAATAAAGGTTGAATAATTCTTAAATAATGAAATGCAGTCTAGACTCATTAACATGCTGAGTATCCCTTTAGCTTAATGTCGACCACAAGTCTCGAATGATGCTAGAAAAAAAGTATAAAGTCCATCATTTACCAGTCAGCTGTTCCCCGAATATGCTTGTTGTTTGTCTGCATGCACAGTGAAAAGGCTGTTATCACCCCGTGTTCAATAGTTGTCCCCTGCTTGCTGCTGAAAACAGGAAGATCATGCTGTTTCACAGCCAAACAAACACACCCACATGGGGTGAGGTGCAAGTTAACCTGTGACATTGTCTTCTGTGAAAGTTAATATCGTAGAAGCAACCATAAAGACAAAAATAATATACTACTGACAGCTTACTGGTGTGTCTGGGGCTTATAATAATAGTTTAAAGGGGATGTATTATACAAAATCCACTTTTTCAGTTTTATATCATGTTATAATGTCACTCCCTTATCAAAAACATATCTGGAGTTTGATTATTTTATGCATGTTTGAGGAGTCCTTCAATTTCTTGTGGCAACCATTCAAGGATGCCTAAACACTTGCTCTCACAAAGCTCCGCCTATTTCTACAAAGCTCCTCCCCTGAGCTGCAGCCTCCAGCTGAACTTCCGCCTCACAGAGAGCCCCTCCCCCCCAACTCAGCTCCTACAAACTACCCAGCAGCAATAAGCAATTACCTGCTGGAATTGCACGTCTGCTCAGCTCGTTATACAAACTCCTTGTCACTCTAACACTCCTACAAACAGTTGTAAACGGCATGAGAAGACTTGTCGTAATGACGTGTCTGAAAAACGAGACTCCCAATTTTATGGTGTTAAATAATGAAGTCAAAATTCTTTTAAATTATGTCTGATGTAGCAATTTTTTAACAACTTAAAGTAAAATCGTTACTTGATTGTGGCGTAAAATGGCACTATGTACCACATGATACTGCCCCTTTAAACAGTATTTCAGTAATATCTCTCATGACATTCATGACGCATCCTAAAAAAAAAAAAACTAACTATGAAGCAGCTGTTTTTGGCACCCAGAGATCCATTTTACAAAAGAACAAAACACAAAAAAAAGCTTTGCAATATTTAGCAGCCTGCAGTGGCTAACTTCCAGACAGAAGTGATTTTGGTCATATTAGTGCCATTTGCTTTGCTTAATAATCACAAATGTCTTCCCTGATCAGTAGAGCGCACATTTACAAAAGGTTTCTTCATTGAGAGCACCTTAAATAAGACCATAAAAACCATAACATGAGCCACTAATCATTCCATTTACAGGTCTTCTGCCACTCAAGGCCGCTCTGTATGAGAAAATCACCAGCATTCCAAACACGCTCAGTCTTTTTGTCTGCAGCAAATTGATGTGAACTTCTGTGTCCGTGATCTTTTAGAGATTTGTATAATCCATACTAAGTGATGGGAATGAGCAGGCGTATTGACCCCTTGCATGGATGTGCTTTCTGATGATCAAATGAGAGCATGAACAAATCAAAGCGGCACAGTTGGAGGGAGTGAATGAGCGCCGCAGCCCTCCAGGAAAAATCAAAGGGGGATAATGTCCGTAACGGTGGCGATATTGTACTTCTAGCTCCGCGATCAGTCACCGTCAGGATTCAGCACAGATGGACAGCAGACTGTGTGTGCTCCTCTTCGCTCACTCAGCTTATGTTCAAATAAACCAGCCTGGGAAAAACCACAATCCACAACCTGCCTGACAAACCTGGTCAGGAATCCTGCGTTTCTGATCCGATAAGAAAAGATCAACTGAGCGGAGGAAAATGAAGGTTTCTGAAGTCACTTGCATGTCAATTTATGCAGTTAAATGTTACCCAAAATGTTTCTGTTTTTTTTCCTCTTATTTCAAAAGAGATCTATAGAAATACTTAACACAGAAACATTTTACATACAAGAACTTCCAGGTTCTTTTGAGCCTGGAATCAAAAACAACCTCTAATTCCTCACATGTGGCTCCATCAAGGCTAGAAAATAACTAGTATGCAGGGTTTACCCCAGAAGACTTGTTGAGCCTGGTGGTAGTGGTGCTAGAGCAGTTATCCAACAACCGTGTTTGTATGTTAAAAAACATTAAAGTCGATGGGAAATTGAAAATATTACCACGTAATTATGTTATTGGAAGACATTACTGGCAATACCTAAACACCAAATATAAAGCCTTAGAAAAGGCAAAATGTATATATAAAAAAAAACAATTAAAATAAATATAGATGTTCTGCACTAGTTGTTTCATCCTAATTAAAATGTCAAACCTTTTCTATTTTTTATCAGTGACTGAAGCTTTAGGACCGTTAAAGACAGGAAGTGGTTACAGGGTTCAGGTGAATAAATTAAAAAAAGACACCTTACCTCAGTGTTCACATACTGACCGTACTATGTTGCTACTTCCAACAGTTTCACCAAAGAGACTCGTCAACCCGTCTTTGCTGTCACTGTAACTGATGAGAAAATAAAGCCCTGTAATAAATAAACAAGCAATGCTTAGCCTGGTGGGGGCACAAGCAAAGCCTGGTGGCCTGCCAGGCTTATGATAAACTGTGGAAAACTCTGCTATGAGTGGTGATCCAACCCAGGTTTGGACCAATTGACTTGTTTTTTTTCCTGTTGTGGTTCTGGTTCTGAATGCTGACAGGTCTAGGTGATTCAGATTCCCATATTCATCCACACAGTTTGAAGATTTTTTTGGTCCATTTTTGTACAGTTTGTTTATTTCACTTGATTATTCATTACTGAGCAGATCTGAGTTTGGTTAAAAATACTTTTAATCTTGACTTTATTGGTACTTTGTATAAGCTTTAGTTGAAAGGCAAATTTTAGCATAAATTCTAAATGAATTACTTTAAATAAACTCACATTTCTTTTATATACATATTAATTATTGATAGATTTGGAGATTTTCCTGCTTATCCTTGCAGGACTGCAGGGGGGATGGCGTCTTTCCACATATACTTGTTATACTTTTTGGCAAATTATCTAAAGGGGATAGTTTCGCCCATCTGTGTACTTTTTAACATGTTAAAACATGTACATGTTAAAAAGGAGAGGAATACACATGTATTCCTCTCCTCTTACTGCCTCATGAACTGGATTCAGGCTGGGCCTGGACACCTGCAGAAAGAGCTGAACTGGACCGATAGTCGCTCACTCTGCAGTGTTATGGAAACTGGTGCTGGCACAAAAGCTGCAACAAAGGCTCAACAGCTGACTCATCCTCACAAAGCGCTTTTAGTAGAGAGGACGGGTGATGAATTCATCTGTGAGAGAGCATCATTCTCTTGAAGAGCACTGCATAATTAAAGCAATAAGTAATAATACTCAAACATAATCGTGCTGCGTTTGCAAGCAAAGGTTTAGCTTCCTGGATTTTCAAAGTTTACCCAAGATGACACTGCTCGTGCAGCATGTTTTTTTTGTTTTGTTTTGTTTTTTATGACTTAGAGTGAACAAACTTATTCACAACTGATTTTAATTGCATTTCTAATTTAATGGAATGCCACAATTGAGTAATTGAGTTTTTTTTTTTTTTTTACATAAACAGAATATTGAAAAAGTTTTGTACAGATTTGTAGTGGAAACAGAGCTAATAATGTAAGCTAAACAGTTTTGGTTTATTTTTGTTTTTCCCCCTAATATTAGTGTGACCCAGTGGGATAAAGGAGGTATATTACCCAAAACAAAAATTGTTTGTTTGTCCTCCTGATAACATAAGTCTTAAAAATCTCTTGTTTTTTCACAAACAATATAAACATCTCTGGTTCAAATTCCTTAAAACAGTGAAGTGACTATTTAACTTGGTGTCAAATAGCACTTTGAATCCAAAACAAGCTTAACCTTCAGTCAGTAGTAACCAATGTACAAATTTTCTTAAGTCCAAAAAACGACAGTAATAATAATCTGGGCCTCAATTGATAGTACTCTGCCCAGAATGTCCCTTTCCTCTTCCTGTACAAGCTAACATTAGCACAGCAGCACAGCTAATTGATGCAAAAAAAAAAAGCTTAAAAAGGAACAGCATTAGAAACAGATTTTTTCGAGGCAGAATATGATAACAAATGTAGAAAAAACAAAGCTGAATCTGAATCTCCATTCCCTGATTCCATACAAGCTATTGTTAGCTGTACAGCCAATATTCACGTTTTAGCGTTTCAGCCACACGAGTAACGAAAATCCACGAGTAATTGAGACTCCTTCTAAGACTGATTACACTGCATATATTAACAGGACAAACACTAAGCATACCTGGATATGGATCAACACACACAGTGTAAACTGTCCAGCACAGAAGTTAATGTTGGCCATTTTTCTTACCTCCGCTCTTGGATGTACAGCCAATCAGCACCATGGAAAATAAATGCCACTCCTGGATTGGCTGCGTAAAATTCCACTTCGTTATTTCAACTTACTGAGTGGAATTTTCTTTAGAATATTTTAGATATTTTACATAAAACATTCATAAGTAGACAGATTTTCCAGGAATTACAAAGTTATGTTGCTGTGAACACTGAAGCACAAGTAGCAAATTAGAACTTTGTCCTCCTGAACCTTGGTGAGTTTGACTGGCCTTTAAATCTTGTTCCATTACACAAAGAAAAATTGTATGGTTTTACTTGTGGAGTATCTTAATAGAAAAAGCTGCAAGCTACTTTTTTAGAAATATCACACGTGCTGGTTTTCAGTCGGTCATATACTGAGCTCAACATATCTGCGGTATATCCACATGTTGATATTTCCAGACATTTAGCAGGGATGACTTTCACCTTTTAAGCTGTCTTTAGTCTCCCGGCAACACGGCTCAGTGGGACGAGAGAGGCAGGGGTGTGTATACATACATACACACACGCGCACACACACTCACACACACACACACACACACGCACGGGCGCGCACACATACACCACAGAGCACCGGGGTTGCTTTTCTCCCTCTGAACGTTGCATTCAGCAAGAACACCGCATGCTTTCATCACTAAGTGTCGCACATTTGGCGCAGTTAATCATGAGGAATAAACAGCGTTGACTCTCAGGTCGGTCCAAATGAGAAGGACCCTGACGGCCGGATCCTGAAAACATTTCACATCATTTAGTTTTGTCTCCATCCAGGATGACAACATGCGTTCATCGGGTCCGTCATCCATCTGTACATCTGTACATGACAGATGTTTTAATTCCTCGGTAAACGTGAAGCTTCAGTCGTGCGGTTTATTAACGAGTCGGTTTTTTCTTACTCTGCGGGAAAACACCACGACAGTAACGACTGCTTCAAATACTGTTATTACGGCCGTTGAATCACTGAGGATCTCCATTAGTGTCTCACAGGCCTGTTGACGCTGCGCTCACTCCCTGCACATCCATCACAACCTGAACTGTTGATTTCAGTCATCCGATCAGACCTGTTGAGGTGTCACACAAATTAATCCATTCCCGTTTAACTTTTCACATTTAAACACGTTACAACCGCAACCTTGAATGTGTTCAAGTCAGATTTTATATAAGAGGCCAACACAAAATAGTGCATAATGGTAAAATGCCACAAAAGTGCTCTTGAAAAACATTATGATGTAAAAAATAATGCTTATATCATCTACACTACAGAAACCTTTAGCATGGTAGCATGCCAGGCTAATATTATAGTATCACATGAACTCGTATAACATGTACAGTTAAGTTCAAAGTTGTTTCAAACATTTCCTAAGTGCTGTTAAACCAATCAATTTTTTTTTAATGTCAGCTTTTCCAAACATCCTAGATTTATTTTGGATGCTTACATTAATGTGGTTTTGCACGCAGAAGCCAAATTATTTCACAAAACTACTTCAGTTTGCAGTCACTGAAAGTGAAAGTAAACTTTTAGCCATCATCTGCTACGTAATTAATTCAGCTAAAATGATTTGACCTTGGAGGGACTGATGAAGTATTGATATTTTATTCCCAAATAATCAGTGTTTATGCAGATAAGTGAACAAAATGGTAAAGTGGTGAATTGGAAAGAGTAACAACTCAAATTTTTGTTTAGTCAGCTCTAACAGATACACTGTAGCTCTGGCCTCATGTTGAGGGTTGATGTTCGTCTGGAACATGAATACAGTATGCAAGCAACTTGGAGTTAAGAGCCACATCAAGGCACACATAGAGACGCGACAGCTGGAATCGAACCTACAACCTCCCACACATCTTAGCTGCATGTTTCCCACTGAAAATGTTTAACACATTTTTAGAATTGCTTTCCACCAAATCTCTATGACCGCAGAGCATTTGGAATGATAAACCTCGACAACTTTGTTGGCAGTTCAGTTCTTCCAGGAAAATACACAACCATGCACACACACACACACACACACACACACACACACACACACACACACACACACACACACACACACACACACACACACACACACACACACACACACACACACACACACACACACACACACACACACACACTCAGGGGGAATTTAAAGAGACTAATTTACCTAATGAAGCCAGTGTACCCGGATTGACCCACGGGGAGAAACTCAACGCAGGAAGGCCCCAAGCTGGGATCCTAACTGAGGACCTCCCAGCTGCAAGGGAACACTGGCTGTGTTTCTATTGACCATATAATTGTGTAAATTGGAATTACGTAAATAAAACCCCTTAATGGAAAAATGGCAAACTCGAAAAAGCTGAAACTTTTTTAAATAAAAGGTTTTTGCGCTATGAAGAAGTGGTTTTTTTGGCCACATCAAAATTTGTATATTTCACAAAACTGCATTGGAAAAACTTTTTTGTGCCAAGCAAGTCATGTGATCAACAACGGGATGTTACTACTGGTGGGAATGAAGAAGACGACAGGAAGTAGTAGGAGGAGCATGTTCTTTCAAAGAAAAATGAATGAACATATTCACATGTTCTTATTTAATGGAAACACAGCCATGCCAAAATTGTGTCATTTTCAACATAAGTGGAATCTAGACAAAGTTTTGCACGTATTTGTAACTGAAGCACAGCTACTTATCTCTGTGCTTCCAGGTTCACCTGCCATTATCTGCAGTCATTCATTCTGATGAAGCAAACAGGATGTAACACACTTCTTCTGATTTGAGTCTGTGGAGTACTCTTGTGAAATTTCCACATAAATAATCTACTAATCCCTCGTATTCAACAACCTGTTGGACCTCTAATTTGTCCCCCATTAGTAGGTTATGTAACTATACTCAGGGAACAGACTGATTACGGCGAATACTGAACAGCGAATTAAATTTTTTTTAAAAAGGCCCTCGAGGTTTTTATTAGCGAACTTATGACAGACACAGATACAGGAGAGCTCAAACTGGGAGCCAGCATGCAGCTCAGCATGCCTGGTTCTTTATCTGAGCCTCCGAGCCTCATTTCACACTGAGCACAAAATAATGATTGGGAAATCTGATCGAGAAAAAGGGGACAAATCTGCTTTCCAGATAATCCTAATACACCCATCTCCCATTTCAAATAGACTGTGTTTGAGATGGACCCTCTATTCTACAGGATTTTTTTTTTTTAAATAAATGCTTCACTGTTTAGTAGCTTCAGTTATTGTTTCCATAAAAAATATGTGCAAAACTTTATTCCACTAACCTAAAAAAAAAAAAATTATTCCAAATGTGTTGTTTCCATTAAACACAATTAAAATCTCACGTGAAAAAAGTTTGTTCAGGAGATGCATCATTCAAAAGAACATGCTGCTCTGTCATCTTCGTACCACTTCCTGTTGTCTTCTTTGTTATTTCTTCCAGTAGTAACATCCGGTTGTTGATGTGAAAAAATGTTTCCATTTCGCAAAGTGATAAATGGACTGAACTTATAAAGCACTTTACCAATCATTTTGACCACTCAAAGCACTTTACACTAGAGTCACATTCACCCATTCACACACACCAATATGCAGAATGCAGATCAGTAGGATCAAGTGTGGCAGGAGAAAGCTGGAATCGAACCTACAACCTTCCGATCACAAGATGACTACTCTTCCCACAGAGCCACAGTTGCACACAGTCAGTCACATTGAAATACATTCATTTTGATCTGACTGAAAAACCACAAAATCCTCAAACTTAAAAAACATGAGCCTGTTTCTAAATTGCTAAATTTCTATTAATGGAATTAATGGAATTCCAAGTTGCACAATTATATCATCAATGGAAACACAGCTAGTGTGAAAGTGGCTCTACCTTCCTCTGTACCGGTGGGGCTCTGCTCCTGACCTTTTTGACTTCACTCTTGTGTTTTGTTTTTTTTGTCACACAGGAGCTTGTTCATAAACATTATTGCAGGAAATGTCCACATGTGCCCTCAGCTAGTCCCAAAATATGAATATTACAACAAATTTTACCTAGAAACAACAGAGGATTCGCCTTCACTGCGCCGAACGGTTGTCCCCGTCAAGTGTTGCCTGGTGAACGGGGAGGACAGGCCGCGGCGCCACTTCCCGTTTCCTCCTGCACCCACTGCCCTCTCTAAAGGCTGATACTTCTTATGTCCTGTTAAACCTCTCCAGCTGGATTTTATTTCCTTATTATCAGCTCAGACAATCAGAATTTGGTCCCTTCACTTTAAGAAAACAACAAGTTGATGACCAAGAAAAAAAAAAAGATAAAAACTTTTATCCATCAAAGAAAAAAAATGATGTCACAAGGCATCATACAGGAGTGAAAAAAAAAAGAGGTTTTCTAGGCGTAACACGATCAATGCTCCAAGTGAAGCAGCTTTCATTTACAACCCGCTCACACCACTTGTTTGTGGCGGGGAACAACGAAGCGTGAACACGCTCCGCCGGCTGTGAAAAAGCAAACAGGTCAGGTTTCGGATGCTGAGCTCTTCTCAGCCTGCCTGGAGCCAGGGCCGCTTACCAGGAAGCTTTCAAAGGGGCCGCCCTGGTGGGGGTCACTCACAGAAAACAAAAAAAGAAAAAAAAAAGAATTATTTTAAAGAGGCCGTGTTATGTGTTTTCCAGCCTTGATATGCCATTTTGTAGCACAATCAAATAGCTATGTTAACTCATTACATATCAAGCATGACTTCATAAATTTGACTTTGTAATTTAATTCCTTGAAATTGGGCTGCTGTCTTTTTAAAAACTGTTGGGTTTTTTTTTATAGTACAATGGAATCAGAGTAGAACCGGTAAGTAAGAGCGGACATCTTGCCATGGCTAAGAGGGAAGAGCACAGGGCAGACACAAAAAATAAAGAATCACTAGTTCAGGAGTTCTTTCTGGTGGGTGATAAATCTCCCCCCAGCCCCCAAAAAAAGCAATTACAATATATTTTTATAAATACCTCAATAATGATAACATAGATGACATCCCACTTAAAAAAAAAACTTGGATAAACAAATATGTAACTTCAAAATAGCGTTGTTGTTTTCTTGCTTTCTTTTATAAACTCACTAGAAGACAAAATATAATCATCACATATAAATTCATACAAAATGTCAGTGCCTCAGACGACATTAAATAAATAAATAAATACATTTGACCAATAAAAAACAGTTAAATAAAAAATATTTAATGCCCTAAAATGAAGCAGACTGCTGTGGTTCAACAGAATATTAGCTTTACAAGATGTTTAAAATGTTTGCCCCTCATTTTTTTTTAACTCAAACATCAATTTAATAAAAATTATTTTCTTTTTTTTCATTCATAATGGCCAAAAGTGCACATTATAAGCACGTTTGCTAAAGACTAGCCACTTCTGCTAGTCTTTTGCTAAAGACTAGCAGAAGTGGCTAGCTACAGCTAGCTAGCTAGCTTCCTCTGATTAGCCGTCGCTTCCCTGCACCTCCAATAAACCGGGTGCAGACATAACAGACTGAAATGTTTCCTCCTGTTTCATAAACCTGAACTCTGCGGTAAGCTTCAAGTTATTTACTTACTTTTGTTAAAGACATCTGTGTTTCAGAAACTTTTCTTTTCTTTCGCAAAGACTGACCTTTCTGTTTGTGACGAAAGGAGCGCAGCAGCCAGGTAACAGCGGGCTCAGGAGCTACAGCGGTCAAAACGCTTCTGCAGCCAACTCTGAAATTCAGTCCAGACAGCAGAACAGCCCACCAGCTGATTCTCTGTTTTAATGGCGGTTGGTAAACAACAGCAGGTCAGGCTTAGTTCAATGATGTCATCATATGACATAATGATCTAATTTTTTCCACTGGCATCAAACAGATCCACCGGTGTTATGGTACACCCCAATATCTGGGATAAAAACATTTTTTATAAATTGAGTTAATACCAGGAGTGACTTTGATTTTGTGCTCATCTAGATTAAAAAAATAAAGCGTGACTTCACCAGTCTACAGGTGTTTTCCGCCCAGCCCTTTCCATCAAACTCTGTTTGGTTTGAGAAGGTCTGACCGCGTAATCGAAGTCTGATGAGGACCAAAGAAGTGAATTATGGTCCGCCTAAAAACCCAGGGTTCGGTTCGGTTCGGTTGAAGTGAATTGTGATGCGGGTTAAATGCATATGTGAATGCCAAGTGGACTGGAGACCGCTCTGAAAGCAGGAAGCGGACTGGTGTGCAGGGCATGATGGGTAAATACAACCCAAACCAATGCAAGAGCAAAGACAAGAGAAATCCTACAACTGCTAAAATCTGACACCACTCCATTATTGTTTGCAGTTCATAGACGGAAGCTTAGTGTGTTCTTCAGCGCCACCACAGGTGAGGAGGGGAACAGGTTTTTTAAGGTTTTGGTTTATTTGATAGTTCAGTGTGAAAGAGAACCACAGCAGCTGAAAATGCAGCAAAGGCTGAAATTTTCCCACGTTCAGGTGTGAGAACTCTCTGAGGTTGCAGACTTCCATCTCTGACAGATCATAAATTAATAATCTGTGTTAATAAACAAATAAATGAATAAATAACTTGCACATCACTGAAGCTTGTTCCCTCCTTTCTTAAATTCACACTAAAATAATAAACTACACACGTGACTATCTGTCTAGTCAGAAGGGAACCAGTGAGGGGACTCAGCAAATTAAGAAGCAATTACATCCACCCCATCCACCCCCCCTTGGTGACGCCACTGCCTGCGGGCTGAATTCAGATGAGCTGTCCGTTCAGCACCACATCCCGCCGGGCTGGATGGAGGGAAAAACAAAAAGTTAAGATTCTGCGGTGAAGTCAACTAATCTCTCGGTCCTTTGCTTTGAATGTTCCACCGCAATTACGCCCGCAAACGTTGTCCGATGCGTTCAAACCTGAGACGGTTGGCTGCAACATGTTGCTCGCAAAAAAAAAACTTGATGCAAAGATTTGTTGCCTGGGTTCTCTGTGATGTGACGTAAAGTCCTGCAGCCTCGATTTAGTTTCATGCAAAGTCCACTGAGCAGCTGTGACAATATTACACACACACACACACACACACCCATTTCTCCTCCCCCCCAAAACACATACACACACTCAGACTTACCTATGGTGGTTATGACCGTGATGGCAAAGTAAAAAGAGCCCGCAAATTTCCACTGCACCCCGGCCCGGTGCGGCTCGGCCTCCATGATGATGCTCTCCAGCTTGCGGTAATCGTCCTCGCTGATGTTGTACTTCCCCTGCAGCCGCTTCTCCTCGGCCTCCAGCTGCTCCTTCTCGCGCATCTCGAACTCGGACTCCAGGGCGTCGAACACGGCGGCCCCCACCAGCAGGTACGTGAACGTGCAGACGATGAGCGACAGGGTCCGCACGTTTTGCCGCTTCATGGCCGACAGGAAGCGGCGGCCGAGGGTCTCATGTCCCCTCGGGTGACCCGGGAAGGCGCAGCAGGCGTAAGGGAAGCCGCGTGGGCAGCGCCCGGAGGCGGGGGCGCCGTGGGGACGGGGGGCGCCGAAGTCCCCCGCCTTGTAGTGGTCCCGGTGGCAGAGCCCCTGATCCTGCTCCTGGTTCGCGGAGAGACACAACAGACTGCTGGACCGCCTGGACCAAGAGCCCTGAAGACGAGAGACCCTGCGCAAGACCTGCCCGAACCAAGTCCTCCCGGTGCGCAGTGCCATCAACAAGCTGCTTTTTCGGATCGCCTGTTGGTCGCTCTGTCCTCCGCAACAAGCTGTGTGGATCCTTAAAAACGTCTTTAATAATAATAATAATAAAAGAAAAACAAAGCAGCGTTGATATTTGTTTCTATTTCCTTCAGTTTTGTTTCCGTGTCTCCTCTCTTACTTTGTCTGTGATCTGAATAAAAATGTCCTAAAACTTGTCATTTTTTCATCCCTCCCGGCTTTAAGTTTCTTATTTCTCCTCTACCCTGAACGCGACCCGTCCCCCCCCCTAACCATTCTCCCTGCTGCTGAGCGGGGGAATCAGTTTCCTCTGCATGAAATCCGCGAATCTTCCCCGCTTCCACAGAGCGTCCTCATCCCAAATGTGCTGACTCTTCCAAACGACACGAGTCGCTCTCAGAGTGGAGGAGAGAGCAGCAAGTGGGAGAAAATGTTAGAATGTAGATTTTCATGGAGTCGGGGGGAAAAGATGAAACGAACAGTTTAGTTTATTGCGAGTTTTTAACCAGGTACTTTTGTTGTAGAAGAGGAGGAGAGAGAAAAACCCCAACTGAACAACAGGTTCCGCGCTGACAAGCTTCCTCGGATTTCGAGGTGTTGAGTTTCAGGTCGTGCTCAGGCTGGAATTGAAGAGAAAAGTACTTTCCAGGTTCGGGAAAGAAGCGGGACGGATGAGGAGTGCGGGTTCGGCGCCCGCAGCGCCACTCATCCTCTGTTGCGCACATCCACAAGCTCCCGATGGCCGGACTTTGAGCTGAGCGCCTCGGCGAGTGTTCAAGGGAAGGAAAAACACAAAAAGGAAAAGACAAGAAATAAATAAAAATAAATAAATAAATGGCTTTAGTTATCCCGACGCGTCACAAGCTGCTCACATTTTCACGCTCAGAGCTCCACATTTGAACGTCTCCATCTGATCGGTGGGCGTCGCTCCTCACGTCTGTGTTTCTGTTTCGAGTGTCACGATTCACTTCAGGTCTGAGCAGTTCAGGCTTTTTTTTTTTTTTTTTTCTGATTTAATTTTTTTCTTTCCCCAGTGGATGCGCGTGACCCCTCCCACTGTGACCACCGCTTCCCGTCGCGTGCAGGGAGAGGGGTCCACTTGGGTTTAATTGGTCGCGCGCTGTTGTGATTCCGCAGGTGAAGATGATGAAAGCGCGCGCGCAGCCCGGGCGCTGACCGCGGTGCTGAATAACAGTTCAACAGACAGCAAGCAGCTCGGTGCTGTTTGGATCATTCACGTTAAGCTTCACTGTATTTATTTATTTTTTTTTACATTTTTTATTTTGATTAAATCTAAAGGATTTTCTGGAATTTATAGTTTTAAGTTTCTCAGAAGTGAAAACTTACAGATGAAGGAACTTGCGAGTGAGCGTCGCTCCTTCACCCTGACGTTCCTTCCCTCGGCGGGGGCCGGGGGGGCGGCGGGGGGGGGGGCGCCGATCTATGTTTTCGCATCCACCTGAATAATGTGTAGTTGCGCCACTGACCTGAACTTAGATGACATTCATAAAGTACTTTTATGGAACTTATAGATGTATTTCCCACAAATTTTCTCCAATTGACCCGGTTTGTAACAGTTGGACGTATCTAAACCTGAGCTTTGTGTTCGCAGAGCTCAGTTAAACTTCACTGAATCAACCTTTGTAAAGACTGAACCCTGATCCTGTGCCAGGATCTAATCCTCCACTTATGAATTCACTTCTTTCTTCAACACAAACATGGTACCTGATGATTTTGAATCTTACAAGTTCTTTGATTTTCTGAGATTTTCATAGAGTTTACAAATTGCTTCTCCAAAAGTTACAAGTTGCTCTTCCTACAAACTACCTCCAGGGGCCTTTTCATTAGTTTTCTGGGTCATTTTCTGAGTCTATCCTGGGATGTTGCTGTGAACTCCAGGTTGCTTCCTTGATTATTGACAGATGCTTGTTCAGAACACTTGGGATGCTTGTTGGAAACTCTCTTGGAATAGAAAGGAACGATCAATCAATCAATCAATCAATCAATCAATCAATCAATCAAACAATCAATCAATCAATCAATCAATCAATCAAATTTATAAAGCACCCTTCATAATAAAAGCAGCTCAAAGTGCTCTCAGAATATTTTCATGGATTTAATCAAGTTACTGGAAACTTAAATCTCACATGTTGCTTTTCACTAAACTTTCTAATACTTTCTTGTAACTTATATGTTCCTTTATGAACTTTGCTGTGCAGTTTTATTGCTCTTTCAAAAATCTTCTACTATTTTTCTTGGAATATGCAGAACACTTTTCGTTATCGTTTCTGGTACTTAAAAGTGTATTTTTACAAATTAAAACGTTACTTTTTGATTCTCACAGAATTAAAGGGATCCTCAGAACTTTAAGGTATTTTAACGTACAAAATATGAATGAAATTGGACAATATAACTATGACTCTACAGGTGGAAATGTTTAGAAGTGATCTCATCACCAACCTGGAACATTAATGATGATATTGTACATCGTGGATGGTTTCATGTTCCATAATGGACGGAGCAGAAAGCTGTTTAAACAAGCATTAAGTCTGATCATATTGTGGATAATAAATCATTTATTTTTCATGCAAATAAAGATTAAGAGATGGGATGGAGAGCTGCAGAACACCTGCTGGACGGAGACCGCCTTCAGCAGCTGAAGACCGAATCAACACCAGAGTTTATCTTCATTATTATTACAGAAGAACTTTAAAAATAAAAACTGTTGGAATATTTGAAACTACTACTTTATAACTGTAGATTTGCTTCATTTCATTCAGAAATACTTTATTCAAATAGAAATGAAATGCTGTTGTCCCGGTTGACATCATCAGCTGTTGGTCAGCTCTGCTAATCCGCCTCGTTTGCTTTTGCAGCTCCTCTATTAACCCCTTAAGGGACGGTGCGGGAGGTGACATATATTTTCCTGGAACATGTCATTTTATAACACTATCAAGTTACTATATTACCTTCAGTTGTTACAAAAATGCTCTATGTATAAAACACAAGTTAAAAGAACCTTAACTTTACAGTTTGATGACTAGAAATTGGGCCTCTGTCTCTTTAAGAAGCTCCGCCTTCAGTGGAGTTGATAACTGCCATTTATAACTCATCTTAGGAGCATTGGGCTAAAAAGCAGTTTGCATCATGAGCTCAGCAGATGTGCTAACTGCTGCTGCCGCTAGTCTGCAGGAGCTGAGTGACGGAAAACGCAAATAATAAAATAAATGCCAAAACTTTCTGTTTTGGTAGAAAGGTTTGATATTTACCTGAATGATTTACTGTCTAATAACAATAACTATCATTGTTACATCAGCATTACTGTATTTATGTTAGTAGCATTTTCTGTTATCAGAATGAGGAAAGCTTTGCTGGAACACAGTGAACTGAGCGACCCGAGCAGGAAGCGCAGCAGCTTTTATGAACTTGTACTTCACTAAATGTTCCGTTTCCTTTTTCTTTGTCAGGCCTGCTAATGCACCGGCGTCCTCCCTTTTTCCAGAACTCCATTAAAGCCATTAAAGATTTGTTTTTTCCTCCCTCTCTTTCTCCTCTGCAGACATCTTATCAACGTTTGGGTTGCAATAAAGAAGCGGAGGTTGGCCATCAACACGGCTGACGTCTGATTCATGTTTCGGTCTGAAGCTCCCACCTCCAGGACTCCTGGTGTATTTCTGGAGATGCTCTGATAGCAAAGTTTAATAATGGCAACTGTTCAGGATTGTCTCCATGGTAATGGCGCTGAACATACAGTATGGTACGTCAGGACACAGCGTGTGAACTGCTTTAACATCTGGTCTGATGGTGGAGGATTCTCTCTGAGAGAGTGTTGGGTTTTCTTTACATTTGGAAGAACCTCACTCCGGATCGGTCTGTATTCTGTTGAAAGGAAGAGTGTGTGTGTGTGTGTGTGGTTACTCTGTCCTCTGCCAGGCTCTGCTTGAAGAACCAGGGATGTCAGAGAGCCCTGCAGGTGTCAGAGTGCTCCTCTTCCTTCTGCACACACACCTCCGTCTGCTGCGCTCCTCTGATGGTCTGCATGTCCAGGTCACCGGGACGAAGAGATGGAACAGAGACGGATTTGACTGAACTCTGCTTTCTTTGGAAGTTGGTTTGCATGAATATTCCTGCTGCATGTTGGACTCTACAGCTGCGATCCTGGGGGGATTCCTTCTGCCCAGGTTCAGTTCTCAGTGGAAACAGCCCAAAAACACACACACAAAATGTCTGTCATCACAAACTGATTGATGACCGACTCTGGTCAGAACATAAACACTGAGTACCTGATGACGTAGCGATAACGTCTGATAAGAAATTTTATTTCATTTTTTTAAGTAACAGAAGAAAAGTTTTGAGAATTCAAAATATGAACAGGTATGGCTCCTCTATGACACTTGAACAATGTTTTTCAGCGTCTCACTGAGCAGCAGCTCCTATGAGCTCAGCAGACGCTCAGCTCCACCAGGTGTTTGCTAATTTCAGCTGGCTAGTCTGAAGGAGTCTGAACCCCAAAACCTGAAAGATAAACACTGAAAACCAGCATAACATCAACTGCTTCAGTTTCTTTTGTAATGTTAGTTTTTCCCCACTAGTCAGTTGATAAAACTTCAGATATTGGTTGCTGTGGGTTTTTTAAGAGCTGTCATCTATTTTATCTTTTTGTATGCGTTTGTTTTACTCCTATTTTTGTCTGGAATAACAATTGATTGACTGACTGATTGACTGGATGTGATCAATATAAACACTAAGACTGTTTATGACGGATGAAACAAGGCAAACTGACCAACATGTCACTTTTTCTAGCATTTATTTACAGCAGTTTATCATCAGCATAATCAGACCAGTCACACAGCTAATTAAATAAATCAATATCTCGATGCCTTATGATTCTGCAGCCGTACACAAAAAAAAAAAAAAAAAAGTATAGAGCTGTTGAAACAGAGCGGTTTCACAGAGGGGATAATCATGTGGGCTCTGAGGGAGGAAGTCGACTCAGCAGAGCTCACAGTGCTAAGCTAACTCCTGCTTCCTGTAATGAAAGATAAAGTCAGTTTGATTTTCATCATCAGTGTCAGTTTAGCTTTTGAAAACATGTCCTCCGGTGAGCAGGTTGTGTCGATTCCTTCAAACAGAAGCAGAAACCTGTAACGAAGTCACATCCAGGCTGTTACATCTGCACCACATTGTGCTACGTTTAGCTGTTTGGGTCCGTTAGGCCCCGGCCTGCAGCGGCGTGTCCTGGGCCCTGACGTGGACGCCAGGCAGGGTGAACCAGGCCAGAGGAAGCTCCCGCCGGGCGCTGTCGTCCTGAACCTTCATGTTGAGGTAGAAGTCTCCGGTGTAGAGGAAGAGCAGGGCGCCCTCACACACCGAGCTCTCCCTGGGTTTAACCTGCGACGGAAACAAGAGCTGTTAGCGGACACCCTGCTGTCATTTCTACATGAACGATCTTCAATAAATCTTTGATGAGTCTTAATTAATGAGTTACAACATTTCTCCTTCGGATTCATAAAATATTTTTGACTTTGACTTTGAATTCAACCGGGCACACCAGCAGAGAGGATGACAGTGTGTCAGGGTCATTGTAGATAGAAAACAAAACAAAACAAAAAACATTTTTGTACATTTTCTTGAAAAAATTTGCACATTTCATAGCTTGAAAAGTCAAAGACTTTTTAGAAAAAAATCCCTGAAATTTAGTAAAAAAAAAAAAAAAAAAAAGTTCAAAAGTTGAAATTTTACGACTTCTTAAACTCAAGATATTCCAAGTTCTTTCTACAAAATGTTTGGGATTCATATCAAAATTTCTCCTCAAAAAAGGTTTTTTTTCCCTCACAAACGTCTGACGTTCAGAGATTTCCACGTTTTTTCCTGAAGTTTGACGAGATTAATCTCAACATTTCTGAGTTTTTTTTAAGTAAACTTTGACTTCAGGTTCTTAAAAATTTTAATAATACAGTTTTCTGAGTTTTTGGCTGAAATTTACGCCTTTTTTTTCTTCTATCTCCAACATCTCCATGGTAAGAGTGAGATGTTGCTTTTGCTGTAAAAAGAGAAAAAAAGGTGAGAACAATCACCAAAATGAAGCCGCTCACACATTCATTGGGATTCTTTTTTCATCCTTTCATCTTCCTTTCAGACTCAAAGCTCTTTGTTTTGTTTCTAACAGTCTCTTTTATCCGCCTGCAGTGTGTTTGACACTCAGAAAAGGTTTTTTCTTTCTTTCGCTTCTTGGTTCCATTCTGTGCAAAAACTTTTAGTTTAAGGATTTTAAGTAACACAGTTGAACTGTAGGAGTTTCACTGCCAACAAATATTTTTATTGCTCTTTAACTGGTTTCTCTATTTCTAAAAACAGTTGTGTGTCCTGAGTGAAAACACACAGTGTGTGTATGTGTGTGTATGTGTGTGTGTGCGTTGTGCAGACATGTTGAAATGAGCCTCATTTATTTCGAGGTTCCTCGCCAAGCCAGCTGTCCAACATCAGGCTGCATGTCGGCATCGGGCCCGGCTGAACCGGAGCATGTGTCTGTCTCCTCAGCATGTTACCATGGTAACTCAGCTGGGAAACACAACGTGAACGCTCTCAGTCCCTCATCCCGACACCAATTAGAAGCGGTTAGCTCTTAATTCGGACCCGTTCTGTATTCACTGACATCTTCTGTCTTTTTAAAGATTAAACTTTGTTGTGACTTTTTTTTTTACTTCCTCTTAGCACACTTTTAACTTTAAATGAGTGGAATGAGTTGTGTGTTTTTAAAACCAGTATCATCTTTATTGGTCAAGTCTGCCAATAAAGATTCTATTAAAGGTTTTCCACACTGGTTACTTCATGCAGCACAGGATGTAACTACAGAGGCCCTTAGTCAGATCTAATTATTTAAAGAAGCGTTCCGTTTGAAACGATCAGCCTATTCTTAGCAAACGGAGGATTTAAGGAAGCTTACTGCAAGCCTTCAATCAATCAATATGATAATAAATTACAGATCTAGATCTGATCCTCCTTTTTTTAAAAAACAAATCTAAAATCCCTGATAAGGTGGTAGGTAGCTGGTCAGGTGTGTGAGCATTTAAACAGTAACAATGTTTAAATCCGGTCCGGTCCAGTCCGGTGGCTCGGTGTCAGATATTGGACCTGTATCTTGGTCAGTATGAATAGGTTTGGCAAACTGCCTGTGGCTTTACTGACCGAACCGCCTACAGGGTTTGTTCTGAAACAGACTGACCACGTCGATGAAGAAGGTGTTGGAGCCGACGAAGGTGACCGCTTCGTCCAGGTCGTAGTTTTGGACCCCGTTCTGGTAGTCCTGATACGGCATCACGGTCAGAGACAGCGGGCCCACCGGGTTCTTGTTCAGGTTGGTCAGTTTAACCTCCAGTGTCACGGCGTCGCCCACTCTGCAGTCTGCCACCACGTCGCAGTCGCACGGCTTCCCGTTCACCAGCACGTCTGAGAAACAGGAGACAAAAACAAGAGCGCACATCTTTACATCAATGTTCATCAAATCCTTCAGACCATGATTAGCCAAACACACAGCTCCTCAGAGACAAAACGGTTTTTCTTTAGACATTTTTCAACAGACGGAGAGAGAGAGATGGACAGAGAGACGGAGAGAGAGAGACGGAGAGAGAGAGATGGACAGAGAGACGGAGAGAGAGAGATGGTGAGAGAGACGGAGAGAGAGACGGAGAGAGAGAGACGGAGAGAGACGGAGAGAGACGGAGAGCTTAATTCTAAATATTATACTGATTCCCCTCCTTTTAATCTCATGCATGAAGAACTTGTTTGTTTTAGAAAACGGTGTCAAACACACACAGACGTCCGTTGTCAAGTAGATGCACCATCCCTGCTGTCACAGCCAATCAGGAAACACAGAGTTACTTCAATTGGATTTCCCTGCCGTGTGCCACCGGCTCCTGAAGTGGCCCCATGTTTGGCTCCGGCGCCGATCGAGACGCAACGATCTGCTCTAAACAACAAGCCTGACGGAGTCAGCGCTCCGAACGGTGAGCCCACGATCACCTGATGACGGCTCTTTTCGGTTTCACAGTGGCACACGCTCAGGTCGCAGCGCAGATGCACGGGGCCGGCTGGTGTATGGTTTCTAGCTTCACGCCCGCGGCTGCGATAAACACCATGAGTCACCGGCGCTGTGACAGCCTGATGGCAGAGCGGAGCTGCGTTCGCTGCTGCCGGTGAGCCGGGCTGCTGAGTACAGCGACAGAGAGAGAGAGCAGGACAAAGAGGGGCCCTGTGGAAGCTGGGGGCCCCAGAGGAGAGATGGCATTCAGCTCCCCGTCCGGATGAAGCACACTTCACCTCTCAACAAGGACGAGTCTACATGAGAGTTTTCCAACTTCATTTCTAAAAACATTTTGTTGTTTTACAACAGGATTAAAGTTCAGACTGAACTGCCCATTTTATATAAAATTAATAATCTGTAGTGACATTGAACTTTGTCACATTTTGTCACTTTATAGCCACAAAATTCAGTTTAAAGGGGGGAAATTATATAAAATATTTTCTTAGCATTACATCATGTCATGATGTCACTCGCTCATCAGAAACACACTTGGAGTGTTGTGTTGATTCTTTCAGGCAGGTTTGAGGAATATGTTAATCTCCCACGGCAACCATTCAGCTGTGCAAAACGCAGCCCTTCCCGTGACCAAGTTTGCTCCATCCATGCTGCCTGCCCTCAACTGGTGGAGATACTCTGATATCAAAGCTTTCTGTGTATGAATGCAAAATCAAAAAAATAAAGGTTTTGTTATTTAATTCAGCAGCTTCTAAAACTCTAACATGACGTCCTACGTCAACCATTTGGTGAAATAAAACAGACCTCTGCTGAGACAACAGAATGCACATACTGTGTTCAAAACAACCACTTCATAACTGGCATCGTCGAGCCTTTAGTGACACCTTGGCAAGTGGATATATTTAGTTTGTTCAAAGTCCTGTTGCTAGGAGATGCGCAAATTATAGGTAGGCCTACATTGGTTCTAAAAGCGGGGATACATTTTTTCCACATTAAAAGTGAACAAAAGAGGATGGTTAGTCTGCTGATGAACTCCCACACACACGCAGCACAGTCACACACACCCACAGGCCGAAAAACACTCGCTCCAGAGTTTCTCTCGCTCTGCCGTCCCGGAGTGCCGGTAGAGGCAATCAGCTGGGAAATGCGGCCGGCGAACGCTGCACCGTGGCAAAGTGGTCGATCGTGATCTACCACTGTTCAAAAATACACTCAGCTAAATAAACATGGAGCTCATTTTGTTGTGGAGGCATCACAGGTGGACCAGTGCTGGATCTAGCAGATGAAGACTTCTGCCTTTGGCTAAGCGTCTTGGCGAACATGTGCGGACCCGAGAGGACGCGAGTGATGAAGATGGCTTCATCCACTGTGTGTTCCCTGTTGTGTTGAGTCAAGTGTCAGCAGGTCTCAGAGTTTCCGCTACGTCCTCGGTTCTCATGTTAAAGCAAACCGGCTGTCTGCAGGTCGAACAGGCAACACTCAGGTTACACACCAGAGGCTTAGATACAGTCAGAACCTGAGAATCCAACGTCATCACATCCACCTCTATATTACATGACTCCAAACATCTGTCTGATTTTAAAATACTTCAAACTTTGGCACAGTTTGGGAGTCGGTCAAGTGTCAAAGGCGACAAAGATGGTGAGAAAACCCCAACGCAGGTCTCCCCTTATCGCCATGCTACGACCGAACAGTTTACTGTAATTCATTGGGATTTTATGCGATGGATCCACTCAAGACGGTACATATTCAACAAGTGGAACAAAAATACTTCATGGTTTCTAAATGATTAAAATATAAGGCGATCTGATCTATAACACTCCATTGCGTATTTCAGGTCACAAAACTGAATGGAGAGTGTTGGTGGGAGTCAATCTCAAAATCCTTGCACAGATTTGAAATTGGACAGGTTTGGAGTTTGACTAGGCCATCCTAACATGAATCTGTTTCAATCTAAACCAGAGATCTGCAACATGTGGCTCTGGAGCCACAACTGGCTCTTTGGGCTTTCCATAGTGAGCCTTTAGAAAACATTGATTGGAAATGATAAAGAAACAACTTAAGATTTTCTTTTTTTAAAATGTTTTTTTTTATGGGATGACACTAAACGTAGATCTATTTTTCTTTTTGTTAGGCTGGAAACTAATATCATCCCATGTGAAAAAAATATGACCATCATGTTCTCAAAAAGGTTTTCTGTTTTTCTTCAGACAGATTTTCCTCAAATCACATTCCATAGAAAAACCTGCAAATATTAAACCACGACTACGACAGCGGACCCGGTCAGTACATCAGTCCTAGGTGAACGCTACACTCTTTAGAGTTTAGCTTGTTAAACATTTGTAGACTTCACTTTCCACATGCCAATTATGCACCACTGCAGGTCAGTATCTCACATTAAAAATCCTGCAAAGTGACACAAAACCAATCGCTATAAAATCACAAATGAGTCAAAAGTTCAAGGCAGTAAATCCTGGTGACTGAGGATCAGTGAGCAGTAATGTCACTGCTCCACTGGGTGCTGTCTGGGCAACGGGACGGAGTGGGTAAAAGAGCTCTGTCCACATGTTATGTAACACGAGCGCCTGGTTTGGTGTTAGCATGCTGTTCTCTGATCAGAACCCGCAGAGGCAAAGAGCTTAGGCGGACGTCGCCACGGCAACTGGGGGAGGGAACTCCAAAGTAAGTCGGCTGTAAGATGGAGCGACAATTTGGGGATCAAACTGGGTTCAGCACCTCCTTCAGAATAATCGTGTGACTGCATGTGGAAAAGCAGCCAGCGCACACCGACTGGGTCGTGTTGACGTGTCGCCACGGCTGTCGGGTCAGATGGTGAGGAGTCGCTCCTCAGTGTTACAGGAAGAACGAACAAATTAGCGCCATGCTAACAAAGATGTCATGTCCAGCTTTATGGAGGACCGGATTTCTGACACAAGCACTTAAGAGAACAGGAGTGACGACTCTATGCCATCAGACTGACTGTATGAGTTATGCTGTATGGCTTTATGTAAACTGTGTGAAAATGTAAAACATAATGATTCTGATACATTCAGAATCATCATGATACTGAAAGTATCATGATGATTCTGATACATTCAGAATCATCATGATACTGAAAGTATCATGATCGTAGTTGTGGTCAGGAGAGTTTTCCACTGTTCAGTTTTATATTGTTGTGACTTGTCTGTCTACTTCAGTCATAGCTTTTAGAGTGTGTTTGAGAGTTTTTATTACTTATTATTTAAATAGTAGTAGTTTTAGTTTTCTCAGATTTTGGTTCATTTTTAGGTGCAGAATTAAAACAGGTCATAGTTTTGGATTGTGACCATGTTTACATTGACATTTATTTCCCATTTATTCAATTATTGTTGAACAGTAGCTGATACAGACTGCTTGTATGGAAGGAAATTAATGAAAAAATGTAAAATAAATGTAAAAATAATTTATTTTAGTCAATTTAAAAGATTTAAAAATCAATCTGACATCAGTTTGAAAGACTAACAGATTCATAAACATCAAAACGAAGGATTTCAGTGTATTTCAGTCAACTCTGCACCGTGTAGTCACAGTTAGTTGTTTTTCCCCATTAATTTCTATTCACTTCAGTCAATGAAAACTACAATAACCTTGGTTATGATCACATATATACACAAAAACAAATATTTAATATAAAAATATTAATAATTCATGTAATTTAAAAACGCTGCGATTGTGTGTGACCCAGCACCACTTTGTTCTTTTTTTGGCTTACATGGAAAGCATGGAGAATAAAATGAGGTGCTGCAGCCGGTCCAACGAACGCCAAATAGCCGCATCTCTCTGCCACCATCGCTGCCTTTACTGTTGTAAACCGCACATCTGCCAAAACACCAAGATGACTTTGTGTTTTGGCAGTCGTCAAAACGCCAAGTATCAGTTGATATTGATAATGATTGATTGCCTTTTTTGTTTCGTTTTAAAACATCTGAAACCAAACTGGTGATGAGACCGTTTCTAGTTTCATCCACAGTTTTCACTGCTTGATGTTGAAACATGAAACTGCAGGACAGAGGAATCCGAGTCTATCTGGTCCACTACAGGGCGTGTTTAATCACGTCACTGTCGGCTCCAGCAAATTCAGCAAGAGCATTCAGAGAGAGCACCACCTAAACCAGCAGACCCGGCTGCGTGCCGCTACCTGAGTCAGCGGCGTCAGCAGCAGACTGTGGCAGGAGGAAGTGACAGTTGTGTTGAAGCAAACAGTTGTGGTGCCACAGTCCCAGCTCATCTGTACACAGGACACCTCTGCTCCACAGCCTGCATTACTCATCCAGAACAAGCTCCGCCGCTTTCATTCCCCTCCTGCTCACTATCTGACTTCTATTTACTCAAATAATAGTCCTCTCTCTCTCTTCCTCTCTCTCTTTTCCTCCAGCCTTTGTTCCCTCCGTGTGTGTTTTCCTGTTTCTGAGCAGCTGAGCGCCCGGTTGGATCGGGGTCTGCATGTAAAGCTTTTGTTTGGCCTGTTGTCGCCGAGCTGCACTCACAACCGGGCAAAATAGAGGTTAAGATGCTTACATGCGCTTATTGAGGCTCTTAACAGTGCTGCTCAGCGCCGTACCCGTCCGACTGAGGGGGGAAACGGGAGAGCACTCCACGACTCTTCAAAACATGAACACGGGCGGAGGTGAAGAGGCTGGATGGAGGGAGAGAAGATGAACGGATAGAAACCGGTAATGATTTCCAATCCTCTGTCAATCAATGGCAAAATGCGTAAACACCGTAGCGGTGCTCACGCCGCTTCAACTTTTTCTAATTTTGTTACATTATGACCTCAAAGCTGATTGTATTTTATCGAGATTTTATGTGGCGGATCAGGAGTGCTCACACTTTTTCAGTCAAAATGACCAACCTACTACAAAAACCCAAAACATATTTTTATTTGCAAATATATTAAGAATTCTTTATATGTTTCTTTCTTGGTCCAGCTCCGCCACTTATTTTTATACACCTAAAGTATAAGAGGAAAAACTCCAGGGCTAAAAATTGGAGGTAACTCGCTATCTAGCTAGTTTTGCTGCTCTAGCTAAGCAGAAGTTTAGCTAGTTTAGATCATGATCGACCTGTAATGGATCAATATGAATGAAGTGTTCGATTCTAAGGTTGGAGGAAGTTGATCTGGTGTAAACACATCCGGTTTTGGCCTTCCAACAGCCAGACTTGTTGCTAATGCTAAGCTTTGTGATTTAGTCCAACATATTCGAACACTAAAATGTGTTTTTATGAGTAATAAAGTTGATGGTCTGGGTTTCAGGTCTGTAATTTGACTTATTTGATGTAATTCAAACTTGTTGATTTAGTTTAAAGAACAAGATGTACCAAAAGGTCAATATGATAATGGCATCATTAATTCCAATTTTATAGTTCCTGCGTTTCTCAAAGTGGCTGTCCAATAAACAGACGCTCTGTCTGCTTTCAAGGCCAAAAACAACTAAATAAACTCCAGCTCTTCATTCCCTGTTGCACTTTAAATACAGGAAAACGAGGTTAAAACGAGGTTATCCATCTCTATACCAACTTCAATAAACCAGAAAAGCACAAAATACATATTTTAACAACAAAAAAAGCAGTCTGCGGCTTTATTACTTGCACACTTATTGTGCTCTGGATGTATAGAGGGCTCCAACATTTTGAATTGCAATTCTTTCCGTTTTGCATATCCTTCTAGATAATATGAACCACAAAGCAGCTGAATATGAGCTGTTAGTTTTGGCTTTTTTCTTCTCTTCTCTGCTCTGCTTCCATTTCCACATCCTCACCTGTAAACAAGCAGCAATTTACCCATCAGGATTTAATTATGAAATTTTCCCAATGGCCTCAATCAGACAAAAAAAAAAAAAAAACCTTTAAAAACCTGTATTCCTAATTGCAGACTTTAGTTTGGAGCTAAACACTTTGGAATAATTAAAGCCAATCAAGCGCTCAGCTTGAGATGCAACAATTACATAGCTGCAACACATACAAGGAGCCATACAGCAGCCATTGTTTTCACACCATTAAATATATGTGAGCTGCTAACATTCAGAGTTCTTCTAAGACGATTAAAGGAAAATGATTCGGTGAAAGTGAAAGCTCTGCGCTCACGTTGGTGTTCTCATGGAGGTTGGAGCGCAGCCAGCCATGAGCTCATGGGTCCAGTCTGGAGCCACTGGTCCGTGTCTGAGCAGCTTTGGTCAGGAGATGAGCGTTCAGCAGGCCTTTGGATATAAACATTCTGGATCCGGCCCGATCCCTGCTGATCACATACGGCCGGGAAATATTCCTTCTATCTTCCCCTAACAGATGTAGACGGCCATGACCAGCTGGTGCGATAACAGCAGCGAGTTGATGATTGAACTGAACATAATAAAGTGAATCTCTGTGTTTGTGTCTGTTGGTAAAGCACATGAAAATCAGCTCGTTCACTAAGGTTTAGTGTAAGGGAAAAGCAAAGTGGATGTTATTTCAGTTAATTCCTAAGGATCATTTTATACCCAGAATGAAGTGAACCCATCATTGAAATTAACGTTTCAATGATGGGAGGTCTTTCAGACAAGATGGAGACCAAATGAAATATTCCTTTTTTTTGTTTTTCTTAAAATCAAACATGTTAAGTACAAAACGTTAAAAAAAGGGAAAAATTTTTCTAGACCCATAAGCATCCAGTGACTTTTACTTAAAAACAGTGTCTGACCATTTATTAAACTTGGCTAAACACAAACATTCAATGAAAGAGGAAAGCAAATAAGAATGTTATGTCACTGAAAATAAAACAGAACTGTATTCTAGGCTCTCAGACCTAGAAAACAGTAAATTACCCCCAAAAATGTAAAAAAAAAAAAAAAAAAAAAACGCGCGAGAAAAAGTTATGTCTTTCTGGTAATGGCATACATGCGAAAACCCATTTATATTTTGAATTTACGGTGATTTAGTGATCCATTTCCAACAAATATCTGACTTGCTTCATAAAAATATGTTACTGTTAATCAGGTAAAAAAAGTTAACAATTTGAACAGAACTTGTTAAAACTTCAAACTACTTTGCGTTTTAAAACAATCCTGAAATGCGAACTGGATCACATACTGTCATGAGCATAAAAGCTAAGCGCTACTTTTCTAAATTCCTGATGTGATTAGCTGTGCTGCAAAGCTAATCTTAGCTAGCAAAAAGAAAAAGAACAGCAAAAGAAAACAGCTAACTGTGTTTTTCTTTCCACTATCCTCTACCCTAGCAACAGGTCAGGCAAGTTTAGTCAATCATAAATGAGTCACAGAGATTAAAAACTAAACTGCATGCAACAATCTGATAAAATATTATTTACAAAAAGAATATTCTTTACTGATTCTTTGGAAAAACAAAGTCGTAAACCATAATCATCAGTGGAAAAAGAAAACGATGGATGAAAAATTTACAAATGGGAGATGTGTGTTGACAATGACAAGCAGAGCAACAAAATAAAGAGCTGCTCCTGTCTGAATTGTGTTTGACTGGAGCGCAAAGCCTTTGTCCTAATCAAATATTTACCAACTGGAACGGTTCGGCACTCCACAGTGCAGGACGGGAGCGTCTGTAACGTACCACCGCCTGCCTGCGCCAGCAACGGAAAGCCATCGTACCGGAGGCGGCGTCAACATGGACAGGCAACGGAGAGGTCTGATTGGAGGACGACGGATTCAGAGTCCAGCTGTGAGGACAACTGCTTTGACTTGATTTTTAAAATTTTTTAAAAGCAAAAATCAAAGTCGTTAGCCGGTTTCTCCTGAGAATCTGACTGTCGTCAGGTCTGTCATACGCCGCAGTGGAATCCAACTCCCATTTCCCTGCCTCATTACTCGGCCACATGTCTTTTTCAAATATACTCCAACCCTAATTAGATAAAAAAAAACACTTGACTGTCGATATTCCAACCATAACGTGTGGAGACACCTTTCGACATGTTGATGGAACTTCTTGCTTAGTCCTAATCTCAATGACAAAAAGTCACTGGCCTTCAAAACTCCTACTGACTTTATCAATTTAAATCAAACTGATTTTAGAAGTCGACTTTTTCTTTCAACCTTGAATCTTTGAAACACTGACAGTAACATAGGATGACACGTTCTCCAAACACAGTACAGCTTTGAGCCTTGAGATAAAACACCATCTTAAGGCTCTTCAGGTCTCGTTTCAGGGTTTCTTTGCCTCTTTGTATGTTACTACTGAAAAAGCAGCTCAGAAATACAGATGTTAGTTTGCCATCACACTCAGAGACTAATGCCTCACTATTCTGGACACAAGTTGTGTAATCTAAAGTTTTAAGTATCTGAGGTTTGCAAACTTGAGAACACCCTGCCTCCAGGGAAGTACACAATTAATCATAACCCCGACAGCTTTAAGTTTAAAGTAATCTCTTAACTTTAGCAACAGCCTTCCTCTAATTGGGATAGAGAAGATAAATTTTTTTTTCAAAAGCTGGCTCTGCTTCAACATTGTTCAATCAACTTTCGGACGAAGTTCCCATTAGAAACAACTCAGTTGGAGAAAAATTTACCAAACTGGGAAAATTCACTTCCTCCAGTGCGAAGGCCAAACTATAGGCAGACTACAATTCTGAAACAGCGCAGAAAATCGACAACATGAACTGTTCACTGATTGGTCTGGATGAAATTCTATTGGAGGAATCCAGCTAAATGGGAGAAATCCCAGACAGAGAAACGAAGGGGGATGAGAATCAAGCAGAACTGTGTCAGAGGTTTTATTTAGCCAGACTAAATAAAATGTATCGTGTCAAATTCTTTTTACTCAAAGATTTATCTTTCGATTTGACATCTGAGACTTTCAGAACAGTTGTATCTTGTCTAAGATTTATACATTTTTAAAAATCCTGACAGAAATCCTTGTTATATTTCCCAAAAAATGATCTGGAGCTCATAAGTGAAAACAACTTTTCACTTTTTTTTTTTTTTTTGTTATTCCATCACAGTCAACACTTTCACCTCAGCTCACGGTTGGTCAGTGATGCAAACTTGTATGCATGAGCTCAACAAGGCTGAACTCTTTAGTTTATGAAAGCTTTAATCGGATTTATTATGCCTCAGTGAACTAATCCATTAAGCGCAGTGATTCCTTTGGAATTAATATGATTTGATCCAAAATATTGTTGTAATAAAGGTGGGCATGACCTTGCCAGCTCTATTCTTGTAAAACATCCCTCAGTTTTTATCTGGAGCGTTCCCTCAAAACCCTAAAATTAACTCTGGGACAGGCGACGACTTGCATGCAGATGAGGCGCAGATTTAAAGAGGAGAAACACAACAATGACATGACACGGGTGACTTTTTTTTCTTCCTTTTTTTTTGCTTGAATTATCGGTGTGAAGCAGGGACAGTAATATAATGAGGTGCTGCTGCCACAATAGGGGGGCAAATCACTGTAGACAGCAGAGCTACCTACAAGGTTATTATTTCTTCAACAGAAGGAGCAGCAATCAGTGTCTTAGCAAAGTTATTTCAGTCACCTGGAGGAACAGAAGAAGCTCAACAAGGATTGATTCAGCAAACAGAGGCATGGCAGACTTGTCTCACACCCTCAACTCCAGAGATTTAATTCTCTAAACATTACGCTCATCAGGAGGACAGCAGAGTTCATACGGAAACAAATAATTCATTTTTTGTATGTGAAGCTTTTATTAGGTAATTAACTTATGTCATCCTTGGCAGTAAATATGAATACTCAGCTTTACAACAGTTTAAGGCCTTTGTGGTACATTTTCACCAAAAATTGCTAGAAACCCCCCCACCCCCTGTAAATTTTGATATTCATTTCGGAAAATTTCTGAAAAGGAAATTTCGAAGACTGTAACTGAAAATTTACAGAACCCCCCCCCCCCAGAGATTTTTAGATTAATCTAAAACTTTCTAGAAAAAACAAAAACTTGGACATTTCTGAGTTTGAACATTTGAAGCTTTGCTGAGATTAATCTAAAACTAAATTGTGAGATTAATCTCTGAAATTTTCTAGAGAAATCAGGCGAGACAGAGTGCCTTTTATTTTTGAAATATTTGCCATTTTCGCACTGAAAATGTGAATTTCAGACGTCATACGATACAAAGGCTTCAACGTGTGTTTAAAGTACTTTAAGGTTCCAACTGAAAAACACAGAGCCGAAACTCAATTAAAAGTTGCTTCAACAACATATTAGCTTCACTGTGTTAAAAGGTTGTGGTTTTTATATACGTGGTTCTCCAGTATATTTGTTTTTTTTTTTTTTACATGCATTGTATATCAGATATATCACATTATATGCAGACAAAGTTTTTAAATGATCAGAGTGGTTCGGTTCGTCTACTCTCCAGTCCTGTAAATCTAAACGTGATGGAAGATAAACATCTGACCTGATGGGATCATGATCAACGTCGTCTTTATCTTACAGTTTACGGATCAGAGAGGAGACGTTCCTATGGCATGATTTATGGCAAAATAATGCTAATTCCCTTCACAAGTCATAGAAAAAGGTCAAACAGAATTAGGCCGTGCTGAGCAATCCTAGTTGGTAGCTTCTAAATTAAATCAGTGTGAACGGCGTTATGTCTCTAACCTGTCCTCCATCAATCAGCCTCTTGAAGCAGTAACTCCCCGTCTCCATCACTCATCCTGTTCTCCTCCTAGATCCGCTCAGGGAGCCGGGGAAGCTCTTTGCATTCTTCGTACCTGCACAAAGTCGCCACTCCATCTCAATTTCTCACTCTGTCACTTCTCAGCTCTATCATTTCTGCTCATTAAGCGTTGTGGGACCCGCTTGTTGTTATCCGTCTTCATGAGTCAAATTTGATTCCCTGCTCCAGTCCTCTCTTTGTTTTGCTTTTTAAATCGCTGATCATGCAATCCTAACATTTTCTGCGTTAGCATTCGGTGTTTTTATTTCCAAGTGAAGGTAATATATTCTGAAAAAACCAAAACAAACAAAAACGGTGGTCACGACTCTGACAGACGGGGATCCATGTCTAACCTGAGTCTGTTTTCGTTAGAAAGATGATGACTTTAGAGAAGCAAAGCGAATAGTCAGTTGACTGAATGAGCATGATTTGATTTGTAGTGTGAAGGAAGCTGCAGAGTCCAGTTTCCCCTCCAACAGCTCTCGGGCCGAGTTCTGTATGCGGCGCTATGTTTGTACTGCACTGCCATAAACCGCCTGCTGTGGCTGCTGAAAAATGAAAACACTTTACTTTCCTGACACCTTACTCCAACCGGGCTAAGAAATCCAAAATAAGGCTTTTTTTTGTTCACTTGTAACGGAACAGAATGGAAGAACAATAATATGAGAGATTCAAAGAGAGCATTCCAATTACCTCGCAAAAGTACTTTGAGAGTTTAATCCAAATTGAATACAGTAAAAAAAAAAAAGGAAAATGACAGTTTGAGGCTGTCAGTTATGTTTACAGCAGGTAAATTAAGTGAAAGGTAAGAAAAAAATCCTAATCAGTGTATTTTATCTAAAACAACCAAAGCCTCCCATCAGATTTCTGTTCTGTTTTTTGGTACACTGTCAGGTCGGCTGAATAAATAAGTGAGAAAAAAGAGTATCTGAATAAAATGAAACCAACATGCTGTCAGCACCGACTGGGTGATGAAAAACTGATGCAACAAGTAAAACAATTCAGCCAGCAGGTCTAATGCGCTGAACCCCAATCAGCCCTCAGGTTGTTGGTAGTGATGGCTTTTCTGATCACAGCATTCAATCACAAGAAAACAATTCTGCTACACACACAGATTCCAAACAAACAAGCTGAATACATTCTCTGTTCTCAAGCACAAGTCAACATCTGCTGGTTTATTCAGAGCGTACTTGGGGCCCAACTGCTGTCGGGACAAAACGCCAGCTTGAGGCTCACCTGTGCAATTTAAGGCAATCTAATGCAATAAATTAGCCATTTGGACAGCTTGTGCTCAGTTCTGAGTTGAATGGGAAACAGACTCTGAAGTCACAGTTCTTTGGTGGTTTTTGGAGAATGAATCCAAATCACTGCTTATAATCAGATGAGTTACAGAGTTATGAAACTAGTATTTGCTCTCTTAAAAATGTCTCCTGATTTTGATTTTTGTCACACTTTTATGAATTTTTGAGATCAGCTGATAAACTGTAAACGTCAGAGAAAGATAACCTGAGTAAATGCAAAAAAAAAGTGCTGATTTTAATTAACAAGAGAAAAGGAAAATCTAAACCAATATGGCCAAATTACCTCACACAGCCGAGGTGGAGACAAATTAGCTTAAGGACGAAAAAGTCAATGTTTTGATGTGGTCATCACAAAGTCCTGGTCACATGTCTGAGGTGGCCTGAAAACCTGACTCAAACAACAAACAAACTTACTCCTGCAGAAATAAATTCCTCCAATCCTGCAAGTCGTCCAGGCCTTGTTTTCTCTCCACCTTCAGCTTTTCTTTAAATCTTAAGTCACTTAAAGTCACTTATTCATTATTAATTTTAATCAATCAAATTTATTTGTATGGCACATTTCATAAACAGCGCAGTTCACAGTGCTTTACATCATAAAAACACAAAAATACAAAAAACAGTTGACTGATGTTTTCTTTATAACTTTGTAATTTTCTGTTTTCACCATGTAGAGCACCTTGAATCACCTTGCTGCTGAAATGTTCTATACAAATAAACCTAATTGATTGGTTGACTTATAAGCTAATCGCACTTTGAGCTCACGTCACAGCAAATAGACAGCTGTTTACATGCAGTGCCTTGCCGACCACTAGGGGGCGCTCAGGGTGCACACTGAGAAAAGAACAATCTAGGGAACTGTAGAGAAGCGTCATTGGGATAACTCCATGTGAACAGTGAACACAGAAGGTTAATCAGTCCTAGCAGTACGGACGCCGTGTTACCTGGTGGCTACCTGAACTTGAGCAGATCTACCAGGTCAAGTGGAGGTCGCCGTTGCTGACCTCTGAACATTACTGTGATTTAGCGGGAAGCTAGCTGTTAAGAAGTGAATATCTGGTGGCGTTCTGCAGCCTGCATGAGGAAACCCTCTGTGCTTTTTAGCCAAGGCCTAATTACCCAGAGCAGGTTTGCTTGTGTTCGATATAATGAAGTGGCTCTACTGCTGATGAGGACCGAGATCAGAGCATCAGGCACCACCTCTTGATGAGAACCATAATCAAAAACACTTCACTATATTATCTCAGTAATTTCATACACAGAATAATTGTAGTAAAAATTGGAGGATGTGCTCTTTAATCAGCGTGGCTGAGCTTAAGTGTTTGTTCTGTCTAATATACTGCTGGATCACATGTCTGTTGGTCAATGACCAGCTCCTGATCCGGGTTTGTCAGGTGTAATGTTAAAGCTAAGATCAAATTAAATTATGTCCATAAAAAAATAATTAAAAAAATACCCCTGAAACTTTTCCACATTTTGACGGCCGTTAACGTCAACGAATCGTGTTGAGATATTTCTGTTCTCTGTTTAATATTCTGGTTTAAACATCTGGAAAGTGCGGTGTGTGTTTTTTTTTTATCTGCCAACATAAGTCAATATTTAATAGAACCACCTCTTGATGCAAACAGAGCATCACAACCTTTTAACTTCCAGAAACAGAATGATTCCAAGAAAAGGCAACAAGTGGTGTGTTTCTGAATGCACCTCCAATTGGATTTGATTTTTGAAAATTCCACCAAAAGCATAAATAAAACATAAATAGCTTATGATTTCGTTACAACTTAGATCTAAACATAAGTTAACTGAATCTGATCACACGAATTCAAAAAGTGGTCAAAAAATAATTTTAATAGAACCTCCCGTAGTAACACGGGAGGTTATGACAGGAGTTTGATATAATTTATGATTATGTGTTCTTCATCTCTTAGTTAATATGAACGTCAACCACAGCAAACCATCCTGACTATGAAAACCTGGAAAATGTAGCTGTTTGGTTTGAGAAAATGAAACTGATGATGACCATCTTTTTAAAAGAACATATACAGTATTTTTACATTTCAAGCTTACAAAGTTAAGCATTGTGACTATTCACAATACTACAGTATGATTAATCTGACTGACTTTTGATCAATAAGTTTCTACTTTATTAGAGCATTTTAAAAACCCCGTATCGTTTATGTTCCATTGTTCGGCCCTGCTTGGTGTTGGCTCAGCGGGTAGGAAACCTCTGCAGAGCTCACACTGCAGGTGGCTGGCAGAGGCAGTACAGTCAGGTGTTACAGGATGTTAAAGCAGCAGCTTCTCCCTTTAGTCTGCTGCTGTGTGCCGTTATTCCTTCATTCACTTATGATTATTTCATTTTTACAAGCTGTGTAAGCGCTGGCCTGGAAATGACTCAGACTTTAAAAATAAAAAAAATCAGCCAATCAAAGCATAAATTTAGCAAAAGTCCTCTAAATAATTGATGGACTTCTGGGGTAATAAACTGACGCTGATGTATGTGGAGAGTCTGGAAGGAAACACTGACACACGGTGAGAGCAGAGAGCCGTTTCAGAGGATGTTTAAAACAGAAATGTAACTGCAGTGTTTAGTTTGAGAAGCTCGAAACGAGGGTTGTATTCTCCTGGGACGGCTAAAAGCTTCATGACGTGAATATCGACATTCATGGACGGAACCGAGCCACACAAACGTTTCCTTCTGTAACACACACCTGTCTGGTTATTTTTCCATTTGTCCAACAACTGGCCTTTTTAGAAGTACGAGTGTCTGTCTTTGAATGAGAAACGCAGCAGCTCTCAGATCGCGTCTACGGCCGTAAAAGAAAGCAGCCGTCCAAACGTCCTCTATTCTCCGGCAGACAAATATCTCAGTCTGAGCTCGGAGTTATGGGTTTGTTTTTAATGCGGACGGGAAAGTGGCTTTGTTGAACGGATTCAAATAGAGTGCTTCAGCTGCTTTTATGAATGGACATGTTTTATGGCTGCCAGTCATCACTTTGGTCCAAAGGAAGATCTCGGAGCAGAGATGTTGATGTAACACAGTGAATAAAACTGGAATAAGTCAGTTTTCACCTAAAGTCGATGTGTCAGAGGTGGGATTCTTACTTCTCTCTCTTTATTGCAACAGAAAACATTTTAGGAGAAAGTCTGTGCTCAAGGTACAAAAAAAGGTCTGCTTGTGCTGTCCTCTTTTCTTATTATTGGAATGCACTGGTTTATTTTGAACAAACTTTAGGAAAATAAAAAGTCAGAAATTCACTTCCTGTGTGTTTAGTACTTCTCTTAGTTGAACTCTTGGCAAAATGCTAAAAATGTTTTTCACTGATGTTTTTGAGTAGCAGACAAGGACAGTGTCAGCTGTAGTGGTGGAGTTGTAATCAACCAATCAATCAAAGTTGATTTCAGCATCGAAGGCTGAAATGTCCCTTTGATGATGTATGATTTATGTCATAAAAACACAAGAATAAGAAGTCAAAAAAACAGCATGCAGTGAGCAACTGAGAAACCAGCATAGAAGCTGAATGCTGCGTCTCCATGTTTGGTTCTGGAGACAATGGTTTTTGTTCTTTTACTTTGATTTTTCTAAGTTTAAAAAACTTTTGTTGACATAATTTTGCCTCTAATGTTGTCAATGTATACATACACATACAGTAGTTTCAATGGTGTTTTTATTTTTCCTATTGCAAATGAAGTATTTTTGGTTTTAAAATGATGGCTCCACTTTGGTCCATTGTGCGACCGGATAAAAAGTCCCTCCAAACCAAACCCCTAAGCTGATTTTCAGCCCCAGCAAGCCCTGGGCTGGGCATGTTGGGTTTCTGCAGAGCTGCCAGCCAAGACCAAGAAGAATTTAACTTTCTGACAGGATGTCAGTCAGCTTGGCTGCCAGCAGAGGAGAGATTCCCCTTTTCAGAACAAGCTGAAGGATTCGTTCAGATGTTCTGACTATTTGTGTACATCGGCTTGGCAAGCTCCCCAACAGGCAGCATAAGGCTGAAGACAGAGCTGGGTAGTAACTAGTTATTTCTTATTATTAAATGTATTTTCAGGAGTGATTTTATTGTGCTGTACTTTTTACATTTACTTGAGTAATTTTATTAAGTATTTGTATTCTTGAGTTAAATTTCTGGATTTTCTACCTACTGAATGAAGAGCAAACATGTTTTAACCAAAAATTCACCAGACAGTTTGTTAAAGTTTCATTTGTTTTGTGTTTTTGTTTATTTTGTTTTTTTTAATAAAAAAACTGATTAGAATTTTTTTTTTTCTTTTGCCTGATTTTATTTTTTCTTGCTTGTATGAATTATTGTCATTTTGGTTCTTAGAATGCCAGAATTTCACCTTACCGTATTTTCCGCACTATAAGGCCCACCGGATTATAATGCGCACCTTCAACGAATGGCCTATTTTAAAACTTTTTTCATATAGAAGGAGCACCGCATTATAAGGCACATAGAATAGACGCCTCAGTTTGGGTTGCCAATTTGTTCCGTACTCTATTATTACACATCCAAATTTGTAAAGAAATGGTCCCCGAGTACTTTATATAGTAGTCTGCCCCAGTCATTGTTTCACTCACGGTGTTTGTGTTGCGATATTGTGCCCAACTGCTTTCTGGGTAACACAGACCAACCAACACGCTGCCGCCGCAGTCTCCGTCTCTCTTCCCCCGCCCCTCCCTCCCTGGGTTTAAATGTATTATCAAACTTTATTAACAAACCAGCGTTCTGACAACTATCCCAGCATGCACCGCGCACTTCTTCTATGGGGGAAAATGAAGTTGGCGGCTGCTTACCGTAGTTGCTAGACCTGTTGTGGCTCAATACTGGTCCATATATAAGGCGTTCCGGATTAAAAGGCGCACTGTTGGCTTTAGAGGAAACTGAAGGTTTTTAGGTGTGCCTTATAGTGCGGAAAATACGGTAACTTTATATTTTGGTCCGTCTTTTTACTTTTACTTAAGTAAAAACATGTTGAAGTAGTGCTACTTCTGAGTAAATGTTTTGGGAGCTCTGCCCTCTGGCTGAACAGGAAGTGATGACGGACAAAGCCAGTCAGTCATTCTGGGTCTCTCAAGAGTCAGCCTACTAGTCGCAATTTTTCCCCTTACAGATATCATCTGTTTTGTTCATTAGAATGTTTCAGAACATGTAACAAATCAGAACCTGGGAAAAAACAATACATCCATTTATGAATGTAAAAATGCTATTGCCACCTAAATCTAACAAATGTTTGCATCAAGCTTTTAGGATAACTGGCAAACTGTTAATACTGGATTTTTAGTTTTATTTATTTTTATTTTTTTTTTACATTGATTTGGACAATAATTGTTTTAATTTAACCATGCTGGGTGGTTTTCATGTCACATCTGTTTAAAGACTGATGGGGTCAGTGACTATTTCTCATCTGTTCTTCCATTTCTGCAGATTGGCTCATGATGTGTTGCTTTTCAGGATTTCCTAGCCTACTTCATGTTGTCAATGCTTTTGGCTCTACAAGTTTGGTAGCAGTCAGGTTTGGATGCGCAAGTGCATTTAACCACTGGGTGGTGGTTAATTGCAAATAATACTTATCAAATGGGAAAATGATTGTACAGATTCCCTCAGAATACAAAATCAGTATTTGACAACTGCATTTTGTGTTTACTCTAGTTATCTTTGTTAACATTTGTCTCAGGATTTGAAACATTTGGATGTGGCAAAAACGTAAAGTAACAGCAAGAAATCTGTAAAGGAGAAAATACTTTTATATAACACTGTACATGATGATACATTAGACTGGAGTATAAAATGTACCAGTGTTATCAAAGCTTTTAAGCTGTAGTATTGGTAGATCATTAATTTAAGACATATGTGGAATAACATGCTGTGATAAATGTTTCCATCTAATATATTTGGACTTACCGCAAGTCATATGTTGGTGTAATCTGCCATCAGAAAACAAAACTCTTCTGTTTAGAAACGTAGTTGTACAAGCATGTCCTTTCCAAGACAGACGGCTACTCAATTAGATTCCAATTTGCGACATAAACACATACGACCGACAGCAAAGTCATATAACTAATTCAGCACAGCCTCTTGGCACACTCGAAACTCTGGACGCAATAACCTCCCATACGTATTGGTTTGATGAGGCTGTGTAAATACGAAGGGAGAATGCCAAGAACGGCTTTGAAGATATGAACACGGCAATGTTTTAATGTATGCAAAGGCAAAACAGGAAACACAGAGATGTGATATACAGACATGAGTCACTTTTACAGTTTATATTTAACCTCAAGTCTCCGGGGCTCAATGTAACAGAGACTGTGAAGGGGATTGATTAATATTATCGACACCGTTTTCTGAGTACAGGCATAAAAGTGGCAGCAACACATCTTCATCTCCACCCACCAAAGAAAGAGAAGAGGTGATATTAAAAAACAGACAAGTTTTTTTTTTTTTTTTTTTTTTTTTTTTTTACCAGATGCTAAATATGAGACTTAAAAGTTCATTAATCAGAACACTTATGTTTTTCTAAGTAGAATAATTAATTCAATAAAAGCCAGGGATAGTGAAAACTGTGAAATAAGACATTTAAATATAAATTTGGAGAACATCATAACTTTTGTAGGATTTAAATCCAGTTTGAAATCACACAAAGTTTAGATAATGAGCTGCAAAATGTTGGTAAAGCTGATAGTATTTCTGATCAGGTAGCAGTAAGAGTGTCATCAGCATAGAGGAGGAGATCAGTATTTAAACAAGATGATCCACATCTAATCTGGGGAATAATATTGGCTACATCAAGTTTATTTACAAGAATTAGATTCTGCCAACACACTGATTTCTGTTTGTAATAATTTTCACACTACAGAACATAAATGAAAAACATAACTCGTACAATGTTATATGGAAAATTCAATTAACTTGTTCTAAGCTTTCTTGTTACGAAGACGAGAATAAGACTGCAAAATCATATTTACTCAACTTTATCATGGTGGCTTTAAAACGTTAAAAGAAAAGCCAGTCACTAACTGGTGGGTTAAAACCTGGCTGCAGGTCAAAGTTCAACTATTGTTGCTAATATAGGGGATCCACTGTTATATCACAGTTTAGTGTGGATCTGTATTTATTTTGGAAACAATTGTTCGATTTAATAAATTATGCTAAATTATTTCTGAAAGTTAAAGAGCAACAATTGGCATGTGTTAAAACTTAGTAGAGAAATAGTAGTTTTAGTTTTTTTCAGACTTTGGTTCATTTTTAGGTGCAGAATTCAAACAGGTCAAAGTATCATATTGTGATTATGTATACATGGATTGGGTAGTGAATACTCATCTGAAGATACCATTTTCTAAAAGTATATTGAAGTATTATTGAACAAAAACGGAATGTCTTGGGTATCGTTCAACAACTTTTTCTGTCGCCATTTTTGAGACTAGCATAAGCGCCGTCGTAAGGAGAATGGAGAAGCAGGAGGAAGGAGAATGGAGAAGCTGGAGGCAGCTTTGCACACCAGGCGTCAACCACCCGCACTTAGACTGATGCATAAAGAAATGAACGGATGAAAGAAACACTCAGCAAAGTCAAAGCCACCTCCGCCACAGTCTGAAATATGGATTGCAACATAGTTGCAACCATCTGAGTTATTTTTCCTCTGCTTCCTTCTGTTGAGCTAAAAAAAAAAAAATGTGTTATACCATTTTTAAGAGAACACAAAGCTCAGGAATAAGTCCAAGACAAACAACTGGGGAAAAGCACGCGGTGGAATATTGCCTGCTGTCAAAGCGTGACATCTAACGAGCCAATCTAATAGAGTTTCCCCCAAATCTGGCATTATTGCAAGCGTGTGAGCGAGTGCACTTTCCACGTTCTGCGGATCGGCCGCTCCTCTCGGCACCGTCTGATATGCGGGACTCCTGCTCAGCCGCAGAGAGAGAGGAAAATTGAAAATGAAGACGGCAACGGAGCCAGCATGATGAATGAGCGAGACACGAGTGAGATTAGAAGCGGCGCTCTGAATAAATGAACAGATTAATGAAGTGAGAAAGAAGGGAAGAGGCACGATGCTGCCAACGACGACACGTTCCTCTCCTTCTAAATAAAAACGAGCTGCTGCTAAGAATAGCTGCGCTCGCCTCTGTTCACGGATTGCTGCGATCGCAATCATCATTAGCACCCTCGCGATGCGATTCTCGACATAGCGAGAGTTGCGGCATGTGACAGGGGTGAGGTGATGTCATGCGAAGAAGTTGTGCCGCTTTTTCCCACTAAGTCGCTGCAGCACCGTTCACAGCAGCGGCATGCTTTGAACTCTCCGGTCCTGCTTGTACCCTGGCATTTAAATAACACAGAGGTCACAGGGGAACGTTACAGAGGTCAAGATTACAGTTAAAACCAACAGAGCCAAGACATTTGGGGTTCAACATATACTGTAGTTAAATCCTCTTTAAGGCTTTAAGGAATAATTCGTGAAGTCAGTGCGATGACCTCTAAAGCATCGGAAAACAGCCAGTGGGATCCACGAAATGACACAGTCATTCAGTTTCCAGACCTGACTGAAGTCACATCTACTTCAAATCAGACAAAAGTGTTTGTGCTGCGTTTCTGCAACTATCATTTTAAAGATATTAAGAAATGTTTCCAGAGGTCATGAAAGGTCAACCAGCACCCCCTGCCCGATGCCTTCTGCAAATCAGACACAATTTTTGGCAATCAACTCAATTACATTTGTGCTGGTTTGTGCAGCAAAAACTTTTTGTTTGTGCTGTTTTGGCTTTGAAGATATTCATTATGATATTTTCATTTTGTAAAAGTGTGTGTACATGTGTGCGTGTGTGCGTGCGTGTATGCGTGTGTGTGTGGGGGGGCGGTAGACCTTTTGACCATTAAACTAAAGCAGCACAAACAAAGGTTTTGCTGGACAAACGTAGCACTAACGCTGGACACCATTTTTGTTTGATATGAAGAAGAAGGTGCAGGGGCGGAGGGGGGGGGGGCACCTTCACTCAGGTAGTTTCCAGTTGTTGTGATGGAAGATCATGGAGTTTTTCTGACATTTTTTGCTATATGTTGATATTTGACAGCAATTTTGAAAATACCAAAAACAATTGTGTATTTTAAATAAAAGGAAAGTCCAGAAAGGGTCTTTTAAATGTTTAGAAAAAGTCTTTTCTAGGGAGGACTAAATCAAGAAACCCACAAATTTATCCTAAATACAACAGGAGTAAATGATTAGAGGATTGTTACTCAGCCTTGCCCTGTTAAAAAAACTCAGTTTTAGCATTTAGTTTGGAGAGCTACTGATTGTTTCACAGATAACGAACACAGCCAACAAAATGTCTGAGACCTTCAAAAAAGAAACCAAAAAAAACCCACTAACAGCGTATAAATCTGAGACACAATTTAAAAGGTCTACCAAAAGTCAGAATCTGTCATTTCTCTGTGAGGGAAATAGTCTAGAAGTTGGGGACATTCAGAACAAGTGCTAATATTATCCAGCTGTCCAGGCAAGTTCACCTTGAACGCAAATGGTAAAAAGAAAACCCCCCCCAAATGCTATCAGAGGTTACCAAGGCTTTTAATACTCTTGATTAATAAGAGCATGTCAGTATAATTAAAAAGAGGCTGTAGACGTTTAACCTTGCAAGTATGGCTGTGTGGAAAGTCACCATCTATGTCATGCAACACAAACCATGCTAAGCAATCTCTCTTTTTTTTAACTGAGATGAAATCAAACCATTTGTTTGACATTCAGTTGAATGGCACTGATTGATTTTAGTACGGATGCACGATACTGGATTTTTGGTCGATATCCAGTATGCCAATATACTAAAACTCATTTGGCCGATAACCGATACCAATACCGATATTTGTTTCCTACACCCACTTACTGAAGCTATATGACTTTCTCTACTGTGGAGTTAAAATACTGCATTGTTTTTGTTAATTTAGCCTGCTACCAAATGCTAATGCTAAAAGAGGCTGAAAATGATGCAACACTTTCAACTTGCATTAAGTTTAATGTCAAATTTTATAATGACATCTGCTCTCTAAGACGATGACAACACTCAAACAGTGAAAATGTGTAACTCTTCACAAAATTAACTCAATCTGTTCACAAGCAACAAGTGAAAAGCACATCAGTCGTGCATTAAAGTTTAGAAACATTAAGAACATAAAGGGTTTTAATGGAGGGCATACCAACATCGCAGACAAGACTCCCGTCAAAGTCGATGCTGAGAGGTGAAATGTTGGTGATCTTTTCTAAATTTAAGCCAGCCCACTGTCATTGTGGATATGGGTTACGGAAAGGTGACTTTGCTTAAGAAGAGAAAGATCTCAAGTGAGAACAGGAGATCAGAACCAACATCAGGCCCTGAACCCCGTGTGCTGGGTCGAATGAGTGCATGTACGGCAGACAATGTGAAAGAAAATTAAGTGTCTCTTTCGCAGAGGGAGAAAAGGTAAAGACATTAAATCATGCAAAAAGATATGAAATGGAAAATAGTTGCAACTCTTTCGGCCTTATGAGGAAAAAAAAACAAACAATGTTGAGTTATCGGGAGTCGGGCAGATCTGCATTTCAAGCCGCAGCGGAGAGTGGAAGTTTATTGGACGTTTGTGGTTCATTTATCATGTAGTACAATTACAGGGGTATGTCTGGCAAGTCTTTCTTTCAGTCTCTATCGAACATTTCATCATGAATTTGACTGATTTAATTAGTTCAGAGACGAATCGATTGCTCTTTGTCCAGATTAAATGGCGGCTTCAATTCAAGCAAATCAGAGTTTTGTTTTTCTTTTTTGTCTTTATTAGCAGCCAGGGAAAGGCGTTCATGATTCTCCGCCTACATCTCAAACAGATCAGATGATGGTGGTGGGGCAGTGACTCATCTGCTCCCGGGCCACAGTTTACTGTAGCACACCGTCATCGCTCATAACAACGTTACTGAGGCCGGATGACCATTTGGGAATGTAGGTTGGGTTTTATGAAATAAACAGAAAAAATAAATAAATAAGTAAACCCAACCCAGGTTTTCTTTTCCATCTTCGGACACTAAAAACCATTTGGAGGTTGCAGCAGCAAGCCATGTGAAATGATGAAATGTATTTCTAATATTCTCAATGCAATGATCTGTCATCTCTAAACCTCCTAAATGTCATAAACTTCATCACCGCAGCGGCTGGCGTCACAACAAAAGCTACTTTCCGTTTGTCCTACAAGACTAATATGTTTACTCCTCTGCTGGGTCCCTGAAGGCAAAGGCTGCTTATGTCTGAGTGTCACTTTTTTGGAGTGGTGCAACCTGTGCTGTTTAACATTTTCACTACTTGTTTTAAAAATAGAACCTTACTGAAGCTGATCCATGTCCTCGTTTTCCTGCACAACCTGCTGCAGTCTATGGTGGAAGACTGGAAAAGGGCATTTCCCTTTACATGGAATGTCAACGGCTCCGTTTCCAGAAACAGACCAGGCTGAATGTTCAGTTAAAGATAAAAATACCAATGATGGGATTAGTATTAGTTTAGCTATATGCTGATGATCCTACATGTACAGCTGAAAAATAAATAAATAAATAATATTTATATATATATATATATATATATATATATATATATATATATATATATATATATATATAAAATATTGTATCATATTTTTTGTCACCCATATGAGAAAGTAAAACTTGTAAAGATTCTATCAGCCTACGGTTGAGCTACTCTGGCCTAAATATGAAGCATTGAAGTTATTATTTTTGGACCTAAAGAGGAATGACCTGGAGTTAATACATACCCTCAGTTATTACAGCTGGAAACTGGAGATCAGGCCCAAAATCTGCATGTAGTAATGAACTCAGACCTGACCATTCAGAGTCACAGACCATAAACCCCAGAACACAGAAGCATTCAGCTTCTATCCATCACCAATCTGGAGCAAACATTCAGAAAACTGCAAAAACAGCTGAAACACAGAGTTCCTTTAAATTAAGAGTAAAACCCACCCTTTTAGTTACCTTTGGTTGGTGCTACCCGGAAAACTGATCAATGTATTTGATGTATATTTGTCTGATGATCTTGATGATGGCATTCTACAAACCTTGTAATGTTTACTGCTTGTTAATAATTGATGACTATCATTTTTAGAGGACGTAAAGCACTTTGAACTGCCTTGTTGCTGAAATATATGCTACTCAAGGAACCTTGACCTAACCTGATCAACATAAAAGGATATCAAACTGAAATGTCAAACTTCTGAAAATGAATGTATTTCTATAAACTCAGTACTTGGGCTGATGAGCCATTGTTTCTAATGAGGTGGAATGGACGTCCATTTGGTGGATGAAACCAAAGTACTGACGTTTGGCCCCAGTACACACATCATAGTTTGCGAAAATCCAACATTTCAACCGTGAAGCCTGGTGATGGAAAGTAATATTTGTGCTCGTCTCTAAAGCAATGAGAATACTAATAAATTCATACACAAAACCAAAAAAGTTGCCTTATGGGTAGATTTACAACGGCAGTACTGATAGTGAGGGACACCTTTTCCCCCCAATCACCGTCTATTACAGGATTTACAAAGGTATGGAGGAAAAAATGTGCCGGAAATTAACATTTAAGTTTTCGTTTTGTGTCTGTGAAGCAGACGTCTAAATTATATTTAGAGTTTTTGTTCAACTAATCTAATGTGAAAATCTTCCTGAACAGCTTTAGTGCCTTTCTATCACTCTTTTGACAAATAAAAAAGCTAGATCATGAGAAGCAGCAACAACGACAAAAATAAAAAAAAATCTAATAATCACGTAATGCATTTACCTATTTCTGCTGGCATTTCGACTAGCGTTTCAAATCGTTTTCAAAGGCCAAACAAATTTCAGAACACTATATTTAACGAGGTCCAACAACAACACTGGGTAAATTGTAGCTCTTGAGGGCCGCCGAGTCAGTTTGATGTTCTGTGTTCAACTGAATGTGACAAATGTGAGAAAAACCAAATTAAAGTGGGTTCATCAAGGTGAAATGAGTTGAAAGAGCCAGCGCAGGCCCTTCAGTAAATGTACATTGTATAGTTTATTAGTGGCGCCTTGTAACCTCTCAGTCTGCAAGTGTAAGAGATGACAAACAAAATGAATAATGTTTTTGCCAATTTCACAGCTGTACAATTATCTGGATAACAGTTTCTGTCTCCTGTATTCACAAGCAGATAAGGCAAAGTAGATCAAGGACAATAACCTTTATTAGCTGATTTAAGGTTTGGTGGGGGTGGACAAGCAACTAAGTTTCACTTTATGTCGAAAGATGTTACTTATACAAAAAAAAGTATGTTCCTGTCCTTTCATTCAAGAAGTAACTAACGTTAAGTATTTTAAGAGAAAATGATGAGATGAAGATACTACATAAAGTACTACAGACCAAAGCAGAGACCAGTGGCCGGTAATGATGACCTGTGTCATCCATGTCAGTAGTAGAGAGCAAAAAATGGGTCCATCGTGCTTCGACTTTTAATATTCACCACCTCGCTTTTACAGAGTGTAACTCCTAGAGATTCATGAGTGTTGTCTGCCACATTTTATTTAGTATTTTCAGTGGGATGTGATATAATCTGAACTTTTTTGACTGTGTTTAATTTTATTTTATTAAATTGGACATTTTTTGTAGATCTCAAAGCCAAGAAATCTAAGAGTGGGAGTTACTTGAACAGTTTTACCCCGACACAATGTTTTTTAATATCTATATAGCCTTATGGATATATATATATATATATATATATATATATATATATATATATATATATATATATATATATACATATGTGTGTGTGTGTGTGTGTGTGTGTGTGTGTGTGTGTGTGTGTGTGTGTGTTTGTGTAAATATATGTTGAAACCGCTGGTTTCAACATATATTTACACAAACACACACAAACACACATATTTACAAAAGACTTGGACCTGTTGTCTCACTGTCTGAAATTAAATCAGGCCAAACTTCTCTCGTTTTAGATTGGTTACAATCACTCAAAAATATTTCTACTTGCTAAATATCAAAATATTGACAAAGAAACCATGTCAGATTAGATTATTAATGTCTTCAAAATCAGAAGCTTACATATATTTGATTGGCATTTGAATGTTGCAAGTCAACATTCAAAGCTATACTTAAATATTTTGCAAAGCTCCAAAAAGTTTATGACTTGGAGAAGTGAATGAAAAATCAGAGCTAAAGTTGACTAATCAATGTTTTTTTAATCAAGAGATACAAAAATATTAAAGCAGGACAATAAACTCTGACTGAAGTGGAGTTTATTCATGTTTACCAGACTTCCAATCCAATAACTATATGCTGATAATTAAATCTAAACGTTTTTACACAGAAATCACCAAACTTCAAGCAGAAAGCTGAACATATCAAGAAAACACATACTTTGCCGTACTGCTCTGAGTCGCAACACAGCTATGAATTTGGAATTAAACGGCTTCATGGAAATTCTACACAAGAACTTGTAAGTATAAAAAAACAAGTCTGTTCATTACAGTTTCTCCACTTGGCTGTGTGATCACAACATGAATGATCTGAATTAAACCAAGACTTTCCTGAAACTCCTCGGTCTGGCTCACCTGACAGATTCTCCTCTCACCCAGCATGACTCTGTAAAGCTAAAATGTCCCCCCCAAAAAACCTCACAACCCAAAAAGAAATCTCATTAAGGTCCACCACAGCCACTGAGTGCTGTTGCATTATTCATGTGTTTTCCTGAGCGCTCTCGCAAAATGGGTAAAATATTCCATCAGATGTTTGAAATGCACGGCGAGAAGTAAACCAGGCTGCAGCCGGGCGTATTTTTTAATCGCGATACAGTGGCTGGGGACCCGAAGATGGTCAAGGTTCAAGACACAGGCAACTCCAGCGTTTATCCATTCCTAGCATGTATCAACAGTGGTGGAGAAAGAACTCAAATAATTTACTTAAGTAAAAGTACAAATACATCGACAAAAATGTACTCAAGTAAAAGTACCACATTAACATTTGTACTTAAGTAAAAGTAAAAAAGTACTGGCTTTTAAAAATACTTAAGTATTAAAAGTAAAAGTACTTGCTGAATGCATTACCTAATCCCTAATACAATATCATTCAGTGAACCGATCGTATTTAATTTTAATACATTAGAAATGTGCCATTTTAATGAACAATGCCACAGATAAAGCATGTTTTTATTGTGTTTACTCTGTAACATAGTTTAGACCTATATGTGATTCTATGCATCATAATTTCAGGGATGGAAACATCTCGTCTCCTGTCCTAACATAGCATGAACGTCACTTTTTTTGCCGCTAGTGGCATTTATTTTTAAAGAAATCCAACAGAAAGGGAATGGAAAGAAGGTGGGTGGGGGAGGACATGGAACCAAGGAGCCACGTAGCAGAGTTGTAGTCAAGACCACCTACCCAAGACCAAGTCAAGACCAGCACCCCGCCCTATGTGACGCAAAAAAAATTACGTTTTACCTACCAAAATTGCTTCTCAAATTGATCTGAAAGATCCACATTCCCATAAAAAACTAGATATTAAATACTTAGAGCTGAAATAAATTTAATCAGTAAAGATCAGTCCAGAAGAATCGGATCGTTCCTGAAACATCAATGCAGACTTAGGTCAGAGCGTTGTCCCATATCTGCGACACCTCAGTCAACACCTCCACACAATAATTCAGCGCATGAGTGACAACTTTTGTTCGTCGCAGATGCAACGTGTGTCTCTGTAGAGCTATCTTTGCTAGCATCACGTCCACAGATATTACCTTTCTTTAAGCTTTCCTTCCAAGTGATGCTAAAAGTTGGACGAAGTCCCCGTCTGTGAAAGCGAAGCGCTGCTGATTTTACATGTCGCCATATCTTATGATTTATGCAGCGCTATTATATTACTGACGATTAGACAGACAGCTTCTCCCGCTCAGAGGAAACCACTGCGCATGTCTTGGAGCTCCGCCTGCGAGTAAAGGTGGAGGCGATGGGTGACAACAGACACGTAAGTCACGTTATTGCTCGGATTTTACGGCGCCACCTTAAGTCCCTGAACTTCACATTTTAACGGAAAAAAAGAGCAATTCGACTTGGATGTAACGAGTAACGCGACGCTTTTGTAGAAATGTAGTGAAGTAGAAAGTACAGATACTTACTGTAAAATGTAGTGGAGTAAAAGTAGAAAGTATCCATTATTAAATCTACTTAAGTAAAGGACAGATACACAAAAATTGTACTTAAGTACAGTAACGAAGTCCTTCGTTACTTCTCACCACTGTATATCAGTGACGTGCGGTGAGGTTCATTGCTGGTGAGGCACTGACTTTCTGACTTGGACACCATGCATGTTATTGGACGAACGGAAATGTAGTGCATGCATACAACGCCGGGGGGGAAAAAGACTAATCTTTTACATGTCATCCATAGCTGTGTTAACTCTGTGAAACTTATAAATGTAGGTATTAATTTCGTGCTATGATCCACAGCACAGTGTTCTGTATTCTCCAAGCTATGCAGACTCGTTGCCATAGCAACTGACAACAATGCCATTTCATGTTTTAGGATTTAACACCAAAAAACATTAAAGAATTTTGCACACAGAACAGAACATTAAGTCTGTTGATGTAGTATGTTTTAGGCTTAATGTTTTATTAATAATTGCTGTGGTAGATTAGCTACCGCTTCTACTTTACTGAATTATTTAGACAAACTGTATGTAGCCCACAAAACGCACATTTCATTAAAAAAATAAACACAAACATCTTATTGCTGTCTTACCTTTACTTATCAATGAAATCCATGCACCGCTAATTCTGCGCAAAAATATCCTTTCATCCAAAGCCAAGTTTATCCTCGGCATGTCTTTTCTACTCCGTTTGAGAATCATCAAACTGTCTTGAAGTAAAACTTTCAGCTCCGCTGTTGGTCTTCCTTTAGTTATCATCTCCTGCTTCGATTGAAAATCTACTTTAGAAAACTGTTTAAGTGTAGAAATGTAGTCTTTCATGTTTACGTCGGAATAGAGGAGAAAACAAATATATCGCTGTACTTTTCTTATTTATTGTGTGGCTAGCTTCATGGCTAGCTCGCTGTTTCTTACTCTGCAGTTGAGGAGTCACAATATCTTGGATCATGAGCGCCCCCAGCAGTGAGGCAAGAGAACTGCCTGCCTCACCTCGAATCTGTTTTCTACACAGTTGGTGACAAAAAACACTGTACATTATAAACATAAGCGAAATTATGGAAAATCAGTCCATATATTAAATGTTTTTTAGCCATTTTATTGCCGGTGTACAGAGGGAACAAACATGCTCTCATAGAATATCAGGCAGTGCAGTTAGCGAGAGGTTGCGCAATCCCAGGTGAGGCTCAGCTCGCTGCTGCCTCACCGGCTTTGCTTCTGAGCATTTGAATGGGAAAATGCGAAAATTCAGCGATTTTGAAGAAAAAACTAATCAGAATTGGTTTAGCCAAGTAAAAAATAGATACTTTATAATATAAACCACAGGGTGAAAATAGCAATACAAATGATTTTATTATTATATATTATTTTTCCATGATGACGACAGGTGAGGCTCTGCCTCACCTGACCGCACGTCACTGGTATATATATATATATACACAGTATATAGGGCTGCATATATAGGCTGCACAGTGGCACAGTTGGTAGAGCTGTTGCCTTGCAGCAAGAAGGTACTGGGTTCGATTCCCGGCCCCGGTCTTTCTGCATGGAGTTTGCATGTTCTCCCTGTGCATGGTGGGTTTTCTCCGGGTACTCCAGTTTCCTCCCACAGGAGGAAACCTGTGGGAGGAACACAGCCCCTAAATTGCCCCTAGGTGTGAGTGTGTGTGTGTGTGTGCATGGTTGTGTGTCTCTGTGTTGCCCTGCGACAGACTGGCGACCTGTCCAGGGTGAACCCCGCCTCTCGCCCGAAACGTTAGCTGGAGATAGGCACCAGCAACCCTCCCGACCCCAATAAGGGACAAGGGTGCAAGAAAATGGGTGTATGGATGGATATATATATATACACCTAAACACCAGAGCAATAGAGGCTCAGATCTACCACACCAGACAAGACCCAAAGTGTAGGTTGCGCAAGGAGGCCCCTGAGACAGTCCAGCACACAACAGCAGGGTGCAAGATGCTGGCAGGGAAAGCGAACATGGAACGACATAACCAAGTGGCGGGCATAGTGTACAGGAACATCTGTGCAGAATATGGACTAGAAGCCCCGAGATCAAAGTGGGGAACACTCCCAAAGGTGGTGGCAAACGACCGAGCTAAGATCCTGTGGGACTTCCAGATCCAGACAGACAAAATGGTAATGGCGAACCAACCGGACATTGTGGTGGTGGATAAACAACAGAGGAAAGCCGTTGTGGTGGATGTAGCAATACCAAGTGATTACAACATCAGGAAAAAGGAGCAAGAGAAACTGGAGAAATACCAGGGCCTCAGGGAGGAACTAGAAAAGACCTGGAAGGTGAAGACCACAGTGGTGCCTGTGGTCATCGGGGCCCTCGGGGCAGTCACACCTAAACTGGAGCAGTGGCTAAAACAGATCCCAGGAACAACATCAAACATCTCAGTCCAGAAATGTGCAGTTCTAGGCACAGCCAAGATACTGGAGGAGAACCTCAAGCTCCCAGGCCTCTGGTAGAGGACCTGAGCTCAGAGGATAAGAGAGAGAGAGAGAGAGAGACCACCCACGGAGGGTGGGAAGGGAATTTGTTTATATATATATATATATATATATATATAAATCAATAACTAAACTACTGACTGATTGTGTTTCTTCCTGTCAGGGAGTTTCGTGTTGCTGCGTCGTTTGGCGGCTCTGGTCCGACCTCCACATCAGACTCTAGCTGCAGGCTAGCCTGAAGATTGGAGATTCCACAGCTGTTTCTGCTAATTAGTGAAATATAGTTCCAACTAAATATAACCCATCATTAAAGTTTTAGCGTTGCATTAAGTCTGGGCACAACGTATTAATGACCCACATTAAGTCACATCCCACAGCATTTTATTTTTTTCTTTTCATCATTCTGGATGCCTGCTGGCCGTCGTAACATGAGAGAGAGAGAAACATGAATATCAGTTTATTACTGATGTTTCAACATGGTGCTTTAAATACAACTCAATGGAATATTTAACACCTAGTAAGGATAAAATCTGACTTCTCCGGTCAGATGCTGGTGTAATTTGCATGCAGGGTAAGCAAACACACAAAATTTGCTTCACGTTTTCAGTCGTTGTGGTGATGACCGGCGTGGACCGTTTTCAGGGCTAGCATGTTTTCAGCGCTCCGTGAGGAGCACGACCTTTCACCTCCAGGTGCTTTGAGAATTAACTCAGACTGGCAGACGGTAGAGGGCATCCAGTAAACAGCCACTCAGGTCAAAACCACATTAACGTCTGCCACTGGTCAACTCAACACGCACGGAGGACGTCCATGCATGCCTGGACAGTAAGCAGCGAAGTACACGCACTCAGCTATCAGCAGATTTGAGGTGATTGCTGCAGCCTGTATCGGCTTTTCAAAAAGAAATTAAAGATGTGGAAAACTTTTTTTTTTTAGACTATAACCAGTTGTGTGTTGGTGTGGATGGGGACGGGTTCCACCTTCTGTACACAAGAGCTAAACCGATACCAGTTCTTCAGTAAAACAACGCATTGGAATGTTGTAAACAGATTATTTTGTACTTTCAGAAATACATCTGACAGATATTCTTCAAAATAAGAGCCTCTATGCTTTTATATTTAGGCAAGAATAAAATTGCTTATTGGTCATAAGATCAGTATTATTAATTAATTAATATAAATATCTGCTCAAATCAGTGCATACCCACGCCTTGATGCAAAAGTAAATGAGCTAAAACAGCTGGTCAGATCACTGGGGTGGAACTGTCTTAACTGTTCCACACACACTGGTCTCCGAAGGCGCGTCTTCGTATTTTTGCATTTTTCTAAGGTAATTAATTTCTTCTTTGTGGCTTTGGTTTCTGCAGTTTATGTTTAGCTGCTGATGTGATTTTACGCGGTTGATTGGTTGAATAAAATTCTGGATGATTGTGAAGTTGAACCGTGACTGTTGTCACTTTTACCCACGACATTAACGGACCTGGGGAGACGAGATAGCAGCGAGCAACAGGTAGTAAATATGTCGTGTCTCAACAATACCTATTCAAACTAAAATCATTTGTCAAAGTTTGGAATATTGCGAATCTATTTTCTATGTGAACATAAAAGGACATAAACCAGGCATCAAAAAGATGATTGTGTTGGGATTTAAAAGTTCTTAAATACTTCCCAGTTATTGAAATACTGTATTCCTAATTTTAATCAAACTGTAAGTAAATTGGAATCTGTGGGACTCACAGATGGACGGGCAATTCGTATGTCACTGTGTGTGTGTGTGTGTGTGTGTGTGTGTATGGGGGGGGGGGTGCCCGTCTTAACCTGTTATGAGCCCATGTCCTGCTCACACCAGTCTGTCTGAATCATGCTTGGGCAAGGCGGGCAGAACTAAGGCCCGTCTGCTTTCATTTATCATTCAGAGAAGAGCCTCATACTATTTGTCTCCTGCAGAATTACAATTTCATATCTCGTTTCAGGACGGAATTGCTTTTTGAAAGAGAGAGAGAGAAAAAAAAGGGGGGATTGAACATGTACTTAAGGTTTCAGGTGCTCTTTTGTAAAAAGAAAAAAAAGCTCTTTAGGGAATATCATGTTAGGAAATTTATCAGCAAAAGAAAAAGAAAGATATGGCATGAAAGTAGTGAGAGCATTTCAACAAAAAATGGCTTCTGACGGTTGGTATGTATTCAGGAAATGAGAAGAATCAACACAAGAACAAGAATATCTGATGAATCCATTATGGATTTCAAATGTCTTGAAATTAAACTTAAAATTATGCATTAACTTGACTGAAGAATAGTAAATACATCTCATCCCGTCGTATGAAGCAACAAATTAACCAACTTTTAAAATATTGTTGCTGAAAGATGTAGCAGCTTTTCACGAGGTTCAAAAATAATACATTTGGAAATGAAAATATTGATAATTTACTAAATATCTAATGACTTAAATATGTCATAACATTTTTTAAGAAAAACACAAATGTTTCACTTTTTATCTATTTACTTGAATTAATATGATCCGTTACTTGCCCATCTAAATCAATACAAATGACTTGCTGTGCAGGCTAACCAATCAGATTTTAGGGCCTGTTTGACAAGCCACATTATCTGCATTTCCACTGAAAATATAATTGCAGCGTGTGACATTTTGAAAATAAATTTGCTTATTCAAAACACACAAAAATAAAATTTTGGCTGAATCAAAATTGGTGTGTATTGCAAAACTGCAATGGAAACACATTTTTCACATGATGAACAACCAGATGTTGCCACAAAACTTAATATCTAAATGAATCCATTTTGTCCATATGAAACATAATATGACTCTGTCCGTCATGTTTTATTTCAGTCCATTTAAATGACTTTATAACTTAATAAAAAGATGAGTTCGTAAAAAAAACAAACCGTACAAGTCCTTGCCACAGTGAAAGAAAAACAGTTCATCAGACAGGATCTTCCATTTTAGCTAACAACATTTAAAGCAGTTCAATAAAAAAAACAGTATATTGCTGCTATATTAGCAGAAATTAGAAGTCTACATTTTCACAACAGACTATTGTTACGTTTATAGCCGTTTTCTCAGTTGAATGCTGCTGTCTTTTACCAAGTTTCCACTGTTTCTATTTTGGCAAAAGCAGCCTCATTTAAAGGTTTGTGGCATAATTTTGTAGTCTAAGAATGGTACTAGCCAAAAACAGGCTAGTAGGTAGCCTGACCACGTTCTTCGGTTCAGTCCAGTATGGACGCATCTCAAACCAATAAATACCATACCAACACATCAGTCACTTTAAACCCTTACAACGTCATGAAAAGACAGCAGCTCTCAGGGTAGCACACAAACCAAAATGAGCACGATCACAGTTGTTGCTATGGACACATTAGCTTGATTACATCGAGCATTTTGGGAGCTGAAAAAGCCTCATTCTTAATTAAATGTGCAACAATAACACCCTGATTGCTTAATTTGCAATAATTACATCTGGTGACAATGCAGGGTGTTACCTTTTCTGTTCTTCATCGCAAGCAAATTTTACATAAAAGAAACTTTAAATGAGTATTTGCTTTAGCCACTATGATTACATAACACACTGAGGACGCTGCAAGTGAGATGAAAGACATTGCTTCTTGTTTTAAGGGAACCAGCATTTATGCTGTCCGTCTCATCAACAGAAAGAAGACTTTTCTGTAATTAGGGAATGACATAAATCAGTTTGTTCATAACAGCTACAACGGAACAAAACAAAACTCAGCTCTCTTTGATTTCAACCAAATGCTCTCTGCTGTGAGTACCATGTTAGACATCTTTTAAATAGGGGAGGGAGAGAAAAGGCTTTGAGGGATTTGGCAACAATGAATCTGAATAATTTTACTTATAAAAGTAAAAATCAATCAAAGCAACCCTGTGAGATTCAGGATTACACAGAGAAGCCTCCCCTGTTCCCTGTCATCGTTTTGATGTAAAGCAAACCAAAAAAAGTTCTGTTTCAAGTTGTTGCCGAATTCTCTCGTGATGAGTTCAACTGAGAACATTCCTTTGATACGTTGCTGTTGGCAGACACAGCCAGCAATGAAAACAAAACAGTGGCAACTCTTCTGCTAATTACTGGGTTTAGCATAAATACAAGGTGGGAGGAACAACGTCATGTTCTGACTAAAGAACAGAGCAGAAGGACACGCCACAGTTCCTCCATGTTGGCTTTAAGTAAGAGATGAAGTGAGGAAACACTGAAGCTGCGACTCCTTTGACCATATAAATGCACAAACTAGGAATTACGGAAATAAATTTGCTAAAGGGAAAAAAACGTACATTTTTCGATTAAAGTTTTTTGCAATAGGTTGAGGTGGATTTTTGGGTGTATTGAAAATAACGTATTATGCAAAACTGAAATGCAAACGTTTTTTCACATCATGCGGGTCGTGACCAACAACCGGATTTTACTATGGAGGAAAAGATGAAGGTGAAAGGAAGTGGTAGTGTGTTTTTCAATGACTTATGTAAAATAACTTATTTATGTTTGGTTTTAATTGCATTTCTACTTAATGAAAGCATCACAGTTGCAAAGTTGTGTTTTGTCGATATTGGTGGAATATCGACAACGTTTTGACACATCGGTAATGAACAAGCCGATAGTGACAGACCTGTCGAGTTGCATACTTAATGCAAAGTTTAGACTCACTCATTCATGATACAGAATATTTGAATATGTATGACTTTAATAACTCTTAATATTAGTAAAGAGATGTCACAAAAACACTTCAATATTTCTCGTTAAGGTGACATTTGTCTCATCAACCTCCATCTAATGGCTGTCAGCATGCCGACCTCAGGTCAGTTTGGTTCTTCCCCTGTCCAGTCCTCTATTTCGTATTTATAGGTTGCCATGGTGTCACTTCCTGCTTCCATTACTTATAGCCCACTACACCCACCGAGTCAGTGTGTCTATAACAGCAGTAAGTGGATGGGCCATAATTTCTCCCAGCTGAACACAGATAAGACATAAATTATTGTTTTGAGTCCTAAAAAAAATGCAGAACCAAAGATCAGTGGTACAGTAGACTCAAAGAGGTCAAAGTTCACAGAGCATGTGATAAACCTCAGAGCTGTTTGAGACAGATCTACACTTTAACAGGCAGATAAAGTCTTAAAAATGTTGATAAAATAATGAAGATGATAATAATAATAACATTATGGACATTTTTAAATGAATCAAACAAGAGATTGTTTTTGTTGTCTTTGTAACAACTTAGTTAGGAACTGTTACTCACTTCGATCATACGCTCCACTCCTTTAGTTTATATTACACCACAGCATATGGAGGGTTTTCTCCCCGTTACTCTAAGTCAGAGAAGTTCTTAATGATAGTGGGAAGCCATGTTCTAAATCTATATTTACATTTTTGAGCCTTAAGGTGTCATTGGAACATGAATCTAAATTCTCGTTTTTGCAACTTTAGTCTGATTCGAGTCCGAGTCACAAACGTGAGTCACCTCCGACTTTGAGTCACCTCCATTTTTGAATGGCCTTTTTATTCATGGATGTCGCAACATTTTTTTATGTTGTGACAAAAAAATGTTACAGCAAAACGTAAATAATTCTATTAATACCACGTCATTTTAGAGGTTTGGTTAAATACACTGTAAAAAAGAAAACAGGCGATACAACTTTGAAAAAACTGAGTCAGTTTGCTACAAGCGATTAAATTCAGTTTAACCAAGTCAATACTTTATTAAGTTAAAAGTAAATGAGTGAGAAACTTAATTTGACTACAAGTAACAAATTAACTATATATTTTTAAGTGTGATCTACATTCTCTTTTCTTCAGTGCAACACTCAGTCAAACTTCCTTGGTTTAATAAGCTATTTACAATAAACAGTGAACAAGAACTCAGTAGAAATCATATCGCATGACAAAAGCATTTTCACTGCAAGTTAAAGCAGCAGCCATCTGGGAATGGAAAAAATGCAATCTGTTCCAGCACATAGTCTCAGTTTTGAAAATCTATAAACCTTAACTGTAACATTGAGAAGTAAAAGAAACTATAAATGTAAGGGAGAAAAAATTCCCATCCGAGGTGAAAAATAAATGGTTGTAATACAAACAAGATGAAATAAAAGCAAGAGACTTTGAGAAGCTGTGCTTTAGAAGCAGAAGGCTGACTACATTGTTCTGTGTATGGACCATCAGGGTACTGTACATCAATGTTGTACATAATATGCTGGCCATTTTCTCAAACAGCTCTCTAGTGCCACATAATCCAGATATAACTTTACTTCGCCCCAAAAAATCAGAATGATTTCCTAACAGCTGCTGCTTGCTTCAGTAGAACCCCAAACTAACTGTGATAAAATGGGTTTTGTTGGTGGTGAGGATGGATGCGGTCAGGCCCAGGGTGAAGTTCAAAAAAGGTTTAATGAAGTCCTTGAAGTATACAAAAACCAGGAGCTCGGCAGGTGAGCGAAGAAACAATGAACTTAGACTCTGGAAGGGGAACAATAACCAAACAAAGACACGGTAAGGAGAGACAACGATCCAGCGGGAAGCAGGTGAGCTTAAATACACCAGGGATTAATCAGAAAAACGGGAGGCAGCTGGGATCAATCAGGGGGAAGACACACAGGGACTAACCTAACAGAAAAAATCCACATCCTCACAGTAACAAGCCAAATATGTCCACTTATCTCCTTTCAAACATTCAGTGTTTCTATTACTGTATGTACACAAGAAGTTCCCTTCTGACTATACATAATACTGCCACATGTCACACTCTTTCTTTGTTCACAAATATATGTGCGCTCACATCAGTCTCGCTGCACACTCAATGCAAACCTCTAACGACGCGACTGTAAAGAATGAGTTTAAAGTCTCACTTTCAGAGGTTTACGTTGCATCTAAGCACCAAGTGACCCCCACTAAGTTTTGGATAAAGGGCAGATGTGTAAACTCCACCGATTTGATGCTGTCACATCAATATGAATCAAGACCTCTGAGTGCATGTTGCTAGAGAAACCTCAGAGTCAGACAACAGAACAGAGCTTTACTGAATGACCAAACTCACCTGGTTCTATGAGGCAACGACATAAAAATCTGGATATTCTGCCTTGGTTAACTGGTTCCATACGGTCTGCTCAATTAGAAACAAGGATGGAGTTATTTTTGCTGTTTGAGTGCCTCATTTAGCTACATTCTACTGGGACATTTAACGTTAATTTTCTGGTGCAAATCTGATGATGTACCCCAGCTGACAGCTTTGAAAGCTGCTAATGAGTGGCAATAAGGCAGCTAGCCGATGATAGCACTCAGCATCTCACAAACCGGCAACAGTCATGACTATCAATTGGGGATTATTTGCGCCGCCCGCCAGCGTTATTTCCTTTGTGCCGAAATGATAGCTTGTGATGAAAAGCTTTTATCTCGCAACAATGCCGTCCTTAATAAGCATATCTGACCTCTGTCGTTATTTCGAGCACCATGAGACTCAGCAGGGACAGACTTTAAACTTGTTTCTGTGTGCGTATTTGTGAACTTGAGAAAAAGAAAAAAGATAGTCTCAACAGGGAGATGGGGCACAATAGGAAAGATAATGTGACAATGTGGCAATTTATTCTTGTCAAGTGTTTCCCGAAATACACCTTCACGGTTTCCCAGGGACAGACAGATGCTCTGTGGAGCAACATAATTCAACATAATTCGCTTTCACCTAACCTCATCTTATTTTTTTCTTGGAGCAGGAGGGTCATGCACGCTCCTTTTGCTCTGCAGGGTTACAGTTTGTGTTCCAGCGCAGAGCAGAATGACAGGGTAACAGCGGTGGAGTTCTCGGTAGGTGTTTGGCTTCTGCGGTGGTCGCTGTCAAGACCCGAGAGCCGTCACTAGAGAGGAGCGGGAACAGTCCGCTGAATACTAAAGGTGTCAGTTACCTCACACGGTTGACTACGTCCTGCTGGAGGCATCCGCTGCAACGAGTTCAGCAGCAGGCGAGCAACTTGTGCCCCGACAGCACAGGTGACGGATCACCTGCTGCTCGGCAAAGACAAGTCGCAAGTCAGAGAGAAGACGACTTCGGACATCTAAGTACGAAAGCCTCTTTTCAACGCGATCAAGTCAGATAAACATCTGCAATGAATGTTGACTTCCTTTCTGGAACATAAAATCATGAATGCTTCGCTTCTATCCAGATTAGACTATATGTCATCTACAGTTACAAGAAATAAAAACAAAGCACTTTTTTTTTTAAATCTAGGGTTTTGCATTTCAGGACATCGTACAAAACATTTTGTTCTCATTGGGTTCTGAAACTGTCAAGGGAAGTCAAGTCAAGTTTATTAGTATAGCAACAAGACAGTTCAAAGTGCTTACAGTTCAAATATAACATTTTGTCAAATGACACCATCAGAACACCACAAAACATCATTGAGAAACAAGCAACAAACATTACATTTCGTCAAAACCATCGATGCACATAAACCTATCCTCAACTAAACGACCTCAACAGATTCCTTATTTCACCACGACTATCACGACAACAATATTTTTAGACCAGTGTAAAGGGATTTTTGGTTTCCCAGTTAACAATTCACTGTATTCTTTAAAACTTTGAGGCCTTTGAGAAACTCAAGGCTGACTAAGAGTCCGTACAATAAGACTGAACACAAACGGCACAGAGCAGAGAATAAAAGGCAAGCAAGCACAGAAAAATATGTCAAAGTCAATGAGAGAGGAGAGAAAAATAAAAAGAAGACAAGAAGTTTGATCAGAGTCATCTCAGGTCTGGGTTTCATTTGAGGACGTGAAAGTTCTGGAGTAGAAACAGAAGTGTCCTTTAAAGGGGCAGGATTACGTATTTTCCAGACACATAGTGCCACTTTATACACTTTATAGCACAGTTAAGTAATTATGTTGCCTTCAGTTGGTAGAAAAATTATGTACGAGTTAAATATGACTTAAAAGAAATTTAACTTCATAATTTAAGAGCTTGAAACTGGGTCTCTGTCTCTTTAAGAAACTCCTGTTCTTTCTTGAGCCTCACAATCAGGAAGTCATCACAACATGGCTCCTCTATTAACCAGTTAAAGATTTTACCAGCGTTGCTCTGAGAAGTAGCTCCTATAATGAGCTCAGCAGACATGCAGTTCCACCAGGTGTTTGCTAACTGCTGCTGGCTAGTATGAAGGAGGAGTCACAGGAGAACGATGTTCTGCGAGGCTGAAACTCAGGGGCTTGGAAACCGCAGTTCAGAGGAGGAGCTTCGTCCTCAAAGCTGAATGGTTGCCACGGAGGACTAAAAGGATTTCTCACACATGCATGAAAAAAATCAAGGCATCACTCCTGGTATGTTTTTGATGAAGGAATAACATTATGACATGAGGAAAAGCTCAAAAAGGTTGATTTTACATAATACCGTCCCTTTAAAGTTCTTTCCATTGTTTGGATGTTGGGAAACTTGAAAAATCTGCACTGTATCAACTTATTCTCCCCACTGAATCTTCCCTCCTCCTAATCATCCGACATTCCCTGTTGAATCTCCAGGAAGCAGCCAGAATGTACTCAGTCTGTCACGCACAGCTCTCTGAGGTGAGTAAATAATAAATAATGACAGTCTGGAAGCTGTCATGCTTTATTTTTTTATTTCTTGGTAAACTGGAGGTTAGGTTTATATAATTTTAGAACCTGATAAAAACTAGATGATTTTTATTATACTTTGAGGTGAATGCAACAAAAACCAACGAAAGATTAGACCACATTAATTGGCATTTATGGCCAGAGGAGGGACTACGTGAGTTACTGCAGTTAAAAGAAAGGCTCAGTCTAATCCTGGGCAGCAAGAAGGAGAGAGAGAGACAAGAAGAAGGGACAAAACACCAAACTGAATAAAACTTTGTGCTTCTGGTGGGAGGGATAAATACATGTCATGCCATCTATCAGCTGAAATTAGTGCACAGAAGCTGCTCTCATCATGTGGGGAAAAAGATCTGGCTGAGCCTGTTGCAACAGAGAATCGCTGAGGAGTGACCTCTGCTTCAACGGAGCTCTGTCACGCCTCTACAGTGTCAAGAAGAATGACAGCCTCTGCCCGTTGTGTGAGAGTTATGCCTCCAACCTGGACTCAGAAAAAAGCTGCTCTGACACAACCGTCACTTGAGCGCGACGACGTCTAGCTGTCGGTCCCCGGACTGGGGAGATCTGGAGTTGCTCTGAAAGTCCCACAGCTCGTTAGGTTCCAGTTGCCTCAGGTTTGTTTAAACATTGCCAACAGATTTCATGATAATGAGAAAAATCATCTAGAAGCAACTATTAAGAAACTGAAGGTCTTGGGTTACAGGTTTCAAATGAAACTGTGTTCATCAGCAAAGAGGGCGGGCATGCATAAGACTCATGGAAGCTGCATTATAAATTGCTAATTAGCTTTCATAAAATATGTGTTACTTACACTGTACGATAATAAAATTAAAACCATTTAATGAACTGTTTGTGTGTTTTGTCAGTTTCTTTACACAGGAAATTGTAACAAAGAAATCAAGACGCAGTCGTACCAAAATATTTCGTAATTTCCGTAGTATCTAAATTAAGGAGGCAGGGGCTTGTACAATATCTCCAGACTCGCACCAGAGGTTAGAATCGCTGGTGTTCAGAAATGTCAACTAATCTGTTTTTACACATGGAAATGGAGCCTCGTTTCCACTGAGCGGTACAGCATGGCTCGGTACGGTTCTTGGTGCCATTTTTTGGTCTGGCGTATTTAGCAAAGTTTCCACAATCAGTTGAGTTGTTACTGGATAGAAATCCAAGCGCCTAGCATCGAGTCAGACTAGCGAGACGATCAATGTGAAGCACACATTTTTCTGTCCCCTGATTAATGGATTGTGTCGTGTAGCTTCGCCCAGCCGTACTATGACACGTCCTACAACTTCAGGGGTCAGGAATGGTGGGAAGTGAGTCGGTTGTGAGGACCGCTTTTACAGTGGAAACAAACAAAGTAGCATAAGACTCTGTTGAGTGTTCTATGACGTAAACATAGAACGCACAACACAATGCAACTCATGGAAACTATGACGAACATTCTGCTCAGTCTGTTGTTTTTGTTGGACTCAAAACAGAAGAGTCAAACGTGACGCAACCAGTGACTCCATCCTTGAGCCAATCAGTGACAGACTCGGCACACTTGGAACGCCTGCAAAGTATGTTCTAAAATGTACCACGTCTTGAATTTCCCTTTGGGATCAATAAAGTATTTCTGAGTTGAATTGAAGCAACCATTACCATTTGGAAATCCTTATAACCAAGGTTGCTGAGTAGGCAGTAGTGGAAAAGGGTCACTACATTTATTTTATTTTTTAGCTATTTTTTTATGTCCTAATGCTCTCATTATGGCCTACTAAAACCCATCAAGTTCTCATGATTCCACAACATAAACCCCCAATTATCACGACTTGGATCTAACAACAGATGTCTCTGTCAGGATTTCAGAGCATACAGTAAATTCGCCGTGCACACAGGCCAGTCATTATAGTATAAAAAAATTAATTCAAAACTTATGTTTTGTGCATTTTTAAAGCAATTGCTGAACTCTCAAACTCATATCATGTGTAATAATACTAGAAGTCTCTGACAATGCTTGCCTGATTTTAGACACCCTAGTATTGTCTTAATCTGTTGTGGAGAAGACCCAGAAAACAGTTTGAGTTTTTTTTCCCCCTCTTAATCTACTTGGAACAACTTTTATATCTTTCTGCTACTTCTGTTTCCCATCCCTCAGGTTTAAATGAATGGGTGCAGATGTAGTGTGCTATCTGTGGCAGACTGGGGGAGTTCTGATTTATTTCCACCGCTCGCCCAAACTGACGCATTGACAGTCTGTATTGTTCTGTGGCCATGATAAATGCCCCATAAACAGACACTCCAAGCCTGTTAAATGTGCTAACTCTACATTCACACAGGGCCAGGCAGAAAATGAAACTGGCCAGAAAGGCAATCAGAGCGGGTTGCTCTCCTCTGTAGTCTCATTTCCACATTAAAGCCACCAGGATGAGGGGATGAGACTGGTAATTTGAGCCAAAGTAGAACGACCGACCCTTTTATGCTCGCTTTCACTAATGTGGAATAAATATATTTATAGTGTTTTGTTAAAGAGTCGTCTGTTATGCTAATCATTCATGAAGCGACGTGTAGAAATCCTTAAATCGGTCGCATAATGGCTTAAACGACAGGCTAAAAACATCTGAGAATAGATTATCTGTAGCTCAACCTTTAGGAGGAAGCATTGACTCGGTGCCACACTGCCTAAAGATAACGCATATGTCACACACACGCAACTATCTTTGTCTCCATCCACGCACCGACTGAGCCAATCTGAGTCAGCACTGCCTCTGTAAATCACAATCAGAGGATTTAGAGACGGAGGGAGCGTTGTCATAGCTCGCTCTGGTTTCAACAGGACGCCGTTCAGATAGCTGACGGACAGAGTTTCAGGACGGTGCAGAAAAACAAGCAGATAAATCAGGGTGGTGCACCTCATCGCGCCCACCGGTTGGCTCTATGGGCCACAACGTTGATGCAAATTTACACCTATTGGCATTCTGATGGGGGCAATGAGATGTAGGGTTTGCATGTGTGGGTATGCCTTTGGTCATGTTCCCCTAGAAAAGGAAATGTGTTAAGTTTTGGGGGTAAAGGTGTAGTAACAGACTGGGATGTAGTAAAATGTTGTCCTTCCTCATAAGATACAGACATTGATGAAATGGCAGAAGGTGTATGGGACTAAAGAAACGGTAATGTTCAGTGAAAATTTCATCATCTGAGTTTCTCCTTCTAACCCTACAAACGTTTTGCCTCCCTCTCTCCCTTTGTTTTCCATCTGCTGGTACATTGCATTTGAAATAAACCCAAAACAATATTTAATAAAGGCTTAATTATTTATTGATTGGTAAAAATATTAATTTCAATATGGCGAAAAAAAAAAAAAAAAACATCGTAATGCCAAAACTTTTTATTTTTTGAAATTGCCGTGCTTCCATTAAGCAAATTAATTCTCGAAATGTCAAATTGTGCAATTATACGGTCAATGGAAACGCAGCTAGTGCTTTAATTCATCCTCGTTGTATCTGTAAGAAATAACGGAGGCGCGCCGCTGCTGATGGATGCTTTCCCTTCCCGGCAGCCTGGTGGAGGACCGGACTGGCTCCGCAGTGAGCTGGGCTGAAGAAAGGCTTTCTATCATCTCCCACAGGTGCTATCACTGCAGTGCAGATAACAGCACGAGGAGCTGGAAGTGATGTGCCCACCGATGTGACATATCACCAGCTACAGGTGCAGTGGAAACACTTCTCTGTCATCTCAGCCCCCCTCTCTCTCTCTTTCTCTCTCTCTCAGGTCGGCGCTCCTCGCTCATCGCCGGCGTAGGACTTGAGCGTTGGGCGGGCCGGGCCGTTCTCGCAGCATCGTTTGTCAAACCTGCCGTACTCGTAGCAACCGAGCACCTGACGGGAGCTTAAAGGCGGATTATTACGCAAGGCGTCCCTCGTGTGTGTGGAGAAAACCACCACTCCGGAAGACCATCTGTGGGTGTGTGCATGTGTGTGTGTGTGTGTGTGTGTGTGTGCGTGTGTGTGTCTGTGCGTGTGTGCGTGCGGGGGTGTGTGTGTGCACAGCGGAAAGGGGAGACAATGTGTGAGTTGCTTCAGAAGTGCCGTCTTATTAAATTATCTCTCCGCTTTTTACAACGAACCCCGCTCCCCACCACCACCTCCACCCTTCTCTTTCCATCGCTCTCCCAGGCTAAACATTTGTCTTTCCATTCATGGCTGAATTTGTATTCCATTGAAATGTGTTCCTGGGGAGGTAAGTGGGAGCAAAGTCCACGTCCAAGCCGACTGTTTTTTCAGCCTCGTCGCTTTGGTACAGCCATAAAAAGGCAGACGACACCACGAACCAACAGCAGCTCGCGCTTTCAAAGGAAAATGTACATAAGGTTGTCAAAGCTAACGCATAAAATTAATCTAAGAGTTAATATGACTTACTGGAGTTTAATCTCAGTCTCTATTTTGACCTAAAAGCCTCTCACCTGCGGAGGGTCACTCAGTTCGTCGCAGTGTGTTACACGACCTTCTACTGCGGTCAACAATGCAGAGTAGCAACAGTGAGTGAGGGAAAGAATTTGCACCCAATGGCTACTGTAAGGAAGTTTGTTTTTAAGTCTCCAATATCAGGAGGTTGTTCATGGTTAACAGCAATCAGGGGAAAAAAAGTCTGTAATGCGAAGGCAGAGCATTAGAGCCATAATAAGAAAACATGAAATATTTTTAAAAATTAAATTACAAGGATAAACTCTTAAAATTACAAGAATTAAGTCATGATATTAATAAATACATAATAAATTAGTAATTTAATAACTTTATTCTTGCAATGCTACAACTTTATTCTCATATTACTTTGACTTCATTATCATGGTCTTATTTATTTATTTTTAATTTTCTTAGTGTGGTCCAAATACTCCTGTCATATAATACAAATGTAAATTTTCAGAAAAAAACACAAATAGATTTTAGCTAGTCTCATCTACTTAATTAATGAAAATGTTCAACTGCAAAGAAACAAACATACTGATAATTTAATGATCGTTTAAGGGAATAAAATGGTAAAATGTAGGAGTGAAAAGGAAGCTTACACAGACCTTTTACCCTTTTTGTTTTGTCACCATGATTCTGTCAAACTGTGATATTGCTACATAAACCAACTTTTTTAGTCAGCTTGAGGGAAAAGTGAAAAAACGACTCCTTTCTTTCCAAGAGTTAGATACTTCTGTCGTAACCTTTTCTGCAACATGAATCTCAGTAATTAAATCTCAGCCTGAAAGCACTTCCTGTCTGGAGCAGCCGTCGTGCTCTGCCTCAGCCCACCGATGGGAGTCACACCTACAGAGCGCTACGTGTTGATTCGTCAGGTGACTGTTTATCTAGCAACACTCCATTAAGCTGACATAGCGACTGCAATCACGAGGTGCATTTCAGCTAAGGAGCCACCATCAATGGGATATTTACACAATGTCAGGTAGGAAAACAAGGCAACCCGTAACACCTGTTGGGAATTTTTTCTTTAGGACTGTATGAGAGATGGAGCAAATTATCTGCCTGAGATAATTGCATTTTAAACAGTTTAATATCAGTGTATGAAAGATAAAAAATAAACTCAATTAAAATGGCCATTGTTTAAAAAGCTTTAAATCTCAAACCTTCAAGCCATTTTTAATATGATGAATTATTTCAGAGTTGCAAACACATACAAACTTACAAAGTAGGTTTGTTTCTAATGGAAATATCTTGAAATAAGCTATAGGAGCTTGTTTTAAGTGAATAATTCCTCAATATTGATGAAAACATACAGTTTGTTTCCTTGGCAGGTTATTTCACTTATAACAAGACATTTTTGCCACATTATAAGTGAAATAATCTGGGGAAAAAATAGTGGATTTGGGTCACATTCGGCTGCTGTGAACTTAGCTTAAGTCACACTTGCGATCAAACCAGTCACACTTTAGAGACTTGATCTAAATATTAGTTACACATATATTAGCTAAACACTCTAGAAAACCTTCTCCTGACATAGGAAAGCAATGTGAGCCTCCACTTCAACAGCAATGATGAACTTTAACTTGATTTTTTTATGCCAGATTCAAAAGGAGTTTTCACATGTATAAACCCACACCAAAAAAACTTGAGATGTAAGAAAGATTATAGTAAAATTATAAGCTGTAAGAAGAGAACAACTGTTACTCTCAATTAAAAGAAAATTGGTTAGAAGCAACCAAGAAACAACCTGATATAAACAGGAAAGTGCTAGAAAACCAACCCAGAGTCAATCCACTGTTACATGAGCAAATGACTAAAGAAAGAAGCTCCTGGTTCAAAATAAACAAAATCAACTCGTACATGGAGAAGCAAAATACTTTCTGGAGATAAGTTTCTTTGGCCAGTTGTGTCAAAAACTGATTCTTCTTGGCCACAAAACCAGATCTGTGCCAAAGAATCCAACCAAATTAAATGGACCTGTCAAACTATAACACATTTCAATCCAGAATTATGGCTTAATGACAGGCAAAAAATAAAATAAAAATAATTGTGGTTGAGAGAAGTTTCACCTTCAATGAGTGAGGGTATATGTAAATATTTGAGCCAAGATGGCTGATTCTGACCCTGCGTAGAGAGTCAGTAATACATTGAATCGTTTGCACAGGATTTCAGTTTGTTCCAAGTTAGTTGAAGTTGCATAAAACTAAAACACGTACGTGATGCTGTATATTCTAAAATATGCTATGACCAGTCGGATAAGTCACTAAAAAAATGATTCCCTTATTCATCTGTAGCTCTGAACAGAATTTCATCACACACAACCTCATTTTATTACTGCCTCACTGATGTAAGTATAAGCTGATCCCTCCAAGGTATAATTTTTTTTTAGTAATGGCCTCTTGTTTTCTCAAGTCTGGAATAATAATGAGCTTGTAAACAAACACAAAGTCATAAAATAGACTGACACTTTCAATGTTCCCAAAAAAGTGGAAGCTGAAGGATTAAATATTCATATGAGTTTCTACAGAGACGAATCAGGAGGCATCAAGTTTCTCATGCTGCATAATTGGCTGATCCCAGACAGAGATGTCAGAGCATCTTTCTTTTAAATTCACCCTGAGGTACAAACATGTCTGACTGAGAAAGCAGTCATGCCTTTTACTCATCAAATACTTTGCTTCAAAAAAGTTAAGGAGTTTTTTTCCCCCTTTGGTTTTAAATTTTAAACACTTTCATTGATTTGAGTAATGTTTTTTTTAATCAACAGCAGGTCTCCTCTACAAAAACAAACCATACTTTAAAATGTTAAAATGATAATGAAACATGCATAATCAACTGTGCTGCTTAGGCCTGGTAAAATAAGTGATACTGGTTAAACTAATAAACTCTCTGTGTGAAATTTATGGTCCTTTTGTCACTGACCTTTGCATTTCACCTCGTATGAAGTTTAATATTGTGGTGGTGTACAATCCACCATCATGTTGCAGCACAACTTTTTATCATAACTTAAAGGAATTGTTAACAGGATTTAGAAACAACAGTGAAGTAATCATTTTGGGGGATTTTAATATAAACTGGATGGACAATAAATTGATAAAACCACATGGAGAACTGACAGCAAAATTTGATTTTCACCAGTTAATCAATAGTCCCTCTCGTATCACAAAAAACAGTCAAACTCTAATAGATAAAATTTTTTCAAATAAACCTGGTCGAATCATAAAATCCTATAACTTGGTGTGCGGCTTATCTGACCACAATATTACTCTCATTGCAAGAAAATTATCTCAAAATTGTTTTGTCAGTCGCTATAATACACAGAAACAGACTGTAATACAAATTCTAAGACAGGATGTACCCAAATTTGAGGCCGAACTAGCTAAGGTTAATTGGGATGACTTTTCCAGCCAGAATCAGATAAATGATTGCTGCAATACATCTATTCTTAATGTTTGTAATACTATGAATAAGTTTCTTAAAACCCATTCGAAGGGACGAAGAAAAATACAGCTACCTTGAGTATCGAATGACATTCGGCTGTTAATGAAAAAGAGAGACTATGCTCTAAAATCTTTTCTTAAAAATAAAAGGACCACAGATTGGCTACTTTTTAAAAGTTTGAGGAACAGAGTAGTTAAAGAAATGTACAAATCTAAAGCTAAATATTACACAAATGTCTTATCAGAAACTGGAGGGAATGGTAAGATGATCTGGAAACAACTAAACAGTTCACTGAATCCTGATGCACGCACTAAATATAAATATGGACTTGCAATAGCAGGAAAAAACATAACTGATCATGCTAAGCTAGCAACCATGTTTAATGATTTTTTCCTCTCTTCAGTTAAAGACTTGGCATCAAAGTTTCTGCCAGCTCCAATGGAAACACACGGTACAAAACTGACCAAAAAGGGTTCTGATTTCTTTGAGATTAAGGAAATTCATTGCTCTGATGTTCAAAAAACCATTAACAGCTTAAGTAATTCTTACGCAAAGGATATGTATAATTTAGACGCTATGTTTTAAAAAAAATACAGTAATATTTTAGTAGAACATTTAACTCATATAGTTAACATTTCCATCAGAACAGGACAATTTCCCGATGCATGGAAAAAAGCTTTGGTGAAACCGATTTTTAAATCAGGAAGTCCACATGAAATCAGCAACTACAGGCCAATAAGTCTGGTTCTGGTCATGTCAAAAGTGCTGGAGAAAATTCTGGAACAACTACTACTGCATTTAGAAAGTAACAATCTTCTGCATCCGCTTCAGTTTGTTTTCAGACGTCAACATTCCACAGAGACTTCTGTAAGTCTGCTGCTTGAAAAGGTTAAACAATCACTTGACAAGGGACAAATTACTGGTGCAGTTTTTCTTGATTTGAAAAAGGCCTTTGATACGGTGAATCACAATTTATTGTCCAAGGCTTTCATCATTTAATTTCTCAGAACGGTCATTGTCTTGGTTTAAATCATATTTGAAAGATTGTGAACAATGTGTTGTCATTAATAACAGTAAATCTGTCTTCTGCAAAATTGTAACAGGGATTCCATAAGGTACCATCTTACGTCCAGTCCTTTTTAGTTTGTATGTTAATAGTCTTCCTGAAATTTGTCCTGAAGTCAATCTGCAAATGTTATGCTGATGACACCATTGTTTATACATCGGGCAAAAGGGGTATTGTTGTTAGTCTTCAGAACAGTCTGCAGAGATTACCAACATGGCTAAAGGATTCTTGCTTAACTCTCAATACAAAGAAAACAAAGTGCATTTGCTTTTCAATCAAGAAAACATCATTATAGTCCTTGAATATTCAGATCAATGGGGACCCTATTAAACAAGTATCACAAGAAAAATATTTAGGAATAATTCTGGATGCTCAGTTAAATTTTAGGAGCCATGTTGATAAAATCTGCAAAACTGTTAGATTGAATATAAATTGTTTTAAAATGATTAGACATTGTTCGACACTTCACTGTGCAGAGATGTTTTTGAACTCACTGATCCTCACATTTTACCTATGGAGCTACTGTCTGGTCTCAAGACTAATCAAACTATACTCAAACCATTAGCAAGTCTATATAATCGGGCCTTAAAGGTTTTATATCAAAAGCCCATTAGATTCCATCACTGTCACATTTTGGCTAAATTTGGCATTTTAGATTTTACAAATTTTCTAAATTATAATGTTTTAAAATTGATTTTTAAGTGTTTAAATGGACTTGCACCTACACCATTAAGTGATTGCATACAGAGACTGCAGGGCAACAGCAGATCTACCAGAGCAGATACGGATGGAAATTGTAAGGTCCCCTTTCGAAGAACAACTTTTGCCCAAAGTGCTCTGTCTGTGAGAGGATCTGCAGTTTGGAACTCACTTCCTGTTCATTTTAAGTCCGTAACTAGTTTTAGAACGTTCAAAAATCAAACAACTCTGGTTATGTCAAAAACAGAACTGCACCCATTTTTGATGTTTTACATTTTACTGTTTCTATAGATTATGTTGTGCTATTTCAAATGATTATCACTTAAATTTTTAGAATTACTTTTTAAAAGCCCATCTAGGGACAAGTGCTGCGAATTAGCCGTTGCTATTGCACCATGATGCAAACATGGGACTGCTGTTTTATTCAGTTTGTCTATGTCGATGTGTGTCTGTCCCTATCAAATAAACTTTATAAATAATTCAGCTAAGGGTTTAAGAACAACGGGGGCTCGTCCGGGATTCTTTTTTTTTTTTGATGAATAGATGACTGGATGTGTACTATTATGACGAATGTTCTCGATGCTTAGGTAGAGCTGTTCATTCTTCAAGAGCTAAGTTATTTATTAGTATGTAGACAGACCGATAGATAAAGATAGATATGTGGTAGATATGGTGTCAAACCTTCCACAGGACATGAAGCAGCCAACTCTAAATACATCTCAGAAGAAAAAAGCTGCTCTAAATTTTTTAATTTGCCATGGACTTGGCACCTTCATATAGCTGAGCATAATACTGGATTTCCTTTAGGAAAAAAAAAAAAATCACAGCATGTGCTGCTGCATTGCTCGTGTTCAACCCATGTGAGAAGAAAGCACCCTGTGTCCTTGTCCATAATTTATGAGACCTCAGACCTACACTTAAGTGTTCATATCACCCTAATCAACCTTGAGTCTTAGATATTTTTAGGTACATGGTTATGAAAAGTCTACCTAAGAATATGGTTTATAAGCAAAATTGTAGCAGGCCAGCAACACCAAGGATCACATGTTATACCTATTTTTAAGATCTTTAAATTATTTAGCAGACAGATTTGATTTTAAAATGGCTCTAATATAAGAGTAGACACAGCCTCCCAGAGTAGCTTCTGTCAGAAGCAATAAGAATTGATGGACCTAAAACACAAGACTGATTGACCAGTTCAATAGAATATCTTTTTTAGTCATTTTCAATTTTTTAAAACTTTTTTTTAGTATAATTATTAATAATTTTATCCAAACTATTTTGCAAGCACAGTAATCATAATTATTTTTATTGAATATCAGAAAAATGTTTCCTGACCTCCAGATGGAGAAATAACCTGTTAGAATTATTATTTAATCTTTCTTATATGAAGCTTATAGTGTTATGCCACTTTTAGAAGTTTGTTCTGTCTGTTGTTCGTTCACTTCTTGTGTTGCAGAAGATAGCGGCAGAACAAGAACACACCCCAACGACCTCGAGGAGAATGTGCTGTTCAAGTTATCTTATATGGATAAGAGTTTGCTGTGTCAAACAGAGTATACTTCCCCCCCCCCATTAGCTCCATGTAATTAGGGCATTCCTGATCTAATAAAAGAGCGAGGCGAGCAGAGAAACTTCAGAGTGTTGGTCGGAGATTGTAACTGAAGCTTTCTCTGAGGCACTCTCCTCGCGAGTAAAAACTATTTACTGACTCTTTGTCTCTGTTTTTTGCAGTGTGTAAGAAATGTCTTGTGTTTGAACCTGACATTTAATTGGTCCTTCGAGCCGGATTCCGATACACCAGACGATTCCAGCGAGTGAGTAAAAAAACCAGGAAGTCTGTGCACAGCATTTAAGACCCTTTCCGGGACTGGTCCTTTTTTCTCACGAGCTGGAGTCCGACGGTTGACGGTTTTCCTCAGAGACTGGAGACACAGTGAGTAGTTTCAGTTTAAAACCAGTATGTATGGGGAACGGTAAAAATTGGAATAAAACCAGTTAAAGTCCGCGGGAGGCCAGACTCCTCTAACTATAAGTTAAAATCTGTGTGGGACGGCGGCGTCCTCTGGTAAGAAATTAAAACCCTGAGAATCCTAGGCACTATCAGGTAAAATAAAAGCAGTTAAAGTCCGCGGGAGGGCAGACTCCCCTAACTCTATCAATCAATAAATCAATAAAATTTTATTTGTATGGCACATTTCGGCAGCAAGGCATTTCAAAGTGCTTTACATAATTAAAATAAAAACAGAAAAATCAGTGAGAAAGAGAGAAATAAAAATAATAATAATAATAATAAACATTACATCATTAAAACGTCGAAAAAGTTAGTTAAATTCTCTGAGTTAGTTAAATGCTGTATGGGACGGCGGCGTCCCCTGCTAAAGGACGGCGGGAGTCCTCTACTAGGTAGTTAAATTCCGCGAAGGACAGGGGCGTCCTACTTAAAAGTGTGAAAGTGTGTGTGAGTGAATGAAAACTGAATATCACTAGATAAACAGTTTTATACCAAAACAACGGGGAACAAATGGTGAGATTTTGTGGATGTTTGTAGACAAGAAAACTCCGCTCTCTGAGTTGAAGTGAGTTTTACCACAATCTATTTATCACCATCCTGTTGAAATTTTCCAGTGTTTAGAACACAGCAGGTGTTGAGACCACACTGGACTAAATTTAGTTCAAAATGGGTAAAGGGGGAAGCAAACATAAACAGAAGGTCTTAGAAGACCTGTCTAGTAAGGATTGGAAAAGAGTTGAAAAAATAAATGAGGATGCAGTAAAACCGCTTTGTTACTGGGTGAAGCAGTACGATTTTAATGGCAGGTTAAGTACCACAGGCATAAAAGAACTACAGCAAAAAAATTAGAACAAAATGTAATGGAAAAGAAAAACAAATGGCAAAAGAGGGTTATGAACAGACAAAAGTCTGGCTCCAAATAGCTGAGAGAAGAGAAGAGGGAGAAAGAAAGGCTAAAGAAAAAAGAACAGGAAACAGAGGAGCAGAAAAATAAGGCGGAGGGGAACCAGTCATTCTGTTCACAGCCGATGTTTTATCAGTTTGTATTGGAATAGTTTGTTCTTGATATGCGGAGGGCTCCATCCTAATCAGACATCCATGAGCCTGTTCTTCTGAAGCGATGGTCACATTGTTATTCTTGTTGATAAAATGAAAAATGTTTGCAGTGAGCAGCCTTATTCCGTGTTTGTTAAGATTGCGTCCTCCTCTTCCAAAGAAGTGAAAGCTCTGCCAGTAGATCCAGAGGTTATCGATGAAGGTCACTGAGCTGGCAGAGCAGGTTTTAAACAGCCATTTGTTTATCATAAGCAGCCTGGAATGTTTTTCGCCTCCCCGTTGAGGCGATGGAATTAGCCCACTGAGAAATAACTTCATTTTTAATTTTCCCATAGTGTCCAGAAGAATATTAAAGTCCTTTTTCAGAATCTCGGATTTTTGCTTTTCCAGATCATTGGCTCCAACATGCACAACTAAAGTCTCCATGTTTGGCTGATCAGTGGTTATAGAGAGCACTTTGCGGAGCTTTGTGCGGTGGATACGTTGGTTTAGCCTCGTTGCTGGTGTTTGAGGGTGGATTTTCACTCGGGGGCTCGTGCTGAGGTGCAGAGAATCTGTTTTTCAGTGGGATTCCCACGGAGTCGGAATGTTTTGAGGCTCGGGCTGGTCGCTTTGTCCTTGGGAGTGGGCTCGGTGTAGTCGTTTTGGTTCCAGCTACTTGTTTGTTATTCTTTGGCGAAGCAGGTGTTGAGGTTGAAGGTGGTTTCTGCTCAGAGCTGGCCACGCTGATTCATCCAAGTGAGGGGTTCTCCCCGTTAGTCGTCTCATGGGATCTGCAGTGTGAAATTTTTGTTTTGGCTTGGCTCCCTGAGCGATCCAGGGTGAGCTGTTTGGTGCGGGGTGTGCGAACTCTCCGCTGATTTGAGGAAGAGTTGTTTCATATCCACGGGTGGCGTTGATCTCGAGGTTCACCTCCAGCCGTTGAATCTTTGTTTCTAAAAAAACTGAAGTCGTTGTAGAATACTGCTAATGTCCTTGGGGTCGAACGGGGGCATTTTGCCCTAGTTCAACTTGGAGGTGAAGAAAAGTGAGGTAAAAATAAAAGTGAGAAAATCTCCTGGTCTGAAGTAATCCAGTTATGATGTCGATAATGTGAATAAAACCATAAAAATTGTGACTTTAAAAATAATCAACAAGCAAAGTTATCAGTAAGGACGGGAGAGAGCAGGATAAGCTGTTCCTCCTTCAGCTGCCAGAAGTAGTATTTTCAAGACTTTAGGGAAGATTGAAATTTATAATCTACCTGACCTAAGACATTCTGTTTCACTGGGAAATGCATTTGCAGATAAAACAGCTAAGCAAGCAGCAATGGGAGAAAAAGAAGTACTGTGGAAGAACAAATCGATAATGAAATATTGAAAGACATGCAAAAACAGGCAAGCACACTAGAAAAAAAAAAAAAAAAAAAACTTGGATAAAAAGTGGAGCAACTGTAAAAAATGACTTATACATCTGACCAGAAGGAAAACCAATCCTACCAAAAAATCTATATAAATGGGCAGCAATATTGAGCCATGGGAAAACACATGTCTCAACAGGAGGGATGGTAGGATTAGTAAAACAGCATTATACAACCTATGGTTTTAATTTTAATCTATATTCAAAAAAAAAAATTTTTGTAGAGCTTGCCTCATATGTGCTAAGCACAATGCTCAAGGTAATCTACGTCCAAAGCGAGGGAGGTTTCCAACACCTAACTATCCTTTCCAGAGTATACACATGGACTTTATAGAACTAAATCAAAGTGAAGGGAAAAAGTACTGTCTAGTGATCATAGATTCATTTTCAAAATGGATAGAACTGTTCCCAACTAAAACACCAGATGCCCTAACAGTGGCAAAAGCCCTATGTAAAGACATAATACCCAGATATGGAATACCAGAAAAAATCTATAGTGATAATGGTACACACTTTGTGAACCAAGTGGTAAAAAACATAGGAACTGCCTTCCACATAAACTTAAAAAAAAACCACTGCAGCTACCACCCACAAAGTGCAGGACTGGTAGAAAAAATGAATGGTACTATAAAAAATAGATTAAAGAAGTGTATGGAAGAAACAGGAAGGCCCTGGACACGGTGTTTGGACCTAGTTAAAATGTATATAAACATCACTAGTACATCAGGGCTAACACCTTATGAAACACTATTTGGGAGACCGTACAGACTTCCATTATTCAAGAATGAATGGGAAGCAGAGGATGAACCTAACTTAGCAGACTATATGAAAAAAAACTATATGAGAAAATCACCAAAGTGGGAAGGTCCCTATCAGGTCTTGTTGACCACAGGAACTGCAGTTAAGATAGCAGAAAGAAACACATGGATCCACTTAGCACATTGTAAACTGATAATACAAAATGATGACTAAAATAACTCTCTTAGGAACAAAGTTTTGCCTACCTTCAGTTAGACCCCAGAGGAAGCCCGTGGTACAAAGGGAACTGTATTTCTAGTATACAGTTGTCTCAAACCGGTGAAGATAGTCCACAACTCTGCCGAGGGGTTTTTAGGAAGGGAATCAAAACATAAAACATGATGACCACTAATAAAAAATAAAATAAAAAAAAAGGGTGATCCTTGGTGTAGGAGCTGCAGTTATAAACATTGCAGTTCTCCTGTTATTTCGGTATGAAACAAAGTAAGAGAAGAACACATAACACCGAGAAGTATGGATGCCACCTGGGAAGAGTTGCACGTGGTGTCCAAGGTTAGGGACATGGAAAATCCCTGTAAAGGGTCAGGTGAAGAGGTTGTAGATGAAATCTACCTGTGTGTTAATGCATCTGGAATGGCAACTGTGGTTTCCCTAAGACCTAAATAAGATCAATATTGGGGCTACCCAGGCAATGCCTGGGCAGGTTATGATTGGTACATGGCGTCACGGGACGCTGTTCGCAGTGTACAATGAGAAAACGTTTTCGCCTACACGGGGGATAGCTGGAGGCCAAATCCAAAGTTATGCATCTGGAAAAAATCAATAAAGAGCTAAAAATAATCATAAACACCACAAACAATCCGATTCCTTTCAAAAGTGATGTTCCTTGTTTCTATTTCTCTTTGTGGATTGAGAAAAGTGGAAAAGACCCCTATAAAATGATTTTCCCTGTGCCAGAACATCACAGAGTCAAATAACTCCTCCCCAGGCGTAGTGGTGGCGGGCCCACACTCAACTAAACTCGCAAGTTCTGTAATGACTATATTCAATGCAGATGATGATGTTGATGTAGATGAGCTAATTAGAATAACCACAGGAGTTACCAGCCGAAGCAATAACTGGCTTCTAATGATAGAACAAGCTGCAAAAGTTCCACAAGGGGACTGTGTGATATGTATGGGTCCACGACCACTTTTGAGAGTGGTCCCAGCAACGCTCCTAAATGAATGAGAATTCAGGAAATTGTTCGACTATAGTAAACGTTACTCGGTATTTCAAACCATTATCCCGTAGTGACATCTGGTGGTGGTGTACTATAAATAAAAATGTTGATAGAATAAAACTACATCCATTACAATGTCCAGAGGTTAGGTAACAAAACAGAGCAAGGTTTCTCAGCCGTCCACGAGCAACTGTCAGCTACCTCCCTGATGGCTTTCCAAAACCGCATTGCTGTGACATGTTTGTTGGCTGAGAGGGGTGGGGTCTGCGCCCTTTTTGGGGAGCAGTGCTCCGCCCTTGTCCCCAACAAACCCCGCTGCAGATGGCAGCCTCACAAAGGCCTCGGATGGGTTGAGGGCCCTAAACAGCAAAAATGAAAGACCACTCTGGAGCTGATACAGAAATGTGGGATGGTTTGGGTAATATATACGGCCAATATCAACGACTAATAGTCTCTGTCTTAATTCCCATAGCTGTGTTTGCAGCAATACTGACCTTGTGTGGATGTTGTTGTATTCTCTCCTTCCTCCTGACGACAATAAAAATGTAACAGATGCAGAGTCCAGTGATGAAGAAGATGAAATGTCTCTCAACTTTCCAGACTTGTATCTTGACTCAAATGTTCCTATGTTGAACTTGTAAATACAATGTTATTGATGTAAGGTGTGAAATGTGTCCTTTTTCCTCTGAGTGTACCTGTTTTGAACCACTTAATGAATTACCAATAGAAAATCGAAAGAAGTTATTGAGTAAGGACTAGATCTGGCTAAAAATGGCATAAACAGGAGGGAAATGTTAGAATTATTATTTAATCTTTCTTATATGAAGCTTATAGTGTTATGCCACTTTTAGAAGTTTGTTCTGTCTGTTGTTCGTTCACTTCTTGTGTTGCAGAAGATAGCGGCAGAACAAGAACACACCCCAACGACCTCGAGGAGAATGTGCTGTTCAAGTTATCTTATATGGATAAGAGTTTGCTGTGTCAAACAGAGTATACTTCCCCCCCCCCTTAGCTCCATGTAATTAGGGCATTCCTGATCTAATAAAAGAGCGAGGCGAGCAGAGAAACTTCAGAGTGTTGGTCGGAGATTGTAACTGAAGCTTTCTCTGAGGCACTCTCCTCGCGAGTAAAACTATTTACTGACTCTTTGTCTCTGTTTTTTGCAGTGTGTAAGAAATGTCTTGTGTTTGAACCTGACATAACCCTAAGCACAGATCAAAGAGAGTGAGCAATAAAATTAGTTTAAAAGCAACATTTTACCAGATTTTTTTGTAATCTATTAATTATCTTCAAACATTTCTTCAAGCACGTTCTGCTTTAGTCTGTTATGGTTTTGTTCTTTTACACATTTTCAAATATCATTTTATGTATTTTTTGTCATTTTAATTTTTATTTTCATGGTTTGTTTTTGTGAATCACTTTTCTATAAGAATAATTATCCACTTGATTAACTTACAATGTGCCTTTAATCAGAACTTAACTGAAAATGTTCTCCAAGAAAAAACAAAATAATAATTTTATTTCTAATACTACATACAAACTAACAGTAATACTTCATACAGAATTACCTTGAACACAGTATTCCCACAGTGAAGCCTGGTGTTGGCAGCATCATTAAGTGTGGATGCTTTTCATGGACAGGAAAATAAGACATCATAACCCCTGATCAAAATTGTGAGGGGATGAAATGACTAGCAAGTACGTGGACAATGAATGCCTTTAAAGATGAAGAGATTCATTGAAACATGTAAAAGGGATGAAAAAACTTTTTTAATAGTTGCTGTAGTCAGACTCAAACGTTCTAACAGTAGCATTTAAAATTCTACACTTTAAAGAGAACTGGAACGATCCAAACCATGGCAAGACCAGACAAATTAGAATAGAAAAATGTTGTAAACTTCAGACAAGCTACAGAAAACTACAGCTCAATTCCTAGAAGGTGAATTAGGATTTACAGGATCTCTGTCAGAGTAAGACTTACACAGCAATGACAGCTTTAAAAGCATCCAATTGGGCAAAGGATTTTTCACACTGGATAATGATTCAAATGTATCCATAATGGAGTTGATGAGTCTTTTGGCAACACTGATAAAGACATCCTAATGGGCTGAAGCTAATTAATGGGCTTGAAATCAACAACTCAATGCACAGCTCCTTTTGCAGACCTCCTTAAACAACACTGGCTGTAAATCCCTGCATCTAGCTGCTACACATCACAATGAACAGCATCATAAAAAAACATGTATGTAGATATGTACAGATAAGTCAACTGGTGACAGAAATCGGATGATCAGGCTTAAGGCCTGATCAGTGACGGGCCGGTCAGAAACCCGAAGAGGCCTGGTGTTTTAAACAGCAGGTTACGTCTGTTTGAGTGGAAGTTGTTACTGACTAAAGAAGTCTCAGAGTTAGCCATTTTCTATGGCGCGTTTTTAGCGCCATGCAACACCCACCAATCAGTGGCTGCTTCCATTCTGAAGCCGGTTATCTGATCTGGTTAATGATGTTCCGGTTTTAGTGCTGAATAATCTAGTCCATGTTTAGAGTCTGACCATTGAAGTTTTTAAACTAGAGCTAAGTAAAGACGTTGAAGGTAGTGAAAAATTAGGTGGAATCATCCTTTACACATCTACTACTGCCAATTGGAAGCCAACTTCAGCTCTGTGAAACACAGTACGTTTACGCTTGGTGTCACGTTGGATTACTGTAAACTGCATCAAAAGAACATGTCAATCCACGTAATGTACAAACACTGTACGCCAATCATTTATCTTGATTAAGTTTTCTTTGAAGAAATGCGAGTCTCGCCAACGCTGGGTGAGCAATCATCATTTTGGCACGGAAACCATAATCTCAGAGTTAAGACAGGAGCTAATGTATGTAATTTATAACCCAATAATGTAAAAGACCGTTTAAAATGTCCGCTTTGTAATTATGTTGTCCACTTTAAAAAGCATTTATTAAGCAATCTAAAATTATGTTTTTGCTTAGCATTTCTCACAGGTCTAAACTTTACAAAATGCTCCAACCTGCTGACGCCAGAGATCTGCTGACGTCAACAGCCTGTCGGCCTGTTTTACCATGATCCAGCAGTGTTTCCACCTTACCATTTGCACACATGATTTGTTGATTTTGCAGATTGCTTTTTTTTTTTTGCTAAAGCAGGGCAGCCCTGGGTGACGAATCCAAATGCTGCCAGTGACCGAGGAGAGGACGACGATCTCAAAAAACAAACACCCGCAATAAATCAAAGTGATTTGAGACGACGATCACAGATGGTGAGACCAAAGAGGGCTCGTACAATTTCTGAGTCCTCCGTGATTCACACATTCCCCAAGCTGCTGTCTACACTTCTCCAAAATAGCCTAGAGCCAATTATAAATGCAGATAAAAACATGGCTGGAGACGCTGGTGGCTTGGCCGCTAATTGACAGGTGAAGAAGATTTGCCTTTTTTTTTGTTTGTTTTGTTCTTTTTTCCACACACACCACAATGCATTTTGACTTAGTCCAACTTGCTGAGACCGTTGTCTTGGTGGTTAATCACTGCTGATAACTTCACAGACGTATTTGTGAGGGACTTACCCCACTGCAGAGGAGCGAGCTGCAGGTGCTCCAGGACCAGCTGGTTTAGGGCTCCCTCCACGCTGGCCTCTCCACGCCGCTGTAGAGATGGGTGGCTAGCGTTAAGGACAACAGCATGACTTGTTAGCAATTACCAAATTACTAACAATGAGTAAAGTAAAGCTCTACAATTATTGGAATTTATTAAACAACACATTATGTTAGACAGAATAGGGAAATTGTGACAAATCTACAAAATTTAGTTTATGTTCATGTTGCACATTCTGAGCCTGAGAAGATTAATTCACTGCTGAAAAGTTATCATAGGTAAACAACAGTACCTTGAAAAAGTATTACCACCTCTAGAACTTTTTCACCAACTTGTTCAGCCCAAATCTAAATGTATTTCAATGAGATTTTATGTAAGCCAAAACAAAATTGTGTTGTGGAAGGGAAAGGGCATGTAGTTTTCCAAATAATTGTTTGGGTGTACCAGCAGCAAGTTAAGAATGAGAGAATGGGGTTGAATACAGATGTGCACCCAATTTCTCAAAGGTGAGACAATGAAATATATTTATGCTTTATTCCACTCTATTCTAGTCTGACAGCCCACATACAATCCAGTAACTCCAGATGTAACTGTAACTGTTCTGTGAAAGCCTGAGAGGTTTATTTGGGAACATCGCAGAACAAATGGCATCATGAAGACCAAGGAACGCAGCTGTCAGGTCAGAGTTATGGAAAAGTTTAAAGCAGAGCTAGTGTAGACAACAAAATTCCAAACTCAAGTATGTCTTTAATCCAGGGTATGGAACAACCACAAATCTATGAAGAGTTGTCTATTCAAGTATACTGACAGGCTGGGCAAAGATTACATAAATAGGTGAAGCAACAACGAGCCCCTTGGTAACTCTGTAGGGGCCACTGAAATCCACAGCTCAGGGAGGATCATCTGTTGACAGGTCTACTTGTCCTCTAAAGCCCCTCTCCATTGTAAAGTCACTCTAACCGGTTAATGGTTCGGTTTCAGACAAGTTGGGTGTGTCTGCATTGGCAGCTTTTTCCTGACTTTATGGGTAGGACAGTGAGTGTGCAGGGGATCTGATTGAAAGCCTGATGGTTTCATTTTACGCAGATAAACTTGCCTTCACTCATCCAGTGACAAGCCAATCAAAACATGTATTCTGCTACATAAATCAATTGTGCACAATACCTGGCGTGACCCACCCTGAGGTGGCTTCAAAGGTTAATGAAGACAAGCTGGGTTGGGGATGAAGAACAGGTTACTAGCGAAGGGGCTTTCAGTGTTTAGAATTAGAACCTTATGGCAGTCTGTGAAGAAGTCAGCCACTGTTGAAAGAAAGCTTTAAAAAGTCTTGTGTGAAAATGACCAGAAACTGTGTGCGCTGCAAACAACCATCCAACACTGCAAAGAGAGAAGTGCTACGCCGAATCGGAGGCTGATAATGTTAATTCAATATTTGGAAACGTGACCGACACAAACTGAACAGCTTCAGTCACCTCCTTTGGTGCCATCGCTAAAACTTCAAGCTGAATATGAAACGGCGCAGAAATCAACGTCATCGTTCAGAACTCCTCCTTCTGTTTGCTGATTGGCCCGGTTGAAATTCTACCAGAGAAACCCAAGTCAATGGGAGGAATCCCAGATGGTGCCCTAAACGGAGATGACAATTGAGCAACATTGCATAGGAAGGCAATGGCCTCAGTACTTGTGATAGGACAGAATGTGTGAACAAGTTCAAGGGGAATGAAAACTTTTGCAAGAGACCTTAAGAAACATAGCCACCTAATAGGAAGCACCATCATAAAGTTTATAGTCACATCTATATACAACATTTTTAGTAATGCTTTGCCTGCTTTATGTACTACAGTCTTCAGTTGCTTTGTTGGTTTTCAAACTTTTACTTTGAAATACAGTTCTTTGCCAGGATTTGCCAGAAAAGGCTTGGGTCACTTTAGCAGCATGTTTTGGTTTGTAGCCCATCTTTTCTTTGTCACCTTAATAGATGAGTAATCCAGGTTCACTCAGAGCAGTGAGTGAGTAATACAAGAATATAGCATACGATCAGGAGAGAAAAACTGAGGGTCCTATGAATCTGAAGAGCCGAGAACAAATTCCTGATGCATAACACAAGTACTGACTTCTCATCCCCGCATAGCAGGATATAATGAAAGACCTCAACATTTCTGCAATTCTCACTATAAACCACAAACATGCCCAAAGCATTTTGATCTCTGAATATCACGGCTTTTGAAGTCATCAATGCCTCACATTTAGCTATGGGAAATTATTTGCTTTTGGTGCTTCAGCTGTGATATATGCACAGTTTTAGTCATTTGCACAGTAGAGCACAAATCCCTTCCCTAACTTATAGAAGCCATTAAAGATGTCAATATGTTAGTAAGACGCGGGTATAAAACTAATACGATGCAATAAACACACACTGTTAAACTGATCGCAGGGAAAGCTATCAACGCATGAATACTGCATCAAAACAAATACGACTGTCAGGGAGCAATTACCCAGATAATGTGTGATGATAAGGACAGCGCTGATCATTTACACAGCTGACATTTGGAATAATAGGTTAAGCATGAAGGACCCGTGTCTATTAACCTTTGAGGAGAGAGTACAATGTGCCCAGTGAGGAAAAGACAGAAAGCCAAGGAGCTATCGACGTGCAGACAAGATCGTGCCGGAAGGTTCTGCTTCTTCTGAGAAGCTTTCAAAAATATAATTGACTAATTGAGGAGCAAATTCACATCTAACAATTTGCACCCAGGTCTGATCTCAGAGAGCAGTGGCCATTTTGATCAATGATACTATCAACATTTAATACTTCTGATGCAAATTAGAGAGCCAAGGGGGGAAGTGAAAAACAGTGCTGTGAAAAAAAGAAAAGAAAAGAAAAGTGTGAGTGGGACTGGATGGTCTTTAACCAGACTAGCTTAAATAGCTTGGGGCTGATGGCAAACTCAAATGTTTTTACTAAACATCTGCCTTAATAGTCAGTGGGATGTTTAAAAACTCAACATAAAACTTTAGTTACTACATGTCAAGGCAAATTTTTAGTTTCTTAAGGCTGAGAAAGAGCGAGAGAGAGCAAAACTTTGAAAGATGACAGGAAGGTTGAATGAATAACAGCCATGTTCTGCTTTGAAACACGCTGGATTTTTGAAAATTGCAGAGTGAATGGTAAAGATTTATTTTATCTTAGAATACACACAAAACAGGTAGCGTGTGCAAAATAGATGTAATGGTACTTGCTAATATGAGATGCTAAAGACAGCTCAAAATGTCGCTTCATCATTGCATCTTTAGAAGTTCTACAGAAATGTCTCTCACAAAATCTGCAGTTTTTTCCAAAACTATTTCACAAATTTTAAGTCTTATTGTTCTTGTAAATCTTGTACTTTCTTGTCTTGAGAGTCACAAGTCTCATTACAACTCTACCTGTCAGTCCCTGGTTTCTTCAAGCTTTATTAAACATTACTTAAACAATTTAATACTATTTTGAGATCATTAAGATTTAATGACTAACGAGTTATGAAAAATAATCAGATTTTCTCTTATTTTTAACTTTTATTAGAGATTATGGAGTTAAATGTAGACTTAGCAATATAAATTGTACTGTTTTGTGTCTGGTTTGTGACTTGAGTGTTGTTTTACCTAGCTATGTTACCAAACCATCCCTATACTTACAGCAAATAGTGCATAATGTGACAGAAATCATGAAACAAATATGTGTTACAAATCTACACAATATGTTTCATTTATTAAATTAAGTTACTGAAATAAATAAACTTTCCAATGAAATTCTAAATTGATTTAATGGGCTTGTATTTTTGTAATATTTAAGATCTTTGAGACGAGTGTTTTAAACTAAACGTGTGGTTCTCAATATGCAGACTTTTTTTTTTTTTTTTGCCGACTTTGTACTGAAACAACAGACTTAGGCTCTCAGATCATTAGTTTGTTCTCCAACCAAGAGTTCTGGCTCATGCAGACACAGAGAGAAGAGCCGAGGCGGTTAAACAGACAGGAGGATCTTGACATCTAAGTTTAGAAATAAAACAAATAGACCCAGCTGAAGGAGTGCAGCTGAGCTCAGAGCCTCCAAGGTGATCTGGAGACTCTGAAACAGGTCCAAACACTCCAAAGGTGTTCACTTAGGTCAAGTGCACACGCTGCCGCTTCCAATATTTTAGATAAACTGCAAGCATTATTCTGGCTGTGGCAGCGTTACAGAGAGGTTCAACAATAACTAACCATGAAGCAGATCTTTAGTACCAGCTTAGGTCAGCTAAAGAGAGAGAAATGAACGTCCATGCTGTTAGTTCACAGCGTGACTCCACAAGGAGACCATACACTCAAACAAATACCATTTCCTGTCATCCCATGTAACTGTCTCAGGAGACAATGACATATAGAGAGCCTATTTGCTCTGAAAAATTACGACTGGAAAAAAACTTCCTAATAACAGGAGCAATATTGCGTTGGAGAGCTCATAACTTACAGATTCAAGTAGACGTTACTTTGCTAAAGGCCAAGCGAGTGCTTCAGAGAACTAGTACAGGCGGAGTGATTAAAGCTCTCACTTGTCTTGTTTTTCATGTTATGAAGTAAAACCCAGCCTGCAGCAGAACTTACATTACGCTGTTTCAAAGGTTACAGACAGCTGAGCTTTATGTGTTTGGAAGGGCAACTCCAACCATTTATCCAGTCTTAATGCAGGAAACGTCTGCATCAAGACTGGAGTTGACGATAATCTGAAGTACTGGTCAACTGAAATTGGTTTAGTGGCCATCTGTCTAGGGAAGCTTAGACATAGATCACTTTAGATCCAAGGAGATGCTAAGTGTAGAATACAGTCATGCAAATTAGGGGGCATCAAGCCAACCAATGAGGACTACTGAGTACGCCCATGGATATGGGTTTGGCGTATACTGAAGTGAAAAAGTGTCTGCCAGCTGGTCTGCGCTGTTGTATGAAAGGTGTGTGCGAATACGAATATGCCGAAACCACGTGACTGTGTGTCGACTGTTCGGCTTTGGAAGAAGTGTGTTGGGGACTGACTAAATTAGGTCAGGATGTTTGAAAATATGGTTGGAAGAGACCACAGTTAAGCTAGATGGACCTGTCAAAATAGGAATTACTGGAAATCTTGGACAAATAAGAGTTAAATGAGGAGCTGTCAAGGAATAGGAAAAGAAGAAGAGCACAGAGAAGTCATGTGGATGTAGGGAGAGAGGAGAATGACAGGAACAGGAAGATATTGGCGGCAGATGATTTGCCGTGACGACCCTCAAGAAAGTAGGCAACAGAAACGGTAGAAAGGCTGCAAAGCAGAAAATACGGTCATGGAACTTTTCTAGCAGGTTGAGGGTATATCAGTGATAGAAACAAAATTTGATTTATTTGCCAAACCAATTGACTGCTTCATCCTTCGATCAATCCAGGAACACTTCTACAAACAGACACTCTCCAGTTCATTCTGAGCCAAACCAGAAGATATATTGAGATCCTAAAGCAGGTCCAGGGTTTTCTCCCAAGAGGACATGCCTAGGAAAGCTCATAGGGAAGATGCCAAGAATACTTCCTGGAAGCACCTTATCAGACTCCATTAGATGCCAAGGAACAGTTCTACTCCAGTTTCCTTCTCAACCCAGAAGAATCTCATTTCAGCTGCTTGTAAGCAGGATCTCCTGGTTTTGGTCATGTTCTGAATGAGGGTTGAAACGTAGACATAAAAGCTTTGTGTTTTTCGCCTCAGACCTTTACCACTACGGACCAGAGTCATGCCAACTACTATCAACAGAGTGGAGCCAGACATGTTTTCACTGTCTGAAAATGTAAATGTGGATATTATTCTGATGTCAGTTGTAACACTAAACTACAACAACACTTCTTTGGTCCTTGTTTGGATTTCTTGCTTTGTTTTCAGAAAAGCTTGATCAAGTTGTGGAAGCCGATTTTCATCCAGAGGGGGAAAGAAAAAGAATGCATCAAGCTGGCAATGCATAGTGTGTGATATGCCAGAGCGCGGTTGGCAGGGTGCTAGGAAGGTAATTGAAACATATGGACTTAATGAAGATTTATGGAAGTAAAACAGATTTTGTGAAGCAGATGGTTTTCATACGTTTTCCCCTAAGATGTTAGTTTGGGAGAGAACAGATTTGCAAAAATAAACACCCCTCTGATAAAACTATCCCGTTTCTATTTTGTTCAGGAGTTTTTTTGAATAGCAATTTAGGGGAGATATGACACTTATGCTTATCCAGTTAAATTACAAAAAAAATGTAATCAAACTACAATTTAGCATTAAAAGCAGCATGACATTAGTAGCCCAAATGGGGAAAGTATTAGAATCCAAACAACCAAACGATCATGCTTTATTGATTGGATAGATACAATCGGACATTTGGAGACTTTTCTATTAGCAGAGGCATTATCTACTCATAAAATTACTGGAACTGTTATCTAACATTTAATAGATAAAATGTAACAAAAATAATTTTGGTCTCTGGAACAAATAAAGAAGTGGAGTGTTTCCTAACTTTTTCCTGCTCAATAAAACAGCTCTGATTTATACCCAGAGGTATAGTCTTGACACCTGTGGAATGGAGGAAAGCTTCATTGTGGTCAAAGAGAACTCTGGAGGCTACAACATTTGCATCAACTGTTTTAAGTTTGAGCAAAAAACAACAAAAGCTCTGGCACAGATTTATAAAACTATTCTTAATTCACGGTTGTTTCCATGCATGATATGTTTACCCATTAAAAATTAATCTGAAGCCGACTTAAACTTTCATCACTGAACAGTAAAATGCCTCTTTAGAGTCTGAAAGAAGCAGAAAAACTTTGGACATTTGCTTTTTCATCTGTCAGTTCACGCAGGTTCTCTGCTGGCCAGAGGGCATTCTGGGTAAACCACACAGATGTGCAAAATGGCTGCACAAAATGCTTTCAACAAGAATTCTGTAGCTGTAACATTGGCAAAACCCATAGGATCTTATGAAGGCACTGAGGATTGTAACTCTGTCTTTTTTTTCAGGACCACCACTGTTACGACATTACAATCCTGTCTGATCAGTAACCTCTGCAAGGATATTATGTTCCAACAGATGTCCAGCTTGCTGTTGATCTGGCAGCCCTGGGCGTGCTGTCGCTCCTCCTCCAGCTGTTTGGGGCTGCTGAAGAGGGCCGCCTCCTGGTCCAGCTGGGGCAGACTCTCAAAGTCAAATTTGTCGACCTGGATGGCCATCCTGTAAGAGTGGGTTTGAGAAAAAACTCACTGATTTAACTTCCAACTAGCTGATGAACATTTGCTCTGGATTACATATTAAAATAACACAGTTCTGCTATTTTCACCTTTGACAACATTGTAGTGCTAAAGGTTAATTATTTGGGGTAATGTCCATTAATAACTTGAAGACAATACATCAAAAATCTTCCTCTATTTCTTCTTCCTGTGGCATGAAACTCAAACTTTTAGTTACAATAAAATAAAGCAAAAATCATTGTTGTTTAATGTCACCAGTCAAGTGGTGTCAGCACTTGACTGGTGACATTATTACTGTATGTGGATTGGGATGAACAGTATAAAACCTACATTAGTTTTTGTTATCACCATTTTGTATTTTTCTAGATATTTTGTTCCATGACACTCAATAATACCCTGACAACTTATTGTTGTGTGCACAGTATACAAGTGACCCCAAGTAGTGAAAGAATTATTAGGTAAATTAGCCATAACATGGCTTACAACCTCTTCATGTTGGAGCCACTTTAAGCATTCAGCATACTGAGGTGAGTGAATCTTGATCAGTGGAGACAGAGTACCTGTTCAGTGTAGCATGAGATTAAGTATTGTATTAACGGGTCGTTGCTGCAGCATTAGCATAGCCATTGTCATGGGATATCCCTATGATGGATCTTCAATTTGGGAATTTTATATCAAGGACTGTTTTCATGACCAAAAAAATGCCATAACATTGGCAGCAATGGAAGGCAACGTTGCAGTGTTGATTGCTTAAAGCACCATATCTGCATACGCCATCAAAATGGGAGGCAAATGGACAAAGGTAAGAGTGGGTAATGAATTTACTGGGGAATATGAGTCTCTAGAGCCATACCAATTACTGTTGGCACAGTGATTACCTGCATGGCCCTTTATTGACCTGAACAAAAGGAATCCCAATCAACATTACCAACGCTAGGCTCTCAATACAACACAGCTAATAAACTGATTGAAACGTTGGATGACTTGTGTCTCAATAAACCAGATAGAATACTGACCAATATATTTTAGTAAAAATGTTGCTGCATTGTCATTTACTTTCTCTGCTGACTTCAGCTGGTTACATAACTGAGCACAACATTTCACCAGTCCCACTGGTTCCTCAACACGCAACTGGAGCAACTTTACCTCAGTGTTTTCAAGGTAAATAAAACACACACACACACACACACCCACACACAAAGTGTGTTTACTGCAGTCCAAAATAATGCAGAATATACACCAGTTTGCATTAATATAAATATCGATTGGATTAAAATTACAGTCTGTAGTCAACCCAAACGTGATTTTGAAAACCAATGAAAAAAAGGAATCGGAAAAAGTTAATTAAAACAACTGGAGTTAAACAATCCACTAATGCAGTGTATGAAGAAAAATGATACGAAAGGCATATTTAGTTTTGCAGGTTTTCTAACTGGAAAACCAGCGTCGTTACTGTCCATTCTTCCCCGTTTGATGACAACCAGATCCAGCTGCCTTGTGTGCCGAGACGAGTCATAAATTATTCATCTACTCTGAACAAACAGCTCCAGGTTGGAGTCTGCTAAACTGCTGGTGTTGCTAAGTTATATATTAACAGAAGGCAGACTGTTCTCTGCTTGTTATTTGCCTGAGGTTACATCAACTCTTACTACACTGTGGTTTCACCTGAGTTATGCGCATCAGAATGACCCACAATATCACTTCTTATTGCTCCACAACATGCAGGGTCTTCATTCAAGGATGTTATTAATTGAACGTACTGGTTTGGGAATTAACTTGGCAAGGAAAATGATCAACTGAGATAATTAGACTGCTTACGACTGGAAGGTCATCAAATGGTTACTTTATGTGCAGGTGGATGACTCATTTATTGCAACATGACGTTGGGTGTCCTAAAAGGCTCTTATGAATAAAATCTGTTATCATTATCACTCAGTCATTAGTAACAAGATTACAGGGTTGTTGCACATTTTCATGTCAAAATACAGTTCCATCGTCTAATTTCCAGAGTTATGGGTAAAAATTGACAAATTAAAACAAAGAAAGGAGAGAAAAAAACAAGCAAAAGAAGGATAGAAGAAAAAGAAGTGAACGAAAAAAGGAAGGAAAAAAGGAAGGAAGGAAAGAACGATGGATGGATGGATGGATGGATGGATGGATGGATGGATGGATGGATGGATGGATGGATGGATGGATGGATGGATGGATGGATGGATGGATGGATGGATGGATGGATGGATGGATGGATGGATGGATGGATGGATGGATGGATGGATGGATGGATGGATGGATGGATGGATGGATGGATTATAATATCCTGTCTAATGGACTGGATAACTGGACTTTGGCAATCAAATAGAATAGAATAGAATAGAATAGAATAGAATAGAATAGAATAGAATAGAAATGTCCTTTATTGTCCCACAGTGGGGAAATTCGGGGCGTTTTGTTATCGCTGTGACTTTTGCCACTCAGCCGAACCCCCACAGGACTGACTGTAACCTCAGCAGGGCAGCATGTGAACACCAAGTTCTTCTTCTGCCTCCCATTTCCCCAGATATCCAGCTGCTGAGAGCTTATTGAAAGCAAAACCAATCTATAGGGATTACAACCCGCAGCCTCACAACATAAAGCCATCGTCAGAATCTCTTATTTTGCCACATGCAGTCAGGTGGAAAGATTGGACACTCTGCCTCAGCCTGTGTTTTTCTAGTATATTTGGACACAAATATAGCCAATACCAGCTTTTTACAATACAGAAAAAATGGAGTAATGTACATAAGTAATAGAAACTGAGAAATTTCTATAAAATATAAAAAAAAATTATGCAACTTCTAATGAGGAGTAAATTAGGACACACCCACATTTATTCTGGAATGGCTGAAATTACATTTCACATCAGGTGAACGGTAGATTGTTACATCTGCCATGTTTAAACCAGATGTTTGGTTTAGTGTGCTGCTGACTACTGAACCGAGAGTGAAGTGATTCTTCTCTTTTTGCAGACTGATGTCAGACTGGTTGAAGGCAACAAGCAGCAGCTAATTGAAGTTATGACAGCCAATAGGAGAGACTAGCTCCTAGCCAGAATACCTGTCATTGCTGATAACATAATTATCTGGAAGTGAAACAGTAACTTCTGGTGATTTTCCAGAATTAGATCACTATGGAGCTAAAGTAGAACATTAAAATTTGTGTCAGAGAAAAAAACTTTGAAACTGAAAAATTATTTTGAAACTGACAAAAAGTCCAAAGCTACTTTCCAGATTCAATGTGTTTTTTTCCCCAACTTAAAATCTTTTTTTTCCGTTTCTGTTTTTCTTTTTTATTCAGCTTCAGTTTTTGTTTCCTCTTAAAAAAACTTTATGGTCTCTATTTAGCTCCATAGATTGCCTTCATTTCCACTTTTACACGATTAAAAGAACATGACACTATGTATATTTTCTTTAAAATACTTAATGCAGTGTCTTAACTGTCCTAGCTACATGACAGAAGCTACTTAGCCAGTATATTCTGTGTTTTAATCTGTCAGACGAGTACAAATGGACAGAATCACCCAACATGGAGCTCAGGATGTTCCTTACAGATGTTATGATGACTGATGGGGCCAAAGCTCAAACACCAAGAGGAACTACAGAAACTGTGATTTTTCTTTAAATAAGAAGAAAGAAAGAGTACAGAGTACAGGATACTCTGTATCCTCCATTAAGCTATAAATAACCTGACCAGGCATCTCCACAAAAAGCCAACTATAATAAAGGATTTCCAAAAATGGAACGTTTGGCTGAAGCCAGAGATCCAGAGATTAATGAACTAAATCACAGCTTTTGCAGTGAGGAATTCCCCAAGGACTTATTTGATACACTGGGTTGTTTTTGGTGCGTCTTCACGACACTACATAATCATAAACAACAAATACAACTGTGCTGGCGTTCAAAATAAAGTACTTATTTATTTAGGCTCAATGGTTAACTTTGGTCAACTTGTTTTTAAGTGTATCAAAGTAATAAATCTGACACTGTCAAGTAAGCCTGTTGCAATGAGCAATTAATCATCTGTCCCCATGATAAATTAAAATGAGTTTGATAATTACATTCTGATGACTGATAGTCTTTGAAGGACAAAATTGTTTAGAGATTTCATAATCCATTCGGTTTATGGTTTGGCTGTTATTCATTTTTTTATTGTTTTTGCTGTGTTTTATTTTGGATATTTAAAATGTCCATTTCCTATGTGTTCTTTACAAGATTAAACTATTGTTTTTGTGAGCACAAATTTCTACAATTATTGTATTATCAATATATTACTAAATCAAAAATGACAATGTTAATGTTATTTATTGCAATACTTTTTTTTATCCAGGAAAAGTTTCATTGAGACAGGAGGCCTATGTGTTCTGTCATTATTAGCCAATTATTATTTTACTCAAAAATGGTCTCAGAAACGACAAATATATTATTCTTCACAATAATTTCTGGGGCAATTTGTTATCGTGATACATTCTTTTCACGATACCTTCTTCAGCAAAGGCATCACACCGCTTGATCCCACCTGTCGCATTTATGCTTCTGCAAATCTTAAATGAAATTACACGAGAAGGAATAGAAGGAAAAAAAATCTCTGGATAAATCCAGACACGCGTACATCAAAGTGATGAGGAGGAGGAAAGGCAATGCAATTAGCATTTCACAGCCTTTACAACAAAGCCACTGCACAAATTAAATAACAATTAAGACTTCAAAACATGCAGCAGACAAAAAAAAAGAAAAAAAAAGGGAAAGCTTCTGCTTCTTGCTTTCCCCTCTACTTAATACATCCGCCTTTGAAGATTAGTGGCACAAGGCTTATGTCACTGACTGAAGTCCCGTCTTCAAATGGGCGCTGCGTTTCATTCAGTCATCTTCAAAAGCCCGCATTACACACTGGGCCTAAAAATACCGTGTTGCAACAATGCAAATCAGCCTGTGGATGCAGCGTGGCGAGCCGTAAAGTCGCTCGTCTTCACAGAAGTGATTACTAAAAGGCAGACGATCGCGTTCAAATTTACACTTTAAATGACAGGAGTAGAGAAGGCAGGACCAACAATACAGAGTCACTGTGCTAATATGTGAAACTTTTTTGTTCTCAAGTAATGCTATGTTAAGGTGTTACGGTTTCCACCCAAGTTTCCATTTCTACTTTGACTTTGTTTCTGCAAAGTACACAGCAAAAAGCCCGGTGTTCATTTAACTCTGAAGAGTGTGGACTATATAAACACTAGGAAAAAGTGTTAATATCAACACTGTGGGAGTTAAATCAACACTGGGAATTATGTTGTTAACCCCCACAGAGTTGATATTAACACTTTTTCAGTGTTTATATAGTCCACATTCTTCAGAGTTAAATTAACACTGAGGTTTTTGCTGTGTACAATGTAAAGAAAAAAACTATCATAAATACGACATAACACCTGTCATGAGGATGAAGGGGTCTTTATGAATGTTTATGACTGTCATGAGTGTCATTTGGTAACTTATGACACTTTTAATGCAAAGTTGCTTTGAAAGTTGGATTAAAATGTCATTATTTACCAAATAATGCACAGTTGGCATTTTTAATGCAACTTTTAGATCACCTTTGCATTAAAGGTGTTATTTACCAAATGACACTTCATGACAGCAGATATTCATAAAGACTCCTTCATCTTAACAGGTGTTATGTCATGTTTATGACAGTGTCATGTCAGCCTTATGCACACCCCGTCAAATAAAGTGTTACCCATCTTTTTAAAACCTGAGATAATATGAGTTGCAACAACTTATATTTTCAAGTATTTTTGAACTCAATTAAATTAAGATGATCTCCTTCAGTGCGTTCAACCTGAAAATGTTAATGAGTGAACGAAGAATGCAAGAACTTTAAGGACCATTGAAGATAAAAATATTAAAAAGTTGGCCTAAAAAAAAATTGGGGTAAAAACATAAATGCTAAAAAAATAGCTGCCATTTTATATTGAAATGGAAATAAGTGTTTACAAGTTTACACAATCCAAATATATATGTTTTTTGTGTTCAGTTTTTCATGATCAGATTTATTTTCCTGCCTCTACCTGCCTCAGAGTTCCTGATGACTCACAATGGATCGGCCTCTCAGCGCTGGCAGAGGCAGAGCAGAGGTGGACTGCTGCTGGAAGCCTGATGAGACACACAGCGTTGGGCTCATCCCTGTTCTGTGTGTGATGTTATGTTGGCTTTTGTCAAGAACACTGAAAAAAAAAAAAAAAAAAACTCCCTCCAAATATTTTGGTCCAGTTTCTAATAGTTCACTATTAGTTAGTTCACTATAAATAAGACAAAACTAACTTAAAAGTAACTTTTCAACAAGATATAGAAGCTTCTTTTAAATCAATAATCATTGATGTGGATGAAAAAGTTTTAGTTTCACCATTTCACTTCTAACAAGATATTTTTTCCATGTTATAAGTGAAATAATCTGCCGGTAGAACTAATAATTTTTCATTAATATTAAGGAATTATTGACTTAAAAGACGATCTTGCTGAAAAGTGACTTGTAAGTTAGTTTGGTCTGATTTCAAGTTTATGAAGATATTTGCATTAGAAGCTGGACCAAAAAAAAAAAAACTTTATACGATTTGGTGTTTTTTGCAGTTTAAGGACATTTAAAAAACAACAACTTTATTTTAGTAAAGCAGAAATAAATGCTGCACTGTATTTTGACCGCAGAACAACCCGTCTTTTATTGATGTACAAACAGCAAAATGTGTTTCTTCTGCTAATTTTAGAGGAAATTTCTACCATTTTCATTCAGTCTATACTTAGAAACAGCAACTAAGTTTCTATGAGCTGTTAAATTGAGTAACTATCCAAACTAAAATGATTTTAGTGAAAATCATTTCTCAAGTAGAAATTTTTCTTATCCAAACACGTTGAAAGGCAACACAATACCATGTGGCCAAAATGTCATCCTGACCGCAGGATGTGACTTCTGACACCGTCGGCGTTTAATTACCACCGTTCTGCACTGAGCTGAGGCAGTAAAGCCACTTTCAGCGGCGGCCTGGGATGAGCGGCTCGCTGCAGAGACGACCCTGTCCTAATTAAATGCTGCGTCGCCTCAGACCAAAAGCACATGATAATCACATTAAAGCATATGGGGTCGCTTTCATCGGATCACCGCAGAGCCATGAGTCGTTAGAAAAACTCATCTGTGCTTCAGAGACACCTCAGAGGAGAGCAGACAGAGAAATCTGATTACAGACGGCGACGTCAGGGACAGGAATCAAAATCAAAATAAATACAAAAAAACGTGAGGATGTTCTTTTTATTTTTTCTGGTTTGCTTCCAGTCTCCAGCTACTGCTGCAGTGTTACACACAGACAAAAGATGTTTGTTCCTCCTTTTTAGGAAAACGATTTGTCGTTTTTATTCATGGCGTGCAAGATTTCTCTCATGAACCCGAACTGCACGCTGCAAATTATTTTCCTCTCAGATCCTGGCAGCGGGGAAGAAACAGCGAGTGGAGATTGTAGCATAAATGTGTGCTGGCGTGTGTGTGTGTGTGTGTGTGTTTTTAAAGGCAGGCTATTTTTAGCTCACGTGCAGGAGCTTAAGGGTGGAGATCTACGGCGCTCTGCACAGAGCCAGGCGAGAGGAGGTGGCTATTTTTAGACTGCGGCTGACTCGCAGCAGTAACCCTTTGTTTGCTGCAGCTCCAGCTGCAGCAGCGGCGAAAACGCTGCCGTCCGTTAATGTTGGCTTTGGTAATGTTGAGCTTCTGTAAGAGTGGAGCCTTTTGGGTGATTATGAAACAACACCAAAAAACAAAAGAAAAAAAGTTCTACATTATTACCAGGGATTGTCATGGTGAGCTATTTTTATCTCACATTTGCTTAAATCTGGAATTTAGCCTCCTGTTTGTCGCAAATTCAGCAGCCAATATCAATAAGAAGAATCGAAAGAGTGAGATTGCAACTAAACAGTGAGGTTTTGCTTTAAATCCATCAGAGCAGGAGAAAATGGATTTCAGTTCTCTTACTTTGAGACCTTAACTAACCCCTCCATAGTGAGGAGACGGGGCTGAGACGCCCCCTAGGGATCGTATTATTTCTAGACAAAACGTGAGAAGAGGAAGGACAAATCCTTCCTACAAGAAGAAGCAGAGAGGAGGAGAAAGTGGAAGATAAGGGAAGTTTAACTGGGGGTGGAGGAGAGGTGTGTGTGTGTGTGTGTGTGTGTGTGTGTGTGTGTGTGTGTGTGTGTGTGTGTGTGTGTGTGTGTGTGTGTGTGTGTGTGTGTGCGTGTGCGTGTGTGTGTGTGTGTGAGGGGGTTCAGCAGCAACAGATGTAATGTACACCTCAGCATCCAGCTACAGTTTTTAGCTTTCATTTTGCTTGACAGGCTGAGACGCTTCCAGTTGCTACAATTACATAACATCCCCACAACGCTGAGAGCCGACGATGGGATGTCTTACTGCTGGTTATAACGTGCTTTGCTGGCATGAAAAAAAAAAAAAAGTACTACGAGGGGGTGTGGAGAGGTGGGAGGAGGGGGGAGTCACCATGGCAACAAGCTTTGTTTGAAAATGAGGCGTATGTGTGTCCTTGTGAATATTTGATTCAGCAGAGCCGAACGACTGATTGTCTCGGGTCGACCAGCATGGTGATGGAGACTGTGGATGGTGCTGGGTGGGGGTCATATGTCATATGTAATCCCACCCCTGACAAAAACCTTACATTCCCATATAAGACTCATTTAAGCCCTGAGGAACACAGCTGTGGTGATGACTCAGAGAGGGGCGTGTGTGTGTGTGAGTGTGTGTGGTTTTGGGGGGAAGGAGACAAGAGGGAGCACCACATGGGAATTCAGAGAAAACTGCTGATGATGATTGTAAGGAGAGTGTAGGCATCAATAAATTATTTCCTATAGTGAATTTTATACGCAAGAGAAAAGAAAAGGCAAGTAAAAAAAAAAAAAAAAATCCATTGTAAGAAGAAAATTGGAAGCTAAAGCTCTGCTGATGTTCACCTTTATTGGTTCACTTGTTATTCAGATTTCTATTTATTTTAAGACACAAATATTTATTTAACAGCATCAGAAATGAATCTTCCACCCTGTCAAAAATACATGAGAATATTCCATATTTCCATGCATAAAATGTTGGTTTCTTTAAATAATAACCAGTATAAGTACTTTGTATATTTGAGTAAAAGCCTTACAAAAGTGAGCTACTATGATTGTGACTGCAAAATAATTGAAATAATACATAATCTGTTTTCTTTTACCTGTTACATCAAACTGGAATTATTATGATTGGAATTCAACCGATAATTCCTCAGCTGACATGCTAAGGATTGTACAGTACATGGAAAGAGTTCCAGTTACATGAGTTGTGATTTTTGACACTGATCTGTGAATCAAAGTCCCAAGACTACAAAGAGCATAAAGCTAATCGACCCAGCGAGAGGAAGAGAGGAGAGGCAGGCTGTCACAGCCTGACTTCAGCACAAGAAATGTCATTTTCCAGAAGATTTGATCTGACTGACATATGAAAGTCATTCTGTGTCCAAAAGTCTCCACTTAGAATGGAAAGACATGTTAGGTTAAAATGACTGATTTCAATATTCTGCACTGTTAAAATAAGCTGTAACATTACTAACTAACACTTTTTTGAAAAGTTGTGGATTTTATTTGAGCCACCATAATCTTAGGTTCTTCAGTGGTGGTAAAACTCTCTTGGTGTGTGGTTTACAGTCTTATTGGAGGTTTGTGAAGGTGCCTTAAGCCCAAAATTAGTAAAAACAACATTGCTGGGCCTCCATTCGAGTCACTGAATAATACCTGGCTCAGAGTCAAGAGCCAGATGGAGAATGACCGTTCAAAAAGGGGCGTGGTCTGTGAATCTTAGCCAATTACTCAGTCTGATTAATTCAGAGATATAATCAGGGTGGGACAGTCATCAGAAGCTGGGCGTGTCTTCCCTAATAAACCAGCTAAATAGATTTTCCTACAGATTCTGATCAGAGTAAGACGACGAAACAATACTAAATAATGAGCCACTAAACATCACAATCACCTGGAATGCTTCGAGGATTTCTCTACAATATGATTCGTGAGTCAGGTTCTGACATTCCTGGGTGTCAGCTTTCCAGGATGGAGACTTGTCAAGAAGCATCAGCAGCTTCTGTGTCTTCTGTTCTATTTAAACAATGGAGTAGGCAGTATAGTCAGTAAAAGTAAAGATTTCCTTTTTCCAAAGCCTGTATTTTATGCGGTAACTCTTTATTTGAAGGGGGGTGAATAAGACTGTCATGACACTGTCATAAACATGACATAACACCTCTCATGAACATGAATAAGCCTTCATGAATATTTATGACATAAAGTGTCATTCGGTAAATTATGACACTTTTAATACAAAGCTGACATTATTCAAAATGTCTTTGTTATGGCAACTTGACATTAACCAAGAAATCATTACTGTTTAAACTTTATCTTTAATAACATAAAGTTACCTTATTTTTAAAGTGCAATCAATAATACTTTTAGAACAAATTTATATCAGTAACGATTTCAGTCTTATTCACCCCCCACTTCAAATAAAGTGTTACCTTTTATTTCTCCATGCTTTGATCTTGAAAACACTGAAACCAAATTTCTGACTCCTATAAAATGAACTAGAGCTTTCAGCATTCCATTATAGCATTTTAATAATGTTCTACGTTTTTGTTTTAAATATTTGACCAAGTACAGTAATCCTGTCCATGTCATTCAGTGGACTGTGCCTTTCTTGAAACCATATATACCTGCTCACCTCAAGCCCAGTCTCTGCGGTCAGATTTGTGCAGGTATTTGTTTTTGGAAATGAAGATAAAAAGTGTAGTCCTGTACCGTTCCCTCACTATTGTAAGAAACCACATGCTTGTTCCTCTATCAAGTCTTCCTGGGTCCACCGGCCTGCAAACTCTCCATTTGCAGGCCGGTGGACAAACTTCATCGGGTTTTTTTTAGTTCAAAGTCAGAAGGATCAGTTATGCGAGTCATTGTCGTTGTGAATAATGTTTCTAGTTTCCATGTGAAATGTTTGCACTGGCAGCACAAGAGAGGAGGAGGGAGAGTTCGCCGCGGTTCTGGAGGAGCTCCTGTGTTGTTGTAGGGTGGCCTTTTTAATGAGTGCGACAGCCTGTAGTAGAGCTGCTTTCCTGAGTCGTGCTGTGCCAAAAAAAATAAATAAATAAATAAAAAAATACAAGCGCACCTGGCTGCAGTTGTTTCTGCTCACTGGGAAATGTCCTGATGGATAGATAGAGACCATCAGGAGCGGCCGCCTAATGAGTCCCTTTGCGCATAAAGTCACCCTTGGAAAAAAGGCTGAACTCTGGCATTTCAGATAACTACACAGAGAAAGTCAGAGACTGAAACCTCCTTATTTCTGTAAGTTCAGTTGTTACACAGCTGATGACTGCTCCATGATGGAGAAATGATATGATGGCCGTTTAAAAGGAAAATACTGCAAAGACGACATCAGCTGCAATAAATCCACATTTTTCTCACTCCTCTCAAGAAGATTGGACATTAATTTGTCAATGAGACATGCTGAATGTTACAGTGGCAGGCAATATGTAAAAATATGTTTATATAAGGCGGCGTGTGTTTTTAATGACTTATTGAGTGAACAAACTTATTCATATGTGATTTTAATTGTGCTTCTTGTTTAAACGGAAACTCCGCAAAGTCATATTTATTCGACAGTATGGGAATATTGTCAAAGTTTTGATTTGTAATGGAAACACAACAAATGTCATGTCTGAAGGGTCGCCTTCCACCTTCCAATATATTATTTTCCCATCTAGAAATATGATTTATTTTTTTTTATCAAAAAGTGACTGTTGCTGTTAGTACTGTTCTTAAAAACAACTGTGTCTTATAACTGTCAGTTTATTAAAGTCATGATGCCACTTGTCCCCTCATTTATCTCTGGAACATCTGTTCCGCATGAGCAGCTGCTTCCCAGCAGCTTCAATTTGTTCGTTGGCAGGTTACACAAAGAGGCTGAAGGAAAATGTGATCAAACTTTGTCTTTTTATGCAAACCGAGTTTTTAAGCTTCTTTAATCTGCTGAAATAGCAAAGATTACCACAAATAAGACTTTAAATCACAAGGGAAGCACAACCAGCTGTTCCGCCTGTTAAATCAGTCACTTTAAGTGTGAAGACAGACAACAACATGAAGAATGACCGCTTTTTTATGTTTATCAGTTAGCATCATTAACCAGTCAAGGAAAAAAGTATTGTTGAGAACAAAATAACCAACAATAGTTAGAGAAGTCAGACTTTATGAACAATTTTCCTTTTTTATATAGTTGTTTCTCTTAAAATGGGCATAAAAGAAAACTTTCAAGCAGATCAAATCACAGCGATACACAAATAACAGATCAAGGATAAGTCATTATTTTTCAAAGCCTAAAATTTATGAAACGTGCACAAACTCATTGATTTTTTGAAGCAGGTATATTAATTTCAAAAAATATTTTTGACATGAAGAAAAGCCTTGGAGTTATGTAACTAAAACAGAGAAACAAATGGTTTACAATAACAGTTTAACTACTGTGTTGCTGTAGACAGAGAAACCCTTACAAGTACAACAAGGACTTATTATGTTTTAGAAAAGCGAGATTTTCAGCCTCGTCCACTCAATAGCTGCGTTTCCATTACAAATGTGCACAAAACTTTGACAATTTTCCACTAATGTGGAAAAAACACAATTTCGCAACTGCAGTGTTTCTATTGCACAAGAAAGACGACTAAATTCACACGTGAATAAATTTGTTCACATGATGTCATTAAAAAACAGGCAATGCCATCATCCTCCTACCACTTCCTGTCGTCTTCTTTGTTTTTTCTGTCAGTGGTAGCATCCGGTTGTTGATCATGTGACTAGTGTGTTGTGAAGAAAGTGTTTCCGTTGCAGTTTTGTGAAATATACACATTTGGACACGGCTGAAAAAACACCTTATCCAAAGTACATGTGCAGCATTATCACTCATTTGGCTTCAGGTTCAGTTGCCTTTTCTTTGTTGTTTTTTTTCTTTCCTTTTTTCTCTAATTTGGTCTTGAAAATAAATATATCTATAAGCTACAAGTAAGGGAAAAGTTGTACAAATAACATTTAAGATATGACATTTAAGATAGTAAAAATACTTCAATGACAAAACATATTACATTTAATCTAATATTTTGCAGGGTATTGCTGCAAGAGGGGGAAACCCCCCCCCAAAAAAACAGGCAAGCATTGTCTACTGTGTCCTGCTCTGTTCAAAGGAAAGATGGAAGAAAGCAGCTCGGACACTGTGGTCGTGTCGCAGTGGTCTTTAGGAACACTGTCGCTCTCCTGAACATCAAAGTGGTCATTTGCGCTGTCAGGTGCCATTAAAGGCCATCATGAGGAGGATAAGGACCTTGTAAAAATAGGAGGAGATGAAAGAGGAGCTCCTTCACTCACTCACCTGCAAGCTGCTTTTACAGCAACACTACAAAAACTCAACAAACTAAACTTACTTCTGGAGGACAACCAGTGAGAGACGGAGGTATTCACCAAATGCTCCAAATCATGTAAATGCAGAGGCAGATTAAAACAGCTTTCTGGGTTGAGCGGACTAAAGAGAAATATTTTACCCTTCTCCACACATGAAAGCTTTTCATTTTACATTCTGTTGGTGTAGCGCAAGAAAAAAAAAAAAAAACTCAGCAAAGACAATTAAAAAATATTTGTCGCAGGCAGAAAAAGCGAATGACTGACAGAGTCATTTCTGCATCTGTCAGATTGAAACGTTGGTTTCACTAGTCCTGGATGAAGACTTCAAAAAAATAACATCTCACACTTGACATATCATTCATCACAGAAGAAGAAGAAGAAAATAGGAAATGACAGGACGGCTTGATGTCGACAGGGGGGCGTTTAAAGAGACAGTAGCGTTAGTTCGGGTGCGCTCCGAGATTTGAGTGCAGTCGGAACCAGGGGTGCCGGCGCTGAGTGGGCATCAGAGTCGGTGGCACTGCATTCTGCTGTAACTGGACTGTGGATGCCGATACTGGATGTGTGGGCTGGATAATAGAAACCGTCGCAAACAGAACTTTGAGGAAGTTTCCATGTTCCTCGAAAGTTTAACAGTTTGTCACATTACAGACGCAGGTATCAGAGTCGGTGTGTTTTATTGGTGTTTTTATGTTGGAACTAACACAAAGCAATGCAGTTGTTTCAAAGCTGCAGTATGTAACTTTTAAAGTGTTTTTTTTATTGTTGTTTGATTTTTTTAGGGGCGACTGTGGCTGTGTGTGTGTAGAGTAGTCGTCTTGCGATCGGAAGGTTGTAGGTTCGATTACAGCTTCCTCCTGCCACGTCGATGTGCCCCTGGGCAAGGCACTTAACCCCAAATTGCCTACCGATCTGCGTATCGGTGTATAAATGTGTGAGTGTTTGTGAGTGCGAATGGGTGAATGTGACTCTTGTGCAGGAGTGGGCAATCCTGGTCCTCGAGGGCCGATGTCCTGCAACTCTTAGATGTCTCCCTGGTAGAACACACCTGGATCCAACAGCTGAATCACCTCCTACGTGCAGTCAGGTTCTCCAGAGTCCTGCTAACGACCTCATTATTTGACTCAGGTGTGTTGAAGTTGAGACACATCTAAAGGTTGCAGGAGACCGACCCTCGAGGCCTGGAGTTGCCCACCCCTGCTCTAGTGTGAAGCGCTGTGAGTGGTCAAAATGACTGGAAAGGCGCTATATACTGTAAGTTCAGTCCATTTGCCATTTCCTTTTTTTTTCTCAGCCATTTTAATTTCGCTCAAATTCTGGTTTTGACATCTCGGTCCCAAAACTCCACTGAGAGTTTCAAACTTTAACAGACTTCATCTGCCTCACCAACTCTGCACCTCGGACTACAGTGAAAATCAAACAGGACATGGACTAAAATAATTTCTCAGCCACTTGAGGGGGAGGAAAAGAAAATTTCTCAGTGCTTTGGCACAAAATGTGCCCACAGAGCTCTTCTATCTCCATCACACACACAGAGTAACAAAGGTTAACACTGAAGGCAATGTGGGGCTCAGCAATCCAAATGATATTTGGTTGAGGATCACTCTACCACTGAGCTAAAGAACAAAATGTCATGGAGTTTTACAGCAAAAAAAAAAAACAAAACTGGACATTTTGCAAAAAAATTACAAACCGACTCAGTTGTTTTTCAAAGCAGAAAAGTCATTTTAAAACACACTTTTGACACAAAAAGCCTCTATAAAGTAAAATGCATCATCATACTATGGATAATGACAGAATATTTAACAATATGCAACTTAAAAATGACAGCTATCTGGGAAACTGAGCCCTGTCTAACAGGAATATGTAATATTATGTGGTCAGTTTTTGGTACCAAAGAAAATAAATAGTGAATTATCTTAATTTCCTGTGCTAGAAGTGTGGGCGAGGAAAACAGTTTAAGGTGGAAACACCTTCTGCCCCAGAGTTATGAAGTATTTGGAAAAAATTCAAAACTAAAAGAGAAGGACACAATGGATATGTGACGACTAAAAAAGATGGGTATAAGCTGTAAGGCCTTTACAGGCCTTACAGCTTATACATACAGTACCTGAGAATACATTTTCTCAGGTACTGTATGTATCGTCATCGTCATTCTTCAATCTTGACTGCATTCAGAGCCATCTTGACCTGTTTCTTTTGCCTTTTTGTTGTCCTTTTCAAACATGTCTTGACTTCTAACATTAACATGATTATTATAATCCTGAGGTTCAGACCAGAACCCAACTAAGAGAAAACAAGGGAATGATATATGATCCCAACATATACAAACATGCAAAAATGGTTCTTCTTTTCCACCTTCCTCGTGTGCTTGTGAAGGAGAAAACACTAATTGAAAGTGAAGATTAGATTCAATCTGGCATTTGAGACAATGTTTTACTAGCGACGTGGTTCTTGGAATCTGATTTTATGTATTTTTTCTTATTTAACCTTCACCTTACCAGGAATCCCTTTGCTTATGATAAAATCAGTTTTCTATCGAGACCTGGCCAAGAAGAACATCAGTAATGTATACAAAACAAAATGTAGTACTGCAAGTACCGACTTAATTTTGGGGACTTTGCTTTGCTTTAGCAAAGGTCACAAGAGCAGAGCATGAAGTTCACAGGCAGCGATGTGCTAAAACGCAAAGCACTTCAAGATATTGTATCTAGACAACAGAGATGAATTGGAGTTGTGTTATAACTGGACTAACTAACCTGTTCTCTAAGCTCCTGGATTGGATAGGAACATGATTGTTGTGACCTAAATTAATTGGACCTGTTGGTTTTAATGTAAAATGTTCTCTGGTCACTTTTTGTTGTGTTTTAGCTTAAATACATGACCTAAATTAAGCCAAATATCTCTTAAAAATGATTTTTAAAAGCAGAAAAACGACCTGTCCAGCTGACAACAAAACGTATGACTAGATCAGTTTTCATAAATGATGTTACTTACTTTTGATCACAAATCTAAAAGAACCAGGACAGAGGTGCATAACATATGCTGCGCTCATATTTACTTCAGCTTTCGATGGTACTTGAGTAAAGTAGTTCAATGTGTTTCACAGGGGGAACAGTGGGTGGTAAATGGAAACCCAGCGGGAGACCTTAGAATCAAAATCTGTTCTGAAACCCCACTGGAAAAAGTGTTAAAAGAAATTTAAAAACAGTATAACTGTGATTGTCTTTGGCAGACATCTACTAACTACCTGGTTTGGTTCATTTTGTAATAAATACTGAGAAGAAAATCTAAATTTACATACTGAAGAAGGTTAGATGGAGAATTTCCAACACTTTAACATCCAATCAATGAGAAGTGAATCCAGGATGGTAAAATCCAATAATTCATAATATCAGAAAATCATTTATCATCAGAGATAGTGAAAGGAGTTTAAGACGTAGAATTGAGTCACACTGAAGCCACAAAATAAAGACTTGAGATTACCTGTTCTTAGCTGGAGCTTTAAAAACATCACCAATGTCTCACCAACTCAACACTGTATTAAATGAATCCATCGGGAAAACAAATCCTGATGGATTTGCCTCGATGCACCTAGAAAGTGTATTTCATGATATTATGCAACCAGTTTGATGGATACATTTATATAATATTCACTCCATGTATTTTATGCACATACTTTGTAATACCACCTGTTACTTCCCTCTGTTATGTGTTTATTATAAGTGCATTTTTCATGTTGGTAATCTATAGGACCAATATTTACAAAAAAAAGATTGCAGGTTGATTTAAAATAAAAAAAGCACGTTATAGTTAATAATAACTTTAAAAATTAATGTTAATGATGTCTGTATTAATAATTCATATTTTAAAAACAATTAAAAGCATAATTGTAATGATGCTACCCCACACCTCCTCGGAATACAGCTAGGTCTTTAAAAAGTGTTTGGATTAATTAACCACATAGAACAGCACTAACGTGTCAACAATTTTTTTATTTTTTTAACATAAAACAGTTCCAAGCAGAACCTATGTTTCCCGTGTTTCTGGTAGGCTTGTAAGCCTGACGCACAGGTGACATCCGCAACAACGAAGATGGACAACAAACTGCTTCTCTTTGCCCACTGGCGATTCGTTTTTGCTTCAAAAACAATCTGATTGGACGCTGGAATGACAATTGTGTTCAAGTTATGCTACATTATTAGCACAACTAGCTTAGCCTATCAGTGAAGTTATTCAAGCCTAAAATTACAGGGCTAACCATGATGTCTCCAACGCTAACGTAAGCGTCCACAGTCCATATTTCTAAAGACGTTCCATGAACCACCAGGGCTTCCTGAAACAATGGAAAGCAGGACAAATAGAATAACAGTTTACTCCAATCTGATGGTTGAATAACCTAAATAAAAACTATAAATATCTTTATTGTTGAGCTATGTTTTAAGTCAATAATTTAGCAGCAGAAAGTTCTTTTGTTCCTTATTTTGTCGATATATGGTGCGAATAATTAAATACAGACCCTGCAATGAATTCCATCACTGAGTATATCAAATAATTTTGTAATCAGAACAATTCTTGGAAAAATTAATACAGCAGACAATCATTTTTGGATGGATCATACCAAATTCAAATTCAAATCCAAAACTACTTTATTGATCACAAAGGGAAACTAAATAAATCAAATAACTCGTTGGATGCAGGCAATTTGTCCATCAGTATTACGTCTTCCCTATTTTCTGTCGGTTACATTTTCAGGGCATCATAATTTGGCACTTGCAGCTTATGGGAATTTATATGTACCGACAAGCTTTTAAATTACTTGCAGCAAAATTACAGGTTGGTAGGCGGTGCCTAATAAACTCATAACTGCTGCGCAGAATGAAATAAAGAACAGTTCTGAATACAATCTGTTCAAGAGACTTATTAACTGGACCCGTTTTAGACGATTACTGTAATAAATCGCTGGCAAGCTTGTTGATCTCAGCAACTAATTTCTGTTCAGAAAAAGGTTATTTTAGGAGAGCTGAGTGATGAGCTGCTTGGCTCCGTCTGAAAAGATGCCTTTCCACCCCCTAATTCCCCTCAAATAATACCCGCCCGCCCCTGTGGAGAAACGCCTGTGAGTCACCACCGGTGCACCTCCGCTCGTGGCCAACGATCCATCGCAGAGACAGTGCTGACTGGAATCATAATTTGCCATTTCCAGTGCGATGATAAGCTGAGCGAGAGGGAAGGGTAGGAGGGATTACAGAAACAATAAAAGACTGAGATGATGCAGGCATGTCCCTGGCAAATGAAATAGGAGGGGCTAATAGCTGATTAACTACTAATAATTCAAAGATTAGAATATTTCCAGACAAGCATCCATCCGCATTGTTGCCCTCCCAGAAAAGCTCCAATAAGAGTGAAAAACAAGCTAATGAAGTTGTTTTACAGGAAGCGAACACTTTTTAACAAGGAGCGGCAAAATGCTGTTGGAGCTTTTACAACCTGGCATCAGAGTCGAATGGAACCACAATGACGTTCACAGGATCGTATTCATTTTGTCAATCACTTGCGTTCCTAAATTCAAGTGTTTTGTGAGTCTGTCTCTTTAAAGGCCCGATTTACTGAGAGACAAACTTTGACCATGTCAGATTGTTTAAGTCAGGTGGAATTTAAGGGAGCCGTTTCTGAACTCAGCCTTCTGCAGCATAACATCTAAGACAGAAACTTAGAAGACACAAACATCTAAGTAGTGTCATCTACTGAGAGATGAGAATATCATCTCTCAGTAGATGAGAGCGTCCTGTCCAGAGGAGGTGGTGGGGTTTTCCTTTGTCACAATAAAACAAAACCCAGAAACGTCATTATCTATTTTTACCCGTCATTTGTTAAATGGGCAGTATTATGTATTTTCCAGCCACATAGTGCCATTTTATAGCAAAATAAAATAACTGTCACCTTCAGTTGTTGTAAAAAAATGCCATATATATCAAATAGGACCTAAACAAAATTACTTTTAAATTTAACGCCTTGGAATTGGGCCTTTGTCTTTTTAAAAACTCCTGCTCTTTCTGAAACTCTGTCTTCAGGAAGTCATCACAACATGGCTCCTCTTTTAACCCTTTAACAACGTTTTTACCAGCATTGCTCTGAGCAGTAGCTCCTATAATGAGCTCAGCAGATGCTCAGTTCCACCAGGTGTTTGCTAATTTCTGCTGGCTAGTCTGAAGGAGCTGAGTGGAGAAGTTGAGAAAGGGGTGATGTGTGAGGCAGAAGTTCTTAGGAGGAGCTAGGTCCAAACTGGCGTTTGGCAAAACTGAATGGTTGCCATGGAGATCAAAGGATTTCTCACCCAAGCATGAAGGCAAAACTTCAGGTATGTTGTTGATGAGGGAATAACTTAATACCATAATGTAAAGTTCAAAAAAGTTGATTTTATATAACACTGCCCCTTTAAAATTAAAATAATCACATTTTAATAGCAGATAATCCACAACGCCTCATCACACATCAAGCATATCACACATCAAGCATATGTAACTTTTTCTCTGCAGTGACAAAATCTACAATGAAATTAAACACTTAAATTATAAAAATGGACGTAAACTGTGAAACCGTTTGTGTGTAATGAAAATGTCTCAGGGTTCATACTGAGGCTGAATCCAAACTCTGGAGTCTGAAATGAGGGAACTTCTCTCAAACTGAAGCGATTAGAAGTCAGCAAGACTCTCTGAGTGAGAGAGGATTTGCTCCAAAGACTGCTGTCCATTATCAAACAGTCCATAACTCTTCAACGCGCTGTCAGCTCCAGAGAGCGAGACGCATGTAGTACAGAGTTCAGGTCAGAGATGATACTCAAATGGGAAATTTTTTATTATTATTGATGGATTTGGTTACCTAAGCGATGTATTCTGTGTGTAAAGTTGAAAATGTCTGTGCGGTCTGCAGCAAGTAGTCAAATCTGTGAAATGCAGTCTGTCAAAATGACTGATGGTCTTCAGCTTTTCCTATTACAGTTAAACCCCCCCCAAAAACAGCCAAAGATGAAAATATTCGGTTAACGTGACCACTGGCTGCTCTGCTCGCATTCCAGCCTGGAGCGCCTTTCTCCAGCCAACCTGTAGCTGACAGCCCTCCCCACCATGCTGGAGGTTTGGAAATGCTTTTCAGGTTTCGTGCACAAAACCACCACTGGATAGGGAAAGCTTGCTGCTTTGCCAAAAACCACCTCAAGCTAGCGCAAGAAACGTTTTTGCAAAATCGAATCCGCTTTTTCAAATTTTGCCATTTTAATCAGCGATTTCTAATGTGATGCTTCAAAATTTACATACAAAACCTTGATGGAAACAAGTTGTCATGTAGACAAATGTTTTTATGTTTATGTATGTATTTTAAAATTTGTGGCTGTAATGTGACAAAATGTCATTAATTTAGTAAGGCAATGTAGCTATGATTCTATCTCCACTAGGGATGTATGATAGTATCGGCCGTTATTAACCGTATAGTTTAATATCGGACATCGCCCATTCTGTCAAAGTAATTCACCGATATAAAAGGCAAACCAGTGACAGTGATGCCTACAGCAAAGCACAATGTCAAATTTGCACTGTTTGAGTGTTGTCATTGTCTTAGAGAACAGATGTCATGAATAAATTTGATGTTAAACTTAATGCAATTTGAAAGTGTTACATAATTTTCAGCCTCCTTTTTAGCATAGCATTAGCATTTGGTAGCAGGCTATACTGACAAAAATAATGCAGTATTTTAACTCCACAGTAGACAAAGTCATATTGTTTCAGTAAGTAGGAAAACAATATCGGTATTGGTATTGGTTATCAGCCAAATTAGTTTCTGGACATTGACCAAAAATCCACTATTGTGCATCCCTAATCTCCACACAATTTATATTTAAAAAAATGAAATAAACTGAATCAAAACCAATGGATAATATTTAATGAAGGTTTTCAAAAACAAAGGGACTTCAAACTGTATAAAATAGCTTGACATAAATGATACTGAGTGAAAAAGGGTAGGTGGTGCTGTTCTGTTTCTGGTAAAGTTGAAAAATGTATTGTTATCAAATAAATTTTTATATCAAAAAGCGAGATTTTAGAGAGAACTGCCAGAAAAGAAAAAAAAACAACACACTTGAATTCAGTCTTTACTGGAAAAAAGCGGCATGACAGTTAAAGGTCTGCAATAAGGAGGTTCTTGAACCAATATTAACTCTGCCTGACAGCCGGAAGACATTCTATTACATCTTCAATCAATCGTCACTAAAACATAACACTTAGGATGTACCGACCAGTTCTGAGAAAGAGACCAACTACTTCTGGAATGAAGGTATTGAAAGTGAAGAGGGCGGAATAGATGGACAACATGAGGGCAGTCCACAAGTGTAACCAGTCTAAATGGATTCCAGGAATGTTCTCAGAAATACTGGCAGTCAAAAAGCAATCATCTGTGTGGAAGTTTAATTTGGGAAGTAACAAGACTTTTCAGCCAAGTAATGACGAGCGGAAAAAGTCAAACCGCAGACTTTGAAGTAACTATCCCAAGTTTTCTAAACTCTAGAGTAGCGGTTCTCAACGTGGGCGGTACCACCTCCCGGGGGGCGTTCAGAGGACAGAAGGGGGCGCTGGTGGCAATTTTTGCAAAATGGGGGTGCTGGGATTCCTTTGGGGGGGGGCGTTTGGTTGAAGTTAAACTTTACATCTCATATGCACAACATTACCAGTTTAGACTTTGAGCAACTTGCTAAAACTGTATTGTGTAACATTAAATCATGCTTGGCTGCAACTGTATCGATGGCAGCTCTTCTTCTCTTCAGTGTTTGTTAGCTTTTGACGCAGCTCCGCGGTCCTCATACTGTGGTAGCTTCACCGCATCAGTTCAGCATTACACCAGCTGATGATGCTGCTGTGATTCACTTTGTCTGGTATTTTTGTACGTTTTGGCAGTTCTGTGATCATGTTAAGCAGCAACTTATATTAAAAAATGTTTTATTTCCGTTTGAAGGCTGCCCGCTTCCACAGAAGGACAACAGAAAATCGCTCTTATAAACATGTAATTACTAAAATCACAAAACCCTCACTTTGTATCCCTCTGAAAAATGAACCCATTTAAATAAATAAATCCCTCCATGGGTGTTACCTCGGTAGAGCGTTCATTTTATAGCGTTAACACCGGCGTTGTAAGTGGTCCGGTATGAAACGCAGCAGGTGATGAGTGAAGATTACTGATAGTGAACTTCAATAAATAATAAGTGATGCCCCTCCTGAAAGCTCTGGTTTGCACAATAATTGCCATGTGGGTGAAGTTTTATGGATGATACTCTGATGTCCCATTCTCCTGAAGGCAGCACAGAGCAGCACCACCAGAAACTCACAGAAACACTGAAGAGAAGAAGAGTTATGATTAATGTAGTTACAGTTCTATCCATGTTTTAATGTTGCAGAGCTCAGTCGTTTTGCAAATAGTTCAAAGTTTAAACTGGCATGTTGTACATCTTTTATCTGGTCATTTTGTGGAATATCTACCAACTAGAAAATGGCACAGAACAAGAATATTTTTTCCACTGATTGGCTGCTGTTAGGCCTACCAATTTTAACTTGAATGATCATTGCATTCCCATGACTTTTTTGTTCTCTGGGAAATTATTTTTGATAATAAATACAGAAACAAGCATAAAAATCAAAACATCTACAATAGTGATAGTAATATTAATAATAAAATAGCAGTCAGTGTGCAAAGTAGCCTACAAATTCTTTGGTGGGGGCCAGTGAGGGACCTGGATAAAGGATAGGGGGGGTGCTGGCCCAAAAAAGGTTGAGAAACACTGCTCTAGAGGGACTGTGGGCCTACAAATGTTACTTTTTGTTGCCTTGCAATCAAACAGGTGTACCTAATAAAGTGGCTGGTCCAGGGAGTTGCTAGTTTTAAGGAGAAAATGCTGCGGTCCCATTTTAAACTTTTAAATGTCATTGTGTTTTCCAGCAAACAACCCGATCGAAGTCATTTAACATTTGATATCTGAGCAGCTGCAGTTTGATATTTAGAAGCTGCAGCTGGACAACTAACTCTGAGCTAATGTTTGTGTTTCTTCATCCCTACATATCCTATCGGTCTCTCAGGTCAGCAGATCAGCTGCTCCTGGAGGTACCGAGATCCAGAAGGAAGCTCAGAGGGGACAGGGCTTCCTCTGTCATGGGTCCTAAGTTATGGAGCGACTTGCCTTTGCAGGTCAGAGGCCCCTTCACTGTCCACTTTTAAAGCTCGTATTAAAACCCATCTATTTTACTTGGCTTTCAACTCCAGCGGGATCTAGTTTTAAATTGTATGTTTGTTTGTTTATAAACTGTAAGTGTCTGTATTCATTTATTTATTTATTTGTATTGTTATGTTGCGTTTTAATGTACAGCACTTTGCATCAGCTGTACATGGTTGTTTTAAAGTGCTTTATAAATAAAGTTGGTATGGTGTTAATGGACAGAGCTGAGAGTTGATCAGTGCTTTGATTTTATCATGACTGACTTATCGAATATGGAAGCAATGCAGGTACTTTCAGATTCATGTTGTCTACTGCATCCGCATTGAAATCACATTATTTATGGAGCACATCACCGAACTTTGAACTCTGTCGGACTGGATTCTACAGTTGGTTGATATGGCTTCAAAATAACATTTCTGAATTTTTAATACCAGATTCGATTTCAAGTGACTTGTTTTCCCCTCCCATTCTTTTCTTAAAGAGGATATATCATGCAAAATCCACTTTTGCATCCCTTAAATAGATTCCGTTGTTTACTTTCTGGTGTAGAAAAGTTTCATTTAGTCCCTCCTGGTGATGCGTACATCCATCCATCCATTTTCTTACAACCTTGTCCCTTAGTGGGGTCGGCAGGGGTGCTGGTGCCCATCTCTAGCTAATGTTCCGGGCGAGAGGTGGGGTGGTGATGCGTACATATCTTTACAATCTTTTTGACTTACATTTTCCAATCCATTCAGTTTCTCTATTTCTATTGAACAATTATCCTACTTGGTATGAAAACATTCTGTTTGATTTTCAAAACATTAAATCTTTGTAAACAGCAAATTTGACTTATTGACAACAATTTATCACCAATGACAACCCCCATTTTGGTTTGTGCTCCTATAACTTTAAAGATATTAATACATGTTTCCAGAAGCCTTCAGAAGTCATCAAAGGGTTAACCAGTCAACAATTACAACATCAAATAAACTTGGTGCCAGTTGTGCAACTAAACATTTAGCACAGTTAATTGACAACATGTTTCCTTTGATTTCGTAAATGTGGACTGGCTGGTTGACCTTTGATGACCTCAGGAAACAATTATTAATATGTTTAAGATCATCATCTTAATGAAATAGTGGCCCAATTAATGCCAAAAAAACAATGACTTAAGCCATTATTTTAGGAAAGTAACAAAATGTTAGCGGCACAAAGGAAAATTTTTACTGCACAAATGTAGCACAATTGATTGAAGTTCTATTTTGTTTTGATTTTGCAGATGTGCACTGGCTGGTTGACCTTTGATGACCTCTGGAAACATTTAGTAATATGTTTGCAGGTTTCCACATAAACTTGTAGCTCACCTCTGACACTCGCTGGGATGCAGCACCAGGTCCTCGCTGTTCTTGGCGCTGACTGTGAGCTCGTGTTCCGTCGGGTTGAAGATGTCGAGCAGAAGGTGGCACTGCCGGGTGCTGTGGGCACAGACAGGAACACTTCAGCCAAAAAAGCCGATACGATGCATCGAATTCAACACAACTTTTACATGACTCCGCTGCGCCCCCCCAGCCAACAAAAAAAACATGACTGGCCTGTCCTTGGACTGTGTTTATGCGTCTGGTTCTAATTACTTTGCTAAAAATAAACAGCAGCATGGCACACAGCGGGTCGGTGAGATCAAGAGAAGATGGAGTGTAAAGTACTCTCAGTGCTTGTCAGAACATCAAAGGTGGTCATGCTTTCATTAAATCTGAAGACCTATGTGGAGCAGGTCATCTGTGCATCATCCCGTGCCTGCTTTTCTCATGTAGATCACAAGAGGAGCAATTTGTGATTCAGATCAACATGTTGAGTGTTCAAAGAGTTAATTTTAGCCCCCAAAGTAGGTGGATGAAAGGCCTGCGTGTCTGGAAACAGAACCAGGTAACAAAATTAAGTGCTGCTTCACAGGAATAATGTCTGGAGCAGGAAAGGGCTACGGTTAGGGTTTTATGAAGAACGATAAAAAGTATTTCATGATCTGGGCTGGGATTTCTTATGAAACTTTTTGAACATACACTAAATTCATAAACCCAGATAAAGAGTGAATAATGTGCAGCATGGCAAGATTTTCATTGTTGCAAAAACAGCAGCTTGTGCTACAACAGTTCTTCACATTAGACAAGAGACGCCTCAGAAATGTTGGAACTTAGGAGAGAAAACTGAAGTCATCTTGAGATAAAGTTCTATCAACTTCATTTAGAAAAGTCATGAACATTAGGGCGACAAACTAAAAACGTAACCAACACCAGAATGTTTTGATGATGACCAACATAATTTTTTGCTCGTATTGGGAGTTTGGGCGTTTAAAACACAAATGAAAATGAAAGTTGTTTTTGTCCTCTTTTTGGCTGTGTGTAGGTAGACTATGCTCATGTTCCTTTAAGACACTGTGTTGCGCATTCAGGCCGTAACAAGAAGTAAAAGAGACGGTTTAGGAGGTTGAAAAAATTTTAATAGTTGAAGCGTCGGCAGGTCGAAGAGGAACAGCTCATTCTGAAAAATCCATCCATCCATTTTCTGCCGTTTATCCGGTGTCGGGTCACGGGGGCAGCAGCTTCAGAAGGGAGGCCCAGACTTCCCTCTCCCCAGTCACTTCTTCCAGCTCCTCCAGGGGAACCCGAAGGCGTTCCCAGGCCAGCCGAGAAACATAGTCCCTCCAGCGTGTCCTAGGTCTTCCCCGAGGCCTCCTCCCGGTGGGACTTGCCCGAAACACCTGACCAGGGAGGCGTCCAGGAGGCATCTTTACCAGATGCCCGAGCCACCTCAACTGGCTCCTCTCGATGTGGAGGAGCAGCGGCTCTACTCTGAGTCCCTCCCGGATGACCGAGCTTCTCACCTTATCTCTAAGGGAGAGCCCAGCCACCCTGCGAAGGAAACCCATTTTGGCCGCTTGTATCCGTGATCTCGTTCTTTCGGTCATAACCCAAAGCTTATGACCATAGATGAGGGTGGGAACGTAGATCGACCGGTAAATCGAGAGCTTCGCTTTTTGACTCAGCTCTCTCTTCACCACGACGGACCGGTACAGCGCCCGCTTCACGGCAGACGCTGCCCCAATCCGCCTGTCGATCTCCCGCTCCCCTCTTCCCTCATTCGTGAACAAGATCCCCAGATACTTAAACTCATCCACTTGAGGTAGGACGACCCCCGACCCGGAGAAGGCACTCTACCCTTTTTCGGCTCAAGACCATGGCCTCGGATTTGGAGGCACTGAACCTCATCCTGGCCGCTTCACACTTGGCCGCGAACCTCTCCAGCAAGAGCTGCAGATCACGATCTGATGAAGCCAACAGGACCACATCATCCGCAAAAAGCAGAGATGCGATCCTAAGGCCACCAAAACGATCCCCTCAACACCTCGTACAGGACGAAAAATGGGATTTTCGTCAGTTATTAACACCTTGTTCTGCCGTGCGCATGGAGATTGATGGCTTTCGGCAAGAGGTTTTAGTCAGACTCTAACACTGCCAAAAATGGTCAAAAACGCTGTGTGTCTGTGTTCCCCTATCACCCCTCTCTCCTTGTGCATAGCAGAGGTTTTCGTATTTAAATGAAGTGGCTGAGCGCCATGCAAATGCAAATCAACTGTTGAGCACCGCCTTTTGACTCTTATTCATTTTGTAGCTAATCCTTTTTAATTTCTGTTCACCATAAAGAAGTATGTTTGGAGAAAACAATCTATCTTTATCCATTAAAATATATTACATGTGTGCTAGGAGCACTGAAATACTTAGTTTTGGTTGAATTGATGATATAAAAGAAGAATATGCATGATTACATACAATAGACTTTTGTGAAACGTGATCTTACTTTGACATTCCTCCTATCTGAAGATTTATCTTGTGATGGGAGGAATTGCACAACTTAATCAAAAATAATAATAAGATCTGCCAGAGTGACAGATTGTGCATAAAGTATTTTTGTGAATAATATTCAAATTAATGTTAATGTTCACTGATTGCTTTAAAGACCCAGAGTCATGCTATATTGGAGTGGTAGTGGTCATTCCACATCACAATGCAGGACTTAAGAAACTACAGATTTTTCAGTATTCAGTTGCTTAACTCTCAAGTTTAAATTGAATAACAAAATGGTTGAAAGTTTGTGATACCTTCTGATAGAGTATAAACATTTGTATTCTTTTTTTTTAAGTTTTGCTAGTTAAGCATTAAATATAACTCACGGATTATGAATCATATTCTGTATAAACTAAAAAGGAGACAGCTCAAAGTAGAATTGAGTAAATAAACAATTAATTGCTAAAAACATTTTAGCAATAAATTATAATAAAAATAAAATACACTGTCACGTAACTTTTGAAAAAATAACTTTTAGAATGTATTTTTTTCTGTCAACTTTCATTTAACACTCCAGTCCAGTTGGTGGCAGTCATAGTCGGTCAAGCAGCCGCCATTAAACTCCAGAGGAAGCTTTGCACTGGTGGTAACGAGTGCTAACTGCCTACACCCAACATGAACGAAAATACCCGTGCGTTGTGGGAGAACATTGTTTATGAATATAATGTAATTATGCTATGTATTGACAATGCACAAAAATGTTTTCCAGCTGCATCCAGGACCAGTAGGCCAGGCCAGTCATCCAGATGTAGCTAAAGAAAGAAACAGGTAAGATTTATTACTAGAGATGTCACAATTACATCAAATGCATCAGTTTTGCATGCATGTTTGTATATATGTGTGTATGAATGCAATCAGCAGTGAAAAGAAAAATAACATAACATTTTCTTAAGAAGCTGTAACATTTTGGGACAAGATGGTGTGCAATAATTTTAATGTAGCCTCAATGGTTAATGACAAATCACTTAAGTACTTATATCAATGTTTTGTTAAATATGTTTATTCACATGATATTCAGGAGTTGATACTTTACCACTTAGCCATAGTTTTCAATGACAAATGGATTACACCTCCCCATATTTGGTGTTTCTAAACCAAGACACTTAAAATGTCAGTATAGTTTCAACAATATGTTTTCATAAAGATTCTTTATGACTTGATGTCTGTTCTGTGTCAACAGCTGCTGGAGGCGAGGGAGAGCGTCCTGGCAGCAGAGGAGATTTCCTTTTGGGAAGGTGTCACCATTGACCTCATGTCTGATGAAGAGGATGGCGTCTTCGAGGGTATATCGGGCTGGATTGTGAGACCAACAAGTTTCCGCAGCCAGGAGCTCGGCAACCTCTGTTCCAAACAAGAGAGACTTGAAGCTACCCCTAAATACAGCATGTTGCGTCATAAGCGTTTGTATGTTGGATCATGCTCAGAAAGAAAGCCACCAACACACGGCCCAGAAGTAGACAAACATTTTGTGCTGTAATCTTTTTTTTTTTTTTAAACTGAAGTTTTTTTTTATTTATAGATGTTATTTTATGTGTGGTGTCTTTGTTTGTAGATGTGTTTTTTATATATATGTGTGGTTTCTTGTAGATGTGTTTTATTTTATATATGTGTTTTCTTTATTTGTAGATGTGTTTTTTATATATATATGTGTGGTTTCTTGTAGATGTGTGTTATATGCATGTATGTACATATTTCTTTTTCAACAAAAATTAAAAATATTAACTTATGCCTTGTGCTTGGTGTATTTTTATTTCTGGGTTATTTTTTATAATTTATTAGGGAGGGGCGCTGCCCCGCCAACTGTCGATTGCTGTCGATATCTGTCGCTGACTAGCTGCATTCGTGTCAGAATACAGGGTCAAAAATCCCACTTTTCGTCCAGTGTCGGCTGCGCCTAGAAATTCTGTCCATGAAAGTAATGAACAGAATCGGTGACAAAGGGCAGCCTTGGCGGAGTCCCACTCTCACCGGAAACGAGCCCGACTTACTGCCGGCAATGCGGACCAGACTCTGACACCGGTCATACAGGGACCTGACAGCCAGTATCAAAGGGCCCGGTACCCCATACTCCCCCGAGGAACACGGTCGAACACCTTCTCCAAGTCCACAAAACACATGTAGACTGGTTGGGTGAACTCCCATGCACCCTCCAGGACCCTGCTAAGGATGTAGAGCTGGTCCAGTGTTCCACGACCAGGACGAAAACCACACTTTTCTTCCTGAATCCGAGGTTCGACTATCCGACGGACCCTCCTCTCCAGGACCCCTGAATAGACCTTACCAGGGAGGCTTAAGAGTGTGATCCCTCTGTAATTGGAGCACACCCTCCGGGCCCCCTTTTTGAACAGGGGGACCACCACACCAGTCTGCCAATCCAGGGGAACTGCCCCCGATGTCCATGTGGTATTGCAGAGTCGCGTGAGCCAAAACAACCCTACAACATCCAGAGCCTTAAGGAACCCCGGGCGGACCTCGGGGCCCTGCCACCGAGGAGTTTTTGACCACCTCGACGACCTCGTCCCCAGAGATTGGAGAGCCCAACCCTGAGTCCCCAAGCTCAGCCTCCTCAACAGAAGGCATGTTGGTGGGATTGAGGAGGTCTTCGAAGTATTCTGCCCACCGGCCCACAACGTCCCGAGTTGAGGTCAGCAGCACACCATCCCCACTATAAACAGTGTTGGTGCTGCACTGCTTCCCCCTCCTGAGACGCCGGATGGTGGACCAGAATCGCCTCGAAGCCGTACGGAAGTCTTTCTCCATGGTCTCTCCAAACTCCTCCCACGTCCGAGTTTTTGCCTCAGCGACAACCCGAGCCGCATGCCGCTTCGCCCGCCGGTACCCATCAGCTGCATCTGGAGTCCCACAGGCCAAAAAGGCCCGATAGGACTCCTTCTTCAGCTTGACAGCATCCCTCACCGAAGTTGTCCACCAATGGGTTCGAGGGTTTCCGCCACGACAGGCACCAACAACCTTGCGGCCGCAGCTCTGATAAGCCGCCTCGGCAATGGAGGTACGGAACATGGTCCACTCAGACTCAATGTCCCCCACCTCCCCCGGAATGTGTTCAAAGTTCTGCCGGAGATGGGAGTTAAAGCTCCGTCTCACAGGGGACTCCGCCAGATGTTCCCAGCAGACCCTCACTACATGTTTGGGGCTGACAGGTCTGACTGGCTTCCTCCCCCACCACCGGATGCAAATCACCACCAGGTAGTGGTCAGTGGACAGCTCCACACCTCTTTTCACCCGAGTGTCCAAGACATACGGCCGCAGATCAGATGAAACAATGACAAAATCGATCATCGAACTGCAGTCTAGGGTGTTCTGGTGCCAAGTGCACATATGGACACCATTATGCTTGAACATGGTGTTCGTGATGGACAATCCGTGATGAGCACAGAAGTCCAACAACAGAAAACCACTCGAGTTCAGATCGGGGGGGCCGTTCCTCCCAACCATGCCCCTCCAGGTCTCACTGTCATTGCCCACTTGAGCGTTGAAGTCCCCCAGTAGAACAAGGGAGTGCCCAGGAGGGGCACTCTCCAGTACCCCATCTAAGGACTTCAAAAAGGATGGGTAATCTGAACTGTTGTTCGGCCCGTAAGCACAGACAACAGTCAGAACCCGTCCCCCCACCCGTAGGCGGAGGGAGACTACCCTCTTGTTCACCGGGGTAACCCCAACGTACAGGCGCCAAGATGGGGGGCAACAAGTATGCCCACTCCTGCTCGGCGCCTCTCACCGTGGGCAACTCCAGAGTGGAAGTACGTCCAGCCCCTCTCAAGGAGACTGGTTCCAGAACCAGAGCCATGCGTCGAGGTGATGCCGACTATTTCTAGCCAGAACCTCTCAGCCTCGCACACTAGCTCCGGTTCCTTCCCCACCAGAGAGGTGACATTCCACGTCCCAAGAGCCAGCTTCTGTAGCCGAGGATCAGACCGCCAGGGTACCCTCCCTCGGCTGCCACCCATAACACAATGCACCCGACCCCTTTGGCCCCTCCGACAGGTGGTGAGCCCATTGGAAGGGGGACCCACATCTCCTCTGCAGGCTGAGCCCGGTCGGGCTCCGTGGGTAAAAGCCCGGCCACCAGGCCTGGCTCCAGAGTGGAACCCCGGTGACCCGCGTCCGGGCGAGAGAACACCAGATCCAAAGTTCGTCTCCATCATAAGGGATCTTCGGGCTGCGCTTTGTCTGGTTCCTCACCTAGGACCTGTCTGCCTTGGGTGACCCTACCAGGGGCATAAAGCCCCAGACAGCATAGCTCCTAGGATCATTGGGACACTCAAACCCCTCCACCACGATAAGGTGGCAGCCCAAGGAGGAGAATTCCTCCTTGGGCTGCCACCTTATCAGCAAGGTGGCAGCCCACTGATAAGGTGGCAGTGAAAAAATATTTTTCATTCTGAAAAAGATTTTTAAAAATACAAGGATGTTGGAAGGAAGTTATTTTATACTTCTAAACTGGTTCAGTTGCTTATTTGTTTAATAACTCTTAAATAAAACTAAAAGTACAGACTTTCTTAATTTATTTGCAGATGCTGTAGATATAAAGTCCATTAAAGTTCATAAAAATAATTGTCCAGGGGAATTATAGCCTCAATATAACTGGCTGGGAAGTATTTATGCTGCCCTATCATATTTTTCTTAACTTGTTTATGTAGGAAAGGGAAGTGGGGTGCAGTGTTATCACCATTTATTGTTATTACCCCAATTTTTAGTCAGTTGAGACACTCAGAACGGCTCTTTTGTCGGCAGGCCCTTTCCAGAAGATTGTCAAAATCAGAGACATCCTGTACAGGAGAGATGCTGGAAAACTAGTAATTTGTTACTTGAAGTCAGGACTACTGTAATTCTTTCATGGAGGAGGATTAGGGTCACAAAAAAAGAAAATAATAATTCTGACTTTAATATCTAAAGATTAAAGTCAGATTTTTGAGGGGGTGATGGGAAGAGGAGTCAGAATTCTTTGAAAAAAGTTTGAATTTTCAAAGAAAAATCTGAATTCTTTTTCGGGAAAAAATCAAAACAAATAGACACAACCAGGATGTTATGTTCAAGGTGTTAGACATTGTGCTATCTCCCATCCGGAAGTTCATAAAATACTGTTTAAAACCCTCAGCTGAACACAAACACTGCAGCAGGGGTTTTGATGAAAATAAAAAAGAGAAATCTTATTTCTTCTGTTAGCTTCCCTTCATCCGCTCCCTGTTAAATCCAAAGAAACATTTAAGATTCTGCTTCTCATATATAAAGCCAGATCTTTTAGTTACCAGGTTTCTCTCATGAGGAACCAGTTTAGTTTGTTAGTTTGTGAGGTAGACGCCTCATCTAATTTTCACACTCTGCTTAAAAATATCCTTTTTGATAAAGCTTATAGTTAAAAAACAGAACAATCGTTTCCTAATTGTTGGATGTGAGGGGAGCAAAGGGAGGATTGCACTCTGAAAACTGTTAACAGAAAATGTCCAACGCAAATTTTAAGAGCAGTGCTGCAGAGATTCATTTCTCTGTTTCACTGCTGTCAGCTTAAAACAGGAAAGCTCATTTGATCACCTCAATAAATGAATTAGCAAAATAAAGTAGGCTGTTGCTATCACTCAGTTTGTGGTCGCCACCATGGGCAACCCATGGTGGCGCTCTACACACAGAACTTAAGTATTAGAACGTCAACCTCCAATGAAGTTAAAGTAGGGTTTTATATCTGTTCCCTACCATGTTCCGTTGGCTGCCTGTGAAGGGTTCTGACCAGCTGTACAGTCCAAAAGCTTTACTGTCTGATAAGTAGTGGATGGTGGAGTTGATCAAAGACGGTTTTTCAAATCGACCTCTTTGTGCCTTTCTCCCAATAACAGTCTGCTGCTTTAGCCTTTGCCCACGGCTCAGGCTCAGTCTGAAGGAAAGTGGACATCTTGTTTTCAACGACCTTTTGAGGCTTTCTCTCATTAGTCAGACCTTCCTCACCATTGGCCGCTCACAGCGGGAACTTTTCTGAGATGTTTGCTCTCACCGGGGAACACTCCTCAGCGTTGGGAAAAGGAAGAGAGCTAAAAAGCTACACTGCGGAGACAGCGCTGCATTTTTTTTTCTCCCTTCCTATGTTAAATGGTAAACACCTTTTTGCTAATACGCACACTACACGCAGGTCCAAAACGGAAGAAATATGGAATACGATAAAAAAAAATCGTACAACAAAGCTGTTATCAGCACTTTCATTAGGTCTAGAAACATTTCTGCTGTATTCAGTTATTTTGCAGAAATTTGACCAAATTTGCTTCCTATACTTAGGTAGTCAATAAAAAGTCTGGAATACGTTTACATTTCTATTCTCAAATGAAGCTCTATGCATGTCACACTGCATGTCACGCTGCGACAGTTCTGCAAAAATAATGTAGCCAACAAGACATTTTAAAACCTTTATTATTTTATACTGTAGAGGTACTGATGTCAAACTTTTAATCATATAAAACACAAAAAAATCACAAGCAAAGTGTTGGGCAACCTGTGATGTAGCGTTACAGAGGAGGAGCTACATGCAGAGGCTAACGGCCCTCAACGCCGGCCTCCAGTCGATTAATGACCTTGGAAGCTTTGCTTTATTTTTTCCTCCCTACTTTCTTTCTGCTCAAGTCTAATTATGGTCACTAAAGCTATAAAAAAAAATAAAAAAAACAACTTTATCATGATCAAAATGTTCTTTTTTTTCCACAGAGAAGAAATTTTTTTTAATTGTGAGTGCTGCTGAAATAGCATGACCAACAGATTCTCAAACTTAGTCATGTCAGCTACAACTTTCATTTATTATCCTGTTTTCAATACATTTGACCCATAATAACTGGAATATTGACCAACATATTGCATGCGTATTGATGATTTTAATTATGGCACCATGTTTTAATGATGTAAAGAACTTTGAACTGCTTTGTTACTGAAATGTTTCATACAATCAATGATCAATGTTAGGGTTCATCCCAGTTTGCTGTAAATTCTTACAGAAGTGGTCAGATGGGGCCAGTGGAAATTTTAGGATGGCACACCAAAGTGAATGTCCTAGTGGTAGTAAATAACTGTGCATTGGTTTTTTAGTTAGTATTAATGTTTATATTTATTTGGTTTTACATTTATGTCTTCAGTCAAGGTTTGTATGGTTTGTAATAACTGAAAATGATTTAAAGGGGCAGGGGACTTCTCTACAGGTGGGGACAGAGGATTGGCTGGTAATAGTGGGGAACCAGTAAGACCACCATATCTAAATACAAATAAAGGTATTATGATACCTTTACTCAAATTAAAGTAAAAGTATGGCCCAAATGAATAAATGAGTCATGCATTTATAGCAAACAGCCAAAATTGGGAAAAAAGCACCATATGGTACATATCTAAGCTAACTCTAGTTGTCTGGCATTTTATCTTGTAGTTCATGAAAGGACTTTAAATCATCACCTTACTAAGGTTTTTTAATAATTTGTTTTGACAAAAAAAAGATTGGTGGTTTTAAAACAGTTTTATAAACCCTTAAAACTAGGGGCGCATCGATTTATTGGACAGTCAATTATCAGTGCCAATTTCCTTGATTTTGGGAGATCGGTTATCGGCAGATTTTTACATGTGAAGTCGATTTCATTCACCGATCTTATCTAGCTTGGCAAAGGTCTCAGAATCAACCACTGCTCTCTTTTGCTCTCTGGTGAGAAAGGTTTGACAGACAGACTGGCCCTCCAAGTTATGTCTCCACGTTTACAATTAACAATTGTGACCTCACTGTTACCAATTCAACAACTTTCTTGCTATATTAAGCAACATTTCAAACGAAAAAAATTGGAATTGGCTAAAATCAGAATCAGCAGGTTAAGCTTTTTAAAAGATCGGTAATCGGCGAAAGGCCAGAAAACTGCAATCGGTGCACCCCTACTTAACACTGTTAACTGGCCCAAATCAAGTCAAAAATAAGCTCCAGTATCAACATTAAAGTCAGGGGTCCCAAAACTTTTTCCTGTGAGGGCCACATGACTTTTCCCTTCTCTGGTGGGGGCCGGAGTCAGTTTGTAACAGAAAAAGTGTGACGATTGCAGGAGTGCCGAAGTGTAAAAACGTATTGTTTTCCAGAAAGCACAATCAAATAATATTCCCTGGGCAGAAAATAAATAATAACACTATTAATGAAATAAATAATAACCAAATAACCCTCTCTGGGTTCGTCACAGAAAAAAATCCGGGAAGGATTATAGTCCCTATTTTCCGAACTATGAGCCGCACCACAACCCCCAATTTTATTTTTTTTAAACCAGTAAACATACACATATAAGCCACAGATATCTGTGACGCTCCAGGTTTTCCACAACGATGCAGCAGCAGCAGAGGGAGGCGGACACCCAAAATTTGAGTCATAACAGGTCAATTGAATATCACATTTATTACAGTTCAATAAGAAAAAGTTGCTAAGATTAGATTTAACAAAACTGATTACGGTAGTTTCCGAACGGTAACTGTAACAGTAAAAGTGCTGATCCTTCATGTCTGCTGCTAGCATGTGCTAAATTAGCGGTTCTCAACGTGGGCGGTACCGCCCCCCAGGGGGCGTTCAGAGGACGGCAGGGGGCGCTGGCGGACATTTTTACAAAAGGGGGGCGCTGGGACGCCTTTGGGGGGGCGTTTGGTCGAAGGTAAACTTTACACCGATGATCAATAAACAATAAAATAAATTTAGCAACTGGAAAGAAATTAAAGTGGACATAGCAATAAACCAAGAGAGGATAATACTAATCAAATGAAACTAAATGGAAATGAATGAAGAACAAAATGCAAGAATAAACTAAGAAACTAAAGTAAATACAGAGGAATAAACTGGTATGGCAAGACCTTTAGAGCAATAATTAATATAGACACTGTATGGCAAGAATAAACAGACACTATTTCCAGATAAAAGGTAAAATAATATTGTTGAAGTGCCATGGGTAGGGGCGCAACTACACATTATTCAGGTGGATGCGAAAACATAAATCGGCGCCCCCCCACGAAGGAGCGTAGAAACCTTTTTCGGGCGCTGGCCCGAAAAAGGTTGGGAAACACTGTGCTAAATGAAAATGGGCACTTTCTTCTTCTTTAGATTTCAACAGCAGCTCGCATCCATTATTGCTGCACTACTGCCATCTACGGGATCCTAATATCTATACCTCAAATTCTCAGAATGATCCCAGTATTATAAAAAATAAAATAAAATCTTATGTTTCCCCTCAATGCTATTTAACTGATCAACAACATTCTCAAATTTAAATTCCCTATTAAAACCCAATTCCGTTATAATGTGCTCTTTCTTCTTTTATTTCCAATTTTGACTTCCAATGATTCACTTCCTGCTAAAGAGCCCCCTGGTGGTTGAAGAAAAATCCACATATAAACGGCTTATAGTCCGGAAAATACGATATAGGAAAAAAAAAATCAATGCTCTCTGGTATTGTTCAGGGGGTCGGACCAAATGTGGAGGCGGGCCTGATCTGGCCCGCGGGCCACTGGATTAGGTCAACGTCATCTGATGCCATGACATCACATGTAGATAATGATGCTGCAGGCATCATTATCATTGGTTCCTCATGTTTTTGTTCAGGGGGCCGGACCAAATGTGGAGGCAGGCCGGATCCGGCCCGCGGGCCGTAGTTTGGGGACCACTGATTAAAGTGATCAGTGAACTAAAAAGCAGCAGCTGGGAAAAGTGAAATCAAATGTTTCCTTCGTCCGTTGATCTCTTTCCTAACAAGCTCCTAAAGCTCGGGGTTGCTGGTGGTTTTAGCATGCACAAACCTCTAATAAACTGCTTCAGCAATTAAAAGAGAATATCATTAAAGGGCTGCGCGCGTTTTCCGAGCCATCTTAGTGACTTTGTCGAAAGGCCTGATTAGCGGGGCGAGCTGCTAATTTATTGTCTGGGCAGTTTAGTAGAGGCGATCAATCAGACCACAAAGTTAGTTAACAGGGCACCGTTACTCATGCATCGAGTCCCCGAGATAAACTGAAGAAGCAGACAGAGAAACTGGACCTGGGCATTATGGACTGCACTGTTTTTGATAAGGGTTTTAAATTAAAAAGACCTTAATAAGGTAAGTTAGGCTGAAAGGAGAGTGAAGTTCAGAACTGCAAAAGAGAGGCCAGAGATGAAAGCTCACTGCGCCGTTCGAGTCGGTGTTAACCAAATCACAGCACTGAATCATTTTGATAAGTATTCTATCTGGCTACAAAGCAAGGCAGAGATCTAAGCTAACTAAATAATTCAAAACCGCCAATAGCGCTTCACGCTATTTGTCTCCATTACAGCCTCAACTTTTACATTACTCTCTGATAACGGACAGAGGAGGAGAAGGAGCCAAATTGTCCCCAGCGTCTTCAGCAGAACACATATTGAAGCAGATTTTATGATCGTTCAGTGCAATAGCAAATCATCCATCAATGATATATCAGTACCTAATGTACCTCCAATGAAGCTCTGAATATTAGACACTGCGTCCTGTTTAGGTATGAACATCTGACAAACTCAATGTTCAATATTTAATCGAACACAAAGTATTTCTACCTCTATTCTGATTGTGGTCTGGGTCTACGCAGCAAATCGATGGGAATCAATCCGACTGTGCTGTCAAAACTGGGTGGACATTAGCTTCAGGATGAGATTGTTAAAGGGCCATAACTACCTGACGCACCAGTTGAGTTTCTAAAAATAGCAACGTCGATGAGTCCTAGGCCCACGCCTTGATCAATTCTGCAAAACATGATCGATAAGTGCTGATTTTGCAACACGACCACGGCACAATAACACATCGACGTATTTCCGACGCGCAAAATTCTTTTGGCTTAATCAGCAGCGGAGGATTTAGGCTGCTGCCAATGACGGGGACATTATTAGCCTCCGAAGCCAATGCTGGACGGATCATTATGCATCTGGGTGTAACATCAAAGACGGAGCCGTAAGGCTAAGCAAACTATAAACATTGATCTAAAACTAAAACAATGGACATGATAGACAACATTCTGGAACGTTTAGCTACATAATGTCTGTTGTATAAAAAGCACCAACACACTATTTGTAAAATCTAAATGATCAAAATTCATTGACAAAGTGAAACTACAGACAGACAAAACCATATATGAACAACTAATGGAAACAATTCAGAAGTTGCTTGAGGCTGGGGAGCAAATTTAAAAACTATGGAGGGAAATCACGGTTAAAAATATGCAAATTCAAAAACATTTGTGAATCAGTAAGTGGAGTCAAACTGTGGAATATTAATTTGGACAATGAACATAAAACCGTTCAAATGATCATATATATAGATGACTATAGTGGGATATAATTATTATATTATTGGTCAGTTATTGTTGGTGTTTTTGTTAGAAATCATTCATCCACTGCAGTGAAAATTAAATAGATACTATATTGATGGGTATACTATTAGGTTCAGTTGTTATATGTATAGATTACACATGTAATAAATATGAAATTATGTAGGTGGTTAGGGAATGCTACATACACCCGCTCAGCTGAATTTGTCAGTCAATAATAAAACACTGAAGCAGAAAAAGTGAAACCTTTATTAGAGAAACCCGATGTTGCCATATTTCCTACTTAAAACCTGGAACAGTTCTATCTTGAAAGCCACTGATGTGAATTAAACTGGTCGTTCATCCCTTTATCCCTTAATTCTGTAGTATTAACGGATACTACAGAATTAAGGATCATTCAATGATCAGACGAGCGATATAAAAACTGAAGCAGCAGCAAGATCGTTGCATATAAAATGTTGCTGCTGCAATTCACGTTCGATGTTTTTACACCGACACCTGTGTTCAGTGCTACAAATGCCTCTGTAATTGGTTTAGAGCCGGATACATAAAGCACTCTGTAATTGCAAAAACAGATTGCAGGGATGCAGGGGGAAAAGATTAAGACTGAATTTTACCTTTGCAGCTGATGCACATAAATTTTTTTTTTCGTTCAGACGTTTCCGTCACACACAAGCCGGCCGTCAGGCCGAGGGAAGGCGGGAATACGTCAAAAAAAACCCAAAAAAAACACAAGGACAGCCTGCTCACCCAAAGCAAAGACACTGTCTTACTGAAATAAACCAAAGTAACTATTAATAGAAAAGGTACAGAGCAAAAGTCTTGAGCCATTGCTAAATAAGACGATGGGGTTTTCAAGCAAAGGGCACAATCTGGATTAATAACAACCTGCATGTGGTGTTGCACTTTGATAGTAACATTTAATCATGGATTTTCATCTCGAGGCCAATACTGGAGCAACATTTGAAACGCACTGCTTTCAGATGGAATTAAAAAGGGGAAAGTAGGAGAGCCCATCACTACTGAGCTATGCACAAATAGTTTGTCAAACTGAAAAAAAAAGACTTTCTTCTGAATGTTCTCATTGTTTTCTGGCCATAACATCACAAATCATGATTAGCATGAAAGGAACTGTGGCCAAGTCAACTCACTAGCACTCTATAATAGGTAGGGATGCACAATATTGGGTTTTTGGCCGATATCCGATATGTTGATATACCACAACTCATTTTGCCATAACCAATACCCGATACTGATATTTATCCAAGGCTTGTAGAATGGACCATTGGTGAGTTGTTTTTTTCTCAGTTGAGTTCAGTTCACTTTATTTTTGTAAATTATCAACAAACACAGGAAACATAAACAATAATAATAAACAAACCCATAATTTACCAAAAAAGAAATGGGCTGAAGCCAAAGCTTATACTTGTCAACCCTGTTCATGTACTTAGCAGCCTACTGTCATAAAAGATATCTTCTGTTCATATAGATATACATACGTAAGTACACTGCAGTTCTTCACTCTCTTGCTCTCCCCCCCTTTGGCCACCATGAACTCATTGTTATGGTCGTAATGGTGGTTCTTGAGATGGTTAATGAGGTTCGAAGTGTTGCAGGACTTTGTTGTTGTTCCTCCTCACATCACAAAACATCCTCAAATAGTAGGTCTTTTATAAGTTTCCGACAAGTAAACACTGCTGACATTTTCAACTGGTCCTGCTCTCCCGCCATGATCAGATTAGGTCAGGGGTCCCCAAACTTTTTCCTGTGAGAGCCACATGACTTTTCTTTTCTCTGCTGGGGGCCGGAGTCAGTTTGTAACAGAAAAGGTGTAACGATTGCAGGAGTGCCTAAGTGTAAAAATGTATTGTTTTCCAGAAAGCACAATTAAACAACATTCTCTGGGTTCTTCACAGAAAAAAGGCAGAAAATAAATAGTAACACTATTAATGAAATAAATAATAACTAAATAACGCTCTCTGGGTTCTTCACAGAAAAAATCCAGGAAGGATTATAGTCCCTATTTTCCGAATTATGAGCCGCACCGGACTATAAGCCACAAACCCCAATTTTTTATTTTTTTTTAAACCAGTAAACATACACATATAAGCCACAGATATCTGTGACGCTCCAGGTTTTCCACAACGATGCAGCAGCAGCAGAGGGAGGCGGACACCCAAAATTTGAGTCATAACAGGTCAATTGAATATCACATTTATTACAGTTCAATAAGAAAAAGTTGCCAAGATTAGATTTAACAGAACTGATTACAGTAGTTTCCGAACGGTAACTGTAACAGTAAAAGTGTTGATCCTTCGTGTTGCTGCTAGCATGTGCTAAATGAAAATGGGCACCTTCTTGTTCTTCTTCTTCTTCTTCTTCTTCTTCTTCTTCTGCTGCTGCTTCTTCTTCTTTAGATTTCAATAGCAGCTTGCATCCATTATTGTTGCACTACTGCCATCTACTGTATCCTAATATCTATACCTCAAATTCTCAGAATGATCCCAGTATTATAAAAATTTTTTAAAAATCTTCTTTTTCCCCTCAATGCTATTTAACTGATCAACAATATTCTCACATTTATTTCCAATTTTGACCTCCAATGATTCACTTCCTGCTAAAGAGCCCCTTGGTGGTTAAAGAAAAATCCACATATAAACGGCTTATAGTCCGGAAAATAGGATATTTATGAAAAAAATCTGAATGCTCTCTGGTATTGTTCAGGGGGCCGGACCAAATGTGGAGGCGGGCCTGATCTGGCCCTGTAGTTTGGGGACCACTGGATTAGGTCAACGTCATGTGATTTCATGACATCACAGGACATGACATCACATGCAGATAATGATGCTGCAGGCATCATTATCATTGGTTTCTCATTTAAAAACAACGGCTTTTATATTGGTGAGTTATTTTGATGGAATAGCTATTGTCCAATATTAAGTTTTACGGCTAATATCGGCCAATATTCATACCATGCCAATAATATTGTGCGTCCCTAATAATAAGCTGAACTATTGCAAACGGTCACATGGTTGCGGATTGTCGTATTCCAAGACAAATTCAAGTGAAATTGGGTACGAATCAACAGCCAGGCTAGTTTATCACACAAAATCCCAATAAAATTTGGTGAAGCTTTGGGCTGTAATGTGAAAACATTTACACACTAAACATGCCCTTGCAAGGTGGTAAAGTTAAAATCCCATTTACTTTACAGATCCTTGTTCCTACACTTGATTCTCCAGTGCTTTCTGCAGCTACGCCAGAGAGAGAAGTCTGTCTCAGAGCCAAGTGCATTCTGAAATGTTGTTTACTGCCAAAGATGTTTGGAGACGTTTGTCCTCATACAGGTCACTGCATGTCAAGGATCTCTTGCTGTGGGTCTGTAAAGCCCAGAGAGTCACTCTAGACATGGTACCGAGAAAACACAAAGTTTGTTCGACTCGGGAAGAGTTTTGGAAATCTGCAGGTAGTCTGCCCAAATCTCCCCGAAAGCCTTTACTTTCAACACATCTGAAATGTTTTGAACCTTGGCTGAGCGCCAGCAGATACTGTGTGTCAAAGTAGTGAGGCAGAAAATGCCAGGCGAGCAAAGGAGGTGAGGGAGACGCAATGACAAGGGTGATGGTACAGCGGACTGAGCAGCATAACTATTAGCGCCGAGTCAAGACGGATGACTCAGATTTCAGATATTATTTCAGCTAATGACTCACCTCAAGAGGCCGTTACTCGCCTATGATCAGTCTCTTTTGCTTGAAGGTTTTTCATAAAAGTCGGGGAGTTTAGAAGATGAGTAGAGCCAGGAAAAATACAAGTGTGAACCGATAGGATCTCTACAGCTGCACAGGGTAAACATTGGATGTTTTAAGGTAAACATTGGACGTTTTAAGGCCCTTTTATAGTTTGTAGCATGAGGTATGTTTGAGACTTATCTCAAAATCCTTGTTTAACTTATTTATGAATTTGAGAAATCCGTGAAGCGGGCGCTGTACCGGTCCGTCGTGGTGAAGAGAGAGCTGAGCCAAAAAGCGAAGCTCTCGATTTACCGGTCGATCTACGTTCCCACCCTCATCTATGGTCATGAGCTTTGGGTCACGACCGAAAGAACGAGATCACGGATACAAGCGGCCGAAATGGGTTTCCTCCGCAGGGTGGGTGGGCTCTCCCTTAGAGATAGGGTGAGAAGCACGGTCATCCGGGAGGGACTCAGAGTAGAGCCGCTGCTCCTCCATGTCGAGAGGAGCCAGTTGAGGCTCGGGCATCTGGTCTGGATGCCTCCTCGACGCCTCCCTGGTGAGGTGTTCCGGGCAAGTCCCACCGGGAGGAGGCCTCGGGGAAGACCCAGGTCACGCTGGAGGGATTACGTCTCTCAGCTGGCCTGGGAACGCCTTGGGATTCCCCCGGAGGAGCTGGAAGAAGTGGCTGGGGAGAGGGAAGTCTGGGCCTCCCTTCTGAAGCTGCTGCCCCCGCGACCCGTCCCCGGATAAGCGGAAGAAAATGGATGGATGGATGGATGGATGGATGGATGGATGGATGGATGGATGGATGGATGGATGGATGGATGGATGGATGGATGGATGGATGAATTTGAAAAATAAACACAGAACCTGGAACCTAGAAGCTGGAACACCAATGACTCAAAGTGAAGTGAGTTTAACATTCACTTGGATTAAGAGTCTAAACCCAGAAAAAAGTCCCTCCTGTAAAACATTTAAGATTAATTGTAATTTACAGCTACCAACATGGAGAAACACAGAATATGTTATTGTTAGAACAGACAGTGATTGAGCTGATATGGGAAAAGGGTCAAAGGTCTTTGCTAGGGGTATTGATGCATTGCCAAACTTAACTACACAGTAAGAATGGTGAAATTGGGACACATTGGGGTCCCAAATATGCATCAAAGCTGCTTTTGGAAAATCTAGAATCTATTATGAAACGTCAGATTTGTGTCGACATTAAAGCATTTTTTGAAAAACGGGAAAGTTTTAGGGGATCTATAACAAGTTCCTCAGTGAAAAGTTCACCCTCCAGTATTCCTATGTGCAGCGACATTGACGCTGACATATTAACACAACTCTAACATGACCTATTACCTCAAATGTGCCATATGCGTTACCCATAACAACAGCAGCTGATTACATGCTCGTCTTGTAACTCATTAGCTTAATAATCCAACGTGACAAGGAGAAGCAGCTTGACTTTGTCATGACTCGTACAAAAGACTTCACTCTCACTTTGTTGTTCATCAACAAAGTGTGCATGTCCCATTCTCTAAACTTTGCTCCACCTACAGGCCTGGGGGAGTAATAGCAACGTGTTTGAGCCATTTTCGGTGTTTTCATGTGGAAACAGAAAATGCCACAAAGTAACTAACCGAGCTTCCATTACAAATGTGAGTAAATCGTTGTCAATATTCCACTAACGTTAAAAAAAATTAAATTGTGGAATTGTGGTGTTTCCATTAAAATAGAAACAAAATTAAAATCACACGAATAAGCTTATTCATGCAATAACTCATTGAAAATAATGACAGTGACAGATGCAAACAGTTAAAAGAGATACGAAGGGGTACCCAAAAGTTTCCAGAATGACGCTGTTGCACATGCAGTTTTCGTAGTACACGATTCTGCCGCTAGGTATTTGTTCAACCACACCTTCTCAATCACTGTGCCAAGCAGCGTTGATGTGGAAGGTTTCGTCTACCCGCAGTGAATTTTCTTGGAAGAGCTGTTTTGTCCAGCCGTCATTTTTCTTCATGAAGAAGTTTTATGAGCAGCGCGGCTGAAGCTTTGCTTCCTGCTCGGGGAAAAAAGCATCGGAAACCGTTCAAATGTTGAAGACCGCTTACAAGGATGACGCTATGTGTCAAGCTCAAGTTTACTCGTGGTTCACCTGCTTTAAAAATGGTGAAATGTCAATTGATGATCAACCGTTTTTTTCCGGCTTCACAGCGCGGCTGTGAAGTTTTGCTTCCTGCTCCGGAAAAAAGCAAAATGAACTCTAGTCCTTCTGATAAGTAAATGCCAGCTAGAAGTGATGGAAACACAAATCCCAAGTTAATGCTAATGAAGTCAGATAACAAATCGGTGCCGTTTACATTCTTCTTTCACACGGAACTAGAGTAAACCTTAACCTGTTTACCAGCGCTTCAGTCTTATAGCATAACAGACAACATGATTCATGAGTGTGTTACCTGGTAGCAGGAAGGGTGCTAACTCTGGTGAAAAACACAGACGGCTCCACGTCTACATGGATGCCCAGAGACAGCTCCCTGTAGTAGCCCTCCACTTTGCCCGCTCCACCGGAGTACCTGAAGTTCAGCACCGCCTCCAAAGTCTGCAACAAAGCACAGGAAGAAGGAAGTTACATCAGGGCTGATGTGGAACCGCATGAGCAGCTCATTAAAGCGATAGGCAATGGTCAGAGGTCGCGTGCAGCGTGTTGCTACTCGCCGTTCAATCTACACAAAGTTTGCTCCAGACAGGAGCCATCAAGGCGAAAATAATAAATGCACCACAAGGCTGCTATTGTGCTGCTTAATGAAATGGAAGTATAATGATGGGAAATGGACGATTCAGAATCCTAAAAGGGTTTAAAAGGGAGAGGGGTGGCAGCTGGGTGGCCTAGGTGAGATTGTTCTGGCTGCGTTCCACTGTAATGGGGGGAAAATGGACAAGGGGGAATCACTCAGCGACACTCCGAGGCGTTTCCGTGGAGAGGAGGCAGGGATGGAAGAGGGGGGGAATGTCATGAGCAGCCAAGTGGGCGAAGTACGGGGGTGGGGGGAAATTAGAAGTGGCAGTTTATGTTGAGGAACACTAGCTGACTCAGGGAAGGAGATGTTCAGCTTTTCTTCCAGCGCAGCGTATATCATCTCCACGCATACTGCTGATGGAGGCTCTGGCTGTGGCTTCCCACAACACACTTCACCTATTTCCTGATTGTTTTTACTCTCTATCCACTTCTTCATGGGAGGCGGAAGCCAAGGTGAAGCAACTCTGAGGCTGCTGGGCATACGGCCGATTACAACATAACGGACGGAGCACAGCACTGACAGCCACATCACAGAGAAGTTATTATTACTGTCAACCAAGCAACTCTATTCTAAAAAGTCCCTTATTTGTAAGTGAAAAGCTTTATTTCACATTCTGCGTGCGCGTGTGTTTTGCTTTTTTAACTTGCTCTGATATTTGAAAGTGCCATTCAGGGACACGCCTGTGATCTTTCCACCAGCACCGAGACGAGGTTGATATTTTTGGCATTTAGTAAAATGTCTCAGAGTATCTCCTATAATGACCTGAAATTTGACACAGAGACGGTAAAGGCCACGAAGAAGAATTCAATACATTTGAAGATTTGTTACAGTCAAGAGGAAACCAGAGATTCCCGTCAGATTTTTCTCTGTAATAAAAGAATAAATCAAGAAGTCTAATACAACCCCAAATCCATTGAAGTTGGAACGTTGTGTAAGACAAATAAAAATGGAATAGGACGATCCGCAAAAGGCAAAGATACTTAGTGGTTAAACTCAAGTGGAATTTGATTTCTGCAACACACTGCTGAAACAGTGCCGAATTCATGTGAATGCAGAGCCTGATTGACCAACAAAACTTTTGCGCACGTCTAAAATCGTCTGTGGACAAGGTCAAACTTACTGCAACAATAATCTATATGGATATGAAAACTAAAGTATACTGCTGTTTTTTGCCTCTTGTTTTCATTATATCACATACATTTGACCACCCTGCAATCAGGCCACAATTAGTGTGTGCACACAACATCCATAGAAGGAGCTGCAATGAGTAACAGCAGCAAGAGAACTTCTTATCTCAGCCACGTCGCTCCCTAACAGCAGCAGACGTCCTGCTGTTTGCGTCGCTGTCAGAAGCTGGAGGTTCTGCTTTTTAATGCCTTTTGCTTCTTTAAACTCTGTGAGACACAAGAACACAGACCCTCCTACAAGGCGTCAGGATTATAGCAGGGTAGAGAATGTCAGAACCGGTGGGAGACCTTGCTTTTCCAGAAGCAAAATCTCTTCAGACAAAAAAAAAAAAAGAGAAAAAAAAGCTTGACAGTTTAAAACATAAATAATACCAACAGAGAAACAATCAAGGAAACCTGCGACTTAACAGCTACTGGTACAACGAGGTTTACTGTCATAAAGTGACAACAGGTGCTGTGGGAAACACCAGTGAATCAAAGTTGCTGGTTGCAATGGGAAGTTGAAGACACAAATTCCCACTCTAAACATTTGCAGATCCTGGAGGGAAGCAGTGGAGTCAGTCTGTGACAGCTGCCCTCCACAGCGGCGGAGAGACGAACTCACGCTGGGCTGGAGGCAGAATGAAAGCAACCAGCCTCATTTCAACAGACTGGCTTAATTCTCACCGACTGTTAGCAAAAACAAAAACACAAGACGCCTGCTGGATGAATGCGTTTCCTCTGCAGCAGTGTTTTCTGCTGCTGAGGCTGTTGACATGTTGTATCATAAACGTGGATTCGATTTTCCTTCGGACTCTGCCGGCGCTGTGCGGTTTCCGGTGTGGAAGTGGAAGCTTAAAACGTGTTCCCCCTCGAGGAATCGTCTCGGCAACGCCGTCACATGCCACAGGCGTGCCTGATTCCTCCACTGGAGCCAGAGCGGCCCCTATTTTCGATCCCCAACCCCCCACCCACCTCTGTGGCTCCTCCGCCCCTCAGGAGCCTTTTTCAATCACACCCAGCTAAAAATAGCTCCTGCTGTAATGAGCTGGCACTGCTTGGAGTAAGCTGGAGGAAAACAGCACCTGACCACACACATCTATTACTCTAAATAAAAAAATGTGTGTAGGACTTTAGCGATTTATCATGTTGTCTGTTCTTTACCATGTTAATTCAGTTCATTTAAATACACAGTCTTCTTCAGATGTTCCACAGACTAGCTCCTTAAAACTGCCTCTAGTTATTCATCAATCACCAGGGGATGTTTGGTGCACATGTGAGTTTTACAGCATTACAGGAAGCATGTGAAACTCAACAGGCTCCATATACAGTCCAATGTATAAATTCATATCAGATGTTACTCATTCCACAGGGTCGGATATTTTGGCTTCACAAGACAACTTCTCAGTTTTATTCTACTCAGGGCTAAAGTAAACCTGTCGCAATAAGCAATTAATCATCGATTGCATGACGAATAAAAATGAGCTCAATAATTTTCATTCTGATGATTAATATTTTTTGGAAGGCAATTTTGTTTAGAGACTTCAAAATCCTTTTTATTTATCGTTTTTTGGTTGTGTTTTGGATGTTTAAAAAAAATCTCAGTTCCAGTGTGAAGTGTTATGTACTAAATTATAGTTTATTAAAGTCTTTGCAAGAGCAGACATGCGTTATTATATACTATATATATTCATTGAAAATAGTCTCAAAAACAACAATGTTATTGTGTATTGCAATAATTTGGCAATTTATCATCCAGCATACTTTGAAGTATGCATACTTTACTATTACATGTACAATGTATGATAATAGCAATATGGTTTGTTAAATTAGAATACTTAACGTTGCCTTTGCCTTAAACTCCAAAGATAGCAAGTTGGACAAACTCATTGCCCAGTCTCTTGGAGTTTCAAAGCCAGGTAACTCTTTTATAAGTTCAATATTGTTTGTGTCAACACCGAACTTGGAAGCTCAGAGGACTTCAAACACCAGTAATACCTTGGTCCTTAAAAAAGAAAACACAGAAGACCAAAATAAGTCTCCATACCTCGATCACCATAGCTAGAAGAGCAACCACTTTAGATGGACTCCATCAACTCTGCCAACAGAAGTGGTCAAATGCACAGAATTATGCCAGACGCTTGTTATTGGCTATAAAACACGTCTGGTTTCTCTTGCCAAGTCTATGGGTTTCACCATCTATTAATTCAAATGTCAAATTTTAGCATGAGAGTATCTGTAGAATTGTCAATCTGTGTGGAACTGAAAAAATCCACAATACATTCAAACTTACAGTATGTGTCCAATTCTTGAACTTGTATGTTGCATAATCATTCCACAATTTCAAAAGATGGATCAAATAAAGTCCTAGAAGTCCCATAATAGTATGATGTGCGATCTACTTATATATGGATGTAAACCTGGAGAAATGCACACAGCTTAGGTGTTTTAAATGCCTACAAGTAACAAACAAGTGCTAATGGAAAAACCTTCTTTCGAGGCTTTTCTGAGACCTGACACGTGAAACGCGGTGGCCTTTACCTCAAATGCCACAGCCCATTATTGTCATTTTTCACGCCCGTCTCAAGAATGTCACAAAAGGCTGTCTATCACATTTCCCCGCACAAATGTTTGACAACTGAAGGGCCCACTGGACGCTGTGAGTACTGCTGCTCCCACCCATGGCTTGTGAACAAATGGCAACAAGATAAAGATCGGGACACATCTCGCTGAGGAGATTTTGGCAGAGCCGCACGGCTCCTCGCTAGAGTCGAAGATAAAACGTCACAGTGACATCTGGGCAGGAAGTGAAGGTGTGGGGGTCTGAAAATGGAGCAAACCTGTGAGATTAAATGATTCCAAACAATGGTCTGATGATCTTTGGTTCATACAGTCTAACCAATAAAAAAAATGCTAGTAAAATCAAAACAGCTAGACCAAACATCACCCCTTTATTGAAATTAACTTAAGAATATCTTATTACAATATTTTTTATGTATTATCCAGAAGAGGTGGGTAATGTGGCTTTAAAATAAAATGGATTTTATTTTAAACTCAACTTTTCTTAAGTAAACTAAATGATTTGTGTAAGACTGGCTTAAATCTGTTATCTTAAACATACTTAATAAATTTGTTAAAAAATAAATTAACTAATTGAGTTGGATGATTATAATATACTGAATTGGTTAAGTTGGATAAATGTAATAAATTCAGTTGGATAAATTTAATAGAATTGCTTGTTACCTACAGAAGCAATTCAATTAAGTTGGTTCAACTATTTTCTTTTTAGAGTGTAGCAGATACAATTTCTGAATTTAATTAATTTTTTTTTTAATTCTTGCTTTCTTATCTGAAAAAGAAAAGTAAATGACGTTACAAATATTTTCAATCATCCCTTCTGTGAGTTGTATGATGTAGTATTAGGGAATGGCGCCAAGAATTTTATATTTAATTATGAGAACATAGTCATAATATTAGCAGAATAAAGATGAAATTTTGTTAGAAAAAAAAAAAGAAACGACATGATAATAAATTAGTTATTTTTTGTGTTGGATTTTTCATAAAGTAATTTCATTCACCTAATATTACAATTTTATTCTGGTGATATAAAGACTATCATATGACTTTATTCTTATATTATTTAACTGTACTCTTGAAAATGTAGGACTTCTCATATTTTACAAAAACTTAGCCTGACTTTTACATTTTGAAGTAGAGTTGATCTGAAAAGTCCAAATAAATAGAAGCTGTAAAAAAAAAAAAAAACTTGTGCACGCTGACGTCTCTCTGAATAGAGGAAACCCGAGGAGTGCATTAGAGAAAACAAAAATCTAGATTGATAAAATCGATTTATCGCCCAGCCCTCTTATCCAGTTATTTGCAACTTTTTCCAACCTTGAAGATGAAACAATCTGTCTCCCCCTCTAAAAGAAATTGATGTTATTCAGTGTTATAGACTTTTAAATTCAGGAAGTTTATTTTTTCTTTAACCAAACTAGCACTGGTGCTTAAGCAGCAACTTTTCAGAGGAGCGCTGTATACTTTGATGAGAAGATGAAATGGAGTTCTGTGGGTCTAATCGTCCATAAAATGCTCTTGACCCTTTCCTGGGATGCATCTGCCTTGTTGCTGGGAAGTGAGCAACGCACCAGGAGGGCTGTTAAAGCACCGGCAGCGCCGGCTCCAGTGGGACATGGAGAAAACCCAGAGGACTGTGGGATGCTGTGTGTTCACTGGGAGCGAGGCTTGGCCTGCATCGCATCAGTCAATCAGCTGATGAGACAAACACTTTCTGCTCACTTCTCCATTCGGATGGAGGTTGGAAACCAGGTTGACGGATTTGGAAAAATACAGGAACAAGGAAATTTGATTTCAAAAGTATTCATACCACATTTTATCATGTCACAGCCGCCAATTTAAATGTGATTTACTGGGATTTTATTTGACAAACCAAAACAAGCATGTCAGCAAAACAGAAAGAAAATGAAAGCTTTTTTTTTTTTTTAAAGGGGCAGTATTATGTAAAATCAGCTTTTTTTGTGTGTTTTACATCACGTTATGGTGCTATTCTTCATTTGCACCAATCTGGTGGTTAAATAACCTAAACAACATATTAAAAATTAACGTCTTTGCTGTTGAGTGTGTATGTCTATTTATTGAATCATTTAGAAGCAAAAAGGGTTTTTGAATTGAAATTGTTATTTTGTCGATGTATAGCTTTTGATTAAATGTGATTAATTGATATTAATTAATTGATTACAGACATTTAAAGCACCACTGATTCAAGGAATCAAACTCATTGATAATCACTTCATTAAAAAAGTTGCAGCAGAGATGAAAGCTTCTGTTGGTTCCATTAGTGAATGTGTTTTCCAGTAGAAAGCGCGTGTGAGTCTGGGCATCGGGGTATTGTCGTACTGCTGCTGTGCTGTTGTGCAGTTAATGATTCACGAGAGAAGATTTCAGGAGGAGTGAAGACAGATCCGCAGCGCGGTGTAATGACTTCACAATAACTACTGCATGCTGAAGAACGAGAGCCGGAGAACAAGCTGAAGTGACAGGTGACGAGGCTCAGAGCGTCTAAAAATGCTCAGTAACGAGCAGGCACATGAAGACCAAAATAGCAAACAGCTGCTGACAGTGAAGGACTCTGATTCACAGCATGGTGCAACACCTTTACCTGCACCAAAAGCTTTCGAAGAACCAGAGGAACATTTAGACATGTCTGCCTAAACTGCTATAACACAGTATTTAGTGTCACAGACAGTAAAAATACACAAATAGTCCACAGTACGATCTAAACCATGTTCCTAAGTGAATTGTGCTTCACTGCATCAGGAAACTGAAATTAGTTAAGATGTCAGCAGATGAAGAGGCAGCGACTTTATTTGGTATTTCAAATGTAAAATGGGTCCATTTAGAGAATTCAGAGCACCAGCTAACAGCCAACACCCCAGCTCCACTTTTCTGGATCTCCCCTGTGGTTCTTTGGCGTATTGAGATATGTGTAGCATGAAAATATTAGCTCAAACTCACTTCACTCAGCTTGACCGGAAAGATTTTGACCAATATAATTACTTGTGAAAGTCTACAATGCGGTATTGTGGCCATAAAATCTACATTTCTGCCAAAAAACTCAAGATCTTGGAAATTTTCTTGAAAAAGCAATAAAATTTCTGTTTCAAAAGTTGAAGATCTTACACTTTTGAAACTCAAATTTCCAAATGTCAACGTTTTTTCTAGAAATTTTCTTAGATAAATCTCAAAATATGTCTGACAATTTTTTGACTTTTCAAGCTCAGAAATGTATTTGTTTTTCCAGAAGAATTTCTCAGGTTCATCTCAAAAGATTTTTTGTCAAAATGCACAACTCCTTTTTTTTCTAACTACACTGGTCCTAACATACCATCATAAAAAACTGAGTGAAGTGAAACAACCTGAGAAAAAACAAGATCAACTTTAAACTTCAACATAAGAAAATTCCAAAGGAAAAGGTTTCTACAGACGTTTTTTTCTTGTAACTTGTGAGCAGGTAATGTTTGCAGCTGCACTCCCAGAGAGGTAAAGTGAATGTTAGAATACCTAATTCACAACAGGGACACTTAGTTTTCTCACACAGTGATGAAATATTACTATTATAATCACTGCTTTACAACTTAATCCAGGCTGTCTGATTGGAAGACTGGTAACAATGAAAAGGGCTTGGATTAATGCTATTGTCCTCAAATACTGAATGCCACAATACAGTGTTCCCTCAAGACACAATTCTCAACTAATAAACGTCTTATCTCAGGCACACATCTGCAGTGTTGAATATGCTGAATATAGGGATTATTTGTAGCTTTAATAAGTTGGAAAACAAATAAAATGGCAACATTGCAATTTGATTAATTTCCGATCTGTGGCTAGTCTGACCCAGGAGAAGGAAAAAAAAATAATAAATATATAAATAACACCAACAGGATATAGCTAAGAAAATAGGCAGGAGTTTCTCAACACAAATTATTTATAAGACTAATACGTTTCCGCTGGCAACAGGGTGTTTAAAGCTAACTCGGCGTGTGAGCAGGTTCATATTCCCCAGACTGTCTTTTCAACAGATTTGAATTGTTGGAAAGCACTTTTAGATATTTGAGAAGAGCTAAATCAGGATTTTCGTACTTCATATGAATTAAATTTTCTTAAAAAAACTGTTTTTAAGTCCAAATAAAAGTGTATAAACTGACTTAGACAGAACAGTGGAGTTCAAGATGGAAGTTAAGTAGCTTTTAAAAATTCAACGGATGGTCAGATCCATCATGAACCCTGCATGACCCCTACTTGCCTCCCTTTTTTTTATTAGTATATAATGTACAATTGTCTGGTGAACAGCTACTTTCCAGGCTCTGCTACGGTTCCTACAGTATCTCAAAAGTCAGGCAGGCACAGAGAAGTGAAACGACCTGAACAGACAGAACAAGCGCAGGTGAAAGCCACACACTCCAAAAAAAAAAAAAAAAAAAAAAGAAAGAAAAATTGAATTGCGATGCATGAGTGGGCGAGTAAATTTGCATATACACACTTACACACGTATCTTACCTCCAACACCACCTAGCTGTGATGGTGCGCTGCGCTCTGGAGCAAGCTGGGACACACACCAGCTGAGTTAGCAGCATCATGTGGCGCGGCGCTCAGCCCGGTTCTCACATGGGTCCAGAGAGCAATAAAAAATGTTTCATTTTCTGATCGCTTCACCCGCCAGCTTACATACAGCAACGCAAATGTTGCTGCAAACTAAACTTTCTGAACATCTGGGATTTTCCTGGATTTCATTTTTAGTACCTTGTACAAAAAGTGATTCTAAATTAGGTGTGAGATTAGTATGTAAATTATCTAGTTAAACATTAACTATAGCAAGTTAATTAAAATTAGATCATTGTGTCTTAATAACCTGTGGTAAATATACAACAGTTTCATTGCAATACTGTAATGTCTTGAAACATAATTTAAAGAGGCAGTATCATGTATTTTCCATATAGTGCCATTTCATAGCAAAATAAAGTACCTGTGTAACCTTCAGTTGTTATAAAAAAAATGCTATATATAACAAATATCACTTAAAAGAAATTTGGTTTCATAATTTAACCCCTCGATATTTTACCTCTGTCTCTAAGAAACTCCTGCTCATTCTGAAATTCCACCAATATGGTTCCTCTATTAACTCTTCAATGTTTTTACCAGCGCTGCTCTGAGAAGTAGCTCCCATAATGAGATGCACAGTTCCTCCAGTTGTTTGCTAAAATTTCTTGGCTAGTCTGAAGGAGCTGAGTGGGGGTCTTGCGGGGAAGCAGAAGCTCAGATGGTTAGAAACTCCAGCTCCAAGGAGGAGATTTGCCTCAGAGGTGGAGCTAGGTCCACCCAGGCATTTTGCACAGCTGAATGGTTGCCATGGGAGATTGAAGGATTTCTCAAACATGCATGAACAAATCAACGCAACACTCCATGTACGTTTTTGATGGGGAAATAACATTTTAACATAATGTAAAGCTCAAAAAGTTTATTTTACAGGATATTGCCACTTTAATTGCTTTTAGCAGTAAGTGAAAAACAATTATTCCTTTTGCTACTGAAATAAACTAATTACAGGTTAAGATATCCAACATTTATCTACTGTAATTTTGATTTCAATTCATAAACTTAAAGCTATATGGAATAGCACAATAAAGTAGCTGTGTAACCTTCACAGCTGGTGCTGGTGTAGTAATAGGTTTGAATAGAATGTGCTTATTGAAAAGAATGTTCAAAGTTTTTACTGTTTTGCTCTTTATGGGGAAAAAATACCACAGTAAGCTTTTCCAGTCCAAACAATGTCCCAGGGAAACCGGTACAAAAAGGAAAAAAATAAGAAGTAGTCATTTAAAGTGGTTTATGTTCCACCTTCTTTTTCCTTCATACCTTCATCCAGTATATTTGAGCACACGTTCTGACTGCAGCATTTAGAATTATGAGTGAATGCCCAGGATTGCATTGAAAAAACAAACAAAAAAAAAAAACCAGATTTTTTTTTGTTGCTTTTCAAAAGGAAATCCTGGAAGCCCACAGAGCAACAAAGTGCACCAATTGTTGCTTTGCCGATTGCTGCGGCGTTTGAGCTGCGCATTTTACCTAAATGGTAATTAGGAGGACTAATACGTTTAAGATGCCTGTGGGTATTTGCTCCTAATGGACCAGCTCATTTGGTCATCAGTTAGAGAAACGAGCCTGCAGTGCTCTGGCACCGTGACGACGCTTCCACATGTCAGTGGGGAGCGAGCTGTGCTGTGGTTACACGTCCACTTGGAGCATTATACTGTATGAGCAATACGCAGGCTGTTGTTGCTGCCAGGATGAGGTTCCTCCCTGCCTGTTGTGACTGTCATCCAAAACGTAACTTGCAAAAAATAAAAATCAGCAAGCTGACTCACTGCCAGAACTTTAAGAGCAAGCCAGGCAGGCCTCCAGGTCTGCTGGCTCCCGAAGCAAATCTAGCAAATCTCTTAAAACATGCTCTAATCCAAACATTTCTCAGGTGAGGCAAAACATGCAGCTTTACCGAGACGAGGTAAAAAAGCACATAAGTGCAAGCTAAATATAAACTATTCCAGAAAGCCGGCTTTGCAAGAAAAATGCAAAGCAGAATCTTTGCTCAAACTTTAAAGGGCATGTATCATCATTTTTACAACTTTTTCAATTTTCATGTTGTGTCGTGGCTTGGAGCTCGCACCGGTTGTATTGATTTCCATGTTGGAAATTGAAAAAAATATTCTAAATGATGTGAAAGAAAATGAGTAAGCCACAAGGTAGTTAACGACGGAGCCAAGACAAGACCTTACAGAGAAAAAAAAAAAAAGAGGCTTCATTGCGTAACACAATAGCCTCCTAAGAACAGAGCAGCAATAGGAAGGAAGATTTATTAAGGTGCAGATTTATAAAACAATGGGTTTAAAATAGGACAGAAAAAGAAGTAGGAAGAAAATAATTTGGAAGTAACAGCCTGGAGACCTAACAGTCCAGCACTCCACTCAAGAATATGTAGTGTGCTGTGATAGTGGTGAAAGACAGTTTTATGATAAAAATTAAATTAAATAAACAAATCATGTTGCTCCATAACTCTAATGCACAAGTGTATCACACAGTACTTTTCCTCTGGTGTCAATAGATGAACTCATGATAATCAGATTAGGACACATAGAAGAGTTTAACTCGGTAATGTGAAAATGTTTCAAGGCCATTGTCTGTCATGCCACTCAAACGCCGAGTCAGATTTTCCTCAACAAGATACTGTTTGGCCAAAACAAGTAACAAATGAAGTGAATGGAAGAGAAGATAAAATACTGAAACAATCCCTCAGTCATTTGGCTCAGGCACTGATAAAATTAAATAGAAAAGCAGCAGCTGATTTTAGAGTTTTTGGAGAGGCTAGCTATGAATTTATTTAAACATTGCAATATAAAGAGATCCACTGATAATTTAAACTTTTAAATGATCTGGTGTGGGTGGATGTGTGTGTACATGGTTGTTGCCCTCTGATGGACTGGTGACCTTTCCGACATGTACCCCACCTTTCACCCAATGACCACGAGGGGTAGGCACAATCCCCTTCATGATCCTGCAAGGACATCAGGGATAGATGATGGATGAAGAAATGTGCTTCTCAAATAAAACATGTAGCAACAGTAAGGACAAAGGGAACGTTCTCCTCTACAATGAGAAATGTTAAAAAAATAAACTAACACCTGTAATCCGACAAACAGCGAAGCAGTAACATTACAGCTTCACTGGCCCACGTTTTCAGTGGACTGTCTAAGACAAGCAGGTAAATTAAAAAATCTGATTAAAGAGATTGAAAGAAACAAATGTCATACTTTAAAATATGTTGATGTACATCACGATGGTGGTGATGCATTTTGATTTCCCGTAATTATCCCACATTCCGTCTTCTCTCTCTCAGCCAAGTCCAGACAAAGACACTCGGTCTGGATGCCAAAACAACAAACAGAGTCCGACAGATACCGGCATGCTGCACGACTCAGACAGGATGGATGAGACATTAAGTCCATTTGTTGTCCCATCCGAGGCATCTGTGCAGACATTTATGTTAAATAAGACCGTATCTTTCACCGAAGCAGCCGTCCGTCTATCTTCAAAAAGGTTTCCAAATAGCACTGCGGAGATCTGTACCGAGGTGACCTTGGCAGAGCAAACAGACTCCTCTCTTTATTTGTTTCTGTAAGGTCTTGATAGATGTCTTACAGGTCTTGAGAAGTCATAATGCACGGGGTCATAAAGGAAGAAGATCACAGACCTACAACCTTCTCAAAAAACATTAGCAAAGCCTTTGTTGTACTAAAAGTTGAATTGAGCTTCTGGAGACTGAAACTATCGATCAAGACAGACCAGTCAAAGTCGATAAGGCCAGACGTACAACAAGCCTAATCACAGGTGAACTGAATCATCACTTTTATTCCAGCCTTTCTCTGTGTGTGTGTGTGTGTGCCTCACTCTGGGGATAAAACAGAAGAAAGCAACAGTAAAACACAGTTGACTTGTTTACAACTAAAGTGAGCTTTGGCACCAACAGGCAACCTGATAGACATCCAGAAGTCGGGAAAGTCTCACTCAGCAAACTGATTTTTACTCAGTTTCCACTTGACTTACAGAGAGAATCTACACCAAAATGGTGGCCGTTTACAGCACATGAAGATATGAATAAAAGAACTCCAATACAAATTTACACTAATTGCCAGTTTTATTGATTACAGATATTGGACCACTTACTAACATGAGGTGCCAATCAATACGTCTAGATGTGGTGAAGACGAGTTAAAGTTCACAAGAGCGCCAGAACGGGGAATGAAGGGGAATTAAGACACTTTGAACATGGTGTGCTAATGTTTTGATAAAATGGTCTATAAAAGAAAGCATCACCCTTAAAATAGTCGCTAATTATAGCAAAGGAGTCAGGAATACCATGTCTGAGTGCAAAACACATCAGACCTTACTGCAGCGAAAGAGAATTTCATCAGTTTAGAACGGAACCTGAGGCTACAATCCACACAGGCTAATGAAAACGGGGCATTATCAGGTCATAAAGAAACATTAGCTTGTCTGATATTTTTCGAATTCTGCTGCAACATTCAGACAGTACGTTTGGCTCAATCAGCATTAAGCACAGACATGCCATGCCTTGTATCACTAGGTCAGGTTGCTGGTGGTTGTGTAATTGTGTTGTTGTTTATGTTAATCCATTTATGATCACAGCATCTACTCTCTGTAGCCTACAGAGCACAGATACTGGATGGAAAGTAGTGACTGTGAGAATTACATGTTCTGGTTAAGCTAAAATTACAGCATCATGTTGGTAACATGTTTTGTTAAACACTTGATTTGATAAATAGTGTAGCTATTTTATACCTTGATTGTACAGGCCCTTAATAAACTATCAGGCATGATCAAAACCCTGATAATATGGTCTTAATTCAAAAATTAATTCAGAAAAGTAATTTCATCATTGTCAACTTTTGAACTGCTTTGAGTAAAAAACACTCCAACATTGCCTTTCATATGAAACTGTGCGCTTGGTCATTGTCAGGAAGCAATTTAACTGTTTAAACAGCTTTTTCAATAATTTTGTTGATGAATGGAAGGTTGGAGATTATAGTATATATATACAGGTCCCTCTCAAAAAATTTGCATATTGTGATAAAGTTCATTATTTTCCATAATGTAATGATAAGAATTAGCATATTTCATCCGACCAATAAAAGAAAAGTGTTTTTAATACCAAAAAAGTCAACCTTCAAATAATTATGTCCAGTTATGGACTCAATACTTGGTTGGAAATCCTTTTGCAGAAATGACTGCTTCAATGCGACGTGGCATGGAGGTAATCAGCCTGTGGCACTACTGAGGTGTTATGGAGGCCCAGGACGCTTCGATAGCGGCTTTAAGCTCCTCCAGAGTGTTGGGTCTTGCGTCTCTCAACTTTCTCTTCACAATATCCCACAGATTCTCTATGGGGTTCAGGTCAGAAGAGTTGGCAGGCCAATTGAGTACAGTAATACCATGGTCAGTAATACCAGTGGTTTTGGCACTGTGAGCAGGTACCAAGTCGTGCTGAAAAATAAAATCTTCATCTCCATAAAGCTTTTCAGCAGATGGAAGCATGAAGGGCTCCAAAACCTCCTGATAGCTGCTGCATTGACCCTGCCCTTGATGAAACACAGTGGACCAACACCAGCAGCTGACATGGCTCCCCAGACCATCACTGACTGTGGGTACTTGACACTGGACTTCTGGCATTTTGGCATTTCCTTCTCCCCAGTCTTCCTCCAGACTCTGGCACCTTGATTTCCGAATGACATGCAAAATTTGCTTTCATCCGAAAAAAGTACTTTGGACCACTGAGCAACAGTCCAGTGCTGCTTCTCTGTAGCCCAGGTCAGGCGCTTCTGCCGCTGTTTCTGGTTCAACAGTGGCTTGACCTTTGACCTGGGGAATGCAGCACCTGTAGCCCATTTCCTGCACACGCCTGTGCACGGTGGCTCTGGATGTTTCTACTCCAGACTCAGTCCACTGCTTCCGCAGGTCCCCCAAGGTCTGGAATCGGCCCTTCTCCACAATCTTCCTCAGGGTCCGGTCACCTCTTCTCGTTGTGCAGCGTTTTCTGCCACACTTTTTCCTTCCCACAGAGGTGCCTTGATACAGCACTCTGGGAACAGCCTATTCGTTCAGAAATGTCTTTCTGTGTCTTACCCTCTTGCTTGAGGGTGTCAATGATGGCCTTCTGGACAGCAGTCAGGTCAGCAGTCTTACCCATGATTGTGGTTTTGAGTAATGAACCAGGCTGGGAGTTTTTAAAAGCCTCAGGAATCTTTTGCAGGTGTTTAGAGTTACTTTGTTGATTCAGATGATGAGGTTAACTGCTCGTTCAGAGAACCTTTTCATGATATGCAAATTTTTTGAGACAGGGATTTTGGGTTTTTATGAGCTTTATGCCAAAATCATCAGTATTAAAACAATAAAAGACCTGAAATATTTCAGTTGGTGTGCAATGAATCTAAAATATATGACAGTTTTATTTTTATCATTACATTATGGAAAATAATGAACTTTATCACAATATGCACATTTTTTGAGAAGGACCTGTAATATATATATATATATATATATATATATATATATATTAGAGATCGATCGGCCACCGATCATAATCGGCCGATTTCCGTGAAAAAGTTTATGATCAGTGATCGCCGATCACAATCGCTTGTTGCCGATCACCTGCATCTCATTTCTCAGCCTGCCTGTGCAGCTGGTCTCCTCTTTCCTTCACACTGCGCGAGCACGCAGCAACAAATCCTAAGCGATGTTGAACTTTAACGCACTGAGTGAATAGGGAAGTTTGCGTGTTGCGGTGGAAAATTGAAGCACGTCAAAATGCATCAACATAACGAATCTAATATGGCATAAAAACAATGCCATACTTGACGGAGTTTGGCTACATAGAGGCTCACTGCTGTAAAAAAGACATATGGAGGATCAGATGGCAGGTAAAGCAGCGCACAGCTACAAACACTCACCCGGATTAGCATGACGGTCAGAAAGCTAAACAAATAACCCACAAAATTATTTAAGTCTTCAAACTGCGATGTGGTTCTGCTCTCGCTGTTGAACCGCTGCTACGCGCTACAGGTAGTAATATTTCAGACGGAGCGCCGCTTCTGCTCCACCTGGTAGTGACTCTCACACCGAACCTCTGTTTAAAGCTGCAGCATCCAACTTAAAAAAATACATTTTACATACGTATTAAAACTTTCGCTGTCCTAACATGAGACAGATGATCTCTAAAAAAAAAAATCAATCTCTGCATAATTACTCCGCTCAGTCAGAAACAGCCAATCAGAACTAGCAGTAATCAGCTAGCCGCCATGTTATCAGGAAGTTTTCATTCAGTAACTCTGGATTGTTTATTGTAATGGATCCTGTATTTGCCTTTGAATGTTAAATTTTATATTTGAATATTTTTGGCAATGTTGAGAGGTTTTATTTTGACTCTTATTATTATTTAGCCTCTTCAGAGCCTTCATATCTTATCAGTCTGTTAAAGATAGCATTACAGATATAGCAGTACAATTTGCAGAATGCCTGTTTTGTTCAGTTTTCTTCTTGGAAAAAGTTATTAGAAACAAGTTTTTGTCTAAATTAAGGTGAATTCATGGTTCCTTTTTCCACATAATGTAATCGGTAGTGTTTATGATTAAAAAAAAAAAAAAATGTCATCGTATCAGTGATTGGCCCTCATGTGTGATCGGAATCGGTATCGGCAGGAAAAAACCTGATCGGCACTATATATATATATACATATAGATATATATATATATCAGTGATGTGCGGTCAGGGAAAATAATATATAATAATAAAATCATTTATAAAGATATTTTCACCCTGTGGTTTGTACTGTAAAGTACCTAATTTTCATTTAATTTAACCAAATCTGATTCATTTTTTCTTCAAAATCGCTGAATTTTCACATTTTCCCATTCAAATGCTTGGAAGCGAAGCAGGTGAGGCAGCAGCGAGCTGAGCCTCACCTGGGATTGCGCAACCTCTCGCTAACTGCACCAGTTGCCATTCTCTGGGAGCATGCTCCTCCTGTCTGTACGCCGTCAATAAAATGGTTAAAAACATTTAATGTATGAACAAATTTTCCATAATTTAGCTTATGTATTTAATGCACTATGTTTTTATTGTCACCAACTGTGTGTGTAACGTGTTTTGTTTGCTGAGGAGCGATCAGAAACGGCAGAGAACAGATTCGAGGTGAGGCAGGCAGTTCTCTTGCCTCACCGCAGGGGGCGCTCATGATCCCAGACATTGTGACTCCACAACTGCAGAGTAAGAAACAGTAACAGCGATCTAGCCATACAGTAGCTGCGCTGATACAGAGAGCGAGAAAGACGTGGTTTTGAGTTTTACTTTAATGGTTTCTCCCTTTGCTGTTAAGCACAGCACGAAATTAATAATATCTACATGTCTAAGTTTGATTGAGACAACGAAATTATTCTGCGGCGGCGGCATGGTTAAGCATCACATGTTAAAGAATGGTCTTTTTACCCTTCAGCATTGTATGAATGCGCAAAATTTCCTTATGTAAACAATAACATGCAGGGGGTCTAGATTTGCAAATCCGATTATAATTAAGGCGGTGCTTCACCAGCTATGAACCTCACCGGTTCATAGACAGATATATATATCTGTCTATATATAGACAGATATATATATCTGTCTATATATATATATATAGACAGATAGATTCAGAGATTATACACAGATGGATGTTTGAAAACCTTTATTTATGTTAATTAGAAAGATTTTCTATAACACTTAAAATGACCATATTACATCAGACAGATAAAAAAAAATAATTTTTCAAAAACAGAAAAGAGGGTTTAATGAAAGGTTTGACTTTTCCTACCAGAGGTGGTGGCATGTATTAAATACCTGGTCTAAGGCTTAAATGACTATTCCTTTTAAATGTGTAACCATGTTAATTTTAAGACTGAAAAACACTTTTTGGTTGTTATTACTCTCATTTTTGATGAAGAAAGTCTGTAAACCTGCCTGTATTGCACCATAATATATTGTATTTTCACTGATTGGACCCTGAGTTACTACAGAGGAGAACTAGCTTTAGCGGCTAACTCTGTCATGTTATGTAAAGTGCATAGTCCCTTTGGAAATAAGCAAACAACAAACAAGTCTCATTGGGATGTATATTCTAATTTATTGACTATATGTGGCTAGTATTGGCTTGAATGACGAAGGAAGGTCAGCAACCTCCAGTGAAATAATCTCCTGTTACCAACACATTACTCAGAAATACTGATTAATAATACTTTTAATACTAATCAAAACACAACCAAAGGTTCTGATTATGGACTTCACTGTGTGAATAAAGATTTTATACAATATGTGGATTTTTAAAGGCCCCATGTATTTAACTGCCTCATATGAAGTCTGCAGTGGCTCTAACTAACAGAGGAAAGCTTCAGTTTTCTACATTAAAGAAAGTGTAAATTTTCATTTAATTGTGATTAATTACAAATCTGAAAAGCATTTAGGTTCAACAAAACTTGTACTGATTCCATATGTTAACCTAAAGCTGGGCAAGAATCTCAATCCACTGATAACATAGCAACATTTTTCTGCCTTTAACACACAATCAACCTTACTGAATGTGTTTCTGGCGGCCTGCGGCGAACATGCCACCACCGCTGGCAGGAAAAGTCAAAAACAAAAGTGTTTTTCAACTTCAAAGTTGTCCTTGTTCTCGAGGCAGAGCATCAGCAGCTGAATTGTTAAAGAACATCCCCTTACAAATCAATACTTAAAAGTGGAATGTACAGTTGGAGGTGAAACAAACAAACAAAAAAAAGACAAAGCAGAGATTAAAGAATAAACAGCTTCAGCCCTGAGCCAAGAATAAGAACATCGTGGGGCTGTTTGGCTGAAGTTTCACACTCTGTGCCCACAGCTGTGGCAGTTATAAATATCTGCACCACCAGTCTAGATGTGCATGTGTGAAGAGAGCTGAGGTGCCACCGGCAGGACTGAGGCTAAAAATAGCAGCAAGGCAGGCAGCCAACTCTGCCTCTGTCTCCACTGGATTTGATTAGGCCTCAAGAAGCTCTGCCCTCCTCCCTCCTCTCCAACAACACTCTCTCAACACTCTGCCTGCATGTGCTCTATGTGTGAGCAGCTTCTATTGGTGTAACACACAGTCCTCCCTTTCTGCACACAGTGGGAGGATTTATTGTTCCAAATTTGCTTATTGGGTTTTTTTTTCTAAAGTGAGATCTCACTGTTTTTATCTCATACTTTTTTTTCCCTTCTTTTTTTGAAGTCACAAATAAAGATATTCAGTCTTCAAATGTGCACACATTGAAGTCTAATCTATTTTATTATATTAAAAGAACGTAATTTGATTAGAGGCAAAAAAGTAACACTTTTGAAGTCATTAAACAAGACATACTGTGTAAACAAACATGTCAGTTTTAATTGTGAAAACCCCAATAGGCTTGGAGACTTCTTCCAGCATGCCGTGGTTTGCCCCCAGGGTGACCTTGCTTCAACAGCCAAGACATTGGCATAAATTAAATGTCTGAGTTCCAAACACGCTCTGCAAAATGCTGCTTTTCTCTTAAATCTAAGTGGGAATAAATGTGTGGCTTTGGTCATTTATTCCACATCAGAAACCGGATTTTTTTTCTCTTTTAATTACTGTCGAAAGAAATTTCAAAAGATCTTTTGTTCAGTTTCTCTCTTTTTTTTTTTTTTACTTGAATATTTTGGGATTGTTAAAAAATATAAAACAATTCGGAACAAATTTGTTCACACTCCATATGACCCATTCATTTCAAATCAAAAAATACTTTTTTCCCCCAATGAAAAAAAGTAAACATAGCCTGGTTGACTCAGGCTATGTATATATGAAACCGTTGCCTGGAAACTGGCAGTATTTTCAGATGTTAATTGAAGAAAAGTTTTACCTTTTAGACGGAACCACCGAGACACCTAAGGAGAGTTGTTGTGGTGATGCCAGGCCACTGTAGGGCGCTGTGATTTTAACATGTCATCTAATGTGCATGTGCTTTTTACCCTGAGCTTCCACCTCACTCTGAACAGTAACCCGTCTCTGTTTCCAAATTAACAATGTTCTCATGTAAAACATATAATCCTCATCAGAAATTGTGTTGAACTGAACAGATGAAGTTGCACAACAAAGCACTATACTACACATGACTGGTTTTGTCATCTGCGCATTCTGCATGTGTGCTTTCACACCTGTTGGGGGGTGTTAATGAAAAGTTTTACTCTGAGATCTTGATCTGGTGGAAACTGGTGTCACGTAAACGGGTGTCTAGATAAAAAAAAAAAAGGTTACAGTTTAACTGATGACTGGCTCAGTTTAATACAAATAAATGCTCCGGAAAAAAGAAATCTGTTAAACACAAGAAGAACTTGCATCCCACTTCACAAACCGTGTTGTGTTCTGCTGACACATTACATCCCAATAAAAAACATAACATTTTTTGGCTGGTAAAATGAGTTCAGGAGCTGTGGAGAGTATTTTATGTAGGGTTTTGCTGGTCAGGCAGAGAATGGTCCATTCTAAGAGCTGGTACCAGGGGAATGGCCAGTAAAAGCCTCGTCTCTCTCACTCTGTTTGCCTCAGAGGAATGTGTACTTCCACATTCCGACAGCGATCTCCACCATGTAAAACCGAGGGCTTACAAAAGGGGATGGTAAAACTGATCTAGAAGCAGCTTTACAGCACCAGGGACAGTTGGGGTTTTAAAGATAATCACTGCGAATGTTTTAATACGCCTTCCTGTTCCATATAATGGGTTCCGCTGAAACTCGCCCAAACAAAAGTCAGTGTCTGGTGAAGATACTCACTCCACAGAGGGATAAGTGAATGAGTCAGACTGAAAACTGACCATCTACGTACGGTGAGAGGAGGGAAATTACAATGGTGGGATTATGGTTACTTTTACTCTCACTCACAAATCCTAGGATGATGGATTTGGAGGTAGAAAAATACCCACAACACTCACTAGCTGCATTTCCGTCACAAATGTGAGCAAAGCTTTGTCAATATTCTGCTAATGTAGAAAAAACGCAATCTAACAAAGTAATTAATACGTGAATAAGTTTATTAGATTAAAAAAAAACATGCCGCTCCATCATCCTCCTATCTCTTCCTGTCGTCGACCTCAACTTTTCCGCCAGAACTAACATCAAGCTATTCATCATGTGACTCGTGTGATAAAAAGTGTTTCCATTGCAGTTAAGCAAAATATGTTAACTTCAAAACAGCTGAAAAACCACCTCATCGTAGCAAAAAAACTTTATCAAAAACCATGAGTTTTTTTTCAAAATTGGCATTTATTTATTTATTTATTTATTTATTTATTTATTTTGGAATTCCATTTTGCATAGCTATGTGGTCAATGGAAACCCTGCTGTGATACCACAATGAGAGGTATTCAAGATTAAGACGATGGCTGTAATAAAGCTACTGGAGCCCCAGTATAACCGCCAAAGACCCTGAGGCCCAAATGTTCTCCAACTGAGGTCAGGGAAATGGAAAGTGACATACAACACAGCTATGGTGAAGAGGCAAAAAAAAAAAAAGTTAAAAGAAGCTATGGACGTCTCCTAAGATGTGAGCAACTGAAAAAAGGTGAATACAACGGAAAACCTAACAAAAACAGCCAGACTCCTTTCACCTGAGGCAAATCCATCCCATTCCGACTGCATCCGCATTTCTCAAGCCCACTGGTACGCTGTGCTTGTGGGAGAACTGAGGAACAGGCGCTCGTGTTGAGCGATGAAAGGTCAGGGACATAAACATGTTGCCTCCTCCTGTGCTGGTTGCAGATCACTCTTGATTGATTTTACATACTGATAGTCTCCAACGGTGCTTTACAAGGAAAGGCCAGTAATAAACACATAATTACATTTGATAAATATGGGGAAATTGGTCATAGAATAAATCATGTTGGGATTTTTCATTTGTGGAGAAAAGGAGAGGTTTAAGTGGAAAAAAACTATCTGATCCTTGGTGTTTAGACTCCATATAACAGCAGGGTTGGGATCAGCCATTTGACCAGTTGTTTTTGCAAGTGAGGTAGCAACCGGAAACTAAGTTAAAACCTCCATTTTCATTCTAACTCTAGAATGAAAATGGAGCTCTTTTTTTAATCAAAGTTAGAATCTACAAGATTAAAAAATTAGAACAAGATATCTACAAAAAATATGCCATAGAGTATACTATGAATACTATATATATTGAAGACATTTCTTCACATTATGTGTAAGTGTTGTGGCTTTCTGTCCAGTAAATGCCAACACTAGTCCAGTAGACTGAAGTGAAACACAGAGTATTTACTGCAGTAAGGACGACACGAGATGAAAATTCTTTCCACAACAGAAAACAACATTAAAAGAGAAGGTGTTCATGTTCTTACAAGCAGCTTTCGGGTAGATTTTAGAGTCTTTACAGAATTAGCTTGATTCTAGCCGAGGCTGCAGCGCTGCACTCTGCTCTGAAAAGCCCCGCTGCCAGTCAAACGCTGCCTCTAGTAAGCTTAAGAACTCATTAAAATGCCTGGTTTGCCTCTAACAAAGGCCACGTTTGTCACAGCATAGGTGGTGGATGCCAAGCATGTTATGTAATACATCCACAGGGGAGAAGTGAATTTACTGTATTATAAACTACATTGCATAGAGACGATCTGCGTAAACTTTCTTTTTCCAAGCAGGCTGATGTCAAACTACAATTAACCCCAGAGCAGAATTAAGTCCATCTTAAGAAAAAGACCAGGACACACACAACTTGGAATGTCATTTTACATTTACAATACATAACATGTGTTGCATTTCACGTTTATTATTGACTTTTCTTTTCCAAACAATAGTGAAAACATTTGAAACACCAGGGCCTTAATTGTCTAGTTTACAATCAATCATTAAATAATCAATAGTCAAAATCATTTAGGTTTCTGATTTCCCTTTGGGGTTTTTTCAACTGAATTGAATATCAACAGCAAATGGCTAAAGCGATATTCTGTTTTACAGTCAAAAACTACATTCAAGTTGCTTTTACCTTGCTTAAAAAAAATCTTTTATTTTTGCTACAGTGAAACAAAAATGTATTTAACCGTCCAGTAGAGAAGCTATTTTATTTCCCCCAAAAACTGTGCATAAATATGAAAAGTTTGCTCAATGAAGGGGGGAAAAAGGAAAGGGAATGTAATAGTTTCAAAAAAGTGTTTGGAGAAGTTTGGAGATGAAAAATTATTAATCTGAGGACATTAAATAATTGCTTGCCAGTCTGTGTCATCAAAATAGGGAAGAGATTAAAAGTCAATGTGAATTAGCATGGCCAAAAAAATGAAGGGAAAAAATTGGAAAGTCTAGCCAAAAGAAAATGTCTCTTTCTGTTTTACCTTCATTAAAAGTGACTTGGACATTTTCTCTGGAAGCAGCCTGCAGATGAGCTTAGTTATGAATTGGCACCGTTTACAAAAGTTGTATTGAATTTCTGAGAAACCACTGGAGTGGTCCACTAAACTGGATTGATGGTCTTAACCTGAGTAATTAAATGTGGCTTTGTTGTGTTTAATACGAAGTGAGATGCATTCATTTGCATTTCTCTGAGTTTCTTTCTCATGAAACTGGTGCTATGAACACTGCCAAACTGTTTGTGAACTTAATATCACAACATAATGAGTTGTTTTCTACTTACATCAAGCTTCATTAATGAACAAATCTTTTTGGGTATCTTCTGTATTTATACATTTGAAGCCAGAAGTCTACATACACCAAATAAAAAGTCACACCAAGTTAAATCAGACCAAACCGTTTTGCTGAAGCCTGAACATGACATAAAATAGATGTCATCTATTTTAAGTCCTTCATAAAATAGATGACATCAAGAGAGAAGAACATTATGTGGAAATATTTAAGCAAAATGTAAAGATATCAGCCAGGAAGTTAAAGGTTGGGTGAAAATGAATCACCAGCATGGAGTCAAACTGGCCTCAGAATAAAGGTTGTACCAAATAGCCAACTTATAGTATTGTTGAATCTTTGCTCTGCAATGACATTTTTTTTATGCGTCACGTTTACGAGTTGCAATCACTTGACAAAACGCGTTTTTCCAAGAAGATGAAAACTTAAGAACTATGTGAGTTTCAGTTTGAATGGTGTTAAAAAATCAAAAGTATTTTAGCAAAGGGGTTCTGCAAACTCTGGTGACGATGACCGGAGTAATGTTGGGCGTGTTGCATGTCGGGCTGCTTTTCATCCATCCAGCTGATCAGCATCATTCTACCAAGTCCACAGTCTTCACCATCATGGTGAAAATGGCAATTATACAGCATTTCTGTCTGAAAAGTTCTTTCTAGTTGGTCTTATTTGATGTTAGAATTTTGCAAATACCATATTTCGATCTATTAGCTTTGAGCCATATTCATCAAAAATAAACGGATATGAACTCCTGAAATATATCTGTCTGTCTGTAATTGAGCTGCATAATTTGGGTTTTACCACTTACATTTAATAACTGTATTAAAAGATTTTTTAAATATCATTTACCTGTAATTATGCTTACCTCATATCTAAATTAGATAAGGATATATAACTTTCAAAAATGCCACAAAGAAGTCTAAAAGACTAGAAATGGCATTTATCATAAATTATAATGTTTATTTGTATGAAATATTCTCAATTAAAATGATTTTTGGAAAAATATTTAAGATTTCAAAAGTTATAAATCTGCTCTTAGTTGAAGTTATCTAAGTTTTTTTGTTTTTTTGTTTTTTGACCTTGAATCATCCTACAGTCTTTTTCTCATCTATTAGTCATCGTTCTGTCAAACTGTCCAGAAAAGTAAGACACCGTTTGACAGCACATCTCAACAGAAAACCTTACTTCTGTTTTCTCTCATGATGATTCACGGTGGAAATAAAAAGCTCCCTCCGGCTTTGAAAGGTAAAACAATGCCGGCTTCATCACTGCAGGTGGTTTGGCGTTTGGGTGCTACATGATGAAGCATCTTCCAACCCTTCAGATCTGCTCCATGTAGTGAAACACAGTTCTATCTTGCCTCCATGCTTTCGCAAAGGGTTTCTGCAAGTTTCACCAACTCAAATTTAAGACCATTTAAAGGCCTTTATGAGTGGAATTTAAGATCTGAATCTAACATACAAATTCCACCCAGCCGGCTGATGGTAAATTTGCACTTACCCATGATAGACGCAAAAAGCTAGCTAGCTAGGAAGGACATATGGGAAACTTAGAAAGATAGCGGTTCCCTCTGCCATCTCGAGTCAAAATGCAATGAACATGTCTGTATGTGACTCAAAGTTCCACCTTACAAAAAATTTAAGCGAGAAAAAAGAAAATACATAAAATATACAAAATTAAACAGACTGGCCAAGACCAAATTTAAGACCAACAGTAAAAAAAAAAATTTAGCAGCGGAATTACTTTTTTAAATTAATTTAAGACATTTTAAGGCCTTAATTTTAGATAGGAGAATTTTAGACTTTTTAAGGCTGTGCAGACGCCCTGTTCACAGAGCTCTGATTGAAGGAACAGAATGCTGCTTGGAGCCAATTGAAGATTACCATCAAAATAAGCTCATCACTCTTTTTACAGGGAGGTACAAAAAGTTCTCTGGAAAATTCTAAGCAGAGATATTCATCATTTGCCAAAATAGATAGAACTGCAGCAGGATTAGACTTTGCAGCTCTCCAAGAAATGGAAGCCAACGCCGCTGTGTGCATGCATTGTTGTTTCTGCCTACCTTGACGTGGCTGTACTCGGCCTTGCCGGACTCGCTGCTCAACGCTTTGGTCTCGGTCCTGGGCTTCAGGACTTGTCGAAGAGGACTGGCGATCGGCAAACCCGTCACGCTGATCCCATCTGGACATACAGCAAAAACCACAGAAGAAGAGACAAAAAAAAAAAAACAAACAGCATAAAGATGAGGATTATTATTCAGCACCCCGCAGGCATTTCCACAAGTATATCTGCTGTCTATGATGCTTTTATAGGAGCTTTTCATGATGAATCACTTTCATTATTTAATGAATGTAGTCACTTTCGGCTATCCATCTTTTCTCTCAAAAGCATTTTTTTTTCTTTTTTCCTCCCCTTATAACGATTAACTCCATACTGCATAAGAGATCCATCCCACAGTGTTTGCTTTGGATCCAACAGGAAGTTGTAGATGTCTACCTGCTTCTCAGACACTGACCAAACTATTAGTATTAATCTCCTAAAAAAATTTATGTGCAACTTTAACAACAGATTATGTACCATCTTAGATTTCCTTTATATAATCTTGATGTAAAACAAAAATAGCACAATAAGTGACATGGAGGTGTTAGAGCATATGTTTCAAACTCAAGGCCTTCATGCTTTTAATGTGACCCTTTAATGCAGAATCTCAAGATAATGTTTATGTGCTTAACTATTATTTTATTGATCAGTTTTCATCTACACAATGCCATATTGCATTAATATGAAAATATGCTCCAAATTATCTTTAAGAAGTTATCTATTTATTAACAAATCAACAGTCCATTAAAGATGCTGAAGGTAACTTTTATTTTTTAAAAACTGCATAAGACAGACCATTAAATTGAGCAGCGCGTAGAGCCATGACAATTTAAAAGATATACACAAAAAACATTTTTGTAAAAGTTACAGTACATATTTCAGCTTAATTTTTTTTAAATACAATCTGCCACAACCAGTACTTAGAGGACATTCACAATCTAGATGTGGCCCAAAAATGAAAATGTGTTTGACATACCTGTGTCAGAGAATCAACTGAAATCAGTATGTAAACTTTGGAGAAATGACATTGGCTTCTATTATTCTAAAGCCAACTAGAACCTATGAATGATATCGAACCTATTTTCACTCTAGCTTTGGTAAAGCAATTAAAAGTTCCCTTTTTCAAAAAATAAAATAAATAAAAAATTTGAGATCACAGGGGTCTGACAGGTGACGTGCACAAAGAACACATGGCTACATTTTCATTCCCGACCTTGAGAGAAGCAGTGCAGGCAAAGGAGCAGCTGCACAATCAGCAGCTGCGTTTGGCACCACCGCCGGGGCTGCAGCTTTCAACCCACTCAAACAATACAGAAAATGTGAAGCCCACAGCCTAAGCTCTGACGTCAAAGGAATCATATCGCTCTCTGACGTCAGCGCAATTTCCCTCCCGCCGGATAGCAGACATTACCAGACTCTGCAGCAGCTCACGCAACTTCAGCTCCGTTCAGACAAACTCAAAGGCAGAAAACTGAAAAGGTTGAGGGAAAACTTTACTTGTAGAACCGACTGAGTTTGAAGAAAGTCTGACAGAAAGAAAAAGTGGGGAAAAACAAGAGGTGTTTTTCCCATCAAAACAGTGTTAACAAGTGAAGTCAGTGCTGTAACATTGGTGAAACACAAAATGATCATCATAATGGTTTTTGATTTAAAAAAGACTGGCTCCAGAGCGTTGACCACTTAGTTTAGCAAACTCATTCAGAGCTAAGAGCAAGCTATCTTCACTTGGAAGTATACTGCTGTTAGTATTTTTGTAATTAAATATATTTTTTAAAAACAAAATAATGTTAAGAAAACAAGAACGTGTGAGATGAAGAATAAAACATATAAACAGTACATACAGTTGGCAACAGAAGTGAGTCAGCCAGCAGCAAAGTCAGCCAGCAAACCGCAATAAATTTGCGCGCAACCCATGATAGACGCAAAAAAGCTAGCTAGCTAGCTAGCAGTTGTATTTTAGTAACCTCAACTCACTGAAGCCACAAATGACGATATCTGTGTATTACTCAAACCTTTGCCTGACAAAAATGTTAAACATGGAAAAAACAAAGAACTACATAGAAAATATGAGATTTAATAGTTAAAAAAAATAAGATCTGTGACAAACAAATTTAAGGTCAGCATCTTTTCTAAATGAATTTAAGAGATTTTAAGGCCTTCATTTTAGATGCATGAATTTAAGAATGTTTAGTTAGGGCGTTTCAAAGATGCGGGGACACACTGTTCAGCTCAACACCATAGAATGCCCTTTTGTTGAAGTAACTTCTGTGAGACACTTCTTACAACCATCCAAAAGTATCTGACATTGGTCTGAAGTAGTAGATTTTCCTCAAGAACCCTTTGACACACGGCAGAATTCACGCATCTGGTTCCTTTCCTGGAATGCTGTATTTTATATGCCAAACATATCCTCTTGTGTTGCCCAAATTATTCAACTTTAGACTTCTGTCCAAAAAAATATACAACACTAAGGAGTCTGATTTTTTTGTTGTTGTTTTTCATTTTCCATTTTTCTCTAGCAATCTTTAGTCAAGTCTTTACAATTATGTCCTACTTTTATCACAATCAAATTCACAAATTCAACTGCACCAAAAGTTATTGACCAAAAGTTCCAGTTGTAACTTAAAATGTGGAAAGGTTCATGGGATGTGAATTTCTTCGCAGTGCACAGTATGTGTCACACTGGTCACACTGGTCACACGTCTTTATGAGAAAAACTGAGATTAAATGGGAGTTTTGGCATCTAAAAGTTTCAACTCGACTCTGAACTAATTCTATTAAGTGAAAAATATCTAACTTTTAATTGCTAATGGCAGCTGAAGGAAGCACAGTGGTCTACTGCTTGAGAACACCTGACAGTAGTCTCACCTTAATGCCCTTGAAACACAGAAGGAGGTAAAGACCCTGTTTGGCACAGAATGCTAACAGAACAACTAGTATTCCGCCTGCAGCTATTCTCCCCCTTTAAAAGCCTCTCCAGTCTGAGATAAAACTCAGTGTTGTTACACTTCATCTCTGTTTTCACTTTTCTGTCTTTTAGAACTTTGCATGAGAAATCCCAATTTGTCACTGTACAAAACAAATGATAACTCAATGTGAAGCTTAATAACTCTAGAAGCCCTTCACCTCCTGGCCTCCCATTGGACTAATGGCTAAACAATTAGCTAGTCTGAAATAGCTAGCTAAATGTTTAGCTTGATGGCTGAGATCAGATTTTCCTTTAACAAAACAGATATATACTTTGATGAGTTCTGTCTGGAGGTAGAGCATGGACTGTTTACCCTCTCTTGAACTGGTAGCCATCTGATGAATCAGGTCCAGTGGCATGGGTGCAAATGAATATATCCATATTAATATTTTTTATCCATCTTAAATTGCTGCTTATGGCTAAATAAATCGTGCAATATTCAATTTGGATGAGTTGGTCTAATAAGGCGAAGTGTTCAGACTACTATAACTTATTTCTATGAACTATATTAATATTGACATGTATTTATACACGTAAAATATACAATTTGCTGATTACAATAAAGTCACAATGTAAACCTGAATGACACCACAGTTTTTTGGGTTTTTTTCATCTACTTACAAGTCAAAACTGGGACTCTCTAGAGCTCCTACAAATACTTCCAGTGATTAATTTTTAGAGTATTGACAAATGTACAGAATTTACAAAGACATTTGGAGGGGGTCATTTTTATGTAGTGCTTGCTAAAAGTTTTTACAATACGTGTGACAATAATCTAGCAGATTAAACAGAGAAAGGGAATAAGAGTGATAAAAAATATACAGTTTATGATCTGAATCCTTTATGAGTGGCGGCCTGTTTCAGGAGGTACACATGACTGCATGTCCTGTGGCACAGGGCTTCTGATTAATGGGAGCTGTGATTAACTATGGCACTGCCTTGCAATCACCCCCATCCCCAAACCTCCCTCCTTTACACCCACCTCCCAATCAGTATCTGTCTTGTTGTGTGTCTGATGGCCTCAGGGAGATTTGGGTGAACTCAGCATTTCTATCACAGGCCGCCTTGCTGCCAGCTCTTCAACATAACAGCGAAGATTGAGAGTTTCTCATTAGAAATAATGGTAAGGTTTTTAGCACAGCTCCGAATTGCAGTGAATGACCAAGAATCATTTCTTGCCGTTTTCTGCCCTATCTGAAGGATTGATGTGTTGGATGGTACAGGCTGCATTTGGCTCACAATTATCTGCATATTAATGCCAATTTAGAAATACGGCCGCATGTACACAAAATTTTATTAGATTACATCAAAATTAGGGCAGCAAAGGATAAATATATGGAAAAGCACCTCATGTGCAATAAGTATGGTGGAGGATCTATGATGCTGTGGGCTTCTCTGCCAGAAAAGTAAAAATGGTTCGTCCCTGGATCCTTGGTCAAGATAGTAACTCAAAACATACGGCCAAATTGATAAAGAAATGCTTCACCACACACAAAATGAAATGTCTTCCCTTACTGGCGCATTTCAGTCTCCAGGTCTAAAAATGTTTTCACCTGATTGGCCAGTAGACTTGGTTCCATTGGGGATCAAAGTTGCAAAATTTGTTATATTTTCAGCTGCTGTGTTTCACTTTCACACTGCACTGTGTCAAATGTACCAAACCTTTGGTCAAATCTGTTCCCTCCATCGCCTGTGGGGGCGCTGAAGGAAATGACATAAAAACCTCTGAAGAAGACACAACTTCCTTCTTCACAAAATGTTAAATATGGAGGGCTGTCAGATTTGTGCAGATGTGGGATTTCTCTTTTGTCTTTAGCAAAAGACCACCAGCAATTTTTCCCAATAGCACTAAACTTGCATGTTTGCTTTGGATATATTTACCCAGAATGCACTGTGCTTCAGTCAGTTAGCTGCTTCTGCAGCAATCTCCTGTCCGCTTGGCGTTCACATATGCTTTAGAATCACTCCAAAGTTAACTTCAACCCAACTGAGACAGAGGTTTTTAGGGGAAGCACAGTTTGCATTTTTGGTCCGTGTCAGAGTTCAATTGCGTGTTCACAACTCCCGAAACTAACTGGACTCTCTAGACAAAGTAGAGTTCCATTAAAGTGGACAAAATAAGATTTCTGTGAATGCAACATACAATCTATAGAAAACCTGCAGGGTAAGATGAAAAACAGAAGCACAAGACAGGACTCAGGACTCTTTATGATCTAGAAAGATTGCGCAAAGAGGAATGGTCAAAGATTCCTGTCTGCCCCAGAGTCCATGAAATGCTAAACTGTAGATTGAGATTTAGGTGCCAACTACTAGCATTAAGGTCTGTGTGAGATTATGCTACTACAAAAAGATTCAATTATTTTAAGGCTTGTCACATATCGTTACCAGAAAAACCAATAAATGTGGCCAGTCCAGTAGAACCTTATCTTCTGACTGAGTTTATTCTGCTCCTTATACTCCTACGGTTGATAAAAGGCCTCCTTGAAAATGAGATGACCCCTCTCATGGGTGAATCTCTGATGAAATGGACATAGTAAATCTAATGACCTTCCTTGACATCATATTTCCAACACATAAGAACACCAAAAAGTAGAATTGTTATTCACAGTTGTAAAGATATAAAAACTGTTTAGTTCAAGAGTTACTGTACGATAACAGCTCAAGTAATGCCTTCAGGGTCAATATTTTTCCCCCTCTTTCCGTGACTTTCCTTTGACCCTTCAGGCACTCTGATTTGACAGAACACTGAAAAATGAAATAGAGCAGATATTTTCTCTCTTCAAAATGTTGTGCTAGCTGGCAGTCCCGTGAGGATGGCCACTGGCACACTTGTCTGCGGTCTTTTTCCACTCCATTTTGTATATGGAAGGCAGCTCTCATCCGCCGTGAAGTCTGCTGCAGGCAGCTGAAGGTGTACTCAAACACACAGCCGTAGCTGGAAGAAAGTAGAGCTCTGCATGTATTTTTCAAGAGTCAATTTTGCTCCGGATGTTTATTTCTCCCTTTTCAGTCGCAAACTTCCTTGACGAGCAGTTTGGTGTGACAAGTCTCGCTCCTGACTACATACCAGGTGTCTTCCAAAGACAGAGTTCCTCTAATCCACGATATGTTCCTTAAATGTTAAGTACATCTTAATTATTTTTCCAGAACTACTCGTGGGCTTTTTGCTGTTTGTTTCTTGCGTGTCTGCAGTGCGCGGCACCCTCTTCACTCGTGCTGTCATTAGCTTCCACACTCACACCATTTAACACAATAAAGTGCGCTGGAAGTCAAGGCCCATTAGTCCTGAGTGATGATATCAGTCCCATCAGATCATGAGTTATGGTGTGGTGGGGTCTTCAAGCAGGATGAGGAATGAGAGATAAACTGTGTCTGGGGATAAATAGGGAAGGACCAGCCTCTCCGTTCCACGCCTGCTGAAACCCAGAGAGCACTGCAGACCAGCCAGGGATTATCAGCGTAAACCAGACGTGCATACGCCTACAAAACTACCAACAAACAACTTATGCGCTGGGCTGCAAAGGTTTTCATACTAGTTTACGTTCCATCGCGTCACAACAGTAAACGGTGTTATTTTTAAATGGGATTTTAAATGACTGACCAACACAACAGGTTTTTTTCTTAAAACTCTTGACCCTGATACAAAGTCAGCATCAGTATCACCTTGATACTAGTGTGTTAAGATTGATACTTTAGTTTCAGATTCCCTCGTATTACGGGTGTAATTAGGTAAATAATGAAATTTTTATGCGAAGTTGATACTTCTAATGGACTTTTTATGCAAGTTTTAATAGAACTTTGTGTTATAAAAGGGTCATTATTTACTGAATGGCACTTCATGACAACAGCTGTAAACTTTCATGAAGACTCCTTCATGTTCATGACTGTTGCTATGACATGTTTATGACAGTGTCATGTCAGTCTTATGCAAACCCCTTCAAATTAAGTTTTAACTTTGTTTCTCAACTCCTGTAAAATTATTTTTGCTTTCATTTGCTCGTAAATTTCTTTTTTTTTACTTTATTTAGAAAACAGTTCACAAAAAATAATGTTTTTCTATTGTTTCTGTTTATCATGTTAATATGTTAATAGTATTTTGTAGACACCTTTAAACTTTGCCCAAATTATGTCCTACATTTCAACAAAATAATTCAAAAGAAATTTAAAAAACACCTAAATGTAGTTTGACATATAAACCTTAAATCCTAAGTTTCCGTTTTCTCACTAATGTTCTCTTATAGAGCTTTGGAGTTATTAGAACTGGGGAACTGACTGCAAAATATGGAAAGCTTTTCAGTTTTAACTGTTAAAAATATAGAAAAGCTTGTAAAATTTAATCTCCTGGAATAGTGGGTCCCACTTTCTGTGGTCTATATATAATAAAATTTATTGTGATTTCTTGGTATAACACGGCAGAATGTGAAAATGTTTAAAGGTCAAGAGTATATATGCGAGGCTCTATATTTCAGAACAAAAACCACGTGGACATTCAGAAGTGTGCAAATAAAAAGAAAACAGCCTCCAACGCAGCACGGCGGATAGCAAGAGCCGAACCGGCCAGAACAGCCATCCAGATATCTGAGCGTACAGTTCTATTAAATATAGAGCAAAGCTGCTGCACACACACACAGACACACACACCAGCAGGACTGCAGCCCAGGGAGGTGTGCAAGATGTGAACTCTGGTTTCCCCTCAGGCTGCTCAGCTACAGAAAGGCAGAACTGAAGAAGAGACGAGACCTTTCCACCTGAGCTGAGCTGAGGAATCCATTCATATGCACCGTCTTCCATATTCATCCACATGCTCTCAGTCATCTAAAGATGTTGTTATTGCAGTCGTTCTTTGTTCTAGGCATTTCTATTCATGACTTATTGTTTGACCTAGCTACCATTTCCCCGCCTAATAAATATTCATACTGATAAAAAAATAAAAATAAATAAATAAATAAATAAAATCAATTACACTCTTCGTTCACAATAGGTTTTTAAAATGCTAATTTACCTCCCCTCAAAATAATGTTTTCAAAATGTTTAATTTGAGGCTCTGGAACTTTAACATCAAGGTCTCCAGCCCTAGCTGTTAAAAACATTATTTTACTGTAAACACTATCCCTATTTGTTTAGAGCTGGAGCTTCGAAAGCAACTAATTTAACTTCCTTATTGGGAAGGAAGTTAAATTTCTTCCCACCATTCCTTCAAAATGGTGGGAACTTTAAATATTGGTTTCCAAGAAGTCAATGAGTAACGTAGGCTATCGAGACGTGTTGATGTCTATTATAAGGATGTGTTGACATTAAAACTTTTAGTCATTATGCTTGTTTTATGACTAAAGGTTGTTTTTTGTTTTTTTTCTTAAAATTCAAATAAAAGTTGAAAAATGTCCTGTGCGGTCTGCAGCTGGGTGCTGGCTCCGTCTTATTAGGTTATGTTTGTTCAGTTTTTTTTTAATTTGCTTTTCTTCTTTTTTTAATATTTTGCTAGTATTTACTCTAATTTATTTAAAGCACTTTGAAATGACTTACCTCTGTCTGTGCTATTCTTTCAAAGCAAAACATCTGAAAACTGCCAGATGAGATGGGTTATCAACATGTCTTTTTAAGGCCTAAGATCTCTACAGTATGGCCATACGCAACAATAAACAGCTAGAGGCTGCTGATGTTTTCCAGAAATTTTTGCTAAAAAGCCACTAAAAGCTCCCTGAGCTCAGTCAAATGTCAGCGTATCTGCAGGTCCAAGCAAGTAAAATTTGCAGACCATTTATCCATGAAAGATGCAAAAAAAGCCAGCTAGCTAGCAGAAGTATGCTAGCAGCTAGTTAAAGGTAGCCGACAGAAAAGTCCTACGAGAAAAAAAAAAAGTGAGAATATATGAGATTAAATAACGCTGTCGTGACAAAGTTTAAGACCTTTTATTAGAATATTTAAGGCAAACTTAAATTTTTTAACAAGTTTAAGATAGTTTAAGGCCTTTATTCTTGATAGAAGTATTTAAGACTTTTTAAGGATGCGAGGACACACTGAATGTGCCTCTGCTATATTTTCTATTTTTTTAACAACCCTTGAGCCTCCTGCCAAGGCGCCTTCATGTGCTAACGTAAAGACATTGTGGGCAGAAATCTGAAAAAGTCTGAGTTTAGACACTGTTGTTGTATGACTGTCATACCTGACTGTTATGCTAACAGCTCAATTAAAGCAGAGGATTTGTCAAAGTAACATGTCCAGGATGACTCCGTCAGTTGTTGGCAAGCACTCCTAATCCACATCATTTGCTTTTGCCGCTGCTTTATAAATCTCTGTCTGGCTGTGTGATGAGAAAGGGATTTGGGGGCATAGTTCCAGCTTTGTGATTTGAGATGCTAATCAGCTGCTTCCTGTTGTAAATAAAGCTGCTACCATGGTTATGCATCATAACGAGCATCTATAAGTGAAAAAGAGCGGTGCAGTTCTCGAGAATTACCTGATTAAATCACATTTTAATGATCAGATATCCAATTTTATCCGATTTAATCCAGACAAACCTCTAAATAATACACGCAAAATACTCATTTCAAATTTGCAATCAAAAATATTACATTTGAACTAAAACGTGTCACTCCTGTGATGTTGCAATCTGACCTATTAGTGTTTATTTTGAGTCCAGCCTTTGATATTCTGAAGACTTGTGACTTTTAGTTAGTAAAAAGTCAGTAAAAAAACAGGAGCTTTGTTTTATATATTTTAGCCATGCTGGAGATTGAACTTAGTATATGTAATTCATGATTTAAAGTACAAATCTTTCTTTATATTTTTTCTGGGACGCAAAAACAAAAAAGACTATTGTCAACAAATTGATCAAAAAGAAAAATAATTATAAAAACTATTGAAAATCTTAAGATTTATCTTTCTCAGTTTGTCTACCTAAACAACAATAAAAAAAAATAGCACTCAATGCCTTCACCTACTGTAGACATGAGCTACCAAGACGTCAGGTGGGTTAGATGCAATAAAAACATGCTAATGATGATAATAATGAGTGTGGACATATGTATGTCAGTGAGCACATGACTGTTCTGCTAACGGGGTGAGAGAAGGTAAGCTCTCATTAGAGAAGAGGTTGGGATCCACTGCACCACAGCATCTCCAACTCTCTTCTCTCAGCTCGGTAAAATACTGACAGCTGCCAAACTGAACAATGACAATCAACACTTGGCTGAGTCCATTTTGCTTTGCTGCTTAAAAAGCAGGGCAACTTTCTGAATCAGCAGAAAGAAGCCTGGGCAGTGTCGTCTGGAAAATGTCAATGAAGATTAGGTTTGACAAGTCCAACAACGACCAAGATTCACATATGTTTTCTCTTAATAAATCAATCAGAGGGGGAAAATGTATTAAAAAGCTTGACAATATGAAATTTTTTGTATCATAAGAAATAGGATTTACTTAGCTCATCGGTAAAGCTCTTCAAACCAAAAATAGCATCTCAATGCTAACCATGTAGCAGCAGCACAGACGTCCCCAACGCGAATGTTAGCATCCACTGTCCTCATTTCAGAAGAACTTCCTGAAACACCTGAAGGCTGAATAGGTGTCACAGCACTTTGGACCCATCTGATGTTTGAATAAACTAAATAATACATTAAAAACAACATCTGTGTCCTTGAGCTCATATGTCTATTCACCTAATGTTTTAGGAGCAGAAGGAGTTTTTGAGTTGAAATGCTGCATATTTTGTCAATATATAGTTACATAATTTGTGATTAGATCTTAATCCAATTTTAGACCCTCTGACTATCAATGCAAAAATAAAATCTTAAGTATTTTTGTATAGTTTCAAAGTGAAAATGTCTCAGTACACTTGGATTAGGACAACGCTAACTTACAAGTAACTTCTATTTGAGAAATACAAGCTTGTTTCAAGCAAATAATTCTTTAACACTGGTGAAAACGTACTAGTTCTGCTGGCAGAGGATGTCACTTATGAAATTATTCACATATTTGTGGAATCATCTGCCAGTGGAACTAGAACTTTCTTAATCAGTATTATGGAATTATTTACTCAGGAGTGCTGCATAGCACAGCACACTTTCTTCATTTGTAGAAAAAGTTGAAAACTGTACTTCCTCATCACTCTGCTCCACACTGTGTTGGTGTGCTATGTTAGTAAAATATTGACATTTTTGTTGAATGAATACAATTTTGTAAGGGGCTACACCAGTGCTACAGTTTGTTATTTTAACATTTTTAATTATGCCATAAAAAAATTATGCTAATAATAATAAGCTGGTGCTCAATTAGCAAATACAGCAAACTTTGTAATCTTCCTGTACAGAGCCATGCAGAAAACAAAGTTGAACAACAAGTTTATGCAAATTGGTTAATCAGTAGACCAACCCGACATAATTACCATGACCGCTTTACTTATTGTATGCCAGATAGCATCTAATGTCTTTGGATGAAACTGCAAACCAATAAAGTCGCCGGAATAGCTGCATTCAAAGCTGTTGTATTTGGAGGAAACGCATCTTATCTCATTAATTCAGGGCCTGGATAATCACGGGCTAATTAAAACGCTCAAACTGTATCGTTTCTACGACTTCATGTCTACCGTGGGGCTGCGGCGTCGCCCGCGTCTGCCTTCCCAGGCGTCTGAATCCATATGCAAATGCCCTTTAAAGTAAACTCTGCGGGAGAGGGTCCGTCTCACATTAATATTCATCAGGCCGTGAGCGTCTGTAATAAAGACACTCGACAGCATGAAGAGGGAGGAAGAAGACAGCTGCAAATACGGGCCGGGGAGGTTAGAGAATGAACTGTGGCAGAGGATTGTGGGAGAACGCACTGAATGAGCTCTGAGGTAGGGAAGGAGGCTTGGCTAGGTGTTTTTTTTTTTAATTCAAACTGATAAAATCTAGCTCTGAAGTGAGGAAGCTACTGTACGGGAGAGGAGGGGAAAGTCGGATGCACAGACCTTCACCTTCCTGCTATCGCTGCTGAATCCTAAATAAGCGGTGGCAGACTCTTTAAGGAACCGGGTCCATGTAGAACAGCACATTCAGCTAATAGGAGAACACGGACTGCTACTTTGCAAAAACAACAATAATAATCCATAGCAGAAGAGGAAATGTTTGTTTCATAACAGAAACATTTCCAGTATATAACAGCCAGTATATTAAAAGTACTGAAGCTAAATATGTATTACTATAGATCTACGCTGAAACACTGGCTGTTTAGAGCTGCCTGTGATTACTAGTAAGTAGAACTTTGATCGTTATATCTGATATGTATTTGCTTGATGATTTTAATGATGACATTTGACAGAATGTAATGCTTCATAACTGATGACTGCATTGTGTTTTGAACTGTCTTGTTGAAATATTCTACATAAATAAACTTGACTTTGCTTATATTAAATAAGAATGGGTCACAAAAGATGAAGGTATGCATAATTATCAGCTCTTCTTTGTCCAGTGCACAGTGCTGTACAGATGTATCCGAGTCCCTTTAATTGTTTTTTTTACATTTATTCATATTATGGCCAAAAAGACTGACATTTTTTTGGGGGATTTTGTGTGACTGAACACCAAGCAAATAATCAATGAATTGTATGAATTAAAATGACCTTCCTTGATGGTCATTTATTTTTGAAGGGCAATTTTGTTACAGAGACATTATAATCTATTTTATTTATGGTTTTATGGTTATGTCTGGTTTTTATATCCTTTGTATTTGTTGCTTTTGGTGGTTGTGCTTTATTTTGGATACTTAAATTGTCTTACAGTTCCAGTGTTCTTTATGGAATTAAACTGCAAACTTAAATTATGCTGGTATCAATGCATTACTTGAAATGTTCTCAAAACAACATTATTATCGTTTATTGCAAGAACTCTTGGGACAATTTATCACCCAACAAAATGCGTTATGACAGGCCTGTCACCATGAGCAGTAAATAAATCATATGATAAATTAAAATGAGGGTGATCATTTCCATCTGAACGACAATTGTCAAAAAGACGCTGTTGAAAAGCCGCCATTTTAAGAAAAGCAGCAAACATTTGACACCCAGTACAAAGCAGTAAGTCTGGGCTACCTGTCACTTTTGCCTGTTTTCCCTGTCTTTGCTGAGTGATTTTTTTTTTTAAAATACAAATTTGGTTATAGACACTTCATAATCCATTTTAACTGTCAATGTTCTATTTGCCTTGTTTTATTTTGATTATTTAAAGTTTTTTCTAGTTCCAGTGTTAAATGTGCTTTTGCTTCTTTTTTCTTTTATTTTTTAAAACTTTTTTCTGTATTAATTTTTGAGAGAGCGAGCGAGTTATTTTGGAAAAAATATCTCGCATTATTTTTCCATTATTATATTAGTTGAAAATGGTCTCAAAATGGCAATATTATCATTCATCTCAATCATTTCTGGGACAATCCATTGTCCAGCAGAAAAGTCCCAATAAAATCATTCAAATTGGCGATTGCGATGCGAAACGAGGCAGAAGCATCAAAGGTGTCCACTCACCATCATTCAGGTCCTGCAGCAGGTTCTCCTGACCGGAGAAGTCCAGCTTGACTTTGATGCTGATAGCGAGAGTCACAGTCTGGCCCGGCTTAAGCGGAAGTTGATGAACTGCTTCCTCTATATCCCAACTCAGAAATTTGCCAAACACTTTGTCTGCAGGAACACAGAAACAAACAAACAAACAAACAAACAAAAATGATACATTTAGAAATGGGAGAGGTGGTGGCAGGGTGTTAATTGCACATGAACAATACAAAGCACGCCTGTGTGTTTCTGTGACGTCCTCCACGCCCGTCACCAGACTGTAACGTATGCCTCCCAGCCCGTCTGACGGAGATGAATGACTCAGCTGCAGCCACTTCAGCCAGGAGCAGCGAATGAATGAAACATCACCTGAATAAAGCATGCGTTCTGCCTGTGCAGGTGAGCCACTCCTGATGGAGGAGACGCCGCGAGAACGGCAAGGAAGGCGCGCTCCGCACACAAACCCGGGCCGAGATGCAGACGGCCGCTTCTACGGCGGGAACAACGGTTTACACGTCTCGGCTCGATTCATCACCAAAACCCGTAAAAATCCTCAGAGAGGATGTGAACACGGGCGCCATTAAATAAACATTCATGGGAATAACTCTCTGCCTTAATTATTCATAAAGCCGGAGCGCTTGGGTTGAATTAAAAGTGAAGAAGTGAGAGACAGAGCAGCCAGGAAAGCAGGAGGAGGATTTAAAGTACATCTCTGGGACAGAAGGTCGTTTACTCAGCTGAGCAGCGTCAGGCGTTGGAACTAAACAAGCAGAAAAGCTTGGATAGTGGATGTCATTATAATTATCGCAGCAATTAATTCTGCAAAATGGGTTAAAGCAACCAGAGTGACTGATGACAGAAATCCTTTGGAGAAATTAAAAATAAAGGATTAGCGTATCTTGTTGTCTTATGTTCTATCAGCTGTTTCCTCTGTGCTTATATATTTGGATATGTCCAAGTATTTAACAGGAAACCTGAGTAAAATGATGTGTTTACAGGAAGCATGGCTGCAAGGGTAAAAAGGTGTTCAGTCTTCAGTGAATCAAAGACAGCTCACTTTATTTTTACACCTATTAAATGTCACATAACCCATTACTGTATTAGGAGAAGGCTTTTGTCATCCATCAAGTATTTTTGTTTTGAATACACATGTATCTGAGAGAAATGGGGAGCTGTCATATATTAAAAGATGGCTGCGTCTGCATGGTGGCAGGAAGAGTTATGTTTTGTTTGTTTCACAACAGATGTCTTGATGTTTAGGCTCTTCTCATCTTTTATTCATTCGGTTCCCAAAGAGAACTCAGACGCTCAACTGTTGCTGGTCCAAAGCTTTCACTGGATAACATCTAAGAAGGAAGGAGGACCAGGAAAGGTGAGCAGGACCAGAGTATGGTAGATGAAAGCTACGTCCAAACAAAACCAACAACATCCAGCTCTGTGGCTGACTGATGTAGAATAACGTCGGTAGAAATAAATCAGTGTATGACAACATAAAAGGGAGAAGAATATCATCCCACTGTATGTAAGGTTTATAATAAAGGTCACAGTTCAGCAAGATGTAGACAGTAAATACATAAAAGGCCTGAATAGAAGGGAAAATGAACAACTCAAACCACTTCTATTCTTTTTTTTCCTCGCTCTCTGTGCCGGCTACACTACACACAGAGTTGTTGTTATAGCAACTGACTGACAACAATCCCACTAATTATCAAGATTCAACATTAAAAAAGACACAAACATTTCTTACACAAAGAGCAGAACATTCAGTTTGTTACAGTATTACCTGTAACAAACTGATAATCAATAATTATTAATTTCAATAATTAATTATTGAAATGAGTAATAAGTGATCACTGTGGTAGCTGCCGATGAGCTGTCAGAGAGTTGGTGTGTGGGTCGCCTAGTTTGTTTTTATTAAACTGAACCAAAACAGTTTGGTTCACATCAACCTTAACATGCTGTGGAATTCCACACCACATCTACATGTTAAGGTTGTCAAAGTCAAGCTAGCATAACTCACGTACACTTCCCTCTCCCTCTCTTAATTTTATTCAAACTTTGATGTCACGCAGCAACGCGTCTCTAGAGACAAAAAGTGGACACCAACAAGTTTTTATGGTAACAAAACCAAAACCAAGACTTTAAGAGTTTTTTGTCCTTCACTGCAAACTGTGAAAAAGCAAGAATTAAATTAACAGTCAAAATTTCAAACTATTCATAATGAGAGAGACATGATCTGAAAGAAAGAAACTGGTGAATAACATGAAGATACTTATTTTTGCATTTCAACATATCAGAAAGGTATAAATTTGACAGGAATGTTGAGATAAAAATTTCTCATGTATGAAAAAAAATGTATGTGGGTCAGTGACACCCTTGGGGAGCCCGGTTTGTTATGACATGGGGTTTTACTGGAATCTGCCCTCTAAAAAGTATTTCATCAGGCAGTCCAACAATTTTAAGATCTTGCTTTTGTGCATCTATAAATCATATATGACACACAGACCAATAAGAAAAGTGTCCTAAATATTCTGCTTCAATACTTTAAATGTTGCCTTTAATGCATTTTTTATCTTTTAAAAGCCCAAATTAAAGTCTAACTCAATCTAATAATAGATAAAGTATGATTTAGTTGTTCACTGTTAGGATCAGAAGTCAAACAACATAGAGGCAGAAAGAAAAGAGACAAAGACAGAACTATTTGTCTCAATGACAAGATATTTGTTTAAAAGAGTCACGGTGAGGAGTAAAAACCAGAATCTGACTAATGAACTGTTTGATAATAATTATGCTTAGTTATTTTATTTTTGATGCCCTATAAAGCCCTTTAGACTTGAACTTGTATGACTGGTGCTAGATAAACGACCTTGCCTTGCCTCATCTTGCATGTATGAGCTCTCATGAAACATCAACTTAAATAAGCTCCACCAATTCTGACAGAAAGTATCCAATCAGAATTATGCCAGAAGCTTATTGATGGCTAATAAAAGCATCTAGATTCCCTGCCAACTTGCTACGGGACATTTACCCAAAAATAGCAGGCGTGTATGTATGGACTGGTACGCAGGGTCACCATCAAACATAAACTAGGAAAAAAATGACTCAAATTGTTATATGATCATTTTATCCTGGGAAAAAATATGAGTTCAAATGAAAGCCTAAACTGCCAATAATGAGTGTATGTGAACGTTTGACCAAACTCACATACAACACATGAAATTTAATTCAATTCTTTAGGAATAAAATTTTATTACCAGATGGCACATGGAAAATGAATTCTCAGGCAAGGCCTTTTTTTGGCAATTAAAAAAAATGAATAGGACAATGGTAATTAAAAAATAAAATTATGTGGTCTGTGCTTTGAATTTCTACAAAGTTTTATTATTATTTACCCAAACAGTTTCCAAACAGATGACAGCAAAGGAACAATCCTTATCGCACTCGTTTCACCTTTTCTGCAAAAACAAATCTATCTCCTCCTGGGTGGGCTTTGCTTCAAACAACTGTGTTTGTGCAGCTTTGTAATAAGTGAGAAACCATCCTGATTGTTTCCATGAGCATGTGTCAAATCAATAATATATGCACTATGAATAGACCAGGCTGTTTACATCTGCTCCCAGTCACACAATTGCAGATTGTAAATAACAGCTTTTCTTTTCACCGACAGGTGTTGAAGCAGGGGATACTGTTCGTATGCAAAGCTCCAAATAAATAGAGGTCCATTAAAAAACATGAATATCAAAATCACTATCAGCAACCATCAGAGCTCAAAAACAAATTGGAAGTGGAAGAAAGAAAAGCTGATCCAGAGAGAAAGGAGACACCCAAGCACCCAGAGCAAAGAGAAGATTCAAAAGGTGGTAACCCCCCAAAGAGGAAAATAAATTAATGAATAAACTTATGAGCTGCCAGATGGCTAGCAATTAGCCAGCAGCTTTGGGCAAAGTTGGCAACAAAACGTCCCTGTATGTGTAAGTTTTAAATTAAAATCTGAAAAATCAAAAATGATTACCACCAAATAGCCATTTTCTGACTGACGGATATCAATGACTTGACTGCTTCTCACTGGTTTTTGAATTTCTGTAAATTGGAGCATTATGTGAGCTCCTTAAAGAGGTCGTATAATGCATTTCCCAGGCACCATAGTGTCATTTTATAACCACCAGGTAACTGTTACCTTCAGTTGTTATAAAATGCTGTACATATAAACATTACTTAAAAGAAATTTGACTTTATAACTTAATGCCTTAAAATCTGGCTTCTGTCTCTTTACGAAGCACCTGCTCTTTCTGACCGTTCGCTGCACAAACCGTCAGATAAGGCTCCTGCATGTTGGTGTTCCCGTTAAAGCCTGAATATGCCCAATTTGGGTTGTCTTGGCCCTTCTATCTCAGCCTGTGGGGTTTTCCCTGACTGGGAATGAGAATACAACCTGTTGAATGTGACAGGTAGCCAATCAGAAAGCGCGGTGACGTAAGAACTCCTGCCTTGTGGCTGAACACAAACCGATCCAACCTGTTGTACTTTTATCAGCTCTGTGGTCACAAAGGTTTGGAAAATCGGCAGACAATTCTTAAATCTTTCCGTCTAAACCAGACTTAAGACTCACAAGCTCTACTCATCTCCTCTTGACCACTGCCCAAACGCTCTCTGACTCTGGTCACTATGGTAACGTTTACATATCCCTTCAAAATAAGATACAGATGCGCCACAAAAACGAACATTTTACTTTCGTGAAAATTTTAACTCACAATAATGACTAACGTGAGCCCTGAGCTTGTTTCTCTGTAACAAGACGGTTCCATCTGGGAGTGATGGGAGACATAACACCCGAGGTGTTGCTTGAGCACAGCCTGCTTGGTCTCTACGTGGTGAAGCAGTTTGAAGTTTCATTGCCTCATTAGAAGCCGGTCGCCGCATGTTGCGTAGAGCGGCTTGTAACGTGGGCCTCACCTACCGGTCCAGGATGAATCCATTCTCCTGTCTCTTCTCTGGGTCTTTTCCCCTTTGCAAAGAAATTTTCCAAAGACATCTGATCTGTTTCTTACTCATTTTGCTGCTTGTGGCCTCAGTGTTGGCACGCAAGTAACCGAGAGAATCCGGTTAAAGGATTTTCAAAATAAAAGATCCTCCTGACTCAAATAATACATAAAACGGAAATATTTAATTATTTATTGAGTGGCCCAGTACCAATTGGTCCACGGACCGGTACCGGTCCTCAGCCCGGGGATTGGGCACCACTGGTCATTCTGACACATTGTCAGTTTTAGCAACTAACTTTGTTTGAATAAAGACAAAAAAAAACACAAAAAAAACAATATGCATATTGGTTTCATTTGATAACTTTTCAAATTACAATCCAGGCTTGTCAACACTGTCTTTATAATGTTGAGGTCAAAGAATCCTTTCTAATTCCATCACTTTTTAAATGCAGATCTTCAAAACCAACAGAGCACAGAACGTGTTTGCTTTTGCAAAACAGATAAAATTCTCTCTGTAGAACTGCAGTAAAGCTAGAAAATAAAGACCTTAAGGTTGTTTGAATGAATCTTCAAAAGTAAAGTGTGTTTACAACTTTCTCAATTTTTTATGGCACTTTAGATGAATTCACAGCAACAACAACAAAAGAAAGAAGAAATGGACCAAGTAAAGCAATTAGCACTTCGGAGTTCACATACAACAAGCTAGGCTGGTCTTTCCCTGAGGAAATGAGTGTGCTTTGACTGAACTCTATTTACTGCTGACTAAGAAGTGCCAAAAGTCATCAGTAGGTAAGATTTTCTTTTTTATGTTCAAAATGAGATAGCTAAAAAAACTAAATATTTTCCTTACTTTGCATAAAAACTGAAAATGTGCTGCTGGTTAATTGCCATCTTCCATTTTATGGTTAAATGTAAAAGTGTATTTAGCATCTTAGTCATAGTAGCTTCCAGGGCGCGGTACATGAAACAAAAACTTCCCTGCTATTAAAACTTGGGAAAACTCACCCCAGTGACCGATTTAGTGTTAATTAACAAAACTTCAAAAAACAATAATATTCTCTTCTGGTCAAACTGTGGGAAAAATAATATTTGTTGCTGATTTTAAAAACAAGTACCGATATGCAAGCGGCTATCAAAAGGGACATTTTCTACAAGACCTCAAGATGTTGTAAAAAAAAAAAGAAAAAAAGAAACACTGCTTTCGTGATAAGACTTAAAAAGTCGACTTCACAATCATTTTGTCTTGATTTTAAAACATTTAAAAAGTTTAGAGAGACTGCTGGCTCACACTGTGTCATTAACTCCGCATCTGTTCCTAATTTGAAGAGTTAATGATTACTCTTAGCAACAAAGAAAAGATAAAAACTATATGAAAATTGTTATTACATGTTCCTCTACTATAGTTCTTAAAGAGAAGTTGGAATTAGCTACGTTTAGTATTGGCATCTTTACACAAAGCGGAGAACAGCAATTAATCAAAGACTTCTGAATGATTTCCTGTCAATTCATATTCTTAGACTGAAAAGCGTTTCTTCTGGAAGTACTTTGGACAAAAACACAGAAGGTTTTCTGTAAAATCTCATGAGGTTTCAGTAACCGTACCTGTTTGCTTGATTTGCTGATTTCCTTTTTAATTCTTATCACTGATTCATCCGGAGTTTTACCCTCTGCTTTAGGAAAACCTTGTCTTTTTCTGCTTGCCTGTAAAGAAACCTTAGAGCGAGTTAAAGCCAGTCAGCGAGTCTTCCTCAGTGTTGGTTGTGACTCGGCAGTTCTTTAAAAGAACTGTCCGCTGATGATGAAAGTAGGATTCAGCTAGCTCAAGAGCCTTTCCAAAAGATTATTTTTCTCTTTTTAGTGTCATAATTAGCGTGTTACATCTATTTGTTAGGCCAACATTTCAGTAATTTGACACAATTTAATGCAAGAGATTAATTACTCAGAGCAACACTTGCTCTAAAATTACCTCATACTGATTAGAATAAATAAGAAGTTAAACTTACAGGCAGCTGCCACTCTGACTGCACCTAAGTTTTAAAAAAAGTTACACTAAAAAAAAAAAAAAATCAGAATAAGTAGTTTTACTTGTTATTTCTAAAAGGAGTCAGACTGTGAGATTGGTTGCCATCTTCTGAACACCAACAGGAAAGCAGCGACAGGCTGCAGAGACAGATTAGCCTAAATGAATCAGAAAGTTCTTGTGACATACACTCCAAACCTCAGCTGAGCTGACATTATCGTCATCTATAAGATGTCACCCCTGAGGCTTTTGCTTTGCTGACACAGGAACTCAATTTGGAATATTATGTAAAGTTAAAAATGGGGATCTCAATTGTAGGTGTGGAGTTCTAGAAACAGAAAAACATGTTCAACACTGATTTGATCAGCTTGTTAGAGTTAACACCAACCGCCATTGAGTATTTCAGTTCCACTATATGACAATATCGTTTTTTGATGTAAAATACCTGTAATGTGCTGCTACAACCACAATGTGGCAGTATGGCATTAGTTTTTTGTTTTTTTTTTGGCAAGACGAAGAAAATTCTTTAAAGTAGAACTAAACCTAATGTGCATTACCTCAGTTTTGAAAGATTCCATCAAAGTGGGTGGAGCCAAGAGGCACTGAGGGCCAAGTGTGGAGATGATTGGAAAGGGTTAATATGGGGCGTGGTCATGCACTGTTGCCATCTTAGCAACTATGTTGCAATGTTTACGTACTCCTCACACCTCTGGAGACGATTTTTCAAAAATTTACTTTACTATATATATTAATTTGTAACTTTTATTATTTATTTACAATGTTTTAGCAGAGAATCAAACTAGCTGCTAAGATTGTTAGTTGACGTGGAAAAAAATGCAATTAGAATTGACAAAACACAAAAAAAATCATCAAAACAATAAAAAATCCTGTTGTACGTTTTCCATGTTGGTTCTACATTAAACAACCATTAAGAAAAACCGAACAATGTGAAGCTCTCATTGATCCAAGATAGGATCATTGACCAAAATCATTTTAAAATAAATAATAATAATAATAATAATAATAGTCATTTAATGCTGACTGTTCAAACTGTAACATAAATCTTAACTTCCTGGTTGCTAACCATGAAGAATAATTACAGTTTATGAGTTCAGATATTCACGAGGGGTATTAAAACATGACCTGACTTTCTAAGTATGTCTAAAGCAGAGACGTTAGTGTAATTAAAAAAAGGATGATGCAACCTGCTCCTTGGCTCTGTCTATAAGGTTTTATGACAACTAGAAACTTCAATTTTCAGAATTATCATTTGGACACACAGCAACATGCAAATTTCCCGTAGATAGCTCAGAGTTTAAAAGTAAATACCAGCGTAGTGATTTGATGATTCTTACAAGAGGTATATCTGTGTATTTCCTAAAGTAAGAGTTTTTCTTTAATCTACAAGCTTTTTGGGAAAAGTTCTATTTCAAAGTTGAACAAGTAAGATCACAACTTCTTTTGAGTGTGGCCACCAGGGAGAGAAATGCAAAGTACAGAGCTTCTTAGATGTAGATATTATTCAAATGTGTCTTTTAAAATGTAAAACAACATTAATGAGAACATTGTCTCAGCACACGCCAACAGGCGGATTTCAATCCACCTAAGCCAATCATTTCTAGAGAACCCCCAAGCTGCTGGGGACATAAAGAGTCCTTTTCTCACCATGTTATCAGTGAGTCATGAATTCTCCATCAGCGTGGGTCACCACAGGCTTTTCCTGGGTTCGCGCCTTTTTTGAGAGCAAGCGTTCACGTAAAGTGCGAACAAGTGGAAAAGTAACCCGGGGAATCTAACAAAAGCTGCCTGATATGACGAGGCCAACGGGTTCGGATCGGTTCCATAAATACCGGCTTCCTGTGTTTCCTGGTTTGCTTGTCACAATGTGATCGAGCAACTGCTGAACACAAAGAGAGACAAAATGTTCCTAGTCCGTTTCCCTAAAGTTGTCTTAAAAATATTTCTTCATGTGGACCAGAGAAGAATGTGAGAGAAAAATGAAGGATTACTAAGTGAACAGGTCACACAAACTTTGACCTGGATTAAAAAAATCTGTTTTTTTCTCAACAAAAAGGAATAAAAGAAAACAGAAGCAGGATTTTATAACGTTTACTTTTTTGGATTATCTAAAACATGCCAAGGTACTTGAAATCTGCAACAGAGCTCTGTTTAGTTCAGTTCATATTAAGCTAAGCAGAAATACATTCATTAATATTTTTTAAAACCCGCAGGGAAAGGATATTGTTGCAGTGGCAGCATTGTTAATACGGGATTATTTCATGATATAATACTAGCAGAAATCCCAGCTAATGGTGTGCTTTTTAGGGGAAATGGAAATATTTATCGATGAACCAAGACCAAGGTCATCTTCTCCGGTTTTCTCCACAGTGTTTATAATGTTAATCATTATTGTTTTTATTTTAAAAGGGTATTTTTTACACCATTAACCCCAGACTGCATGCGTCTTTGCTGTGCTCCGTTCTGCTGTGCGCTTCACCAGTAGGTGACCTGAGGCTGCAGGACGGTGTAATTAATTGTGTAGGTTAATAACACAAAAGAACATTTTGACTTATCCACTTGCAGCTTTGGCATTACTGAACTTGGATTACAAGATCTTTGTGAGAAAAATAATTGGTGGATTTGCAAAACTGGTTAGCCAGAGGTCCATGACCTTGTTTAGCTATTCCCCAGCAAATACTGTAGTAGAAGTCTTCAAATAGCATAGTGGGGAATAGAGGAAACTGAATGGATTGAAAAATAAGACCCAAACAGAATATAAAGAAATATACACAGCCCCAAAAGAGAGTAATTTCAAATATTCTGAACTCCAAGTATATGACAAAATGTAAAAAATGTGTTTTTTGTTCCATGATGTATCCAATTTAAGCAAAGAAATTGAGAAAATAATAAAGTCAGAAATTGGATTTGGTATGATAAAGACATTTAATTTTGAAGCTGTATCGTCCAACTCTATCCAAATGCATCATAAAATCCCAGAATGACAATGAGTGTAATAGCACTTTAAATGATCAAATCCTGCAAAACTTTTGCATCATAAACTAATATCTCCTGAATGACAAAATTATAATTACTTGTAAGAAAGAACAATAAGTTTATGCTGACCATTGGAGAAAAAAAGCTTCTGTAACAGACAGCAGGATGAAGACAAAAAGAGAGATGCATTAGCAGTTCCAGTGAGCAGGACTGCAGAGATGGGAGGTGTGAGCAGGTGCTGAACAAAGAGATGAAACACAAACTAAAAAGCCACAGGGGCATGACAGATCCAGAACCAGAGAAAATAGGGTGGTGACCCCGAGCAGCACCACGGCCACAGACACTGGAAGAGACTGGAGTACCAATCCAATGTGTGGTGAAGAACATCAAAGGCCGTCCACACTGACACAGCACAGAGTCCCCTGCTGTGGCGGCTGTAGTTCTGAGCTTGTTTATTAAATCAAAAGTCTTATGTGTTTTTGCTTTAATGAAAAGAAAAACCTTTCTATTTTTTAGGCGTGTCATCTGGAATCCAAACTGTAAAATTCTCACCTTTAGTGTTGACGGTCTTAGAGGTCAGCTCCAGACTCTCAATGTCTTCCGTGCCAATGTTCTCCAAGGTGATGGTCAGCTGCTGCCGCTCTCCGTTAAAGAGCTGGACGGACACGGAGCTGGACAGTTCTTCTTTGGACATATGTTGAGGGGTGTGAGCTGATCTGTATGGAAAATGAAAAACACAGATGTTACAATGGTTGTCCTTCAGCAAGGCAAAGAAACATCTTTGTTTCTTTGCCTGTCTAAATTGATAAGTTTTTATCTGGTAGAAAGTCCAGAAACCCACTTTTATATTTTATCTCTGTGCACTGTATGCTAACCACTGAACGAAACAACACTCCAAGGTGGAAATACAAAACTGGAAATCTTAAGGTCAAAGTGAGGTTTACCTCTTTTTCAACAATTTAACAAGTTGAAACAAATTTGTCTTTGGTTACTTGTGCTTCAAGTAAATAAAGACAGACTTTGCATTAGTAAAGTTATGTAAACATAGTAAAACTCCACATTTACCAGTAACCAAGCAGCCAAATGTAGCAGCAGAAAAGTTGACCACACTTAGTTCAGTGGGTGTCAAGAATGGAACCCAAGTCTTTTGTGAAAATAATCTGTGGATTAACTAGAAATATAATACAACTCCTAGAAGGTTTGCATCCTGTTACATCTGGAATAAAACTAACAGTATTTCCAAACAAGACTCATCATACCTACAGTCAGACAGGGTGGGGCTGGGGCTGCATTGCTGCTTAATGATCTGGATAACTTGCCATTATAGAAACCACCTCCAACTGAACACCACCATGTGGTTATTGATTTCTGTAGGTCTAACTCCAACCCTGCACTACCAGTGAACATTGATGGGGTTGACATAGAGGTGGTTGGGACCTACAAATACCTGCAAGTATCTGCGAATTCACCTTAATGGCAATCTGGTTTGATCAACAAACTGTGTCGCTTTGTATCATAAGGGACAGAGTCATTATACTTTATTTGGAGGCTAAAGTCTTTCAATGTGTGCTGTGAGATGTTATGCTAGTCAATAGTTCAAAGTGCTCAGCAATATTCTGTTGTCTCCTGGGGCGGGGCTTTGACAGGGAGAAACTGGAAGCGACTGAACAAATCTATCTGCAGTTTGACTCTCTACTCAGGCAGGCACAGAGCAACCCTGCCTGTAACAGCCACCCTTCATCCATCCTGGCTGGGAAAGAGAGCAGCCATAGACCAAGGTTCCTGTCAGTGGGCAGTAGGGGTTGCACCAATTAGTCAACTAGTCGATTCTTTTCTCTGCAATGACTTTTTTCTGGGCCAGTCAACTAGTCGCAATCACGTGACAAAACAGATTTTTCAAAGGAAATGAAAGAAGATGGACTAGGTGCGTTTGTCAGAAAGCTCAAATTGTATAAAAATGTAAATAATTTAACAAAGAGAAACTGTAAATTACAGCATAGGCCCCTGCAATAGGGGCGTAGAGCGGTGCAGTGGTTAGCGCGGCGCCCCGCATATAGACTTTAGCCAGCTGTAGTCAGGAGTCTGACTCCCGTCCTCCATTCGTTGGGCCCATGCCTCTCTTCGCTCTCTCTGTCGGATTGCTGTCAAATAAAGTAGTGCTGAACAAATCCTTTAAAAAACGAAAAAAACTACCGGAGTAATGTGCGACAACGCGTCATGATGTCAGGCTTTTTTATCCCCCCAACTGATCAGTGTCACCGCTCCCTGCGTATTGAAGCTTCTAACCTGGCAGCTTTACGCTCTTATAAAAATAGTATTTGACAACATCTGTAAACTAAGTCCAAATTTCATCCTGAGGGTCTGATAGAGGCGATCTCTGCCGCCGTCTGCATATAGACTCAGCAGCGGTTCAGAGAGCCGCTGCTGAGTCAGCAGAGTTTCCTGCTGCGCATCGAGCGGAGGAGCAGCAGGAAGCTTCGTTGAATTCAACTGTAACCAAACGGGATCCGTTCATAATAAGTTTGGTTTGTGATGTTCCAAAAGCACCATTGTGGTCAGTGTGATAATTTGACTCCTATACGAGTAACTATCCAGAGATCATCAGTATCAGCCGGTGTTTGGAAAAAAAAAAAAGTCAGACCCGACTTTGTGCAACGAACTTTTCTCCGCTGCTCACGAAGAATGATGTGTTTATTGCTCTTTTAATTCTGCATAATAGACTTAGTAAAAGCGGGAGAACGGGAGGGTGTGTCAATATTTGCTGAGAAAATAGCTGAAAAAGCCTCCAAGTAGTTGTGAAGCATTTTGCGCTTACGTCACTATGACGTCTCCGCGACTAGTCGACATCGACTCGACTAATATCATGATTTAGTCAACCTTAAAAAATATGTAGTCGTTCAACCCCTAGTGGGCAGTAGGACTGAGCAGTTCAGGAGGTTTGCTATGAGTCTACATCACATCAGTCTACATAACTCTGTCAGTAACTAATGACTTGGCCGATTGTATTGTACTGTTTGTTAAATATTGCACATCTTGGGCTTTCCAGTATTTGTTTTATTTTGTTTTTACTCTATATTTTTATTATTTTTGTGCTATTGGGCCAAAATAATTTCTTGAATCTTGGATTGAATCTTGAATCGCACCGTCTAGCTGGAGAATGTGCGGCCATCTGAAGACCATGAGCAAGTCCACAATTGATCAAAGCATACAAAATAAACATTTTTGTCAAAATCCCCCAATGTGGTTGAAAACACCATGGCACAAAGAGTTGGTTGGCCTGCTTTGTTACATCAGATGAGAAAAAGCCTTTCATCTTGAATGTGAACAAAAACAAAGAAGATTGTCGATTTAAGGAGAAGCAGTGACACAAAAATAACAATTTTCTGTTATCTAACCGTGGAAGTGATGTGCTGAGCTGAAGCCGAGGAAGGGAGGGAATGACTTCCACTAAACAGCCGCTTGTCTTCACACTTGGCAGGCCTTCCAGCAGGCAGTCGCTGCTCACGCCGAATACGGACGTGTGGTAACCTGCGGACAGACGGGAGAGCGGTCCAGCTGTTTAGAGCAGTGGATTAAACAACTGGCGTCTTTGGGCCAGAGCCGCACGACATGAATAATCCGTGCAACATATGCAGCACTGACCGTTCACCGTGATGTTGCCAGCTGTGCGCGGGACTCCGACGAGAGTGACGGGGTACAGCCCGGACTCAGCGGGCAGGGACAGAGCAGCTGGCAGAGATTCAAACTCCACTCCAGAAGTCAGCAGACCCTGAAAGCAACACAGAACCAGTGATCATCAGCAGATGCTCCAGATGTAAAATAGTGTAATTTTCATCGAAAACCTATCTGCTAATACCCCCAATGGAGAGGGGAATTATCCCAGAGAGCAGCAACTAAAATCAAGCTAACCAGATTTGTCTTATTTCGACACTTTCACCATTCCGTGCCAACATAATTCGTGTTTGTTTTTGTTGTTCCTCCGTGGACAGAGAATCAAGTGTGGCTGAGCGATTCTGAGCACCTGTGTGCTGTCCTACAGATAAAAATCTGGTGGCCAATTCCAACAGCAGAAAATCACTGCATGCCTGAGAGGCGACTGAAAATAAGCCGTACAGATCAGAACGCAGGAGGAGGAGAAGGAATCGGAAAGCTTTGAAATTCAGCAGTCCAAATTCCAGCTGGGTTTTACAGACGGCAACACATCCACAGCCAATGTTTTTTAATGCATCACAGAGTGTACACTGGCCACCCTGAAGGTAATTTTCAAACAATGCAATAAAAGTATGTGGACTGAATTTAAATCTGCAAAAATAAAAGGAATCGCTGCGTGAGATTTCTGGCTTATTATACAGTACCTTGTACAAGTATTCACATGCCTGGAACTTTCTTCACATTTAATCTCATTAAAACCACAAAATTATTTTTACCTGGATCTCATGTGGCAGACCAACAGAAAACTGTGATTGTGAAGTGGAAGGAACATTTTGGTCTAAGTAATGTTGGTCTAGTTTCTAGTACAATAAGAAATAAGACAAAACTAACTTTTAAGTTAGTTCACAAGGATATAGGAATTTGTCTTAAATCAATTATTTCTTAATTTTGTTCCTGTGGCAGATTATTTTACTAATGAGGCATTTTTTCATGTTTAAGTGAAATAATCTGCCATTGGAACTGGAACCTTTTCACCATTTAGGGATTACTGACATAAAACAAACTCATATATGTTTCTGAAGAGTTGCTTGTAAGTTAGTTTTGTCTTATTTCAAGTGTAGAAACCTCACAAAAATACTTGATTATGTATTATGCAGTGGGAATGTTTTTCTACATCAGGGAGAGGGAATCTGGTCAGAGTTGTTGGAAAGACACAAGAAGCCAAATACAAGGAAATTCTGGACAAAAACTGGTTAGAAGCTGCAAAAGACTGGAGACTAGAATGTTACATTGTTTTCTGACACAACAACAAACTAATCCAGAGAAGTATTACAGTGATTTTATAAAAGTAGATTCACGCGTTAGAATGGTCTCGTCAAAGTCCACATCCACACCAAATTGAAAATCAGCGTCTTAAATTAAAAATGTACACACAAATTGGGCTATTTTTAAGGAATAATAAAAAAAATTCCAGCCTGCAGATATGAAAAGTTGGTAGAGACATACCTACTGTACTTTTTATTTCATTTGTTATTATTCACTATTTTGTGATTGTCTTTCACATAAAACCCAATAAAATACATTCAAGTTTGAGAATTTAACAAGACAAATTCAAAACGTTCAAGGGTTAGAAATAGTTTGTCGCAATAAGCAACAAATCAATTCATCAATTAATCGCATGATAAATGTAAACAAACTCAAAAATTTCCATTAGAATGATTTATCGTTTTTCTCTTTTTATTTTAGCTCTTTTTTCCACAAAAAACAGGATGACAAAAGTCTGCAGTCTGGTGCTTCGGTCTCTACTAACTCTTTTTTTTGGAAGGACAGATTTGCTAATAGAGACTTTATTATTCATTTTATTTGTTATTTCTGTTTTATTTGTTTTGGATGTTTAAAATGCCTTCCTGTTCCATTGTTAAATGTTCATTAGAATTTAAAGTTTATTGATCTTTGAGAGTGTGTTCTTGCATTATTATGATGCCGTTACTCAAAAACATTCTTAGACAACAATATATTGTTTATCGCGATAACTTCTGTGGACAATTTATCGTCCAGCAAAATTTGTAATCATGACAGGAGTAGTAACTTTGTAAGTTTTCAGGGGTTCGTTTTTTTTTCTCTCTCCCCATTTCTTCCAAATAAAATGTGTAATAAACTCAGTTGTCAGAAATGCGGCGTACGTCAAAGCAGTAATCAATCTGTAATGACACTCTCTCAGAATAACTGTACTGTATTTACATTCCACAAACACCCAGCTGTGTGCAACAAGGCAGACGGAGGTGATGTAATGATTACATCAATCCCTTACTGCAGACACTACCTCACTGGAGAGAAAGCTGTTCAAGGGCTGAGTCTGTAATGTGCCCTCGGTGTGATTTAAGCACTCCTTGCCTTCACATCGGGACATGGTGTGCTTCTCTTAAATGGCTCAAATCTCAGTGTTGACATATTAAAGACGCTTCTTTTTCGTTTGGACTCGAAAAGGTTAATTGCCTTGTTTTAATAACAATAATGGCAAAAGCATGTGCAGAGAAAATGGTTTTGTTTGGTCCTTTTTGACAGTACGCAGTTAACCTTTTGTTTTCCCTCAAGTGGTGCCGTGATAATGGCGTAATTACTATCTGGGGTTATTATTTCTTTTTCTTTGCTCGTAACTGTCCGTCTGGTCAGAGCTAATGGGCAATGAAGAGAATTGAAGACATAAAAGAAACGGCTCCCCAAGACGGAGAAGACACTGTTAATCAAAGCTTTTTGCAAAAATGACAATCGCAATTCATAAACCTAAGGTTGACAACATGCTTACAAATTTATAGCACAGGGTTGCCAAAGTCCAAATAGAAACAACGTGAGCCAAATGTTTTTGATTAAACACTTTTCATACTTTTAATGATAAAAACGTAATACTTAACAGTAGCTAATACGACATTTTGACTGAAAAAAATTGCTATTGCAAGTCAATTAAGTGAAAATTATTCACTCAGGTATGGAATAACTTACAGATATACTGTTTGGGCTACATTTACCACAAAAAATTTTTCAGTGACATTGTTGTTGTCATGTATGCATGCGTTTGTCTAGGTTGTGTTTTTTTCTCTCTGCAGGTTTGGCAGCAGATTCCTAGACTGTCATCTTGTATTTTCTCTGTCCTTAAGTGGAGATAGGAGCTACTATTATGAGTTCACACTTTTGGAGGAGAAGGAGGAAAGAACGACGAGCTGCAGCATCTCATTTTGTTTTCCATGTTATCAGAAGTTCAGTGTTTTGGTCCAACAGTGCACGCTTCCTCAAATCTACCCATTCTGCTCTTCGGTTAAAAACAACAGCTTCTGAAAGTTAAGTAGTTTGAGCTGTTTTCCACATAAACAAACACAACTCAGACCAGTCACACAACAGCTCCGGTCATTATCTCACTCTACTCTCAGCTGAAACGCAAAAATGTTTCTCAAAGTAAATCCTTTTCTATTCCATCCAACTCTATTTGCGTCTCATTCCAACAAAAAGTGAAGAATGAGACGCGCAGATCAACACAAGCCCTTGCACTTTATGCACTAAAATACCTTAAGTTTTTTTTTAAATCATCCTGACTTTAGAATTCATCTAAAAAAGGCTAAATGCATTAGACATTTTCACGGTTAGCAACACCGCTAATCAAAAATTTAGCTCCAATATTAACACATTAGCTGAAGTGTGCGCACCAATAGCGACTTGTCTTTTGGCAGCGATTATGTCAAAAGACTTGAAGTTAGGTAGTGCAGAAGGACTGTGCACTGTCTTTTGTATTTGCATTTCCCATATAACAAAGTATTTTATTTAAATAGAAATGCATAATTTCCCGCTTTCTTTTAAAAGCAGAGCAAATCCATCCTTTCTGCAAATGTCCTGGCCAGACTAAGTTGAGTACATGAAGTCAGAGAAAGTACAAATGACTTGTCTTTCTAATAGCGTAGCGTTAGGCCGACTCTGAATGGGTCAAAGTCGCCCCAAAATTGAAAGTTAAAGAGGCTGTACTGTAGTAAAAGAATAAATAAAAAGAAGCACTTAAACAAAAATCTATAAAGCTGAGCAGAGTATTAGAGGTGAAATCGTGTGGTGACTGACAATGGGGGCCTGTTTTGTCAAACTGAGCGGTCACCTTGGCAAGAGATGATGGAAGGGAAAACTGTGTGTGTGCGTGAGTGTGTGTGCAACCTTGTGTTTTGCTGAGTTGGTTGATGCAGTCTTCCACCAGTTGCAAATTAGCTCTAGATGGCTTACATAAACCTATTTGTCTCTGCGTGCAGGACTCTACAAGACCACCTGAGGATCCCGGCTGCCATGGAGATGTAAAGGGCTTCAGCCAGCATCTGTTTTCTCATCAATCCACCGCTCAGTGGGAGAAACTGATAGCTGCGTTATTACAGCCTTACCATGGCCATTATGTTGGTCCAACTTACAGAGAAATAAGCAAGAGCTTCCTGCAGAAATGTAATGTGTGCTTCAGTGGATATTAATACACTGGAAAGAGCTCTTTGTAATGTCTGAAAATATTAGAATAGCATCAAGTATGAGGAACTAAAGTGGAAAAAAAAGAAGGGGCAAAGATTGGCATTGTTGACTCTCCAGACAGATATAATGTATTCATTTTATTAAAAGTCTTCAACACCTATATGGATTTTTTTGACAACATTGCAGTCTTATCAAAGTGTTTCTGTCTTCTGGTTGTAGCCCCAGAACCAGAACCAAACTAAGCAGCCACTAATATGGAACAAAATTACAGAAAACTGCAAAGATGCTGAAACACTGAGTTCCTTTAAATCAAGACTAAAAATCCACTTGTTTAAAGTTGCTTTTGATTAGTAGTGACTGGGATATTGACTTGCTGTGCATTAGAGCTGCACCAATCTGATATTAATATCTGTATCAGTATAAATATTGACAAAAGTTCTATATTTGGTATTGGTAACAATATGCTTTGTGCTCTGAGCGACATCATGCTTAATTATTTATTTTACATTATATTTAGAGTTACTAGTTGCACTTTCTCAACCATTTAAAAGAAGATTTATTGGAGTTTAATTTTACGTTTAACCACAGAAGTTAACATATAGTTTTAATCAGTTTCAGTTTTTTTTTATTATTTTTGCTTTACACTGGCTGTTCTGTTTCTAATTGTACTGACTGAAAAAATCAAAGTTATGTTATTTTTATATGTTGGTCTGGTTTGTGAAGCTGGATTTAAGTTTGCTTTATTGGCACAGAGTTATCAAAATAATTTTTTTTCTTAAGAATAGCTGCATTTTGAGTCAACTCAGCAGTTTTTCTGTATCTTAGCATCGGCTGATAATAAAACTTGGATATCTATATCAATATCAAAAGTGAAAAAGTGCATACTGTATATTTGGCATAATGCAATGTTTATTGCTTGTTTCATAATGTGGTGATTGTATTGTATGATGTTTTGTTGATGAAAAGCACTTTGAACCGCCTTCTTGCTGAAATGTGCTATAAGATAAACTTCACTTGGCTTATGCTGTTATCAGATGAATCAGGAGGGATGAATCAGCCAACAAGACGAGTCCAATTTTCTTTTGGATCAACTGAGACAGTTGCTGAGATGATGAGCCCAGGAGCTCTGCTCACAAAACTTCATTCGGTTATTTGTTCTCTACTTCCCCGATAATTAAAGAACCATCACTTTTGACAAGTATTATACTGTGGACGGTTCCGTGTGACGGATATCAGACAAATAAACCCTTTCTCCAGTCAGACTTTATATCACTGCATGTGTAAACAGACGCAGCGGTAAAGAAAAGAATTACTGTCTAATCTTTTGCAAACACAAACCAAACGGTGGCCTTGCCCTTGCGTCTACTTCTCCAAAGCAGCGGGACAGGAGTAACGGAGTGTGTTAATGAAAAATAGATGTCACTGAGGTGTTGGTTTGTGCCTCGGCTGGACGTCCTTTAATAACAACAAAATGTTCGGAACTCAAACAGCTGCTGTCACCAAGCAGCTTTCAGAATTGATTAAACTAGACGCCCTGATGTCTCGTGGCTCTTTTACACCTCTGTTTTGCTCTTCAAATGAAATAGAGTGACCCTACCTTTTGCACACAATATGAATTCTATCTATTCAATCTGGAAAATGCATGAGATGATGAATGGAATGTTTTTGAATGACGTCCTTTGTTTGCATGAGCTGCTTGCTAAGTGTCAGAAGGCTAAAATATCTGACATTTATAAAGAGAAACTTATACAGAACTAGCTAAGCAATGAGGAGTCACAGAAACCAATTTCTATGTTGGACTCACCACATTAGTTGCGTTTCCATTGTACATATAACTGTACAATTTTGTATTTTGAAAAATAAATTTGCTTAATGGAAACACGCCAAACAGGTTTTTTGATTTAAAGAAAAAGATACAATGAGGTGGTTTTCACCATTCTCCATTCTTAAGACCCATCTCTTTTCTTTGGCTTTTGACACAATCTGAGATGTTTAAAGTGCTCTGTAAATAAAATAGTTTTGTAGTTTAGTTTACACTTTGTGTTATGTTTATTTTTATAATATCATAATTATAGGGTGTGTAATGGTACATGCATTGTGTTTGTTTTCTGCTTTGATCTACCATGTTCTCCACACGAAGCTCGTAGGGCATCGGGTTGTACACCATCAGCTGGACTTCACAAACGTCTCCTTGAACCCACTGGAAATCTATGAAGAGACGATGAGACAAATGGTTAGATTTCACTTCAACTAAAACATTCCACTAAAAAAACTTGGCTCAACAATTTTAAAGTGTAGAATAAATGTGTCGATATTTCAGTTTATGTGGCTCTTATGACTTTTTGTCATAGGGATGAAACTGTTTTCAGTTTAAATGATTACCATTATACAATTTTATACAGATTTCTATTTTTATAATTTTTTTTGCGTCACAACAAACATAAACCAACCAAAAGCATCAAGTTTTCTTTAGTGACTCAGTTACAATGACTTGGGTAACTCTTTGAAAAAGAAACTAAGTAGTTTTACTGCAGCATACCTCTACTCAAGTGCTTTCTACTAAACGTATCGAGTTAAAACATGGAGGTTATTACTTCTGTATGAAAAATGCAGATCACAAAATGATGAAACTATACTGATTTTCACTTACAACACCAAAAAAAAAGAAATTCAAGGAAGCACCATTCGACTGTATTGTATTTACAATTCTCTGAAGGCAAATTGAAAACTTTTGTTGTACCAAGATGATATTAAGCCCCGCTGTAGGTTTTCCTCCATTTGTAAATGTTCCACATTCTCGTACAGTTGGACACTCCGTTTGCAGTAATCAGACTTGCAAAGAAGGCCTCAAAAAAATAAAAAATAAAATAAAAAATTCCATCTCGAACCCTGGAGGGGAAGGGGATTTATGGAGGGCGAGCCGCAGCCATGGCCCCAGGGAAATTAGGCCAGTTCAAAGAAAGATATCTATAATATGACTGTCTGGAAAGCTCCATATTACCGCAGGTCTAGCTTGCAGGCATGCTCTAGCAGCTGGCCAATTAAGCGTGAAATGCACCTCAAAAAAAAAAAAAAGTATATTGTTGGCATCTCATTTGTGCATCATAATTCTCCAAGTTAGAACTAATATTCAGCAGTAATCTTCAAAAGGCTTCAGCTTCATGAAACATCATCACAGAGAGCGATAATGGTAGCCATCCATCAGGGCTGTTTGCTTGGGATTTCTTAAAGAGCAAATCATTTTGTCAAACAGCATCTAACACAATCTTAAAATGATGTTTATGGTGAGAGAGTGAAGTGGGGGGTGTTTACTGAAGCTACTGGACCCTGCAGAGAAATGTTCTGTAAAACTATCAGCAGTATTAATGTGCCCATCTGAATAATTTATCGTTTATGCACACGGGGCACAGAGACCGACGCAAAATCCATGCGTGGAAAACGATGCGGCTCCACAACACGACAAATATCTGGTAAACAAACCAAAACGCAAGGGCTTGGGCCTGGTTGACTCTATAGAGTCATGAAAAATTTAAGTTGGAAAGATTTGAAAGAAATATTTAGCTCATTTCGCAAATGGCCAAAAAATGTACTGTGCATTTATGAGATTTCAATGTTACATTGGAGATTGGAAAATGGCCACAACACCAGGAATGATGGAACGCCAATGAAAATCTGCAGAATCTAAAAAATTTTAAAATAACAATCAAAGCAAAATATTTGTTATAACACACATTCAGAAATGTCACAGTGACTTTTCAAGCACATATTCATGCCAAGATAAGGCAAGATTATTTGAATAGTACGTCAAAAACAAGACAATTCAAAGTACTTTACATGATAAAAACATCAGAGAAAACATTGCATTGCAGTGGCATAACAAAAGAAAGTAATAAAAAGTTGGAATGCAAACTACAATTAATGATGTTCCAGTTGTTATTAATCAAAGACAGCTCTAAACAAATGGGTTGTAAATTTTGATTTAAAGGAAATTGGTATTTCAGCTGTTTAGTAGTTTTCTGGAAGTTTGTTCCAGATTTGTGGTGCATAGAAGCTGAATGCTGATCATCCATGTTTGAGTGGTTCTTTGAAGACTCTGTAATAAGTTTGATAAAAGATAATCCCAGAAATGTTCTTTAGATGATAAAAGACCAACTTTGTAACTGTCTTTATGCGTCTCTCAACGTTCAGATCTGAGATTCTAGTTGTAACGCCTAAAGTTGTGCGCTGACTGGATCGTTCCTCTTTAGATCCAAAGACAATAACTTTAATTTTGTTTCTGTTTAGCTAAATTAAGTTGCCACATCCACACATTGATTTGTTCTGTGCAACTGCTCAATGTTTGAATGGGTTCATAGACACCTGGTGACAACATAATGTAGAACAGTGTATCATCTGCACAGCTATGGCAACTTCAAGTTATTATCTGCAGTAATCTGAGCTACTGGGAGAATATAGATATTAAATAACAAAGAGCCCCACAATGGAACCTTGGGTGTGATTTTTGTCCACTCTAATGAGAAGTTACCAACTCGAACCAGTAGAGTACCTGAAGACTTCTGGTACTTGACAATATGTCATGGTCAACAGTATGAAATGCTGCATTGAGGTCCAACAGAACCAACTTCTTCCACAGTCTGTATTGATGTGATTCATTGATGAGGGCAGTCTGAGTACTTACGATGGGCATGGAAACCCGACTGACAGACACCATCACTGCTCATTGTTAAGAAGCTATTTAACTGTTGAAACACAGCCTTTTTCAATCACTTTGCTGATGAATGGGAGGTTGAAGATTGGCCTGTAATTTTCCAACACCAACTTGTCCAGATTGCCTTTTCAGCAGTGGTTTGATAACTACCGTTTTTAAAGCCTGGGAGAAAACACCTGACAAGAGGGATGGGTTTACAATTTCGACCCGATCAGACGCAACGACAGGCTAAACTTTCTTGAAGAAAGTTGTGGCCAAGATATGAAGAGAGCAAGGGGATGGGAATAATTGATGTATAAATTCTTTGAAGCCTTTGTGGATGAGTTGATAGAATTGTGCAATTTTCTCCAGATTCAACACTGGAACTGGACTGGACATTGATGTGCAAGCTAGTAACCTAATTTTCAAGGTTTTCTCAGTTAAGAAGTTAGCAAATTCACTGCAGGTGTTCATGTGTCAGCTTTGAGAGCAAAGCAACACAAACAGAGAAATTTAGCCTCACAAATCCCAGTATATGACCACACTCATTTTCAGCAAGTCGAATAATGTAGCATCACTGCCATGCTTAGTGCAACTAAAATTAAGAGACACTGCAAAGTTAATACAGATGTAAACAGCACTAAGTGACCATAAAAATAAAAGTCACCACTTTGAGCTAATAGTTGTAGTATATAGCATATATATATATATATATATGTGTGTGTGTGCGTGTCGGGGTGTGTCTCTGCGTGTGTGTAACCCTGTCCGTGCGAGATGAGTCCTCGCTGTTCCTTGGACTGCGTTGTGTGTTCTTAAGGGTTTTTGTCTAAAGGTGCAGTGGCTTCACCTTTAGAATTCAGGGCAAATACTCCGTGTCAACATGCTTCATTAACGCAGTTATTTTTGATTTACAGATACGGCATATATTAAAAAAGAAGAAAACGACAAAATAATACAAAACTAACTACTTGAACATTAAAAGTACCATTTGGCTACATTGAGGAGCTGGCGGTCAGTATTGCCTACCTTTAGAATTCAGAGCAAATACTGACCGTTGTACTACCAGCACACAGTAACAAACGCCAAGTACGGCGTTCTTCAAAGGACACACTTTACAAAGTTCCACAACCCATAGAGCAGATCCAACACCTTGGTGACATGCGCCGACACATTAAAGTACTGTCCCATATATATATATATATATATATATATATATATATATATATATATATATATATATAAAAGAGATGTGCCGATATATTAGAGATGTGCCGATCAGGTTTTTTCCTGCCGATTCTGATCACCGATACTGATACCATAATTTTTTTTTTTTTTTAATCATAAGCACTACCGGTTACATTATGTGGAAAAAGGAACCATGAATTCACCTTAATTTAGACAAAAACTTGTTTTTAATAACTTTTTCAAAAAAGAAAACAAAACAAAACAGGCATTGTGCAAATTGCACTGCTATCGGTAATACTATCTTTAACAGACTGACAACATATGAAGGCTCTGAAGAGGCTAAATAATGCAAATAGCCAAAATAAAACCATTCAAAGCAAATACAGGTTCAATAAACCTGTATTTACTGAATGAAAACTTCCTGATAGCATGTTGGCTAGCTGATTACTGCTAGTTCTGATTGGTTGTTTCTGACTGAGCGGAGTAATTATGCAGAACTGGGAGGAGATCGATTATTTTTTCACAGATTATCTGTCTCATGTTAGGACAGCGAAAGTTTTAATACGTATGTAAAATTTATTTTACATACGAACAGAGGTTCGGTGTGAGAGTCACTACCAGGTGGAGCAGAAGCGGCGCTCCGTCTGAAATATTACTACCTGTAGCGCGTAGCAGCGGTTCAACAGCGAGAACAGAACCAGCGTCTTACATCGCAGCTCGAAGACTTAAATAATTTTGCGGGGTATTTGTTTAGCTTTCTGACCGTCATGCTAATCCGGGTGAGTGTTTGTGGCTGTGCACTGCTTTACCTGCTATCTGGTCCTCCATATGTCTTTTTTACTGCAATGAGCCTCGATGTAGCCAAACTCCGTCAAGTATGACATTGTTTTTATGCCATATTAGATTCGTCGTGTAGATGAATTTGACGTGCTTCACCCCACGTGCTTCGCCGCAACACGCAAACTTCCCCTTTCGCTCAATGCATTATAGTTCCACATCGCTTAGAATTTGTTGCTGCACGTTTGCGCAGTGTGAAGGAAAGAGGAGACCAGCTGCATAGGCAGGCTGCGAAATGAGATGCAGGTGATCGGTTTGTGTGATCGGCAACAAGAGACCGTGATTGGCGATCACCGATCATACACTTTTTCACGGAAATCGGCCGACTATGATCGGTGGCCAATCGATCGGCACACCTCTGATATATAAATATATTTTATATTAAAAAAAGCATCCAAACACTCAAAGGTAAAAGTTACGTCCCTGTGTGCCCATTCAGCTCTGTAACAGATAGCCTCTCATTCAGGTCAGAGTAAACGGCTCGCTGTAGACAGTTCTTAAAGCAGTCTCAGAGCAATTACAGAGAAAAAAAAATCTCCCATTTTATGGCTGCGCATCAATCTGACTCATTCTGAGTGACTTAAAGAAGAACAACAGATCGTTCCTGCACTGACGGACCAAAGTTGCCAAATTGAACCGATGAAAGAGGAAAGATGATTAGTGTGAAGCCATGAAGCTTTACTGCCAGCTACGTGTTATAGATACGGAAGAGCTGCATGAATCTGAGTCACCTGTTTAAAGACTTCAGAAGCTGCCAGTTGCCTCACCAGATCACTCAATCACCACAGTCACTAAAAGAATGAATTTCTTCTCAGCAGCTTTTCGTCAAATGAAAAGCAGCTCCAGAGACTATGAAACATTAAGGCTGATCTGGGTTATGTTTTTGTATTCATTAGCAGTTAATCAAGTTGACTGTAGAAACACTTGTGCGCAGATTGGTTACTAAGTGGTCTGTTTGAACATGTTAAACCATACAGTCACACAGCAGGTGTAATCCATTTATTTTAGGCTAAATCAGTTTGCTTTTTGTGTTTTTGCTGCTGAAGAAGATTTTTCTCTTGGTTTTAAATGGCTTGTTGAAATTGCAGCAGGCTCCAATCTAATCTTCCAGCCAACAAACTGATTTATATTTTTACGTTGCGATTAGAATACAAAAATACATATGAGCACTGATGACAGCAGTACATTGGGGTTTGGGGACAGAAGGTAGATGACAAAGACTGTAAAAGTTAATGTAGTTAGTTAATTTAGTTACATTTAGCATCATTTTCATTGATGATATAGATGTCAAGTGCCAATAAAAGAGATTTGAGGTCACACCTCTATCTTTACTGCAAGTATTGCTACTGTGATCTGTTGGAATAATTTGAAAAATATAACACTGATGTTTTCTTTTTTTCAAATTGCAAAACATTTTTCTACCATGAGGTTAGGACAATGTGACTGCTTAAAAAGTAAAATAAGACAACAGATTTGATTAGAAATGATCAGAAAGTTATCTATGTGATTATCATGAAGCACCATCAGAAGCATAGTATCTGAAAATATTCTGAAATTTTAAGAAATGAACTCAGCTCTTGTTTGAATCAGCCTAATAGCGTAAACAATGAGTGTGTTGCCTTGACCAATCAAAATGCTTGAAAGAAGGCATTGCAATAGCCAGCCAATCAGTGACGATCTCTTACATTTCATTGAAAAAAATGGAAGCGTAAATTGTCAACTTTACAATTCCTAGTTTGGGGATTTCAAACATTGTTTTAATGCCAAAATATTTTCAAAGTTCAAGGAGAAGCAGGTCGAAGGATCTGTTTGCTGTATTGTCAAAGATTTTTCCATTGATTATCGAGAAGAATATTGAGAATCTCTGAAAGTAAATACAAACAGATAAATGATTTTTTTTAAATTAATATTATTTTCTCTATCTTACAGATGTGATCTATAGAAGTCAATGACGTAAGATTAAATTTATTTTCATAATGATGTCAAAAAGGGTCAGAATTTAAATGTTAGCTTGAAGTGGAAAAGACAAACAACCGTAGACTGCGTTGACTTTGTTTGGACTCACCTATCTTCTTACAGCGCTCCTCTCCTCTGTTGTGCATGATTATGGGTGAGTAGATGAAGGGACTAGCGGTAGACACGCTCTGTCCCAGCAGGCTTTTCACTTTGTGAGGCCGCAGACTGGTGGGCAGATTGAGCAGCTTAACCGATCTGGTTTGAAGCACAGAAATATGTGTTAGCTTTGCATTTAAACTAATTTAAGAGGGGGGTGAACCGAGCTAAACTTTGGGTTACTATTCACAGGAAGTTAGTTTGAATTTGCTTGGGTTGCATGAAATTCAGATCACATTGCTGAATATTCATGAATATTACAGAACAAAGCTTGAGATTCATGGTTGGGCTTTCAGGGAAAGGTTACAAACTCAGCAAGCAATAAAACACAAAGACACAGGCAGCCTTTAATTATCTCATTACTTCTGCTTAACTTGGTTGTTTTCCAGCATCCTCTCACATTAACTAGTTCCTGGAAGGCTTAAAACTTAAAACTCTGCATCCATGTTCTGTCCATCAGAGCTTATTGCAGGCATCAGAATCTAGCTTTTGGAAACATAACTTTAATGAGTTACGTTGCAGATTTTTCGGTCAGATGGGCCGTAAACATTCAGATTTTTATGTTTCTTCGTAGTATTAAAATTGGGCAACTGAGTCTAGGTAGTTTGCTAAATTCTGCCATGAACAGCCCGACTTCCAGTGTGCCAGCCAACAGAAGCACTGGCACTCAAGCAGAAGAATGATGACCATGGCAAACGGCCCATGTTATTAGAAGTACCTCAGATGTGGAGATCTGGGAGCGCCTATTGGTAATAAAAGTGTCAGGTAACAACAAAGCACATCACATTACAGCCCCTGTCTTTAGTGAAGTGTTCCAGGGCTGTTGATCTGTATGGCAGCCAACAATGAAAAACTACTACAGCAATTTGAGAGTGAGTAAAGCAGGGTAAAGCAGGACGAATTTGAAACATTTTGGTGATGGCACAGTTAAAGTGATAGTTGGGATGGTAGGACAAAAAAAAGAGTTTTATGGTTTTTATGGCCCCCACAAAGTCCCTAGAAACTCTGAAAGAATAAAGTATGTGGATACATGACATAGTTATAATATCCAAACTTACCGTCACATAAACCCAAATCGTCAAGTCAAAAGTATTTGGGGGCCAAAAAATATAATTAAATAAATAATCAACTAGAACATTTCTGAAGAAATTTAAACAGGGCCTGCCAAAGTGTAGCCGTCGGTTGAAACCTAGCGTTCTGATGCTAAAAAATAGCATGCCAAAGTAAGCTAAATGTACTCAATAGCATGTGGAAAGTCACAAGCATGTTAAATAACATGGACCTGCTCCACTCACTATCTTAAAATTAGTGTATAAGCTAAAATTTGCCAAAATGCTAATGTTAGCCTAAATCCTGCCAGTGGAGTGGGGTATAACTAGCATGTTGTCTCTTACATTGACTTCCTCCATTCAGTGTGCTGAATATGGCTAAAAAATGAAAACAATCGCTAAAAAGCTTATTTTAGGGAAAAGGCTATTGCTAATGTCTGAACTAATGTTAATGCACTGCCTTCTTATTTTGACTATTGCTAAACTAAAAATCAGATGCTTACTTTGAGGCATTTGGCTACCAAAAAACGAGTTCATCTCTTAGCAACAGATTTGTTATTGTTCGAAATACATAAGAGTTCCTGTGCTCTTTTTAAATGCTACTTATCTTATTCTACTTAAGAATTGTGCAGTTGGTGAATCTTGCAGAAAAGTGAAATGGCAAATATATCATAAAACAGACATTCAACACAAAAGTAAAAATCTGATTTATACTTCGTGGCAGTTCGTTACCAGAAGAAAAAAAAACCGCTCATCTCTTAATGCCAAATTAATAAGTAATATTATTGTTTATAAAACATAAGTTCTTTTGAATACTGCTTATCGTTTTAGACCCAACAAATTTAGAGTTGGCAAACTTTGCAAAACTAAAATATCTGATGTTTACTTTGTGGCACTTGGTTACCAGGAAACGCGCTCATCTCTTAGCAACGGATTAACAACAAATATTGTTATTGTTTAAAAAAAACATTAGATTTTCTCTGCTCTTTTGAAATACTACTGATCTTATACGAAGAATTCTGCAGCTGGTGAATCTTGCAGAAAAGTGAAAGTTTTTTTCTTTGTCATTGGTGGTAAATATATCATAAAACAGACATTCAACACAAAAGTAAAAATCTGATTTATACTTCGTGGTAGTTCGTTACCAGAAAAATTACTAATTTCTTAACACCAAATCAATCAGTAATATTATTGTTTGTAAACTTAAGTTTTTTTGAAATACTACTAGTCTTATTCTACTTAACAATTCTGCAGTTGGTGAATGTAGAAAAGTGAATTTTTTCTTTTTGTCATTGGTGGTAAATATACTGTAAAACAGACTTTGAATACAAAAGTAAAAATCTGATTTATACATTGTGGCAGTTCGTTACCAGAAAAAAAATGCTCATTTCTTGACACCAAAGTAATAAGTAATATTATTGTTTATAAAACATAAGTTCTTTTTAAATACTATTCATCTGCTTAGACAACAAATTTAGAGTTGGCAAACTTTACAAAACTAAATATCTGATGTTTACTTTGTGGCACTTGGTTACCAGAAAATGCGTTGGTAATTAATCCTCTCTGAAAACTGTATGCAGTTTTCAGAGAAAACATTGAAATGCATCAAAATTCATTGAAATTCCTTGCAAAGCATTTCAATGCTCTCCTATGCATTCAAATGGCAGGCCTCAATTAACTAGTAAAATTATGAGCATGTGACATTTTAATTAAACAAATCAGATTTTCTGTATTAACAGATGAATACGTTGTTGTATTCAACATTTTTGAATACATTTAAGTAGATTTTAATTTGTCTGTGATAGTTTTGTCTCAATTTATCTGCACCTAGCATGTATACTGATATTAACTGATTCGTTTTTCATTTGAAATATCTGGAATACTGCCAAACTACATTTTTTCCCCTTTCTCTTCACACTGTTTCTTATTTTTAAGCAGCTTTGAGGCACAAATCTTGAAATTGCTGCTGTGCAATATACTCAACAGGTAACCAAAGACTGACATAGTTAGTTGATCCCACCAGTCTTTCTGAGAGGTTGAGTGACTAAAGCATCTCCTCTGCCTACATCCCCTAGAACGCTGTGCGGTTCTGGGTCAGAGTTCACTGAAATTATTGAAAATTTTATTTTAAATGGATTATTAGACAATTGTTTGTTCAATGTCCAAATTAAAGGCTTTTTTCAAATATTTTCAATGCTGCTTCAACAAAATTTATTTTAATTGAAGGGTTTTTTTAGACATCTTCACCACAAGTGCCAATTAGAAAGATGTACTTTTGACAGTCTTACCGGACCATTGGGAGCTTCGTGAAGGGAACTGGTGGGAGCTTGAGTCCATCAGAGAGAGTGATGACCTCCATCCCACCTGGACACTTGGAGGTGTAGTTCTCCAGACTCTGGGTCACCTCTTTCTTTTCTGTAAAGGACAAATGACACGAAAATCAGCGACGCCGGCCAGAACCCTGACCCATCTGGCACGCCGATTACAACACAAATGTCTTTAAAAGTGACTCGGGAAACCAGAGAGGACTCCGCTTCTTTTACTGTAGAAATGAATGGGAGCTTGATGATGGGTAAGGCGTTCGACTCTCAGCAAAGAGAGCTCCGGCCTCGGAGGGAAACTCCGGTTTTTATCGTATCATCAATACCTTTTGAGAGAACATTACTGCTCAACCAGCCGTATAATTTGCTTTAGCTGTGCAGGGTTTAACCATGTCCATCAATGAAAAGGTCACAGACTGAAAAAAAAAGAAAAAAAGAAAAACACTACTGCACTACAATTGTTTGTAAGAGCATATTTGGAAATTGCAGCCCTTTCATAAGAAAAAGAAATGCACCTGCATTATGTATGAGCTGTTTGTTCCACACAAGGGATGACCTAATAGGATAAATCGAAGTGTTTTCATATCTCTCGCCAACAGGAACAGTGGTTCAAGCAAACAAATACAAGTGCTGCTAGCAGAGACACTAAATCCTTTGGAAAAATATGAATTGGGGGCCTGGAAGGCACGACCCCAGTTCAGGGAGAAGGTAATAAACAACGGGGCGAAGGGAGGAAAGGAAAGAGAAAAGATAAAGGTAGAAAGTAAAAGCAGTCAGAGATGGATGAAGAGACACTTGAATTGTAATCCCAGCTCAAAGGATTTTTTTAATTCACGGCCTTGTTTTCTTTGTTTATTTTTAGCAGTAATTAATGCTTAACAACAGCAAATTAAGACCTGCGATTAATGTATTAACATATCTATTTAAGACATATCAAGGTCATAATTTTAGACACACAAATGTACGACTTCTTAAGGATGTACTGACAACGTGCTGCAAAATCCACAGAAACAATTATAGGTCAGAAAAGAAACCCTTCTGACAGCTCATCAATTTTGGTAAAATGCTTCAGAATGAAACGAATGTAAAGAGTCAAAGCGTAATTTTAGTAAGTAGATCTCGGATTAAGAAAAAATTATGCAACAAATAAAGTTCTTGAGGAAAAAAAAAAAACAATCGTGCAAAACTGACATCAACAGATCAGAGCTCAATCAAAACATTGCTTGAAAAAGGAGCTTCTCTGTCCCACTGTTATCTATGATGGGTGTCCAGGAAGTGGTGACGTGAATGACACAACACATTGTTTCCCAGCAGAATCCACAGCCCCAGGCTTCATCCGGTCACCCGCTGTGCATGATGCTGTCAAATCATCCGCAGGTAAATGACTCGGACAAAATTCATACCAACCAGAATGTGATTGATCCAGACTGCATGGAAATGACTGCTGTGGCTGCATGTCATCAAGACTGAAGCCAGTACAGAGTTTCCATAAAGTGACGAAGATGGGGTATATGCAGGTTTCACCAACTTAAGACTTTTTCAGACCTCCTTAAGACTATTATGGTCAAATTTAAGATCTATATCTTGATAGAAATGTTTAAAAGAAATGCAGGGGACCAAAACTGTGAAATTTTTGGGGGTCTTTCTGTGGCTCTTGGCAAAAGCTTTGTGCTTCTCATATGGCTCTCTAAATAGAGCCATATGCTAGCTGCTAATGGTAGGCTTTTTTGCTTGCTAGCTGAATCACGTATTTAAGACCAACTTACATTTTCCATATGAATTCAAGACATTTTAAGGGCTTAATCTTAGATAAATAAATATAAGACTTTTTAAGGACCCATCTGCTCCAGTAGACTAGGAAAGTGGCTGGTTCTGTAGTGAAAACCTCTTTCTGGAAGGTTTTGATGGCAAAACCTTCCAGAAACACATTTGAAAAACTTAAAACACTAATTAAATTAATGAACTAAAAAAACTGATTCCATACAACTTGGTTAACAGTGAGAATAACTGGTCAAAACTGCTGTTATAAGTAATAATGTTCTCAAATTAATACAGATCGCTTTATATAGCGGCATGTCAAATATAATCTTGAGGCACTTTACAAAAAAGTGACTTCAATCCAACCATATAGACAGATTCAATTCCAAACGTTCCAATGTGATTTCCAAATGGATTTTTGATTTAACAACCAAAGTTCTTGTAGCTACCTACATGTCTTTGACATTGGTCTGAGGAAAAATATTCCCACTTCTCACATTTTTAGTTGTTAGATGTTGGAAGAGCTTACGCCACTGTGCATTTTCCTCAGAAACCTTCTGATAGACAGTCAAATGTAAGGTAGATTCTCTGATAGTGAGCCGAACACGCCCTGCTGCAGCAAAGCAGCCTGAACACATAAGATTCCCAGCTCTTCTCCTGGAACGCTGCAATTGGCGTTAAAATTTGCCATCTGTCCTGGTGTCCAAATAATTCAAATTCAGACTAATTTGATCAGAGTGCATTCTCTGTGGACACCTTTAATCCTTCATGTTTCCTTGTTAATAAGAACTAAACACATGACCTTTAAATAGGGCAAACCTCCTTGAAAATGCTGAGTAACCCTTTTGCAATCATACGCACCTGATGTGATGAGCTTGTGTTTGATGTTAGCCCTTTCAAGAGTGAATAAATGTAGCGGGTGTCCAATAAATTGCATTTTGATTACATTTTAAAGAACATTTGGTTTTGTCTTCCGCTTTATTTTATCCAGGCTTTCGCTCATTCACACACTGATGCAAGCACAGCGGAGCCTCTGCCCAGTACTTCCAGATTTGTCTGAGGAAAGTAACTCCAAAGTATTCGCTGAAAACCCACCTGGACGCTGATTCGTGAAACTTAAAATATTGAAAAGAAAGCGCAGCTTGGGAAGCTGAAACACCCAGGCACAATGCTAATTAACACGCTTTTGGCTGGCATTTGCAAAGCAGCTGATCCAGGAGCATGATTTATTTTCCTTGGCGCAGATTGAACACTGTAGATGTTAGGTTCTGCCTCTGTGCTAAGACGATGCTTCCACTGTGTGTGTTAATGCATATTAAGGAATATTTGGTGTCTAGACTATTAAAACAGGCTGATTTTAATGATTTGCAGGTGGCTGTGGTAACCTCTGAGAATACTGTATCCAAAACTACTGTATTTTCCGCACTATAAGGCGCACCTAAAAACCTTCAATTTCCCCAAAAGCCGACAGTGCGTCTTATAATCCGGTGTGCCTTATATATGGACCAGTATTGAGTCACAACAGGTCTAGCAACTATAGTAAGCAGCCGCCGACTTCATTTTCCTCCGCAGAAGAAGCGCGCGGTGCATGCTGGGATAGTTGTCAGAACGCTGGTTTGTTAATAAAGTTTGATAATACATTTAAACCCAGGGAGGGAGGGGCGGGGGAAGAGAGACGGAGACTGCGGCGGCAGCGTGTTGGTTGGTCTGTGTTACCCAGAAAGCAGTTGGGCACAATATCGCAACACCAACACCGTGAGTGAAACAATGACTGGGGCAGACTACTATATAAAGAACTTGGGGACCATTTCTTTACAAATATGGTTGTGTACTAATAGAGTACGGAACAAATTGGCAACCCAAACTGAAGAGTCTATTCTATGCGCCTTACAATGCGGTGCGCCTTATATGTGAAAAAAGTTTTAAAATAGGCCATTCATTGAAGGTGCACCTTATAATCTGGTGCGCCTTATAGTGCGGAAAATGCGGTACATGTCACTGCAACACTAATTCCAGGTCAGAAGTTTACGATTGGCCCCAAAAAGATTGATTAAAAACTGGCCATCAAAAGCAACACTGCTCCATCAAGTTGAAGGCATTTACTCATTATGGTACAACTACAGGATCGGTTGAGCTTGCTGCTTTAGCATATTAAACATATCAAGGAGATCGAAGTGGAAGATTTTTGTTCCAGCAGTGCTTCTCGCTTGCTTCCTGTCCAGACAAACCCGGCGCAGCTTGTTATGAGGCTGACAGCTGGAACACACAGTGCAGAAAAAGCAAAGAGACAGCTTAACAGGTAGGTGAGACCAGGGGTGCAGCTTATAACACTCCATATCTTTCTCCAAGTGAAAGGCTCTCATCTGCGAGTGTCGACCGTCAGGAGGAGGAGGAACACTTAAAGGCAGGGTAAAAGGTTGCCGTGAATCAGATTCCCCACAAAAAAAAAAGCTTTGCTTTCATCTCTGTTGCATGTAAGAAACAACTGAGGTTTCTACATATTAAATAGACATTTAGCCATCACAAAACAAGTTTTACATTTTTGCATGTGGGATATTTTTGGTTCAGTGGGATTAGTGTGGGACGTGTGCGAGTTATTGCTACATAGATATTTTTACGAACAGCGATGAGTCAAGCAGAAGGATTAGAGAGCAGCAATATGCCAGTGCTGCTCGGCGGTGTGCATTATTGCCCGATAAGCAGGTCAAGTAAATGACTGTTATTGTTCCACTAACAGAATTTCAGCTGAAAATGACAGCCAATAATGAGGGACACGCTGCAGACAAAGCACATGACCTGACATCCAGCTATGAGAGCAGAAACCTGTGCGTCACTGGGATAGAGTTGAGCACCAAGCACACAAACATGCAGGCACAGTTTGCTTGTTTTTTTAGTGATGACAATACCTGAAAGCAACAAAAGCGACTAGGAAAATACAAAGTTCTATTTATTTGTAATGTGTTGACTAATGTTAATTTTAACTTTTTCTAATTCTTGCACCCCCACCAGGCTAAGCATTGTTTACTTATTACAGTTTTTTTAGTAATGAGTAGCATTGACACTGGGGATAAGGTTTAGTGTCCATAAGGACTACATTAAGCATCCATACATTCGTTTGTAAGACCTTAGCACCTCATGTTAAGGTTCTGCCTTCCATTTTTTATTTCAAATTAAGAATTTTTGCATTCAAAGTTGAAAAAATAAATCAATTGGAATAGTCTCAAAGATCGGAATTTTGACCTGGCTAGTCTGATTTTGGCGATTTGGGTATTTTGAAAAGAGTGGACCTCTGTGCTACAGATGATCTACAAGGATTCACCACAGACAGAGTTGCAGAAAAATGTTCAAAGGCCAGTCTCCATTATTTTCTCCTAAAACTCTGCACATATGGAGTGTTGTTTTCAACAACTGACTGGATAAAACAGCACCTTGGGACTATAATATGATTAAGTGGCTGTCATTTCCAAATCTGATGTTAGACTTCCAATGTAATGTGCAATATAATCATTGTGTATGATTGGGGTTTTCTGATTGTAAATCTTTAATTTTGATAATCTTTATGGAATGCTGAATATACTTTAAAAGGTTTTACCAGATTTGCTATCTAAAAGAGAGCCGTCATATCTGATCTACTGCTTTCCTTTCCATTTCTCATTTATTTGGTAGAAAGAAATTAAATTTTCAGCCGAGGCCATTTTTTTCAGAACCCTAGGGCAGTGTTTCCCAACCCTGGTCCTCATGGCACACTGACCTGCATGTTTTAGATGTTCCCCCGCTTCAACACACCCCATTCAGATGATTGCAATTCAGCAAAACCCTGTTAATCAGCCATCAATTGAAATCATGTGTGCTGATGCAGGGGCACATCTCAAACATGCAGGTCAGTGTGCCTTGAGGACCAGGGTTGGGAGACACTGCCCTAGGGTATTCCTGATGTCCAACAATTCCTTCCATTATTCTTGTGTCATTTCCACTATGAGCGCTAAAACGCCTGGATTGCATAACGCCCAGTTCACCTAAATCTAATCCCAAAATTTTAATCAAACAAGCACAAATTCAACATCTTCAAAAACTTTACAGATGTACAAGGTGTAGTCTGAACAAAAAGGTAAGTGGTCTTCAGTTTAACCACCAGTTTGCTCATTTACGCCACCGGAGACTGCAGTGGATGGGAGAAGGTAAATGTATCCCTTCTTTACGTAAAGAAGCTTCAAGGTTTCAGCTTAAATGTGCTCCATCTGACCTCACCCACTCACTGTTTGGAACAGAAATACAGTGAGTCAGGTCAAACTCTTTCTTTAGGGTCACGCCCACTCAGAGTTACTGATGAAACCGGGACCAAAAGGTGACTTGACTCCGTGACCTCCGACTTCCCAGCTGCATACTGATACAGAAGAAGTCAAGAGATTTCTAGTGGAAAACAAAAATCTATAATTATACAAAGACAGAGGGGTAAGCCTTTCTAAAACATTGATTAGCATTAGTATACAAGTTATAAAAGCCATTTGTGATTTTACATCATCATATGCAATGGCTCTTTTGACTTGCAGTGTACGGTGTCCTTAGAGGCACAATAGACATCTTTTTCCCTGATGATGAAAGGCGGCTCTTAAATCATGCCTTCAGGTTGATCTTTCAGTTTGACAAAAGAGCAAGGGATCTCAACAATGTAGTTCAGTGAGATTATATTAAACCCATCATGTTACAACCTTAATACATCTCAAGGCATACTTTCTCACATAGGAAATGGTTCATTGTTAAACTGCAATGTTTTATGATGAAACATTGCTAGCTAGATGGGTGGACAGACAGAAGGACGTATTTGACTGTTAAGGTAAAAGCAATGGTCAGTTTAAATGGAGAACAGTATCAACCTCCAGATGAAGAGGAAGAGCTGACCGTTTTCAGCTCAAATAACCGTAAAGAACAAAAAAAACAAAAAAGGCTGAGACTGAGAAATGGAGTCATAACCAGACTGAAAAATTAGGCAATATCCGACGACAGTTTTATTAACAAGTTTATAAATTCTGTACTCAGACCCAACGCCATGCTGAGCTCTCAAATAACTATTGACAGTGAAGAAAATGAAAGTGTTTTATAAAGAGGAAAGATATCATGGTGTGAAATGAAAACAACTGGCACACCACAAACAGATATGTCAGCATCTTTATGAATTATTAAGACTTTTCTGAATAGTATTGGAAGCAAAATGCCAGCAGGGAAAAAACAGAGCAAGAGACAGATAAATAATCCAAACAATAAACACTAAAATAATAAAAACCTGAGCAGAAAGAGGAGTGACATTAATCTCTCCAGTATAAAATTCACAAAAAGTAAAAATCTCACTATGTCTCTTTAAATTCAGTAAATGCACTAAAAGGCTGCACTGGCTTTTTTTTCTTTTGCCGAGAACACAAATTCTGTTTACTGGGTCTTGCGTGGAAGAAAGAAAGTTCAGCATTATTTTCTGCCTCTATGAAACAGGAGGAAGTTACGAGAAATTCCTGTACCAATTCAAAACCTTCAGACTTTAAGCTTCCGCTGCCGATCATGTTCCATTTAAACATATGAGTGACAGGAGAAAACACGAGATGAGCTTCATGACGGCAGGCGAGTTTGCATCTGGAGCTTGGCAATGATGTTACAAAAGAACACTGCAGCTTGAAATGAGGCTCTCCGATTATCATTAAGGAGGCACACAAAGCCATGATTCAGCAGCGGGGGGGATTTGCTGTAAATTGCATCGAGGCTACGATGCAGTGAGGAAAATGACACAATAATCCGCACCTCTTTAAAGACAATGCTTCAAACGCAAAACGCCTCAGACAGAAATATCTTTTATTCTCAGCTATCAGCCGTAAAGGCATGAGGGGAGACAATCGCTTCAGTAATAGTCGGCCGCTGAATATTTGGATCCGTTTATAGCATGAACCCAACAGAGTATATTCACTATGCATCTATATTGTGGGGGGAATGTTTTCAGCACGAATAATAGTACATTTTTATTATACATTTATGACTTTTATCATTTTATTCAAAATGTTTTAATACGTAATATTTCACAAAATAAGTTCACCTTTATTCCGTTATACCTGAACTAAACTCAGAGTTGAACAGAAATGTTGCATTTTGGTCAGATGATCCTAAAATGTACGGTGGCCCAAAAGGGTAAGCAAAATGCCACAACGACGGAAAAAAGTCACAACATAAGTTCAATTAAAACTGAAGTTAAGCTAAAACCTAATTTTTTGCTAAATCAGAATTTAGGCTAAAACAGAACTTGTGCTAAAACCAAAGGTATGCTAAAATATAATTTTTGCTACCAAACAAATTTATACTAAAATAAAAGTTTTGCTAAAGCTGAATTTTTGCTTAAAAAAAAAAGCCATTTATGCTCAAATATGAGTAGTAATAGAACAGAAGTTATGCTAAACCAAACTTTATGCTAAGGCGGATTTATGCAAAGCCAAAATTTAAGATAAATCTAAGTTTTTCCTAAAAATGAATTTATACAACAGTTATGATAAACATGCCAGCATGACTTCAGTTTTAGCACAACTTCCATTGTGGCTTTTGCTACTTTAAGTTGATTTGGTGTAAAACAAAGTAAGTATGGTTAAGGGTCTGGGATGCTGAGGGATGGTTTCTCTCTCACAGGTCCTAGAATCAAGAGTCCTACGTTCTGAACTCTGAACCTACGATGGCCGACAGGTGCAAACGCGCAGCAACAGAGAAAAGATGCAAACAAAAAAGAGAGACGCAAACAAAAAGCTAATGCAGCAAACAAAAAAAGAGATGCAAACAAAAAACGAGACGCAAACAAAAAGCGAATGCAGCAAACAAAAAGAGAGACGCAAACAAAAACCGAATGCGGCAAACAAAAAGTGCTGAAAACGGAAGTGCTCAAGACCACTAGGGGGACTCTAACAAAAAAAAGTTGTGTCCGAATTTAGTCTCTGCATCCTTTCAAGGGAACCCTCTTGAGCCAACAAATTTAAACACAAAATGGTTGTGTTTTATAACAAACAAGATTTCTCGGTATTGAGTTTGTTGGAAAGAAAATAGTTTTGCCAGGAGCAAAGCAGTCGCCACAGGTATTTGTTTCAGGATGTGTATCCAAAGACCAAGAAATAACCAGACAGTATGTCAGTTGTCCCCCGTCAGCTTACCTTAGGGGCTGAATGCAGACCAATAACTCTGCTTTATATTCTGTTATAATTTTTTTCCTCCACAAAACTCTCTCCTGAGGCCAATTTGTCATGGAAAAGTCATCGCTAATGCTCCAGAAAGCAGAGTTCCCACCAAGAAAATGTGATTCTACAGAGCATTGATAGCCACTGTTTTCTATCGCTTAAATATTATGGTCTGTGGACCAAAGTATGACTATGGTTTGGACTTGTGTCAGTGTCAATGTTAATTTATCTATGTAGCACATAAAAACAACAGACATTGATGAAAATGCTTTATCTTGTTTCACTTTATTGAACAGTAAACACCAATAAGAATAAAAGAACAAAGATATTTAAAAAAAAAAAAAAGAAAAACACATAATTAACTATCATTATTGAAAAATCTCAAACTCCGCTAGAAAAATTGCAAAAGGCTGTGCACCTCTGGATTTTAGCATGGATCCAGGAACATTTAAGAGAAACTGCTTGGCTTACCACAGTGCTATCACTGGAGTGTGGATGTTAAGCAGATTACAGAGACATGATGGTGCTCAGCCTTTTACAACTTTAAAACTAAAGCAATAAAATCTGGAAATCAATCCAAAGCCAAAACATTAAGTCCATACAGAGAAGCCAGAACTGGAGATGTGCGTTCACATTTTTTAGCACTTGTTAAAAGACCAGCTGCTGCATTTTGGATGGTTTGTAGATTTCATTCCTTTAAATCATGTTACTGGCAATCAATTTAGAGAAGAAAATTTGAACTGAAACCACCTTTACCAGTGGATTTGATACACCTATATCCATGTTTTTTCTTCCCTTCAAGTAGCTTTTACTTTGTATAACATTACCTAAAGGATCTGATCAATAATTTAAAATAAAAAAAATTGCTAATGATGGTTAAATACTTTAAGTACTTTATAGTAAGGATTTTTAAGTATTACATAAATTTCACCATCAGCTACAAAAAAGGCCACACTAACAAATGATTTTGTGGCCAGACGGCTCAGCTTAGTAGTTACACTTCTGAAGCACATTTATATGCAAGAACTTAATTTTCAATTTCCCTTTTAGACCTACAGGTTACCACACCTCTTGGTCTAAGTAAGGAATTACTAAAATAATCCCTTAGAAATAAACACTTTCCACGACAAAGTAGGTTCAACAAAACACGTTTCCTTAAAGAGAGCTGGCTAAGCTAACAATAACATAGGCCTACTTATGTGGTGATACAAAGCTGGTTAACTCAGTAAGTCAACTCATTCCTACTTGACTTCTTTGTGTCCATAAGTAATTTGACATCAAAGTTGATAAAAATCACATGCAGGATTCCTCAAGGTTCTATCCTGAGGTCCTTCTTGTTTAGTACTTGCTCCCTTTAGCTCAGATTATATCACCTAATAAATTAAGATACCATCATTATGCATATGACACAGCTCTACATTACATTGTCACCAGGTGACTATGAACCCATTCTGTTGTTGAGTAGATGCTTAGAACAAATAAAAGGGTGGATGTATCATAACTTTCTTCAGCTGAATCAATCAAAACTGAAGAGCTTATTCTTAAATCAAAAGAGAAACTATCAAGACTTATAACAGCTAGAAACTACTGAACATGTTTACAGCAGTAAACCGTTTTACTTCAGCTGAGTCAAACGTCTGCACAAACTGTAGTTCAGAGCTCGACATATACCTGCCCTATCTCCCACCCACATAACCCACAGATTATTATTCATTCTAATAATAATCTGTGATTGATTTGTAACACGACACTATAGGTTGTTGGAAAAGTGGGATTGGCTTACAGTAGTACTCTGAGCTAACAAATTTAAACACAAAATGGTTGTGTTTTATAACAAACAAGATTTCTCGGTATTGAGTTTGTTGGAAAGAAAATAGTTTTGCCGGGAGCAAAGCAGTCGCCACAGGTATTTGTTTCAGGATGTGTGTTTAAATGGTGTGGGCAATCATTTTCATTCTGCATTATTTATAAAGAGTTAGTACAGCCTCAGCAGAGTTTGCTTGTGTGTGATATTTACTAGGTAAGCCTCTTTCTCCTCTTACTTCTCTCTTACACATCTCTTGCTTAGTCATTCAACAAGGATTTAACTTCCCTCTATTGTGTGGCCAGTGGAGCTTGCGTAAAAAAAACCCAAAACATATCTGTATGCACAGAGTACAATGCTCTGCAAGCCAAGTAAACACAAGCTTTGGCGACCATTGATCAGCATCAAGTAAGCTGCCATACGCCAATCGCAATCAGGCAGAATTGTTTCCTTTGAAGGTTGGGCATGAAGCTGGAAGAACCTCAGAGGACTGGAGATTCTGAAATATCACACTGTGCTTTGCTGTTTACTGACCTTGATCAGACAGGAAGTCCAGCATGGTCTGCAACAGGAAGGACAGGTGGCGCACAGACAGGCCCGGGTTGCCCATGCGGCGGGAGGCGTATACCAGCTCATGCAGCAGGCGCATCTGTACAGCTGCCCAGCCTCTGTGGGTGCCTGGGACAGAGAGAGAGAGAGACAGAGGAACACACTCACAGGGCTGCCAAAGATTATTACAGACACTCTTTAATGAACTATTTATTTGACTCTGTGTTTTAGGGTGCATTCACACTAGCCTCATCTAGTCCTCTTTAACTGAACTCTAGCTGGTTTGCCTTTGGTTCTGGTATTTTCCAGCCCTGGAGGAGAACGGGAGCTTTGCGTTTGATTCTTCTCAAATCTTTGGCTGATAATTTGCATCTTCTGACATCAACATGTTTCCTATTTGCAACAAATGTTTGGTCATTTTTCACTTAACGTGACAAACGTGGGGAAGTTCAAGGTAAGCACTGCGTTTGTCAATTACATATATTCCATTTCACATCTCTACCAAACAGATTAAATATGTTATTAACTCAGCTGGTTCTGAAGCCCTTTATCTTTCTAACCTGACATCAACAATGCCCCCCGGACCCTTTAAAAGACGCCCTGCTCCGCTCCGTTTTGCCGTCTGCTGACTCACAAAAAGGGAAAGAAAGAAAAACCAGAGGAAAAGATGTGGTGGGAAGGCCAGAGGGTACAGAGAGGGGAGGAAGGACATTTGATAAAGCCATAAATATTTCCTCAGCTTAAAGACCATTTCAAATAACATCAAATCATACTTCTGCTGCTCTGCCATTATCAGCACTTTTATCCCCACGGTTGTTATTCTCTCCGACTTCTTTACTATCTGAACAAACTGCACATGTAGTTCCTTTATAAGCATCTCCCCCCATTATAGTGAAAAACTGCACCCACTCAGCAGGCTAAAAATAGCTGACTTCTACCTATCTGCCAGAACCAGTGTTTATCCAGCACAGTAATCCACGGGATGCTGGCTTTTCGAAGGCTGTCGCTCTTGCTCAAACACAAAAAAACAGCTTGATTCGCTGCATTTCCAGCCCTGAACGGGAGACGTCTGGAAATCCAATTAACACACTGCCAAGATAATGACTGTGCTGCCACAGCCTAGTGGCTGCACTGTCATGCAAACCTCAGTCAAACGCTACCGACTCCTCAGGCTGCCTCTGATCTGCTGCACAGAGACAACCAGCCAACGCGTTACTCCTCTAGAACAGAGCTGAAACGATTCATAGGATTCATGGACATGAATCGATTATTGAAATAATCCTTCTAAACTAATTTAGAAATCAATTAATTGTTAACTTTAGATACAGACTCAAAACAGGTCGATTCTTGAAAGAACAGCACAGAGCAGTAATTAAGTAGAAAATGTACGTGTGTGTGTGTGTGTGTGTGTATATATATATAGTTTGAATTTGAGATTAAAAACTTCTTTGTCTATAAATATGTTCTATCAGAGCTCCTCAAGTCTCAGTTTTAGCTTCACTTGGTTCAAAAAATCTCATATTTAGCACCTTTTGCTGTCCATTTATTAACTGGTTACTAAAAATAAATAAACAGAATACTGCACTGTATCGATGTTAAGTCAAGCAGAAAGGACTGAGCGTTCCATATGTTGACGTTAGAAACATTTATTTAGCTGCAGAGATCACTAAAGGAATGATGTGATTGCATTTTATGCAATAAAATGTTTATTTTCTTATTTTATAAAAGGAATTTAATTATTTGTTTATTTGTATTTTTAATGTAGTTCTAATATTGTATAAAAACCTTAAGTGGTTGAATGAAAAATTTGCACAATGTGCTGGTTTTTTTTTTAATTCGAGTCATCAGTTAATCGACAAATTAATGCAAAAATAATTGTTATAATAAAAAAAGTAAACTTCTATTTTTCAGGTGATGACATGATGAAAAAACTGAGTGGAAGGTTTATACGAGGTGATGGATTTTTGTACTTCTGTACTTCATTCTGTGCCTCATTACACTGCTACATTTTTTCCTCACTTCAACATCTTCATCCTTTTCAAAATCCCCATAAAAAGCACTGGAGCCTGTTTGCTTTTAAGCGTGTGAATGTTTTCTGCAGTGAAAATCTGTCTCAATTATTTTCTTTTAGCGTCAAGGGAAGGATTCTTGTTTATTTCTGAGGAGGAAGTGTATTACAACATGAAAGGATAGCATGAGTAAAAGGCTATCGGAATCTTTTGCGAATGCCCAATATTATATATCTTTTCATTTTTCAGAATGAACTCCAATATTTTCCTTCAGATTTCATTCCCCGCTCATAAAGCAAACAAGGCCAAAGATTCAAAGTGCATCAGAAAGACAAATCTTGCTCAGATGGTTCCCTCTTGATAAGCTGTGAATGTTTCTGAGTGCCTCTTTTATAGATAATGCTTTCAACGGTTTGACTGCAATGAGCCGGGGTCAAGAGTCTGTAGAGTCCTGAAGCTGCATCACAAAGGCCTCAACACTGAGAGCCCTCCGAACGCTGACAGCGGATCTCAGCTGTGCCTCTCTGAGTGAAGCGGGGGCCGGAAAGCACGGCGCACTGCAGGAGAACACCTCACGAAACGAAGCTTCTGAAGTTGTCGTTTACGACCTCTGCCCCCCTACCTTTGCTGAAATCCTTGGGGTCGAGAGACAGGCTGTATCCAGGCAAAGTCTCCAGCAGCAGCTTGTAGCAGGCCCTCCAGCCCGGCTCGGAGATGGTGGGGGCCACACACTGCATGGCTGCCACGCGCTTGAAGAAAGCCGACTTGCGGTGGAAGCCGATGAGTTCGTAGAGCTCAGACAGGATGCTGTAGCGCTGGATCTTCTCCTCCTCCGACAGCTGCAATTATATGGAGATAATTAGCATTTAGCAGCTGCAAACTACACCCTTATGCCGTCTTTTGAGTCATGGTGGAGGCTGAGCGCACCGAAGCGTCATTCTATTTGAAGAAACTCAGGTTTAAACAATCCAGTCCGTTGATTCCCTGCCCTCTATAGACTGTTTAACTCTTCTTGGGAGTGTAGAATAGTTAAACTTCTTTCCGGAAACTCTATGCTGACACCTCCACAGCTGGGAAGAACTCATTAAGTCAACTTGTCACTTGAGGAGTGGATGAATGTCTGTCAGATGGAGCAGGCGCACAGACAAGAAGTTAACCCGGACCCAGCAAAGCTGGACTCTGCTGCCACCACTGGACTGATGGGTATTTGGATTTTTTCGAGCCTTTGTTTTTTATAAGTTTATCTTTTTATCTTTTGTTAGATGGAAAAAAACAGGGAAAAGAAGAAGAGAAAAACAAACAAAGCAAACCCTTCGAAAAACCTGTTCACTTCCTCGCCTGTGGTGGCGCTGCACCAAGAATCACTGAAAGAAACGACACAAAAACCTGTGAAGAAGACCTGAGAGCAACTTTCCTTTTTCACAAAATGTAAACAAAAATGGAGTAGCATCAGATTTTATGGGTGGAAGTTTTCTCTTTAGTCTTTAGTAAAAGACTACGAGTGATTTCTCCTGCTAATTGCAAACATTTGTTTTGGTTGCATTAACTTGGATTGCCCAGAATTGCAGTCCACTTCCTGCTTTTGGAGCGGTCTCCAGTCCGCTTGACGTTCACTAATGCATTTGAACTGCAACAGAATTCCCCTGAATTGAACAGAGATCAAGGTTTTTAGATGGACCAGAGTTTGCTTTTTTGGTCCACATCAGAGTTCGATTAAGCATTCACACCTCCCCAAACAAACCGAACTTTCAAGGCAAACAACAAGAGTGCAATTAAAGTAGAGTAAGCAGGGCAATCGAACTCTGAAGTGGACCGGAAAAAACGAACCGTGGTCTACCTAAAAGCCTAGGTTTCAGTTTGGTTGAAGTGAACTCTGGTGAACTTCTAATAATCATGTGAATGTATATTATAGCACAGGGCATTCTTGGTAAATATAACCACAATAAAGGTGCAAGTCTAGCTAGCGCTAGCGGGAGAAATGTTTTGTTGTCTTATGCCAAAGACCAAAGAGAAATCCTACAACCGCTAAAATCTGACGCCACTCTATTTTTGTTTACATTTCATGAAGGAGGAAGATGCGCTCAGGGTCTTCTTCAGAGGTTTTTGTGTCATTTTCTTCTGTGGTTCTTGGTGCAGCGCCCCCACAGATGAGAAGGAGATTTTTCAAAGGGTTTGGTTCGTTTGACACATTGCAGTGTTAAAGAGAGCCACACCAACTGAAGATAAAACAAATGTTATAACTTTGCCCTCCAGTCAAACCGAGTCCACTGTCAGGTGTGTAAACATCCTAAATTATCCTCAACAATCCAGCCATTTAGATCATCAGTGAATCAAGTTACATAATGCAGGGTAGAATGGGTTTTCTCGCAGGAGTGGGCTCACTGCTACTGTTTTGGACAACCCACCAGAACCGGTTGGGTTTATCATGCTGTGTGTGTTCCCAGTCGGTGATCATACCTGTCCCAGGTTGATGTAGACAGCGTTCTGCAGGAACTCTGAGGCCTCCCTGGCTCTCTTCTGGATGGCCAACACCCTGACGGCTTTAACACAGGCCTCCAGCTCGATCACACCTGCGTTCTTGTACTGTGGGGCATTAAAGGAGGACATGCTTAGTGCTGCTACAAAAGAAATCACCAGAATTTATTGTTTTGTCCTTAACACGCAGTGGATGCTACACTTATCATTCAAAAAGCAGTATTCCACAGCATTATATGCTGAGGAATTTTTCTCACTCTTCTCCTGACTGATACTTATGGAAGACAATTTGAAAGAAAACATTAAAGCCTAACAGGAAGTCATAATTATGAGACAAAGTTGTAATTATGAGATTTAAAGCCATAATTATGAGATAGAAAGTCACAATAGTGACTTTCACACCCATTATTATAAGATTCAAAGTCATAAATTTGCCTTTTCGCCTGAAATGGTCAACTTCTGCTCTGTTACCATAATTCACCATGTATTCACAAAGCTAAGAAGAGCTAACATACTATTCTGGTATCATAATAACTTTAAATCTTCTAATTATGACTTTCTATCAAAATTATGACTTTTACTCATACATTATGAATCTCAGAATTATAATTGTAACACTCGAAATTACAGAAATGGAAGCCATTTCATGGCGGAAATGGGCTTCCATACATATTTTTATAAAATACTATCATTTTGATTCCTTGTAACTGCTGAAAGCTCTAAAAGCACTCTTTAGTCAAAATGACTAAAGTGCAAATTTAAGGGAATTCCTACTAAGACATCTGGGTCACTGATGGTAAATCTGAACTTGGGAATGAATTCTGAGACTGAATTTATCACTACCAGGCCATAGCAGCTTTTTGCTTACATTTTTCCTCAGATTCGTTTGTTTTTGAGGTGGATTATTAAGGGTATACGTCTCCCTAGGGAAAATCTTTCAATTTATTTGTTATGGTCTGATTTTGCAAGTCCCTAAAACTTGTCATTTTACCAGGTGATCAAACTCATCCGCTCTTGGTCAACATGGCAGAACACAGAGATGCAAGCAGTTGCTGTCAATCACCTCTCAGGGATTTTAGCTTCAATGTGTTGGGAGAAAAAAACAGCAGCAGTTTATCTCAGTCCCATGGCTTTCTTCCACTTACATCCTCACCGACTCTCCTATTGAAATTCAAAATGTCTACTTGTTGAAGCGTAATTTAATCCAGAAGGAATTAGATTCAGGTAGACGGGATGAAGGCAGAGGAGATCAACACAAAAAGGAAATGAAAATAATTATAAGACTAACAACTGCTTCTGAAAAGTAACCCACTTCCAGCAAGTTGGGAACAATTTCATTAAAATTATTAGTAATAATATATATGGTTTGTAGACACAAAGCACTGCTTTAACAGGTTATCAGCATGAAAGTTTTGGTTTACAAGCTCTAATGGTTCATAGAAAGTCACATCTATCTGTCCCATTCGGTCTAAAGCCAGTCAAAATCTGTCCACGTCTGCTAATGCAAATATACTTCATCCAATACTGCCCCCTACTGGGAAGGATGAATACAGACAGCCATGCTGACATGATGCAGCATGGCTGCAAGGAATCAAGGAAATGTATCTGCATTATGAGGGATCGCTGAGATTTTATATCAAAGCCTAGATTATAATAAACCTAGGATTTTAAAATTAATTCTGCAGAGGCTGAGTTTTCATAAGAACACAGAAAACTCATTTTCATGGTAATAATAGAAGATATTCTTTCCAAAATTCTAAGATATCACTTAAACCAGGGGTTAACTGTGGCTCTTATGAAACCAAATAAGAACCATTTTATTTATTTTAATATAAATGCTATAAGATGCTTGTGATTATGTATGTTTTTATTCAATATCTGCATATAATAACAACAAAAGGTCACCAGTTTTACAAGTCTTATTTAAGGGAAGAGCTCACTCAGCTGAACTTATTCAGCAAAATTTATGTTTTTTCTTTCCTTTGTTAAATTTATGATTCATTCTGTTCTAAAATCAAAAAATAGAATTAATAATAAATTTTTTCTTTCATTTTATTAGAGCTCAAAAGCAAACATTTCACTAGTTCATATCCATTTATCTTTTTTTGCAGCTATATACAATATTTATTTTATTGTAGCATTTGATTACCTCTAATTTAAACATTTCATAACATTTCATATTTTACATTATGAGCACAAACTTCAAGGCATTTTCAGGAGTTTTTATGTGATAAAGCAACACTAAGTAATGACCAATTTTCCACATCAAATGAAATATTTTCAACATTTTTCTACAAATAAAAATCTGAACAGCAGAATGTTTTTGTATTCAGTCCGCTTGAGTCAAAACTCTACAAAACAATTTTCACTGAAGTCAAAGCTGCAGTCTCTGCAATTCTAGACACTGTTTTTATTGCATTTTCGTACTTGGAAGGTTTGCGTTAATCTGTCATATTTAGTCCCAATGAAACACTTTGTGTTTTATTTACCTTTCCGTAGTAGGAGATGGCCTCTTTGTATTTCTCAATGATGTCCTCCGGACTCAGGCAGTTCTTTGCTCGTCCGATCTCTGTGCTGGTGTCGGCGCTGATGCCGTTGGCCGTCAGGGCACCTGCAAAACGAGACGCGATAAGATTATTCAAAGAAAAAAAAGTTTAGAATCTTAGTTAATCTGCTTCGTTAACACCAAGGAGAAAACAATGAAAGCAAAGAGGAGAACTGAGAGCACAACTGCCAGAGTGGCATGCATAGCCCACATATTAAAACCAATCAAATCCGCAAAAACAAACAAAACAGAAAAAACTACCCCAGTAAAATTAAGACCCACCCCACCACACACAAGCAATCCTACAGAATAAGGTGACCAGAACCAGCTTAGAAACTACTGAAAATGAAGATTTACCACTAAATCTGAACCAATCCTAACTCTGAATAAAAAAGGAAAGAATGTAAGACTAACGGTGCCTTTTAGAAGACGGCTAATGTTTGTCAAAAAAACACCCAGCCAAGTCAAAGTGAATAAAGTAAAACGACTAGATTGCAACACTCAGAGTTCAGACAGAAGGTGTGTCCATAGCAACCGTGTGGCATTGCTATGTCTCACCACACCAATATGTTTAACCTCAACAGTAAGCAACATTTAAAAAGACAATTAGAATATGCACCACAGGTGTTGAACCACCAACTCTGGGTGTTTAAAAGAGTTATGTAACCTAAACATTTCAGAAAAATTATGTTTAAATGCAAGAAATTTGTGGGTTTTGTTTTGTTTTTTTTAGTCAAAGAAGAATGTAAAATATGAAAATAATCAATAAAGTGTCTGCTTAAAATACACTCAGAACTGTGATGCAGAATACAAAGAAGCAATGAAGTGAAACTGAATTTTAACCAAAACACCAGAGCTGTTGAAAACAAAAAGCATGTGAGCGCGTGCAAACCGAAGTGTCTAGAGGAGCTACAGTGGTTAAACAGTCAGTCCATACCTGGATCAATGAGAACCTCCTGAGCCCCTACAGACAGAGAGAGAGAATGCAGATTCACTCCATGACACAAGGCGCAGCGTTAGCGGAGTTAGCAGAGTTAGCAGCCACATCCTGCTTTATGCCTGCTGCTGCTGCTGCATGCTAGCTGCACCGTATTCATAATGTTTTAATATCATAGCTTAAGGTAAACTCACAGGAGACGATTCTGTCCTCACATTAACTTGACCGGTCTAAAATTTCTTGAATATGACTTGCAAATCTTATAGAATTTTACTGAATATTACTACTCTTTGATGGTCAACTATTTTAATGAGTTGGCACATCGTGCTGAAAAAAACCCCATCTTTTTAAAACTATGCAAGTCATAACTATAATGGAAAATTCCAGAAAAGCTGGGGAAAGAACAGGTGGAACAAAAGAACAAAGAAAGGACTGAACGAATGAACGAAGGAACAGAAAGAACAACTGGAAAAAACAAAGGAAGGAACAGAAAGAGTGAAAGCAAACTGAACAAATGAAGGAAGAAATGAACAAAGGAATAAATGAAGGAAGAACAAACAAAAAGAAAGAATGGAAAGAATAAATGAAGGAGGGAACGAACAAACAAATGGCCGATGGATGGATTTAGACAGTGGAACTCTGGAAACATATTTTTATCCAATTTCTTTGTCTACACCAATCCAGACCTGGAAAACACTGAGGTCAAATTTAAAATTTCACACCGCGTAGAAATCCTGTGTACAAATAAACCTAAACTCAACAACAAGCTGATAATTATTCTGATATTACTGTGAAAGAAGAAAAATACTATCAGTTCAATATCAGTTTTTTTCCTGTAACTTCTTATTTTTGTTTAAAATATGTACATGATTAGCATTAAAGATAGCAGAGTTAATAGCAAGTTAATTAAAAGGGGAAAATGGCACAACATTGTTAAAGTTTCAACTAGCAGTCAGTAGGAGAAAATACACACATTTCAGCATTTAAGAAAGCTTAAAGTGAAACCAAGCAGTTTAGCTGAGCAAAGCTTGGCCAGCCAGCAGATCCATTCTGTTTCTCTGAGTCACTCAGGAGAGCCGCCGTTTGTTTCCTGTTTGCAGCCCAGTGGTTACCTGGTCTGTGGCGTTTGCCCGCATCGGCCGGCTGGGAGATGCTGGGCTTGCGTGCGGCCATCTTTCCCGCTGTGCCTCCCGGGTAGTGGAAGATGACAGAGGCTGAACATAAGCCTTCCAACGCAGCTGCAAACAAAACCACAGGTGCACAGATTCTGGGATCTGACAATCAGTTTTCTGGTTGTAAAGTGACTAAGTATGAAAAAAAAAACATCTGAGGAGTATGAGAACTTTTGCAAGCCACTGTATGTGAAGAGCATGTTGGTGTCCAAAAAAGGCATGCTTTGGACACCAAACCATTATATAAGAAAATATAAATATTTGTTTTAGCTGTGCACATCTGTAGCAAGTTAAAGATTATTTGACACCGAATTTCCTTTAAAAGATAGCATGTGTCAAAATATATGGATATATTTCATGAGTTTGACAAATGCAACTAAGTCAACCAGCTACAATGTCACATTTTTGCAGGCTAATATTCATTGCTCATTTTAAAAAAAATAAAAGAACTCCAATTTAAGACTGGACAGCTGGTCTGGTGTCCTACAATCAAACACAGCAAAAATGGACATTACTGGTGTGTTTGTGGCTCTTGGCAGTAGATTTGAGTTTCTCACGCTGCATATAACTCTCTATAACTTTACCCCCCCTTTAGCGCCAAGTTTAAGTGTTGGGCTTTTTATGCACAGGATGCAAGAAGCCTGATATGAGTGGGTGACGGAAGTGAGCCGGTGGGGAAACAAACTTCATCCAGAATAAAATCGATGAAAGTGCACTTTGTCACGATGGACGCAAAAGGCTAGCTAGTTTCCTTTTCAAGCAGCCTGTGTTTTATTTTTCTACATAGCATTTTGCTGGAAATAAATTAGGAAAAAAGGAGAAAAAGAAAGCTAGTTAAATGTATCCTAAAATAGCCTCGCTAGCAAGCACAATAGGTATTTTAGCAGCTTTAGTCTGACAGAAAAGTTCCCTGTCAGAAAACTGAATAAACAAGATTAGATAGTCCTGCCACAGCGAAATGTAAGACCTGTAATTAATATGTTTAAGGCCAAATAATTATTTTATAAATATAAGATATTTTAAGACTTTCTTAGGATGTGAGGACACTCTGTAAATATAACTATAACAAAAAAATAATAATGTTTAGGCTGATGCTTACCACCAAGCCAGAGGAAATCGTTGACTCCCCTGAGCAGCTCCACAGCCATGTGGTAGTGGACCAGCGCATCCTGCAGCATCCCTGCCTGCAGGCACAGGTCCCCAACATGCTTCCTCATCCGCCCCTGGCAACGCTTCTTGTAATGCCTGGGGAGCGAAGTGACATGAATAAGGAGGGAAAACATTTTTAGAACCACTGCCAGATGAACAAGGCGCATCGACATCTTTAACAAAAGTACTTCTTTTGGCTACCGGTTACACTAGAAACGATACTCTGAGTTTGTATAGGTAAATTGAGTTGGTTGGAGACAGGACAGGGGTCTCGTCTGTCGGCTAAAGTGTGATCTGGGTGACAAGACAAGGCACGAGGTATTCTGTGACTCGTCGGTTTTTGTCGGAGGGAGGAAAAAGGGAGTAGCTTCACCAGGATGCAAGGGAAATGGAACTACTTCCATAAAATATGTATGAAATTATGCAGGATGTGTAAGCTCTTCACAAACACCAGGAAGGTCAATGGAAGAAAATGAAGTGGCTCAGCAGGTGGCCAAGAGCTTAAGAGGAAATACATAACAGAGAAGCAGGAGTGCTACAGCACAGACTCCAAACAAAAAGCTTTCAATTTCAAACAGGCCCGGCTGGATAATTAAAACAATACATGTGTTTTAAAAATGAAATTAAAAAGTGATGAGTTATTGTTAGTTCATAAGTTTACATTTTCTGAGGTCAGTGCAGCTACAGGTTTACACATATAGAGATCCACCCAGTCAAATGCAGTTTCACGAACTAGAACATCCTCATAAGACAGGAACAATGTGAGCAGGATAAACTATGAGCTCGACCTTTTGTCACGTGGGTCAAAAGGACTAGTGGGACAAAGAACATTCTTTGTCCTTCTTTTAACTAACCAAATACAGTAGTCTGATTTTTTTGGTGGAAAGGGGAGTGTAAATAATTTTAGACTCAAAAATGTTAAAAGATTTTACAGCTATGCTTCATTCAAAGAAAGACATCCAGTTTTCAATTATTTAAGAAAAGATTCTCTCTTTTTAAAATCTTTCTTAGAAAACGCTGCGTGCATTTAGGAAAGCTTCATAAATGAGTGAAAAACTAATTTTGATGGAGCAAAGTTTGTTTTTAGGTAAAAGTCATAGTATAAACCTCGCAGGAGAAAGTAAAAAGCCTATTTAAAGACAAATACATGTTCAACTTTGTTCAAGCTGATTGTAAATGGATACAGATTATAGAAATTTACTAGTAGATTAGAAGGAGGATAACGTCTAAAATTACAGCTATTTTAAACTTAGCCACTAGATGCTAGTAATTGTCACACTCTGACCATTTGAGGTCAAAGACTTTTTCAAAAACTTTTTGATCTTACCAAAAATAAAATAAGACTTTACTTTTTTTTCTCTTGGGCCTGATGGTGTTTCCACATGGAGCCAAAACACTGCTTCAGGAAAAAGTGCTGGCAGTGACACAAATAATGCAGCTTTTATTTTTTTTGTTGACATCATTTTAGATTACAAACTTATGTGATGCATTTTATTCATTTCAAAATGCTGTGCAAGCTTGAAAAGTTAACATAATGGCAAAAAGCCATCAGCTAACTTCCTTTGAGTGTGTTCCTATCATCAGCACAGGTGCAGCTCTTTCTAATTACCAGACTAATTAATAAAATATAGCTGTGAAAAAAACCCTGCAGTATTTTATAGTTTTGTTTTTTATCAAAATGGCCTCATAGTGCTGAATAATTCTGCAGAACTAAGTGAAAATGTCCAAAGTTTCTTCTAAAGCTGGACAACTTGCTGAAGACAAGCAGAGTCTGTCCTGTTATTATGCATGCTAATAAATAAATCATACAGATGCACTTTGGAAAGAGTAGAAATTGTGACGCGAAGTAAAAATATGCAGAATGTGAGATGTATTTGCATGAGACAATCGAGGTGGGATTTAATAAGCTTTCATTTTCTTTTCGAAATGGATGTGAAAGTTTTGGGTTAATTATTAGTAGGACATTTTTGTTTGTTTTCTTCTTAGTCACTTTTTTTTTCCTCTGACATTTTGCTTGTTCAGAACAAATAAAGGTGCTATAACTTGTTTGGTTCAGATGGTGTTAAGTGTGTGTAGCAGCAGGTGGAAGGAGCGTTTTGCCTACAGTGAAGCACGGCGGTGGGAGTATCGTGGTTTGGGGCTGCGGGGAGCTGCAGCGGAAAATAATGGCAGCCACACAAAATATTGACACTTTGGGAAAGATTTGGCCATTTTCACTTAGGGGTGCACTCACTTTTGTTGCCAGCGATTTGGACATGTATGGCTGTCCATGCAAGACATTTGCCACCGGTTGATGTGACATGTTAAATATGACGTGTCAAAGTGTCACATCTTCTGTGTGTACTCATTTTTGCAAGATGCTGCGCATGAATAAAACAGCTACGTTTGCTCAGGAGTCGGGGAGGAGCAGGAAGAAAGCATCTTCAGGGTAGAGCCAGGCATGGACCGGTTCAAGGCATGGACCAGTTTTCAAAAGTTGACGATTCAACTTTCAAAAATTAAATAAATAAAGAAAATGTTCACCATACCATTTCTAGGGAAACTGTGTAAGTGACTGGAGTTTTTTCTGGCTGTATGGATCATACAGTGATGAAGTACTGACCCTCCCTCACCTGTTGCTGCGCCGTGCTAATCAGCTAGCTACACAGGAGACGACTACACTGCCAAACCAAACAGGTGTACATCCATACAATCGCCTGAAAAAATATAGAGGTTGTCGATTTGATAACTTTAGTTCATGTATCAAATCAAAATAACAATATATAAAATGTTTAATAGCAGTTTTAGAACTGTGATAACCAACAAGATGTATTATTTTAGAAGCACTTTATGGTGTACATTTTGCTCTACTAGCAAACATATCTAGATTGTGACCTACACGGCTCCTAGAAAAGCTATTCACCCCCTCAGTTGCTTTACTCTTATTGCTTTGCATATCAATCATGGTCAACAAAATTAGGTGTTTTTGCCAAAACAAATTACAAAGGAAAACCTTTTATGTCAAAGTAAAAACAGATTTCTATAAAGTAATGACAACTGAATGAAAATATGCAACATAAAATAAGTGACTGACCAAATTCAACAGGTCCAACCAAATGGTGCTAGTGGTCTCACAATGAGTGGAATGACTGCAATAAAACTGGTTTTCACTTTGATATTAAAGGGTTTGTATTTTTATTTTTTTTACTCAAAATAGCCAAACTGTTGTTGATCATGGTTGTTTTGTAAAAGCAGTAAAAGGAGTAAAGCATCCAAGGAGGTGAATAAATTTCATAGAAACTGCATTTCGGTTCATATTTTTGCATAAGTAACATAAAATTGCTGGATTTCTTACATAAGTCCATGGCGCCCTGAGACCTCATACCGGCCCATGCCTCGGCAGAGCTAACATCTGTGGGGAAAGTAATTCACCTATGGAGTCTAAGATCTCACCTTTTCACACCCAACAATAAACTCACGGGACAGTATGGAAGAAAAGAAAAAAGAAGAGTAAAGCAGGATAAATCGAACAAAAACAAATGCAGAAAAACAAACAAAAAAGGTAGATTTTTAGAAAAAATAAGCAAAGATGCCTGAGGATTTTTGAAAATATGAGGCTGACATAAAACACGGACAACAGACATCCAGCTGAAAGTTGGGGTGTCCTGATACAATTTTCCACTTCCAATACAATATCGATATCGCAGCTTTGAATATTGGCCAATACAGAGATTGACCCAATACAAATCATAACCGATTTTATTACTTAATTTTGCAGTGTGAAATGTTAGAAAAGGCTCGTCAACTAGCCCCGTTTTGTAGGACAATTTTGTTTGTTTATAATTCGTTTTGTTTTTTCTGTTGTTTTGTTTATTTTGGAGCATTTTAAATGTCTTCCAGTTCCAGTATAAAATGTTCATTTGAATTTAAAGTTTATTGATCTTTGAAAACATGCTCTTGCATTATTATGCCATTACCATATTACTTGAAAATGGTCTCAAACAATATTATTGTGTATCACAATAACTTCTGGGACAATTTATCATCTAGTAAAACTTGTTATGATGATAGGCCTTTAACTATAAAGCCCCATGTTGGGTCAAACTAAATACCGGAGGAAAATTCTGGAGCGGAGTGCCGCTAGAGCGGTGCCTATATGGGAAATTTTAAATGCAGGCCCACATAATCCGATACTCATTTTTTTATATATTTGATATGAATATCGCATCGGGACACCCCAAGGTGAAGGTTCCATGAAATGCTGAAAAATCGGGATTCTGGAGAGAAACGCTCACCTGCTGTCTGTGTCCAAACCCACAAAATCCTTCTTTTCAAAAGGCACGCAGAGCAGCTGGATCTTGTCACCGGACTTATCCGTGGCCCGGTCCAGCCGCTTCGACTCCAGGACTATAAATATGGACTCCACAAAGTCCTCGACCCTCCGCTCCACGTCGGAGCATTCCTCGAAGTCCGCATAGAAGGCCACGTCGGTGCGCTGCTGCTCGGCGATCTCCCCCTGCAGGCCGAACACCAGCAGGCGCGAGTCGTACAGGGTGGAGCTGTACACCTCCTTCTGGCCGTGGAAGCGCTCGGCGGTCTGTGGCCAGTCCTTGGCAGAGTTACACGTGGTGATGCAGATGAGGCCCACCACTTTGCGATGCGTCTGGAAGTCGCCCCACTCGTTGTTCTCGGGCAGATAGTGGTGGCGGTAGCGAATGTAGAGGAGCCGCTGGGAGTCGCGGATGTTCACCTGGCTCACGCTGGCGATGCGCTTGTAGATCTTGAAGAACTGGTCCTCGGGCACGATGCCCACCGGCTGGACCACCACCAGCACCGTCTGGTGGTCCTCGGCACACTGCATGTAGTCTGGGACGCTCATCGTCAGACTGAGCTTCACCTGGGAGGAACAGCAAAACTCATTCGTTTTAACCAACCTAAACCTTAATCACTCTTAACATGGCATGGACTCGGTTTGTAAAGATCATTTTCCTTCCTTATATATTTTTTTGTGGTTTCTCAAATTACAACTGTTTTAATTATATGTTTTTAGTCTAGTTTAGATTTGACAAGCCTCAGAATTATAATCTAAAGTTCAGAGTCTTTAAAAGTAATGAAAGAGTCCTATGCAGGTTTGCTGAACCAGAAGCTGCGCATCGCACAAGGGAAGAAATCCCAGAGTTCCCTTTGAAACTCCCTGATTATACACCTGCTGCTGTCTTTTTCTGTTAAAAAAGGTAATGTGACAGCTGGAAACATATTGCGCCGGCCAAGGGCGATTAAAAATAACCAGGCACAGGATGTCATTTTGTGAGCTTTGGTATTATGTCAGCAAACAGTAATTCAGTAATATTCTGGTAGCAATTACAAGACTCAACTAGCTTAGCTTAGCTGCTTAATAAAAGCAGACGCCGCAAACCGCTGTTAAAAAGCAACATTACAGAAGGAAGAAAAGTAGGACATGTATGCGAATATAAGTCTGTCCACATGCATCGCTTTAAATTAGCAATAGTATTTATTAACTGATATTACCTCAGCTGTTCTGTCAAAATTTACAGCTTCCGTCTTCGAGCCACAGTTTACTAACATCCGGTGAAGCAGTAGCGAAACATCCGGGAATATTTTCAGACTAAAAGCCTCAAACACGATCGAAGGTTTTGTCAGTGGCACAAAGGCTTTTATATTTCTTTTTTTGTGTGTGTGTATATCGGGCATACATTAATTATATCAAAAAGGGACAATGGACACCAGGAGGATGGCTGATGCTTCATTTGTGGGATATGTATAAAAAATAAGGGCTGAGTTCTGTTCATTTTAAAACAATTGATTTGATAAATGTAATGCCTATTGCACATTTCATTTACTTTGCTTTTTATAGTATAAAGCACTTTGAATTGCCTTGTTGCTGAAATCTGATATACAAATAACGACTTTTTAGGAGAGTATGTAAAACTCTGGGATCAGTTGGATTCAAAAGTTTCACCTTTTGAGCTGAATTAGATTTAATGTTCTCATTTGAGATGAACCTGTGTTCCATACTTAGTTGTATTTGTTCTCAGAAATTATTTCATAAGGTATTTTTAATCTTAAAGTCAATATCCTTGAATGCACAATAAGTTTTGATGACTTCCTTCAGAGTTATCAAGATTTGAAATAGTACAAAGTTTACATTTGGACCCAGTTTTTTGGCGTTATATAACCACTGAATGAAAACACAGTAAAACTACATAAGTTTTCCCTTACAAGCCAATTAAAAATTCAAATCAGATGTAGCATTCTCCTTTCAGTTAGAAACATCCAATCAAAGCTGCACATTGAAATAAATCTAAATCCCATATAATCAACAAACAATCCAAACAGATTGATTTAACTCTTTTATTTTAACGCATACAGTAAATCACTTCTCACAATCTTCTTGGAAGACAACTGCTTTTAAGTCTGTATTTTCTTCATTTTTCCGTTTTGGCCAAGAGGAATTGGTCCAAAAAGCAACGCAAGAGCTCAGAATGGAATGTGTAAAGAATGATTCATAGTGAGTATACATCAATAACAGGCAAACATCTACAAAACGATACACAATCATTGTGAGAGGAAATCACAAGGGACAGCTTAACAGATGCAATGAAGGCAGGGGGTGCAAACATCTTGAAGAAATCCTGCAAAAGGTGCTTTTTTTTATTATTTCAACCAAGTGGATTGATGGAATGAATGCAACACCACCAATGGAATGTGGCAGATGTTCCCAAAGTTTGATAAGACTAAGTTATGATAACCAAAATGTAAACCTTCAGGAGGAAATACTCCCTTCTCGTTATTGATTGGCATCTTCTGCCCAGTCAGTAATATGCAGCACCTACAGAAACCAGGAGGGTGACAGATAGAAGGAGAAGAGGGCAAGTCAATGCTAACACTGCAGACATGATCCGCGTTAGAGAACTGGTCTATTGGCACTAAGAGTGGAAGCCAGATGCAAACTTTAGCAAACGTTTGAGATGTCAAACCAGAGGCCGTCTTTTAAAAGTCTAACCTTTGGATCTGGTTAGGAAAGAAAAACGGTGATTTACCATTTTTGGTTGGTTGAGGAGTTGCGTCAGTCAATGGTCTGTGTTACGAGTATGATGTATTAACGTGGATGTGGGTGAAGATGATTGGTCCAAAAACTGGTACATTTTTAAAAGTACAAAAGGAGTACTTGTAATTATATAGACTCAAGAATGCTGCAAATTCCATATTTGTCTTGTTGGGTTAGCATTGGACTTCAAGCTAAATTGACTCCATCAATTCTTAACGAATCAAAATCATTATTCTTATAATACCTTGTAGTCCTTTCACTTCTTCACAAACTAAGCTTCAGTACTTACAAAGACCTCTGAGTGCAAACATGATTGTGTTTTAATTACAGATGGAATAGATAGTTTCTCATTTAATTGTTGTCATCCAGTGGATTGGATTCATTAGTCTACCCGATTACTGCACACCGATTCCTTCAAGGTTTGGAGTTCCTTCATAATAGTAGTCTAACATATATAACATATATAAAGATCTGAAAACAACAACAACAAAAAAGGAAATCGGATTAAGACCAACTTTGCAGTTAAGGAGAAACGTGTGACTTCTGATTGATTGGATTGGAGATATTTGGCATTCTTCGTTATGGCGTAAAAAGTGGGCAGACGGCGTCAGTGGTGGACAGTGACATACTGGATGTCCTCCAACATGATGTGGGGAGGAAGGGGAAGTGGTTGGAGGTGATGGGAGGTTTTGAAGGGCAGGGCGGTTCGACGTCCAACTGTCCTCATGCCAGTTTCAGAAACTGTTCCACTGTATCGGCTTCCACTGCCTCTGAAAACATCTCATAGTTCTGTGGAGGAGAGAAGAAAGGATCTCAAAAAGGCAAATCAGAAACGTGAACAGTAAAACGCTGGCCATGTTTAAAGCCCGAGGTGACTGTCAGAAATACAAGTATATGCATCATGTACATGTACATGTAGAGGTTTTTATACTCATGTGTGATTTCCTCACCCCACAATACTGGTCTTCGTTGAAGAACTGGGGAGGGGCTGCAGTGGGGTCCCCTGCTTTGCTTCTCATTTCGTCCCGGAGTTCGCCACCCACGGAGATGTCGATGAGCTCGTACCGGATGCTTTTACTTTCCAGGACCCGGATGACCTCCGCTTGTTGAGACTTGACCTGGAAAACAAAAAAACTTGAGCTTTAGTCAGAAGCACCACCACGCAGCACCATCTGGTACCCACCCGCCTTCAGTAAGGAAGGATGGAGACTTCAAATACAATGAGGTCAAAGGCCATCGGTTCAAACAAACGGTGAAAGTGATGTAAACAATACCCCAGATTTGGCTGAAAAAGCTGCAACTTTTTCACCCTTAATGTCTAGAACATTGTCAACAAAACCAGGGTAAACTAACCATTATGCCAATTTTCAATTCTGAAACAAGCATTTAAATATCAAAGTGAACCGAGATGTCTTTCACTTCTATCTAATAACAAGCTTCAGGGAACAGTCTCAACTAAAAGCACTTTCAACAATTTTCAAACATTGTTTGTTTGGTTCCTCTATGAACAGTCCACTGTCACTCTGGGTCACTAAGGAAGTTGGATGTTCGAAAATGTGACCACACCTCAAAAAGCGGAACAAACTGCAAAAAGGTCAAGCTGCTATGCGTTTAATTTAGAGTTACATCCTCATTCCGGCAGATGAGAGGGAAGAGAGAAGCAGAACTGTTTGTCACTTTATCCAGGAAGTTCCAGAAAAAAAAATCTGCTCTGACTAATTAGTAAATCTGAATGGCTGCTAGCTCAGCAAACTACTATTTTTTAAGGTTCTGGATATCATAGTGGTAGAGAAAAAGGAACAACTTCCAGAAACATGACGGTTGGATAGATGCCTTGAAGCACAGGAGAGGGTTAAAAAGTAATGAGCTCCTAATAGATACCAGATGGCAGACAGTCTGAAAGCTGTACAGTGTTTTTCCTTTTTTTAAAGTTGCTGCTGCATATGAAAAGATTATAGCAGTAATGTTTAATGACGACCAATTTAATCGCACAAATCTCTTATCATTAACAGTGACGCCTGGCAAGGAATCAAAGCCAACATCCAGAAATTACAGATGTTACTAACACAAAGCATTTTAATTCAATGATACTTTATTTATGCCAAAGGGAAACTTCTATGATCCAAGGATGTTGTGGAAAGTGATGCTGTAAGTAGGAAGCATCTCCACTAGCAGTCAGTCTTGCAACTATTCTGAAGAAACGTCTGACTGAAGACTTTAGCTATATGCAGTGTTTGACAAAACGTTTGAGCACAACTTTTGAGAAAAGACATAGCTTCAATAGGTCAGACTTTTAGATTTGCTTTTTATGCATTTATGTTTATGTCAGTGTGACAGCCATGTTGTGAGTCACACACTTTTAATAAAGTTTATTACAGCCTACTTATGGGTTTTATTTTGGTGCAACACCCCAAGATCATCACTGGTCCCCATTTAGCTTTAGCTGTCTTTAAAAACTTCCTGGACACACCCCTGCTCAGCAGTCTTATTAAAACGTGTCAGTGTGTAGTGTAATCATTATTTATCGTTGTTTGGCTAAATTAAGTCAAGCTGTTTTCACATCATCATGACCTATTTTATTTGCAGATACAAGGTCTTAGCAATTTAAATTATTGACATGTCGAACACATTTAGTGCCAACATTACTTGCAAATTTTTGTAACACAAATGAAAGAATTTGCTTGTATGTTGCTCTTCTGACAAAAATATACAGGCAAGAATAAAAAGAATACGTTTTTTTTTTTGCAGCCTAATTCGGCTACCGTAAATTTACAGGAAGTGCCAAGTGAATGATTTTATGACCGACTACACTAGCTTTAACTAGCTGGAACATACATATTGATAGTATTTTTGCTTTTTATGCAATCGGCAGTTCTTATTGCTTAATGCTGCTCAGTGTGTTTCACGTGCCATAATTCATAAGTACACATTATTTGGACAGAATCGTGTTACTGTCAAGTTGAGCTAGACAGGGAACTTAAAGTGACTTTTTTTGAATGAGGTTTGGTGCAGAGCTCAGCGTGCGGGACACGGATACATGTGCTCACGAGTCAGTTATTTTGTCAAGTCACGCGAACCTGAATGACCGTGTTTCACAACCACTGTTTGAACAAAGTTTTGTGGTGAATAGTGAACAAATGCTGCTTGCTAATTTGTTGGGGGAGAAACAAACAGCCTAACCAAGCTCATGAATTCAGGTAGAAAAATAAAGACGCCTGCCGCTCGTATAGCCATTATAATTAGGTGTTAAGGAACAATAAGAGTGCCGATACGATACATAAAGCTGACATTAAATGAATGATGCAAAAAGCGTTTAAGCGCATAGGCCCGCTGCACTGTTAGTCAGGAGGAAGCTATTACAGATAGGGTGCTGGGTGTGTCCGTTAGACTGAACCATTGTTAGCAGCTCCCGTCAGAGCTCAATACTCACATTCAGCGGTAAACGGGTACATTACAGTGTGTCTGACTTACCGTCCGCGAGGCAGTAACGGTGGTATAGTACACTTTGACGGTCATCGCTGCAGGTTCTGAGTGACACTTCCTTTGTGCGTCCGCTGCTTGCAAATAGCTTGCACTCGCTTGCGTCAAGCTGAACGGGGATAGCTCAAACCGGATTACAGCAATGCCACGACCTCTTTCAAAATAATGGTTCAATTAGGGCCAAAAAAGACAGTATAACAAGTATTACTAAATGTTATTTAGAAAATAATAATTCTATAAATAATTTAACATTCCTGCCATGTAGTACTGGAAAATTTAATAGTTTTCATCATTAATTGAAATTGTAAGTAATTATGTGTTAAAATAATAATAATTTAGTATTTAATCATTTCAATCTTTGATCGATAAGGCTCAGAATCAGTATTTACAGTAATACCGTACTGAGATTATTCATCCATAATATCTTACTATGTACAGCCATCAGATTTTTTAGGAGGAAAATTTGTGTATATACTTTTTGTTTAGAAATTAAATATCTGTTCAACTAAAGACATATTAGATTAATTGATTAATTAATTAATTAGTTAATTAGTTAAATGAGAACATAATATTTATGTTCTCATTTAAGTAAATATTCATATATTCATGAATATGTGAATTTAATTGAATTTTGCCACTAAACATTGTGTAATATGGAAGGATAAAATATTAGGTTTATGTGATGTAGGTGAATGTCATAAATTAATGCTATATAGACAGGACACCAAGTTTAGCTCCATATTCCACTTCCTGTCTCCTACATGACTTTTTCCAAGCATTCTTACAATGTGAACTTTTAGAAGAACAGCTCTCAGCAACAGTCGAACCTTCCTCTGCAAACAGATTAAACGAATCAAAAACCAAGTGAGGCTTAAAATTGCTCAACAATTCAGCGTGAAATTTACGAGTAAACATGATCCTGCCCAATGAACCCCCCAGCCTGACCTTTTCCAGACATTTGAACTGTAATTGCATACATAAGTGTTTCAGGCGCCGCATCAACACAATGACAAATATCCGTGAAGTGCTTTCTTGGTTTAAATGCTTTGCAGATTTTATTTATTTATTTCCTCATTCATTTACTGAGCTGAAATGAAATGTAATGATCAGAGGTGAGGCAGGCGGTCTGACTCCCACTGTGAGTCACACAGGAAGAATCTGGGATAGAGTCCAATGTTCCTGTGATTCAGCTGATTCAGGGATTTAGGTGAATAGCAGAGCCTAGCCTGTATGGGTCGGGTCATGCCAGCAAACAGAAGGACAATTACTATAAAAGTCAAAAACTGACTACCATTTTCAATAAATACATTGCTTCAAGTCTACCTTTAACAATGCAAAACACATGGAGACCAATAAGACAATGCTATGTCCAGTGTAGTAATATTCTCATCATACACTAGGGGGCAGCAGAAGGCTATTTCTTCCAAAACTGTGACTGTTTAATGAAAAAGTATTACACCCCTTTACAGACTGCTTTTGCGTCTTTCTTTTTTTTTCAGACTAAGATCTTCAAACTACTGATAACAAATTCAGAATTTATTTACTGAGGGGTAAAAATGTCAAATCAATCTAACTCTATATAAAGCTGCAAAATCATCACTGAACATGAAGTAGGTGAAAAGGTCCAAAAAGCAACAGTTCAAGGGCCAATTTACAGAAATTCAAGATCAGATGAGAAACAAAGACATTTATCAGCGTGGAAAGAATTTTGTTGCCTCTAAGGTTTTTAGACTGCAGTGAACCTGAGAGCCATTACTCACAAATGAGAAAACCACAAACAATAGTGAATCTTCAGAAGTGAAGTGGAGAAATTACTCCAAGAAAGCGCCCACGACCCAACCAGGAGGCTGAAGGCCTCACTCGGTCTGGGTTTGTGATTCAATAATAAGAAAGAGACTGGACAGGACAAAAATCCCATCCATGGAAGGTTTTTGCACCATAAATTCAATTCAAATTCAAAAATATTTTATTGATTCCAATGGGAAATTAAACACTGTTGTAGCTCATTAATCCAGATTCTTCACACATACAAACACACAGTTGGCCAAAACTAAAAAACACAAAATCCTTTTGTCGCATTTTTCAGAATGACATCTTGATATTCCCAAAGATTCATTAGTCCACAGATTACAGAAAATAATAGTCCTATAACACGAGAGCATGTCGGGAAAGATGGGTAGAAAACAGTAGTTTCCAGGCTAAATTGGGAAACTTGACAGGTGTTTTACATGTGACTGAACACTTACTTAGCATTTTATGAAAAGTTCTTAAACCTGAAAAAAAATTGGCTGCAATTGGAACCAAGAGTTGAGCTCCCTTCATGGAGAAATATCGGTCATCAGTTTGTGGCCTTTACCTCAAAGCATACTTTAGTTATGTTGCTCCAAAACACACCAACAAGAATTTAGTCTAAACATCAAACAAAAGGAACCAATTTCAGCTCTAGAACTTTCCTTGCCACAACTTATGTTCACAAATTCAGAATGTAGCAGGAAGAATTCAACATGCCCTGTAATATATCCTTCAAGCAACATCAGCCCTCCTGACAAACGCTTGCATAATTGCCAGTGGATACCCTCTTGTTAAATATTTACCGAGTTGGACCCTGCTATCGTTTGATATGGATAAAGTTCACTCACCTACTTGGGTGTTGGGAGGTAACCTGCTAGAAAGAGACGGTGAGTCCATCTCCAGTACAGCTCTGTCTTTAACTCCAAGCTACTCAGGCAACTGCAGTTTCCACACTGGAGCCACAACTTACCAAACCAGAACCCTTTTAGTTAGAAGAAGCATATTTCTTTCTGTTTGAGAGTTAACTTTACAAACCTTTGAAACTGCGACCAATTTGTTGTATTGGCTCATAACATTCTGTATAGTGAAGAGTGAGCCTCTGCTTCTGGAGTAGGAAGAGTTTAAAAAGCCCATTGTTCTGAGCCCATAGTCTCAAAGAATCTGGAGAACAAAAGTAGCTCATAGTGAAGTCATTTTAGGAAAACTCTTGGAAAATGTTAGAGAATTCTAAGATTTTTCTTAGAATTTCACCTCAATTAGGTAAATGTTTTTCACAAAACACTGTAGGCCTCAAGAGAGCTCCTAAAGTGAGCCCTGTCCAGTCTGCTTTAATTGAACGGTACTTTGCCTACAAATTCCGGTTTGACTGGGGAGGGGTGAAAAAGCAATCAAACTCTGACGTGGACCAAAAAGTGAACTTTGGTGCATCTGGTGCCTCAGTTTGGTTGAAGTCAACTTTGGTGCGGTTCAAAAGCAGAAAGTGGATAATGGTGCAGGGCATTCTGGTGAAGTACAACCAGAGTTAACATGTCAAGCACTAGCAGAAGAAATGGCTAGTGTTTTTTTGGTTTTGTTTTTTTGCCAAAGACAAAAGGGCAATCTCACAACCGCTAAAATCCGATGTCCCTTCACTTTTGTTCACATTCTGTAAGGAAGGAAATTGAACTGATTGTAATTCAGGTTTTTGTGTTGATTCCGTCAGGTTCATGGTGCAGCGCCACCACAGGCGAGGAGGTGAGCAGGTTTTTTGAAGGATTTGGTCCGTGGGACACAGTTCAGCGTGAAAGCTAATTGCACCAGTTGAAAATGTAGCAAACGTTGCACATTTGGTCCCCAATCGAACCAAGTCTACCGGTGTATCAGGACACACCTTATGAGTGTCTTGAGCATGAAAGTCTGACAGAAAATGGATATTTTCCTTGAAGTGGACAGAAATGTTCCAACAGCAGACACTGTTCCTCTGCCCTGTTTGGTTTTCCTTCCTCATTTTATGTTGGCCATTTTGCCAGAAACAACCTTATACAAGTAGGCAATCAGTGAATTGCAGACCGCTGAGCGTCCACATCAACATCAAATAGATGTTGTGCTCTGACAAATCAATGTAATGATGAGGCTGTAAATAAAGTGCAATCAAACGTGTGGAAAAAGGCAACACCTTCTTTAATGGTCCACTTGAACCTGATGTGAAGCCTTTTCAGCTGTTCACAGAAGGCTGAAACTGCTGCCTGGGTTTTGATGTTTTATTGTTGCATCACAGCTGAGGAGAAAAGCTAGATCAGTTGACTTAACGGGAGCCAAGAGCCATACAAATGGCTTGCTACAAAGTTGCCATGGGAATCAGGGAGAGATCAGAAAACATTGCTTTTAGAGGAAATCACTTGGGTGATGGATACAAACATTGTATTCCTGATCCCCCCCTTCCCTCCATTTTTCCAAAGGAAACTTGACACAAATGGAAAGCCACCTAAACGCTCAAATGTAACAGACTTTCAACCGTTTTCAGGTCCATCACATAACTTTCAAAAGCTCTCTGTAAAATATGCAAATAACTGAAACGCTGCTTACAGTAACATTGGATTTGAGGTTACCGTTGAGAGCAATTAACCAGCAGCAACTGGTTCATTTAGAAAAATCTATGAGGTTTGGTATTTGATTTGTGTCAAATGATAATTAGTTTCATTTTCTAAACAAATGAGTCAAGTTAAATTTCTAGAACAAGGCTGCATGTGTGCAGCCTCCTAGAACAAGGCTGTGTGCAGCCTTGTTCTAGGAGGCTGCACACATATACACATATATATTTATAGCTATAAAATGCTATAAAATATAGCATTTTATAGCAATCTTTAAAATGCTATATTGCATTTTAAAGATTGCAGTGACAATGGCGTGTTGAAAGGATGTGAGATAAGGAAGTCTTATCTCACCAGGGCTATGGTGAAGGTCTGCTGTACCTAGAAAGATTTTTTAACTTAATACTGAACATGCAGCTTTCTACATCTGATAAGATATTTTCTAAAATATTATGTATTATCGTGGCTATTCATTATTTTCTTGGCCTATTCATTGTACACCGCAAGCTACAGGAGCAAAACAAAAGAATCCATCAGGGCAGTCAGGGAACCAGTCCAGACACGTCTTATGATCTCAGAGGAGAAAAGAACCAAAGAGTTACGTAGTGATTAAGAAAGAGGAGCTGGTGGTGAAGAGTTGAGTCCTTAAAAGTCAGATGAAACCTCATGTTTGTAAAACAGATGCAGAGTCAACACAAAGCACAACAGTGTATCTGAGTTTTACTAAGCACTCAAGGGAAACAGAGAAAATACAAAAGGCACAGTACAGCTCTTTAGACACTATGCAGGTTGTAATATGTTAACAAAAAAAAAGGCACGCTTATTTTATAATACAATAAATCCCTCATGACCACGACAGGAGATAGTTCAGGAATTTGCAGAATGCAACTGGTGTCTTGATTTACTGTCGATAACGATGAGTTGTTTCTGGAGGGTGAAGCTAACATAATAATTTGGAGTTCCATGGAAAAATCTGCGACTTCTAAACTGTGAATACGCCGGGGTCCACTGTAACTTCTACTAAATGAGGACACCAATAGAGGCATCTACTGAAGATATAAGCTTTTTAACTTCTTACCAGATCTGACTTCAAAATGCCTAAACCATCCCCTCCATGGCAAATACATTCAATGTTGGCAGAAAGAAAATTCCATCTAAATAATATGAAATGGTAATCTTCATAGAACAGCGTACGAACACTCACAAAAAATAGCAGGATATGAACCTCAGATTGACAGTGGAAAACATTTTAAGGTGCCATTTCAGAGATTTAAAACCTACATCGATGAAACAATGAGAGCTTAAATCCTAAAGCTTCAGCTTCAAGTGACTGCGCACCACACATCATCTGATGACGTTTTGTGGAAAACAGGGAAAATGCCTTTTTAAAAGCAACATTCAATCAGTGCTGCCTTATTAAGACCGACAAAAAAAACAGAGCATTAACTTCTCACAGCAAAACAATTTACATTTACAGCTTCATCTTTTTCAAGAGGAATGTTGCATCTCTGCTATCATTTGATCATACGCTATATTTAAACTGACCAATATATTAACTACAATATAGTGTCTCCTATTGTTAAAAAAAATAAAAACTTTTACATGTGATATGCTGGACATACTAAGGACCCGAATGTAACATATTAACTACAATATAGTGTCTCCTATTGTTAAAAAAAACAAAAAAACTTTTACATGTGATATGCTGGACATACTAAGGACCCAACTGGATTAGACTATGAAGACTTAATTTTGGTGTGCATACCAGTGGTGTGTTTCTAAATGATTTCAGTCCAAACACCATAGGCTCCAGAGGCAGAGTGGGCGGCATCATGATTGGAATCAAAATGTAATCAGGCAGTTGCACAGTAGCATCAGTCATTAAAAACAGAATATGAAGGTCACTATAGAGGCTGCATTGAATATCAGTTAAGAACATAAACTGATGGTGGCTTAAAGGAGTCACATACAGGGTTTGTGGTTGCATTGTATGATTAACATTTGTCCCTCCTTTATCTGCTCATGGTAGGAGATTAAACTAGGCGAGTCATGCAAACAGCATTATGCAACCATATGTTCAAATCTTTTCCACTGGTACGCACGACTTGACTCGACTCAGCTTGGATCTACTCGACATTAGTAATGAGTATTAAAGTCTGAAAGTAGCATCTGTATGTGACACCAACACAACACGAGCAGAAAAACCATCTGCACCTTAAATCACGATCTATGGTGCTGCTTTCAATGTTGCCATTTTCCCTAAAGTTCCTTAAACTACGCCCAGTTGCATTGTGGGACAGGTCTGATTATTGGAAGGGAATCACTCTTGTGACACAACCAGTGACTCCCCAGAGTTTCACCCAGTGTATTGTAGGCTAACACAGGTTTACAGTTGATGCACTGAACTTGGGTTGAAGCCAGGAGCGCGGACCAATTGCATCGTTCCCGTCCCCTGTGACTTGGCCTCCTGCCTAAAGTTTTGTGCGGATCACGTGTGCCACCTTTCAATCAGAGGCCAACAGTCTTCTGATGTGTTTTCAGTACGACTCCACACGCTTAGCATCCCCAGCAAAGTAACTATTGAAAAAAGGGTTGGTATCACGTAACCATTACTAGTGGAAAACCTAGTAGAGCCAAGTTGAGTCTCACTGAGAAAGTGTTAGTGGAAAAAGACCATTAGACTCCATTTTGATCCTGTAACACTCCCAAATCGTTCCATGATACATGCTCTGTGTTTGGTGACCTTCCATTGCTGTTTTGATTGCTGGTGACTAGATAGTGATGCCACCCATCGCTTTTCTGAATGTGCACCAAATTATGTCCAAATAGGACCATTCCTTCAGAGCATTAAACAAGCTAAAAACTCAACAATGGCAGCTACACAGTTCCTATGTTTAGTCATAGCAGTACAGTACAGTGGCGATGTAATGAGGCAGTAATATCACTGTTTCAGAAATAAGTTAAAGGAATCACAATAGAAATGTACACACAAAACAACATCCTAGTCCAGTTTATTAGTACAAGAAAATCCCTCCAGATATGTTGTTTTCTGTTAGGAAAGGCACTACGATCCCAAGCTGGCTACTTCTTTATTTTAACTTCATCTTGAAGTCGAGAACATGTTTAACTTTCTTCAGCATGAAGGCAGTGATCAGTGCACATCCAACCAGTGTGAACACATACAATCCCACAAAGAGAGCAGCATCGCCACTCTCATGCAGACGTAAATAAAGTTGCCTGCGGTGCACATAGTCCAAGTAGGAGGCGTGGATCTGACAGAAGGTGCAGCAAGAGAGCAAAACATGGAACACCTGGTGACTTTGGCCCACAAAATCACACCGTCCAGGGAGGTAGCGCTCCAGCAGGGGGAAGGTGAAGAAGAAAGAGCAGCTGAGAAAGAACGCCACCTGACCGAAATGGTAGGCGACCGCCAGATCATCGTTGGACCACAGCAAGAGTCTCTTAGCTACGGGGCTGTTATCCCACATATAGGCCAGCGCTGAGGGGACTACCTGGCACACCTTACGCACCCAACAAGGTTGTGTGTGGTTGCAGTATTTCCCATAGCAACATCCTAGACAAGACAGACAGCTAAAGATGGTGGCAGTAGGCATAAAAAGTCCTTGCATGCTTCTGTGCATGGTCTCATCTACTGCATAGTAAAAGTGAACCACAGCACTGCCGTACTGGTACTGCGCTACCCCAACATAGTCGAGAAAGTAGAACAAGTGGTGACACAGCTCAGATTTTCCACCCAGCAGGTGGGCTAATACACTGAATCCTGAGTAAGTCAGGGAAGACAGCACGAGGATGAGCAAGGGCCACGAATGACGGTCATTGACAAAATCCACCGTGTCTGCAAGCTGGCGAAGCTTAACTAGAAGCAATAAAAAGGCAAGCAGGTGAGTCCAGACATTTAGGGTCTCGTTATGGCGCTGGAACAGTGACAGGAAGTAGTAGCGCCAGTTCTGCTTGAGCGGTCTATAACCCGTGGAGACGTAGCGTTCCCTGAAGTAGGCAGGAACCTCGGAGTCTGTGACAGTGCCGGGCATGGAGGGCGCCGCCTCGGTCAGCAGTCGGGGTACCTGCCGGATCTGCTGCCGGCTGATGAACACTCGCCCAATGCTTTCCATCACCATGGTCGCCATGGCTGCTTGTCCTGATGACAACAGGTGGACGCTGCAGAAATGGGAGTCAATGTCATTTATATAAACACACTGATGTCTGCAACCTGTGGCTCCAGAGTCACAAGTGGCTCTGAATAACTCTGGTTTAAAATGATAATCAGCGGATGTTTTTAATAAAACTTTAATAACAAATATTAGTACAAGCATATTTTTTTCACTTAATAACTTGGTATTCCATGACAGGATCACACAAAAATACTAGTGGTATTGATGTTTTTTTAATCAATTTTTTTTTTTCATTCAGTTAGAAACTCTGTCCTTTTTTTCATTTTCAATACATTTCAACATCCCACAGAAGGAAATGTACCCATTTTCTGTTCTGCAAAATTTTTGTTTTCTTCATCTTAAAATCTAAATGTAGACATAAAATGGGGTACTTTAAAAAGGACAAATTCCCTGAAGTAGACATTTATCAAGCAAAAATTACGTTGTCTTTTTAAAAATAAGTTTTATTTAGCTACACTGAAGTAAAATATGGCTCCTGGATTTGAAAAGGTGTCTGAACCCTGCCCTAGTTTATTTCCTGCTATATATTACATAAAGCCAATTACAATTTATGATATTTATGACTTTGTATTTGAAAGCTATTCTACCCTCTCAACTTTATTCAAATTATAATCACAATCTTTTTATTGTAATTTATTGGAATTCTTTGTGAACGACTCACACATATCTCTACAGTGGAATAGAAACGAGACATGGTTTTCAAATTTATTTACAAAGAAAAAAGTGAAACTTGTGGCAAAAATTTATATTCAGTCCCGAGTCAACCCTTTGCCAAAGATTCTTTGTTGGATTCAGGTCTGGACTTTGGACACTGTTAGTGTAGATTTATCACATTAAATCTCATTCGACATTCAAATTTGTGGTTGTAACATCATAAAAAAGATGGTGTGAAAACTTTGACACAGTGCTGCAATTGTCTAGCTTGTATGCATAAAGATAGCACCATTAATGAATGCTGTCTAATGAGTATGCCAAGCATCCTGCGCATCTTCTGACGTCATTCCCCATTTTAATTGGCTGTCAGACACTCCGGAAACTGCCTGATAACCCTGTTACCTCTAATGCCACCACTTAACCCCTCCTAGAGACCCCAGCTGATGAAGTCGATCACTTACACACCCATCACTGCGGTCTCCATGGTTACCACTTTAGGATCAGACTTTCCTTCGGGAGCTTGGTTATTATTTTTGCTCATAAGAGAATTTTGTGATAGAATTGTCTGTCGTAACAGCGGTTTAGGGGTTGCTGTTGTTGCACGCAAACATTTAGGTGTCACGGAATCCATATTTCTCAAAATTGGACAGAAAATTACGTTTTTCAGCCTTGACAACCTAGCTACCAACCGATTCCAACTTTAAACTAAAAAGAGAATCGCATCCTTTAAGTAGATGTTGAAAAAATAAATAATTTCAGTTAAAGAAACAAGAAAATTGCAAACAAGCCCCTCCGTATGGCCGCCAGCTACTTCTCTTTTTATTGATTCGTTTTCTTTTGCTCCTTACTTTTCAGTCAGGAGCATGCTCGCGCGTGATAAAAGAGACCAAGTGAAACACATTAACCCGTGCGAGGTGTGCCATCACATTAATGGCACTTTAATGACAGTCGAGTAAAGACCTGTGAAGTTCAGCCATAACCCACTCGGTAAATTATAACAGCTACTAAAACGACAAGTCCTGTTTAACAGAGCTAATTTAGTAAAGACATTTTTACCTTGTTGTGCTTATTTCCGCAGCAGACTCCTTTTTTTCGCCTTCGCCCAGAGGTAGACAGAAGACATTCAACAGATTAGGTCGTTTATGTGAGAATTGTGCGCCAAGCTGCTTTCAACCTACTCCCGGAAGTTCTCTTACCTTTCTGCAACGATAAAAGCACAAATTTCTCCCTTGTTTTTTTGTCGTCCGTTTTCGGTCTGTTTCTCAAACAAGCTCGTCTTTTGGCGTTATTATCCCATATTAACGTTTTTAAACAGCAGAAGAGTAAATTTAATTCAGTTGAGGAAATTGTAACAACTTATTACATTTTTTCTCGAGAAATTGTTTGATTTTGAAAAACACACCGGAAGAGGTAATCTACTTGAGTAGCGGGAGAAGCAGGAAGAAGGATACGAAATGAACTTGCAACTAAAAAACTCCAACTCAAAATAAAACACACTTCATTCATAAAAAATATATATACCAAAACGTTCTACCTCTGAATTGACTATTTAGTGCTGTTTCTGAAGCCTAAAAATAATTCAGCTAGCATTTAAAGTTTACCTAACCAACTAATTCAAGTTTTTAAATCTTTAGTAATATTACAAATAACATTCAAACTCAAAGTCCCAACTGCTGTCTGTGGTTCAGGGCATTTCTGCAAAGCAAGTGAAAACGTCCACTCTGTGTGGGTGTGGAGTGCTGCTAACATTCTTTGTGAGTGACTGTGTGCTGCCATGTTGTCTAGTTTACACATGAAATAGAGTACATCATACAGGCAGCAAGATACAAACCTCAAAGACCATATTGCATAAACAGAATATGATATTGGTTTTGCTTATGTTTCTGAAATCAGGAAATGGCTCAGAATTTTCTGAATTCCATGTCCCATCCCAGTACAGGTTTGGTTTCCTCTCCGACATCTTTCCAGTAGTTTGGAATCCCTCCAAACTACAGGAAAGACTTGGTGTGTAAATATTTATGCCTGATGCGATTGTGAAATGAGACTCTACTGATTGAAGACAAGTGGAGGCATCCACTTGATAATTTACACAATAATGTTTTGGCTGCATATGTTAACAGAGGACAGAGTAGGCTCTGATGAGGTACAACAACTATTTATTTATTTAATATGCTTTGCTTTCGTCCGTTTAGAACTTTTATGAGTTGGCACCATTTACCTGCCGGTTAGGAAACTGGTGCATTTTGTTGTCGTGGTTGGCATTCCAGCTGAAGAGATTAATCAGCTTGGACATGCCCTGGATGCTTCATCCCCGGAGAGAGAGATACAGACACCTGCTCTGAGCATGTGACTGAGATAAACATAAAGTTCTTCCAATGACATGAAAAATTTGGCTGAAAAAGTAACAAATATACCTATGAATCAAAACATAGTAGGCGATTAAGTGGTTAACAGGTAATGACAATCTCTGTAAAAGATTATCTCAGGTCCTCCAGAAAATGATATGCTTTCTGTTTAACAAGGAAACTTCTAATGTGACACTTATGTTTTAGCAGAAATACATTTTTAAGTTTTGGAAATCATTTCTGCTGTAACAATAACTCGTGGAAGGTGATCGACCGAGCACCACATTTATTTTTGCAGTGTTCTCTTACTTAAATCTTTCCATTTCATGCTCATTGACACTGATAATACACTCAGCTTTGTTTTTAAGACATATCATCATACATTTCTGCGGATTTCACCAACTCAAATGCAAGACTTTTTAATACCTTTTTATGACCATTATTAAATTTAAGGCCTGTATCGCGACATAAATTTACAGAAGAAAATTGCATATGTTGCTATGTTCTCTACAGCCTTAACCCTCAGAATGACATCAGATTGACACAATGCTTTTCAACCCTCAAAAAGTTCTCAAAGACGCTTTAAAATAAGCTTTATCCAGCCTTCCATGGGTTGGTTAAATAACCATTGGTTTTGCCATTGGTGAGCTAATGGCAAAACCAAACATCATCCAGCCAACTGGACATAAGTGTGACAGCGTGAACTATGAGCTCACTGTAAAAATATTATTTGTGTCTGTTTAAACACAGAGCTTTCAGGTTTCAGTTCATCACTCCTTCCCCGTTTATCTCACTTAAACATTTTGACACTTCCTGTTACCAACCACGCTTGCATAGTAAGATTGCACAGGGTATTGGGCTGCTCAAAAAGCACCACAATACATTTACTAAAAATAGATGTATATGAGAGAGAAATGGATAGAAGGAGCAGAAGTATTGAAGGCACAGTAGTTGGACTGCAGTATTTTCAATCTTGTCCAGGCCTGGTTCATTAGCTCATCTCTTTTACTGATTCTTATTCCAACTGATCCCTTATTCCAACAGCAACGACTGATTTTCACTGGTTCATTTTCAGCTATTTTTCATTTGGATTGGTCCTTTCGTCAGTTTCAAGACATTTCAGTAATCGTTTTGTGTTTTGTGGTCATTAGCAGAAGGGTACCAACAATTATGTCCACACGTTTATGTATAGCTTAGATCAGCGGTGTCCAAAAATATTGCCACTTTGGCTAACATTGTAAAGTGGAAGTTACTTGTGGGTGACACAAATTGACTCTTACTTACAGTGCAAAAACTATTTTAATTGTGATTCTATTTTTTATTTTTAAACATTTACGTGCATAGGAGAGAAGAAAACATAAAATTTTTCAATCTGATTTTTGTAGGAAATGGTTCTGTAGCTCATGTTTGATCCAAAATCTAAGAAGGATCTCACACGTTTGCCTTTTTAGAAGAAAAGCTCACAATTTCTGGCATTTTGAGTCGGTTATTATAAGCCACAAAAACAGGATATAGGTGTTTGCTGCACCTTATCGGCCGCCAAATTTGTACCGTTCTGAACAACTTTTCCTCAACAAAAACACGTACATACACACTGAGGACAAGTAGAACAGAAAGGTGGACATGTCAGAACCGGTAAACTGCATGAAGGTCTGGGTCCTAAACTTGCTTAACCTGTTTTAAGGTCAATGTAATGTTCCTAGTGTCATCTTCAGAGTGTCCACATAGGGGCAGTGCTTCCTCTTGCAAAAGGCTCAGTATTAGTTGGACTCCATTGAACATAGTAATTGTGATAGCACTGGGATGTAGCGATTTCTAATGATAGTTTTCTGCTCATGCTAAAGAATAGCACATGTTCACCTGGAGGGAAAAGATTCTTCTGGGATTGTCTTTGTTGCAAAATGTGTTTATTGCCTGAAGATGATTTAAGTAAAACATGGTGACAGTTTTAACAAATATGTCAAACACATTTTTTCTTTTTAAATAAAAGTGCATATTGCAGCTTTAAAGCTGGCACTGTCCTATTTAAATTTACACAACTTGTTCCTAATCTTTGCTTCCCAGCAGACCCTCGACAGATAAAAGACAAAAAATAATAATAGATAAATAAAAATAAAATAATTTAAAAAAAACAATTAAAGTGTTTTGCAAAGTGAAAATTGTGGTTGAGATGTTATTGATGTAAATTCATGGGCAAATCAGCAAATACAGTCTGCTGCCAATCAAGTCGCTAGCACACAATACCCGGCCTGGAATGACTTACACCACACCTGAGATGGCTCTAAAAAACAGGGAAGAACTGTGAAGTATTTTCAAATGGAGAAGAATCTGGTCAGACTGACTAGGGAAGAACTGATTAAAGCCACTCCCATTGAGAAGAGGCTATTGACTACCCCTAAGTACCTCACATAACCCCGTCTTTTAAATCAAGACTTAACATAAACTTCCTATTTCTTCCAGACGGTCATATTATTAACTGTGTATAAATAATGGTCAAATTAAGTATTTGATACAGTTCTATTTTTTTCAAGTTACTAATTAATCATTTAACAACTATACAATGTGATTCGCCAAGATTTGTTCTTCATCTCACAGGTGAGGTGAACCTGTGATAAAAGTACCTCTGCATACTACAGACATGGTGAAACATGAAAAACTGACTGTGAATGAAATTATTTTATGACTGAGTCTTTAAAAACTTTAATGTTTTAAAATCATCAAGCAAATTCAATTCATTGAGAATTTCTGTAAAAAAGAAAAATCCCGAACTAATATTCACAAAAAGATCTCCGTATTTAAACAGATCAAGATTTTGTTTAAAGAATTTTGAAAACATAATGTCCTGCATTGTTTCTCTATGAAGCACAATAAGAAGCTTTACTGTTTGAGTTAAAACATGCAATAATTACAAAGTTAAGGACAAGGTTGGATCAGGAAGCAAGTGTGTAAAGTCGTTGGACATTGCTTTATTTCATAGAATTATTGCATAAATTCTGTAAATAAATCAGCATTTTTATTCTACAAACGTTCCTGTAGAAATGTTTGGCAGAGAAAGTTCTGCTCAGCTTTAAAACGATAGTTCTGTTGGTTCCCTCCAACAACACAAACGGTAACTTTTCGACTATTATGTTCGAGATATGCTTGCGAAAGTTCAGAATTCGACCTCCTGTTCCACTCGCGAGGCTCAGTAACAACGGAGCCAAACTGGGGGCCCCGCAGACACTTGGCATTTTGCTTTTCAAACCCTTTTGACTGAAAAGAAGAAGATGTATCTAAGTTAGACTCCACAAAGCAGCCCATCCTCTGGCCTAATTGGGTTGGATGGCTCAGCAAGATATCGAGGTGGCATTTTGCCGGAGAATTCCCCCAGGTTCCCCGCCTGATGAGCTCGCCCCGACTTCGTTTATCAATGTCTCCCAATTTTTGCTGAGTGGTTTGTTTTTGCTCTTTGCACACTTTATCACCTGTCACATCTAATGGGGCCCACTGTGGAGTACATGAGGCCACAGCAGATCCCGTGGGTTCATCTCTGCTTCCAGTTTCCATTTGCCACAGATCGCTCGATAGCTGGAGATCCTCCACTTCACTGCAGACTGCTCACTGTGCTGGCGTGAAAACACACTTTTGTGCTCTGCTGGATGGGGATCCGATTGGAGCTCTCCATATTGAGCTTTTGATGGTAAAAAATAGATCTGTGCAAACTGCAGCTAAAAAGTTGGCCGCGAAACGGAGATTAGTGAAAACAAATACTAGATGAACTGTTAAAATTCACTGTTGACTTCAGTTTTGACTTTCATCTAAAACCTATTAATTATTTTAATCAAGATAGTTTAGAAAGTAATCAGTAAATGATTATAAAATCTTAAAATGTTAGTCCCTAGGGGGGGCATATTACAGACAACCTTGGTGAAGATGGCACAGCAGCGCTAGCGCTTTCTGCACCGGATGAGAAGGACTTTCCTCCACCCTCCCATCCTCCACCTTCTACACTGTTAAAGTCACTGTAGAATTTACAGTAAATTACTGGCAGCAGGGTTACCAGCCAGTGACTGTAATTTTTATTTTTACAGTAACCTTACTGTAAATTTCTTAGTTTTACTGTAATTTTAATGCCGTACATTTTTACTGTGATTTTTATTAGTTTTACTGTAATTTCATGACTCTGACACAGTAATTATGTTACATGGTTACCGCAATTGTGCCGGAAAATGGTAGAGTGCCTTCTCCGGGTCAGGGGGGTCGTCCTGCCTCAAGTGGAGAAGTTTAAGTATCTGGGGATCTTGTTCACGAATGAGGGAAGAAGGGAGCGGGAGATCGACAGGCGGATTGGGGCAGCGTCAGCAGTGAAGCGGGCGCTGTACCGGTCCGTCGTGGTGAAGAGAGAGCTGAGTCAAAAAGCGAAGCTCTCCATTTACCGGTCGATCTACGTTCCCACCCTCATCTATGGTCATGAGCTTTGGGTCATGACCGAAAGAACGAGATCACGGGTACAAGCGGCCGAAATGGGTTTCCTCTGCAGGGTGGCTGGGCTCTCCCTTAGAGATAGGGTGAGAAGCTCTGTCATCCGGGAGGGACTCAGAGTAGAGCCGCTGCTCCTCCACGTCGAGAGGAGCCAGTTGAGGTGGCTCGGGCATCTGGTCAGGATGCCTCCTGGACGCCTCCCTGGTTAGGTGTTTCTGGCATGTCCCACTGGGAGGAGGCCTCGGGGAAGACCCAGGACACGCTGGAGGGATTACGTCTCTCGGCTGGGAACGCCTTGGGATTCCCCCGGAGGAGCTGGAAGAAGTGGCTGGGGAGGGAAGTCTGGGCCTCCCTTCTGAAGCTGCTGCCCCCACGACCCGACACCAGATAAGCGGAAGAAAATGGATGGATGGATGTTTAGCTTTTAAAACAACAAATATAAACTTGTGAAATGTAGCTCGATTATCTCTTGATAATTGGATTTATTGCTCGTCTCTTCCTTTTTATTTTAAATTACCAGTGAAGCTTAATATTTGTTCTAAGGCTTTTTATTAAACAAGATCCATTCCAGGCCGACACCTAAGGTTTATGTTCAAGTAAGGTTTCTTGCTTTTTTTAAAAAACATAAGCTTCATTGTTTGTCATTTTCTATTGGCTGACCCTGCTGTGCAAATACAGTCAACAGTAAGTGGATACTTTGATATATATTTATTACCAGTTGAAGGTACTGGTTTCACAAGTTTAATGTTGAAAAAGCAATATATTTGGATAAGTGTTTTTTCTGCCTTAATTTGTTGCACATACATTTATATTTTTGTCTGATTACATCATTTTAAAATATTAAATCAGTTACTCACTGTTTAAGTAGCATTATTAACAAATATTTTCATTCTTTTACTTAGAGTAAGAACATGCTCAAGTAACGCTCCTCTTGTTCAGACATCAATACGTAGACGCCTCATGGAGCGGGACGGCCCGTTGCTGCGATACGTAACAGCGTCCGCCATATTGAATGTGGAATATGTGCCAGTAAGCTAATACAAGTGAATGGACCAAACTTTATAAAGTACCGTTCTAGAAAGCATTTTAAGTTAATACCTGCCATTGACACATTTTCTCACACACATTAATATATTTGGCAATCAAAGAAATGACTAAAGACAGCGTTTCTAACTTTTGATGTGATTATTTAATTGTTTTTGGGCATTTCTGAATAAAGAGCACAATGTTTTATTTGATAGAAATGATTCTGATCATTTTTATATTGAAATTGATGAACAGACATACTTTTAGTGTTTTATTAAAGAATATATTTACATAATTCCATAATTTAATGTACATTTAACATTTCAAGACAAGAAACAAATATTTTTCCTGTATTTATTTTTTTATATGTTATTGAGATATGACTTTTGATTTATAAATCAATCATTGTCAAACATTAAACTACATATTTTTCTTACTTTTTTCCAGAGAATATTTATTACAGTATGTCAACTCTGCTATTGACAGCAAAGAGTGAAAATAATTCTAACAGAGTAAATCATGTTTATTTTATTACAAAAGCTACATTATTACACTAATACTTCAGATTGAGATATTTAAAAATACACAAAAAGTGAAAGAATAAAACATGTATTTATTCTACTGGGAACACTGGTCACAGGCTTCAGTCTGCTGGTCACACTGGGAAAACTCCAATGACTTCTGAGACGTCCTGGTTCCCAGGCTAAAGCCAAGGGTAAAAGAGAAATTATCCAAAAGTGTAATAGAAAATACATACGATATATGTTTGGTATACGTTTCCTTCACATTCAGGAAAAGACATTTTCAGCATGTTGGGCTCTGACTCGTAGCATCTTTATAGCTAAATACCGACATGGTGAAGCTGAGCTGGAAACAGAGACTGAAGACCAGCAGCTCCAGCTCTGATCTTTCCTCACTAAATCCTCTGGTTTTTAATTAACTTCTCCTCTAACAGCGGTTTCTCATCAGCTCTCTCTCATTAGAAAACAGTATGAAAACGTTAGCTGCTATGCTAACAATCAGCGGTTATTTCGGGCCAATTTAGCTACATGGGAATATTTTCCGGTTGTTTAGAAGCGAATTTCTGGCTGCAAAGTCAAGTAATTCTGATCTTTTATCCTTACCTGGAGAAGGTAATCCTAATGAATCCAGTTTGTTTCGTAAAACGGTTGAAACAAGTCCACACAGCACAGGACTTAAGGAGCTCCGATCGCTCTGCTGCCACATAGAAGATGGCGGACGCTTTTACGTACGACTCAGCGCTCCATGAGGGGTCTACGTATTGATGTCTATGCTCGTTAGAGTAAAATAACTCTACCCGCCTGTTGTTCTGTGCATTTAAACGACTTATTTCCTTTGGAATACACCTGTTAAATTTAATTTTAATTATTTTAATTCGTCTTTTTTTTAACTGTCTTGCAAAAGAATTAACACGGTGTCTTTACAGTGTAATGATATTCTTAGTGCCAATGGCGGAGCTAGACTTTTAAAGTTGGGGGGGCCAAGGGGGGGCCAGGACTACCTCTGGGGGGGGGCAAAATTTTAAATGTGTGTGTGCACATATAAATAATTTAAAAAATAACCAAACTGAATATTTGGTTAGTTTTTAGGCCCCTCTGTCATTTTACATGTTATAATTAACACCTTTGACTGGCGCACATGGAGACATGATAGACTTTATGCAGAGTTCATCGCAGAGGAAACTAAAATCAATCAAATAAAAGATCCTTTCTGAATATCATCTCATGGACACTGAACTAAATGCATCTTTCTGACCGGGAGCTGACAGCGTGTTGAAGAGTTATGGACACCTTGGTTAGGAAGCTCTGTTGTGACAGGTAATTTGACAGCTAAAAATAGTCCGGGTCGGACCAGAATTATTTGCCTGATGGTGGCTCGGGCTTCTAATGACTTTACATTTAATGAGTTTGCAGCACACAGAGAAAACCTAAAGAGAATGTGATCTACTTATTGTAGTTTAAGTAGAGGAATAGCAGCTGACTGTTGAGAGAGGAAAGAAATTAAAGTGCAGATCCGTTAGGCAGAAACAAGCGCAGAGCGCTGGGCAATAAATGCGCTTAAATGCTCCACGGTTACGCTCCAATTAATCACACATGAGATGACAAACGCCAAATATACAATATATAGTTACACTGCTTACGTTAATGGTGTTTTAAAAACAAAACCAGTAAAAACTTAACTGAGTTAATATGTCAGATTCCCTCCTCACCCTCGTCTTGATAAGAACAGAGAGCAGTTCGCTGGTTTCTGTCCAGAATGTGATGAAGCGCAGCTGACCACTTGGTGCGCAGACAGTTTCAACTTTACGCACAGAGAACATCGTGGAGCTCAGCTCATTATTAATCAGACTAAGAACAATATCAGTCAGAGGATCATCTCTGATCTGGACGCTTTAACGGACCAGAGGCTTTGGAGCTCCTAGCTCAGCTGATCCGCTTCTGCGGGGTTTTTCTCCTGCTGAGGGATCAGGAAACGATCAGAGTTCTGTCGTCTTCTAATCACGTCATTTCGTGAAATGTTACCTGATTTCAAAAACGTTCTAGCAGAGAAATAATAAATGTTTCGTTTGATGACTACAAATTGGAAATAAAATTATTTTTTTCTTTGACGGACAACGAAAAAAACTCTAGCGCCACCTCTGCTCCAAACTACGAACATTGTCGGCCCCTCTTCGTTTTTTTCTCTTTTTGCGGAGGATCAATAAATAACTTATTGGTGTTTTACCATCACCACCAGGTATGAAGTGCTTTAGCCTTTGAATTGTACCACAGTGCAGCATAACTGAAACACCCAGGAGAAGAATATCAGCTTGTTGTTATGAGTATAAAGGAGGCTGGTATCGCGCCTGATAAAAATCTATTTATTTATGTCATCACATGGACTTATATAAAGTTTTATACATTTTCTTTTGATATATTTATTATTGTTTTTCTTCTTTAGATATTAGGTTGGCTTAGAATGATTCCAAATAATGTACAGGAATAACCTGGTGCTGTTACATGTCAATCATCTGGGGGGGCCACTAGGGGGGCCAATCAGATGACAGGGGGGGCACTGGCCCCCCTGGCCCCCCCTCTGGCTCCGCCACTGGTTGGACCCCGGTATCGCCGTGCATCAAGCCTCGCTTAGTGAATGAAAGTACTTATTAACTCGCCTGACTGCACCTTTCAGAATAAAACATTTTAGCATGTATTGTCATAGAAATACTAAACTATTTTCATGTAGACAAGTAAAAATAAGCTAAGTGTTATTTAAACTATTTAAGTTGCTAAAACTACAACATAAATAAGCTTTAAATAAGCTTTCATATGAACTATATGGACTACAGAAAACTTTTACTGTGAAATTCCGAATCCCGGTTTCTGACCTGGACTTGGGCGGTAACTTGACGCAGTTGCTATGAGACAAATGAAGTTCGTACTCCACAGCTGGCTATGGCGGATGTTGTTGAAAATGACAGCATGAAGAATTATCATATAGCGTCAGAGAAAATCACCCCGGAGATCAGCCGCTTTCCCTACTGCATAGTGTGGACACCCATCCCCGTGCTATCGTGAGTTCCGGTCGTCAGCGTCTGTGTCTGTTTTAACTGAAGGAAACCTCTGCACCTTGTAGGAAAGTGACAGCTTTATTAGCTTAGCCTGCTAACAAATCGGACAACAGCACCATCCTGTTGCTGTTTGTTGCGCTTTATTAATAAAGAAAGTCTCATTACTGCCTATTTGACTGTTCTTATTGCCGTATGTGAGATAATGGGTCCAGTACATGAATAATTCAACAGTAAATTAGAAGTATGATAAACAGGAAGCGAGCAACTTGGAAATCCGAAAGGCTTAAGCGTATTTCATGCTACTTTCTATTTCTACTCATAAATGGTAGTTTGGAAGTTCTGGGTTGAAAAGAAAAAAATAATCTCGGACAAGAGTTGGGGTCTGGACCCCACCAGGGGCCACAAATATGTAAGTGTGACAGAATAAACTGAATACCAAAAATGGCAACGATAAAGCATATGAACGTTATAAAACAATAGCGTTTAAAGAAGAAGAAGAACCAGGACTTGAATAGATAAAAGCAAAATCCGCTCTTGTTAATTTTTTGCTGGTTTAATGTTTAAAGCTAGGAAATAATAGACATATTTCCAGTAAAGTTTGTTTTACAAATTGGCTACAATGGGATTGTTGCCTCTGGACATGCGAGTCTGGAATATGAATAGGAATGAAAAATGTATGGGAACCATGTAAGCTGTTTATTTCCACATCGAATGGCTTTTTTCTTACTAAGGAGTGTTTATTCTAGAAATGTCTAAAAGCTTATTTTAATTGAAAGTGTTCAGGTTTTCATTATTATTGAATAAAGTATGGAAACGTTTTCTATTTATGTACTTTATTTCCTCTTATTGTTAATTGCATTTCCAATATTAAGTCACTCAGGCTATAATGTTTAAGCCGATTTTCTGTAAAAGTTGGACAAAACTGCTATAAAGTCAGCCACCATATCCATATTTTTTACACTTCAGGCATAGCTCTGATGAGCATTTTAAGTTACTATTGTCTAATAAAGCTACAAGAGAGTAAAGGGGTCGTTGTAAATCAAGGGATAAAGAAAAGAAAACTGCTGCATAGGAGTAAATCTTTGCCAAAAAAAGAAACTTAGAAACACCTACATTAATTTTACATATTTACAAGAAAAAAACTTGGATATTTTCTGTAGAATGGTCAAAAAAACAAAAAAAAACCCTGAGAATTTTCTATGACTAAAAAAAATTAGTCATAAAGGTTATTTAGAATTACCTCTGGATGTTTTCCAAAGTGTAAGTGGTACATGCAGATTCTTTTCCTATGTCAGAACAACATCCAGCTTCTTCCTCAGTGTCTCAGGCGTGGACTCCAGATCCGCTGTGTAAAATATCCTTCCATAAATATCGATCTGCAAATAAATATACCTGTGGGTTTCTCTCTTTTTTTCTTTCCCCCTCCCATTTCTCGTCCAGATGGCTGTTTCCTTTCATTGGTCACATGGGAATCTGCACTTCCACTGGAGTCATCCGGGACTTTGCTGGACCGTACTTCGTCTCAGTGAGTAATGAGTCAGGTGCTCTGAAACAAAGAAGAAACAGATATATTTGTTTTAGGCAAAGATGCACCGATCTAATATTAATAACTGTATTGACCCCGACATTGAAAAAAATTTCAGATCAAGTGTCGATAACGATGTGTCCGATCCATAAGGGCAGATCTACTCAGTCTAATTCTAATTATCAGTCTAATGCTTTATTTTTTATTTTACATTATACACTGCTCAAAAAAATAAAGGGAACACTTTAATATTTAAGTGAACACTGAAGTGTTCCCTTTATTTTTTTGAGCAGTATATTTAGAATCCTAATTGCACTATCTGAACCATTTGAAAGAAGGTTTGTTGCGGGGTTTTTTCCCACGTTTGACCAAGTTAGTCAATCTTTTGTCAGTTTCAGTTTCTTTATTATTTGTTTCACATAGACTATTATACTCCTAATTGCACTGACTGAACAACTATCTGTATTTAAGTGTGCTGTACTGTAGTATAATCCAAAATTACTTCCATTTGCTAAATGCCTTAACACATTTTTTGTAAAATCGGAAAAAAGGGTTAAAGATTAATAATGTTTCCGTTTTGCAGGAAGACAACATGGCTTTTGGGAGACCTACAAAGTAAGCATGTCCTTCAGCAATATCTAACGCTTAATGGGAACGATGAAATCCAAACTCGCCTCTTTGGATCTGCAGGTACTGGATGCTCGACGTGAGTAAAGTCTACACCAGCGGCTCCAACGCTTGGGACACGGCTGTGCACGACGCCTCAGAGGAGTACAAGCACAGGATGGTAACTGAAGGCTGCTTTTATGGTTCTAATCTAATTTATGGATCGCTGGGAGGAATCTAAGATGGTGAAATGTTTTTCTTTCTCTAAAGCACAACCTGTGCTGTGACAACTGTCACTCCCATGTGGCCATGGCTCTGAATCTGATGCGATACGAGAACAGCACCTCATGGAACATGGTGAACCTCTGCCTTCTCTCATTCATCCACGGAAAATATGTCGGGTAAGTTGGAGGTCCTCCGTCATTATCATCATCATTGCAGAATTTCAATTACAACAAACTACTTCGATGCATTTTTTGGTCAGATATTATATTTTCTGGATAAACATTTCCTGCAATCCGTGGTCAAACTTGATGTGTTCAACATGCTAAAGTTCAGAAAGACTGCTGAAGGAACAAATGCATCAGAAAAACGTGTATTAATCACAATAAATATTGTCATTACAATGTACTGCAATTGAATCGTAGTCTGAAATGTAACTAAATTAATTAAGAATTCCCGTCCTAACAGAAACTGATAGTTGACGGACCGAAAGGAATACGAGGATATCATCTGCGTATAAGGCGATTGTTAAACTCTTTACATCCCTGTGCTGTCAAACGGGTTGGAGTGGCCTGAGGGGACGTCCTGGGGGGACACCTCTTGCTATTGGGAAGGGATCTAATTGGCGTCCATTTATTGGTGAATTATTCAATGTTTGAATCATTCTAAGGAAAACTGACCCCCAAATTAAATTTTCCCAGAACTGTGAACATGTCTCTCTTAGACAGTAGCATCTATAAATAAAGCCTGTCTGGTCAGGATTTAACAGTGTGGGTTGTAGTTTTAGCTTTTGGCTAACAGTTTTGACAGAAGCTTACTGTCAGAGATTAAACTTATCGGTCGACAATTGAATCTTAATTGCATGTTTTTGGATGTTGTGCATCAAACTGTAAACCAACACAAAAAAGTCTGTGGTAGTAGAAAAGAAAAAAATGGTGCGGTTTTCAAAATCTTTTCAAGAGAAAAATTCGAAAAGTGTGTTGTGGTTTTGTGTTAATGTACAAAGTATAGTCTGCTTTGTGTCAGCCTATCACAGCGGTGTTGAAAAAGCGCTTCTAAATTAATCTACCTCGTTCGTTTTATCCAAATATTAGTTTGTCATTATCCACGTAAAAATAACAAACATGTCAATAAATTCCACTTGTATGTTTCATTTTAAAGCATTGACATTTTCTGAGTACTTTAAGTTTGGTCATATTTATCTACTGTTTGGTCACATTGGTCTGTTAGAAACCCAACAAGATACGGAAAATTTTGTGGGCACAACTTGACAAAATGTGAAAAACTGAGAAGTAAAACTACTTCTTTCCTGAAACCATCAGGAAATGATGTCAGCTTTAATCTTATTAGGGAAAGTGACGGTGTCTTAAAACTCCAGAACCATTTTTTTCCACCCAAGAAGCCCACAATGTCCAGCTGGCTTCTTTACAGCCAGCAGGAGAAAATAAACGCTGTTCCTCAGTGGGATCCCGAGGGCCCAGGCATGATTTCACTGGGTCTGAACCTGCTGGGTCCCACGATGCAGAGAGGAGAGGAAGGCGCCCTGATTCGAAGGATGCATAATGAGTTATATAGGGCAAACCTTTGGAAGAAACTGCTACACCTCTAGTAGAGTAATGGTTTTTTTTGTTTTTTTTTTAAACTACATTTCATAGAAACTTTTCAACACAGCAGCAACCTGAACAACTGAGCAGCAAAACTGTTTTTACTGCATATAATATAGATGGAAGATCTAAAAAAATAACATGAAGGATAGAAAAGTGCCTTATTTAAGGAACGACCAATCAGAATGCATGACGACATAATCTAAAAAACGATTTTCTATCAATTCAACCTCGTTTCATGTTTTGAGTCAAAAACATGAAACGTTTTTGACTCGTTTGTATTTGGTTTTTAAGGTAAAATGCGAACTTTGATGAATGTCTTCAAAGTAAAGCAGTATAAATCAAAAGTTTTGCTGCACAAATGTAGCACAAACGTTTATCAATTTCTTTAGATTTGAAGAAGGCAGGAGGGACAACTTCACTCAGGTAACAGCGGTTGGTTTCATGGTATCAACTCGTTAACATGAGAGTTGAAATGAAAGCGCAGTGTGTGTCCATCAATCCTGGAAGCTTATCATCCCTCTGCGATGTTTACTCTGTGTGATCTTTCTGCAGCAGCATCAACTCTGCTGTCCTCAGCTTGTTCTCTGTGCTCTGTCCAGCTGCGCGGGCGTTCTGAAGACCTGGCTGCCGTTCTTGTTGCTCCTGGGCATCATCCTCACAGTTGCTCTCGCCATCAACATCCGATGACCGGGGCGGGGGGCCGGGCAGGGGGCCTGGCGAGGCGGCGGACGCGGCGTGCTACATCCACATGATCCGCCCCGCCCTGCATACTGCGGCGCCACGACCAGCCGCGTCGAGCTACAGTAACCGAGGACCTAAAGCCTGCCTACCTCTGGGAGAGGACTTCCACACAGGAAAATGTGTTTATTTTATTTTTCTCACTGCAGTGCCGAAGCTGTAATACCTCAACAATTGATATCCATTCACGCATGCATTTTTATGAATTCCAGCTATTGTACATTCAACAATAACAGCTTCACACTAATTGTAAAGAAGTTCTGGTGTAGTACAGTTCATGCCTTGCTTTCAGACTGATGGGGGGTGTTTACCTGATATCTTCAGTACTTCCAGAAAGCCATTTTTATACGTGGAGCACAAACGTCATTAGCTGCCTTATCGCGACTTTCTAGCATTTCATACTTGATCTAATGTAGCTCTTCCACAGCAACGTGAGCGTATTTTCCTAACTTACACGACACACCGAGCAGTCGGCATCTTCTGAGAGAGATATTTTCTTAAAGATTCCTTGAACACGTCTAACCTCACGGTGCTGTTGGCAACAGCTCATCGGTGCGACGATTGTAGCGACCTTGGTGAATGTGGCTGTGATAGATATCTCTGGGCTGACCCTCCACAAACCCACTCAGATGTTTTCTTTCTGCTCATTACTGATTTTTCACATAGAAATCAGAGTCAGTGACCGGTATCGCAGATCTCTTTCACGTTGTGGCATTTTCAGCATTCTGCTTTTTTTTTCCCCCTATTAAATGTTTGGTCTTCATGACGGTTGGCACTACAAATCCGTTGCCATGGCTGTTAGGGTAGAGGGGACAGACTCAAATCCTGTCATTGTTTGCAAACAGAGACAAAGGAGCGTGGAGCTCTCTCTCCCTCTCTCCCAGCAGCAGCAGGTAGCCAAGATTCTCAGGTTTTTCACGCTCGCCAACCATCGCTCAGTGTTTCAGCGAGCGCCGTCGCTTCCTGCTGCTTTCAGCGGTTCAAAGCTGAAAGTCGTTGGGAAATATCCGCACCACCTTTTTAAAGTTTAAATTCAACCCGACCAACGTCCTGTAAAGGTCGAGACAGACGAGGGAGTACCTGTTTCTAAACATCATGTGGCTCACAGGGCCTTGATTCATATGACGGAGTATTAGGGCCAGAATACCTGATATATTTTTTTCTTAACATTTTGACAATGAAGTCATATTAGTAGAATAAAGATGCAATATTATCAGAAGGAAGCCTTAAAATGACAATTGTTTCTAAGTCCTGCTCCTGATGATATTTTAATGCTGATGTGGTCAGACATTGAGTAGGTCTTCTTTGTAAATCCAAATCTGACTTCAAGTATGACAAGTATGAAGTGTGATGACTTCACAAGACGCCCAGCGTTGCTCATTTTATTTACGGGGAAAATGAAGTCGGCGGCTGCTTACCGTAGTTGCTAGACCTGTTGTGGCTCAATATTGGTCCTTATATAAGGCGCACCGGATTATAAGATTATAAGATGGATGGATGGATATTTCCATATCACTGGTTTGATTGTCATGACTTTTTTTTCTCGTATTTTTACGACTTTTGTCTCGTATTACAACTTTCTTGTCAGAAAATTTAGACGTTATTCTCACTTTATTCTGGTAATATGCTAATTAATTTTTGTGCTATTCCACCTTTTTTTCATATTGCGACCATATTCTCGTAATATTCTGTATTTGTGTTATTGCAACTTTGTTCTTACATTACTCCGACTTACTGCTGTATGTCTTAATTCTCGCAATATCGTGACTTTGTTCTCATAATATTATGCGACTTTTTCTCATAATTAGCATTTTTTCTGTGCCTGGCCCTAACACTCCGTGCTACATTCAAGTGTACAATTCGCCTCTCTTGCCTGTAAATATTTGACTCCCCATTTTAGTGGGCGTTTTTTAAAAACATGACCTTGACTTTTTAAATCTTAGTCATTTACACTAAAATTGTACTTTGTATTCCATGTTTGTGTTTATCATCTGCTGAGGGTTGCAGCAGAGCCGTGCCTAAAACAGACTGTGTGCTACTTTTTACATATTTTATCGGGAAGAGCATGCACTTGCATGGCTGCATGTGTGTATCGCATGCATGCAGAAAAAAGGTTTGAAATTGAAAGTCGTCTTTCATAATCGTCTCTGCCTCTTCAACCTTGTGAATAGTGTTCACACCTCTTGAACCTTCCCACAATCCAAGCAGGATCTGCAGTTGGCTTGTTTGCAATAGACAACACTAAAGAGGAGGAACACGGTGATGGCAGCATAGTGCTGCGGCGAGTCTCACCATTTGGTCTATTCAAGGAGTCTGCAACCTTTACAAACCAAAGAACCGTTTTTGCCCCCAGTCCAACTGAATGAAACCCGTTTATAGCCACAAATGTTACGGAATTAATTATTTAAACAAAAAAAGTTTACCACATAATGATGAGGACAAATAATAATTCAATATTACTGATACTTCACTCATTCTGTCTGCAAAAAAAGCCCCTAAAAGTTCTCTATTTGCATTTGTTACATATATACATTTTTAAAAAGTGGTGGTGTTTTTTTGTTTGCATTTTCCACTTTTTCAGCCAAATTGTTGAGAGAAATTGTGGAAGGTTCAAAAAGCCACAGTTTGCAGACCCTCTGCTCTATTGAATAACATCCTGTTAAACTCAGTCTTTTATGATTTTAATGTGGAAAAAAAATATGGGAAACATTCAAGGTGTGTAAATACTTTTGTAGTGCTTTTAATTTAGTGCTGTATATTTCTCATAGTTTCTCGCGGTCTATGGAATAGCTAATTATCTTTAATCAGAGTTGATGACAAATTTGAGTTGATCATCCGCGCTTAAGTGGAGACAGCAGTAATGTTTCATCATCTGCAGCTGCAGACCGTCTCTATTAGTGCCGCTTGGATCAAAGCAGAAAAACACAGAAAAAGACATGCTGTTGTAGAGTCCAAGTAATCAATTTCAGGATAAAAAAGAAAAACGCGTTTGCCACTCTTGCATTTATTATGTTGCTTTAGGGCTGGGCAGTAAGTTGATTTTATCAATTTGATTGAATTTTCTGGTTTTTAAGATGTAATTTATGGAAAATCCTTTTTTCACCCTGGGCTTCCATAGTTCAGAGTGATGATTTTGACAAACATGTTTTACAACTTCTGTTTGTTTCGACTTTGAATTAAATAATAACAAAAGCCAGCTGTTTTTTTTATTTTTTATGTTTTCAAGTTATCTTCTGTCATTTCTATATGTATGTGATTAAAAAAACAAAGGATGAAAAATTAAAATCGGAAATTGAGTTTTGGATAAAAAAAAATCAAATCATGTTTTATTTTTAAATCGTATCACCCAGCCCTACGTTGATTAACAAGATCATTTGGAAAGCAGTTAAGAATCTTTCCCAATATTTTCCGGACACTCTTAAGTTCTGAGACATCTTGCTTTCAGGGTCCGGTCGCTTTGGGGAAACATTGTTGAAAGAAATGTCACCTTTTTAAGATATCTAGCACTTTCATTTACGCTTAGGTCAAAATGTGGTTTCTTGTTTCTATTAGCTGGATTAGAAAGATGCTCATTCGTTGCCGTTAGAGGAAATAAATATCCAGCTCTTTTGAGATCGCCTTACAATAACTGCCTGTCATATAGGAGCTTACTTGTGCATAAAACAGAGGAGAGGTGGCTTCTTTGTAGGAAGTCCTTCACAGGAATGCAGTACTGTGTGGAGATCATTGAAGCGGTCCTAGGTTTTGCCTGCTGTGGTGCCTTTCCGTATCCAGGAGCCAGGTCCAGGAATGTGGGGACCTGCTGTCCCGCCGTCCCAGTCTACAGGCAAAAGACAGTCGGGACGGCGTTACTAGTGCCGCCATTCACTTGTTACACACTTAACACGGGTCTGTTGTTCCGATCCTCCAGATATCTTTCTTGCTGCTGGGAATTCTCCAAAATTCAGAAAATGACTGTGTGAACAGCTATAACACCAATAAAGATGTCTATTATTCTAGCAATGTGTGGGCCTTTTCTTTTTTCCTCCCGTCCTTTTGGGTTTCCATCATTGAATTATGAGTGCTGTGTTTCATCAGGGCTGTCAGCTTGAAGGATGACAACTTCTCTTCCTCCTCTTCGAGTTTCTATTTATACGCTCAGGAGTGATTCCCGTCAAAAATGGTTAGAAGCTGTCAGAATACACATCGACCAGGAGGAAGCATTCGTAGCTTTGTAAGTGGCCAACAGTCCCGTTCAGAGGAGATTATCCTACATATTGGGTCAGGCTGTGGAAAGTTTTATTTAAAAAAAAGTTACATTTCTTACATATTTGTTAAAGTTCTGTTGTGACAGTATAAGAGATAATCTGTGGGATAAAAGAGCTCCTGATTCTCTTAGTACTAACTATAGAAATAGACCACTCAAACAGCCAATCAGAGATAGGAGGAGGTCCTTAGCGCTGTCAATCACTCTCATGCTCACCCCCTCCCACTTGCTCTTTGCTGAGCTACAGCTGATTCACCACAGCATAGCCTGCCATGAATGCTAATACTAGTTAGCATAGCCAACTGCGAGTAAACGGTTTTTCTTTAATGGTAAATTGTTTTTACACCATTAGTACACTGAGCAGCGAACAGAGGAGGTTGATTGATAGCATTAAGACCCTCCTCCTGGCTCTGATTGGTTCTTTTTGACCGGAAGCTGAGAATTAGTAATGGTAGAAATAGTAGCTTGATTTTTTTAAATCAGATTGTTTATCTCATACCATAATGTCACAACATAGTGACAGTTTTAAATAGGGGAAAAACTTTTTTGTAAAAATTACACACTGCAACTTTAAAAGGGAAATATCCCAGGGCCACAATTTTAAGGGGGCGCCAAAGATGTTTATTCTTTTTTTTTTTTAAATGAATACATGTTTTGCATCACTTTTGATATAAATCTCAAAGGTTCATATCACATGAACTGTATTAATATTTATGGGACTACTAAAGTATGAAGTTATAGTAATTATTTGAAGGACAACATGGAGCCACTTCTTAGCAGATGTAATAAATATACCATACATTAATTCATACCCACTTATCTGTAGAACTATTGTTCTATTGGAATTTGTATTAGAAGGAGAATCTTTCTGTCGTGGAAAAGACACCAAATCTCGCTCCAGCCCAGGGCCCCACATCCTTGGAAATCCGGCCCTGACTATAATGCAAATTTTATGATAAATGTATGTCCATATTTAAAAATCCAGATTTAGGCTCGGGCAGTCATACTGTTGGCCTAATGTAACGGTGCCGGACCACGCGTTACGTTCTGGGGGAAAGTTAACAGAGACAACCGGAACCCTGGCATCTCCAGCCGCTCTCCTTCCTTGTGGATCCGGTCAGGCGGGAGAGAGAGAAGCCCCTCCCCGCAGATCATCATCGCACCAGTCGATGGTCCTTTTAACTGCATTGTTGGGGGAAGAAGCGACGCCCCGCTCTGAGGATCAAACAGCCCCCCATCCCCTGTGATCGGCCCGACCCCCAGTTCTGTTTTCATGGAAATCAGACCCAGCCTCCGGACCGCACTTTCTGCAGACATGCGAAGTTGAAGGCGCATTCCCAGCCGGGACAACTGAACTCGCGATGTTGGCGTGTCGGAGAAGCTGATTCTTTCATTCTGTCCCTCCACCCCTTTACCCCCAGTAATCTATTTTCCTCCTGATTTCGTCTTGTTCGCTCCCGTTACTTTTTGACTTCACTCCAACATGCTGCACCTGACGAGCCGCTTTGTTTTCTGCGCGCTCCTCGCCTCCGTTTACGCGTCGTGCCCTCCGCGCTGCGAGTGCTCGGAAGCGGCGCAAACCGTCAAGTGCGTCTCCAAAGACCTGAGGAGTATCCCGACCGGGATCCCGGGATACACCAGGAATCTCTTCATAACTGGGAATCAGATCAGCCGAATCGGTCCGGAGTCTTTCAGAGGTCTGGATAATGTGACCAACCTCTCCCTGAGCAACAACAGGTAAGATACTGCTATAAAAACCACCGATTCAATGCAAATGGCTGAACGTTCTTACATAGATAACTTTGAAGTTGGCATTATGAGTTGAATAAGTCTGTGTTGTCATACATTTGAGATTAGAAAAGGCTGTGGGCCATTTAATCTAATCTGTCTATATGATTGGATTGTAACGTATAAATCTGGATTGTGTATTTCTGCATAACTGAACATGTTATTGGCTTTTAAAGTGCCTCAAGATAACATTTGCTGTCAATTAGAACAATATGCAAACATTTTTATTGAACTGAGCAAGTAATCCAAAGTAGTGGATTATCATTTTTCTTTGTGGCATTAGAACACTCTTGACTCTTCACAACATGAAGAGTCAAGAGTGTTGAATCCATGACTCAGGGTACTTCTTTGTGTAAAGACACATTCTTTCATCCAGACCTTCGATGGGACTGTGCTTTGAAGTTTGACCTGTATGTCATGCTTTTCTTCCAACCCAGAATTTCAGAGATGGAATTCCACACCTTCTCTGGACTTCTCCGCCTTCGCTCTCTGGATCTGAGCAACAACCAGCTGACCGTCATTCACCCCGAAGCCTTCAGCAACATCAGCCAGTCCCTGCGAGAGCTCAACCTCAGTCGAGCCCTCTACAACTACTCGTCGGTGATGGACCTGGCTGCCTCCCTCCAGAGGATCTCCATTGCGAACCTACAGGTCCTGGACTTGTCTGACAACAGCCTCATCTACCTGCCCTCACGCACCTTCTCCCGCATGTACGGCCTGCGCCGGCTCCAGCTCTCCAACAACTCTCTGGTGGCTATCCGCAGCCTCGCCCTCTCAGGTTTGGAGAGCCTGGAGGAGCTTGACCTCACACTCAATGCCCTCAAGACCTTCACTGACGAAGGCTTGCAAGAGTTGGACTCCCTTCCCCGAGCCTCTCTGCATCTGGGGAAGAACCCGTTCACATGCACCTGCGGCATTGAACCCTTTGCGCAATGGCTCAACAGATCCCAGGATCGCGTTAGGGATGCTGAGGGCCTCCTGTGCGCCTTCCCTCCCAGCATGAGGAACACATCCATTCTTGCAGTGGGCATGCTGACTCTGGAATGCCAGCAGAGGGACGTGGGGGCAGATCTCGCTTTGCAGACCTCTTATGTCTTCTTGGGAATCGTTCTGGGCTTTATAGGCCTCATTTTCCTCTTAGTACTTTACCTCAACCGCAAGGGAATCAAGAAGCGTGTGTACGACATGCGGGACGCCTGCAGGGAGGTCTGGGAGGGCTACCACTACCGCTTCGAGATAGACTCCGACCCCAGGTTATCACAAGTCTCCACAAGCGCTGACGCATGAGAGGACAATCGCTGCGCTGCATCCGCAAGAAACTCTTTCTCCTAATTCGTTTATCAGTTGCAGAATGTAAAAAAATAATAATAATGTACAGACGTGCCTGTAAATATATCTTAAAACAACACTTTGATTGAAGCATGCACTCATCTGTCAAATGGAGATGTTTGACACTTTCAAGAAGCAAAAGTAAGTGCCTGAAGTGAGCTCAGTATTGTTTTTTTTTAAATTTGTGAATCAAACAGATCTCATGGAAAAGGAAGGGAAGGGGGAGGCGGGAGTAACAGAACTGCAATAAAATTCTGACACTATGAAAACAAACCTTTGGGAATTTAAAGCACAATCACTCATTCATCTTTGATCCCTTTGAAGCCCTTTGGTCCCTCCGGCCTCTTGCCCCAGGGTGCCAGAGAGGAATTAAGCCACCAAAAGCTTTTTCTCCCCCCCCACCCCCCAAAGCTCCTCTTAAAATCACCACTCTGCCCCTCTTTGGCTGTTGGATTAGAAGTGGAGAAGACAATTCAGCACAGGCCAGCGGAAATCTCCCTGCCCCTTCCCTCCCTCCTTCCCCCTTTCTCTTTTTCGTGAAACTTTGCTTTGTTTCAACTCCTTGAGTTTTATTGTCAAAATGATGAGAACCAGCCCCAAACTGAAGCCGCTGAAAGTAACCCCCCCCCCCCCATTCCTCTTTCTTCCCCTCCTCCTTAAAGACAACAGCCCTCACTCTGGAGGCGCTTTGAAGGAAAAAAAAAGAAGAAGAAAAAAAGGTCTGGCTCTCCACGTTTTTCTGTTTAAGGGGCTTTTCCTCCCTGCAATAAGATACAGATGATTCTGAAACACCAGCCACATTGTTTCATTCACAAGGTCTTTTCAAGCGGCTTGGTGAAGACAGAGCTATATGTGCTTTAAAGGGTTAGTTTAGATTTCCTAAAAAGTGAGGTTCTATGAAGCTGTCAGTGACAGCGTTCTTACCCATCATAGCAAAGATGTCATATTGCAGCCAGTTTGGAGAGAAGAAACAAAATCTTCAGAGTGGCGGAACGCCAACAGCTGGTCAAATGGATCAACAAAGTCAGGGCTTCACAAGCTTCAATGTGGGACCATAGAGTATTGCGGGGGGGTTTTCTTCTTCTTTTTGAAGTTGTGTTACAAGTAGAGAGCATCTTAACAACAGTAAGCAGCACTCAGAAGGCTTTTCTGTCTGGACAATCAAGAAAAAATGATCATAATATGGTGAATCTAACAGGTAAAAAATCCCATATTGTATTACTTGAATGCTATTTATTCAAGTAATGGATTATATCATTTGTGTATGATCTCACATTCAAGTTGGAGCTCTGGCTGGGTCACTGCAAAACCTGTTTATCACCTCTCTTCAGAAAAAAATATGTGGATAAAATTAAAATATTACTTTAAATCTGCAGTATGCACATTTAAAAATATATGTTTTTTAATATATTTGTTAAAACTGTAACCATGTTGTGTTTGTGTAATAATATGAGAGATAATCTGAGAAAAGATTGATGTGACCTCTATTGCAAAATGAAGAAATTTACCACTCCCAGTCAAAAACAACCAATTAGAACCAGCCTTAGCACTGTCAATCAGCCTCACGTACTTGCTGCTCAATGTGCTAAAACAACTCACCGCAACATGAAGTGGCCATGCTAACTAGCCTTAGCATTCTCTACAGGTTCTGCTAACAGGAAGAAGCTGTATGGTAGCAGAGAGAAAGGAAGGGAGGGGAATCAGAGAATGAGCAGCGCCACACTAAGAGTGATTGACAGCGCTAAGTCCCGCCTCCTGGCTCTGATTGATGGTTTCTAGTTCGCAGTTGGAGAAGGCGGAGAAGCTTGATTTTTCACAGATTATCTGTCTCATAGCATACTGTCACAACATGGTGACAGTTTTAACAAATATGTCACAAAATGATTTTTTAAATGAAAGCTGAGTACTGCACCTTTAAGCATGTAATATATTTACCTTCGTTGATTTCACAACAATCATAACACGCAAAAACACAAAGTAGGACTGCAACATATCAATGGCAGTTTATCAAACTTACCTTTTATCTTATTGCATGCACAAATCATAATCAGATTTATTGGACAAGATTTTGTGCACAAATCATAAAGTTTGTGCTCACAACAAATAAGTATGAAAATTCAATGTACAATTGAACAAAATCAGCCATCTTGAAATACTTTATTTACAATATCCTACCATATACTGCATCTAAGGAGTCTTTTTATTGCGATAATAATTACTTGTGTTTATGTCACTGGCTGCTTCAACTGTGACAACATCGCTAAATCTTTATTATGGGCTAACACAGCTTTGTGTTCTACAGATTCCTGGCTAGCTGTCAGCCCGTCTTAGTCTCCTGTGACTTTTATTCCCTTTTCTATTTGCTGCAATATGACATTTTTTCTGCTACATGTAACGACAGGAACTACCAGTAAAAAACACATTTTAAAAATCAGAACCCGAGGAATTTTCCCTGCTACCATTGCCTTTTACTACTGAAGCAATGTTAACTGTGTATATCCTATTTGTACTTGGTGATCAGATTTTTCCAGTTTCCAGTGGAAAATCTATGGAGAACCCAACCTAAAGTCGGAATTCCAACAAGAAAAGTCCAAGTTTAGTACTAAGGATGGCTGCTGAGTAAGAAAAAAAAGTCCTAAATGTGGCAGATATGAATTTTTTTATGAAAACCTCTGGTGTTAGGAACTTCATTAAACCAGTGGGGCTCATAGCACTGTACATTATTTATTTGTAAACATGTTATTTTAAGAGCTTGAATGGACATTACTGTGTTATCTTGTGTTTGTTAAAGTGCCATGACATTGTGTTCTGTATTGCCATGTATGTTAGCACATTAAAAAACATTGTTAGGCAGATTTAAGCATCAGCACATGAAGTGGATTTTGTGAAAATTCAAAGGATGTCATATGTTTGGTATGGCTGCACCCCCGGCCATGAATAGTGGATGAGAACTGGGATGAAGGATGTGGACTTTACAGTGGTCAGTTGTGATCAGATAATTGGTCATGCTTTCAGTTTCACTTTCACTTTCAGTCATCCCAAAAAAAAGGAATCTTTATCAGCACAAAGTTTGTATAATGTAGCATAAAGATTAAAGAATGTATTTGTTTGGTCCTTTCAGACATATGTTAGCATTTGTGTTGATGCTAAATTGCTGTGTATTATTATAGGATTCATGGTGCAGATTGTAAGATGTCAAAAAATCCATGGCTAGCCAGTTTAGCCGTCAATTAAACTGGAACTGCATTTCCATTACAAATGTGCGTAAAAAATTGTCGATATTCTGCTGATGTCGAAAAAACACAATTTAGCTATGTTTCATGTTTCCTTTAAATAAGAAGCAGTTAAAATCACAGGTGAAAAGAAAATGTTTGTTCTCGCAATAAGACGTAAAAAAAAATCAGCATGCTCCTTCAATTACTACTGCGCCTGGGCCAACCTCTGTTTGTTGATCACGTGACTATCGTGATGTGAAAAAAGTGTTTCTGTTCCAGTTTTGCGAAATAAACCAATTTTGCTCATCGTAGCAAAGTTTTGGCATGTTTCCATTGAGCAAATTTATTTTCGAAATGTCAAACTGCGCAGGTATATAATCAGTGAAAATGCTGATTGTGTAAATTACATAGCTGTTAAGAAAGTTTACCTGAGACAGTGTACCTTCCTTTGGAAATACGAAGAAAGTGTGCAATATTAAGATGGGAGAATAACAATTAGCACCACAGCCATTAGACGTTCCTACTGATTTGGACTTCCAATTGGAACAGCTGCACTTTGACTTCCGAAACAAATCAGACGCAGTCTAAGCAACCTGTGTGATTATTTTTACCCAACTCCTTTAGCCACACTGGAACCTAAAAGTCCCAAATGGGATGCACATGTTCAAACTGAAGCAGAGAATGAATTCCAGACGGTGTCATGTGTGTCATCCTTGTTTTTCCAAATGACAAAAGCAATTCTCTGTGGCCTTTTGATGCCCCCAACTCAGACCAGAAGAAGAAATGGGGAGCTGCCATTCCTCAATGTGTTTGTCCAAATTTCTAGCTATCAAGGTATTTAGAATAGACAGAGAGAGAGAGAGAGAGAGAGAGAGAGAGAGAGAGAGAGAGAGAGAGGAGGCCTGGAATTAAGTAAAACAGCCTCCCTTTGTTCGAAGCCAGAACAGCATCTTCATCCTATCAATATGTCCAAACCTTTCCAGCGGCGATCCCAAACTGTTTACGCCACGGAGCCTTTTCAGTGGATGTGGAAAGACAAAAAAGAAACACGAGGAGCTCTTGATGTCTGTGCATACTCATTTAGCCCAAATGTAATCTTGTGTGTTTAGAAAAGCAACACAAATGAATGTAATCTTAATGCTCGGGAACCGAGGTCGGGGTATCATTTCCCCCGAGCCGCAGCGCCACATTAAGCCGGACATTTAGTCACCGAAGGAGAAAACAATTGAGCTCCGCGGGCCGACACAAAGGGCCAGCTCGGATGGCGAGACGGTTCAAAGAAGCTTTGTTTTCCAGCACAAAAAAAAAAAAAAGAGAAGAGAAGAAAAGGATGCCTTATGATACTCATTGTCTCCGAATCCGCAGTGCAACAGGATTCATTCATGATGACAAAGTTAAGCGCTCTGATCCGGCTATTGTTAAACTCGCATCATTCTTAATAATTGCATTTGGAAGGAAAATCCCAAGAGTAGCTTTCATTGGCCTGTTCCTCGACAAGTCACACCCACAGCATTAAGCCGACTGGGGGTCATTGGTGTCAATTTGCGGAGCAGAAAGACGAAAAATGTTCCCTGCATGTCATTACTTCCCTTTTTTACTCATTAAAGTGTGTATTAAAACCATGCCTTTTCTTGTGTTTTTATGAGTGGGGCTGCTGGAGGGGGATAGATGGGCTGTTTGCTATAGGCTGCCTCTGTGAGGAAACAATGAAATACCAGCAGACACTCTGTTACTCCCTGTGTAAAAGATATGCTTGTTAAAAGCAAAAGCCATTCCTTGAACAGCCCTCCACCATTAGGCTGCTTGTTGCTCATTGTTTGAGTGAAAGAGTTCGTCTTTATCTCAGCTTTTTCTCTCCGCTCTTTCGCTGCGAGCCATTTGTTCGACCGAGGGTTCGTCCCAGGAAGCAGTTTTAAAAACTCCTAACAGCTTGATGTCGCTGTGTTGTGTGCAACATGTGGTTTTGTGCAAAACACACACACACACACACACACACACAGAACTTGTGTCTTTTCCCAACTTCGCTCTGCAGCACAGCAGGCTTTTGATTTTATGTGCCTCCCCGTCTCTGGGAACATCTTGGCGCCATTACACGGGTTTAATGGCTAAGATAGGAAATATGACTTAAAAGTCAGCGCCACATCTGCGAGGAATTGTACATGTTAAAAGGAGACCGCAACAGTCAGCGGCATGACGACAGAGACAAAGTGGCATCGACCCCCCCTCCTCACCCCCACCGCTGACAGTTTATGACAAATACAGCTGTCTCTGCCTCCAGCTAACGACTCATGTCATCATTCACATCTGCTATTGCCTCACATACTTCTTCCTTTAATTTAGTGATAAAACTCAAACTGTACTCACTGCAAACCCTTCAATCTTAGCTTGCCTTATTTACATAGTAATCCTAGAGGTAATGTGTGTGCCATTCTTTATCCTTGATTGTTCCCCCCAACCCCCCACATTTTGTCAAACATAAACCTGGATAAACATCAGAAAATTAAGTGAATTTTGTGAGAATTCAACGGATGTCATGTCTTTGATTGTCTGTGTTTTGGTATGGATGCACCTCTAGCCTTGAATAGTGGATGTGTGTTGGGATCAAAGGTGTGGATTTTACATGCTGTTAGTTTCACTTTCAGATAGCTGGCAACCCAAAAAGGTGGAATCTTCACATAAACTTCCATGTATTTTATAGGGATTCTAAGTGGCAGACATACAAGGTAGTACCCAATTGTGAACCAGGAAGAAAATAATAAATTATTTTCAACAGAATTCCAAAAGTATACATATAGAGTTCATATAAATATTATCTCCCCTGAAGCGTATCAGTACGAAACCAGCAAGGAAACACACAAGCACAACATGGGGTTGAGCGAGGAAGTAATGGGTGCAGACGAAAGGAACCGGCAAGGGGTGAACGAGAATGAAGGGCTAAAATACTGAGCAGGTTGAATGCTGAACGAAAGACCTGAGCTGATGAACTAATGGGTTGCAGGTGTGAGTGGGGGGAGCAGGAAGCAGCCTGAGGAGAGGTAGAGAGAAGAAAAATCATACTTGGTTTTCAAATGTTACAAACATACGTTTGCTAAGTGTGGTGTCCAGGTGCATATTTTTGTAGAATCACTTTTCTAAGTAATTGTTGTTTCAGGGTGAAGTGAAGGGGTTAGTTAGTTCAATCATTAACCGAGGGATACAAACAATTTTATCAAAATCTACACATTCTTTGAGCTAAACCATTCCATTTTAGCTCAGGTTACATGTTTAGGCTACTTTCTGCCACCAACTCTCATCTGACCAGAACACTTTCGTCTTTGTCCCCTATATGTCCTGTAACAAACTGCAAACAGGACAGAATTCTTTTATTTACTTTTACCAATGGATTTCTTTTTGCCAGCCTTTGAAAATGTTCAGATTTGTGGAATGTGCCACCCTTTTAGTTGCCATATCGACAGATTGCAGCTCCACCAGACTTACCAAGGGTCACTTGGCTGCTTCTCTGATTAATGCTGTCCTTGCTCTGCCTGGATTTGTTATTGCTTTACAACCTAACCCTGTAATAAATGTCTACCCCCGAACTGTCCTCTGTGCTCCTTGGTCTTTGTGATACTGTTTGAAGACAACTGGTGCCCCATTCTCAACAAATTGGTTCAACTGATGTCTGAAGACAACAGGTTTTAATGAACAGTACCAACGTAAAGTGGAACAAATGCAAACACACATTCGTGCCGCACCACCATATTTAGCTTTTGATTTTGAAGAATTTCGGAAAGCAATTACCATTTCTCTTCCACTTATCTCTTTGTGTTCTCAGAAAAATCCATCGAGTTACGGCCGTAATGTCCAGAAAAAGGTGTGAGTACTTTGGCTCTCCTGTCTTTTATCCATCATCTCTAACAAGTCTGCTCAGTGAAGGAGGGGAGGCTTAACAACAGACGGGACCCCAGTGGGGCAGTAACCATTGTTCTGCTGCTCACTTGATCAATGTGACCAATTGTGTTTGCCACTGGATGCAAGTGAAGAGGAGTTGGTCCAGCTGGCCCAGCCGGCCATTAAAGCCAACCGGCCTCTCATTCATCACTTCCATAATGGCGGGAGCCAAACTAAACACCTGAACACACCTCCAGCATACACACACACACACATGCATACACACACAGCTGAATTACTCTGATCGTTAGCACTATGCATATGCTCAAAGTTTATTCTGATTAAAACAGCAACAAATAAAGTTTTTTGTATTTCAAATAAACCAAGGGTATGTAAAAAAAATAAAAATAAAAAAAGATCACTATTTTTGGAAAGTGCTGCAATTACAGAAAACATTTGGTATTTTTTTATGTCTGACTTCACCTGGAAACATGACAGAGACAGAACATGAACAGGTAAGAGTTTGTCAGGACCGGGCAGAAACCTCCACCTCAAAATTGGACCCTTTTAATCCCATTCTCAGTTCCTGTCATGGGATTTGTCATTCATATTGTCTAAAAACATCACTATAGGGAACTGCGACGTCTAGCTGTGGACTGCAAAGTTTTGAAAATGAAAACTTTATGAATTTCTAGTTAAGACTTGCCTACAAGCAGGAGGTTTGGAGAACCTAATTGCAAATGGACTGCCACAAAAAGGTGTTTTTCTTGTTCATAGTGGCTACTGTTATCCAGCAGGGGAAATACTACTGTGAGAAATAATTGTTTATAACAAAATCAGTGGTGTCAAACTTATGGGTGGTACTCCTGCTTTCTACATTGAGACAGCTACTCTACCGCTCTGAGAACATTTCTCAGGGTTTGCAACTGCAGAAAGCCGCAAGGATCTTTGATTATTTGTCTTTGTACAACATATAAAAATCATCCAATGATAATTGAGCTTCAGTTTGTTGAAAGTCGACAAAATTTGAATTCAAAATCTCTATCTTTCCTATTCTGAAGAGGTGCTAAGTAAACTGGGTGTCTGCAGCATGCCATATTTCGATGCCATGAAAACAGGAAGTAATGAAATATTGTTAAAAAAATTTGTGATCAGTGTCAAAATTAAAGTGTTACTGTTATTTTTTATATAATTTAGGACTTGTAATGAGTGTCATTAAATGCGCCACAGTAGTTTTGCAGTAGACAATCAGTTCTTATAGTGGAATTTTCTCTCTCACTCAATACATATTCAAATTAAAGGGTGGACTTTTGCTGATAGTATGGTTAAATATATTTATTTTAAGAGTTTTTAACTCAAAACGTGAAGGGTGCTGTAAATGTTGGTATTGTTCTGCCCCTAAGCATTTCCAGCATCACATTAGGCAGACAATTTGCATAATTCTATTTTGTGCAATACATTTCCAGAAACATAATGAGGACTTTGTACAGCATGAGAATCCTGACAATTGTGTGCTTGGAAAAAATAAAGCATTCAGTTTCTGGGACGATCCTGTGTCTGATAACCTCATGGCATGATTGGATGATTTTAATGTTTCAGTGTCAGTCATGAGTTCTTAAGTGATTATGAATAAGTGCAAGTGTTAACTGAAGTTTTCCACGTTTGTCCAATTACAACAAAAGCTGTACCTTGAGGGAGGATTTATGTCACAGACCAACACAAAGCAGAAATCACACGATTTTCATTTTTTAAGAGTGTTGTCCAACAAAGCATGGATATCCATGTGAACTAACAGGCTGAATGAGTTACGAGTTAGCATGAGCCGTTAGCCTCGTGCCAGCTCCCACTGGAGGAGCTGTAGAGATCCACAGCACAGGTGGGAGAATGAATATAATCTTCCATAAATACCAGATTTGTGGAAGACTGGCAAAATAAATATGCAAAGCTTCATGATGGCTTTGCACAGATGCAGTCTGACTAATATTGAGCACGAATTGCAATCTTTAGATGAGGAAAGGTGGAAGAAACATCCCATGAAAGACTTGTTGAAAATGCAGCTCAACTGAAAGATTTTTATTTCTTAAAAACAAGAAAAAAAGAAAATCTCAAAATGTGACGTTTTTATTCCGCATTATTACCAGAAAATTCCTTCACTGCAAAACACAACATTACCAAGTATTTTTGGTCTAGTTACTAGTGTAGAAATCTTAGAACACTTAAAATAAGACAAAAAAAAAAACTTACAAGTAACTTTTCAGCTAGATAAATAAGCTTGCATTAAGTCAATAAATCCTTAATATTGATAAATACACACTAATTCCACAAGCTTACTTTTAAAAAGCATTGTTTAAAGTAAAGGTCCGCCTTGTAAAGCTTGTTGAGAAGTTACTTGTGAATGCAAAATGTTTTGCTTTGCAGTGTAGAGAATATGCAAGAGTTTGTGAGTGCCCTGTGACAAGATGGGAAAAAGCATAATGGGTGTGAACACTTTTGGGAGGCAGTGTACAATCTATCTCAGTTTATGTTATTCAAAACTCACAGCACAAGTGCGCCTGATTTTCATTTAATCGTATAATCCAGACTATCCGTCTCACACAATACACCCACCAAGGAATGTGAGCAACATGTCGGCCCAATGTCATAATGACATTTTTTTTGTTTTAAGTCTGAAATTTACACAAAAACCCCTTTTGGTGCTCGACCGCAGAGGGTTCCACGGAGTTGTGGAAAATGAGAAACAAATGGCTTCAAACAAAGCTTCATCTTGCATGACCAACAAGCCCTCCTGTAAAACACGACACCACAACAATGCAGCTTGGCCCGGGGAGTCTTCACGGCCGTGTTATTGTGGATCTCTGACTGGACGCCAACTGGAAGGAGCTCAGCAACGCCAGGCCCTTTACACCCACTGCTCGGCCCCCTTCCCGCTCCCGTCCTTCCAGGCTGCTGAGCGGAGAGCGGCGAGTCCCGTTGCCTTGTTGTGGGATCCGTTGTCTTCCAGCTGGCGACAAATCGGTCTCTCCGTCCTTGTGGCCGTTCAGAAGTTGTTGTTTTTTTTGTTTGTTTTGTTTTGTTGTTGCTGCGGTTGTTGTAGGAGAAATGAGGTCAGGGGCTTTTCAATTAAAGAGACGTATTTCCCTGTGAGTCCCATCCAGCCTCGTTATCCCCGCGTCTGAATGATCTTCTGCAGCTGAGGCTTGTTTCACGTTGCCGAATTTAAAAGGAGGAGAAGACGAGAGTGGAAAAAGGATCCTCAAGGATCCACCAACAAAACATTGTGGTATGAAGATGAATTGTCTCAGCGGCGCCCATTCTTAATCAATCGGTTCGATTGATTAGGTTTAGCAGTGGGATAAGCTTCACTATGATTCATGGAAGCTCCACTCCTCTCCAAATAAGGCCTGTGATACGGTTGATTATAAATGGCCTTGACCCATTTTATAGAAAGGACGAGATCCTCACCACTCCAGTGCTACTTCATCATTTATTTCACGCACTAGCGAGCTCAATGAGAGCTGGAACTGAGCAGAGAACAGGGTAAATACTGTCCACTGGGTTGGAAATGAAGACTTTCAAAGGCACGGAAAACCTACCAACCGCCTCACGTGTTAGCATGTAAAACCACATTTTTACATGCCAAGACGCACAACCTTATTTTTAACACAGTTTATTTACATTGCGCCAATTCATGACAAAATGTCGTCTCGACATTCAATCACACCTACATTCCAATTGATCCTTGTTACCAAATAGAATGTTAAGCTCAGTTAATTATGTAAAATAGTTTCGCAGATTGAAGATTGCATCGAGTCACTAACTGCTTTTCTATTACAAATGTGCACAAAACTTTGTCAATATTCTGCTAATGTGGAAAAAAATAGAAATTTCACAATTATGGTGTTCCTGTTAAATAAGAAACTCAAACTCACACATGAATAAGCTTGTTCACGTGATGAGTCATTATAAAACATGGCCGCCATGAGTCTCTCAACTACTTCCTGTCATCATCTCCTTTGTTTTTTGCACCAATGGCAACAACATGTGACTGGTGTTTTGCAAAAAAAAAAAAGTGTTTCCATTACAGTTTGCGAATAAATCACTTTCGATTTGAACAACAAAAAAAAACCACCTCATCCTAGTGCCAAAACCTTTTAGAAAAACTAGTTTTGTTGCGTTTTTTTTTTAATCATCATGTTTCCATTGAAGAAATTTATTTTCAAAATGTCAAACTGAAAAATTACATGGTCAGTGGAAATGCAGAATGTTTGCAACATTCACTCCTGGATGAGGATGTTGTGACAATCACTTGTGATGCGTTAAGTTTATGGCAGTCCCTCATACCGAGCATGCACATAGTGACAGTGGAAAGGAAAAACTCCCCTTTAACAGAAAGAAACCTTCAGCAGAACCAGAACCTGCTGCAGTACGAGCGGCCATCTGCCACAACCAACTGTGGCAAATGTTTTTTTGTTATAAATGCCAAGCTTTGTTGATCATGACTCGTATAGAAAAGCAATAAAAAGGGCAGGTCTCCCAAAGGGGTGAATACTTTTATAGGCATTTCAGTCTTATCTGGATGTCAGAAGGACATTCAGACAAACAGGACCTCACATCTGTGTGTCCATGTACAGTATAGATCTCACTGAGTTTAAAAATCTATTTTTCAAGAGAGGAAGAATATATTTGAAAATAGACAGCAACACAAAGACAATTCTAAATCATAAAACCACAGATATCAAAAATGAGTCAAAATACAACATGTATGGTAAATGAAGGAAGAATAAAAATTGAGCAAACATACCCAGAAAAATAAAAATATGACTAAAATGCTAATTGTTACAAACAAATACCTTATTTACCAGCTGATCTAGAAAACTTAAAGTGTTTCTGCACCTGATTCCAGTCTGAATCCGCAGCAAACTGGGAGGATTATCTGAGCGGACCTCATGGTGTCTGCATCATCTGAATCCCTATAAACAAGATCAGAGAGCAGCTTCTGTATTCCTCCAAGCTGCTTGAGGAATGTGCTGGGTGTAAACTCTCAGCAGGCCCTTTGACCTCTCACCCTCCCTGAAGAGAAGAGACTTAAGCTCATTATTATTGCCTTCATTTTTTCTTTTCTTTTTTTTTTTCTAATTTTGGACCAGATGCCTGAGCAGGAGGGGGCATTACGCACCGGAGGCACATGATTGGTCAGGGAGGGAGGCAAAGTTCAGAGGCCAAAGTGAAGATTCTTCCTGAGAGGAGATGCCATCTGCTTATTCTTTATGTCTGATTAGATCATTTTAACTATGTTATGGACTTTGACAAAGACATTTTCTACAGCCTCTTTTGCAGCGACTTAAAGGGGCAGTATTATGTAAAATTGACTTTTTTGAGATTTACATCATTATAATGTTTTCCCTCATCAAAAACATACCTGGAGTGTTGCCGGGATTCTTTCATGCATGTTTGAGAAGCCCTTTAATCTCCATGGCAACCACTGAGCTGTGCAAAATGCCTGGTCGGGACCGAGTGCTGCCTGTAAGACACAGCTCCTCCTCAGAGCTTCTGTCTCACAGAGCAGACCATCCCCTCAAACTCCCACACTCAGCTCCTTCAGACTAGCCAGCAGCAATTAGCAAACAGCTGCTCCTTCTCAGTGCAACACTACATGAGGGATTTACCCCCTCAATAACAGGTGCTGTTTTATGTACTTTGTATATTCTAATTTATCTGGTAAATGTATTGTTTGTTTGACAGACGTAACTTGCTTTATTTAATATTTTGTAATCATTCTCTTTTCTTTGAGGTCACCTGGTCATGTGTTGCCATGGAAGCGCGCCCATGAGCAGTGCTGACAAGGAACTGGTGTTTTCAATCAGCTTCACTGGGAAAACCCATTGTTTGAGAGGGAGGGGAGATGTTTTTGGATTTTGTTGGGCCCAGATTGCTTTTGTTTTAGTTTTGAAGTTGTTAGTTAATTGTAATTTAGTACAAATGAGACTTTTTCCTTTCTGGAAATGTAACTTGTCTCCACCCCTTAATTAGTCTTGGTAGGAGCCAATCCTTTAAAAGTCAGGTGGTCTAGATCAGAAGGAGACTCTCTCTCCTGTTGTGTGAAGTGAATACATGCCATGCTGTGAACTGGAATTAAGCGCTTGAAGAAATTACATAAAGAAAAAATTCAGAGCTCAACAATTGCTGGATTTTGTCTGATTTTTGGATCGCAAACCAACATACTAGTAAAAATATTGTTACAGGGTTAACAAAGGACCCATATTGCGATGACTTCCTGAAGGCGGCATTTTAGAAAGAGCAGGAGTTTCTTAAAGAGACAGAAACCCAAATTTAAGGCAGTAAATTATGAAGTCAAAGTTCATTTAAGTCATATTTTATATACACAGTATTTTTATAGTGACTATAGTTACTTGATTGTGCTATAAAATGGCACAATGTGGCTTGGAAATACAAAAGACTTTAAAAATAAAGTTACATATTCTAGATTTGCTTGAACCAAGCAATATGCAATCTTAGATAAAACACACACAAACAGACTACTTATTAAAAGACGTTGGAGAATAGAGAGGCATGAATGTGTTACAGGTGTCACTTTGCAGGTATCAAGCTGCTCCTGAACTAGGGTCAATGTCTGAAGTCTTCCCTGAGGTAAGGGAGAAATTATCTGGTCTTTTGGTCAATTGTTCACATTTCTCTTTTTAGATCAAAATAAAGTTTGCATTTCACTTGGAAATCAAGGTCTCAGACTCTGGAGGAAGAGTGGAGAGGCACTTGAAGTCCAGTGGGACGTTTGCACTCAGTGATGGTTTTGGGTGCCACGTTATCTGCTCCTGTTGGTCCTCCGGGTTTTCTCAAGTCCACAGTCACTGCAGCCGTCTACCAGGACATTCCAGCTTTCCATCTACTGACGAGCTTCATGGAGATGCTGATTTCAGTTTCCAGCAGGACTTGGGGCCCTGTCCACACTGTCAAGGGTACGAAAAGCTGCTTCAATGACCATGTTGTTTCTGTGCTTGATCAGCAATGGAATATTGTCAAGAGGAAGACGAGGGACACCAGATCCAAGAACGCAGAAGATCTGAACGGATCTGCCATAGCAACCTGAACTTCCATTTCACCTCAGCAGAACCACAGGCTGATGGCCTTCCTGCCACGCTGCATCAACGCAGTAGTTCTTGCAAACCAAGTATTGAGTACATAGAAATTAACACACTTTTCAGAAGGCTGACATTTCTGTTTTAAATATCTTTTTTTTTAAATAATCTTCTGTAATATTCACTGAATTTGGGGTTTGTGTTATCTGTAGATCTGTATTAAATCAACCAGGCATGGGTCACGTCGTACTTGACGCATGACTAGGTTAGCAAGATAACCCAGACTGGGTTGCTTTTCCCCGTACAAGTTTATGTGTAAAAAAAATGTCCATAACACCTCGGTCTGGGTACCTTTGCTCAAAAACTCATTAGCCCTCAACAAATGAATACCTAAGCTACAAAAAAAATAGATGCTTTGTCAGCTGGTGCAGTAGGATCTCACCATCACAGCCTGCACACACCAACATAACCCTGTCTTACTCTGGTACCTGGCTCGGTGGAATCCTTAAATAGGACAGGCACTTCCATGTCACGGATCTGTGCATGTGGCACATTCTGTTCCTCCTGCAGGAAAACTTCCCTGCTCTGCTGAAAACAGCGCAGAGGCCGAACACCAAGCTAAAAAGAAAGAAACATGATGCAGGTATAATTTGAATATAAATGAGGTTTGTTTTTTTCCTCCGAAAAGGAAACGTTCAACCTTCTGTGATGAGTTTAATTTAGCACTCTCCTGCCTCACACAATGCCAGTGTCCTGTGGAGATTCCAGAGGCGTAAAGGTCGAACAGCAGAGATGGAAATGATTCAGAAAGGTGGATAAATGGTCTTAGAAAGAATTTTTTTTAAAGTCTTACTTAAGATTCCTTTTGATGGGAAATTGTGTCTTTGATCTAAACCACAACACTGATCTGGTTATTGTGGGAGAACTGCCACTCCTTCCTCCAACAGAGAGAATATCTTCTGTTATCACTCACAGAGTAGCCTCTTCTGAAGAAGGGGAAATAATATGATGGCAAATTTGAATAAACCCGGGTTTAAGAGAAGCACGATGAAGGGAAATAGTTTGTAAAGCTGGACCAAGCAACACAGTTATCCGGACATCACATGTCACGCATCGTGCCTCCTCTGCAGGGGAACTTTCATGATAGAACACGACTGACCGGGCACAGTAAGGGACAAAACCTCACACCTGTCAGAAAACCGGGGAGTGTGTTCTCTTAGTGTGTGTGTGTTACTTACACAAGAGGTGGAAAAGTTCATCTGCCTGTGGAGAGTCCCACATGGCCACAGATGGGTCAGGCCAGCACAGGAAGTTGAAGCCACGCTCACAAGCCGACATAAAGTCACGTCTCTGACTCCTGTCAGTGGCAGCTGGGTCTGATCAGGTTCAGATATTACATCATCGCCGACTTTTGCCAGAGAATCACGACTAATATGAGCCAGAGTAACGTTTCAGCTGTGCGAGCAAATCCTGGTTCATTTGCTTTCTCAGATTTTGACTTTACTATAGCAGCACCTGCAGACAATCAGTTCATCAAGCAGTGATTGATTACAGGCTGCAATAAATACCAACCCACTGCTGCAGCATGCATGCAAAACAAGCAGCGACAGGGAAGATGGGCTGCTTTTCACTTCAACTACACTGAAGAAATTGAGGAATGAGTTGTGGATTGGTTTTTGGGGTGAATGTTTGAGACTGAAACCCAAGAACAGCAGCAAACACACGCTGGCCTCCCTCTAGCCGACAGCAAACCAAGCAAGTTCAGCTGCGATCTCTACATCCAGCACTTGTTTCTCTACATTCAACACTGACTCTGCAGTGAACAGCGGTTATGATCAGAGACTCTCTGCTTCAGATACACACAACCTCTGTCACACTTCTGAAATTTGAGAACATCACGTATTTCCATTTTAAAGTAGAAATTTTTTATGCATTATGCGTTTCTCCATGGCCATCAGTAAAGTGATTTACAAAACGTTAAACATGGCATCTGTTTGTGCTCAGAATATATTCTGTTTTTGTGCATTTTTGGTTCAACTTGACTGATTTTGTTTGGACTTGCGATGACAGAAAGCAACAGAAAAGGGCAGTTAAGCATTCAACGGCATGCTCATTTTTTTCTGTAGAACCCCCACAAAGGAAAAGGAAACAGAAATTCTACCAAAATTAATGGGTGAAACAACACTATAAGGAGACATTTACTGTAAATATGAACATATTTATGATTTATTACACCAAAAATGATTAAAAACCCTGAAAGGATATATGTCTGTTTTAAGAATTACAGGAAAAATACTTGAAGAGGTAGAAGAAGTTGGGTTACATTTACATGATTTTTACTATTAAAATGTCTACAGTTTCACAAGAGACCTTTGTTGCTGCATTGTCACCTGAGCAAACTCTGTTACTATGGTGACAGCAGTATCAATTTGACTGAGGTGGGACTTTTGAGTTCCCTTAAGGAAGGGGTGCTCAAGTCCAGTTCTCGAAAGCTACCATCCTGCAACTTTCAGATGCATCCCTGCTCCAACACACCTGAATCAAATTCAGGTGTGTTGGATTTATTCTCAAAGTTCATGAGAATAACTCCAATTGAGAATCTTTGGTAAGACTTAAAAAAAAACTGATTAAACCTTGCGAAGAGTAACAGGAAAAATCTCAGTATCTAGATTTGCTAAAAAGCTAGAGACACCATAAGTAAAGGGTGCTTTTTCTTTTTTTTTTCCTTTTTTACAAAGTAATGACTTGTGCGATTACATACCTTTCAAAATATTGCTTAAAAAAATTCCATCCACTTCACAGTTGCTTGCTACTTTGGGATAGTCTATCACAAAATTCCAATAAATTATTTATATAGCACCAGTTCATAAGTAATGTGCGGCCAGTCACTTCACCAAAAGAAGTCACTTCAGTTGATCACACCAAGATTATAATAGATCCTAGTGAGTGATGTTGAGAGGATTTTGTCTTTATAGATACACCATCAATGACTATATTTTAAAGAGAAGAGACCATCAGTAACAGACAGTTTTATATGACAGGACTGAATGGAAAGAAGGTAATTAGAAAGTGTGGTGTGCCCCCTGGTGGTTGATCTGATGTTCTCATTTTTGGGGGTCATAACATAGAAGCAGTGCTCTATCTGCAGCATTGTGTTTTCCAACACTATTTGTAAAGTTTCCTCAGTAGAAAAAAATCCCATGTGGAGTGTAGCAGGCCATTAGCTTTGTAGCGGAATTACATAAAATTGTACTTGTCATTACAATCTCAGTGATTACAATAGAAATTTCCAAGTCTTTTTTTCTAGAAAATTTCTGAGATTAATCTAAAGATTTCTGAGTTTTTTTTGTCTGAAATTTACTTCTTTATATCTACAATGGCCTCAATACGCCGTTTGTGATTACAAGCAACCAGACACGGCTTCAGTTGAGATTGTGAATGTCATAAGTCTGCCGCCACCCTGTGGCCAAACCAAGAAATTAAATGACAAACCTTGCCGTGCTCCCACAGGGAGGAACTAAACAAATAACTTAAAGACCACATTAACCTCATTATGTCCTTCTTAAATCACTGATCTGTTTGTAAATGTGACTGATGTACTGATCACAGAATGAAGACAAAGACAAAAGATATGTAACTGCTAGAACATAAAACATCACTGTGGTAGAGGAGAGGAGCCTGATGACTAAAGGATCTGCCTCCCATTCTACCTGTAGAACATGATCAAAAGTAGGATCTATTCTTTTCAATCTCACCTTAATTCCTGCTGAAGCTGAAGGCTTTTTATACATTTTTTTTTTACTTCCTGATAGTAAAAAATTTATAAAGAATCCTGTCTTGGTTTCACAAATTCATGGACTAGTTTTTCATGATCACTTTGAGATAGACAGAGAATATTTCTATGCAAAATTTATTTAGTGACATTATTGAGGTTAAAGAAGGAAATTCTAAAAAGCTGTTTTCATAAAAGATTCGAATGACATGTCCTGGTGAAAGATAACAAGCTTCTTTATTTTATTACTACTTTTCCTCATTTTCTATATTGTCACCTTCCTAAAATAATGGCCTTAGCCATTTTTTTGCCATTAGTGATTTTGGAAACAGTGATTTTTCCCCCCCTTTTTTTGGTCAAAATAGGATTTAGGCAACAAAAAAGGCACAAAAAAAAAAAGACTTAGGCCATTATTTATTTTATGAAGATGGTGACATTTTTGTTTCTGAACCAAGCTGTGAATCATTTTAACAACAGCCAAGCAGTTTTGTGAAGGGCCTGAGGGTAAGTTAAGTTTATGGTTAATAAAATAATTGAAACAAATGTGGCGCTTATTCTCCCAACACTTCTAAGGTCAGCATTAGAGCAAACAGAAATGCTGCATGTTTTTCAGGTGCTGATTAGTGGAGGTGATTGGAACGCGTGTTCAAGGCCCGTTACCGGAGCAAGGCCGAAAAACAATCTATTTTTCTTTTAAACTGTTTTAGTTTCCATTTGAGAGGAGACAGAATTCCATAACAAAGATAAAACTAATCTTTCCAACTGAAGGTTACTGACTTCCGGAGAGTGTGTTCATTCAGTCTAGCAGAGTAAAAGTTAGAGCTGATCTTGGTGTTTGTATGGCTTTCACACTACCAGAAGAAGATCACCTCACAGAGCATTTATCAAATGTATTGACGTGTGTCTAAATAAACAGGTCTTAATAAATATTGCATTTTATGGTTTAATAATCTAGTGATCAGCACCGGCATGTTTCTGTAAAGTAAAAGATTACTTTATCTTAATCTCATGTATTGTTGAAGGCACATTTCCTGGTCGGAGAGTGACACGTTTGCAAAATCTCTGATTTCTGAATGATTCTCACGCAAACCAAAAGATGACCTGCGACTTGTTCTGTGACAGAGAAGTTAGGATGTAAGTTCATCTGAGGTAATAACTACCAGAATATTATTTTACTTCAATCAATCAATCAAATTTTATTTGTATAGCACATTTCAGCAGAAAGGCATTTCAAAGTGCTTTACAAAATAAAAAATAAAAAATAAAAACAGCATGTGACATTGAATCAACAGCAAGAAAGCGAAAGATAAAAAAAAAGATAAAAACATACTTTTGTTACGGAATTTAAGCGCCTGTCGTCGCCGGACTGCACCGTCAAGTTTAACACGGGTATTATCCAGGCCCCGTCGCCTAACAGGACAAGGTCTCCAATGCATGAATACTTGAAGTATTCATGAGTGGTTCTGGATATTTAAAAAAACCTAGGCCATGTCAGTTCATGATGTAGAACTAAGTCTTCTGAGTATCTGTAGTGGTCACCAGACCACATCCACTTACAACTACAACAACTCAGGAGGGAGAAGTTCACCCGGCAACTGGTGGGATGCCAATTCAAACCCATGCTCCGTCCGTCTCAGCTGTTGCATCCTTGGGCAAGAGGCTACACCCGCCCTGCCTGCTGGTGACGGTGAAAGGCCCGGGTCAGGGCAGTAGCTGTTTGTTGAAAAACAAAAAGTTTGCAATTGCAATGTTTAAGAAATTAAATTAAAATCACACGTGAATAAATTTGTTCACACGGTAAGTCATTAAAATTCATGGCAGCAACGGATGTAAACATTTGCATGAGCTCATCATGTCTCAGAGGAGACGTTGGCGTCTCATTCAGGCGTTTGGAGCGTCTACATATGCAGCGTTTCCGGGAAATTGTAGTTAATGATTTTACAAAAGAGCTTTGATTTTAGCACTTAAGAATGACAACTTTTTATGAACTGTGATGCTGTGAAAGCCCTGGTGGAGCCAGATGTATGTCGTCTATTCACACATACCCATGTGGGTTTTGATTTTTCTCTCCCTCAATACACCACCTCCAGTGAAAAACTGCATTTTGTGTTTACTTGTGTTGTCTCTTAAAATGGTTTGATGTTCTGAAACACTGAAGTGTGACAAACATTTTTCACACTAATGTATTTCTCTTCTCAGTGTTTTAACCGTTCAGCCAGGCAGAGATTTAAAGAGGAGTGACAAAAGCAAAAGAGATGGATCAGCAGTGCTTGTCAAAAACTGATGCTATCACCCAGGACATGATACTGTGAAATATTGCCTCTGCTTATTAGACTCACTAAAGGCACTCGGATTTATCACTGGATATAAACAGCTGTAGTTAAATGACCATCTCGTTCCACATACAGTTTCTCAGTGGTCCATTTTTATTTCTAAATCAATTCTTGGCTTGTTGCCCTCATATTTCTCTTCCTATGTGTCACCCGAACCCAGGATGTCGTCACTCAGTTTGTGCAGATTTAGGGACAGCAGCCTCCTCTTACTCTGCACTGTCACTGAGGAATCACCTCAGAAAAGAACTGAACTCTGATCCAATTCTGTAGGGTAAATTTAAAATGGGTCAAAAATGTGGAGAAAATGGCAGCAGGGCGCCGCCTTTGTTGTTGATCTATCTTTTATTGAATCTTGATATTTAAGATTTATTATCTTAAATATTCTGAGACTGATGGCTGCACAGTGGCGCAGTTGGTAGAGCTGTTGCCTTGCAGCAAGAAGGTTCTGGGTTCAACTCCCGGCCCCGGTCTTTCTGCATGGAGTTTGCATGTTCTCCCTGTGCATGCGTGGGTTCTCTCCGGGTACTCTGGTTTCCTCCCACAGTCCAAAAACATGACTGTTAGGTTAATTGACCTCTCCAAATTGCCCCTAGGTGTGAGTGTGTGTGTGCATGGTTGTTTGTCCTGTGTATCTCTGTGTTGCCCTGCGACAGACTGGCGACCTGTCCAGGGTGTATCCCGCCTCTCACCCAGCACGCCAGCTGGAGATGGGCACCAGCAACTCTCCCGACCCCACTAAGGGACAAGTGTGCAGGAAAATGGATGGATTCTGAGACTGTACTTTAAAGATGTAGCTCATATATATTTTACATATATGTTGAAACTGTCACCATGTTGTGACAGTACAGTATTAGACAGATAATCTGTGAAAAAAAATCAAGCTAACTATTAATAACCAATCACTAAGACCTAAGACCCTCCAAGAGGAGGGTCTTAGTGCTGTCAATCACCCTCTGTGTAGCACTCCTCATGCTCTTCTCCCCCCACACCACCTTAATCTCTGCTACTTTGCAGTTAGGAGAGCCTGCTGTGAATGCTAAAGCTAGTTAGCATGACCACAGATGTCGGTGGATAAATGGTTTTCCTGTAACAGTGAATTGTTTCTCTGCCTATAGCACATTAAAAAGCATATGTACGAGGTTGACTGACAGCAATAACAGTGCATCTTGGTGACAAACATGCATGTCATGATGTGTGTATATTTATTTTGATTATATGTGGCTGGCATGATGCAGCAGTTAAACATTTCTCTTCTCTGTTTCTTTATTCTCCAAACTAATTGTAGAAAATGCCACAATTTTTATGATTGATATATTATTTTTTTGACGTATTTAATCATCAGTGCAGAGGAAGACAAGAAAGCACAAATCAGAGCAGATGAGCTGTGTGACTCCACCACTGCAGCAACTGTAGATAATCAGTACATCACGCTGTGATTGGCTGAAGGCTGCAATAAATACCAACTCACCGCTGCGTACATGCAGAGCAAGTAGCTGCTGGGGATTTGGGCTGCTTTTGCTGTGACCAGACTGAAGAGGCATGGAAATGACTTGTGGATTTGGTTTTGGGTAAGTGAACTATTTTTTTTCCTTTTAATCAAGGTTTACAGATGAAAGTTTTAGTTTTGGTATTAATTTCTTCAATGTTTTTTCCCTGAACAGGATCTTGCTGATTTGCTTAGTTCAAGCAGAACTTGCTGGTTGTTCTTGGCCTAATGACGGTAAGAGTTGCAAATCAGTCACACTTTGCCTCACTCTCTCCATCTCTCTAAATGAAATTTGTCTCTCTGTCTTGCAGCACAGAGAACGGAGAACACAAACTCTGGCTTCCCTCCACCAGATGGCATACAGAGAAAATTCAGCAGCGATTTCCAGAACCAACAAGGTTTCTTCTCTCCTCCCTCAGTCCAGGTCCAGACCAGTAGCTTTAACACTAAGCCAGCAGCGAAAAGTGGTTACGATAGGAAGCCCTTCACCAGCGGGATAACACAATCGCGCTCTCAACCGGTTCAAAGCTCAGGGAGGCTGGTGAAGAACATCGTTGGGTCAAAAGCCAAGAGCCAGAGCACTTTGCCTGCTGAGCAGAGTCCAAGGGTGAGCCAAAGGGAAGGCTACTCCTTCAGGCCAGCTTCCTACATGGACCCTTCCTCTCAAGGGCAAAAGGGCTCATCAGCCATCTTGTTCGGTCTGGTTGGTCCAGGTCCACGTAGTTCTATTCGGATGCAGACGTCTGCTCAGGGTCGTGCAAGGAAAGTCCCTTCAGGCCGTGTATCTCAAGGTGAAAACATCAGGAGTTTCTTGCCTCACGCTGCAGCTGGGAGGTTTTATCCCAGCCCACAGTACGCTCTAAATACCAGAGGCTACAGGCCAAGGAGTCTGCTCACTGGCCTGGCTGCTCCCAGAAGTGGCAGAGAGGGAGAGTCCGCTCTGAGGTTTGCTCCAGTAATGGTCTATGACCTTCCAGAACCCTTCGGTGGCTCGGCCATCAGACGGCTGAAAAGACCTACTGAGCAGGAGGCGGTACGTGTCCAGAAGCAACAGCAGGTCTATCGGGCTCCACAGAGGGTACCGCTTTACAAACCTGAACGAACAAGCAGCCATTCAGAATATGACTGGAGCAGGAAGATGCCGTACCAAGGTCCATTCCAGAAGCCATATTGGATTGACACACCACCACGACCTCAGAGGGCAGCGGCGTCCAATCCTGACCTCCCCAGTGTTCATCCAGCCTCCAAATGGTCTAAGTTCAACCACTATCAACGCTAAACCTAGTGTCTTCAATTTTAAAAATAGCATGCTGAAATAAAACAAATGGTTTTTTTGGGGGGTTTTAAGCTCTTGTGTGTGTTTTTCTTTTAAATTCCAGTTAAAGTTTAAAATCAAACAACTTTAGGAGCAAAGACACTTTACAGGACACAGTATTTCAGGTGCTTCTCATACAATAGTCTCAAATGTACCACAAGAATCTTATTCCATTTGCTCAAACACATCTGAATAAAAAACTTAGGTCACTAGCAGAACTCGGTGGAACCAGTTTGTATTTTGAGATGTCTAATAAATAATAGTAGCAAGAGTGAAGTCAGTTTTGAAGCAATAACACTATTTTTAGGGAGCAGCTATAAAAGTTTTATTTTCTCAGACTGGGAATATAAGAATTCAAATGTAGCTTGTTTCCAGCATGTAGAAACTTTTAAAAATCCCTGAATATTTTGTTGTATATAATCCTTTATTTCCACAGGAACAATCTCTTTGAGACTTGTCTCATTTATAGTTTTAAACTTACATTTGTAAAATCTAAAGATGCTAAAAAAAAGTGACAAAACATCTTTGTGCTCAAACATGCAAACAAATGTTATAGTTTCTACTAGACTTGTGTTAACAGAAAATAGGCCAATGTGCTAAAGGGGGAGACTACTTCCTGCAGTGCAATGTGAGATTGCAAAAGTGTGTTGTGCAACCTTGTGGATTATCTTTGGAAATAAAACTGTTTTATTTTTCTTCTTTCCAAACTCCCACAGAGGAATGAGATCTTGGTAAAACAATTATACAAATGACTGTGTTTTATATTTACATGAAGGCTTGTCTGTCACTATAGTCACTATCTTCAATGTTCAAAAAGCTGAGTACAAAGGACAAAAAATGTTGCATTCACTCACTCAGACTGGAGGTCAGTTACCCAGTATGCATGTATGCATGGCTCTGGACTGTTTGGAAAAGGTTAAAACCAAGGATCATCTTGCTGCAAGACAGCAGTGCTAACACTGCATTGTGCAGTATTTTGCAATCACCAGAGAAACTCTTATTTTAGCACAGTGGATTTGTTACATGTAATATTTACTTGACCTGGATTCAAAAAAGACGAACCGAGCTCAGGGCACAAGCTAAAACAAACCCTCATGAAGTTCGTTGATTCCCTCTCAAAACAGGAAATAAAGTTAATATTACATTTAAGAATCAAGAAGGGATTCTTAAAAGAGATTCAAAAGATAACACAGCAGGGTTCATTGAAGAGTTGTGGTATCAATTTCTCCTGTCCAAAACATCCCAGAAATCCTCCGGAGATTAAATCAAAGTTATCTAAGGTAGTTTTACAGTCTTTGTTTTTTGATTCAAAACCTGGGTTTAGCCATCACCCCAAACAGACGGCCAACAATGGATGTTGTTCTGAAAACATGAGAATTTTAGTCTGTTTTTTTTTTTTTGCAACATTCACTGACATTATTTAGTTTTGGTCAGAAATTCATTTTATTTTTAGCTATGAAGTAAGCTCTTTTTTTTTTAAATAACTAAAAATTGACTGCATCACCTTTTGAAAAGTACAATTTTTATCCTCTAAATCAGGGATCCCCAAACTTTTTCCTGTGAGGGCCACATGACTTTTCCCTTCTCTGCTGGGGGCCGGAGTCAGTTTGTAGCAGAAAAGGTGTAACGATTGCAGGAGTGCCGAAGTGTAAAAATGTATTGTTTTCCAGAAAGCACAATCAAACAACATTCTCTGGGTTCTTCACAGAAAAAAGGCAGAAAATAAATAGTAACACTATTAATGAAATAAATAATAACTAAATAACCCTCTCTGGGTTCGTCACAGAAAAAATCCAGGAAGGATTATAGTCCCTATTTTCCGAACTATGAGCCGCACCGGACTATAAGCCACAAACCCATTTTCTTTTTTTTTAAACCAGTAAACATACACATATAAGCCACAGATATCTGTGACGCTCCAGGTTTTCCACAACGATGCAGCAGCAGCAGAGGGAGGCGGACACCCAAAATTTGAGTCATAATAGGTCAATTGAATATCACATTTATTACAGTTCAATAAGAAAAAGTTGCCAAGATTAGATTTAACAGAACTGATTACAGTAGTTTCCGAACGGTAACTGTAACAGTAAAAGTGTTGATCCTTCATGTCTGCTGCTAGCATGTGCTAAATGAAAATGGGCACCTTCTTGTTCTTCTTCTTCTGCTGCTTCTTCTTTAGATTTCAACAGCAGCTTGCATCCATTAGTGCTGCACTACTGCCATCTACTGTATCCTAATATCTATACCTCAAATTATCATAATGATCCCAGTATTAAAAAAAACACGAAAAATCTTCTTTTTCCCCTCAATGCTATTTAACTGATCAACAACATTCTCAAATTTCAATTCCCTATTAAAATCTAATTCCGTTTTAATGGGCGCTTTCTTCTTTTATTTCCAATGATTCACTTCCTGAAGCTGCACAGTGGCGCAGTTGGTAGAGCTGTTGCCTTGCAGCAAGAAGGTTCTGGGTTCGATTCCCGGCCCGGTCTTTCTGCATGGAGTTTGCATGTTCTCCCTGTGCATGGTGGGTTTTCTCCAGGTACTCCGGTTTCCTCCCACAGTCCAAAAACATGACTGTCAGGTTAATTGGCCTCTCCAAATTGCCCCGAGGTGTGAGTGTGTGTGTGCATGGTTGTGTGTCCTGTGTGTCTCTGTGTTGCCCTGCGACAGACTGTCCAGGGTGAACCCCGCCTCTCGCCCGAAACGTTGGCTGGAGATGGGCACCAGCACCCCTCCTGACCCCACTGAGGGAAAAAGGGTGCAAGAAAATGGATGGATGGATGGATTCACTTCCTGCTAAAGAGCCCCCTGCTGGTTGAAGAAATATCCACATATAAACGGCTTATAGTCCGGAAAATACGATATATGAAAAAAAATCTGAATGCTCTCTGGTATTGTTCAGGGGGCCGGACCAAATGTGGAGGCGGGCCGGATCCTGCCCGCAGGCCGTAGTTTGGGGACCACTGCTCAAAATGATTAGCACTCAATTTGGACACTTGGAAAGTAAAGTTAAAGCTTGTAGTATGCAACTTTTATAAACAATACATTTTTATTTTTACATATTTGTTAAAACTGTCACCATGTTGTGGTGAGAATAACATGACAGGAAAGCAAGTAATCAGATGACTGGGATGAGCTGGGTGACTGCAACACCTGCAGACAATCAGTTCATCAAGCAGTGATTGGCTGAAAGCAGCAATAAACACCAACTCACTGCTTCACATGCAGAGCAAGCAGCTTCTGCAGAGTTGGGTTGTTTTTTTGCTCTGACCAGACTGAAGAGGAAATGACTCTTCAGTCATTTCCATGCCTGAAGAGCATCAGAGCATTTATCGAAGTGTTCAATGTGTCTGATATTTAATGAGGTTTTTTTTTCTTAAACAGAATCTTGCTGATTTGCTTAGTTCAAATAGAGCTTGGTGGTGGCTTCTGGGTTGAAGAAGGTAAGGATTGTTTAAAAAAATAAAAAAAAAAAGCAGGGTTGGGGCAGGAATAGTACATTCACTTATTAACTTACAAACACATTCAATGCAACTTTGTCTTGTAGCACTGAGACCCCAGAACAGCAACACACATGCTGCATTCCTCTACTCAGCTCTGAGAGATCGCAAACAAGACACCACCATGACATCAACACAGTGGGGTGTATTTAGGGCACAGTATCATTATGCCCAAAAGGAATCTAGTATTCGTTCATATCTCATTGTTTCAGTTTTAGAGGGACAGAATTTCAAACCAAACCCTAGAATTCTCCAGTCAAGGCCATGAACACAAAGTGTGTATTCAGTTCAAGTTAAAAGTAACAATAAAAGATTTTTGTTATAATTATCCTCCGTTTGATCTAGATTTATGCTTAAATGCCAATTTCAAATCAGTTTAATCCCAAGAAAACTGTTTAAAAAATGGACAATGTGCTTATCAATATTAATGTATGAAGAATGTCCGTCTCAAGTTTTCATCAGTGTCAAAATTTGCTGAAAAATCAGTTTGAAGGATACGTTTTCCTTCTAATCAATGAGCTTATGTGATATTGATGAAAATGAAATCAAGAGGCTATGCATATTTATTAGCACTACAGCTTTTTTCACTCCAATTAGATAAAATGAAGGATTATATTCACAACTTCATAATAGCCTATTTCTAATTCCCAAAATTGTTGAATCAAAATTACTTGTGCACCCCAAACAATTATGGGGAAAAAAGGACAAAGAAAGGGTTAAGATTTTTTTTAAAATATACATTTAAAAAAATCTTTTCAACAATAAACTACATTGTAAATCTTTAATTAAGTTAGTAATTTTTTTAAAGGAATGTGTATATCATATTAGACCCAGAACATTAAAAGGATTTTGCAGGTGTGCCTCATTAAAAGAGGTTTACGTTGTGATTAAAAAAAAAAAAAGAAAAGAAAAGGTGTCGACCAAACATGTTTTGTTGATTCTGAGCAATAAAAACAAGATTTAGGTCACTTTTATGGAAATGTATGTAGACAAGTTAATACATTGATTAACAGTATATCTGGATGAATCAAAGTCAGAGAGATGTCATACATCTATTACTATAACTGCGTTACAGTCAACATTTCTATTGTAAGATGTGACTCAGCCTGAAGTTGACTGCCAAGTGTAACTGGTTTGATGTAAATGAAGCAGACTAAAATGTGACCTCATGACCAAAAATACTTCCATCTACACGAGAAAACCATAAAAACAGCGATGCGTCTCTAAAGCAGGCTTGGCGCAGCGGTTCTGACTGAAAACTATCGCAGCCATTCATTTTCCAACAGGACTCATCTCGTTCCAGTCGTTCTCTGAGAACTGATGCGTTTCGAGTTCTAACCAGACGAGGGCGCCACAGCGTCAGAGACAGAGGAAGAGCCAGCTGATATGAAAGGTGACGTCTGGAAGTTCCTCAGAAATTCAGCGAGTTTTTTGTTGTGCATATATATAATCACCCTGTTGGAAGCGTGTGCGGATGAGTGGGACTGAGCTGTGAGGGATTTGTTCAGTGCTCTCTTGATGGGATTAGAACAGCTTGACAATCTCTTTACAGAGCCGGGGAAAGCTCTGGCAGCGCGTGTTTACCGCTCACTGCGACGATAGTTTGTCATGGCTCAATAAAGAATCCATGACAGATGTCCTTAGCGCTCTCTATTCTTCAGGTGACAGGTTTGAAGGAAGTTTTAAAGCATGGACGGGTTGGCAGCCGTATTCATGGCATCGGGTTGTTTCAGTTGTGGTCTGGAGCTCTGGACAGAAAAAGTCCTTCCAGTGGTCACTACTGACCCATTGCAACTACGTCCCTTAATCATTCGAAGCGCCATGATGGACGTTGGAAGCGAGGGACGGGAGTGTTGAGACGTTGTTTTCCCAAGTTGTTTTTGCAGGTTTCTTAATCACTTCTTCTTCGAGTCGAGCTAATTTATCTGTGAACGTAACACCTGGTTCGGGCTCATAGACGGCGGGGTTTACAGAAGCCTGAAACGGCTAGCTTGGAAACTGACCCGTACGTCCTGCCCCCTGACGTGTTCATCAAATGACCGACTTTGCTTGAATTCACACCACAAGATTTACATCACTATGTCATAAACAGCGGCTCTCCTTAAACCAGAGCAGTATTAGAAATATAAGAGGAGACGCTAACCAGTTTTTTCAGTACATGCTAGGCTACATCACGATGGGGCACTACTCCCTTGGTTACTGGGGGTTAGACTCGTACCTTCGCCGTAAAGCAATATTTGATGTTTCTAATCATACTTAAAGTATATGAACGTTAATCTTCTTACCTTGTAAAAAGTGCAAATTCACGGTTACACCGAGGGCTGCCCGTCATTATGATTGACTACTGTTATCTAACGCTGCCCTAACCTCCCTCATTAAAAGTTATACAATAAAATGAAAAGTTTGGCTTGTATCCTTATCTGTTTGTGCCGCCGACCGCGCAGCACCCAATGTTAAGTATGTTGCTGGGGTTTCATGGGACTGATCAAAATTTAATGGAAAAGTACCCAAGAGGCTCAAGGGAACTCTGGAGAAGCTGCAGGGGTCTTTAGCTCAGGTAGGTGGATTTGTTGACAGGACTGCTGTCAAAAAAAAAATAAAAAAATATATATATATATATATAGACTTAAGCGCCTGTATCTTGCTGAAAAGTCACATGTATCTTAGTTTTGTCTTATTTCAAATGTACAGGGATGTTTGGACTAGAAACTAGACCAAAATATTTGGTAAGATTTTGTAACTTTTAGCTTTAAAAATATTGAAAACCATATATCATAGTCCTTCCAGTTCCCTGTTTGCTATTTTTTGTTTTTCTCTCACACAAAAACCCAACAGAATCTACTGACGTTTCTGGTGTCCAGTTTATTTCCATCTCACTGACACACTTCAGAGTCCAGCTCTTTCAGACAAAATCCTGGCAACTAAAACAAGGACTTCACTTAGTTTTTGGGGGTTTTTTTTCTGAGGGCATCTTGATCTCAGTGAGACTTCCTAAATGAACAGAACTTCAGTGGAGCCACATGAAGAAGACGCAGGTGCCTTTGAACACCCAGCTGGTGCTACATTTAGCCCATGCTGACTGTTTTTGCTCTAATGGATGTTATTTTGTTCCTTTCCTTGAGGACCACAATGGAAATAAATATTTGCACATTTTGTAACGCCGTCTGTCAGTGCGTCGTTTCCTCTAACAGTGCATGTTCTAAGTTAAACCTGCTGCCATGTTTCTGATGGGTTATTTTACAGCAGTCATCTGTCAAGACTTCAAGTAGGAAAAATTTTTCCACAGCTGTCTTATCAGTGGGGGGGTTTTGTAACCCGCCCACGTAAATATGTATGACAGGATCAGCAGTTTTTGATCCAGGTACAAAGACAGCGGTGCATCGTCGTGTTGGCATGTCAGTCATGTCATGCGCAGCAAACTCCGCTGAGTGGTGTGCCTGCAGTGATTTGATTTCAGAAATGTCAGCCAAAAAAAAAAAAAAAAACTGCTTCAGTGCCTGAGATGTACAAGCCGCATGAAGAATGTAGTTTGTTCAGCTTCTACAACCATAGATTCTGATGCTTTTTTGCAAAATGATTCATGGTTCATGAATGAGTTTCCACCCTTTTTTACCAATTGATCTCTGAAATGTGTGGAGTGCATCTGAATTCAGCTTTCTCAACTCAAGTAATTTTGCAGTATGTATCTACCAGTTTAACACACAAGCAGACTGAAATGTTTGCTCAGTCTGGCTGGCTGGAGAGTCTGAGCAGCAATTTTCAAGTAATTTGAGCTGCTAGCATGTCACCAGTCTGTCGTACAGCAACAGTCTTTGGTCAGAGGCCTCTTCTGACTTGTTTCAAGACAGATCCTTCCTGACCCACAGCATCACTTTCCATGACAACTTTGAAAATATTTGAATGATATGAGTTATAGCAACATTTAATTTCCCTTTTGGATAAATATATATATTTTTTAAATTCAACTGAATAAAGACACAATTTTCTGAGTGCACAACTAATACGTCCTGTAATTCCCCCACCCGAGTTGTCAATATCTGCAGCTCCTCAAGAGTTATCATGGGGCTCTTGGGTGCATTCTCGTAACATTTGTCAAAAACCTGCGAAGACTGAGTTGCCTCTGGTCGTTCACAAACCACACAGAGGTTTCCAAAAATCAAGTCAGAATCAGAACCAAAGGAAGCATGGACATCAACATATGTAGGGTCATAAAATGTCAGAAAACTCTTGAAAGGTTAAACAGACATGTGATGTAAAACCTTTCATTTTTGTTGTATTTCAAGCGTAACTGATGCTAAACTAACTAATCTTGGCAGAAACCCAGTAAGAGTCATCTAGTAGCATTGACGTGCATCAAACACACACCACCCAGAGGAGGACCCTGTGTGTTGTTACTCTAAATTCCTTGCAAAGACCGTCTGTAATCATTGCAGGGGTAGTTTACCTTAACATAAAACGGGCCGGCCTCCTCTGTTGAGTCATGACATTAACGGTGGGTTGACGTCAATCTGCTTCACCACAAGGGGGCTTTCAGAAACAGCGAAGTGGGTGAACAAGCTGTTTACAACTGCTGATATAACTTTTATGTTTTTATAATATGTCATTTAAAATTGTCACTATGTCAGAAGTCAGGATGGTGTAATATGACACAGATAATCTGTGAAAAACTTGAGTTCTGGGTCCTACCTGTCTGTGGTCCATCTTTAATTGCAGATAGCAGGCAATGTTTTGGTGCATTACCGCCACCTGCTGGAATTTGATGAGAAATATAAACAAATTTGTAAAATAAACGAAAAAAATCATGGAAAAAAAGACCCGCTGGAGGAAGTGAAGTACAGAACAAGGCTACAACAAATCCAATTAAAGTCTATTAATACTTTTTCAGAGCAAATCAGAAATAAAAGCACAGCAAACATCTTATGAAGATTTAATGTACATTTATTCTTAACACGTGGAACATATAGTATAAAGATTTCATACTGAATAAATGATATTCATTAAGCCAAAAAAGGGGGAAAAAAGGAATTTACATCAAGTCTTTAGCTACATCATCTGAGATACAAATATGCAGAATCCGCATCACTGGAAAATAAAAATAAACAAAAAGAAAACTGGTTTCTCCATCAAGGTTTAGCTTGTCTTTATGAGGGAGCTCTAATGACACTGCAGACGTTTCTTATTAATAAGCTCTACACTCGCCCCGGAGACAAACTGAAACTTGACGTTTGTGTAGATGTGGCATCGGACAGCAGCTGAACACCCTCCCCGGAGCGCTGAATGGAGCAGGGGCTGGGGCACCGAAATAACGGAGCGGGGAGCAGGCCATCAAGTAAATCACATGGCATACTTGATGAGAGGAGAGGGGTGGTGGGGCGCCAGGGGGGTGGGGGGGACTCGATAAAGGATTAAAAACGATGAAGAGCAACAGAAGCTGAGAAAGAGAGAAGTGTAATGTACAACGTGATATTTACACTGCAGCCTGGACTGCGTCTAGCGTTGAGGACCAGTCCTATAGGTGACTTTTTAATATAAGAGGGTCAGGTCATACAATCAAGGGACAAAGAGAAGAGGTCGGGGTGTTGTAGGTTCACCATACTTTGGGGGGAAAGCCGTTTTCTCTCGACATGAACTAAAACTGTTTTTAAAAACTACAGTTTGCTGCCAAGCCAGCATATCTCAGTGTGAAACAGTATTATTACAGTATGTTTACAGTTTTTAAGGTGTACAGTACAGAAAAAAGTCCTACAATCTACTGCACAGGCCTCCCATGACGTCTGTTCACAGCCAATAATGTGGTTCCTGTGAGGCTGAGTATATAGCATCCAAAATTACAGCAATTATACCACACCACAGTCCATGAGTCTACGTAGCCTCCAAACATGAACCATAATATTGTTTCCTTTGTGCCCTGCGGACCCCTCTGAGGGAGAACGCAAGCACAAGTATCCCCCAAACTCACTGTAAACGAGACAGCAACTTTGGTTACAGTTTTTTTCTTGTTTTTTTTTTCTTTTTTTTGAATGGAGTTTTTCTTTTTCATTAAAAAACAAGTCCAGTCCGCAGGGCAGTGCACTCTGTCCTATGCCTGGGTCCCGATCTGCTCTTTCCTGCCGGTGTCGCTCCATGTGAGACGGTTAAAATCCACAACTACTTCATGATATTCCTTCCTTTTAGTGAGAAGCAGGGGTAAAAAGACAGCAGAGTCCGAGGTGATTTTTGCATAAATTAAAAACAAAGGACAGTCAGTTTATACTCATTTCACTCACGCGCATACGACGCATACATACGCACACACAAAAAAAAGGAGGTCTGGGGGTGGAGGGGTGGGAAACAGAAAGAGGCAGAGCTGAAAGCCCCTGGCGGCTGTCATGACTGGCCAATCAGAAAGAGTACGTCACAGATGACTTGGGACACCAGAGGGTTCATAAGTGGAGACACGGAGATGTCTAGTAGGCGCGACTCGTACAAAGTGAACTCTGAGTGGTTCTCCTCCACTTTGGCCAAGGCGTGCAGCGCCCGGGCTGCTCGCCGCATCATGTCCACACTCGTAGGCTCAAAATGGGGACCGCCCTGCATTTGAAGCAAGGAGCTTTGGCTCTGTTGGTACTGTGTGGCGGCTAGGCTGTCCTCCAGGAAACCCAGCAGATTACCCACACTGCCTTTCTGGACAGCGATGGCCCGCGCTGCTAAGCTGTCACCCTGAGCTAAGTTAGCTAGCAAAACAACCGCCATTTCCCGGCAAACGGCCACCTTGCGTTCACCGACAAGGCGTACGAGCGAGCCGTAGAGCTTCTCCAAGCGGCTGAACGGTGGCGTGGCCAAAATGAGGTCGACGTTGTTGTCCTGGATGCTGAGCTTGCTGAGGGTCTCGAGGACCAGTCTCTGGGGTGAAAGTGAGCTGTGTGGGCCGAGTGTGGGGAAGGGATCCAAGGCCTCTGCTGAGGGACACACCGCCCAATGGAGCAGGCCATCCAGCAGTGGTAAGCATATACTCTCTGGGTAGATAGAAAGGTCCAGCTGTCCTGAAATGTTGGCCAGAGTGACCAAGCAGTTCTCCCTCAACACCTCGAGGCAGTCCCACCACCACTCGTCTCGGTCGCAGCTCACTCCCTCGTCTTCTTCTTCCTCCTTCTCATAGGTGACTGGCGCCTGTTTGCGCTCAGGGTGTCTGTGGTGGAGCAGCACCAGACGGCCCAAAAGCAGGAGGAGGCCTGGGTGTTTAGACATTTCCAGGTCGTTGCCGGGGACAAAGGAGAGGCTCCTGATGATGTTGGAAACACAGATGCAGCGGCGGGCCAAAGAGTCCTGCCAGTCCGACAGAGTGCTGAGAGGAGTTTCGTCCTTGCTGTGGGGCTCGTCTTCCAGGATTTTGACGTTGCGTCGACTCTGAGGATCAGGGTTGATGCTAAATAGATACTTGCCATTCTCCTTCTGCTCCTCTGCACCTCCACGGACCACTTCCATTGTGACTGACCCCGGTCGGGCCGATAGTACGTCATCAATGGTGGCAGTGACTGGTGCACAGAGAGGAAGAGAGGAAGGACTCTTCTCTGTTGAGGCCTTGTTGGGATCAGAACACTGGGTTTGCTGCTGCTGAACCTTCTCTTCCAAACAGAACTTGGATTTCTCTGGGTTTTCCGTCGTCCCAAGCAGCTTGACCTTCTTGCGGCCTTCAGTGGCAGGTAGCGTGCGTTTCCGCTGCTTAAGGAGATCCATCTGACTTTCGAAGTGGGTCTGGATGTGTTCAGTAGTGTCACCACCGCCAATACTCCAGTGTATCAGGCCACTGTCAAAACTCTGTCGCTGCCCAAGCTTGGATAAGTGGTTTAAGCGGAAGGGGTTCTTCTTACGCACTACCTTGATAGGGAGTTTATCAAACTTGCTAGCCTGCTTTGGCTTTTCCAAGTGGACGTTGGGGTCCTGAGAAGACCCTGAGGTAGAGCTACTGGCTTCCTTGGTAGAAGACTCCTTTTTCTCTTCCTCATCATCTTCTTCTGAGGACTTGTCTTTCATTGAGCTTTCTTCTTCCTCTTCTTTAACCTTCACCTGTGAGGAGGCATCATGATTGGTCTTTTTCTCTTCGTTCTCCTCATCTTCATCCTCTTCCTCATCGGTGTCCATGTCCTCACACTCAGGTATGGGAATTTCATCATCGGAGTCCTCAGCTGCATTGGGATCTATCAGGGTGCGCTGACCAGGGTCTCCCACTTCGTACTCCTTTAGGATGCCAAAGATCTCAATGAGGCAGCGTCTGAAGTACTCCACTATCAGCTCCAGGAACCCAGGTAGCTGCAAAACCAAACAAAAAACTTAAATGAATATGACAGCTCCAAGAGACAAGACCACCTAGTTAAGGTGTGTAGCTGATGTAAGGCTCCTGCCAGAGGAGAGGTACTTTATTTACCTGGCAAAGATTAAAAGTAGTAATGCTGCCATCATCATACAGTAAAATGTTAATGGTGTCCAAGGCCCAGGTGCTTTCAGCTAATAACCCTGACTTTAGGGACATCATAACTCTCCAAGCCTCAGGAGTGCCTTTAAAGAGAAAAAACAAATCGTCCATGAGTCAAAATGACCTAAACCCTACATGCCTATGTGTGATTTGAATTTATTGAGCCTAAGACATAAGAAGTTATTTACCAATGTCTTTCATGGTGAGCCGTCTTCTGGGTTTAAGGTGGGGCTGGGTAGCTTCCACAGAGCCGGGAGGGAAGGCCACATCTCGTCGAATCATGGGTTGCTGCACAGGGGCCTGGCCGATATGCGATGCGGGAACTGGAGGGCCGGCTTTCTGCACCTTAATGCCAGGGTGCATGTAGGGAGACTTGCTGGGGGATGTCCTGGTTTCCATGGACCGGGGCATGGGAGCTGGGCTTGCCACCTGAGGAATGTGGTTCTGAGAAGTCTGGTAAGTTGAAGGTAAAGGTCTGGTCATAGGTGGTCCAGAACTAGCAGGTCCAAACGGAGGCTGCCTCTGGTTTACGTGGCCGGGCCACTGTCCCTCATGGTTAATACGTTGGTCTGATGGCATCATCTCCTCTCCTGAACGGTTCATACCGTGGTACCCGGGGCCCTGGCCTGGTACTGGAGGTCCCTGACGGTTGGGATAATTGGGATAGCCCATCTCATTGCGGCCCTGCCATACCGGGCCCTGGGGGCCGTCAGGACCAGAAGGCATCGAGCTTGTCATCATCTGAGGAGGCATGTGAGACTGGGAGTTTGGCCCTGCAGATGAAGGTCCTCTATCTCTCCCAAAAGGGAAGGGGAACTGGCCCTGTGGGCCTGGTGGTCTGCGCTCTCCTCCTGGATATGTGTTGTACTGGTTATACATGTCTTGCTGGCCCTGATGCCCAGAGGGCTGGGGTCCAGGCTGCTGCTGACCACTGTAGGGAACGTTGTACATTTCCCCCTCGTGGCGCTTGGCTGGAGGGCCGTACCCTGCATCTACAGGCCGCTTGTAGTTCTGTCAGCAGAAAACAATGAGCGCCATTATTTCTGCTCTCACATCTGTATATACCATAGTGTTCTATTTAAACAAAACATATATAAAAGGAACATCCAGTAATACATGATTGAGTATTGATTTAACAAAAGAGTAAAACAGCTGGAAATGCTAAACAAAATGTCCTTACAGGTTGCTGCTGTGGATACATTCCTGGCTGTTGATTTGGGTAAGGGCCACCAGGGGGAGCCCCTTGGCCAGGGTATTGATTTGTGTAGGAATCATGCCTGAAAACAAGGATAAAATTTTATAAAATTGCGTTTCATGTCCACAGTAAATCCGTAACCTCGGATTTTAGAGAGATTGATATTGCAGTCATGATCACAAATGCCTTAAAGGAAAAATTCATGTCTTTCATTGGCTGTAAGACAGGCCAATTTGCGCTTAACGGTACTGACCGTTGCTGAGGTGGGGGACGGCTGGGTGAGTACATCGCTGCATCAGAACCAGAAGGCATCATATTGGGCTGAGGAGCTCCGGGCCCCATGTTGCCTTCAGGGCCCATGCCTGGTTCCTGCCTGTAAAAACGAAGTAGCATCCATCATCAGCTTTCATAAAGATACAGAAAATGACTGAAAATAAGCATCTTCTAGTGTTCTTACCTTCGGTCATATCCATAAGGATACTGCTGCCTTTGACCCATTGGAATGTTACCCATGGGACCTGGTGGTCCTCTGTTGTACTGTTCGCCCATTCCGCTGTTCGGGTTAGGGGGCATGAACTGTTCTCCAGCTTAGAAACACAAGGAAAATTACCATTTTGTTAGTTTTCAGCTCCAACAGCTCCAACAAAGCTCCAAGTTCGCCCACTTGGAGCTTTGTTGGAGTTTATTTTTTACATGTTTGACCAAGCTTATGAAGCTATTGGTGAATTTAAGTGTGCTGCACTGGTGAAGAATTAGCAAATAAAAGTGCAGTTAAGTACATTTATGTCTGCTTAAATGTTTTTCTGTATTGGATTGGTATCAGTTGGTACTAAACCCCAGATATCCAAATTTGTATTGGAGGTGAAAAAAGTGGATTGGCTCATTCCTACTTATTATTGCTCCTACCTTTCCTCATGCCCCCGAATGGGTCTTTGCTCGACTCGTAGGGAGTCATGCGACTCATCATCTCTGGACCGCCCATGCCCGGCTGGTAGCCCTGAGAGTTGGGAGTCATGGTGTTCCTTCTGGAAAACGCTGGGTCTCCACCATCAGCAAACGGATCCTGCAGATTCACACTGCTCCTGCAAAATGACACAAGAGTTGTCAAAATGTTCATTAAAATTGCAAAATCTTATTGCCGCAGCCAATCGGTGGCAAGAAAAATGAATAACACTCCTGGACTGGCTGCTTTCTAAGTGCCAGCTAATAGTGGGTCAAGTAGCAATACATATTTTAGATATGTTTTACAAAAGAAAAATCTGCGAATGGTCAACCGCAAATAGGCAGGGATCCACCTAAATTCTCTGATTACTGCATTCTAGTTGTTGATGTAATGCTTCAGTTTAACCACAAGGGGGCAGGTTTAATGTTATGGTGGCTTCCAGACAAAATTAGGTTTCCCAAATCACAATTTTGTATCTTTGACATCATACCTGACACCAGGCATCGGAGGCATCTGTGCGTGTGGGGTGGAGGCTGGGGTGGGAGGCTTCAGATCTCCTCCTTCTGCCATTGAACTGGTCGTAGATTGGGGAGTTTGGGGACCTTGAAGGGACCCTGAACCAGCTGAAAGAACAACGATACAACAACAATCAACACTTAGGCAGCAGTAAAGACTCTCTGGATAAATCTGTGAATTTTAGTTTTAGTCTCTTTGTAGCAGTGGGAATCAACTGCATAGATTCTAATGCATAAAAAAAAAAAATCCAGCCCAGAACTTTTGTTATGCATTTCTGGAACACCCGTAAATCTGACGCACAAGCAACATCCTCTAACAACAGCGATCAACGGCAATGCTGATTGCCCACTGGGATTTCATTTTTGATCCAAAAAACAATCTGTTGGATTGTTGGGGTGCTGAAAAATACTTTTTGTGTTCAAGTTGTGCAAACGTGAGTTAGCCTATGAGTGAAGTTATTCAACCCCACAGTAAAATAGCATCTCAATGCTAAACATGTAGCAGCAGCAGCACAGACATCCCCAATGCTAATGTCAGCGTCCACAGTCCACACCTCTAAAGAAGTTCCATGAATGATCAGGAGTTCCTGGAACACTGGAAAGCTGAATGGATAGAACACTTTGTTCCAATCTGATGGTTGAAGAACCTCAATAACAGATTAAAAACAAGAAACATATTTGATGCTGAGCTTTATGTCTACAATCCATAATTTGGCAGCAAAAAGAGTTTTTGAATTAAAAATGTTGCTTATTGTGTCCATGTATAGTTTTCAATTCAAATGTGATTAACTAATTAGAGACGCTGCAATTCACTGTTCTACCTCCTGACTCTGACCCGTTACTGATCCTGAGTGTAGAAGACGGCAGTCTGCCATCTGACACAGTGTGTGTGTGTGTGCGTGCGTGTGTGTGTGTGCGAAAGAGTGAGTGATGGTTTGTTTGTGTTGTGAGTGTGTGTGACATAGCATCGCTCATCCTTAACTTGAGCCCAGGACTTCTCACTATTAACACGGCAGTCTGATGAGTCACAGGTTCCCATTCATTAAATTGGCTGGCACACACACACACACACAGCCGGGGTCACTGGCAGGTCACATTTATTCACATTTTCTCACATCAGCCTCTTCAGTTCTCACACTGCCTCTCCACCCCTCCCCCCTCCCTCTGGGCAGGGATTTCCCTCCACTACAGATGAAGGGGGGTGGAGGGGTCTTGTAAGGATATAAAAAATGTAGCATGGCAGAAACAGAAAGAAAGACGCTGAATTGTGTGACTTTTTCACACACACACACACAAAACACACAATGCGCTGAGACCTCATTCATCATTGTCCTGATCTCCAGGGAGTATTGCTCTGCTGCCGTGGCTCTGGGCCAATCACAGAGCCATCATAGGCTATCACCAGATCACCTAACGGCCCCCACGTGGTCCCCTTGCCACCCCAACCTCTGTGCCCACATCTCCCTCACGGTGCCAGCTGATTATCCCTCCTTCAACCTCCCCTTCCTGTTGCCTCTTGTGCAGATTCGGAGCCCAGCGTCTGATGGGCCTGGGTTCCGGCCAAACGGAGGCAACGGCAGCACGCGGTCACTCCTGGTGGTGTTGCTCCTGGCAGTTACGACGCGCATCTATCCAAAACAAACAGCTCCGGGGCAACAAGCCGCACCCCGGAGCAGAGCGCTGCCCTTTCTGACCCAACTCCTACCCAACACAGACACAGTATGGAGGCATTTACAGTCGGATAACGCAGAAGACCTCCAATGTCGTCCAAGATGAAGGAGAAAAAGAGCTTTAAAAGAAGTTACCGGTTGTCACATATGAACCACATGCATTCTCTGTGCTATAGTAGGGATCTTCAAAGTGTGGGGGACAAGAAAAACAAACAAGAAAACACAACTGTGGACATTTAGCTAACTTCACCAAGCCTGTAACCTGTTTGTTCATTCCACCAGCCACACTGTTACAACCATAGAGGAGTTTGGTCATTTGTGATAAATATCCAAACAATGACCTAATAACTATTGATTGTTCTTTGTTAATGTCTTAAGGTTTCTTAAGCTAAATTGCCATTGACCCACTTAGTTATTTTCATGGTGTCTCTGAAATCTTTTGAAATGCTAATTCTTGTAGAGTTGTTAGTGATGCCTGGGGCTATTTTAGCTTTACTCCAACAGAATATTGAATGTATGTTTGTTCTTTTTTTAATGACTTGATTGTTGTTGTGTAACATATGATTATTGAATTATTAACTTGTGATTTTTTCATTAAAATATGAAAAGCATGCGGTGGCTTCCACAAAAGAAGATGAATGAAAGTTTTGTCAATGTCACATGAAAAATGTGAAAAACTTCATCCTATGTGGAACAGCCTGACAGCAGGTCTCACCTGGGCTTGGAGGCTGGATCTTGGGTTGGTTCTTCTTTGTGTCCGTGTTGAAGAAGTCCGGGGGCGGGTCCTCGCCGCGCTCAATCTTACACTCGAAGGCGTACAGACACTGGATGTACTGCTTCTTGAGCGAGCTGGCCGCGCTGCTCGACGTGCCCACGTTCAGACTGGTGGCCAGCTCCCTCCACTTCTTGTTCTTGTTTACCTGGAGTGAGAGAAAGAACGAAGGGAAGAAAAAAAACCACCATGTTAGATTTACACAGGTGGTTTGGCCAAACCGATAAGTTTGTGCAAAACTGCTGTCTAACCTGGGTGAGGCCGCCGATCTCTTTGACGGACACGTAGAGGCGGAAGAGATCGAGAGGCTTGCGGCCCACGGCGGGCAGGTTGCTCATCCCCATGGCCTTCTCCTCGGCAAAGGCCAGGTACCGGTCCACCCACATCTTCCTCTCTGGCTCCGGGCCGAGCTCATACAGTCGGGTGATCTTCTCATTGGTGATGGTGGAAGAGCTCGACTTCTAAAGGGCGACAGAGATAACCAGTAATATGGAAGATAAAGTACAAACAAGAATGCAAAACAAAAAACCTTTTAAGATGATGACATTTACCTTTTTGGATTCAGGTTTTGGAGTTCCATCAACTTTGTTGTTGATCTTTTGGGCAGGGTTCATCTTGTCCATGCTAAACTCAGGACCAGGTGCCATCCCTTAGTGTTTGGGAGAGAAAAAAATCCAGCCGTATAAGAGGAGATGTTACAGCAGCGGCGGTACCATCAGAGTACGTAGGACTCACCGGGGGTGTTATTGGCCATGTTTCCACCCACTGGGTAAGGTCCCGGTGCTCCCTGGTTCATCACACCATGCATGCTGTTCATGCCTGGGCCATAGGGAGGCGCTGATCCCATCATACCTTGGGACATGTTAGGATAACCTGGGGGCCTGGAGGAAGAAAAATGGCTTTTTCTTTAGAAAGGACCAGTTTGCTCATTAGTAAAACTCCATGTAGAACACTTCAGACTGGCATTCTCAACAAATCCCTTCTTTCTTGTTGCTTTCACAGAGTTTATAGATTATTTTCCAGGAAAGGACAGTTTATCCTATCAGGTTATCATTATCTTAAGACTTCAAGACCATTTTGATGCTACCTTATATTAATATATATTTATATAAAAGTAAAGGGAATGGATGGGGAATTATATTGCATTACAAACAAACAAACAAACAAAAAATTGAGTTAATTGTCCAAGCGTGAAACTATGACTGCAAAGACATAGGAAAAAAAAAAAATAGACTTATATATATAGACTTAGAAAAAATATAAAATAAATAAAAGGAAAGTAAAAAAGCACGTACCTGTTGTGTATGGAGTTTGCAGGGCCGTGGTGCATGGTGGCCCCCCCATCCTTCCTGTTCATACCTGGAGGCGGGCACATGCCGGACCCCACCTGAGGAGGCATGCTTCCCATGTTGGGGCCCATGCCAGGACCATAGGGCCGAGTACCCATCTGCCCCGGGCCTATCCTGCCGGGTGGTATGCTTCCGTACGGACCCCCGCTGCCCTGAGCCGGCATGGGGTTCATGGAGCCGCCCATTCCGGGCCCACTAGGGTAGTTACTGTTGGGCATCCCTGTGTAGCCCGGTTGCCTGGGATAGCCTGAAAGGATGAGACACCTCATTAAGTAGTTAGTAATTTTTGTAGAACAAGGTTATCTTCTACAAAAACATTTTCTGTGATGGGAATGTTTCTCCGACTCGGCTGAATTTAAATCTGTGCTGCCTATTCCGACAGGCCGTCTGACTGTAGCGGCCTCTATCCGGCCTGCTCTGCTTGCTGCTGTGACTCATGGCAGAACTTCTTCAGACTTCAAAGTGAAGCGATATCTAATAATTTACATCAAGTAGGAAGGAATTTCAAAGTGTTTCTTTTTCTTCCTTTTTTTTGGATGTTGTCAATCACAGAAAAACGCTACAGCTGTTCTGTGATGACTGGAAATAATTTTTATGAAAACACAAAAGAAATCCTGTTAAGAAATCAAGCCTGACCTTGTGGGCCGTACTGGCCCCCCTGAGGCCCATAGTTTCCCATAGTATTGTTCTGGGGATATGGTCCCATTCCACTATGTATCTGGCCTCCTGTAGACTGGCGTGGGGATAAGGCAGAGCCAGGCTGTCCAGGGGACCCATACGGAGGCATCTGAGGGTTTCGCATGTACACTGGAAGAGATTCAGAGGGAACAGTCGCTCAGGGCAGAGCCCATGAAAACAACTTCAAGCAGCATCAAAAACGCAAGTCTGCAGTTGGTTTAGCATCAAACCTTCCACAGGAACAGGGAGGGACAGAGGCAGTTTATGGAAGCCAAGAATGAGTGCAAATTAGGATTGCACCTAACAATTATTTTACTAAGCAATAATTCTATCACACATTTTGACTGTCAATTGATTATTACGGCAATTAATCGATCGTCCCAGCGGTTAATCGGTTATCCTGGCGATTAATCGCATAAAAATTATTAGGTGCATTCTGCTGATGTTTCAGTTAACCAATTAAGCTCAATTTATGCAATATTAGAAATACATCACAAAATGTAAATAAATAAATAATTAAATTCTTTCTTTAAATAAGAAAACCAACATGTCTTTGCCTAAAAGGAACAACATAACGCCGGTAGCTGAAGATGCATCTGCAGCTACTTAAATACTTCTAACATCAGAGCTAACATCAAACAAAGCTTGAGAATATCTGGGTAGAACATATTTACAGACAAAGAATCTTTAATGCAAAATGTATATATTTTTGTGTAGTTACTGCTCTGACTGTGTTCGTCTTTCATTGAGTCTATCCACTGCAGTTAACGATTAATCGATTACTAAATTAAGTGACGATTATTCCAATAATCGATTCATAATGATTAATCGTTTCAGCCCTGGTGCAAATGCATCCAGTGTCCAAAGTGAGATGCTACAAGCGTAGACAAGCACTAATTAAGACCACTCAACAGTCCAATCAATTGAAAGCACAAAGAAAAGAAGCATGGTTCAAGACTTTTGCACAGTAGGTCACAGTGTGGCTTAGAGTATTGCTTCCCTCAGACTAAACACAAACTAATAATGTGTCTGCTACCCTCATTTAACCTGGCAAGGGATAACAAACAGTCCCATTTAAAGGAACAGTCCACAATTATTTTGTTCATGTAAACAGAGATTTAGCTGAACTGAAACTGCAAGGCAAGCTTTCCAAAGATGGATGATTAAATCCAGCTAATTTAGATCAAAGTCTGTATAGATCCAACAGATTAGACTCAAACTAGCCTCTGCTCCCTGTGCTTCGCCCACAGACTGTCACTGTGGGATCTGACTCTGAGGTAAATCATGAAGGCGGTATGTAACGCTCAGTAACAAGATATTCCTACAGAGCAGCACAGATCCAAACGCCTTCAGTGTTTCTAATAAACAAAACTATAAAGCGCTCCCATTTACAGCTGGACATGATGGCTTCTGCGAAATTACTCCTTAATTGTCTCGGTCTGAAGGCTGCAGCACATTTTCCCTTTTGACCAACTGACATATTCTCTGTTGATTCTCGGCTAATTTTGGATGTTTCGACCTGTTTCAGTTTATTTATCATGGATTACTTTTGTGCAGGGATTTTGGGGTTAGGCTTCAAAAGCCCCAAAAACAAGAAGAAAACCAATTTTAACACCTGAGCCACAGCCAGTCACATTATGGACCGATGTCAGAGCAAAACAAGCTGGAGTTATCAGTGTACAGCGAGAGTTCATTCCATTCGTGTTTTGATATTTATGTTATCTCATCTTGAGACGACGAGATGATTATAACACAAGAGCAATTACACAAAACCATGTCGAGAGGACTGGATGTCAAACAGGACTTTTTCAGAATTTATTCACCTTCAGATAATATAAGTTTATTCTCTAGAAGAGCATTTTTTGTCTTGATATGTGGATGGAATGTAATCCAGCTAATTTTTGTTTTGAGAACATTTTCCTATCTTATCATCTTAAAATGTTTCGAGCTCATTTTGACATAAGTTTCACTATGTGAATATTAGATCATGACAATATCTCTGACTAATTTAGTTATCGAAGCTGAAATTCTTGTGATTTGATGTAAATACGATGAATTTAATCAAGAAATGTCAACAGTGATGCATGCAGCTTGTTTACTCTCAAATTATCACAGATCAATCACTTAATGTTATGGAGTAGCAGTAATAAAGTATTTCACAAGAATGAAGTGTATCACAAATAGAGCTGCAACTACTGATTATTTTAGTAATCAATTATTCGGACAATCGCTATTGGATCACAAAAGAAGCTTAAGACACTTTTATTTTACAGAATTTGAATTAGATGAAGCTAAAACTGCCACTTGAGTTACAGATAAAACATATTTATATCCAAAAGTTTTTTCTTATCTTAAATGCAAACTGTATGTATGTTTTGTACAATTTTTGCTTAATTTCCTGTCTGAATGTGTTGTTCTTTCAGCAAATGATCTGTTGCAAAATGCTTTACTTCAGTTTTAGATTAATCAATTACTACATCAGTTGACCATTATTTCAATAATCGATTAATTATGATTACCGTATTTTCCGCACTATAAGGCGCACCTAAAAACCTTCAATTTCCTCAAAAGCCGACAGTGCGCCTTATAATCCGGTGCGCCTTAAATATGGACCAATATTGAGGCACAACAGGTCTAGCAACTACGGTAAGCAGCCGCCGACTTCATTTTCACCCATAGAAGAAGAAGAGTGCGGTACATGCTGGGATAGTTGTCAGAACGCTGGTTTGTAATCCATTAATAAAGTTTGACTGACCTATCTACCTACCGACCGTCTAGAATCAGGTCGTCTGCAGGTCATGTAGCACCACGTTCTCCACGAACATGCTGTGCGCGAACGGAGAAGGGTGACCATCGTCCGGCCACGCCCCAGCCCAGTCGCGGAAGGCTCTACTCGCCGACCCGAGTCGGACTGTTTTGTTGACATTCCCTATAGTGCAGCTCCATCTAGTGGAGCCTCTACTACAGCCTCTACTGTAGCATCTATTCTATGCGCCTTATATGTGAACAAATTTTTTAAATAGGCCATTAATTGAAGGTGCACCTTATAGTGCGGAAAATACGGTAATCGTTTCAGCCCTAACCACAAAACAATTATCTTAGAAAAATATGTTCAGTAAGTTGATGTTGCATCTTTTCTCAGATTTTGTACAATCACCCTAAAAATTCCTCATGATTTTGACCAACTTATTTTAGACACATTTTTAGATTCTAGATAACCAAAGAGTTGAAAAACACCAGGATTTTTTCCAAAACTTTGGTTTATAACTGTGTAGAAACCTGGCAGTCTAAGGTTAAAGGTCAACACACTGTCACCTATTTATAGTGGAATCACATAATTCATCAATAAATAAATTCTCCCTCATTGCTTATATGTTGTATAAATGCTAAAGGACGGTTGTAGCTCAGTGTGTTTACAGATACAAACTGATGCTGATTAACAGTTTGTCCTTCCAGAGGTGCTCACCTCTGTCCGGGCCCATGGGTGACTGGTTCATGGAAGAATGCATCATGCTGTCCGACTGGACGCTGGGCGGCCGCGGCGGCATCTGGCTACCTGGGCAACAGCAGAGACACACCGGCTCAAGACAAACAACATTTCAGTCTGCAAAATTTCTTGTTCCTAAGACGGTTGCAGCTTCTACCTGGCACAGCAGCGGGGGACAGCGGGCCGCTGCGAGACGCAGTCACGCTGGCCGGGGAGCCCACTGGGGATGGCGAGGGTCCGCGGATGCCTGGCAGGTGGGGCGGGGTGTGCGGGGAAAAGGGCGACTGGGCCGGGTTGCTCTGCTCGCCCTGACTGCTGGACACACCGGAGGTGCTGACGCCCGGACTCAGGACGGCCTCGGTGCCGGTGGGCAGGTCATCGATGGAGCCGGACAGATCCTGGGAGGACGAGAGAGCGCTGCAGGTCAGGAGGGGGTGCAGAGGAAAATCACTCCTACCACAGAGTTCACCGATTATCATAAGTTTTCCATCAATCTGACCAATCACCTGTGATTCCTTCTTTTCTGACCAATCACAGCTGCTGAATTTTGATCAATCTCTTTAGCCCCTTTTTAATTTAACTTCCTATTTCAATTCATCTCCTGGAAGTTGAATATGAAAGATGAAAGTATGTGTGACGCTAAATGTTTTGTCTTTTTTCATGTTCTGTAGGATTTGCTTTTAACTTGGAATTGATCCTTTTGACCCCTGCTCAGGATGTGATTTTATCTATATTAAGGGTAAAATTTCAAGTAGGTACTTCCAATTTGTTATTTGCATTTTAAATATTAAATAAGTTAAAATCATGATTTTTTTTGTGTGTGTTCAGTTTCCTGCTTTTCAACTTCCTTTAATCCCACGACTAGCTGTCTTTGAGCCTGCAGACGGTAATGTTTAATCCTTGCTTCACGTCCGTCTGTATAAATCAACATTTAACGCATCAATCGAAAAAATCCGTTACAGAGGAAAAACATATATAAGTTGCTCTGGATAACAGTTCACAGAATCAGCCAAATTATGGAGAAAAAAGCAAGAATTATACTCAGAAGAACACAGTGTAACAGTGGCTCAGACACTGACACGGGTAATGTTCAGAAAACAGAGGATGTTTTATTTCATCATCCACTGTGTTATATTTACTTGTGCCCCCAACAGGCTAAACACTGTTTGCTTGGTTATGCTTTTTTTTTTTTCATACACCAGTAACAGTGACAGCAAAGACAGGTTAAAAAGTCTCCTTATTGAAACGAGTGGAACAACAATGGTAACAGAGTATCAAAAAAAATTTATATATATATATATATATATATATATATATATATAGAGAGAGAGAGAGAGAGAGAGAGAGAGCATATTTTAGCAACAAGGCGTTACCACAAGAAACTACAAGAAGGCTTGTGCCTTCTAAGAAAGCACAAGCTCATGCTGTATTTTACACAGTCATAAAACACACAGTCAGCAATTCAAACATTACATTTTGCTGTCATTACACGTCACATTGTTGATTATGTTTCATTGATTATGATCTGACCTGAGGTCAGGTGCTTGTTTAATTGACTGGAACTCCATAACCACTTCCTGTCTTTTTCGCTCTAAACTCGAACAACTTCAGCAAATAAAGTGACAAGGATTTAAAAGATGTGGACATTTTAATTAGGATGAGACAACTGAAGAGAAAAAATGCACATTTTGATTGAATTTTTTTATGTTAAGACTATAGTTGGTGTTTAGGGATCTTCCAATGACTTAATTAATTAGTAATATTATCAAATTTCCTGTCATATTGAAACATTTTTTTAAGTCGAAAACACAAAGGGTCGCTGGATGACGGCTCTAACGTCCCTAACTCTGGACTCAGCAGGTTTTCTGGGGGAAACCCAGATCACCTGACTCGACACTGCAGTTTTGCTCAAACCTGGAGCAACATACACACACATTACATCCACATTTACTGGGGAGAAACTAAAGCAAACCCAGTGGATCACAATAAAAACCACAGACAACTGAGTTTTGATGTGCTAAAATATCTGCAGAATCTCTAGTTTCACTTAAAAAAAAAAAAAAAGCTCCATATTTCTCCTGGAAGTCTGATAATGATCCATGTTGGCGAAGAGAACTGTATGAAACAAGGGGTTTGGGGGGGAAAGTGGGGGCTTTTTGAAGCAAGTCATCTCAGGAGGCAGCAGAAATAAGTGGTGCTGGCCACAGACTCTGCTGCCATGTGGTGTTGTTATTGAGCCTCGCTGGCTGGGACGCAGAAACAGGGAGGGAGGCGGGGAAGGAGGGAAGGCAGCCGGCGGTGATTGTGTTAGCGGGAAGGTGAGTGTTTACACATCGGCCCGTCACGTGGAGAACATGTGCTCGCTCTGAAATGCAAGCTCATCTGCCAGTCACACCAGAGGAGGAGAGGAGGAGAGGTGGGGGGAGGGGGGGGAGAGAAATCCGACGGAGGAAGGAAGGGAGGAAAAAAAAAAAAAAGCATGCTTTGGAAAGTGGCCAAGTATTCCCATAGAAATCTCACACTCGCATGCTGGCTGCAGCCCTGAAGCCGGCGGTTTTGCACTTGAAACGGCGCCCGTTGCTATTTTTGGGATGTGACCTGATGGAGGAACCCCAGAGGGAGTGACAGGAGGAGAACGCTGATTCAGAATACACCCTCCTCCTCCCCACCGCCACCCAGTTGCCTCTGCCCTCCCTCCCTTCTAAGAAAGCACAAGCTCATGCTTTCCTGGTCTGAGCCTGGAACGTGGCTCCTGTAAAACCCAGGAGAATAACACAGAGTGGGGATTAAAGGAACAGTCGCACTCCAAGGTGGTTCCAACAAATCTTCATGAGGGGATAAAAAGAAAAGAAAAACAAGAGTTTTCTGTGTAGCAGGAGATCTGAGCCCACTTTGCAGCGGCAGCAGCAGCCTGGTCAGCTGACTCCCACCCACCCCTCAGTTTGTTTCCATCCAGCAGCCACCCACCTCTAAGGAGACATCACAAGACCAGTCATCTGACAGAAGCCTCCACCTCCCCGCCCGAAAACACTTCAGCTCACTTTCTTATAGAAGGAGACTATAGCTGGGGCGACACGGCTTAGAAATAATTTTTTTAAATAAATAAATAAATTCATACCTGATCTGATTTAAATTTTTTGTTGTTGTTATTGTTTGGCTCGCTTTCTTTTCTAAGAAACGACAGGAAACATGTTCAAAAGGCAGGTTTTATTTCAACGAGCTACCAGAAAAACATTTCTTATAATTAGGGGAAAACAGGTAGTTATCGGGATCTGATGTAAGCAGCTCTAGCAGCGTGGCTTTTTCCTCCAAACGGACTCGCTTGTTTCACTCTATTGTATGAAAGTCCAGCCACTGATAATTTGATGCTGATGTGTTAAAAGATTAATTATTTCCAGATCTGTAAAACATACACCAAAGCATAACTTCACAATATGCCCAACATTACTCTTTTTAATTTTTGTAATTGGAAGTTTTTTTTAAATAAAATTACTACATTATTCTCCTAATGTTATGACTTTATTCTCAAAAATAATATTATTAATAAAAATAATTCTTAGCCTGGCCCTAAGATTCCATCATAGAGTCGACGTAAATTACAGTAAGTATTTCTATAAAACGTATAGTAACGTAGAGATGCTCAACATTCCTCAAAAACCTTAGAAAGTGAAACATTGGCATTTGGGGAAAAGAGTGAACACGTTCACATGTCTGTAAAATTGCTTTTCAGGGAATTTCTCAGTTGTCAGTTTCAGTTCTGGTCAACATAACCGCCTACACCAACATAACTTTTGTTTCTCTCGTGCTTTGACAGTGACTGAACGAATACTATTCAAATCGTGTTTCCACAGTTCATCCAAACGTTGTTCTAGGTGTACTGCATTGTTTGACAGTACGGATGAGGACTCACTTAAAGCAAATAGTGAGCACTCAGTAGCTCAGTACTCAGAGATGCTTTTACTCAAGCCAGAACCAGGCAGGTTCTCAATATAAAATGACAGACTATGTAAGTTGGCCGGTTGGACGGTAAACAAATCCACTGAGAAATCAGGAAGAGCGTATGAAAGTCTGAGAGCAAAATCTGCTGATCATCCACCATCAGTTATGTAACCATCTGCACTACAACACAAACATAAATGAGGAGGAATAAAATTAAGACATTGAACATGTTGATGAATTTCAAATAAATATAAAGTTTTTAATCAGACTTTGAATCAGATGTAGAAAATGGTCATCATAGAAAATCATGTAGTTAGATAATAAAAGGCTTGTTTCTCTTTAGCTTCGTTTTTTTGGTTGGTTGCTTGTGTTGTTGGAAATGTCCCAAAACGATGTGCTGCTGAGTTTTGTGGCAACGTTAAAGAACAGATTCTGAGTTCAGCTCAGAGATGTGCCACAAATCCATATAGTGCAGACAAACGTGACAAACTTGCAGACAAACAAACCTCCCTGTTATCCTTAAAAAGAGCTTCAAATAGGAAGGCAGGAACTGAGACAGAGCCAGATTAGCAGGTTGTTCTGTGCTCTTAACTAGCCTGGCTAACGGCTGTTATCCAGGAAGTCTGTTCACAATCGCTTTGGCCAGTGTTATAAGAAACGACAACAACTTTAGACGCCACATATTTTCAACAGTACGACAACCAGATAACCAGGTCAGAAAAAGTTTTAATTAAGAAATAAAAAATTGTGAGGGAGAGGGAAGTAGTTCAGTTATGCTAGTTTGACTTTGACAATCTTAACATGTAGACGTGCTGTGGAATTTGGTGTTTCGGTTCAGTTACAAAATTAAAAAAAAAAAAAGGCGACCCACACAGCAACTCTGACAGATGGTCAGTAGAGCAGGTGTTTAAATTAGTTAATCTACCACCACAGTGTTAGAGTAGCTAATAGCAGCGGCAGCTAATCTACAGCAATCACTTATTAATAATCGCAAAATGAACAATCAACCTAAAAACATAAAACTGTGGCGGATTGAATGTTCTGTTTGGGAAATGTTTGAGTGTTTAGGTGCTGAATCCTGAAACAAAGTGGTGTTGATGTCAGCTGCTAAAAAAAAAGAAGTGTTTTTGAGTTATTCCTCAAAGGTTTTCCTGCGTTAAATTTTCCTTCGCTGTGGTGCATGTCAATACATTATTAATACCTACATCTCTAAATTTCATTTAGTTAACAGAACTGTTCTACCGTGACAGCGCGGCTATGGGTGGTATGTAAAAAAATCGTCTTTTTGTCCTCTGGCGTTGTGCGCATGCGTCAAATTTCCAGACGTAAACAATAACATGAGCCCATATGGATGTGACACAGGTCGGATCTTTTGGGGCATGAAAAGATTGCAATTGGTCCGCTAAGACCGTCATGAAAAAGTCGGATATGGATCGCAGCCGCCTGCTGTGTGAACATAGCCTAAAGCAACATATAGAGAACTTCATAAAGGATTTAAAAAGGCGAGAGTCAAGAAGCAGACTTTCTATCCAAAGGTTTTCACTTCACTTCACCTTTTAGATTTCACTCAGAAGAAGAAGCACTGAGAACTTTTCACGAGGGTCCGGAATCAGATCAGGGACACCATCTGAGAAGCCTGGCCTCTCCTGTTTAATGCAAACATCAAGGTTTTATAGGAATAATAATACATAATTCAATGGCGACACAGCTAAATCTAATCCAAAAAGAAAAAAAAGGGTGGAGGTTTCCTTCTTCAATGTGAAAACAACAGCTACCAACAAACCTAACCAAGAGCCTACAGCGGCACATATCGTATGCATGGCTTACAAAGTGAGCTCTCTTGACATTCTGTAAATATCTGACAGCTCTGATTCCTCAGCCTGGCTTGGCAGAAGCATTGTATACTACACACACACGCACGCACGCACGCACGCACACACACACACACACACACACACACACACACAGACACACACACACACACACACAAGCTCCTACCTACTCCCACTCTGCAGTCATTGATTTTTCCTAACTCAATACTGCACAGCACCAGCCTGTTCTGCTGACTGCACAAGCCGGACAGCGAGCGAGCAAGCGACGGGGGAGAGAGAGAGAGAGAGAGGTGGAGAGGTGGGGTGGAGGTGGGGGGCTGGCAGTTGATGCTGTTGCTGAGGCTCTGCTATTCAACAGTCATTATTAAAAAGCAAATGATGAGGAAAACGTGGAGCAGGCATGAGCTGAGGGGCCGGCTAAGTAGGACTGATACAAATACATATATATAAATATGTGTGTGTGTGTGTGGTAATAATGAGCTCTGAGACGGTCACAGCAGCATCATCTATGGTTATTACAGCAACTGATGATGGGAGTTTAGTCTGAAAACGTGTTTTTTTTTTTTTTTTTTTACATTCAGGGAAAATGTGGAAGCTGAGTTGTGGAGAGAAGGAGAGAGCTGCAGGTCTATTCTGCAGGAGGCTCACTCTATGGCAGCCATTTTGTGCCTTTCCCAGCACTGCCTAACATGGAACTACAGGGCTGAGAACTGCTAAACAGGATCCATCATCTCTTAACATCTGAGAGATGTTAAGAGATGTTAAAAGACGATGCCTGTGTGCTGAAGACATAATAAAAACTAAGAGGTGTCGGTGAAACGTCCTGGGAAGGCGATTCGTTGGTGAAATTTTGGAAAACAGCAGATGGTGTTTAGTGTTTCCCACTATTCCGACGTTCTCCGCTGCTCCTTCTCAGCGAGCCTGTGCCGTCTCTGAGTCATCTCCTCAGCTCTCCGCCGTCCTAATGTATTCCATTTGCAGATTACTTCACTGAATCAATCAAGCCTGAACAGAGCCATTAGTCTGCCCTGCCTACCCTCCACTCCACCCCCACCCTTTTTTCTCCATTCCAAAGTGTGAGAAGCAGAAAGTAGGAGCAAAGAGGCAGTAATGGAACGTATCTTGAACATCTGACTGTGGCCAGAGCGGGTGCTGCTGGTGGCGTCCGTGTTCAGACGTCAGGGTTTCAACCGAAGCTCGACAAAAAGCTAAACCTTGTCAACTTCAACACTTTCACATTCGTCGTGTTGCAACCACAAACTGCAAAAAAACGTCTTATTTGGATTTTGCGCTTCACATGTCTAGTTATAGTTACCAAAAAAAACTGTACACCCTGTTTTGGCATTTGTTTTTTTTTTGTTTTGTTTTTTTTTGTGTAGCACACTTTTACGTTTCATTCACACCAGCTCCGTTTAATTGAACTTTAGTTGTGTTCGGTGAGGTGCATTCGAATTCACCTCACCTCACCGAACAAAACTGAAATGAAATGAACTACTGTTGAAATGAACTCTGGTGTGGTTTGAATGCATATGTGAATGCCAAGTGCACCAGAAAGCTCTCCAAATTCAGGAAGAGGACTAAAGCGCAAGGCATTCTGGGTAGATACAACCAAAACAGCCACCGCTAGCGGAAGAAATGGCTCATGGTCTTTTACCAACTTCTAAAATCTAACGCCACTCCATTTTTGTTTACATTTTGTGAAGAAGGAAGTTGGACTCGGCCTCTTCGTCAAAGCTTTTTGTGTCGTTTTCTTTAGTGGTTCTTGGTGCAGCGCCCCCACGGGCAAGGAGGGGAACAGGCTGCTCAAAGGGTTTCTTTGGTTTAGGTGCAGTGTGAAAGTGAACAGGAAATGGAACAAATGATGCCATTTTGGTCCCCAATCAAACTGAGCCTACTGGACCAGAAGCTGTGAAAACAACCTTACATTCAACCCCTTTACTCTGATACCACCAAACAAAATGTAGGAGAAACAAGTGCCTTCAGAGTCCAGCATGTTACAGAATCATGGCTTGGAGATACTTTCTCTGGCAGGGACACGGAAGATGATGGATCAAATCTGATGCAGCTCCAGCCATTTTGAAAAGGCTGTTAGACACACACTGAAGTGAAGATTTCTACCAAGTACAGATGCAGGGGTCTTAATACAAGACCCCACTTTCAAACTGAGCAAGAAACAAAAATCAAATAAAATCTCAACAACAAACACATTAAGGTTTGTGGTTATTGAAAAAAAAAATGAAAAAGTTGTAGACGGGAATCCTTCAGTGAGGCTCTGTGTACATTAAAGCCTGAGCTCACTCCCTTCATTGTAGACACATGCCTTATTAGGGGAGGGGAAAAAAACCTGGCTGCATCTCAAGTGCTACCATGGTTACTGTGATCCATGTGGTTGACACATTAGAGCCCCCGCACCCCCCACCCCCTGTCTGTCTGTCTCTGTGAGGCCTCCCTGCGTGCCTGGCAGGGTCACGGTGCAGTCAGCGACTACAAAAGAAGAAGCCTGTCATTGTTACAGGAAACGCAGAAGCACCAAAGCGGCGCTGCTGCTCCTCCTCCTCTTCCATCACCGTCATCGTCATCATCATCATCATCACCATCACTGCCTGCACTTTAATTACACACACAGCCGCTGGTCCTCTTATGCTCAGGAGGTCTGAGACTATCAGTGGACAAACATGAGACACCAAAACATTCAGCATCCCTCACGTTTCTGTTTATTTTCTGACTGGCTTTTCCTGCTCAGGGTCAGCTTTTGAAATCAGAGACGGGTCACTGGAAGAGTCGCCTCTTCTTCTCTGGTAAGCACAACGTCAAATGAGACTCCACGCTCCAGCAGGGGAAAGTGCTGACGTGACACATTGTCATCAGAGCGCGATCAGAGTGGAGCCCGTTTGGTCCTGAAGCAACTCTGTGACTCTGGTGTCAAACATCAGTAGGGACAAAATCCAGAGTCCGGATGGGAAAAGTGGACCTGTATGCGCCTTGGCCAGCTGACCTGCTGACGCACAAAGGCCTCGCAAGTCCACCGAGGGATCGGCGGAGGAGGGAGGCAGCTCTAACCCAACCCAACACCCCCCCCACCATCAACACCATAGCTCAAGGTTTGCAGGATTGAGCACAACCATAAGGGGGCACTCCCACCCTACTACTATGAGGGAAAGAAACTGAGGAAGGAGGCAAGGCAGTCCCCCTGCCTAGAACAGCAGCAGCAGCCATTACAGACGTTCACACAGGATGTAGAGGGACTCCTGGGCCCATCAGGGGTCTCAAACCACGACTGAAATGATGTCAAACATGACGACCGGTGGGTTAGTGCTTAGGAGGAGGACGACACCCACCAGGAACCAGGAATGTATAAAAGCAGAAACTGAATTCAGTGTCTGTACTGTGCTTAGATTCCTACCTGGGAGAGAAAAACTGAAGGATATGAAGTATGACTTTTAATCAATGAGGAGGGAGTTTTTTTTTAAGGCTTCTCATTTGCTTAATTGAGCTTCTCTGTGTGGGGGAGAAAAAAAAGTGGGGAAACACTTCAGCAGAGATGCTGAAGAAGAGGAGGGTAGAGGGGGCAATGGCTGTGAATAATGAGAAGATGGTGTATATGTTTGTGTGTTGTGGTGGGGACCTTTTGTGGAGATGACAATAGCAGCAAGGAGTCCCAGGGCAGCGCACAGATGCCCTGAGTGAGGCAGGCAGCTGCCCAGCCTGAGGTGAAGGCTGCTGGGATACGGAGGACCATGCAGAGGAGGAGGAGGACGGTGGTCTGTAGGGAGGCTCCAGACCCCTAGAGCCAGATTGACTGCTCTCCTGGACCGACAGGGCCCCTCCCCTCTTACTCTAACGCAAACAACCCGATGTGAAAGTGGGAGCTATACCGAAGCACATGACTGTTAGTGAACTAACTAGGAAGAGGGAAGATTTTTCTATGTATACAACATGAGCGAGGGTTAGAGTAGGGTTAGGAGATAAGGGTTAAGATATTAGGGGTAGGATACTAGACGTAGGATATTAGGGATAGGAATGTGTAAGCTATTAGGGTTAAGATATTAAGGATAGGGGTAGCAGGAGTTGATTTCATCATGAAGCTGCTTTCATCCATCCAGCCTCAGCAGCTTTTTTTTTCCAGCTCACACAGGAGAAAGCAGAGGACAGACAGTGCTGCAGTCAGCCACAGTCTTTGTGCTGCAAAACTAGCTCAGCCCAGCAGAAATGGAGGCAGAGGGGAGGGGCATGTGAGTGTGTGTGTGTGTGTGTGAGAGAGAGAGAGAGCGCGAGAGAGTGAATGGAGAGAGCTAAACGAAAAGAGTGTGTTCTGGGTGTGTGGAGTATCTTGCAGAGAGCGAAGCGCGGTTTTCTGCAGCCGAGAAACAGTCCGAAACGCCGCACTCCCGTCAGCAGATTGAATTTCCTCAAGCACGTTAATTAAAAATCATACAGAGGAAAGAAGAGAGAGGGCAAGGAGGTGGAGGGGGGAGAAACAGAAAGAGAGAGAAGAGGAGGGAGCAAGAGGCGCCCTGGAACCTGAATGAGACACGTCCACACAGGAAGCCAGGGCCCCAGAATAGCAACAGGAAGCTGGCCCCGGACTCTGAATTCTGTCAGCGTCAGAGGCTTCGCAAAGCAGGGCTGTGCTGCACGGCGTTATGAAAGCTGATTTACTGAGAGAGGAGAGGGAAAGAGAGAGAGGAGGGAGGGGAGGAGGCGGCCGGCAGAGGGCACGGGCGAGGAAAAGAGAAAATGAGAATTTAGACTGAAAGAGGAATGAGGGAGAGAAGGGATATAGGTGTGTTAAACGTGGAGAGAAAGAGAAATGCAGGAAAAATAAGATGATGGTAATGTAGGGAAAGCTACAGAGGGGGCAGGGGCTGGAAGGAAAAGGGACACGAGGAGGAAGAAAAAAAAAAAAAAAAAAAAATCAAAGTGGGCCGGGCCTTGTCGGGCTGATTGCTCCAGAGCTATGTCGCAAAAACAAGCTTAGCTGCCGCAGGAGAGCCGAACTGGGCTGGGCTGAGCGGGGAGCGCAGGATGGAGAAAGGGGTTGGGGGTGGGGGGTTTAAAAGTGTAACAGGAAAAATAGAAGATCATTTAGTTTCACATCAGGAGGCTTGGTACATAAAATTAAAGGTCATTAAGGCAGGGGGAGCTGCTGCTGGGAAGTAGGTGGTCTATTGCAACTGCACAGAATAACAGCGTTTCTCTGGGGGGGCAAATGGTAAATGATCCAGTCAGAAAATTAAAGGGAACAATCTGCATTAACCCAACATGCGTTTTGTCTTTAACGTATCAAAATAAAAATGAAGCAAAAGCTGAACCTGCTTTTTCCCCCCCTAATGTTCACTAGAAACTCAATTATACAAATACTGTAGGAAAGTTTGGATCATATTTATGCTTACAGGAGAATTATACAAGTTATTAACCGCCAGCAAGCATCAACACTTTTGTTTTCTAGTCCAGCAACTGAGTGAGTCTTTATTCAGATCCACAATCAAAGTCTTATTTCCTATGCTCCTGAATGCACCGTTAAGCAACCGCTAACAACAAGACCAGGCTGGATGGAAACTATTATAATGAAAAGGACAAACTCAATATGTAATGAAACTTTGAGATGCAACAACAAATTGTCTGGTTAGGAAATCCAATAATCATTTTTTATTCTTTGGAAAGTGAATGCACCATGCTTGGTGCACCCTGCTCACAGTAACCTTAGAAATGTTTGAGATGCAAATGTACCTGGAGAAAAACACTTGGCATCGTCTCCTTCAGGGAACTTTTTAACCTTGGTTACTCTGAGCTCAGCTTTATCAGATTATCATAAACTCAATAATCCCAACTTCTTCATTGCTAAACTTCAACAGTTCAAGTTGATCACAACACTTTTTGTTGCAGACGTTGTTGAAGAGGAAACAACAGGCTCAAGAAGCTTTTTAAAGGAAACTATATTTTCTACTAAAGAATGTTGGCTTTTCATTCAGGCTTGTATTTGCAGAAAATTCACTTATTTATAGATTTTTTTGTGACGCGCGTCTAAAATACTTGGGGAAAAAAATTCAGCTTGGGAGGCTGAAATACTTAAGTGCAATGCTACTTGACATAATATTAGTTAGCCTTTGTAAAGCCAACAATCCAGGAATAGCACTTATTTACCTTGGTGTTGATTGGCTGGACTCTAACGAGTAGAGGAAGACAGTAGCCGTGTTTCCATTACAAATGAGTGCAAATCTGTCTATATTCTACTAATGCTGGAAAAAAAATAACACTATTTCACAATTGTGGTGTTTCCATTAAATATTTTATTATTATTTATTTTACGTTGGCTGTTCTATTCCTAATTACACTGACTGAACAAATTAAAGTTGTGTTGTTTTTACATATTTGACCAAGCTTGTGAATCTACTGGTGGATTTGCTGTGTTGGTGCAGAGATAGAAAATACATTTATAATTCAGTTAGTTGTATGTTTAAAAAATAGAAGAAAGAAAATGTTTTAAGTGAACTCAGATGACTTTCTGTATCGGACCGACTGATACTAAACCTCATATCTGTGTTGGTATCGAAAGTGAAAAAAGTAGATTGTTGCATCCCTAACAGAGACCAGAGATCAGATACAATGCACTGAAATCTAAATACTGCGTCTTCATTACTGATTGTTTGGTGATCACATGTTCCCCAAATGGCTAACTGCTAGAAATACTAAAAATAAAACAGTTTTCTTTGTGAGAAAGTTGAGTGTCAGAGCTCTAACTACACTCACAGGCATTATCAGACGGCCTTATTACTGTAACTGTGTTTGATTCTGATGAAATCATGCAAAAATGTCAGCTTCAAAGTTGGTGAAGGGAGAAAACTGGATGCATGACAGATGCAGCACAACTACAAATGTAGGAAGTCAACTGGCGATATCTCAGCTAAATGAGGTGTTCATCCATCATTAGTCAGACAGAAGTGTAAAATCTACATACAAACACTAAACTTAAAAGTTAAAAACCTGTCACGATGAAGCTCAGGTCTTAGTTTTTGAGGCCAGAGTAATCCCGAGAAACGAGGGATAGGACATGGGAAGACCGAAAAAGCAACTTTGGCCTGAGAGTGTGACCAGCATGTGACCTTCCTCTCAAATCTGAAGCACTTTCAGGCATGTCAGAAGAGCAGAGCACTACAAGAGGAGGGCGGTGCTGCCTGGGATTAGCCCCTCAGGGTGCACAAAAGACCAGAGAGACGACAAGAAGGAAATTTTGTAGGGGGGTGAGTGGTGGAGCAGAGAGGGAAGGAGTGAAAAGAAGTTAATGGTGGTCTGGTAGTTAGTTCCCTTCCTATAGGCTGACAACAAACGGAAGTGTCACATCCAGAGAGTAGAAAAGCCCGACGGTGACGACAAAAGGCTGCTCTGCTTTCCATCTGCTCCGGGTCTGCCTTCCAAAACAACTCACACCCCTTAAACATTTACACAGTTTGCTCCAGACACAGACTTCAATGGATCTTAATGAAACACATCTGAAATAATATCAAAGTAGCAGCTGCTCCAGAGTTTGAGTTGAACAACAATTACTCAGAATTCAAGTCAAATTCAAAAATACTTATATATACAAGTATTTTATATATATATGAAAATTTTTCATCCAAATAAGTTTAAAACTCATTGCAGATGGTGACGCTGTCTCTGACTGAAGACCTGCGGCATGCTGACAGCTCAGTTTTCAGACAGTAGAAACAATATTCCACAGTAACATGTCTGGGATGATACAAAGCCAGCACTGCTAATCAACCTCATCTGTTTTCACCACTCTTCTTAAAACCTCTGTCTGGATGTTTTTTTCAGAAAATCGGGCAGCATTGCCCGTTATGACAGATGGTTTGAACTTCTCCCCCCCCTCTCTGCTCTTTGGTCCTTCTCTTCATTCAGCCTCCCTTTCAGCTGCTCGGGGTTTTGGGGGCATAGGTAAAGTCTTACTTTACCTTTTTATGCTTGCAGCTGTGCTATAACACTGCCATTTGGCTAACTGATAAAAGATTTCTGTGAGGTAAGACTGCAAATTATTTTAATTATTGATTAATCTATCAATTATTCTAATGATTAATATATTGTTCTGATGATTAATCTATTTTTCTGGCAATTAATCAGGTAAAAAATTGGCAGATTCTGCAGATTTTTTATTGATTTAATTAGAAATAAAATAAAATGTGCAAATTAACAAATCATTCTATTCCTTTCCAAATTAGAAAGTAAACATTTTATAGTCTAAAATACAACAACAGTGTTCCTTTAGTGTCGGGTCATTTGTGCAAAGGATACCTCTGCAGCTAAATAAATACTTCTGACATCAACATGTGAATAGCTCGGCTCTTTCTGCTTGACTTAACATCAACACAGTGTAGGATTGATCTGCTGATTATCTGTTGGATTAACAGATTAATTTGGATTTCAAAAGGTGCTTGAGATCTTTTTTAAACAGTATTTGAACCAGGTGAAGGTAAAGCTAGGCCACTTGAGGAGCTCTGGGTAGCACATATTTACAAAGGTTTTTTTATATATGTACATATATCTTTAATGCAAAATGTGTAAATTTTTTGCTTAATTACTGCTCTGGCACTGTTGTCCTTTCAGCAATTAGCCTTTTTTTAAAGACTGTATACCCTAGTTAATAATTAATCAAATTAGCTAACGGTTATTCCAATAATTGATTAATCGCGATTAATCAAGTCAGCCCTGTTTAGAGGAGAATAATAAAAAAAACACCAAGAAGTGATTTCTCACATGAATACAGAGTTCAGTTTTAGAAGGCTTGCTATTCCTGACAGCTAAATGATCCACACTGACAAAACAGCAGATCCCTCCTCACTGTATTTCTCAAGAAAAACGAAAAACATCAATGTTGTTTTTCTTCTTTGGCTCATGATTCCATTTAACCCCCAATTCTCCTGCTTCCACTTTTCTATTGACAACAGACTGTACTGAATTTCATTCAGAAGCGTCTGAGTTAAGGGGACTGAACAAAGACATAAGCCACATATTTCAAATTTTTTATTTGTAAATCGTGTGTATGTAGTTTTTTGTTGGGTTTTTTTTGCCACCTGATTGAAGGTTGCAATGTTGTGTTACTTTGTGTTGGTCCATCACATGGACTCCAAACAGATTTCACTGTAAGTTCTTTGGTTGTGACATTACAAAAAGTGTGAAAAAGTTCAAGGTTTTCTTATCAGTCTCTGTAAAGTTATGAAATATTATTCAGGAAAAGAAAGAAAAGCCATTTCTACGTTCATAACAAAGCTTCCAGAGAATATTTGTTGAAAACACGGCTGATTGCGCTGAAAGCTCCCACCGGACCTGCAGGAGACATTAACCAACTGTTTTCACAAGCTGTGCAGCACTCCTTGTGAAGAGCAAAACCCTTCATGAGGAAAACTGGTGGAGAGCCCTTTTAATCAGCAACTAGGGTTATTCATTACAGACTAAGTCAATAATGTGACTCATTCAAGAGGACAAAAATGTCCTTTTTTTCCCCCCCCTCACAGCACTGTATTCACTTTCTTTCCTAGAAACAGTGTAAACGTTTGTAGGTCACAAGAAGATCTGAAAACCACGAGGACTTCTACCATCTAGCCACGTTGCTTTGGGTCCAGGCTTCGTTACGTGTTGCTCTATGTTAGCTTAATGCATTGTAGTGACTTTAAAAAAAAAACGTAAAAAGATTTTAGTTCACAAAACAGCAGCTCTGTGTGGGGAACAGTTGCACTGTACATGTGTCCCAGTACCAAACCAGGAACCAGTTCAGCCTGTTCAGCTAGTTCCACGACTGCTGCCTGTTCTTTGTTGTTGTTTTTTTTACTTCCTCCCCCTCAGCTCCTCTGTCAGACTCTCAGTTTGTTTTCCTAACCTGCAACTTCTAGAAAAAAAACAAACTCTTCCACAGCCTATGTGATGCTAGCTTTCTCTGCTAGCCGACTAGCCTGGACGAGGCTATGGAGAAGCTAAATGCTACTTACCCCAGTTAGCTGCTTTAAGCAACATTCTGAAACTTGTCCATGCCTTGGTGGATATTTGTCCTTCAATATTATGATCATAAACAGGAAAAAAAGAAAAAAGAATTTGACTTAATATTTTAACGTGGTTCTAATTTATAGATCACCAGACTTCCTGAAGGTCAAAGTTTCCATTTCTTTAACTGTCTCAGTGGAAGCTTCTAATGAACGTAGAAGTCAGGTAATAAAGAATAAAGCAAAGATGTGAAATAGGATCCTAGACAAAATGCTGTCGACCATCAACTATATTCTAAGTAGCGTTTCAGCAACAAACAAAGTAGCAGTTTCTCATTCAAACAGAGCAATCTTAGGAGCATTATATTGATTCAACTAGATAAAACATCTGCTTAGAAACAAAGTAAAATACCTACTATAAAGCTATAACTTTTAGACATTGTTTTAGAAGTGGTTTACTCTGGTTTATGGTTACCATCTCAAGGGATTCAATGTAAAAGGCAGACACACGCTGGTTCCTTTAAAATGACAGGAACCTGAAAGATTTTAAAGGTTAGGACCATTTACAGCTCTGGAAAAACACAAGAGCCCACTGAACTGAACTCCATTGAAAAACTCCTGGTTATTCCACCAAATATTGATTTCGGAACTCTTCCTGAGGTAAAACATTAGTATTGTTGTTTCTAAGTGAATATGAACTTGTTTTCTTTGCATTATTTGAATTCTGAAAGCTCTGCATCTTTTTGGTTATTTTGACCGTTTCTTATTTTCTGCAAATAAATACAAAATTTTGGCTTGGAATTTTGGAGACACGTTGTCAGTAGTTCATATAATAAAAGAACAATGTTCATCTTACTCAAACATATATCTATAAAAAGTAAAATCAGAGAAACTGATCATTTTAAGTGCTCTCTTCATTTTTTTTCTAGCGCTCAAGACACGCTGCATGTCATCATTTACATCCGGAAATTTCGTGCATTCGCACAAAAAGATGATTCTTGTACATGCCTTAGCCGCGCTGCTGTCATTGAACAATCAAGTTAAAATGAAACTTGGATATATAGGTGTTATCCAGAGTATCGCTCCACAGCAAATGGAAAATAACGCAAAAAAAAATGTGAAAAAATAATCTAAACAATCTAAAACCACTCATATTAGTGTTTTCTCTCACTCCCGGCGTTGGCTACGCTACACACTCAGGCTCTTTGGTAATGTCACTGTGTTCAACTCAATGGTTGCTAATGAATAATCTGAATGAAACTTTATTTTTTTCGTTTTAGATAAACATTTTCTTTACTATTTTCAAATATATGTTTCAGTTCAATGAACCATCTATCCTTCAGAAATATTAGCAGTTTTCACATTCTTGACAGCGTTCCTGAATCAGCTGAATGCAGGTGCAGCAGTTATCCCAGGTGAACATGAACTGAAAACACCTGTAGGAATCACCCCAGCTGGTTTTTTTGCTTGTTTTTTTTAAAACCAAGGCTGTCGGGGGTCTGTTCCCAGGCACTCTGCTGTAATCTGCACCCAAATGTGTGCGCTCCGCAGGGATGGATGGGAGGAGGAGAGGAAAAAGGATTGGTTTACGTCTTCCTTAGGAAGATTAATGCCTCTCTCAGCCAATCACACGGCACTAATAGGGAATCCCTGAGAAGTCAGGAGGGTGGGGTGGGGGGGAACATAGGAAAGCTAAATAAAAATAGCACTAGCCCAATGAGCTTGGCCCACAGAGAGATGTATAAATAAATAAGAGAAATAAATAAAAGAGAAGGGAAACACATCCTGAGGGCATCCCCTAATGGCGTAGACAGCTCTGCCTCCCTCCCTCCGTCTCCAACATCTCCGACTCCGACCAATCATTCACACTATTTAAAGTTATTTGCCTGCAGTCCCTCAACCCCCCCACCCCCCAACCCCCTCTTTCCTTCCTCGCTCACTTTCATTCTCTCGCATTAATGATCTCATTTCTCACTCTCCTTCCCCGAGGCCCAGAATGAGGTTAGCGCCACAGTCTGACCTATAAACACTGCCATGGTAACTGCAGCCTGTTCCAGTGAGGGAGGGAGGGAGGGAGGGAAGGCTAGGGGCTTCTCTCACCTTTACCTCAGCCAGAGGGCCATTGCTAAACGCTTTCTCTTTACTTTGGGTTCGCGCTCCGAGTATTTTGTCCCTGGAAGTCGAGCGAAAACCTGCGTGCTTGTCTTCACGTCAATCACCTCTCGGCGAGAGCGCTCTCTGTTCTGTGTTTTGATCCAAACCAAATCTGGTACCTCAGAGTTAATTCTAGAAAGATCCGCCGGCTCTGCTGCCACCTCCAGAGATGTCTGCTCCAACAGCACTGTGAGGATTGGTACGCATCGAGCCATTTCTTTGACATTTTGACACAAAAACGTCTGAGTAGTGGCTCGAGCCGGGGCTGGTGGTCCGACCAGAAAGACTTGGAGAAAGCATCTTTGGAGGAAGACCCGCCCCCCGCCCACCGAGAGGAATAGTGTTGTTCAAATCAAAGTCAAAGTCAAAATAAAGCATTCAAATCTTTGATTTTAAAACCACCTCACTCCTGGCTGGAAATGATCAACTATGTCAACTAGGGATTCACCGATCCACTTTTTTCACATCTGAACATGTAAAATCAACAACTTTAATTTGTTCAGTATAACAGCCAATGAAAACAAATAATAAAGAAACTGAAACTGACAAAAAATAATAGATTGACTACCTGGGTCAAATATGCAAAAGTAAACCACCACAAACCTTCTTTCAAATGGTTAAGAAAGTGCAATTAGGAATTCTAAATGTAATGTAAAATAAATAAAGAATGACGTCAAACAGAGCACAAAGTATAGAATTAGACTGAATAGATCTGCCCTCATGGACTGGGAACATTGTCATTTCTTTTACAATATCAATCCGATACAAGTATCGGATCGGTGGATCTCTAATGTCAACGCATTAAACAACTAACGTCAACAAACATGGTTTACTGATGCATATTGACGACAGATTAACTACTAAAATGCAACAGACTGGGATGACTTTCAGTTGGATCTAAAAAGGGAACAGTGTTGTCTACATATCTCTTTCCGTTCAGGAAACTGAGATATAGCAATTCCAACTATTAACGTAAATTCACTCATATTTTGCACCAACTTGCAATTTTCATAAAATTTCCGGAATAGGATTTTGCTCATATCAAAGGTTGCCATTTCATGAAGGTATTTGAAAATGCTGCTTACACTTTAAATATCCACCATGTTAAAATACTTTTTTGAAGGAAAGTTATGTGGAGCAATTTCAACGTTTCCCTCTCATGACAAGAGTAATAGTGTAAAAAAGAAAAAAAAAGAAATCACAAGTTTGGCTGCCAGTTTTTTATAAAAGGTGCCACAAAATTAGCCATTTCACAATCACAAAAAAATATGACATCCTAGAATGACTGATATCTGCTGTTCCTTCAGGCTGAAACACAGAGAAAACTAAACTTCTAACAAAATAAGCAACCCATCATCAACTAAAGCTGTGTGCTGCTCAAGAAAACGTCTAGCTGGGTAACAATGGGAGAAAAAAAAACAGCCCCACTGATTCACCACCAGCGCTCGGGTCACAGCTTATTTCAGGTTATTACTCCAATCAAGTCATTTTTAAATCACTGTCATAACTAAACTCTGATGAAACTCAACCCGCTGTTCGTCTACTATCTGTGTCAGCTGGAACCCCAAGCGAGATGTGAAGCAGCAATTTGCAACTAAATTCCTAAAAAATCACAGCTTGCCAAACAGTTCTAGGTAGAGCGCATTTTATTGCACAAACAGATTTGAGTTTTGGTAAAGGTGCAGAAACACATCGTTCAAAGCAAAGTGTAAATAAGGAACCTTATTCCAGTAAATGTAGTTTGCACACAATTAACAAGTCAAACAATCAAAGAATATGCTAGTGCTGGTCCAGCGCTTCAAAACCCACAAAAGCTAGAGAGTGGGGGGCTCACCGGTAGACTGGACGGCCGGCCCTGCATGCTGTCTTCCTGACCACTCTTGTTGGGCTGGTTAGAAGGAGGAGCACTGGACTGGGAGCTGAAGGAATCCTGGGAAAGCTCCTGGTTAGAGAAACAGGAAGCAGATGAGCCGTTAGTGATAAGTAGTAGTTTTTAAAGGGACGGTATTGTGGGTTTTCCAGGCACATAGTGTCATCTATAGAACAATGAAGTAACTGTGTTAACTTTAAACAAGAATTTATCCATATAAAATGTATTTATAGTTTAACGCCTTGAAATTGGGTCTCTGTCACTTTAAGAAACTCCTGCTCTTTACACTTTACCAGCATTGCACTGAGAAGTAGCTCCTATAATGAGCTCAGCAGATGTGCAGTTGTATCAGGTGTTTGCTAATTGCTGCCACTAGTCTGAAGGAGCTGAGCGGGGGGGTTGTGAGGGAGGGCTGCTCTGTGAGGTGGAAGCTTGGAAACGGCAGCTCAGAGAAGGAGCTTCATCCTTGAAGGCGGGGCTAGGTCCAACCAGCCATTTTTTACAGCTTTTAACCTCTATAGGAGATTAAAAGATTTCTCAAAAATGCATAAAAGAATCAAAGCAACACTCCAGGTTTGTATTTGACATGATGTAAAACACAAAAAAGTTGATTTTACATAATACTGCCCCTATAAACATTCTAAAGAGCAAAGCTATACTCTCATGTCCTGAAGGTGAAGGTCGTACCTGTGGAGGAGGCGGGAACCTCTGATATGGAGACTGTTGCTGTTGCTGCTGTGGTTGTTGCTGCTGTTGCTGTGGAGGTTGCTGCAGCGGGGGTGTCTGGGAGTAAGGTGACTGCTGGCTCTGCTGGCCATGACCTGGGGGCTGCTGGGCTTGGGGTGGAGGACCTCCTGGTTGCTGAGGTGGTCCTTGCTGCTGAGGCGGGGTCTGCTGCTGGGGTGCCTGCCCTGGTCCGGTGGCTTGTTGGTAACCGGGTTGGCCCTGAGGCCCCTGCTGACTCTGGGGACTGGGACCCTGTTGCTGCTGCTGCTGTTGAGTCTGCTGCTGCTGCTGCTGCTGCTGAGGAGAGACGTACGGCGGCTGTCCTGAATGGGACTGTGGGGGCTGGCTGTAGGAAGGCTGTCCTGCAGCAGGTCCATGGGGCCCTTGGGATTGTTGGTATGGGGGCCCAGACTGGGTGTGTTGGCCCGGTGGTTGCGAAGGGTGACCCTGCTGAGAGTAGGGAGCAGTAGAGCTGCCCTGGGTCTGACCAGAGTATGGAGGCTGCTGCTGGCCAGGGTGGGGCTGTGGGCCATGCTGGCTGTAGTAGCCCTGGTTCTGCTGGCTGTAACCTCCTGGACCCTGCTGTCCATACGCAGACATCTAGACAGGAAACAGTTCAGGTCTGGTTAGGCTCAATAAGTGTTTAAATACAAACTTCTAACTATTCAAACCATTTCAATATAAGATTGAAAATAAGGCGTTTAGGAGTGTACTCATTATCTAGGTTACGGGGGGGGGCGTTTATCGTATCGGATAGCATTAATCATATCGGATAGCATTTACCGCGATTTCTCAGTATGATAAGAATTCAGCTCTATCGTTGTTAGGCCTGTCACAATGACAAATGTTTTATGACTATAAATTGTGCCAATAACTATTGGATAAACACTAATATTGTTGTTTTGAGACCGTTTTCAACTGATATTGGCATAATAGTGCAACTTCGCTCTCTCATAGACCAATGAGTTTTAATTTTGTAAAGAACACTTAATGAAACTGGAAGATGTTTTAATAATATCCATAAACACAACAAAAATAAACAAATAAATACATAAAACAAACAAAAAATAAAACAAAGCCCCACTACAACTAAAACCATAAATGAAATGGGTTATGATATTTCTGCAAACAAAATTTGCCAAATTTGCAAAATTACTATTCAAAAAATAGTAATCATCATAATGGAAATGATCAAGCTCATTTTAAATTATGTTGGTGGATTATTTCGCCTGTAACAAAATATTAGAAGTGAAATAATGTGCAAGTGAAACTAGAATCTGTTAATCAATATTATGGAATTATTGACTTAAAACAAGCTACTATGTTTTGCTGAAAAGTTACTTTTAAGTAATTTTATGTTATTTCAAGTGTACTAAGATATTTGCACTACAAACTAGACCAAAATTAATTGGTGAGATTTTATGTTTTTCTCATTTTAAAGTTTATCTTTCATGTATCTTGTAGTTAACTAGCTAAAATTCATTTCAGGAGGTCAAAGCTTTTGAAATCAGGGCATCTCTAAATGTTAAAACCTAGGAGATTTTCAAGGCTGTTCTATACTATATCCAGATGTGCGATAAAACCAATGTATTAAAACAGAATTTCTGCTAAAATAAGACTAGTAATAGAACAGAAGTCATGCTAAACCAAAATGTATGCTAAATCAAAGTTTTTTCTAAAAAGGAATTTATACCTCAAGCACGTTTATGGTAAACTGTGCTTGAGGTATAAAGCACAGTTATGCTAGAACTTCAGTTTTAGCATAACTTCCAATGTGGGAACAAGACGCATGAAATTCTGTTTAAGCATAAATTCAGATTCAGCATAAATTTCTTTGTTAGCAAAAATTGTTTGCGCATACCTTTGGTTTTAGCACAAGTTCTGTTTTAGCATAAATTTTGATTTAGAAAAAAATTATATTTTAGCTTACCGTATTTTCCGCACTATAAGGCGCACCTAAAAATCTTCAATTTCCTCAAAAGCCGACAGTGCGCCTTATAATCCGGTGCACCTTATAGTGCGGAAAATACGGTAAATTCAGTTTTAGCATAAGTTCTGTTTTAGCTAATTTAACTGACATTGTGACTTTTTTCCATTGTTGTGGAATTTTGCATTTTGTTTACCCTTCTGGGCCACCGTACATGAAAAGCATGAGTTTGTAGCCAGATGACAGGTTGCAGCAAAGCAATCTAGTTGTACAGAGTAAGGCGCTCCACATTACAGCATTGTTTCATTATAACAATGATTCTTCAGACTTTGATAGTCAGAAGCTGTTTATATGGCAGAGTGTAGAGTAAGCAACTCACAGAGGTGAGAATTGTCGAAGTATTTTAAGTGTGGCGTTTTAAATTAGTGCCAGGAAAATAAAAAACGCACATGGACTTCATCTCTTCCAACTATAAAATGAACCTTTTTATATTCTGCATTTTCATTTCATTACGCTCAAAAAGCACGCAAGGAGAAAACTCTGACCTTGTGAGGAAACACTTGCATATAAAAAAAACGGAGAGAGAGAGAGAGAAAAAGAGGCTTGCCTGCTTTGTGAGACGGATGAGGGATGGTGGAACTAAACTACTCAAGGATTCAAAGAAAATAGAAGATGGTAATAAAGAATTTGCAGCGCGTTAAATCAACATCAAGTGGCTGTATTGTATCACACCGACAGAGGCAGGGAGGCCGTTTTCTTCTCCGCAGGGCACTTATCGAGTTCATGGTCAGACACCAGCCAGGCCAGTATGAGATAATCACGGCGCACAATGGGCACGAGACCACCGGCGGAGGACGTAGAAGAAAAGCCTTCGCTCGGCGGGATTCCCTGCGTGCGTTTCTCTGTTCAGACGGCTGTCTGGCTGGGAAGAGTTCAACAAGGGTCTGTTTCCTGGCTATGTGGCAGTAGCAAGTGCAAACTGGATGTTTACAGTGTTCAATTGGATGAAGGTGCTGCCCCACTGTGCCTGGCAGCACAGCTGGAATGTTCTCCATTTTTTTTCTTTTTGTTTTTTGTTTGTTTGTTTGTTTGTTTCATGCGTGAAAATAGAGTTGACTGTAGAAAAAAAAAACTGATTGCTTCCTGAATTTTCAGGTGTTTTCTGGTCACTTTTGGGTTGGTCTTTACACACATCATATATAGGTTATAAAAAAAATGCTAGAGTGGTAAATTAGATCTCAAATTTATTATCATCTCGATATCAATATCGCAAGAAAAGAAAAATAAATAAATAAAAATTTGCAGGCATTGCAATAAACACTGCCTAGTTATTGAAGCTCAATACCATCAAGACATTTATGCTGGCAATATCTTTGGTGAGTCTTGTTGTTTATTGAGGCATAAAAATGTTTTAGAAGCTGGACAACATGTTGTGTTTGTTTGCATTGACTTTAATGTATTACAAGTTATATTATTATATTTGGTATTCCCCCAAACAAATGTGTGCAGAGTTGACTCCCAGGATTTGTGGGGCTTATGGACAAGAGTCCCCCACGAAAAGATAGCATCACTCTTAAAAACACTTGTAGCTACTTATTTTAATAGTTCAAACACCAAATATACACTAATATGCATTAATGCTCACAGTGGAGACTGCATTAGTTGGTAACACATAACTTAATATCTACAGTTTTTCTTAGCTCAACTTTAGGGGCTTCAGCCAATCAGAGCCAAGGAAAATAAATGGGGTTCCTGGATTGGCTGCTTTAAAAAAACTTTCTCAAGTAACATTGCTCCTTAGTATTCCAGCTTTCTGAGCTGAACTTCCCTTTAGAATTTATTAGATATACTCTATGAAATTATCCATGGATCCTCCAACTTTCTACTAGTTATTTGGAGTTGTGTTCCACAAAAACTGTGCAAATCCACAAATACATTTTATGCAAGTGGTTTTCATGAAATAGCAACCACTGTCAGCAGGACAGGATTAAACTCTCAAACAGTATTCTGACAGTCTAATCTCAAGTTCAGCAAACTACGACCGTTAAATGACCTCTAATGCCTTCTTTTTTTGGAGATAAAAGTTTACAGCAACTTTTTTAACATCATCTTGCCTAATCTCTGGTTCCAAAAGTGGTCCGGGAACATTACGAGCATCATTTAATCTTCCTCATTAAGTTCCAAACAAACAACCCACACAGTTCGTAGGAATTCTTGCGACAACCCCAAACACTGCACCGGAACAAATCAAATAAATTAATATTGAATTTGGAGAAAATTGGGTTCTATATAATTGAATATATATTTGGAGAAGTTTGTCTTGTAAAATGCTTTGAGATGACATTTAAAATGTGCATGTATCGTATATAGAAATTTAACAGATATTTGCGCCGTTTCAAAAGGATGGTTTTGGTGCAATACTGACCTGCTGCCCATACTGCATACCACCCATGGTGCCCGGTGTGCGGCTCTGCATCCCCATTGGGTACCTCTGGGGACCCGGAGGTCCGTAGCTCTGGGCTGGGTAGGAGCCTGCCTGTTGGGGTCCTGGACCAGAAGAAGGGCCCTGCTGATGCTGGGAGTAGGGGTTAGGCCCTCCGTACGGCTGGCTTCGCATCTTCCCTACCTGGTCCATCGGGCTGGGAGGCTGGAAGACACATGAAGAAAACATGTTAGTATGATGTTAGAGTGTAAAGAAAAACTCGGGGTTGTTGGTGTTTACAGTCACCATCAGTCTTTACAGCACCTGCTGTCACTATCAGTCTTTACAGCGTCTGCTGTCACTATCAGACTTTACAGCGTCTGCTGTCACTATCTGTCTTTACAACGTCTGCTGTCACTATCAGACTTTACAACGTCTGCTGTCACTATCAGACTTTACGTCTGCTGTCACTATCAGACTTTACAGCGTCTGCTGTCACTATCAGACTTTACAGCGTCTGCTGTCACTATCAGACTTTACAGCGTCTGCTGTCACTATCAGACTTTACAGTGTCTGCTGTCACTATCAGACTTTACTGTGTCTCCTGTCACTATCAGACTTTACAGTGTCTGCTGTCACTATCAGACTTTACTGTGTCTCCTGTCATTATTAGTCTTTACAGTGTCTGCTGTCACTATCAGACTTTACAGCATCTGCTGTCACTATCAGACTTTACAGCGTCTGCTGTCACTATCAGACTTTACAGTGTCTGCTGTCACTATCAGACTTTACTGTGTCTGCTGTCACTATCAGACTTTACAGTGTCTGCTGTCACTATCAGACTTTACAGTGTCTGCTGTCACTATCAGACTTTACAGTGTCTGCTGTCACTATCAGACTTTACAGTGTCTGCTGTCACTATCAGACTTTACTGTGTCTCCTGTCACTATTAGTCTTTACAGTGTCTGCTGTCACTATCAGACTTTACAGCATCTGCTGTCACTGTCAATTTACTGTGTCTCCTGTCACTATCAGTCTTTACAGCGTCTGCTGTCACTATCACTTTACAGCGTCTGCTGTCACTGAGTCTTTACAGCGTCTGCTGTCACAATCAGACTTTACAGCGTCTACTGTCACTATCAGACTTTACAGCGTCTGCTGTCACTATCAGTCTTTACAGCGTCTGCTGTCACTATCAGACTTTACAGCGTCTGCTGTCACTATCAGACTTTACAGCGTCTGCTGTCACTATCAGACTTTACAGCGTCTGCTGTCACTATCAGACTTTACAGCGTCTGCTGTCACTATCAGACTTTACAGCGTCTGCTGTCACTATCAGACTTTACAGCGTCTGCTGTCACTATCAGACTTTACAGCGTCTGCTGTCACTATCAGACTTTACAGCGTCTGCTGTCACTATCAGTCTTTACAGCGCCTGCTGTCACTGAGTCTTTACAGTGTCTGCTGTCACTATCAGACTTTACAACGTCTACTGCCACTATCAGACTTTACAGTGTCTGTCGTCACTGTCAGTCTTTACAGCATCTACTGTCTTAGATTTTACTGCGTCTACTGTCACTATCAGACTTTGCAGTATCTTCCAACACTTTAATCTTTACAGTACACTCTGTATAGACTCTGTAAAGTATACTGTAAAGTATCAGACTTAAGAGAATCTACCATCAGTATCAGAATTTAAAGTGTCTCATGTCTCTATCAAATTTTGCAACATATACTGTCACTATTTGACAGTCACCATCAGACGTTACAGTCATATCGACAAGCATTGATACAACAGACCCTGAAAACAAGGTTTTAAAGCCTACTTCTGGAACCATTTTGATTTCACATTCTTAAACTCCTCATTGACAAATACAGGCAATGGCATGACAAGCAAGTGTCTTGTGAGGATCATCTCATAAACCCGTCACAGTATAATCAAACAAAAATAGAACAAAATGCCGAAGGGGAAGAAAAAAAAAAAGAAAAAAAAAAACACAAGTGGATTTACTTTCCCAGTAGAAAGGGGGAAAAAAACTGGCTAAGAATGAATGAACCAGCCCACTACATCCGCCAGGAGCATTTTTCCTGCCCAGGAGATCATTGTGCCAGTGGGTGGATACTGTTACAGCAGACACGTTGGGGAGAGTTTCTGTGAAAATATTGTTAGAGAAGTGGAAGTTGTCTGCGGCGTCTGGAGTCAGGCCCGCCGACTCTCAGCTGGAGCCGGGTCGGGTTGGAGTGCCGCGAGGTTTCGGCAGCCAGCGTGACTGAGCTGGATGATGCAACCTCTCATCTGTAAACAGCTGGAGCAAAGGACCATAAAATGTGTGTACATTTGAGGGACTTTAAAGAAAAGCCTAAAAACAACACAACAAAAAAAACACAACCCCACCTCCTCCAGTAGACACAAAAGTACTAAAGACCCTTGATGTTCTCGTGAAAATGAACCAGGAATCTGAAATCTAATGTCAGCTCATCACATCCCTGGCAGCCCCTACATGTTTCCATCAAACCCACCGCAGAACCATCTGAAGCTACGAGCCACAAAGGGAGGCTTTGAAGTAGCGACACCTCCCGGCCCGCTGACCTCGGGTAGCAGACACAAAGCTTTCATTGCTTCCCACGGTTATTAATCTGTGAGTGTTTTTTCCCCCTCCTCCTCCTCTTCTTTCCCCCCCCCAAAAAACCTCTTTGCCTCGGTTGAGGGAGACAACCGCTGTTGCTATTTATAGCTGGGGGGTATGTGGGGATGGGGTTGGGGGAAGAGAGGGCAGCCTGCCGAAAATGTAACAGGTCCCAGCTGCGCTGCTGTTTGAACCCGGGCCAGGCCCTGCTCTTCCTGGGCTTTCAGAAAGCAGCAGGCCTTGGCATCTTATGAATGACAGAGCAGCGATGAGAGTGGGGGAGTGGAGGGAGTTGGAAGGGTGGAGGGGATCGCAGCAGGAGAACCGTGTGTTGGGAAACACTCTAGGTGCTGGCATAAATCAACAAGCTGTAAGTGCGGTCAACCAACATTAACCAAGATAACGTATTCCACTCCACATTTTCCCTCTAGCCTCCCCTAGGCCACATTCTCCTGAGCTCCTCCAGGTTTAGGAGAATGCGTGTGTGCGCGTCCAGGAAAGAAGGCTTGGGGTGTGCGTATATGTGTTACTATGGTCCCTGGGGTCATTACGGACCACTCTGTGGGGGGGTAGAGGGGGGTAAAAGAGGGGAGGAAGAGGTAGCTGGCCCTGCTAGGAAATCACTGGTGACCTCTGTTGCACTTTTAACCCCAGTCTGGAAGGAAGGACACCATAACCCCCCACCCCACCCACCACCCCCATCTGACACCATGCCAAACAATACAGCAGCTCAGCTGAGCGCTGGAGACCAGAGTGCATTTCAGACAGGTGCACGTGTCCAACTGAGGCAACGATCGCCTCACACTCTAAAGCAACTTTTTTTCCCTTCTTAACTGAACAGAAACACACAATCAGTCTTTCGTAATGAGCTGCTTGGACAGAGCCTCCGGTGTCATTGGTAAAATGTGGCACAGAGGCACGGATCATCTGCGTAGCGTCCTCTGATGCCATGTGAAAAAACAGGCAGTGCGAGAACTAATTATAAAGGACAAACAATGGAAAAAAAGAAAATTGGGGAGAGGAAACAGAAAAAAAATCTATTTCTCATTCAGACAAAACCACCTGGAGATCACAGTGGCCGTATAATTTCCAAACACCCTCCCTAAATACAACTTGGGTCGATATTCTTCTGGCAGTGAGAATATTTTTACAGCAGCTTTATGTACCTGTCGCGGCGTTGAGGCTCAGCAGGAAGGAGTCAGACACACATCTATGGTCAGGGTTTCGAAGTTTGCATTTAAACAGGAAGGAATTGCAAATGTTATTCCCAAACACAAAATATGAGTTTAGTCCTGTGCAGCGGAAACTTCGAGGGTGTACAGCGGGAAGCATTCATCACTGCAACACATTTTGCTATGTGCAAAAACTACAAACCCAACTATACGTGAGACAAACACAGCGTAGCTGTAAGACATATCGGACAATGCTCATTCTGTCAAAATAATTCACCAATTTAAAAGTTTTTTTATATGACAAACCAGTGACAATGATGCCTGCAGCACAGCACAATGTCAAATTTGCACTGTTTGCAAATTTACAAACACGGAAAAACACAACACTGGGATTTGAACCAACAATCTACTTTCTGCAAGGCATTCACATATACTGTGCAGCCTCGAAACAGAGACACCGTTTTCCATTTTTTTAATAAAAATGAATCCGAATATGGTGAAGTGGACTTTGCCATTTGAATGTACGTGTGAAATGGAGGCTGCTATGGAATCAGGAAAATGAGTACAGCGCAGGGAATTCTGGGTAAACACAATCAAAATAAACGGGAGAGATAGAGCGCTCGCCGTGTTTCATCAAAGACATACAACCGCTAAAATCTGACGCCACTCCCATTTTTGTAAATGCAACAAATGTGGCAAAATTGGGTCCCCAATCGAACCAAGTCTACTGGACTGTCAGGTGAAAAGTCACACTGACACTTTTAGCCTCAGTGTGGCGCTACAGAGCGCTAATGGAAAAAACTATCTGACATTAAGACTTTCTGTCCCCAGTCCTCTCTCTCCTGAACACAATGCATACCTCACAACTAATGCTGCATACTTGTGCTTTTACATGTATTTGGATACATATGTATGCAAATATATATACAGGCATGTTGCAATAAGCAAATCAATTAATCGCATAATAAACTAAAACAAGCTCAATAATTTCCATGATTTATAGTTTTTTTCTTTTCTCTCTCTTGACCAAGAAATTGATGACCAAGTCTTCAGTCAGGCGCTTTGGTCTCATCTAGTTCTTTTTGAACTTTCATTTTGTTTACAGACTTTAAAATGTATTTTATTTGTTATATTGGATATTTAAAATGTTCCGATTTGAAATGTTTGTTAGAATTTAAAGCTTGTGACAATGTGTTTTTTGTATTGTTGTACTACTATCACTATACGAGGTGAAAATGATCTCCAAGTCAATATTATCATTTATCATGATAATTTCTGGGACAATTTATCATCCAGTAAAATTTATCGTAAGTGAGATGTCAATGGAAAAAAATTTACTTTTGATTTTAAAAGCTTTATTTTTAAAAGTCAAACATGACACCAAATATTATGCATCTGCTCTTAGAAGGTATATTTTCAACACAAATCGTCAAGCATTACAGGAGAATGGAACAGAAATGAACAAACTTTTGTTGATGTGAAACAAAATAGGAATTGAAATATGAATTCTCAAAATCTCTCCTTTGCCTACCTCATTTTAAATATTGCTTTTGTTTTTACAGTATAAACAGAGAAAAAGAAGCATAAAGAGACAACAAAAATATTGCTCAGTGAAATTTTAAGGGGGAAAAAACCCAATAAAATAGACGTCTATGCTCAGAAAGAAAATAAATTTCAGTTCTTTATATACTTTCTGCAAACGTCAGCAGCTTTCAAAGACATTAATTAAATGAATAAAATAGACAATTGTCTTCACTCAAGACAGAAAAAATTTCCAATTATGTGAGCACCATCTCTGTTCCGCTGCACGCTGTAGAACTCACTGGTCTGGGATAGTGAAGCTTTACGTTCTTGAAGCACACACCACTTTGTTTTTTGGTCCAACTTTAAATAGCCAAACGGTGGAACTGTTCGACTCCTGATCGCCAACGATGTCAGTCACTGTGTCTTCCATCTTTTCTACTTGGGGGCGTTTATTTCCCCCCTAGTCAGGTCCTACCTGTTGCCAGAGCCACCTAACAAAAGATCCACTTTCCTGGCATGTCTTTTGATTTTTCTTTTTCTTTTTTCTTTTTTACCTAACCCACTAGTAGAAATTCTTCAGATTCCCAGAGATAATTACATTAAAGGTGGTTGAATCCCACCACATCTAGAACAAAGGTGATTGGCTGCTTTCCCAAGCTCTGCTCCTCTTTAGTTTGGTCACTAAATTAGCAGAGGAGAAACAAGAACTGAAGCTTTACTGTTAAGTCAGGATGGTGACACGTTTTGTTTAGTTTTTTTGTTGTTTTTGTGATTATTGTGAACTAATATTACTGACCACATCCTTTTTCAGCTTTTTTTTACCATAAGATGGTCATACAAAATAAGTCCAATTTGCTGCACATAACCTTCCCTCCCAAAATGTCAAGATTTTAACATCGTTAACATTTGACGTGTAGATAACATTTTCAAGTTCTTGAAGTATCACCCTTAATGTAAGTAAAATCATGTCCTGAGGAGATGTCGAAATGCAAAACAGGACCTCCGTGTTGGTTGTTCAAGTCAACATGAACTGATTAAACCTTTAGGAGCAAATCATACAGAAAGAAAAGGCTAAATGTTTACTATTAGAGAGTCACATTAATTCATCTCACTAATTGGTGAAGGTTCAGCTTCCGAGAGACGTTGTGAAACAGGAAGTTATATTAGAGCAGAGGTTGGGCGCGGGAAGCCGTCTGGATGAAAAAAAAACAAACCTGAACGCTGTATGCGCTGGGTTTTTACTTTAGAATGGCCAACTCTATTATTCCTATGTCAATTTGATACAGTAGGGGCTTCCGCACTTCCCATATTTGTCTCCTCTGTCACTTTTATCAGCAGTTAAAACTGTTTAATCCGTTGTTAACATGTGGTAACCCGTTATTCCGAGCCGCCTTTAAATGCAGCATGAGCGTTACAAAGCTCGCGCTGGGTTTACACCTGTGCGGCAGTGAAGGAGACCTGCTGCTGTGCAGAGCAGAGCTACACAGGTGTGTGTTAGAATCATGGCAGCAAACCAGCAAAACGCAAAGACCTTTCCACAGTTTCCCCCCCAAACTAACAGACTGTTGAGTAAAGCTGTTGGATGCAGGTAAAGTTAGCTAAAAGATGAGTAGCTAATATCAATACATCACCTTAAGTTTAACAAGTAGCCTGTAGGCTACTGCTGTTGTCTATGTTCAGCTACGTACTGTACATTCATTTTGCCAACCAAAAAAGTCGTTAATTGGTTAATTGAAAACATAGTCAACAGATCAAGCGTATGCTAAAGAAATATTACATTTATGCAATAAAATGTTTATGTTCTTATATAAAAATTTTTGTTGAAATTAGTTTTTGATTATTGAGCATTCATATAAACACACAAGAAAGGCAAAAAGCCTTAAATGCATTTCTAATATTGTATAAATAAGCTTAAGTGGTTGAAGGAGAAATCTGCAGAATGTGTCAACTGTTTTTATCCGATTAAATTGCCAGAATAATCGACAGAATACTTAATTACTAAATTAATCTTTAGCTGCAGCCCAATATTAATATGTTGAACATCTAAGCTGGTATTGAACAGGAAGCCAGAGATCACAGGGAAATGTCAGAGGCTCACTCATCTCCCCTCAGGAACACAACAATCCGACTCAGAAAAACAAAACTCTCCAAGCTGTGAGAAACTTTGACAAGACAAATGATCCGCCTATCGATTCTGCTGCTACTTTTGAAAAGCCTGTGGTATTGTAGAGTTTGTCATTTTACAGTCAAATTACACTTTTACTATTTTGCGTCCCATCCAAACAAAAAGTAAATAAGAAGTTTCTCATTTCAAACTTGTTCAAAATAAAATTTGAAAAATACTTTTTAGAGCAAATGATGCTGATCCAGGGAGGAAGCATTCATATAAACACACAAGAAAAGCAAAAAGCCTAAAAAATCTCATCAAACTCCTGTTTGCTATGACTAATTGAAACTGTTTTATATTCAAAAAGCTGAACTGTAATACTTTGAACACACCATGAAACTTGGTAGTGGCAGCATCATGCTCTGGGGATGCAGCAGACCCCCCACCGAATCACAGTTCAAAATTCGCAGATTTTTCTGTGGACTAACTGAATTATTCGGGGTAAATTCACCTATTCGCTGATTTTCTTTTTTCCGTAAAGCATATCTAAAGTATTTGAAAAACAAAAGTACAGTTTGGGAATCTGGGCACAAAGCTACTGGCCTCATAACTGGCTTACATTTACAAAGCAGCAGATTTTTTGTGAAGTTTGAAATGTCCTGGACAGAAACAACCTTGTTCTAGATCTTGCAGCCTTAACGAAAACTTTTCTCTGTTCTTGTGGAGAATGTAATCACCTTTAGCAAACAGGTGGAGTTCCAATGAAAGGATTTAGATCAAAGCATATTTGTATATTAGAATGGCTCAGTCAAAGTCCAGACCTATATCTAATTCAGAATCTCTAAGTCTGAAGTTGCTTGAGACCTCAGAAACTTGCTGCTTTAAGTCCAGTAAAAGGTGAACTGCAAACAAATACACAACACTCAACTAAAATAATAATAATTTCAACCTTTACAATGACAATTACGCATCACTCCATCTTGATTTATCAGATAAATCCAAATAAAAAGAATGCTGTTGGTGACTGTTGCAAAACAATAAAAACATTTGACACAAAAACCGTTTGGGTTGTAGTGTTGTTGTTGATACTCCTCTGTTTTAAAATGAAAATAAAAAAGTTAAGCATTTTTATGCTTAACTTAAGCATAAAAATGCACAGAGAACCTTGAGTCTCTGTGTGCACTAAACAAGTGTTTCTGCCCAGTCATCAATCACTTCAAGAGAAATCTCTCCTCCTCCTCCGTAGTTAAACAATAAATAAATGACCAAAATGAGCACATGGCTAATCTGCATAAAGGGAAGCCGGCTGGCAGAGGATGCTGAACTGAAGATTGTGTCATGGCCCGGGCCACACCGTGGATATTGCAACGATTCAAAACCGTGTGAGCGCGCGTGCGAGCGTCAGACGCACACGACGACGGAGGAAGGTGAGGGTGAGGAGGGTGGAGCGGGAAGGCGGCGAGGCGGCGCCTGACAGAAAAGCTCGAGTCGGCAGGGCCGAGTGCAGCAGATGGACCACGAGGGGAGAGACGATAAACAACTGCTGCCAATTTAATCCGCCACATGGCCTCGGCTTGGCGCGCGCGCACACGACATTGTTCTGCCTGGGAGCCCCACAAACACACCGGCGGCCACAATGCGAGCCGTCTAAGACCGCCGGTGGAGTCATACGCACTGTGTCACTGTGACATGGGATATCCCGCTGTCTGTAACCCCGCCTCCCCCCACACACACTTTCAGCTACCGACTCCACTTCAACACCGGGGGCTGTCACTCTTACAGCAGCACCGGAACTGCTGTCCTATGAAATACGGTTTATTAGTTCCCTAAATTTAGTTTTGCTTTTCCTCCAAATTCCAGCTTTTTAAATTGTATCAATTTTTCTGAATTCCAATTTAAACTCATTTATTAATCCAAGAGGTATGCAATTATAGCGTGACAGAATTTTTTTTTAACAAATCAACAGCTAGAGGTGAACATTTCCTGTTACTCTGCGTCACAAATGAAGCAGATTGCTGTGGTTTAAGGTGCTAAAAAATGCTTCCCCCTCATTTTTTGAAGAACTCAAACATTATGTGCAGAACTAATGGCCTTGTTTATAACATAAGATAAAATCTGCCTTTTAAAAATTCTTTAGAACGCCAAAATAATACTTGTAGCTCCAACTTGGTACAAACATTCATTTAACTTGGCTAAATACAGAGGTTATTGCTGAAAATCGACAAAAAAAATTCCATGTTCAGTTAATTGTTCAGCTTTTTTTTCTGAAAAAAAGAAGATAAAAACAGTTTTGGAATATTCTACTCATTTTACTCAAAGTTCTATTTCGACCTCCACTCTAATATGTTACAAAGCGTCTAACCTATAACTCAGGTGAGTTGAAGTTAAACAATCTCTTCAATTTCTCTTTGAATCTTTTCACTTCCACTCTCCTGTGTTCCGTCTCCTCAAACCCCCTGGTTTTCTCCCAGCAGAACACTGAGCCAGGTTCTGGTTCTGCTGGCGGTTTCATCTTGTTAAAGGGAAGTTTTTTCTCTCTACTGTGGCTACATACATGCTTTGTATGAGAGATCGCTGAAAAGTCAACGGCACAATGCTAGCAACTGTCTGCTGTCCTACGTGCCCATCCAGGAGGAGTGAATGATGCAAGTCAATGACTCAATTCAATCTTAGATAGAAAACCTTGTAACCAGTTTCTACTTAGGATGTGTGTATGATTGTATTGAAATGACTCCTAAAATGCCTTGAGACGACATTTTGAACAGCCTTAGTGGAAAGCAGGAGCAGTAAAATACCTGAAAATAAAACAGTGGAACAGTAACACTTGTGCTCAATTCGGAATATGAAGGTTAAAACATGCAAGTGCTGTTTTAAAGCTGAAGTAACGTGGTCTCATTTTGTCAGACTGGAGTTTGCCCTTCTGTCAAACAAAAACTTCCTAAAAGGTGGGAACAGGGTCAACTGTTTTTTATACTTTTTGCATTAAAAAGTATTGAATTAAAATCCCTACATTAACTTCTAGCAGTTGGCCAAATTCCACTTTGATTTCAATCTGGAGGTCCACCAGTTGGCGGCCTCTGTCCTATCTGATAAATAAAAGCGCCTGATTGAGCATATGGTAATTAGCAACATGAACGACTGACGATGTGAAAAAACATTTCTATTTCTGAATGTATTTATGTCTTGTAAAGAAAATCAGCTAAAAGAACCAAGTCCAAATCGTGTTTGCTGGCTGTGGAGCGGAGACGGGTTAGCAGCAGCAGCTTCATCCGCTCCATTCATCATGGCTCAGCTCACCGCGCTGCAGTGCGGTTGGAAGGCTGATATGAATCAAGATTTTGTTCAGCTGATACAATCAGTTGTACTTTCACAGAAATGCACTCCAAACTCTCACGGCGGCGACTGTTCAATAAGCTTTAACAGGAAGAAAAGCTGCGGTGGATGTGTACGTTTAAGGTCTAAAGGCAACAATGTCACAAGAAAGAAAATTACATTTATCTTACTGTTATGTCCAAACTGTGAGCCTGAAACAGCTGTCTGCAATAAGCAAGACAAATAAAAGGTTGTATTCTTAATTAAGAGATTAATCTCAACCGATTTAAAAAAAAACAAAAAAAAAACTACACCTCCCTTCTGACCGCTCCATGACTCAGAATAAAAATGAAGATTACGATAGTGCAGCATAGAGAAGGTGGTGCCGCCGACGTCATCCACGCAGAGCAGAGGCACCGGCACCTCACTCACCCAGATGTTCACCCAGCTGTTCACAACAACTTCCAGAGATGCTCAGTGGAGAGAGACGGATGGGATCTGACACACTGGGATGAGAGGAATGAGAACACCAAAAACTAAAATACAAAAACTGGAATTCAGGGTTTCCCCGAGTGTGCTATAAGCCTGGCAGCCCGCCAGGCTTGAGTTTCCCTCCCACCGGGCTAAGTTTCATTTGTTTCTTAGTTTTAAATAGGATTTTTTTAATACACCAGTAACAGTGATAGCAAAGATAGTTGACACATTGAACCTGGCGTGAGGAGGTGAAGGCATATAAAACTTCTTCATTATCCCACAACTGGGGCACTATGATTTATACGAAACGGAAAACACAAATGGATTCATGGAATTTAATAAACAAAATGGAATCCACACTAAAATGTGGAACTTTACAAAAGTAGATGATATCTGATAGGTAAGGTAAAGCTAAAGGGTAGTTTCTGTAGTGTTTTGGCCACTGCAGCTCCTGTAGTTACCTGGCTAGGTGGGGCTCAGTATCTGCTCAGCTAACAGGTTAGCCATGGTGAAAAAAAATCTTTGAAACAATTTCTTCCTTTGCAAAAAAAAAACAACTAATAACTCGAAGCTTGGCGCAAGGTTCAGGGTCAGCAAGTTTTATGAAACAGACAAACATTTTCTGTCCACTGACTGGAGATGCAAATTTACAACGAACTCACAGACATAGAGAAGAAACTAGCTGGCTGCAGCTGATCACGTCTACCAACTCTTAGACTTTATAATAAATCAGTAGAAGTGAGAGTTGAAGGTGCTTATTGCTGTGTGTCTACAGTCAGATATTCCATTAGGAAAAGAAGTTATTTGGAATTTGGAAGATGAAACAATTTTCAAATGGCCCTACAATATGACAATTCAAGACGCAAAAGCAGCAAAGAGACTGATTATCACTGCAAGTAGGTTCACACAAAGATAGCATTTATAAAAAACAATCGTGCCGTCCCCGCTGTTGCGGCGTCTCATCGTACACCTCGGCACAGATCGCAAACCCCACCTTCATTCAAAACAGACGATTGGGAAAGTTCTCTTAAAACCAAGTTCCCCTGTGTCAGTTTCCATAAAATCCATCTATAAGGGCTCATTTTCAGAGAATAATGCACTAATGTTATGCATCAAGTAAAAGCCAAACTGCTTGATCACTCAGCCTTTAAGAGCAACCTTCTATTTATGACGTTATATTTGTGCCAAAAATCAGAGAGTGCAGTGAGACCGATGTGAGCGCATTTATATTTGTGAACAAAGAATCGTGTGTGTGGGGTCTGAAGGCAAAAACACCATCAGATCTGTTCAATTTTAGGCCGACAGCAAAACATTTGTAAAAACCTGACAAGTTTTTTTTCTAAAGCTTCAATTTTGTAGAGAAATTTAACAAAAAAAGGGGGAGAAATACAAACCAGACAGACATTCTGATGGGTCAGGAAGCTACACAAGAACTTAACAACTCCATCCTCATATAAAGGATGAAAAAAAAAATCAATTCACACACCCTTCCATTAAAAGGAACTCATCTTACTTTCAATCTAACAGCCCTGACTGGCTCACAACACTGCCTGGTGGATAATAATAAAAATATCAGTACCAGCTGAAAGATTCTGTGTACTGAGTGGGAAATAAGGTAGAAAAACAGTCCTATCAGGTAGATCAAAACAGCTCACCGAGGCCATCCAATAAAAATAAAAGCAGGTTCCCTGCTGCCAGGCCTGTCAGTTCAATATTACAGCTGCACACGCCAAAGAGTGAACATCCACCCAGACTGCCAGCTGTCAAGCCGTCAGCCTAAACTTCTATTTCCAGGTGACAGCGGCTGATTCCAAGGAGTGAGTGGAGGTGGCTGCTGTTTTATTTGGAGTTACCCGACAGGCTCTGAGTAGGACCAGCATGTGGAATATATCTTTAATAAATAAATACTAAAACACAAGCTTATTTTAGATGGTTGTAACTAACGAATTAACAAAAACTGAAATAAAGTACACTTTTGTTGACTGAAATAAATAAAAGCAGTAAGCAATGGGGGAAAACTATCGCTAACTGGAATAATGGAGTGTATGACATACTGAAATTATAGGTACTATATTCTTCAGTTTGGTTTATGTTTTAGTCTTTCGAACTCATATGAAATTTTTATCCCCCTCCCCCCACCGCCACACACACACACACACACAAGCAGTTTGATTTCCGTCGCCCTGGAAAACTCAGAGTTTTTAAGGAGAAAGCTCATGGAATAAAAGCAGGCCTCTGAATTTATCCAGTTTGCTCTTGGGCAGCGGTGACTCCAAGGCGAGGCGACGGCGGTTACGTCACGGCAAAGCGTTGCTGGGAAGGATGCTTATTCAGGATGACCACCGGCACCCTGGACGACCCATTACGGAAAGTGTGTCACTCACTAAGATGCCAAAAATACACACGCTGCTGAATGAGGCAGAACCACTTAAGGACCTGGCTCTGACACCGACTGTCTCATGGTGAGAGACACAACACACACAAATAAACAAACCATCTAAAGGAAACGGAATCTAAAGCCGACTGTCATAACTGTATCTAGGAGTAATACGGTCAACGTCGTCAGGATCAACATTAGCGGCCGTGTGACGGATGAACGGAGCAGGACCGTTAGAACCAGTGAGGTCGGTTATTTGCATACTGCAGAACACCTGCTCATTCTGATGCAAATCTACAAATCAGAAGTGAGGAGGCATACCAGCACACTTCACATACAAACTCTCCCCTTACAGCTTTATCACAATATTTTGTGGTGCCATTGTGATAACGATAAAAGTGGCGATAAGAACCGTTTATTCCTCCTTTTCCAGGTAACTCTATGGCTGCTACCGCTTGAAAAACACTCCCATTTATAATATGCTTCTTTAAAACACCAGTCACTTAAAAAAGAAGTGTGACTGTTATCATCCAGTGACTGCATTCAACTGTACTTTCAAATTCACTAATATTAACTTTCATTGACCAAAAAGCAGAGAAAATATGTAAAAATAATCCAGACAATACTGAATTTTGAGGGACTTTAAACATCATTAATGAAATTCATTTTGACAAAAACAAGTTTTTGCCATGACACGAGATTTATTGCGATAAATGATAAACACCCCATCCTAGTCTAATATCAGCTAAAAAACGAGAAGCGGATTTTTTCCAGTCTGCATCTAAACTCTCTAATCACAATAGCAGCACTCCGCTCCATCATCTAGTCCGCCCCACAATTTTTATTCAGCTATGCTTATATCCTTCTGGCAGACCCATTGGTTAGTAAAGAAATGGCTGTTTTTCTCAAACCAATTGTTACTATTGTTCTCTGAGTAACATCACCTGATGAAGCCTTTTCTAACATCCCACTCTACAAAATAAGTAAGAAAACTATGTATGATTTGTGCTGATATTTAAAGCTGCGATATTGGCATCGTATCGCGGGTGAAAAAGTTGTATCAGGACACACCTAATAATGTTTTAAAATAATGTGTTAAGACCATTTTCATAATGGTAACGTACATAATAATGCAAGCACACTCTCTCAAAGATAAAACTTTAATTTCTAATGAACATTTAACACTGGAACTGGAAGACATTTTAAATATTCAACATAAACAAACAGAAACAACAAATAAAATGGAAGTCTCTAAACAAAACAGTCTTTCAAAACAGACCAAAGCACCAGTCTGAGGACTTTTTTCATTCAGACTTCAACAGAAAGAGACACGAGAAAAACAAACCATCATGAAAATGGAAATTAATTAGCTAAAGGTTACAAAGTTTGTTCCCTCAGAATGATCAGAAACCTGCCAAATATCCTCCAGATTTGACTAACGTGTTGGCATGAAACAAAAAAAACAGCTGAAAACTTATTACAGCTAGTTTTGCACAACTGGAAAAAATAAAATGCACCGTCAGAGAATTGCTCACTTGTTCCTACAAAATCAATTTCAAATAACTTGAAGAACCACCAAACAGTATTTGAGGAAAAAGCTCTGATTTAGTTAGTTGTCTTAGCTTGCTTAAACATCCAGGAAACGAATGAAGTCGGTCTCTTAGAACACCCAAAAACTGTCAATGTTTTGAAGGAATGTATTGGGGGCCAACCACACCCAAAAAAAAGTCAGTGAAAAATGTTTTAGAACTAAAGCAACCAAAGTCCCAACAAGCTAAAATAACTAAAGATTCACCAAAAACCAACTTTCCCATGTGCAGCAGACTCCATGGCAGACGGAGGTTAAAAGCTGCGTTCATCCATTGAGGATTCTTCACATTAGTCCTGTAGGTGAGAAGGAGATGACCAGTCCATCACAGGTCGGTACCAGAATTGAACTACTGGAGGAAAAACAACAAACACTCAAAGCTTAGCTCAATGTTCATGTTTATGAATTGGGGGGAAAACTTTTCGGCATGTTTTCTCAGGATTCGGTTGACAGGAGGAGGAAGAATCCATGAGACGACTTATAGATTAGAGTCACATCAAAAACATGGAGAAGAAGCAAGCTAACGGGAGTCGCTAAGGCATACCAACTCTTAAACATTTAACTAAAATCAGTCAAATAGAGCTGAGAGTTCAGTGGAGATTTTGTTTAACTACTTAAATATTCCAGTGGGGAGAAAAATGTATAAAAACTTTGGATTTTGGTTGAGCAGCACAGAAAGAGGGAATATGTCTAATGTTTGCAATTTCTTTATGAGACAACTATTTCTGTTAAGTTCAACTCAAACATTTTTAAAAGGTAGATTTTTCTTTTAAATGTGACATTTTTTATGAGATGTTTAGTTTTAATGATGGTGAAATAATTCAAAAAATATCCTGTGAAAGAATTCAATGTTCTGCTGAAACAACGTGAACAGCAGCAAATACACATCTATTTGGCTATTGACTTGAATTGTTTCCGTTCACTCTACCCATTTTTTGAGTTAATAACATGGATAGAGTAGAAAAAGAGGAATTAAAAAAAAATAAAAAATTTCAGCAGGGGAAAAATTAAAGACAAAAAATAAAACAAATTTATAGAAGATGGAGATGTGGAGATGATGAACATTCTTGTGAAATACTTTAGGGCTGAACTCAGCAAAATAAGTGTCAAAGAAAAAGAAAATTACAAAGAGTAAAACATTGTGCACTCTTACATAACAAACAGAACCTGTTTTTATTTCTTCTATCAGTCACACACATCTCCACTGAAGGAGAGTTCTAGTATTGCAGAGCTTTTCCACCATCACTAATCTTTATTTTCTGTTTCTATAAACAAGGATGTCAAGCTAACCCCAACCTAACCAGGTAACGACAGGTTCATGAGGATGCAGCAGCCAAAATACCTCAGAAACTACCACTTTGTTGTGGATCCCTTTTCATTTGATTAAATTGTGCGATTCTGTCTGTTTTCCACTTTACAGAAATCATAAGGCCCTAAAACTGGCACCGTATGACTTAAGGAAATGTTATAGTTCAACCTATACGAGTGAAAAACCCGAAGCAGCTCCTGCATTGCTCATGTCGCTGTCTTTCTGCTCGATATTTAAGCCATTAGCCTTTTCCTGTGCAGATCAAAGGTGAAATGTGTATAAGAGAAGGAAAGGAGCATCAGTCTCTACCTTTGGAGTATCAACAACTGCACCTATTTAAAGGTTAACCACTTTATTCCATAAAAACACCCCCAAACCCCCCATACGTCATGTAAATGAGCCAGTCGTCCCGCACAGGCTCCGAGGAGGATATTACTATGCTAATCTGGAGCATTTTCGAAGGTAAATGTCAAAAGAAATAAATTACTTTTACATTCCAGCGTGCCCTCGTGCAATAGCCCGAGTCTGACATTTGTCCATGAGGTGCTTGGTTCTGCCACTGTACAGTCAGATGCAACGCAGAGCGTACAATTATTCAGATCACGGCCTTTTCACTATCTGGATGTGTTTATTAACTTCTCAGGCTGCATTCACATCGGCCCTGCTTAGTTCGCTCTAATCCAACTCTAGTTGGTTTTCTCAAAAAGTCCAGTTGGTTGGGGAACGAATAATCGAACTCTGATGAGGACCCACAAAGCAAACTCTGGTCCCCTTCAAAAGCAGGAAGTGGACTACAACGCAGGGCATTGTGGGTAGATATAGCCAAAACAAATAAGCTAGCCTATTGCTAGCAGGAGAAATGACTGAGTCTTTTATCAAAGACAAAAGAGAAATCCTACAACTTGGGCTGCAACAATTATTTTAGTTGATCAGTCGATTATTCAATGATTAACTGGATTAAAAAATTTGCCCATTCTACAGCTTTTTATTTAACCACATAGCACTTCTTAAAACAATCTTAGAAATACATTAAAAAACTACTTCAATTCCTTGTTAAAAAAAGTAAAACACTTTATTGCCAAAAATGCAATAACATAGAATTCCTTTAATGAATTTTAATGAACTGAGTGAAGCTAAAACTAAGCCAGTTGAGGAGTTTTAGGTATTTACAGACAATGGTGTTTTCAACATAGAAACAAAGAGTATGTGTATTTAATCCAGTTTTGGTTTAAAAATATGCAGCTTTTTTCATAAAATAGCCTTTTTTGGGGGTCTGCGCTCCAGTTATCAGTCGATTACTAAATTAGTTGACAATTATTTCAATAATAAATTTATCACAATAAAATCGATTAATCATTTCTTCACTATCTAAAACAACTAGTATCAGACGGAAGTCAGTGTGCTTAGTGGACTATCAGCAGGTTTTAGCAAGTCAAATTTGAGACACATCAAGATCTCCCTAATGAAATTTAAGACAGAAAAAAAGTGTGTGTGTGTATATATATATATATATATATATATATATATATATATATATATACACACACACATATATAGATGGGGGTATCCTGGCAAAAAACAAACATCATCCTGCCAACTGGTGATACATTCACACTTATCTATGTTAAAAGCTAAAAGCTGGCTAGCTAGGAAGGGCATGTTAGCAGCTAGTTACAGATGGAAGTGGTCGCCTTGAATCACAGAATACAATGACAGAAAATTAAAAAAACTACATACTTTATTGAATTGTCTTGCAATGACAAAATGTAAAACCTTGATTACTGTATTTAAGGTCAAATTAAATTTTTTCAATGAATTTAAGACATTTTAATGCCTTAACTATAGATATTATTTTAGATTTAACTTTAGAATGCAGGACTTTTTAAGGCATTGAGTTTAGATACATAAAGTTAAGACTTCTTAAGAATGCATGAGTACCCTGCATCAGGTGTGAAAACGCTGCAAATTTCTGAAAGTTTTCAACCATTCTGAAAACCCAGAAAACGTGGAGGCGCTCTTCACTCCCTTTTGTTTTAATATCTGACATAAAAATATTTCCCCAGTGGACTGTTCCTGAAAACAACAACGAGAGGCAGGCTCTGAAAGCGTGACTGTGCCTTGTGGTTGTCAGCGGCGTGAAAAAGGCTGACGTTAGTACACAAAGACGGATGGCTGGTGACACGTGGAGTAAGAGCAGGTCAGAGAGGAGAGGCTCCTGAGGCGGCACACATACACACACACACACACACACAAACCACAAAGTAACTGCCGTACTTTATACACAAATACACACAGCTGTCAGGGGCAGACGAAGATCATTCACAAAACGCCCCCCGCCCTTCCTCCCTCCCCTGGGTATCACTGACACCGTTTCTCCCTCTTCCGCAAACACTACCCCAGTATCTCTCTTTCTCTCACACACACACGCACACACACACACTTGCCAGGAGGCAGCGTACTGTCCATGTGGCCTGTGGAGAATCAGTGCTCAGCAGTGAAGACTTAAAAGTCGAAAGTAACCTTCCCCCTTTTTAACTCTTTCACATCTGAACTCCTTTGTGTTTTGTTGGAACTTCGTGGTGCGTTCGCGGAACACAAATTATTTGGAAAAATGCTGTTCTGGTTGTCAGGACAACTGAACCTGCAGTAGCAGATTAGATTATTTAAGTTTTTCCGCTGAGCCCATATATCATTTTGCACATTAAAGAGACAATACTGTAGAAAATGTTTGTCAATTACTAGAATTAATATATGGAAGCATGACAGGAGATTCATGCTTCTGACAATACAGACATTTAAAGCAAAAATCTATAACATGATCCAATTCATTTATTTGACAGTTATTCCATCTAACTATGTGGTTGCAACTTTATGTCATATTTACTAAAACTGAAACAAAATGCGTCAGAGGTAGCTGGTATGTTTACAGCTTGACAGATATGGGCAATTTTCAATTTTAATTTGAGATGCTGTCAAGTATTCTCAACAATGTCTTGCCATTACATTTTCTGCCAACTTTTAACATTTTTAACACAAAATGCACCAGCACTCTTAGCCTAAGCAGGTTTTCTGGGGGGAACTTTGCTGTTCTTCTAATGTTAACATCGCTAATCCTGTCAACACAAACCACCAACATAAAATGATAAAAGTCGGTTTACAATTTCAATATATTTTCCAAAACTGATCAAAACGTTCTGCTATACACCATCTTTTCTCCATAATACTTTGACTTCACCTTGAAATGTGAATAATTAATAACTACTCAAGGCACGGGAAGCTAGAAATAAATATTCAGAACAGTTAATTATTCGTAAAGAAGCCACAGGATTATGTATTTGCTTATCAAAACTTGATAGAACCGGAGAACAGAAAAACACCACCATCATTTGATCAGTGTCACTTTAATATTAGTTTCGATCAAAAGTCAGAGTCACTTCATAGAAAACAATGACCTTGGATACAAACTGATCTCCTAAACTGGTTTTTAAGCCAAGAGAATTAAGCAAAAATGAAAAGGAAAATTTTCCGTAGAGCTTTTCAAATTATTTCTTTGGTTAACTTATCAATCAATAGATTTCCTAAGAAAGGGATACAGTAATAATTAGCTGAATCCAAAATCTTCTCTTCAGGTTCACTGTCAGAAACTTTACCTAAAACCTCAATATTAAGCGATCCCTGATCACATCTTCACAGATTCCCCTACAACATGAAGACCTGCCTATTTTAACAGTTCAGACACTAATTAAATATACATTAATACGCACAGTAGAAAACAGCTTAGCACCAGCCCACAGAAGCTAACATCTTCGCTCTGAGGAGTCAGCCAATCAGCGCCAAGGAAAATGACTGCGCCTGGATTGGCTGCTTTGGAAACGTCAGCCAATATTGTGTCTAGTAGTTCGGTCACTAGAGCATCTGCTCTCCACCATACTTCCCAAGCTGAATTTTCTTTAAAATATTTTATTCTTTGTATAAAATAAAACTGTGAATCTGCAGCTTTCCAGAGAATAATTTGCAGTTATATTCCACAGAAAGATCAACAAATACTGATCATATACATGCACAGAAGTGTTATTGTTTCCATCAATTAATTTATTTAGCAATTAATGAATTATTAGCATTTTAAGGTTATTTCCACAACTGATACTCCGGTTTCAACATTTGTTCCATTTTCAGCTGCTGTGCTTTTTTTTCTTACTGCACTGTGTCAAATGAACCAAACTCTTTGGAAAAACCTGTTCCCCTCCCTCACCTGTGGTGGCGCTGCACCAAGAACCACTGAAGAAAACAGCGCAAAAACCTCTGAAGAAGACTTGAGAGCAACTTCCTTCTTCATAAAATGAAAACAAAAACAGATTTTAGTGGTTGTAGGATTTCTGTTTGGCAAAAGACCACAAGCTATTTCTCATGCTAGTTCTAAACTAACATGTTTCTTTTGGTTGTATTTACCCAGAGTGCCCTGCACTATCATCCGTTTCCTGTTTTTGGAGAGGTATCTGGTCCGCTTGGTGTTCACACGTACATTTGAACCACACCAGAGTTCACTTCATCCGAACCCAGACGAAGGTTTTCAGTCGGACCAGTTTGATTGCTCATTCACGTCTTCCCAAACAAACTGGACTTTCCAGACAAACTAATCAGAGCTCAATTAAAGTTGACTTTTTATGGCTGGTGTGAATGCACCCTAAAAATGACAAACCAGAGCCTAGTCTGTAATCAGGTAAACCAAATGTGACCACATAAAGCTGCCATTACATGTTTTTCTACAAGCTTAATCAACCACTTTGTGGTAGAACTCCTCTCTTGGTTGCATATGAACCAAGGGAGTTCACCGTTTCCCTTCATATCCTCAACCGCGGGGACTTCTTTGACGTTCATGCTCGGTGTGGGATGGGGCCTCCCTGGCGGCTCACTCCCAGCCGTGCGTCGGGCCGGGGGAACCACCTGGCGTACCGCCATCCAAAACAACCCTCACAACCGCCGTCTGTCAGGAACCCGCTTATGTGCCCATCACGATGAAAACCCACAATATTAGCCCCTCCGCATCCACTCAATTAACACATTAATCCATCGATCGCGTGGCCCAAGGCAGGTGAGAGGCACAATAAAAACATCCTCTGTGGGATTATTACAGGAGATACATCTGCAGCAATTAAAAGGCCAATCATGCTGATGAATGAGAAGCTTAAGCATTTAATAAAGCGCACAATGCAACCAGGAGCACTTACTTGTAGTCGAAATAAAACCAGCCGCCACTTAAACTGAAGCCACTATGTCTAACAAAAGAATGGCATGAAGCACTGCCCACATCCAGATGTAGTTTGTGCAGCATCTCTACTAGCTTTTTTTTTTTTAGTTTTTAAACATTGTTTAAGATCATAATGCGTCCGTCCTCCCCACCTGCAGTTCAAATGTGTAGGAAAACACTCAAATCTACAGTCACTGTGGGAAACTAGAGATTGACACTGCCTTTTTGCCTTCGTCTAAATTTCAGCCTCTGCCACCTTTTAGTAAGCCTAACAGGCTGAAATAGTGAAATTACCATCCTACGCTTCTGTCACCCATACAATATGAGTGTGTCTTAGGATATCTAAGCAGGAAGTGTTTGAAAGGTAGTTAGCGCATGTGGAAAACTTAGGTACATTGCAATTCCAGAGTCTCACACTGGATTTTACTGCTTGACATTATACAGAGTTAACAGAGTAGGCACTGACCGCTACGAGGTTCTCACATTATGCTAGCCAGGCGTGTTGCAATTAGCAATAAATCAATTAATCGCATGATCATTTAAAACAATCTCAATCATTTCTCTTTTTGCTCTCGTTTTACCAAAGCTGGATGACCAAGTCGTCACTGATGTTTTGGTCTCAACTAGCCTGTTGTTTACAGACTTCGTCATTCATTTGATTTGTTGTTCCTGTTGTTTTGTTTATTTTGGATATTTAGAATGTCTTCCAGCTCCAGTGTTAAATGTTCATTAGAATTTATAGTCTATTGATTAGTTTAGTTTTTAATGATGTACAGTAATGATGTGAGTTTTTCATTTGGTCTTCAAATGTCAGTACCACAAGTGTAATTGTCCCACTGGTTACAAACTAAGCTTTATTCACGCAGAGTACTGGATGGTAATCCTCCAAATTTGCTGAATTAATAAAAGATTTCCAGTTTTTGTTCATGATATCCATCATCTATAATCATTTACCCTTCCAATGTTGGGGGCTGGTCCCCATTTCTAGCAGTCACTGGGCGAGAGGCAGGGTACACACTCTGCATACGTCACCAGTCTATCTTACACACACACAGAGGACAAAACAACAATCCACACACATAGTTGATGCTTTCTTTTCCTCCCCTTCAATAACGTTTGGACACTGTAAAGGAAAAGTTTTTAACTCCAGTCCTTGAGAGCCACCATCGGTGCTGGAGCAGGGATGTATCTAGGGTTCCGTTTCCACAACGCCACCTTTTGGTGGATGATCAAAAGCAAAAGTTTTTTTGAGTTTTGGTCTCTTATTTTGGTAGACGTTTTGGTCCCCCATTTAGACGGTAAATGGATTTTGGCATCCAGTTTACATGATAAAGTTTAAGCCCCTCCTTTACACTGCAATGTTTTGGCCTCTCATGCTGCACATAATGGCATTTTGGCATCTTGACTACACTGTAACGATGTTTTTGGTCGCTCATTTACAGGGCAACACCGTTTTGGGTAGACAAAAATGCAAACGTTTGACAAAGGACTCCAGAGCAAAACTTGTTACAATGCGAATTATGTCCGTGTAATGGCAAACCCAAAACAGTTGGAAAATACTACATGCACACTACATCGCTTCCAATGTCATCTGCGATTTCATTCAGTTGTCTACATGCTATTTTTTTCTTGACTTAACTGGAAGTGGCCACTAGGAGTTTGGAAAAGTGTCCTTAAATTAAACTATACACAGCCTTAATACTGTTATCAAAATGGCAAAAATCTGAAGCAACCACCATACTTCTGAATGAAATATGCTTATTTATATTTCAGCTCTTTCTGATTTACAACCTTGTTCGTCAATTAGCACAAGTTCAGCTCCCACACAATCATTGGTGGAGGACTCCAGCCTGGTAAAACCAGAAAAAAAACAAGTGTAGCTGAATCGATTGCTCGGTACGAACATAATGACACGACCGTCAGTGAAAACAAGCAGAAATACAGGAGTCGAAAACTTGACCTCTGAAGCATTTTTGTCAACATAAAGTTGCAAAAGGAACTGGAAAAATAAAAAATTTGATTCGACTATAATTCCAAACTGAATTCATTTCCCAAAGTTAAAGTTATAAATGCAAATACGCAACTGTAAACTACAGAGATGATTTTTGGGAAAATACCCACTGCTTTGTCTTAGCCATCAAACAGTGATCTGGAAAGCGTTTTAGCTGATACTTTATAGACAAACTGATTTGAATGATGAACAAAAGACATCATTTAAAATACTTAAAACTTTTGTGACTGATCAATCCAGGAAATCAATAAATCATTACGCAGTGTGGCGTTTGTCATCGCTTCTGGCAAGAACACAGCCCAAGTATTTGCATATCTGGTTTAAATTATTGTGAGCTGAATGCCTTCACAGCCATTTAAGCGGCAATAAAAAGGGCAGCACAGTTCTGTAAGTGGAGGCCATTTACCTTGTTGTGATTCAGGAAAGCGGTAAAAATCCCTCATCTCCATTGTTAGAAATTAAGAACAAAGTAGACGTCTAGGTTTTTGTCTCGTTGACATTATCCCGGAGAAAGTTCTGGAATGTTGGGTTGGCCTACACTTTGGACATCCCTCAGAACTCTGTTTCAATAAATCACCTGGAGATAGGATGTGTCTGGTGGAGTTGCCAACGTACCAAGACATGGCTGTCCACCTAAGCCAAATAAACATGGAGGAAGATGTTCTGGACATTTGAGACCAAATCTTCCTGTTTGTGATGCAACACACAGTGCTTAGAAGACAACTGACACCTTAAAGACATGACTCCAAATGTGAAATACGCTGGTGGAAGTATCATGTTGAGGGCACAAGAAGACAGACACTGGCTTAATGGGAAGACAAACACCAGGAAGGAGATCTGTCAGGGTGTTTTCACACCAGGTATACTTGGTTCAATTGGGGACCAAAATTGAAACATTTGTTCCGTTTTTAGCTGGTGTGGCTCTCTTTCATGCAGCACTGTTTCACACAGTGCTGCATGAAAGTTTCACTGTTTCACACAGTGCTGCATAAAAAACCTGTTCTCCTCCTCGCCTGTGGTGGCGCTGCACCAAGAACCACTGAAACATCACAAAAACCTCTGAGTCCAACTTCCTTTTTCATGAAAGTCTTAAACTTTATATGCATCTTAAGGACTTCTCTCATAATGCCAGGAAAGAGTTAGAAAACCAACAGAAAAATAACAAGTAACTTTGGCACTAGTGATTACAGAGCAGATATTTGGCATTTAGTACTATATATGTTGTAATTTTATGACTTTGTACAGTGATTGTATAATAGGATATATGGGATTATACAATGTATGTTTTATGATAGACGGCTTTATTAACCTATTCGCTATGGGAAGCTAAATCAGGTGCAAGGCATCTTTAATTAATGTGTTTTACACATTATCCCTGTTATAAATAAACTAATAACCTAAACCAAATACAAAAAATAAATGAAGTGGCATCAAATTTTAGCAGTACTTGGATTTCTCTATTATTTGTAAAAAAAAAACAAAAAACAAGCCATTTCTCTCATTGGCACTACGTCTGAACATATACTAAAATATTGCCTAAACAAAGTACAGACCTAAATCCAATCAAGTCATGTGCAATGGCAAACCCAAAACATAACCCAACATGGTAGAGACATAACCCAACACACTTGCTTCAAATAAAGGGTAATTCTATTCAGCTTTGAAATCAAAAGCATGCCACACTGTTCAGATTTGTTTAGTTTTTGTAAAAGATCTTGAAAGTACGCATCACTTTATTCTATTACAAAACATATATTAATGTTTCTAGCTGTGACATGACAAAATGTGGAATAGGATAAGGAGTAGAAGGGCCTTTGACGTAAATATAAGGACAACCTAATAGAACAGAATCCCCCATCAATTTTACTCCACAGATATTCTAACTTAAAAACTAAACATTATACAGAGCACGGTGAACTGGCCCATGACACATGAGATGGAGTAAAAACACCACGTGCGCCAAGGTGCAGGTAATCACTGGGGACGTGGAAACCCTGCCAGTGGAAGTAAATTAGGCAATTGAAAACCCTACAGTTAAAAAAAAAAGAAAGAAAGGAAAAAGAAAGCTGTGACACTTGGCTGACACCTCGGGGTTTGCTTGTAAACAGAACCGCTGCCAGTCCGAGTGTCACATGGCGGAGGAGAAGACATTCGAGCTCATGGGCCTCCTTCTGCACACCTGATCTGGAAACAGCGGAGAGCGACTCTGCAAACGGTGGCTACGTGACCACACCTACCCGATCTGCTGAGCTGGAGTCGGTGGACTTGGAGGGGCAAAAAAACCAAAACACACACAAAAAAAAAAAACAGACAAAACAAGAAACTCCTAGTGCACTGAAAATGATAGAAATGACTAAGAGGAGTAGAGAGGGGGAGGGTTCAGCTAAACACATGAATATAAACAAAAATAATACGAGACTCACAACACTACAGTCAGCATGCAAATTACTGCAGTGGGAAGAAGTGGGCAAAATTGTGCTCGAAAATAAATAGAACCAAATCAATTTGTACCGTTTCTGGTGTTTATACAGCAGGTAATATTAGCGACCACATTAGATTTTTAAATAAATATGATATGCAATTAATGTTGTAAAAAATAAAAGGGGGGGAGGGGGATTAATATTGTTTAAATGATACTAAAAAGAAGCCAAATGAGACCCAACGAATGTGGAAGAACACATTACCAGGGCAGAGAGGAGGGTTGGAGGGGGGTGCTGTTTTTCTGCAGCCCTTCCATTACAGGCAATTATAAATGGCCAAGAGCGGAGGAGCAGGGAGCCAATCAGATCTCAGCTCGCATGTCAACTCAAGACCAACTGTCTCCTGGCTCTGACAGCAGGATTTTTACCTCCATAATTCAAATCCCAAAGCAAAGGCAATCTGCACTTTGCCAACTCGAAAGCGAGCGAGGCCACGTGAAAGGCGGCGGGGAGAAGCAGAACCGAGTCCGACCGAGCCGCGTCCCCGGTCGGGATGAGTCATTAGCGGGTTACCGATTGTAATTTTGATCAGAGTGCGCACGGATTTAGTTGAAAAAGAAACGATTTTCTCTCTCTTTATTTTGGATCTCTTTTTTTTTCTCCCCCAGTGTAATTATGCAAATGTTTTTAACGGTCATCGCTGTCATTTGCATCCTGTTTGTAGCCCTGACAGCCGCGGAGACAACTTTATTTACCCCCTGCCCCCCTCCACACCCTCCAGAGGGGAGCTCAGGATCACAGACAAGCGGTTTGACCGCATATCCTGACAGTAAAAAAAGCACACACAAAAAAACACAGCAGGAGCTGCACTGATGTCAACACAGAAAGCTAGAGGAGATTTGAGAGGGAAGATCACCTCATCCCTTCCTCTATTCACACGCGCGCACACAGACACACACACACACACACACACAGTAATACACACAAGTTCTCCTCGCTAACTCTTGATCTACTTAGTCAAACTCCTGCCCCGCACCGAGCACACAACCCCGCGTTGACTTTCGCGGAATATGCACCACGATTCTCCCTTTAAACAACCATTGCAGGGCTGGTGTAGAGAGCAACAGAGAGGCAGCCATTTTATAGAGCTCTTGCTTTACAGACAATGGCTGATCCAATGCAAAATGCAGCTCAACGTTGCCTCTTCTCAACCACTTGCCCTGTCAAAGTGAGGCGAGAGCGGCAGGTGGGGTTTACCTGGTTCCTGCTGCCTGGTTGTCCAGTGTTTCCCGGGCTCATGGGAGAGGGGTGGTGGGTCCTTTGTTGCCAACCCGGATGGACCCCACCAAACTGACTGCTGCTCATATCTCCTACTCCCTTGTTGGCCCCTTCTTGATTGTTGTAGTCTCCTTGGGGGTAGTTGGAGTAGCTCCTGGCGGAGCTGGGGGATGTCAGGAGCTGGTTCAAAGTTGGCGTGGATGTAGGCTGCTGGTTCCCCATGTTGTACCTCTGGTTGTTGTAGGAGGCAGCCATAGCGGTGGTTCCTCCTGCTGGCTGCTGCTGCTGCTGCTGCTGCTTGCCTGGCTGCCCCCCAGCCGCCGGAGGCTGGTTGTTCCGCGGGGAGCTCATGGGCCCGTATCCCTGGCCCTGGTAGGAAGTCCTGTTTTGGAACGGGGTGTAGCTGTTGTAGTTGTTGTGGTAGCCGTGCTCGTGTGAGTTAGCGGGGTAAGGGTCCATCATGCCCGGCCCCGATGCAGCTGCCATGCCAGGGCTTTGTTGTCCGCCATGTTGAGGAAAAGGGCCCCGGCTGTAGGGCTGGTTGTAGCCGTAAGGAGGTGGAGGAAAGGGTCCGGGGTGGTGGTGGCCCATCCCGGGCAGGTTATTTCCTTCGGGCCCGCCTGTATCATTCTGATTGCTGCTGTTATTATTTACCCTGGGTAGATTCCCGTTGCCGTTCTTCATGTCAGGATCCCCTCCTCCCCCAGTGTTCCCATCATCGCTCCCGTCCTGCAGCTCCTTCTGAACCGGAGATCCCGCGTCAGGTCCCGTGTCCTTGTTTTCATGCTGCTTCTCGCCCGGTACCGACTCGTCCTGTGGGTCCCGGTCCGGCTTTTTGAGTTCGGATGGCGGGCTAGTGTTGAGAGCAGCGACGCTGGCGACCTGAGCGGCCATGATATCCCCCTCTCTCTCGCCTCCACTCTTTCTTTACCTCTCTTTCAGCACGGCGACTCGCTCGCAGTTAAACTCCCAAGAAGCATTGGATAATAATAAAATTACATTTGTAACAACATACCCGTCGTCCCGGTTCATTCCCCCCTTGTTCCTCCGGTCGCACCGGTGTCCGGTAATCCACAGCGACCGCGTTTGAACTTCAAACACAGAGGGTAAAGTTTGTGAAAGAAAGAATGTATAAATACAGAGCCAGGGAAATGAATTTCACCGACACCAGTCACTGTGCCTTTCTGTGCGTGCGTGCGTGTGTGTTGGAGGGGGGTGGGGGGGGTCTGTTACAGAACGAGAGCGCGAGCTAGAAATCAACCAGACCAGCACGAGGCTCCGCGAGACACAGCCATCTTACTGACCTGTCGCGAGAAAACTAAAACCCGGAGTGGAGCACAGAGCGAGATCTGGATCTGGATCGAGCTGGCTTCCGTGTTTGCACTGTTATAGAGCAAACAGGAGGCAGAACGCTCACTGAAAGGGTGCAGGAAAGTGTTCCCTTCGTGAAAAAGTTTATCAACATTGAGTAATTTTCATTTAAAAAAACATCACATTAAATATTAGATATTAAAAAAACAAAGTTAATAGTAAGCCAGTTAATTTGACCTACTATTAGGTGGATTTGTAAATTTAGTATGAATTCTAACTAGCATGTTCTGAACAACTCAACAAAAATGGATCAACAAAGTTTTAAGCAAAGGCTAAGAATACTCATGTAAATGTGATTTATTGGTTTTGTAAATTTGCAAAGCACTCAAAAAAAGTTCCCACATTGTCATAAAGTTGCGTGTAGAAATTTGAAGAAAGAGATTCATGTAATACAGTTTGGAACAAGGTTGTAACGGAGAGACATAGAAAAAGGGGAAGCGCTGTGAATGCTTTTCGAATGGACTTGGACTAATAGTTCCAGATTTTCTTTTAACTTGGCAACTTGTAGGCATATCATCATTTTGTTAGTGTTGATGATTTACTGCAGCTGGCAGTTTCTCTTCTCCAGCACAAAAGTAATTAGTTTGAAAGCACTACTTAGACTGGAGACAATTCAGAATAATGGCAAATTCCAAAGAACGCAGAGATGATCTGACAAAGAAAAATAGAGATGGATACATGGGGAAATCTCATGGCCCTTGAAAAACCTTCCAGGATAAGTTCAGCAATTTTTGGTACAATGGCGAGAAGAATGCTTGGAGGAGTCAAGGCGAGGCTTTGCATTGGCTAAACCTAGGATCAGTGTACCAACTGTCAAACATGCTGCTGGTGGCATCGTATCCACCACCAGCATCGTAAAAAGGAAGAGTCCTAATCTTCAAATTTGTCACCAAAATTCAACTGCGATGGTAGAAACTGTCAAGCATGGTAGTGGTGGTTTCATGCTGTGGGGCTTAACTGCACAAAGGGAGTTCACTAAAGAAATTAGGATTACTTCATAATTCTTCAACTTGGTCTGAAATAAACATCTAGATGGTTGAAATGTGTAACTGAACCATACATTTCAGTATGATTAGTAATGAGCAAGATTCACTTTGAGGCACACTGAATCTTGTTTTGAGACAGATAAAGCAGGCTAAAATAAAACTTCTAGATTTGTGTTCAAAATGGACCAACCAAAGCCCAACTTAAAGGGACGCTCTTCACCAGGAGCCGCCTGATTTAAATTAATTCTGCTAGTTCTGCTAAGAATAGCGTCCATATATACAAATAATACTTTTTAAAAACTCATCTAAGTTGAATGTTGTGCAACCAATCTTTATCACCCTGGGGAAAAAACTATAATATTTCTAATGCATCACTGAAGCCCAAAAATAAACATGACATACATGATTGGTATGTAAAACTTACTAATGGTTTTATGTACAGCAAGGCTTTTTTTCATATTAGTTTTATGCTAATCACAAATTTAAATGTCCTTTTCTTCACCATCCTGCCTTAAAGTTAACCATATGCGCTCCTTTCGAGTGAAAAAAAAAATGCTGATTGTGTTCTGGCCTACATTCATCTAATCACTGCGCATCCAGGATTCTTACTATCTTATCTTATTAGGTGGTGAAAAGAGTGAAACAAAATAGGTTACAGTGTCATCTTCTATGAGAGTGGGCTAATGGGTGGAAATGACTGCCTCCATGTGTCTTGCAGCTGCAAATGAGAGGAGTGAGCACAGCGCAGGAAAGTGGAGGAAAGCATGAAATTACAACCTGTGTGTGCCTGCGAAATGTGTGTGTGTGTGTGTGTGTGTGTGTGTGTCTGTGTGTGTGTGTGTGTGTGTGTGTGTGTGTGTGTGTGTGTGTGTGTGTGTGTGTGTGTGTGTGTGTGTGTGTGTGTGAGAGAGAGAGAGTGACAGAGAGCGAAAAAGAGAGCGAGAGAGAGTGAGAGAGAGCAGAAAGAAGGATGGGGGATGTACCGAGCCAGTAATAGAGCAGGAAGTGAAGACAGAAAAAGAGAAACAGCGCTGGTGGAAAAGTGACAGTGTATGGGTCACCAAAATATAACGGGCAACACAATGTTTGCTGAGACTCAAATCTCCCCTCTGCACGCGTGAGAGTGAGAGGAGATTTGGAGGAAGCATAAATTCGCTCTGTATGGTTGATACAGAAAAGGATTCTAAAGCTCTTCAGCAATCTCTCCCTCCCCACCCCCTTTTCTTCATGTTCTCTGCCTGCCTGCCTGCCTCGCGCTCTCCTAGCAGCAGCCCTCATGCGTACTTCATGGGCTGTCGGTATTTTCTAAATCGCTTGATCTGCGACATAGAATTCGATTTATTTTAGACTGAGAAAGAAAACAGACATGCCAGTTAAACTCCATTTAAAGGCGCGCATGTTCTAGTAAGACATGTGATTATTTGGTGTTTGAAATATATAAAAAATAAAAACTGTGAGAAAGCCCTGCTGGTTCTCCAAGAATTACATTAGAAGACTGACCTCTAAGATAAATGGGGCATAGAATGAGATTTCCTAAATGGTACACAGAGTTCTTACCCATTTTTAAAAAACAATGGACAACAAGAAATATACAATAGACAAACAGACTAAACATTCGAAAAGTTAGTCAAAGAATACACAAGAGGTCTAATAACGTGAACAAAATCTCACCCAGCACATGTGAACCACGTTTTGAAACTCAGAAAATTCTCATGAGGGAGTTAAGCTAACTCTTACGCTAAACAACGTCCAGTGAAGGATGACTGTTACCACAATTAAAAAAACAATACAAGCTAAAAAGAAAAACGGATTGGTTAAATTCAGGGTTAGGTAATGTTATACCTAGATATCTCTATGAATTCACACACACCATCACAACAATTCCTGGACAGGAAGTTGAAAGCTCCGACTCGCCTGGTAAGCTAACAGGTAATCTGAAATGGGTCAAAATCAAAGCAAAACTCACAGCGTAGGCAATTTATTTTATAGACCTGCCTTAAAGTTAAACTGCCACTTTTGCATATTACTGTCTTTTACGTACATAATTCTCATGGTAAATAACCACAAATTTATATTCAAACAGCCAGTATGGTCGTTTAAAAGTTTAGCAGATTACATTTCTGTGAGCTGTTTGGAATCTGGAGATATCGCAAAATGGTAGAAATAGATGAGGGGAGAGTCTGGTATGCTAGCGGCTATTCAGATCATTTCTTTCTCTCTTCTTAAGGTCTATGCATGTGATGTCCTCTCTCGGGCTGGGAAGAAAGAATTGCATTACTCTTCTCTGATGTGTAGTATCAAAATGCTTGAGTTATTGCTCATAAATTGATTGTGGGTTTTGCAGAAATGTCGTAATGTCATCCCCAGCTTCCCGCTGGCATGGATTTCTCAGGAGGTTTGCATTTGGATTTCTCAGGAAAGTTTCTGGCTAGAACTGACCTTCATTCTAGTCCTCACCGTGTCAAACAAGTCAACAAATTTGTTGGTTCTTGTGGAATCTGTATTAGCTCGACGTCTAGCCTGACCTATAAACTCAAAAGCATCGTACATAACGACAATGATGACACGAGAAGAGAAGAGGCTCGACTTCGTTGTCGCTCTACACAAAAGTCTCCACTCACGCTTTGCTGTTCAGCATTCTTGCTTTTTTGTTGCGTTTACCACTAACCGTGTGGCTACAATGTCAAATACCTTGTTTGGCACCACTTACAGGCCTGGAGGAGTAACAGTAGCACTTCTTGGTTTGTTCTCCACTCTTGGTGTTTCTGTGTGTGGGTGAAAACATTTCTAGAAACGGTCCTGTGTGGACGCTGATCTTTTGAAACTATTGACCCGTTTTAGACAATAAATCGTTCCCATGTAACCTAGGAATGCCTGACTAGATCTTCACAGAAGACTGCTGAGCTGTATGTAGCAAGCCATGCAGTGTCACTTTGCTTCATTTGTCATCTGTCATAGCTTTGAAGCCTTAAATCTATTTACTACTTACTATAAAAAAAGCATAAAAGACACAACCAGAAAAGTTATTCTAAGTGAAACAATTTTGAGGTATTAGTGTTGAAACTGCAAATGTGTCAAAAATATTTTTTCACATAATTGTTGACGCATACCATGCTGTCACCGTGACAGTATGGTATCCTTCGCCTTCTCCCGGAGCTTTCAGTGCTAACTAGAAACAACCAATAAGATTATCTGAATAAACCGCTTTCCTATAACAGTGAATTGTTTCTCTGCCATCAGCACATTTAGCAGCATTTTGACGAGGTTGATTGACAGCACTAAGCCCCTCCTCCTGTTTTTGACCAGGAGCGGTGCATTTCTTCAGACAGCAAAAGCAGCACTGGGCGGAGGTGCAGGAGATCGGTCTTTTCACAGATTATCTGTCTCATATAGTAATGTCAGGACATGGTGACACTTTTTTACAAATATGCAAAAACATTTTTTATGAAAGTCACATACTGCAGCTTTATTGGCTTAAAATGTAGATAGTTAAGCTTTAAAAAGCATGTCAGCCAGAGCCAGAGATCTTTTTGGGGGAATATCATGTTCACCACTTTTATATTTAGTCTTCATTTAGGGAACTGCAATTTCTGATCATTTCAAATAAGCGTTCATAAATGGGATGTTTGTTTAGTTTGCATCTGTCAGCAAAATCAGCCTGAGTGTTTGAAAGTGTGACTTGAACAGAAACAAAACCAAAATGCCTACGATGCAAGTTTTATTTTAGATTTCAGTGACTTATTTCATACTGCTCCACGCGCTATTTTTTATTTTTTTAATAACTTTTGAACATCGAAAACTGCAGCCGCGCTGTTGACCGTTTCATCTCCAAGAGTACCTAAATGCTGCAAAAACCGAGCCTCCGGTGGAGCACGTGAAGGCAGCACCGCCGCTTGCAAAAGCAGCAGAACTTTGCTATGTGAATGTGGGGGATGGGAGGCAGCAGCTCTGCTCAGCTCAGCCTTTTCTCTCCACATTGCAGAGCTTTGCTGCGTGCACCGCTCACTCTGTCAGTAGCAAAACGGCTCATCTTTTCGTTTTGCCTAAAAGTTGCACCAAGAAACCAGTAGAAATGTTCTGGCTTGATAAAAGCTGCACACGTAGCTTTTGTATGTTTAGTGAAGGAAGAGAATGCAGGGCGGAGGGGGCCAGCTCAGCTGCTGTCTGCTTATATAGGCTAAGGGAGGAGAGTGTGTGTGCGTGTGTGTGTGTGTGTGTTAGCAGATAGAAGGTCGTAAGAGAGGAGGGGGGTAGGGAGCTTCTTTTTTCATTTTAGCATAAACTTGCTCTTTATTATCAAGGGGTGCAGTCTGTTTTCCTCTCCCTTTCATGCATTTAAAAAGAGCAGCAAAAATCTTGTTTCTGTGCTCTGTTGTTCTCTGGCTTATTTTGGAAGAGACTTCAAAATGTGCTTTTATTTTCAGAGCTCACCTTGTTTTTTGATGCTTTATTTTTCCTTTTCCAGATGTCTGCGTGGCTTCCTGCTGCAGAGTGATTTAAAAGTGTAAAGTACATATTTTAAATATCTGTGGGAGTGCAAGAACACGATGCTAAAGACCTCCCATGCAGCAAGGAGGGCCATGCATTTATTTATGCGATTCTCCTTCCTGCTAACGGTTTATCAGCAGCCATGCAGCCCGAAATAACATCACTCCCGAAGCCGAGAGCTGGAAATCAAAGCCTCGCGTTGGGAGTTGCAAAAGTACTCACTTTTCACAATTTTCCATATCGCAACAACAAACTGGTTGTCATTGTATTTTATTTTTTTGTTGTTTTTTTGTGACAGACCAACCACAAAGTAGAGCAGAACTGAGATGTGACAGAAAAATCAAGCATGTGTATTTGCAGTCTGCCTTACTTTACTGTGATAAATCCAAATAAAAAGAGTATGGCACAACTTTTTATTTTTTATTTTTTGGGCCATCATGCAAAATGGTTTGTGCTCCGTTGTTCTCTTGTTGGGTCTTGTTGGGTTAGCAAGACTAACCCAACACAATCCCATCTGTCAAACACGGTGGTGGCAGTAGCATGCTATGGGGTTGATTTTTTTTCTCAGCATCACCCTGATTCTAAACACACAGGTGGAACTACAATGGACTGGCTTAGATTAATGTCAGATGGCCCAGTCAAAGTCCAGACCTAAAGCAATTGAGAACCTGTGGCAAGACTCTAAAATAAGATACTCTCCATCCAAGCTGACTCAGTTTGATGAACTTTAGCATCAAATAATGCAAGAAGTAGTCCCGCAAAGCGTGGAGAAATGAACCCCAAAATAAAATTGAAATTTTACTTGGCGCAAAATCAGTTTTTAATAGGTACTCCTTTGGGGAAGTAAAGCATGGCAGACTTTTCAGATTATTATTCACAAGGAATAACAACTTTGCTTCCAATTCAAAGTTATACCCCACTTCACTTTGTGTTGGTCTGTCATAAATCACCACTTTTGTGGCTTGTAGAGTGATAAAACACACAAAAAAGAGGATGAATACTTGATGCTGAAAATGTTTGTTACCAGTTGATTAAAAACATAAATACAAAATAGCCAGATGAAAAAAATGTTACCAATCTCCTAATAGTCCACCGTATGTCTGAGTTTCTGCAATCATTCGAACAAAGACAGCAGCTCCTTTTCAAGTTGTCGGTCTGCTGTCACATTTGTCCCCTTGCCCTGACCGTTGATAGTTTGTTTTGATGGAGGAGAGGAGGCGGGAGGAGGAGGAGGGCATGGGGGAGTCATGTGACAGGCCCCTCCCCCCTGCCCCCATCTGTCCCAGGATGATGATTTAGGAGCGTTTACTTGTGCCTCACCACCGCCTCCCTGCGAGGATGGCTGTGATGTATCACCCTCTGCTTTGGTGCTGCAGCTTCCTTTGCCATCACCAAGGCATCTGCTGGAACTTCATCCACCCATCCCTCCCCCAAAGCCCCCCGCGCCCCCAACCCCTTTGCTCTGGAATTCTTTCTAAATTGGAAGGATTTGATTTAAAGAAGGGGAAAGGAATTTCGAATTTGGATCTTGATGAATATGTTTGACTCAGCCAAGACAGTGAAAAGGCCCCAGGAAATATCAAAAGCAAATTGTTAGCCTTGTGATAGTCCTAATTTCTCAGCTTCAGATAGTTAAAAACGTCACTCTAGTTAGCGAACAGGTGACTGATTTTTTGGGGGGTATTCTTTTGGGAGTTTTGTCTTTTATATTAATCCCTCGGGATCCAGTCTGGGAATGAAGCCACGCCGTCACCAAGACTACCCAATAATGTGGCTTGGAATTTCCTAACAAGAGTGCTGTTGAATTCAGACACACCAGCATGGCGCACACCCACGTGCACAATAGCCAAACACAAGCCGTACCTGACAATAATGTACACAGCGAGAATTTATGGCCATCAAGAGTCTGTCGTTAGCGCAAGCTAGAGCCAAACGTGAGTGTCAATCCCACACTGAAACTGTCCCGCTAACACACACACACGCACACACACACACAAAGCTGTTGGGTCCTGTCCAGATGGTTGCCAGGCAGCAGTTCAACGCATAGTCTGGAGTGTGTTGAGGAAGGAAGTGCCACTTTACGAAGTGTAGTGGGCATCCGGCTAGTTCCCAGACACGTTGTGTGTTCACCTTCCAACCACACGCCTACAGAGGAAGAATAAATGGAATGTGATGGAGACAATCGATTACGGTTCATCAGCCACATATTTAGGCACAAATGTCTGATTGCTTGTAATGGCCATAGTGAATCAGCCAATCATGTAGCAGTGAGTCAATGCTTGTAGGCATCTAGAACCTTGCAGAAACTTCCAGGAAACTGCAAAACAGCTGAATCACCAAATTCCTTTAAATCAAGACTAAAAACCCACCTGTTGCTTTTGACCTGTAATAACTGGAGTGCTGACCAACGTATTTGATGCGTATTGATGATTTTATCGATGTTACTTGACAGAATGTAATATCCGCTGCTGGTTTTCACAACTATACGATGTATTTATAATGTTTTTATAGCACTTTGAACTACCTTGTTGCTGAAATGTGCTTTACTATTAAACTCGTACTGTTTCCAATGACAATGACGTGCTGGACTGTAACAAGAACGCTGAAAAAAAGACAAGGCAGAAACTATTCGCCCTCTGCTTGACATGATCCGTGTTTCTGTGTATTTATTTTTAGGGTTTTTTTGTGTTCAGTTTCCTTCCTGTGAGTCTCTGTCTCTGCGTCTTCCCCGTTGATTGCTTCCCAGGTGTGTCTCATTCCCTGATTACCCTCCCTGTGTATTTAAGTCCACCTGTTGTCTCTGTCTCTTGTCGGATCGTTGTTGCATGTCCGTTGTTGTTGTGTGTCGGCTCTCCAGTTGAACTGTTAAGTCCTGGTCTGCTTAGCTCTCGTTTTCAGTCTGTCGTCAGTTGCTACCGGTATTTAGCTGTGTGCTAACTCTCTGCCGTGCCGCCTGTATCGGACTGTGTGTGCTTCTACATTAAATTCATCATTTTCATCTACATCCTGCGTCTCTCCTCACCACCACTAACCCATTTATGACACTGCTGCTTTAATTCCAAGACAAGTCTGAGAAGTCAATTAACCACACAACCATGGTGGTTGTTCCTCAGCTGGCCTCTCCTGGACTTGATGTCCAGTAAAAGAAAAGTTGTGAGACCTGTTCATTGTTGAGGATTTTGAGCCAAGGTCAGTGTTCAAAAAAATGTCCAGTGCTGAAACATCAACCAAAGTTTGCAAAAGAATGAATCATGGTATTTTGTCTGATCTTTGGTTTGAAGAGACTCGCCTTGAGCTCTTTGGACACAGGGATGTTGCTTTTGTTTGCAGAAGGGAGGGAGAGACTTTCAACCCTAATAATGCAGTTCCCACTTTGGAGGGACACCAAAGGACTTTGGAGTGGCCCTCACAGAGCCCCGATCTTAATCCCATTGAGAATCCTTGGCAGGTTCTTAAGGTCAGCGTTCGTTTTCGAAGATCACGCAACCAAGATGAGCTGCAACAAGTTGCCATGGAAGTAATACAATATCACCAGTTTTTTGTTATGGTCATTTTTATGGAATTATTAAGAATTGTGTGTGATGTCATCAGGGAGTCTGGTAATTCTGACTAACTCTGAGTGACTGAAAGTAGCATGGTGGTTGGTGCCAATCGGGGCGGTCTGTTTGAGAAACTGCTAAACCATACGGGGTTTCATGTGAGACCATCTCTAGAGAATGGCAAAAAACAGAAAATACTTTCTGAGTGTCAGCTATGTGGAGAAAAACACGTCGTGTTGATAGAAAAAGCAGCAGAAACTCAAAGCCCTTGTTACTACCAAGATGAGCAGAGCACAGAAACAGAAGATTTCACCAGGAGCTCCTCCTGACAGCTGAGAGCACAGTTTGCACATACAATAACAGATTGAAAAAATGTTGCTTGGACCAATGACTCTCGATTTCAGCTGCATCATTCACATGATATGTGCAGCAAACAACATGAAAGTATAGATCTATCCACGTCAGGCTGTTGCAGGCGCTGTAACCCTTGTAAGTAAGACGCACACCATGTTAAATTTCTCAAATGACTTTAGACTTAAACATTTCACAGTGTGCAACCTCAACATCACCCCGGTCAGATTCCACCGAAATGTCAGTTCAAGAGCACACGCCGTTACTGTTGGATGCCGACAAGACGGAGATGGGAAAGAGAGAAAGAGGGGAGAGCTGAAGTACTCATGGTTAGGACAAAGAAGACAACCATCAGGCCTTCTCTTAGTTGGTGAGGAATGGATTTGGGGGTTCATGCATCTGAATGACCAAAAGTGACCAATTCAACCCTCCACAGGTTTTCCCATAATTCCTTCATTGGCCGACACTCAGGCGCTTCCCATCTTCTCATGGCTGCTTCCAGAAGAGAAACATTTATCAGATTTTTGTTTGATAGAGAAACTTAAGGATGTCATGAAATGATAAACGTACATCATGGACGTGCAGCTGACAAAGCTGTAGAAAGTTATGTCAGTAAGACCAGAGTATGAGTTTTTTTTGCCATATTTCCATTAAGCAAATTTATGTTTGTACTTTTAATTTGCGCAAATTTATGTTTAATGGAAAAGCAGCTCGTTTGTAAACATGTAAGGATTTTATTGTCATTTTACGCATTTCTTAATCGGTAGTGTCACTTTGTGGTTTTTCAATTTCTGTGTTTTAACATCAACTTGCCAAGGTGACTGGATGGAACTTAAAATTAGGTCTTGTTTTGTTTGTCTCATAAACTTGTTCGTTTTGGAGGGATGTGGAGACTTTTGAGAGCTGCTGCATAAACAAATGAAGGAAATACATGTTTACGCAAAACGTGACTGACATTGCAGTTTCCAGTGAGTATATATTTAAACACGTTGCTGCTCTCACTGAACCCTCTACTCTATCTACATCCTTTTCAAAGTCACTCAGCAACATTTTAATGAACAAGTTGGCCATAATTTCTCCTCAACTGTGCGAGAAAATTACATGGTCAGTTAGATGAGAGGTATTTACTTGGAAAACATCAGAGGACTCTTTTTTCTTTTCCGTCCTAATATAGAAAACAATAAAAACAGTTGCAAGGTTTACTTCTTTCCAACCCTGACTGTTTTTGTCACCTTGCAAACAGTTTGGTTATGTGACACAAATACAGTTTGTTTCCCATTTTCCTCTCACTGGGCTTTTGGCGGTGTTTAAAACACATCCCTCTCGCTGTTTCATCATAGACTCCAGCATCTATCTCACATCAGACCGCCGTGCTAACGCCATCTCATTCTTTTTTCTTTTTCTTCTTCTTTTTTTCGTTTTACGTCCCCTTCGCCCGTTATGAGCCGGAGCAGTCATGCTTGAAACAGTGCACACATTAGCCCCCATAAGAGGGGAGAGGAAAGGCATAACAAATCGCGCATCAGTAAACAATAGGCTGAAAAAAGTGGGACAAGAAAATGATTCAGGTAGGCTGAAATGCATCCCATCTTGTTGTGTGAAAAGATCGGTCTCCTGGGGGTCTCAGAGGCCCTAAACGTGAGCCACATAAGTCACTTTTCATCACAGTTCCCGCGTATTAACACATTGAATTTACATGTTGAAATATTTTTAAGGGATCAGCAGCTGTGGTTGCTACAGACTTGTTTTAAAAATGGTTGAGGAAGAAACAGCTACCTGCAATTCTGATGCAAGGCTACAAAGTGTCATCACTTTGTGGCCTGACACAGTTTGTACTGATTTATGCTAGTGTGAATCATTACATGCAAAATCGTTCCATCTTCAGCAACGTAGCATTGTGCAGTTTAGAATGTGTGGATTTTATTCTACTACTTTTGCTCAAAATGAACACAGATCATACACACACAGTGTCTGGTTCCTTTACTGAAATGTGTGTTTTTGGGTCAATTAAAGTTCTGAATATTCAGAAGGTATTACTCACTGAACCACATTTTTTATGTATTTTAAGTCATAGAATGTTTTATTACTTCTATGTGTCTGCACCAATATAGAATCCTTAAAATATATGTTGAATCTTTATTTCCTAGTTTTTGTCTGAGTGTGATACGTTGAGTAATTTTGGAAATCCTACATCTAAACTGGACGTTGACATTGTTCAGAAAATTTGGAGAAGTTCATTAAAAAAAAAGAAGTTTATATATGAATTCCAGAAGGTATAATTTAGTAAAATTTAAAAGGGTGTTCAAAGTAGGGCCTGCGGGTCATTTGCAGCCCTGGACTGATTTTGAGAGGTCACAATTCAAGAGTAAATACAATAAATTAGAACAAAATTAGAAATTTTAAATTAAAATCTCCTTCAGAAAATGTTAGATTCAACACAAAGTCATCATCTTTTCCAATCTTTCTGATTTCCTCGTATTTTCATGAGAACTATAACCACATCTAGTCATTGATTTGTACTGTAAAGTAAACCAAATAGGATTTTAATTGCTCCATTAAAACGGTTAAATACAGAAAGTGTTTTGACATAAAGAGTGACCTAGATTCAGTTTTACTGCTGTGAATAGACAGAATGATTTTCTCCGTTTTCTTCGACCAAAATAAAAAGTGAACTGCTTATCTTTTATTTAACAAGGACAACATGTCAGAACCGTTTGAAGTTTTTAATCAATGACCTCGTTCTTACATAAAAATCTAATTATTATGTATGTTTAAATAAAATAGTTCATGCCTTGTATTGACCCACTTTACAAAAAGCTTGGACATCTCAGATTTAAAGTGTTTGTTCAAAATGTTTTTTTGTATTTTTTTTTTTACGTGTGTTTCCTTTTTTGGTTACTTTAAGATTGGTTGTGAGCACTGCAACTTTTAAGAATTTTTCAGCAGAATGTTGTCCTTATTGTGTGCCATTTAGAAATCAGAACCTGAGTTCAAAGTCAGAAAATAATCTGTAATAGTCCCTGCGGTGCCTCTTGGAATGTCAGATTTTTTTTTCCCTCCGCCAACTTCAATCCTAAAGTCCAGTATGATTTCCATGCCTTATGAAACTTTGTGAAGACTGCTAAAATAAACTGTGAATATGTCCTGATGTTTTGTCTCTCAGTAAATCTTCTTTTTAGGCAAAAGAAACACAACATAAAGCATCTCAGTTCATAGAATATGAACAGGCAGCTTCCAGACCGCCGTCTGGAAACTGCCAGGATTTTTAGATGTCAATTGGGGTAAAGTCCCACGTTTAGAGGAGACAGCCGAGATGCTTTGAATCTGCTGTAGTTGCTATGCCAGGACACTACATGGCATTGTGATTTTAGTGATTCTATTTCACCTCATGGGTCCTTCCAGCATCTGCATTAAACACAGAGCAGAGGGCAAAAAAGCTTTTTGCCCTCTGCTCTGGTCAAACTAATGGGAACAACACAGAAAAGGCAATGTGCCATTTATAGGAATGGGCTACTCTTCAACCCATGTTCTACGACCAGCAATAAATGCATTCCCCAGTACGTTCTCAGAGCTGCATGTCCTCACCAGGAGACCCCCCACGTGGCTTCTTGTCATCCTCACTGAAATGAGAGCAATCACTTCGCTGTCCTTGCAGGGTGAGACGCTGTAATTTGTTGTGCTCTTAACCTTACCAGGCCTCACCGTGATCCAGGCTCTTTTCTTTTTTCCTAAATTTTCAGTAGAAAACTCAGCATTTGGAATTTAGCTCCACTGAATGCGTGGATGTTTTCTCAAGTGATTTTGGGTAAATTATAACCCAACACACAAGTAGGGGAAAAAAATAGGTTAGAACATGCTGAAGCTTTCTAGTGTTTTATTTAAAACAACACAGAGTGATGGCTCTCAAAAAGAAAAAAGGCAACACTTCAGTAAATACTAAGGTTTTGAAGCTCCCACAGATTTAGTCTGTGAGGCACAAAGCTGGTCTACACTTCAGAAACTCTCAAAACCTTCCTGTTTGAGCAACCTTACATTATACAGAACTATGTTTATATTTACATTGCAGGTTAAGGCTGCTGAACGTAATGACTCTACATTTTCCTACAACTCTCCAATTTTGCATTATTTTCTGTAATTTCAGCTTTTAACTTTGCTCTCTCTCTGCTTTTTCTTCTCATAGAAACTATAGAAACTAGCTCTGGTCTGGCATTCTGTTTAGCTAACTGTATGCGCTGACTCCAAAACTGTCTCACAGTTGATCTGTTCAGGTGTGTTTCTCTATGAAGCCAGTAAAAAGAGCTACTACTGCCGTTAACTTTTTACTTTACATGGCAGCGACAGATGTGAACAGTTACAGGAGATATATTCGTAAATCATCATCTATTGGCCAATCAGAGGAGACATCAGATCAGCCAGAGCCAACCTAAACCGTGCCCTCAGAGTTTGATTTTTGCGGCGCAAAGAGACTTTATTACTGTTTACAATTGTCTCAGTGTAGCATTGTAGAACTTGGTGGATGTGCCTCATTTCAGGAATCAGCTTTTGAACCTATCCATGTTGGGACAGGCACTTGGTAGACTGGGGCTTGGGGGACAACCCACCAGCCAAGAGTGAAAACAGAACTTTATCTCAGCAAGACCCTAGGCCATGAGGCCTCGGAGAACTGACTTTATTCCTTGTTGCTTCGTGTCGTCCTCCAGGGGAAGGCTGAAGATCAGGGTGGCACTGGGTGGGGGGTCAGATCTCAAATCTTTGCATTGTAGTACTGATGAAAAGGGAGGACGTTCAGATTTAATTCCTCTTTTTGCCATTATCCCAGGCGACACACCTCGGCGCTTGAAAGACTGGAAAAACAAACCACCGAGGCTGATGTGCTGCAGCTGCTACCTCCTTGTTTTGCTGGCAGGAGAGGACGACTCCGGGATTAGGAGACAAAAACGCTCTGTAATGTGTGACAATAAAGTAAAATGAGGCCGTGCATATGACTTTCCAGTTTTTTTTTTCTCCGTCTGTTGCCAGTCGAGTTGATAAAACATAATCCGCCGTTTCCTCCGAATGTGATACGAGAGCTTACAATTTGGAACGCATCATTTGGATCGTTTAGGACTTGGAACGGGCTCACATTTGAAGAGGGTGTTTGAACTAGAACCTTAAGAGACACTGCTAGGCTCATCTTATGCCAAATAGGGCATTTATAAAAGGTTGGCACAGGCTTTTTGGAGCGAAGGCTGGCAAAGGCATGACGTCTGCATCCCGGTGCCAACCAAGGGGTTTTGTTTGGCATGTGTCTCTGTAGTATGGCTCGTCTTCTTCAGAAAAAAAAAATCTGGCCCAAACACAACTCTACCATTGGATTGCTGAAGCATTGCAAAATTGAAAGTGATTAATTAAAAAGCTCTCAGCTTCTGTTTGAGTCAAGGCACAAGAATTAGAACCAATAAATAACAGGATAGGGGCCTGTTTAACCTCGGCAGTTCTGGGGGTTCTGGCTGTGCAGACTTATTTGATAGAAGAACAACAAAAAAGTAAAAAATAAAAACACACATCTTTTAATGTGCACTGATACTAAAAAACTGAGGTAAGCGCTAAGCGATTTATAGTTTATTCAGTTTTTGCAACTACAAAACTCATGTTTGATTGGGATTTCATATGATTGACTGACTGGTCCGTTGTGGAAAAGAACCCATTAGAAGTCCCGTTAGCCATTTGCTACAAGCCACTCAGAGGAAGAAAGGGCATCAGACAAGAACACAATGAAACGTTTTTGCTCAAAATGTGAAACACTATGTACGGTGCAGCACAACCTCCTCACAGTGAAACATGGCGGTGCTGTTGATGGCCACAAATGCATTGTGGAGCCCTTTCAAGCTGGAATGAGAGCGACCAGTAATTCAGAATTTTTCAGTCGTTTCTCCTTATTTGGAAAGTTAAGGCTCACGAAGACAACAGATTTTGTTTGGAATTAAAATGAGGGAGCAAATAAAATACGATACATGAACTCTGACAGTGGGGAGTGTAAGGCAGAACTAGAACTCATCCCATAAGTTCTGTTTTTCGGGAAGCCCCGAAAAACAACAGAGGTCGAACTTTAAAGGAACTTGACCCATGTAATCATGGCAGTTTTTTTTTTTTTTTTTAAGAAGATCCATAAGGAGGAGCTTATTTACGCCTGGGTGGACCTAGCTCCGCCTTCCAGGCGCAGCTTCTGCCTCACAGAGCAGCCCACCCCCACACTCAGCTCCTTCAGACTAGCCAACAGTAATTCGCAAACACTTGATAGAACTGCACATTTGCTGAGCTCATTATAGGAGCTACTTCTCAGTGGTTTTGTAACGTTGTTTTAGAGAAACCATGTTGCGATGACTTCCTGAAGGCGGAGTTTCAGAAAGAGCAGGAGATTTTAAAGAGAAAGAGGCGCAATTTCAAGGTGCTAAAATATAAGGTAAAATTTTGTTTGTCATATTTGATATATGTAGCATTTTTATAACAACTCATGTTAACATGATAAATTGATTCTCCTCTAAAATGGAATCAATTTATCATGTTAAATTTATCATGTTAACACATAAATCAAAGGATTTATGTGTTAGTCCAAAGTCTAGACCCAAATCCGACTGAGAATCTGTGGCAGTTGTAGCAATTGCAGAATTTTTTTCCACCTCACAGTTATGCACTGCTTTTGCATTAGTATATCACATAAAATCACAACCAAATACATCAACATGCATGGCCGTGACGTGGGAAAATGTGAAAATATTCAAAAAGTGTCCTTACTTTTGTAACTGTAGCTGATAAACAGGTATTATGGCGTATATTTTTCAGAAAACTTTTTACCTTAAAAAACTCCGTCTGTCTGCCTTCTCAAGAGATTGTGAGAAATGCTTAATTTGATAAAAGCCGGCGCCACATATGCAGTTCCAAACGAGACCAAAAGAGCTCCAGCAACACGTTCAGGGACATCAGAAATGTTTAATTTTCGTCAGCAGAGGGTGGTTGAGGGTGGCTGAAAAGCAAGGGCAAAAAGCTTAAGTTACTCACTGTGCCCCATTTTAACCTGGCAGAAAGGCCTACTTTAAGAGGAAATAAAAAAAGAGGGAGGAGGCGGAGAAAACAATTCATTTAAAGGCAGCTCTCCCCCAACGAGCCTTTATCTGTCACTCAGAGCTAGCAACGTAAACACATACTATGGGGGAAGAGGAGGATGGGGGGCAGTGGGGTTTCCATAGCCACAGTTTTAAATGGCACCATGGCGCTGAACACAAAACCTTCTCCTTCCTATGAGTGATTGTGTGTGTGTATGTGAGAAAGAGACAAGGGGAAGAAGACACTTTTTTTGTTATGCATTTCTGTTTATTTGCTGTTGGGGGGGGAAATTCATGTTATGTAGATAGCTCTCGCTATCTGGTGCTGCTTCTACTGAGAAGGAAAGAAATAACAGAGGAAAAGAAAACAAGATAGAAAGAGCGCCTAGTAGACGGAGAGAGGGGGGGGGGAGAGAAAACGCATGCCGCACACACGTAAGGCCGGTTATGCAGAAACACAGATTTAATGTAAGGCTTGGCTCTCTGGTTATAAGCAGGGGGAGAGAGGAAAAAGCTGGTCTGGACTTTGAAGGGAAACACACGGGATGGAGGTGGAAGCAAGAGTTTCACCCAAAGACGATTGGGCTGCGTCTACCCAAGACCGCCGTCTGGAAACTGCCAGGATTTTCAGATGTCGATTGGGGTAAAGTCCCACGTTTAGAGGAGACCGCAGAGATGCTTTGAATCTGCTGTAGTTGCTATGCCAGGACACTACATGGCGTTGTGATTTTAGTGATTCTATTTCACCTCATGGATCCTTCCAGTATCTGCATTAAACACAAAGCCCATATCCGTCTCTGATGAACTAATTTATCATTTATGTATGCTTCGTGTGAGTAGATGTGCCTTTAAGAGTAAACAATGCTTTTGTCCGTTGAATCAACACAAAAGGCCCTTGGGAAATCAAGTCTCCACATAGTAAAAATTGACAGCCCAGCCACCCTTGACGTCTGATGTTAATGGTTTAAGCTAAATTACAGTGGAAGCACACACAGTCGTCACTACAAAGACTCTAACATTCATGATCTCTGCTTTAGGGAAATTGCTATGTGTGCTCCAGCTACCAAAAAGGAAAGTTTTGAGCCTATAATCTTAAAAGTAGACGGGGCATCTGCCTCACAGACTAAAACTGGTTCTGGTTCTACAGGAGAATAACTAAAAGATCCGCAGACTGTTCTACTTTTAGAAATTCTAGGAACCACCAGCGGTCCCTTAATGCTTGCTCGTACAATGTGCGACCTACCTACCCCAACCTCCACCTTGGAGCTTCAGTCTCCAGTCCAGCACCCTCTGCCCCATGCCTTCCCCACCCAACTCCTCCAGACTAGCGACAGCAGGCATTAGCAAACATGTAGTGGAACTGTGAGTCTGCTGAGCTCATCATATGAACTACAACGATCCAAAGGATGGTTGTATGGCTGTCATAGTAGGAGGTTCTAAAAGCAACTTATCAATACTTGAGTTATAGGTATTATGCAAAATCACATTTCTTTGACCGCATTTCTTTGTGTAAAGGAGATACGATTATTCAGCCGTTATGAAAAATATATATATATACAATTTTATATACAATTTTCATAACATATATATACATAACAGAGGGCAAAAAAGCTTTTTGCCCTCTGCTCTGGTCAAACTAATACATAACACACACACACACACACACACACACACACACACACACACACACACACACACACATATATATATATATATATATATATATATATATATATATATATATATATATATATATATATATATATATAATTTTCATAACAGCTGAAGGTAACATAGTTACTTGATTGTGGCATAAAATGGTGCTATGGAAAATACATGATATTCTCTCTTTAGCAGGAAGCCAATGAAGGGAAGCTAAAATAATAATTAATTTTCATCAGAACATTTGCGTGTCAGATCAGCTTACGGCTTTAACTTCATTTTGTGGACTTCCAGATAGTAAATTATTACACCAGTCCAACCTTGAAGGAACCAATGCGTGGATGAGTCTTTCAGCATCACTCATGGACAGGATATTTCAAAATCCTGTCCAAATCCGTCCAAAAATAACACAGAGGTTCTTTACTTTATTGTAGGCCAGTGCAATGCCGTCCAGATCAAGTGACTGACTAAGCAGTTTCTTTTTGAGAGGTTCTTGTCCAAAGACAACAACTTCAGTCTTGTCAGAATTAGAGACAGACAATTAGACGAGTCATCTAAGTGTCTTTGTCTTGCCTGTAGCTTACCTGATTGAATTCATCTGGCTTTATCGATATAGTTGAGCATCATCAACATAACAGTGGAAATTTATCCCACGCTATCTGAAAAGATTATGCAGGAATGGAAAATGTATGGATGATGAACAAGGTCTGAGATGGACCGGCAACCTGCCGAGGGTGTACCCTGTCTGTCACCCGATGACCGCTGGAGATTAGGACTAGAAACCCTCGCTATCCTGCAAGGATAAGCGTACAAGACAATGGATGGATGGAACAAAGTTGGTTATCGAATCAGTTCAGTTGAATTGTGACTGTGGATGCAGTTCAGCGTCTCCTTCGGAGGCCTTTACTTTGGCATTCTTCAAAGCATAAAGGGTTTTAAGTATGAGCACCGTTTTGCAGGTGCCATGCGCAATGTGTAAAGGAGATACGATTATTGCGGAGCAACATTAAAGCCCTCTCCAATCCCCTCTGATTCTGTTTCGTCTGTCATCTCTGCTGGAGACCAGGTAGGAACCCTTAACTGCGGCTTCTCACCCGCCGCTTAATCTTGCCCACAATCACATTCAGTGACAGGCGCACAAAGCCATCCGGCGAGCCCAACAAGTCTCTGCTATTATGTAACCGCTGACAGCTGGGCCTTTCAAAAGGAGGGGTGAAACCCCCCATCTGTGTGGCAGCACTTTGTGTCAACCAAACGTGACAGTCAAGAAAAGGGCCTGCAGGAAGGGAATTATCAGGCCAGCCGGGTGGAGGGAGGGGGGGCGAACCCAGCGCCAATAAAACATGTGCTAAGTGACGGAGTTCACATCAAACTGCAGCATATTAACATTTTCTTTACGTCTTATAAGATGTGGTGTCACTTGATAAGAAGTGGCTGGCCAGCAATAATGTGAAAATACGTCCACACAATTCTCTGTAAATTTGCTTTGATTTGATGATTCAAATCAAAACTAACCAGGCTTTTTTTTTTACAGATCATCTGATTTGGAAAATGACTGGCTCTTTCTCTATGCTGATATGCTAAAAAAGTTCAACTGAACACAAAATGTTCTTGGTTGTATTTCAACCAAATTCACCTCAAGGGAAGCTTTTAAAAATGTAAAAAAAAAAGAAATAAAAATAAATAAATAAATAGATAAAAGGTGGGAACAAATGGATATTTGCTGGTTTGAAGCCTTAAGGGGATGATGTCTCCTGATTGTTTTTGCTAATATGTCAATCCTTTGAAACCCCTGGCAAGTGACACCGAACACAGAGGCTCCGGAATGTTTGATTAAACTACGGATCATCTCCCTTTAGGCCCCACAAACGGTTCTTTGATGCTACAAATGCGCAGCGGAGCCAAAGGAACCCGGAATAGCAGGGGGATAATCAACAGACGGCGCGTTTCTTTAGCCACCCTTCCTGAATAGTTCCATGCTGTCCAGAGAAATGCCATCGTTCTAGGTGAGGCTGTAAAGCATTAGGGCTCTGTCCATGTTAACATGTATGCTCGCCCAATCAGAGGTTTCCTGTTGTATTACTACCTCCTTAGGAGATGAGGCCCGTGGTCAGAGTATGCACACACACACTCTGACTTTCTGTGCTTCAAACCCAAACAGCAGTAGAAATATTTTACATGGGTTATTTGTAATTGGCTAGCTAGCCTTGTCTCCAGTGTAAAACATTACATGTACAAAAACACTTTTTAAAATTTTGCAGGCTGTTTAGATTATTCTATTTTTTTCAATGACTTTTTTTTCAGGTTTTGATTATTGGTTTTTAAAGCAGGTGCGAAAAGTCTCCCTCTAGTCTAGTCAAAACATTTCTTGACACATGGCTCGTTTTGGTTTCTAAAAATGTTGCTTCAAAGGCAACCAAAACTACTTAGAAAACTACGCTGCATAAAGAATAAAACTGCTTTCACTCAGAATGAAATTTATATTTTTTGACATAATTAATATTGACATTATGCCACCTGCTGGTACAGCGTAGGTGTTACAGAATTTTAAATGACATCAAGCAGACTGCTTTGTTTGGAAACGAACAAAGGGACATTTTCTATTAAAAAATATTCTAGAGTGTTGCTAGATCAGTTTACCTTTACTATTTGATATATTTCATCCCTTTCTTTTTTAATTTTGTCATGGTAGACAACTATTTTATTTTTTTCAGTCTTGCTTTTTTCTAAGTGTATGTTTCCATTTGCCTATTGATGAAACTCTGAAATTGACTAATTGTTCTGCCTTGTTCTCTCATATAAATGGGCATGATTCATAAAGAATGTTCCAAGGGCAGATGGCCATGGCCAGACTTTAGCAAGGGCTTACAAGGGCAGTAGCCCAGGGCTCTGAGTTTTGGGGGTGGAAAGATCCTATATATATTAGAGATGTGCCGATCAAGTGTTTTCCTGCCGATTCCGATACCGATCACCAATACCAATCACATAATCATAATTTTTTCAATCATAAGCACTACCGGTTACATTATGTGGAAAAAGGAACCATGAATTCACCTTAATTTAGACAAAAACTTGTTTTTAATAACTTTTTCCAAGAAAAAAACAAAACGGGCATTGTGCAAATTGTACTGCTATCACTAATACTATCTTTAACAGACTGAAAACATATGAAGGCTCTGAAGAGGCTAAATAATAATAAGAGTCAAAATAAAACCTCTCAACATTGCCAAAAAATTCAAGTATAAAACTTAACATTCAAAGACAAATACAGATTCCATTACAATAAACAATCCTGAGTTACTGAATGAAAACGTCCTGTTAGCATGGCGGCTAGCTGATTACTGCTAGTTCTGATTGGCTGTTTCTGACTGAGCGGAGTAATTATGCAGAACTGGGAGGAGATTGATTATTTTTTCACAGATTATCTGTCTCATGTTAGGACAGAGAAAGTTTTAATACGTATGTAAATTTTTTTTTTAGGTTAGACGCTGCAGCTTTAAGCAGAGGTTCGGTGTGAGAGTCACTACCAGGTGGAGCAGAAGCGGCGCTCCGTCTGAAATATTACTATCTGTAGCACGTAACAGCGGTTCAACAGCGAGAGCAGAACCAGTGTCTTACATCGCAGCTCGAAGACTTAAATAATTTTGCGGGTTATTTGTTTAGCTTTCTGACCGTCATGCTAATCCGGGTGAGTGTTTGTAGCTGTGCGCTGCTTTACCTGCTATCTGGTCCTCCATATGTCTTTTTTAATGCAGTGAGCCTCGATGTAGCCAAACTCCGTCAAGTATGACATTGTTTTTATGCCATATTAGATTCGTCGTGTTGATGCATTTTGACCTGCTTCACCCCACGTGCTTAAATTTTCCGCCACAACACGCAAACTTCCTCATTCACTCAGAGCGTTATAGTTCCACACCATATTGCGTAGGATTTGTTGCTACGCTTTTACGCAGAGTGAAGGAAAGAGGAGACCAGGTTCACATGCAGGCTGCGAAATGAGAAGCAGGTGATCGGTTTGTGTGATCGGCAACAAGAAACCGTGATCGGTGATCACCGATCATACACTTTTTCACGGAAATCGGCCGATTATGATCGGCGGCCGATCGATCGGCACACCTCTAATATATATATATATATATATATATATATATTTAAACTGCTGGTCATTTTTATGGAACTAACTTGGAGCCATTTGCCAGACATTTTAAACCAACCCTCCATTAATTCACACCTGCACATGTGCTGCCCTACCCATTAATGTTCTACAATTGGCATGAAATATTTTTTGTGGGGGGTACCAAAACTGACTCAAGCCCTGGGACCCTTATTCTTGTATATCCAGCCCTGAAGATGGCTCTTCAAAACAAAAACAGAAAAAACAACAACAACAAAATTCAGGAATGGACAGAAAAGCTTTCAAAGAAAAAAACAAACAAACAGCTAGAGCCATTCTAAGGGTAAATCATTTCAAAGTAAACACAAGCTACAATACAATCATTTGAGGATAATCCTTAGCCTTGAAGTGCTTTAGCCATGCTATGGAATTTGTTCTGAATTTTGTTGTATGGTAACTGCCACCTGCTGGCACACAGCATATAATGTTTAAATTTGTACGACTGTATCTGGGTCCAAAGATAGCATGGACGTAAACACTGTTATTACACGTATGGCCATTCACAACGCTATTTAGCAAAACTGCATGCAGTTACTAAAGTTATTGATTATCTTGGGCCATATTGTTAGCTCCCACAATATTTTACCATGTCTAACTCGAACACTGCAGGGTTCAAAGCCACCACACCTCCACCTTTTATGGACAATTTTCATAGACAACAATCAAAACGTGTTCTCGACAAGAAGGTACCCCACTTTACCAGCCACTAGTATAACCAGTTTCTTTCCCTCTCTAAACGTTTCACTGCTGAGCCACAGACTGTCAAGTCTGCACAGAGGTCATAGTACAGCAACTATTCCTTCCATCCACAGGCTGCTTGTTAAAAAAAACAGAAGCTGGAAATGACAAACTGTGAAGCTAAGTGAGACTTTCTACCCCGGTGCTTCTTTAAAATGTATTTCGAAGATCAGGGATTATTTTATAGATTTAATGTCTTTGTTTTCCTACTTATAAAATGTGTTTTTGCTTCAGATTAGAATCAAACTCCAGTCCGCGTTTTCCACGCAGCCGAAGCCTCAATTTACTGTGTGCTTTCAGCTCCGCAGCACTCACTGGCAACCTTCAGGATCCTTCCGCGGTTCACTTGTGTGCGAGTGTATGTGACTGTTGTTTTACAGCACGAAGAAACGAAGTTTCCACCGCAGTGTCGAAAACAGCCAAAACACCCCACCGTAATTATTTTTTAAGTTCTGTTGACGACACTGTTAAGAATATGATTTTAAATAGCCCTATGTCAGACTCTGGGAACTTGACGCACTATTTCGTCCCAGCTGTCCTGTCTTTGCAACGCATACAATACATTCCTGTGTTGTTCCGCGGTGTGACGAGGCTCTGCCTGCCTGCTGTTCCTGTAAACTCCCGCCTTGACTCAACGAGCGAGAGAGACAGACACAGCCGGGGAACAGAGAGGAAAAGCCCTATAAAACAAGCAGGCCCGCAGCACCCACATTATTCTGTTACAGAGCGCGCATCACACTGTTAGAGAGAAGAAGAAGAAGAAGAAGAAGAGTGCAATAATATTAGTAGACAATAACCGCTCATGTGCATCTCATTGAACAAGATGGTATATTCTGAATCACATACACTGTTAACGAATTAGGTTATTTTAACAGTTTAAATGGGTAGTTTAAGATTGAATTAAATTTGCATTTGGGATTTTTTTTTTTTTTTTGACCAGCCATTAAAAAAAAAAAAAAAAAAAGGTTATAAGCAGTTAATATCTTATCTTTGATAACTCTGGCATCTTTGTTCAGAATATGTCCAGATTTGTTAAAGGGGCAGTATAATGAAAAATCTACTTTTTTGAGCTTTACATTATGTTAATGTACCAGGAGTGTTGCCTTGATTCTTTTATGTATGTTTGAGAAATCCTGTAATCTGTCATGGCAACCATTCAGCTGTGCAAAACAGATGGTTGGAACTAGCCCCGCCTTCAAGGACATATCTCCTCCTCTGAGCTGCAATTTCCGAGCTTCCGCCTCACAGAGCAGCACTCCGCCACTCAGCTCCTTCAGACTAGCCAGCACCAATTAGCAAACACCTGGTGGAACTGCAAACATTATAGGAACTATTTTTACCAGTGTAATGCTGGAAAAAAAGTTGCTAAAGGGTTAATGGAGGAGCCATGTTGTGATGACTTCCTGAACACGCTGCTACCATGAGTGGCACATTTCTCTAATGAAAATAGTTTGTATCAATGTGAACGTGTGTTCGACCGGCCCAGTCAAAGTCCAGACCTAGATCCAACTGAAAATCGCTGGCAGGAAAACTATTGTCCAAATGTTCTCAATCCAACCAATTAGAAGCTGTTCCCCAAAGAACACATTCCAAATGATTCGACTTATTAAACAGTGCGTTAAGTTTAATTTATTATTAAAACCTTCTTTCAAATGGTTCAGAAAGTGCAATTAGGAATTATTAACATAAAGTCAAATAAATAATAAAGCCGTACACTCTGCCTCCTCCTACTGCCCCACCCCGCTGAGCAAACATCACACCACACTTTTCAGATTCTCAACTAACTGGTGGGCTATCACATAAGATTGCATGTGACTGACCTCATTCCTTCCTGGATGCTTGGATCTCATCAGATGTGCATCTCCAACCCACAAGTCATCCAGAGTCAACATGTTGGAACCTAATGACCAGTGTGTCAGCAACTGGTCAGAATGCGCGCAAAACCAGATTCCGCCGCCCCTAAGTAACGCTTTATGAGCGCTGATTTGGTTAGGCCGGAGCATTGCCTGGCAACAGAACTTTACCGAGTCCTGAATGAAACCAGTCATCTGTTTCCCCGGCCTGGAGAAACTGGATTTCTTTGACACACAGCCTAACCCGGGAATTAGATTGATTTAATTTTATTTTTATCAGAATGAACAAAAGAACTAAGTAAGCAGAGTGACGGAAGGCAAATACACTTCAAGAGGATTTGAGGGTCTTATTGCTACACTTGGACTAACTAGCTGGAACTAACTAACTGGAAAACGTTCCTGTCAGTCGGAGACGAGACAACAGCTAAACTGTTTGTGTTGAGTGTAAAGCAGGTCATGACATCCTAATCCCCTTTGTCTGGGATGCTGCACAATAGTTTCTGACCACATACAGTGCCTTGCAAAAGTATTTACGCCTTTTAAAGGGGCAGTTTTACCAAACAATTGACTTTTTTTCCCATCTTTATTTCATATTATAATGTAATCCCTCATCATAATCATACCTGGAGTCTCGCTTTGATTCATTCATGCATATTTGAGAAATCTTTTAGATTAATCTGTTGCCATGGGCCCCAGTTCCGCCTTTGTGACGCAGCTCCTCCTCCTCAGCTGCAGTTTGCATGTTTCCGAGCTTCCACTCAGACTAGCTCCTTCAGACTAGCCAGCAGCAATTAGCAAACAGCTGGAGGAACTGTGAGCTGTGATACACGAGATACTTCTCAGTGAAAAACTGGTAGAAATGTGGTTAAAAGGTTAATAGAGGAGCCATTTTGTGATAATTTCTAGAAGGTGGAGTTTCAGAAAGAGCAGGAGTTTTTAAAATGACAGAGGCCCAATTGCAAGGCAATAAGTTAATAGCAAAACTTACCATAAGTCCTATTTGGCATATATAGCAGGTTTCTAGCAACTGAAGTTAACGTACTTACTTCATTGTGCTTTAAACTGGCACTAAGTGCCTGGAAAACACATAACACTGCCCCTTTAAAACACATAACATCTTACAAACAGAAAGGTCAGAACATAAATGTGAAATGGAAGGAAAATGATATGTTTTTACGATGTTGGCCATTCATTGCAAAATAACTCAAGCTCAGTGGGACTGGATGGTCAGTATCTCAGTTGTATTTAATTCGGAGTCACTAACACACATATATAAATGATCCTATTTTAGCTCCAGGTGCGTATTTAGATCTTTACAACCTAAAGAGACATTTTGTTCTCAGGCCAGAAAAATGAAGCTCATTTCGAGCCACAATAGGAAGTTTATTGACTTAAAAAAAAAACCCAAATAAAAACAGCTGGTGTTTTTAGGATTTTAAATAAAAATAAAAAAATTAAATAAAAGAGGATGGAAATTTTTTCTACGCATTATAGATTCCAACCTAATAAGGACAGCAGATATAAAAGCATATTACTGTTAATATTAGTGTCATTCTTTGTCAAAATTTGGTGTAAATATTGCAGAAACAATTATTTTTTAAAATGGTTAAATCTGTTATATCTGTATTCTAAGGCAATATAGCATTAAGTACTTCACTACTTTTACTTGGGTAGAATTTCTGGATCCTCTCCTTCAGTAACTTTAATTAACCTCTTCGACACATGGCTAAAAATAACATGCCCAAAATGAATTGAATGTATCTCAAGAACTAAAGAGTTTATTTGAATTGTTTTGGTATCAAGACAAAGGGTAAGACTCTAGAGAATATGTTACAGCTCTAAAAACCACCCTGCCTGTTACTGAGGAAAGTGAATTAATATGATAAACAGCAGAAATTAAGAAAAAAATCAATTTCCGCCTAAAAAAAAACACTTCAATATATGAAGATTCTTTTCAAAGCATGCAGTTGAAATCCAAAAAAGTAGAAAACAACAGTACACAATCTGACCTTTTACTGTGCCAAGTTTCATGAAAAAAAAGTTAATCGTATGAGTTTTAGAGAGGTACTACTTGATAAAAATCTAGGCGGACCTTCCAAATGAGCTATTTTGGCACAATTTGTGCCATTTGAACTTTCTCAGTTTTTATTTCTGTAGGTTCTGTTTCAATCATTTATTCTTTTCATAGAATAAATGATTATTTATCATAAATAAGTAATTACATCTAATAATTGTTTTGGGGGTTTCTTTGAAAATCCACATTGCACTCATTTATAAAAAGAAATAAAAGGGCAAATTGTAATAGTCTGAAAATGGAACAGATTAACTCACAATAACATTTCAAATAGTTATATAACAATGAAAATGCAAATAGCAATGAAAACTAATTTGTCAAAATGATATGATCACAGGAAAAAACTAATATATCTCACAATTACATTACAATAACAATGCGCTCTGAGAGTAAAATCATCCAATTCTCCATTCAGGCTTTCAAAACTACGCGGGCCAGTTTCTCGGGAACCCATTGGCCAATTTTGATGATTGACATGTCGTTCGAACCGTCAGAGCCAATAGAATCTGAGGGCGTTGACATTAATACGGAAACTAAAGTCATTCACCAATTACAGCGAGAAAAAGGCATGTGACGTACATTGACGAAGTTCGCCTCTAGATTTTGTTTATGGTAGCTAGGAGACGAAAAAGACCAAGCCGAAAACCATGTGAGATAGACACAGGCAAAATGGATTATCGGACCAAGTGGAAATATTTACTCAAATATGGATTATGACCACAAAACAGCAAAGGTAGGACTGGATTTATGCTTTTAGCTTCATGAAATTAGCTATTTCTTTTTTTCTTCTTTAGCTGCTGGTTCAGTGAGTTTTGCACGTAGCGTGGTGACTCTGGTATTGTTGGAAACCGCAGAGCTTCGGCTTTACTCTGATAGATAGTTTTTGTGTATCGGGCCTCGCTGCTCTTTTATTGTTGCGTTTTTTACCGGGTATGCCTCGTTAGCATCGAATTGCGTTTTTTTTATCAATCTGCTTAGTGTTTAAGCTGGGTGTTGTTGAGGTAGAAAATATTGTTTCTATCATTTAGAAGAGCTTTTTCCCTTTACGTGGATATGCAATATGCCTATATTGAAAAATGTATAGCATGTGTTTTTAATTGATCTTGTTGGGGCAAGCGCCGAGCCTCTAGGGAATAAAGAAGCTTGTTTTAATCAAAAATTCACCACAGACACTCATTTACAGTTTTTGTTAGTTTCACAAGATTTATATTGACAGAAACTGGTTTTTTGAAAAATCAGTTTCTTTTTATCATCATTTTATTTACAAAAATTTAATTTCCCTTTTGGCCTTTAAAATACCAACATTTCCACATAGCTGATGACATTATTTTTAAATATTAAATGATTGATAATTTGATCAGTTGCTCGGTAATGAGTAGACTTTTTTACCAAATACTTTTTTACTCTTACTTCAGTAATTTCTTGGACGGCTGCTTTTTGCTTTTACTTTGGTGAAAACATGTTGAAGTAATGCTGGTCTAATTCCAGTACAGTTTCTGCGTTCTCTCCCCTTCGTTCTCTTCCGTTTCATAACTGTGAAGCACTTTGTGTTGGTCTGATCAGAATAATTTTGCAAGGACCTGGACTTAAGAGACAGATCCAGGTAAGGCTTCTTCCTGCCTGTCTGTGACCTTTCACCTGTTCCTCTTGACCTCCTGCCCACCTCTTATAAGCTCTTCTCCAGGCTTCATCCTCTTTGAGTCATGTCTGTTAATGCAGATTGTTTTACCCTATATGCACATGCCCACACAATACCCACAGAGTGAAGTAGGGGGTCAGGTTCACTATGGCAACCCCGAGCGTAGGGGAGCAAAGGAGTTTGTGGCGTTGCTTTTGCTTCTTCTCATGTTTTCCTGAACCTGATGCTAAGCTACTGGGTCTGACCCTGACTGATCTACAGATACAGCCCGGGTGTCAGTCGCAGTCTCTCTCTTTATGTCACGTAGGATGAAAGGCGCTGATAAACTCTCTGCTCTTTTTTCTGATCTGAAGTGTAGATCACGAGGCGTCGCAGCTTGTTGATAACAGCTTTACCTTTCAGTAGACGCTTCAACATGTCAGAACATTTTGGACCACCCTAAACTTCCTGTTAGAGCATCTTCTGTCAGAAGCTTCTTCAGAGTTGCTGTAACACTGACCGCTACAGGGAATCCTTCACTTGAATTGAGTTGAATTCAGAAATGGAGTCCTTTGGTAGGTGGAAAGCTTGGGTTTGCTTCTCCTGTCCTGTCCTACCGCCATCTGCAGAAATACACTGTCATGGATGCTGAAGCTAGTTAGCATGGCTGCCAATGAAGGTGGATAAATGGTTTTCCTGTAATGGTAAGTCATTTCTCCACCATTAGCATCGCATACACAAGGTTGACTGTCAGCGCTAAGACCCGCCTCCTGGCTCTGATTGGTTGTTTCTGACTGAACGGTGGATTTCTTCAGATGACAATAGTAGAACAGGGAGGAGCTTGACTTTTTCAGATGATCTGTCTCTTATTTTAATATAAGGACATTGTGGCAGTTTTAACAAATATCTTCAAAACATTTTTGTGAAAGCTTCATACTGTAACTAATGGGGCAAAATGTAGCAAAGTTTGGTATGAATTTGTCTAAAAGGGACAGATTCATACCATAAAACTGGATATAACTAAAATACAGTCAGGGAGCAAAGTTAGGATAAAGAAACCCTGATCATTTGTCCACAGTAGCACAGTAACTCTTTTTGTAACCTAAGTGACATAATTCATTGATGATTTATTCTGGTCTCTCCTCTAAGCACAATCATAAAAATTAAGCACCATGTGTGACAGAGACCCAGCACCATCCCAGGCTTGGTGGTGGCAGCATCATGCTGGATGCTTTTTTTATTTTCTTCCAGATACATTACTTAGAAGATGGATCGAGCAAAACTCAGGACAGGACATTCATGGAGAACGCAAAGAACTTGTGAGAATGTTGGAGGTTTTAAGACTATAATCTGAGTATTTCAGTTTGTTGCATGTGACACACTTTACAAAAATAATGAAAATAAACAAACTGATTCAGTTTTGTTTGGGGATATAAATCTCTGGAAGACCAACTGGCAAAAAAGAGAGAGAAAAAAAGAAACAAGTCAGAAGAAGGGTATACAGTTACTGTTTTATTCTTTAAATATTTCACTCAGATCTTTTTCTGTTTTGACAGCAAGACAAGAAGAAGCTCTGTATCTCAGTGTGAGGACTGAGTGAGGAGAAAACGGAACAAACAGCACCCTCAGAGCAGCAGTGGGTGGCTGAGTGTGGGAAAGGAAGCGGAGGAGAGGAGCGGTGGCCCAGGACTGCCACCCAGTGGTGCGCAGAGCACAGTGCAGGACAGATGAGAACTCCTTTGAAACGCCTCACATTTTATGGCTACTCTTTTCATCCCAGCAATGGTGGAGAAAGTACTCAAAAAAAGTAAAAGTACAAATACACAGACAAAAATGTACTCAAGTAAAAGTACCACATTAACATTTTACTTAAGTAAAAGTAAAAAAGTACTGGCTTTTAAAAATATTTAAGTATTAAAAGTAAAAGTACTTGCTGAATAATACTTAATTGCTAATATCATTAAGTGTACCGATCATATTTAATTTTAAAACATCATTAATGTGCCATTTTATTGAGTAATGCCACAGATAAAGCATGTTTTTATTATGTTTACTCCGTAACATAGTTTAGACTTAGATATTTGATTCTATGCATCATAATTTCAGGTATAGAAGCATCTTGTCTCCTGTCCTAGCAGCATGAATTTCACTTTTTTTGCCACTACTGGCTTTTATTTTGAAAGAAATCCAACTGGCAGGAGAAGACATGGAACCAAGGAGTCACTTAGCAGAGTTGTAGTCTAGACCACCAAACCCGAGACCAAATCAAGACCAAGACCAGCACCCCGTGCTACATGACACAGTAAAATTAAGTTTACCTATTAAAATTGCTTCTCAAATTGATCTGAAAGATCCACGATCCCATAAAAACACCTAGATATTAAATACTTAGAGCTGAAATAAATGTAACCAGTATCAATTCAAACTCTTCTTCATTCTGTTTTGCTTTCATCTCTGTGCCACAATCTACAGAGGTCTCCTGCCATCCCTAAAAATAATAATAACACCCTGGGCGGTTGCCCATATTGCTAATGTCAGAAACCACAACTGTCTGCACCATTAAGCATAGCAATTATCGGTAAACAACGCTCAACTATGAACACTGTCCAAGGCGCAATAGGCGAGAAGTAACCAAGCAGAAGGAGCACCGTGACAGTTTTCATCCTCCCTCTTGCTGCAAAGTCTGCCACCATGACAGGAGACGAAAACAAAGAGGAATAAGCATGGTCTGCGTTCTTGTTTTATTTATTCGCCAATTAAATAAATATATATATATATTTTAATGAAATAAAATCATAGCTACTGCAGTGTACGCAGAGCATTAAAAGAACAAAGAACGGCTCTCAGTGAGGCTTCAGACCCATCAACCTTAGTAAAGATCCGTCCAGAAGAATCGGATCGTTCCTGAATATCATATCATTTTGGTCACAGCGTGGCCAAAGTGCGGAGGTGTTGACACCTCAGTCAACACCTCCACACAATAATTCAGCGCATGAGTGACAACTTTTTTTCATCACAGATGCAGCATATGTGTCTCAGTCAGTATAGCTAGCTTTGCTGGCATCACGTCTACGGAGCTTACCTTTCTTTAAGCTTTTCTTCCAAGTGACGCTAAAAGTTGGACGAAGTCCCCACCGTCTGTGAAAGCAAATTGCTGCTGAATTTACATGTCGATTTATGCAGCACTATTATATTACTGACGATTAGAGAGACATATTTTCTCGTTCAGAGAAAACCACTGCGCATGTCTGGAGCTTCGCGTGTGAGTAAAGGGGAGGCGATGGGTGACAACAGACACGTAAGTCACGTTATTGCTTGGATTTTACAGCGCCACCTTAAGTCCCTGAACTTCACATTTTAATGGAAAAAAAGAGCAATGCTACTTGGATGTAATGAGTAACGCGACAGTTTTGTAGAAATGTAGTGAAGTAGAAAGTACAGATACTTAATGCAGTGGAGTAAAAGTAGAAAGTATCCATTATTAAATCTACTTAAGTACAGATGCATGAAAATTGTACTTAAGTACAGTACGTTACTTCCCACCACTGCATCCCAGCACGCCTCCAGTACCGGGCAGATACGGTCTCTCAGAAAATCCAGTCACCTCCCATGAACCATCTGCGTTGGGAATGAACCAGAATCTCAAGGATCTTTCATCATCTAGTCGGCCATGAATGGCTGAAATAATTGAATAGGGTGACCCACAGTTGAAGTGGAAGATAGATTCTGATCACCGTAATAAGTAGGGCTCAATAAGCGCTGCAGGAAGGCCCCAGCAAGAGAAAGGCATGGTCAGATTAAGGTTGAGGAGTTTAATTATGAACAAGGAAATGAAGTTCCCCAAACCTCTGTCTCACAGGGTAATTTTTAGCTCGCAGACAGAGGCGGGTGATTCGGGGCTGTCTTTTTTTTTCTTCTGTCCTCTCTCTCAAGACTGCACGCTTAAACTGAAGCATCCTCTGCCACTTGACAATCAGAATCCTTGTGAGGGATGAGGAGGTGAGATGCAGGGAGGCGGGTGCTGGGGAAGGAGACAGGGATGAAGTGCCACTTAGGATATTGCTTCAAGGACTGCTCTCCTCGTTAAACTCATTGCTGTGGGCATAAATACAGCCAGGCATCAGATGATTTATTGACACACGCTTCCCTCTCCTCCGTCCTCCCGCCTAACAAGGCTGTGGTCAGATGAATTGTTGAACTGGAGGAATTTCTTTTTGATTTACGCTCAGTTCACAGGGGGGCTGTGGGAAAATTGTGGACGCAGAGCAGGGTAAATGTGTATGAGGAAGGTTTAAAACTCCACACTGATTAGATGAAAGTGTGGAAAGATTAGGTCAACAGTTCCAAAAATACCCCATAAAAAAAATCAAAGGTTTCAGCATGTATTGTAATTTTAATCAATGAGGGGCAAAATGTTTCACATGTACAGCGTGGTCTAAAGTGGCACCCCCATACATTTAACAGCAGTGTGATCAAATATTTGTGAATGCTTCATTTCAGAATGACTGATCCATTGATCAGAAGTTGCTTGAGGAAAATGTGAGAGTATCTGTAAAATCTGGACCCTGCAACATGATAATGACCTTAACAGGCATTACTTAACAGGCAAGAACTTCACAGAGAATGGAAAAAAACTACTATGTTCAAAGCCCATATGCTGAGCTCATTAAGATGTTGTGGAGTAACTTGACACAGGCTGAGGATGCAAGAATTAGACCATGCAGAAAGGCTCCTGGCTGGGCTTTAAACCCAGGACCTGTTTACGCAAAATTGCAGTCCATACTTGGTCTAAACCGGTTTATCTCTATGGGGGCTGGTGCCCATCACCAGTGGCTACTGGGACTATGCGGCCAGGGCAACACAAAAGATACACAGGACAATCAACCATGCATGCCAACACTCAGAGCACTGTAAGTAATAAAATGACCTAACATTTAGGTGTGTAACCCAAGAGGATTCTTAGAGACTCCCTGTCTCTAAGAATGAGCGGGGTGGGGGGAAATCGATTTCTTTTGGGGGCAAAATGAATGTACGTAGCTGGACATAGACAACATCGGTAGCCACAAGCTACTTGTTAAGCTTAAGGTGATGAATTGATATTAGCTAGTCATCTTTTAGCTAACATTACCTGCATCCAACAGCTTTACTCATCTCAGTCGGTTAGTTTGGGGGGGAAACTGTGAGAAGTTCTTTGCGTTTTGCTGATTTGCTGCCATGATTCTAACACACACCTGCGTAGCTCTGCACAGGAGCAGCAGGTCTCCTTCACTGCTGCACAGGTGTAAACCCAGCGCGAGTGTCATAGCGCTCATGTTGCGTTTAAAGGCGGCTCGGAAAAACCAGTTACCACATGTTAACAACGGATTAAACAGTTTTAACTGCTGATAAAAGTGACAGAGGACACAGATATGGGAAGTGTGGAAGCCCCTATTTTATCAAATTGACATAGGAATAACAGAGAGCTGGCCATTCTAAGGTAAAAACCGAGCGCATACAGCGTTCATGTTTTTTTTTATCCATCCAGACGGCTTCCCGCGCCTCCCCTGCAATGGCACGGCGCTCCCCTTAGGGGGTGCGCCCCACAGTTTGGGAACCTCTGTACTAGACACTGGCTTAAGCATTGACTAGGCTGAGCCAACAGGAGTATGAAACAATAGAACAGAATATTGACTTAAAGAGTTTGTGAAAGACTGATAACGGATTTACTGGACGCAGTCCCACAGAGTGGTCTCTTAATTGTTTCCACATTGATCATAAAGTAAGACGAGTGTTTGAAAAATGCTCAACGACGAAAGCAAAGAGACTAATCCTAATTAAATATTGGGGAAGCACACGCCAAGCGTTGTCCATGTCTTTAACATCAGTAACGCTGCAGTGAATCCCAGGCTGGCAAAAAACAAAAAAACAGGGAAAATGAAGAGAAATTGCCGTCGCTTGCTTTTTTGCCACACAAATCTGCCTCACTGGTTGAAGACGGTAATTGTACATCTCATAAGCTGTCAGCCTCATGTGGCCACATGTAATTTCTTTGTCCCCGTTCCTCCTCCCTTTTCCCTCACTCAGATTTTTTGCCCTCCTCGCTCATCCTTCCGTCCTCGCAGCGCCGCTTTAACTCAGCGGTTTGGAGGGCGGCACGTCAGCACTGATTTGCTCTGACAATGAGCCACTCGCGCTAATTTACTCATTAATGCTAATATGATTGACATTTCATTTCAGCACGCTCCCCTCCCCTGCCACTGATAGGGCCGGCCGAGGCAGCCAGTAATCACTGACAGGGCCATTAAAGGGAGATTGCATGCAATTATCTCCCTAATTCAGAGGGTTCTTTTAATTTGCCGGCGTAAAATTGTCAATCTTGGAAGTGTAATCGCTCTCATTCCCATTTGAGAACGGGACTAAAAATAAATAAGAGTAGGGTATGTTTCCCGTCTCTATGTTTTGATGCCAAAGCAGATGCAGACAGATAGAACAAAGACCCTGATGAGGGGGCCTTCCGATGATAGGATGTTGCACAGGAGCCAGAAAATACATATAACATTGTCTTGTTTACACTTGTATTGTGGTAAGAAACACTCTGTCGAAAATGTGTCTTGACCTAAATAACGCATACTCTGGAAAAAAAAACAACTATTTGTGTCTCTGCTTTTAGAAAGACCTTATAAACGATTCTATAATCTGATGGAAAGCTTTACAGGCAGTGAGATCTTCTTTTTATCCCAAAATGGAAAACAATAGGATGAGAAGTGGAGTGGAGGAAGAGAAACCTCAGAATAAAGTAAAACCCAAACTGGATAAAAGATAAAACTCATAAGAAAAGCGCTAATTATTACTCTTTGTGTTAGATCAGTGTCTTTCAACGTGGGGGCCACCTGGGGGCGCTAGAGGGGCCTCTCAGAAAGTTGGAGCTAAGATGACAAAAAATACACAAATAAAAACTAATTGAATTCCATATATTTTTCACTTAATTTTATATATTTATATAAAACGTAACCTGTTTTTAATTGTTATGAAATTAGAATTAAAATAACACTGAAAAGTTATTTGCCACGCCCATCTTTCTGATTGGTTGCCAGTTTTATCAAGCTGATTTGCTCTTCAAGCTAGCTTAGTTAGCACAGAATACAAAAGTTTCTGACAAAAAGAAAACGGCTGAAGCAGTAGCTGTTCTGTGGAGGAGACTGTTGCAAAAAAAAACAACCTAAGAACCGGGAATTGTGGTGAAATGTATTATCAGATAATAATGACATGAGCATCAGTTTAATAAACTAATGACTTATTACCTGATAACATTTACCACCACAGAACTCGTGGCCAACTAAAATCAGAAGATGTTATAGGCACCATTTATGGCAATCAAATGTGATATTTATTGTCTAGTGAATTAAAGTGAGAAAAAAAACAATGTTGATGTTTACATATTTTATAAAATTGTCTATGGGTTTCACTGTTGTGCTATAATGTAAAAAAAATAAAGTCAAACCCTCCGTCAGGTTTTTTTTTTTTTTGTCAGTAGAAAACCTTAGACAAGCACAAGTTGTCCATCATTATGTCAAAAATATCGCCGGTATTCCAATAACATGCGAATATGCAACAAAATGTAATTTCAGTGTATAAATTTATTACCATGCAGCATGAATAGATATAGTTGTATTAAAGTCACACTGATGGGCGATAGGAACGTCCGGCGTCGGACTGAGCCACTTTTCTCACCTCCGCGCATTCAATTTGCACGTCCAGGTATGATGACGTGCGACTGCTGTCTCGGTTCATTTTTCAGACACAGGAATATGAATTCAATCCAAACATGCATTCCTGTAAGGTTTATGTCCTTTGAACACTCATTAAAGTGACGGGATTATTTGAATTAAATGAAAATTACAGATGAATAATTATTATAAATCTGTTTGTTACCATTCCGTGATTCGGAACTGACAGATTTCCAGCTCCAAACGTTCACTGCCCTGTGTTCCCCAGAAATGTTGGAGTCATCTTTGTTTCCTGAACAATATGGTTCCAAAAACATGGCTCTCGTACTTCACTTGAACCAGTTCCCTCTTCTTCTTCACTACCATCTGCCTCCTTCCTCCAAAACTGCACATAAATCCCTCAAAACGACCTCTGCTGTTGTGTACTCAGTATTAGTTGTTTAAATGACTAACCCTTTTTACGTCACAAGATGGCGCCGGCGTATGACCCCATTATTACTGGCGACAAACTAAATTCTGTATAGAATTTATAGTATTCTGTGAGAAATATTATTTAAAGCTTTTGTGTACAAAGTATTAAAGGATAGTAGTTAATATTTTAAGTCATGCAAGTTGTTTTATTGTATAGAAAAAAAGAAAAAGGAGGAGTAAATTTCCACCAAAATGTTGAAATTAATCTCAGAATTTTTGTGGAAAAAAGTTGGAAATGGCTAAGGTTGTCAAAAATGTTTAACTTTTTAAACAGGAATTTTTCAGAATTTGAAATTATTTGACTTTCTGCGTTTTTTTCTAGAAAATTTATGACAATCTCAAAAAAAAAATCTGGCGGAAATTTACACTTTCTTCTACTTTTCTATCTACACTGACACTAATTCACAGTCATGTCAGTGACATTTAGCTCTTCACACAAGCTCTAGGCATCTTGGCTGACTGCCTGACTTCATCGTTTTATTTACTTCTCTTAGCTGAACTAAAACAATTTCATACGTTGTTCGGGTCCTTGAAAAGTTTCAGCCCCCCAAAAAAGTGCTGAGAAAAACAGACAAGAGATAGATGCGCAATGCCACCTCTGACCCCATTCTACAGTAACTATTTCCAGGATTCCCACACAAAGCAATGATTTACCAGGAATGCTGAGCTCCTCAACACAAATCTCATTCAACAGCAATCAACCGGCCCAGGAGAAACCAGAGTCAGGGAGGATGGGAAAAGCCGTGCTAAGTGGAATCTGCATGAATAAGAGAGCAAACCCTCCACATTCAGAGCTGGAAAATGGCTTTTCATGCTCGGCTCAGAGAGAAGCCGATTGGGCTGCGATGCGTGGCACGTCCACTCTTCTCCCTCGCCGCAGGCCATTCAATTACCTCCAATGCAAATTGGCCGAGGCTTTTATTTCTAGGAGGCAACCCCGGTTACCCGTGAGGCATCTCATTTGAAAGTTCACCAATTAGGGAGCTAATGCATCTGTTTGTCATGGTTTGGAGGGAGAGAAAGACGTTGGCGCAGATGAAAGTGTCCCATTTATAGAGCGAGAAGGAGGGAAGAGGTCCGACACGGAACCAGACTGGCTTATCAAAACTTTATGAAGCATAATGAGATGTGCTGAGAAAAGTTTTGCTCTACTGCTGCCAATACGCTTTACAGCTTTTGGAAGTGTTCAAACTACCAACCCTTTCTCATATTGGTAAAGTGGAAGAAGTCTTTTTGCTTTTAAATGTTTACTAAATAAAATCAAATCTTTTCAATTCAATCCAGTAGAGCCACTTTTATATGAAGGACATATAAGTAGGTCTTAAAAAATACCTCAAGCTTTCAATACGTTCAAAATGAGGAGCATTTTGAACTGCTCTGCAGACTTACCAAGACATGACTGTCCACCTGCAGCGTTATCCCCATGGCAACTGAGGAGGAGCTGCAGAGACCCACAGCTCAGGTGGGACAGTAGCTCAGTGTTGGACTCCACAACTCTGACCATTATGGAATAACGATAATGGCCGTTATTCCATAATGGGAACTAGTTTATCCCATTAGGTTTGAGTTGACTGTTTTATTTTGAGCTACATACAAAAATAAATACAAATATGTTGTACATCTTATCCTACACCGCATACTGAGTACATGAATAATAATAATAATAATGTGCAATATAATATTTGTAATATTTCATGCCATTCAGAAAGTGAAACAGCCATTTTATAGAGTAAAATATTTCAACCCTTTAAAAAAAAAGCATTGTAGTTTTGATGATTACAGCTTACAGGTAAAGAAAATGTCATGTTGCGTTACCTCTCCGAAATGCAGAGGTAGAGGCAGCAGGTGATTTTGAAGTTCAGTTGAAAAACAAAAAAAAAAAGAAGATGAAAATCAAACGTACAAAAAACACAAAAGTAATACATAACAAAAAGCCTACAAGGCGACATGGGGAAATAACAGAAGGAACCAGTGAGGAGTGACTGAGAAAGAGGTGCTGGAAGGCTGAATGCTGAGACAGTGGACCTAGGCTGATTGGCTAACTGACTGCAGGTGTGAGGGGAGAGAGAAGAAGACAAACTGAGGAGAGGGAGAGAGAACGAGAGTGGCACCGGGGGTTTTGATAACAACTACCAAGAAAAGACTGAAATAAAGAAAAATAGGAACAAGACTGAAAATAATAAACTAACCCAAAACAATGAAACTAGAATCAAATCAAACTACAAAACAACCAAAGATCTTAACAGAAATCCAAACCTCTCTGAACATTAGGAAATCAAACTGGACCAATCAAAAGTGGATGTTTTAAGCCACAATGTAATGAAAATTGGAAATGCTGAAGGGGTGTGAATACTTTTGCAAGTCACTGCAAACAAATCATACAAATGATCAAATAATAATGCAAAGAAAGTAGTCCTCCAACCGTCTAGAGCGTGTTTGCAGTTCTCAGACTCAGCTGAGATCTTATTGTTTGTCTAACCACCTCATGAATAAAACATAGCTTCACTTGCTGCTTGCTGTTTGTTGCTTTATATCAATCGTTCACGAAGCTGTACCCGTAATTTGATTCTCTGTGTAATTCTCATGGCAACAGAAGCAGGGAAAACAAAAGTGGAACAGCGCAGACACGTGTTTCTGTTGTCTTCTGTAGGATTTGTGTTTTGTCATTAACCGTGTGCAGGTTGATGGGGAAGAAATCCATAACGGCAATTTTGAGCCGCAGGATGGACTAATAATTCCAGTGCACCTCCACTTTATGGCAGCAGAACTGGATGCCCTACAGGAGAGCGTCGGTCTGTTTAGCCCAGAAAAAGTGGCGCAGATCGTTTTCATCTGCTGCGTCTTCCACAAATTGTGAAGGGAAAAGATATTTGCGCGGGACGGATGGATGCAGCCGGACTGCTGACAGTTTTCCTCAATCAGGTTCCAATCAAGTTTATTTGTGTGGCACATTTCAGCACCCAGGCAGTTTTAAAACCATCAGAAACACATCAGGCGTTTCATTCGCCAACAACCCATATTTTGTCACGAGCCACTGTTAAAATCACCAATACACATCAAATGAGTTGGTGAATGTTACATTTATACTAATCAAAGGTAATTCTAAACAGGTGGGGTTTTAGTCTAGATTTAAAGGAAGTCAGTGTTTTGACTGTTCTGCAGTTTTCTGGAAGTTTGTTCCAGATTTGTGGTGCATAGAAGTTGAATGCTGCCTCTCCATGTTTGGTTCTGGTTCTGGGGATGCCCAGTTCCACCAGGGGTTTGCTCATTTTTGCTGGCTAGTCTGAATGAGCTGAATTGCAGAAGCTTGGAATCTGCAGCTCTGAGGAGGAGGAGCTGTGCCTCGAAGGCGGGGTTAAGTCCACCTGGGTGTTTTTGCACAGCTGTATGGTTGCTATGGGAGATCAGAAGATTTCTCGAACATGCATGAAAGAATCAATTCAACACTCCAGCTATGCTTTTGATGAGGGAGTAAAACAATTTGATGCAAAGCTTAAAAAGGTTGATTTTACAACATACTGCCCCTTTAATTCCAGTCTGTCACGGAAAGATTAGGCATTTAGTCCTGGAGAATTTTCCTTTTATTTTCTTTGCACGAGCAATTTAACACTTCTGATCTGGAATCCCTTACGATCAGGTTCCAAACGAGCAGTAACATGGAATCCAGCAGCAGTTCTAAACCCATACATGTCAGAGGGATTCCCTCTGTGACCACCAGAGAGCGACTCTGACATTTAAACGCCATCACACACAGACAGAACCAGCTCCTCTCACCAGAATCCTGCAGCTGTGTGAGTTCTGCAGTTCAAACAGGCCGTGTGTGCAGATGTAACAAACATCATCACAGAAGATCAATGGAGACGTCACCAAACCTTGAAGGAGTGTCAGCAGCTGTGGCATTTTTTTTTCTTCTTTTTTTTTTTTTACAAGCAGCTGGAGGTCCTGGTGATCAGAACCGGTCATCTGGTTTATTGGAGCACCATTATGTCCATCAGGGTTTTTCCGTTTTTCCTCCAGATTAAACAAAACACTCTGAACTCCACTGAGAGCAAAACCTCAGAGTTTGGCTGCTTCAACGCAGAGATGCAAATGAAATCTACAGTGGCATGCAAAAGTGTTTTGCTGCATTTTATCACAATATGGCCACAAACTTAATATGAAAATACTAATGTGAATAGAAGATGTTATGCACTTCTCTCTTCTGATAAACTAAACAATAATGAATATTACTGCAAATTTTGCACAAAAAATGTTCAAAATGTAACATTTTCCAAAAGATTTATTCCTTTTGGAAATAGACAAGCAACCAATAAATAGAGTTTGAAAAAGTTTTGAGTGTTAATGTGCAAAATCTGAATTTCTTAGATTGGTTAAAACAAGAAAAAATAGAAAAAACACCCAACAAAAAACTGTAACCTTTAAATAACTGCTGAGAAGAAGAAAGACAATCCTAATGTTAAATAATCCATTGTCTTAGTTTTTTGCTCTTTTTGCTTATCTAGTTCAATACTTCTGCATCTGCTTGTCTGTATAATGTCTGTTTCATATGCACTAATTGTTGAGTAAATATGATCAAATTCTAAATTATATTACAATTCAGGTGGGAGGGGCGTGGAAAAAAATGGATGTTCCTTAGTGGGGAGCTGAAGACCACTGATTGAGAGGACATGTTTTTAACGTCACCAGAAGGTGGCAGTATTGAGATGGCTTCAGTATTTCCTTCTGTAGGAAACCTGAATAGATCCAAAGCTTGACTGATTTAAAGGCTGGAGGAGTGAATGAACCAAATAGAGGTGAATCAAAAGTAAAATTGATTCAGTAAGTAAAAAAAGTAAAATAAAAAAATATTTTATTTAAAAAAATATTTTCTTGTATTGTGTTGAGTTTTTCTCAGCCTCTCCAGTGAGCAGCTGGGACTGGAGATTCCTGCAAACTAATATTTTGGTAATAACATTCTCACTGAAAAAAGAGAACGGCGCTCCAACTTCCAAAGAACGAGTTGGTTTGTCACATGTAATCAAATGAAGTTTGCCAAACTTAATTTATTTACATTTATTTAACATGGCAACTTAATGAACTCAATATATACTCAATACTTGGATAAACTTAATTGTATCAAATGAAGTAATTATTATTTTTTGTTTGTTGGATCTCCTGTTCTATTTTTTCAGAGCAGCAGAATCAGTGTGACGGTTCCTCTCCGGTTTGTGGCTGAGCTGTTAGACAGACACTGCCCACAGTAACACACTCCAGCAGGTACCTGCTACCTTTACTGCCACCTGGGAAAAAGCAGCTCCACGCAGTGTCAAATGGGAAGCCCGCCGCGGAGATGGGAGCCGCTCCCAGCCTCAGTGGCTCCTCCTGCAACAAAAGAGCAGACGGTGATTGGGACCTGGTTCTTTTGTCTGTGTCCACATGGGGCCCGGTTTAAAATGGTTCAACTCACAGCTGGGGGGGAGGGGGTGAAAGGGTGAGGGGCAGATCAACCCTTCCTCTGACAGCAGGCACTTTACCTGCAGCATTCCCATGCAGGACACAAGCAGGACACACACACACACACACGCACACACACACACACACACACACACACACACACACACACACACACACACACACACACACACACACACACACACACACACACACACACACAAATCAGCCTGATGTTCAAACGTCAGCTAAAGTGGTGTGTACACTGAAAAACAGAGAATGGATCTCCAAGTTTAAAAAATTGAGTTTATCTGTTACATGTAGTCAAATTAAGTTTGTCAAACTTAATTTATTTGTCCAACCTTAGATACTTGGATCAACTTATTTGATTACTAGTAACAAAGTAACTCTTTTTTTTTTTGTTGGATCACTTGTTTTCCTTTTTCAGTGTAACCTGCAGCATGCATGGGACCCCCCTCTGTCGTCATGGAGATGTCTTGCGAGCTGAACATCTCCATGATGTTCAGCTTGCACACACACACACACACACGAACCCCCCCCCAACACACACACACGTGTCGATTCCACATGCTGTTATTTTCCACATTATTCCCAAATCCTGGTTAAGTCGTTCTGACCAAACTCTGGGATTTAAGGACGAGTTTTGTCGCACGTTTTCATTCTGCTGGCTCAGAAGTGGGACTGATAAAGTTAGCACATTATGTTTCTTAAATGTGGAAAATGAGATACAAAAAAGAGATTTTTTTTTCTGACATACGTAATATTTTATGTTAAAGAAGGCCACCACTTGCAAGGCAAAATCTCATCCTAAAAAAAAAAGACAAAACATGTTGTACCTGTGGATTGGAACCACGGTGCACACAACATCTTTTATGGTGATGGCCTAATCAAAGCCCAGACCTAAATATTATTGCTGTTCTCAGTCTGACTGATGTTGAGAGCTATTTTGCAAAGAATTGGCAAAAACCTGATAATGTTTTTGTTTTGTATTTATTTTTCAAATGTTTTAGGTGTATCTTTTTAATTTCGTCTAAACTTCCACCCCAATAAAATACATGGATGTCTGAGAATGTAACGAGACAAAAAGGGGAAAAATTAGATCTAAAAACTTGTGCAAGGTAAAACTGTTAGCACAGCATGAGGAGAATCAGAAGAGGTCAGAGGTCAGAGAAGGATCAGGACCTAAAGTGTGAATGCTCCTCTTATTTTGGGCTCTTTTATGTTCTTGGAATATGTTTTTAACTCAATTTTCATCAGTTGCACCTTTTAAAACAGATAATAATAAGAGAAAAAAAGAACTAATCAAATGTTTTAACCAAACCAACGCCTCTACTACTGAGACTTTTCGGTGATTAAATATGTAAAAAAAAAAAAAAAGTTATAGTCAGCTGTGGCAGACTTTTTAAAAGAAGAAAGGTAGAAGAAAGAGAGGGGGAGGGGTAAAAAAGAAGACACTTGAAGATGAAGGGGCAGTAGAAGAAAAGGGGCAATTACAACTCCTTTCTTATGGAAATGGTAATGAAGTGGGACATGGGGCCGAGGACAATGGAGGGCCACAGGCAGGTTGAGCGTCACCGTGTAAACTGCTTCCTGTTAGGGAGCCATTTAGCCCTCACTTTTACTGAGTAACAAGCCATCTACAGGCCAACTACAAAGAGGAGACCCATCAAAGCTGCAGGCTGCTGGAGGCTGCTGCTGTCTGCGGGGCCCAGATAGGCTGTTCCCAGGCCACCCGGTGTCCAAACGTCCAACCACAGCTCTTTCTAGGGTTCATGCCTTCCTGCCTTCCAGCTTCTAAAGATGAGAACAAATCATGACTCCACTATAAACTCCGGAGCTTTCCCGCCTTTTTAGTTTTTGTGCACTCACGTTATGAGTGCACATTTTTATAAAAATGAATGTAAATATATATATGTAAATATATGTAACTTTGTAATTCAATGCCTTGAAATTGGACCTCTGTCTCTTTAAAAACTCCTGCTCTTTCTGAAACTCCGTCTTCACCAAGTCCTCACAACATGGCTCCTCTTTTAACTCTTTAACAAGGTTTTTACCAGCCATGCAGTGAGAAGCAGCTCCTATAATGAGTTCTTCTGATGCTCAGTTCTAACAGGTGTTTGCTTTTTGCTGTTGGCTAGTCTGAAGGAGCAGAGTGGGGTCATGGGGAATCATGGGGAAGGGGCTGCTCTGTGAGGCAGAAGCTCTGAAGCTCGGAGGAAATTGCAGCTGTCTCAAAGGCAGCGCTAGGTCCAACCAGGTGTTTTGCGTAGCTCAACGGTTGCCATGGAGATTAAAGGATTTCTCAAACACGCATAAAATAATCAAGGCAAAACTCCAAGTATATTACATCATTATAAATTAATGAAAAAAATAAGTCAGTTTTACTTAATATTGCTCCTTTCATATATGTATCTGGTATTTTTGACTCATAATTCACATCCATTAATACAAATAACTGCAGCTTTGCAGTCAGAAAGAAACAAACACATTCATAATAGATCTGATTGATTTTTCAGCTCAACAGTTATCTTGAAGTTCCGCTTGGAAACATCCATTTTGAACAGACTTTGTTCTGCTGCTGCATTAACATGAATATTTGCTGTAACACGGCACAAGAGACAATGTAACACATCTCCATCTCACTCACGGTGCAACACGGGACACAAAAACGATCCCCACCTTTTTCTCCTCTCTGCTTTTTTTTTAAAGTGCTAACTTTAAAAAAAAAGAAAAGTTTACTCAGTTCTTGTAGATGTGGCAAAATGAATAAAAAGTTAACATAACTTATTAATATATGCTTATCATTTACGTTCAAAATCTAAAGCTTGCAAGATTTGTTTTGACTTAAAGCAGATGTTTAAAGAATAGCCCTAAGCTATTTGTGACCCTTTGAATAATTTCGTGTGCTCCTTCTCCCCCAGCCACAGGTCATAAATGGTATAAATTTGTCCCTCTGACAAATTTTGTCAGTTTTTTAGAATGAGATTGTCCATTGCAAGTTTAAATCTTCTGAAAACTGAAATGCTCTGTAGAATATAAATAATTCTTATTTTTAATTTTTTTTGCTTTTGTTTTTATTTGGTGGTAAATCATGTCACAAACGTTCAACCACATTTTACTAAAAAGTAAACTTGTTCAAACCCAGTCAATATACTTTGCTAAATACAGACAGTGTTATGGAAAAAAAAAATCTCATTTTGTTGCACAAGACAGTTTCTTGATCAACAAAATTGACAGTAATCATATAAAATGCAACGTGTTTCATTTATTGTGCATGTAAAAAGAGAAAGAGAAAGAATTCATAATCGTATTATTTTTGCTTTTTTAATTGGGGCAAAAAAAACAAACATTTTGACCCACTGAATTCTTCCAAATTGGGGATTTTACCCAATCACTAATATTTGGCCAAAATTTAAGCTATGAGACTTACTGGAAATGATCTGCGCTGTAAATAACCATCCTCCACTGTGAAGAGAGAAGTGCTGATCAGAACAAAATGGCTGTTAGTGGTAAATCAAGCGAGGCCAAAATGGACTGAACAGCTTCTTTTTGTTCCTCCGCTGCCATCACTAAAACTACAGGGACTATGATTCTAAAACAGCACAGAAAATCAACATCACTGGCTGAAATTCTTCCGGAGGAATCTAAGTCAATAGGAGAAATCCCAGATGGAGCAATGAAGAGAAATGAGAATCAAGTGGAATTGCATAGGTGGGCAATGACCAGATTTTGGCCTTCAGTGCAAAAGTTTGGACATAACTGACTTGAAGAGTAGAAGTTGGTAGACACAACTAAAGGCAGCTCAAGTGTTTTACAGTGCATTTCTTGCTGGTTTGGCTAACCCAAGGCTTAATAGATGAAAGAGCGGCAAAGCATATGTTGGCAACGTAAAACAAATGCAGAAACTAAACTTTCGGAATTCAAACCTTGACATTTGTTCAATGATTTTAATGTGAACATTAAAGAATCTCCTGTTCTAGAAGTGATTCTGATGTCCTGCAGCCAGAAAGGTGGAGCGTCCAGCCTCAGCTCTGCACTTGGGTTTGCTGTGTTTAAAGCCATGGCTGGTCTCTAGAGGAGGGGGTGTGGGAATGGAATGGGTGTGGGGTGTGTGTGTGTGGGGGGGAGGGGGCGGGGGGTTCTATTGTCTTTTAATGGGAGCCTTTGATGTGGCCCCACAGTTTGCTGTTTGTACACCTGGACCACTCTGCCTGCATCCAGATTGGCTGTCTGCTTGTGGAGGGGATGTGGGGGAGTGGGGTTCGGAGGGGGGGGGCAACTAAGTATATTCCAGGTAACACTTTCCAGTCAGCTGGTGGTGTTGACTGGTGTGGGAAGGCAGTAAAAGAGCTACACCCCCACCTACCCCCCGCTCTTTGTTTAAGGTGTAAGAAGCTTCTAAACCACCTTCCTCTCTATCTGTAGAGCCGTCCGTTCTCTGCAGCCACACATGAGCTAACGCTAACCTTAACAGCTAACCCTGACACACACAAGCTAATGCTAATTAACAATATGTCACACAGACTAACACTAATACCACACCTAAATAACGCAACCTTATGCTAACCCTGACTCATCCAGGCTAACGCTAAACTTCCAGGGATGCTGAACGTCTGTAGAGGGAGCGTTAGCATGGTGGGCCATGACTAATTGCTGAGATACATGAGAAAGCAGAAGTAGAGAGAGATAGAGGGGGGGAAAAATCATCTAAAGTTGCTTTACAGAGAACGTTCTCATAATTTTAAAGAAAAAACTCTGCTATACTAAGATCTTTAGCTTTCCTCCTCCTGCTTTTGCTTCCAGGAGACCCGACAACATGCAAAACAATTCACACCTTTTAAAGTTCTCACATTTTGTCTCATTAAAATCACACTGTTTAGTGTATTGTTTGTGGATGTTACGTGACAGACCAAAACAAAGTAGTGCATAATAGTGAGTTAGTGATAGTAGAGATAACGATAAGTTGGGTTTTTTTTATGTTTGCTTCCTTTATCACCCTGCATTCAGCTCTGTAGGTCTTCTCCACAACTCTGACCACTTATGTTCCTGTGAAAGAAAACCATCCTTACAGCAAGATGCTGCCACCGCCATGTTTCACCATGGTGCATCCAGGAAAACAACACATAGTTGTACTTTTCCCAAAGGAAAAATGAAAACAAATCCTTTCTATTGTAACTGCGGCTAAATGTTTAGTGGAAGGCAGACCTTCATCACAGTCTACAGTCTTTTGCAGGTTTTCTCCCAGTATCTCTCAGTGTTCTGACATGCCCACAGCATGACGCAGCCACTACCATCCATTACCATGATGATGGTGCATGCAGTGTTGTGCAGTGCTAGTTGAAAATGGAACGGCTTGAATGAATAACAAACCCCACACACTTTATATCCCACTTGGGGAGCTGGAAACCTACCAGCTCCTTACCGCTTGTGTGGATTAGTGCAGGGTAACATACTGACAGCTCATCAGTCGTGTGTCAGAGGGTGACAGTGAGGTGTGTGAGCATCTCATTTTAATTGTGCATTTATAGAGGCAGGAAACTCCGACTGAGGAAGAAGGTGATGAGGTCTGAAGTCACACTTCCTGCAACTCTGAGTAAATAACGTTCCTGGCCTCCACCTATCATTAATCCTTCTGTCTTTAACACTTTGTGTTAGTCGGTGGAGACTGGCCCCCCTTTTGTTCCACCGGCCCAGTCCGCCCTCCCCAGCAGGCAGACAGCGGGGCCCCGCACTGAAACGCTCAGATCAGCCAATGTTTACTGATGTCTTCCTCAGTGCAGGCGGAGGCGATCGGCCGCTTTATGTCAGAGAGAGATGGACCCAAGTGGGATCTCGGCGTACAGCGCCTGGTGTTCACGTGTGTGTGTGTGTTCGAGCCCGTGCACACAGCTGGGAGGGTGTGTGTGCAGCCCGGAGGGTTAGCAGTGTTTTCTCACACACTAGTGTCTGCTGACCTCAGCTGCTCATATTTACAGACAACGCTGACCGATGGTGGAGAAAAAAATAAAAAGGAGAGAAGCCAGAAAAATAGGAAAACTCCATACAACAGCTCTGATTCCCTCAAATATTATCAGATAAACTTTATAGACACAAAACACAGCAAACAAGGGACTTAATGTGACGTAGAATGTAGAGTCATGGGGAAATATTTTAGTAGTCAAACTAATGCATTTTTTTCATATTTCTGAGGCATATTTGATACAAATCAGTCTTATGTTTTGAAGATTTTAATGGCAAATCTATGAATATTTCTATAGGTGAGATTTTCTCTTCATAACACCTGCAATTGTTTCTGACATGATGGATGCTAAGTTTTGACTGACGCCCTGCTGCTAGCTCTGTGTGTTTAATAAATATATTCTACTTCACTCCTGCTGTCCTCCAGTTCAGTCAAATTCAAATTAATGTACCGAATCCCACTAAATTCACTAAATGCAACCCAGTGATGTTTTCATGCCTTTTTCTCCTGTTAATTATGACAATCATTAGCTTAGAGAAAAACATTTTTAATACTGAAATCTGGGATTAATGAAAAGCATGTTTCTGCTGAAAGATTATTTTCAAAAGTATTTTTATTCTGACACAAATGAATAGATCGTAGTTGGTCCATGTCATTTTGAATACGTAAAAAAGTCAAAGTAAATTAAGGATTCTTGTTGTGTGCGTTCCACTCCTTTCTTTAACCAGTGTATCCATGCTTCTAAGGTTCATATGATGGGGTGATGCCCCCTCAGTGAAAACCAGAACTCCCTTCCCGGGATCTTCCCTTTGACTTTCCCTCTCCTCAGTCCTCCATCAGGCTGCTGGTGTCGAAGCAGAGCGTTTTATCATTAGCATGCCAAAGGTCCAGAGGTCTACTGCAGGGCACCCAGAGGGCTGGCAGAGGCCAGATGGGGCTGGGAGACCCACAGGGTATGTGGGTGTGTGTGTGTGTGTGTTTGGGGGGGTGGGTAATTACTGTCCCCACTAATTCTTTATATCCCCTTCAAAGGGAAGGCTGATTAGAAAAGGAAAGTTTAGATTTCCTGAACATGAAGTGAAAACGCAAACGTGACAGACCAAGCTCAGGGTTCAATCCACATCCTGGAGCATCGTCTGAGCGTGTGTGTGTGTGTGTGTGCGGGGGTGTGTGTGTGTGTGTGTGTGTGTGTGTGTGTGTGTGTGTGTGTGTGTGTGTGTGTGTGTGTGTGTGTTAGAAGACACACGTATTGCTTCCCATTTTCTGCTAATGTTAAAGTCAACATCAAATATTTAACAGTTACCTAGGTACACTTCAGCGGGAGTCTTTCTGTAAACTGTTTAAGGCCGATCTAATGTCATTTTAATTCTTCAAAAACTGATGGGACACTAATACTTAATACAACTAATATTAATATATCAAATGTACAAAACAAATCAAAACCCATAAAAATGTCTGTGGCATGCAGGGCCGGATTTACCAGAACGTGGGTCTTTGGGCTGGAGCCACTTTTGGTGCCCTATCCACTAAGGAGATATTCTTTTACTAATGAAAAATAACAGAACATTAATGTTTAGCTCATATACATCAGCAGGTGTAGGTAGAGAAACTTAAATAATAAAAACAAACAATACTCTTGCAAGAAACATTTTTATGTTTTATCTTCTGGATATATGGAAAAAGCAGAACTCTGCCACATTGACACAATAACCAAAACGAAGAATGTAAGACACATTATTCAGCAGATAATGTGTCTTCAAAACATTATCTGTGTTGAAGACACAGATAATGTGTCTTCAAAACATTTTCTGTGTTGAAGACACAGATAATGTGTCTTCAAAACATTATCTGCTGAACGTAGCCTTGGTTAATGCTAAGCTACACAGATTATAAAAAAACTGATTTCTATATTAAGTTTAAAACAATATTAAATATTAAAACTAAATGCTTTGATTAATGCCATGGTTCTTAACTCATCTATCATTGTGAGTACTTAGGCTGCCTGAGTACTGAGAAGAAATGTTAGTAATAATGTTGGTTCAATAAGCGCAAGCTAATTGGCTTCTTATCTGTGAATGACCTCAAGTTCCAGTTCTACATTTAAAAAAACAAACAAACAAACAAACAAACAAAAAAACTAGTTGAGTTGGGATTTACACTCCTACATACACACAAATAATCTAGAATGGTGAGGTCATACAAACACAAGATGAAATTTTATCAATACAAGACCAAAACAAAGATAAGAAAGATGGCAAAAAATCTGCTAGCAAAGATGTTTTGGCTAAAGCTAACATTAGCCAAAATGAGACAGACCTGGCAGCTCTCAACGTGATTCCAACTCTTCGTGAAATGGAAGATGCTCAGTCAATGGGAGTTCTTCCAATTGTACCAATTGTAGCCAAAGATACTTTGGATAATCTGATGACAAGAGTACCAGAGACCAAGAATCGAATCAGTGACATTGAGTATGCAGCAAGTGAGCTCAAACAGTTGACAAAACAGCTAAAATGTGATAGCATGTTTCTCCAAAGGAAAGCCATCCAGCTCAAAAATCACAACAGGAGGAGTAATATTCAGGTGGTGGGACTGAAATAAGACAAAGGCTACCTACTGTAAATTCTCATATAAGCTGCACCCACTAACTTTAGCAAGCAAAAATAGGTACATACAGTATACAGTCTGCACTCGTCCACGTTATAACATGAGATATGAACACAGAAATATTTTTACTTTGATTGAAATTCATACACAAATGCAGACTGTAAAAGATACCACTGCTGCTAAAAAACAAACGGAAAAATGAAAGAGCAGAAAATGCTAGAAAGTTCTGTTCATTTGGGGATGTTTGAATGCCTAACCAAACAGTGAACTCTGGTCTGAATTGATCTGGGTTCAAATAAATATGAGGATGCAAGTGGACCGGGTCGCCCTGAAAGCAGGAAACAGACAACAGCGCAGGGCATTCTGGGTAAATATCACAGAGACAAACACAGCGCTAGCGGGCAAAATGGCTTGTTGTCTTTTGCCAAATACTAAAGAAAAATCCTACGACTGCTAAAATCTGACGCTAACATGTTTTGTTTACATTTCATGAAGAAGGAAATTGTTCTTTGTGTCCTTCCGATGTTTACTTGCAGGGAGGAATAACTGGAGGAGGGTATGATTGATTTTGCTAACATGACTTGCAGACATTTTTTTCTTCTCGATAGAGAATGCATCAAAATAAAAAACCTCAGCAGAACAACACATGTTGTCACCTGAGAAATTTCATGGAGGCAAAGGGCCAGCAGTTCCTCCAGTGGTCTAACTGCTGACTTCTCTAGAGCTTTTAGTTGTAGCTATGACATGAATCTGTTTGTTTCTGCCTTTGAAGCTAATTGTTTTATAACCTTGGAGCAGGAAGTAAGAAAATGACCCTCTTCGCCTTTCTGACTTCCACAAATCTCTTTTTCTCTCACTTTTCCTGCACAGCAGACGTTTGGGGAAAGCAGCAGTCCTCATTGCAATCTTTATTTTTTGTATTGTTCATACGCTGATCCATTAAATATGTTCCCATTAATGATATTTTATCAAGAATGCAAAGTTTTAATTGCTCTGTTCTGTTCAAGACGTTTTTATTAGTTGTAGCTCCAAAGGCTCTGTGACAGAAAAGTTTTAAAATAACTTATCTGCTTTGGAAACCAGGAGAAAGGTTCTTTGTGGTTCATTTACATTTCTTGCTATCAAGATTTTTAGGTTATCCATCTAACAGTTAAAAATATTGAATTATTCAGACTAGAATTTTGTACTTCGTCCTCGTATCAAACACTCCTCCAGCCTTGCAGTTGTTGCGTTTCAGCCTCTTGTCACGAACCAGGCAGTCTCTGAAGCGTGGTTTTTCTTCCCAGGACGTTTCCTCCTCAGCGTGTTTACTCGTTTAGGCCAGCGACGCTTCTCTGGAAAATATGCATCGCCATAACTGTCTCTTTGTGAAGCACCAGGCCTCTGTAATATTTCTCACCTAGGTGAGTGTGTGTTAATGCCAGAGCAGGGCCTGTGCTGGTTAACCCGCAGTTCACCAGGCAGTAGTATTTCTGTCACTGTGTGTGTGTGTGTGAATGCGTGTGTGTGTGTGTGGCTCCAGAGACTTTACAAGCAAACTTCATATTTTTCAGCGCAGACATTCTCTCACCGTATGAGATGAAGAAGCTCCGTCTCTCCTTTAGTTTGCTGTTGTTTTACGTATCGTATTGTTGACCAACATGCAAATATCAGACAAGACTTTATTTTTTTTATTTCATAAAGGGCATGAAGGCGGCAATGCATATTAGTCAACATGAATACATCATGTAAATACGCCAGATTTAATCAGAGGCTAGTTTTAATCTGTAGTGTACAAGCAGGTCGATGGAAGGGAATAAAAAAATTGCAGTTAACTTTACAATATACATGACCTATGATTTATGACGGATTTCAATGTGTATATTACAGTAGTGTAATTTACAGTAAAACATTCCTAATAAAAACAAAAGCAAGTCACATCTTTAATAGAAACTGCATGAATACAGTTTTGATTAAGTGATTTCCTATTAGGGCCATTGTAGATTTTAAAAAAAGGAGGAATAAATTTCCATCAAAAAACTCTGAAATTTTGAGATAAATCTAAAACAAACCACCTCAGGTATTTCAGAGTTTCAAAAATTCAGAAATGTCAGAGATTCATCTAAGAATCTCATGTCTGAATTTTTAGACAAACACTTACTGCTCCTTTTTGTTCTATCTATAATGGCTTTAATGCGTTGTCGTAACTTCCTGGAACAGTTCAGTGATGTCATATTAGTTCCAAGAATTTGAAGCCTGAACAGAAAATGAAATATCTTTTTCAAAGTTGCACTAACTGCTTTTGTAGTTATGCTTGATTGTAAATGTAACTGGACAAAGTCTGCAGTGTTGGAGCCAAAGGACTTTATATACCAGGATATAAACTGTTTGTTCTTCAACCCATCCCCAACCAGAGCAGCAGATCTTAATTTGAAGACGCGAGGCGGCTTCCTGTCGAGCGTCTGTGGGGGCCAGAGAGGTGGAGGGGGGTCATGTTCTTTATGCAGTCGCTTCTTTAACACTCTCTGTGTCTCGCTGGAAATGAAAAGGAAGAGGCAGCTGAATGATACGGGATGCCAAGGTGTGAGAGGACCCCTTCACATTTACGGCCTCTGTGGAACAGGAAGTGGTGCAGTAAAGTGGAGTCGTGCTCCGGAGCCCCTCACTCAATTCCAAGTACATCACAGACACGCGAGGCGGAGGTGATGGAAACCCGGCAGCCTCAGAGGAAAAAAAACCGCCGTAAAAGCTGCTGACGACCTGGAAGGCATCACACTCAGTACAGCAGATATTAAAACATGTCGGCTGGGTGTAGATGTAGGGACCATCAGCTGATTTTACTGATGGCCATGCAGAAATCTTAACCTTTTACTGTATGTAGCGTTAAATGAAATGTCATAATCCATATGTAACAGTTCATCGCCATGGTTTCTGCTCAGACACTGATAAAATAATATTTCAAAAACTTTGAAAACAAAAGGCCAGAACTGGAGAGAGTGCCATGCTGTTTGTTTTTGTTCTTTTTTTTGCTGTTTATGCTCTTTATATAGTCAAGACAATATATATATATATATATATATACTGCTCCTTTTTGTTCTATCTATAATGGCTTATATATATATATATATATATATATATATATATATATATATATATATATATATATATATATATAAACATGCTAGCTTAGCTGTGCTACTTTATATATAAGAAGCAGGAAGACACACACACACTAGAGCTGATAGGAAAATGTAAGGCAGAAATTCGCCTCAGTTGATGAATTAATCTTTATTTGCAAAGGCAGCTAACACAAACAAGCCTCCTTCACCACAAGCAACATAAAACACAGTAACACACACACAAATACACACATAAAAACTTAGACATTTTAGATACGCTTGTACAAAGTTCTAAATGAAAACTTAGGAAACACTGAAGCACTCATAAGACAAGGAAATAAAAGTAAGAAAATAACAAAGTAAAAGACCTTTAAATATATTAAATACATGTGAGCTGAAAAAATAGGATAAGATAGGAAAGAAAAGGAAAGAAATAAAAAGCTAAAGAGTTAAGGAAATAAAACTAAACCCCACAGATACATATCAATTATATATATAATATATATATGTATGTATAAACCTTTCAGTGTTCTATATTTTACCCATTAGTGGAAGAAAATATAAATCCTCTAACTCATTTAACATTATATTGATAAAAATATTATGTCAATTAGCTTGCAAATTGCTAACTTTTTTTTCATCTCTGTTGCAAGTATAATTTGGAATAGTGCTCATTTTTCAAAATTAACATTTTAGCTTTTAGGAAAGAAATATATTGGACTATAATGAATAAACCACATAGCAGAATTAACTGAGTGAGATCTGGCATGGATTTAATTCATCATTTATTATTTTTCATACAGATCTTGTAAACAAACAGCTGCTCTCATGACATGAACATAGAATAGAACAATGTTACACTTTTTATTCTCAAAATGTTTCTCAAACCTGTTTTGTAATCAAAAGTTTCAAGTTTTCAAATAAGTGTGAAAAAATAATACTGGAAAAGGTATGATAAACTAATAAACTGTTATTTTCTAAACCAGTTTATCATTTTATGTACTGTGTAGCCACTGATGGTTTTTGATATGGGCGACATGGACAACTGCCCAGGGTGGCATTTTGTTTGGGGGCGTTTCAGACATATGTAGATACGTGTCATGATTAATAGTTAAACTCAAATTTCAAGCCTTTTGTTGATTATCTAACTAAAAATAGTGTTTCATAACAACCTTTGTATCAAGATCTGTTAAGTTCCTGAGAAACATTTACTGGTTTGTAAAACAAACAAGCAAAAAAAGATTCTTCCTTCATCAACATGAACAAAAAATAACCACAACTTTTTAGTAATTATGTCAAGGTGGCTGAAATACACCAAAACCAAACAGTTGGATGCACTTTAACCTGCTGTTGCTGGAGGAAGTGGGAGGGGCTATTTTAGAGGCGGGGCTAAGGTATCTTCCTTTATTGCTATTGGCTGTCAAAAACATAAGAAATTCAAACATTTCACAGAGATAGCAGGCAGGGATTTTATGGGAAAGTGATTTATGTAAACATAACAGTATGAATTGATGGATTGCTATTTTTCTATTGATTATTCTGACGATTAATCGGATAAAAACATTGTCACACTCATTTAACCACATAAGCTTTTTATGCAATATCAAAAATAATAATTTAATTCCTTTTGTAAAAAATAATAAAATAAACATTTTATTGCCTAAAATGTAAGAAAATCATCCCTTTAGTGAACACTTGATCATCTGCAGCTAAAGGAATCCTTCTAACATCATCATGTGAACTCAGTTCCTTCTGCTGAACTGATCAATACACTGAAGGATTGATCTGCCGACTGTTCTATGGATTAACTGATTAATAATTGGACAGCAAAATTTACTTAATAGGAGATTTCTTTCTCTTTTTTTTGCATTGTTGCAGAATTCGAACCTGGTGAGGCTACAATTGCCACTTTAGAAGTTCTGGATAGAACATATTTACAAAAAAAATGTTTTTTCTTTTTTATCTTAAGTGCCAAACTTGTATATGTTTTGTAGAGTTTTTGCTTAATTACTACCCTGTGTTTTATTATTCTTTCATCAAATGACCGTTTTTTTTGACCGTGTGTATTTCAGTTAAAGATTAAATGATCCCTAAATTAGTTGACAATCATTTTAATGATCAATTAAACACGATTAATCTGATTAATCATTTCAGCTCCGACTCCTGTAGATAGCAGCTTTGGTGATTTGTTTGTCGATGAGCGTTTCAGTGACTGTAACATCTAATGCTAAAGCCTCCTGAGGGCCCGTGATGCAGACCCGGGCCCTGACCGCCGGACCGCCCTCCACACCTCCACATGACGGGAACACAGGGGCCGCCCTAATGGCCCTCGCTCTACAAACACAAATCCTCTCATGTGGATTTGACGCAACAAAAGATTAGCACAATTTGCAAACATACAGCTGAGTTCAAAGGCGCAGGCCTCTTCCTTCCCTTCTCCTATTTGCATGAACACCTTTCAGCCTGCAGGCCATCAGGAGCAGCAGCCTGACGCGGCTCTTCAGCTAGAAATCCCAGATTCACTCACACTGACACTGACAGAGGAGGAAAACGTTTCTCTCTACCGCCAATAAATCCACAGTCAGGCTGGAGGGAGTTTTATCACCGTTAAAGAGATCTGAAGCAACTTCTGATCATGTAAGGAAGAGTAGGTTTCTTCTGTTACAGCAGATGAGTAAGAATAAGTAAATTAAAAGTGTAACTAGGTAACGCAGGTGGAAGATTTTTTTATTTTTTTATTATAAAAATAAGTTAAAAAGTAAGTTTAGAATGTTTAAAACCATCTGGTTATTTGTCCCTCCTTCAGATTTTCTTGTATTTTAATGTGCAAATCTTGATTTATTTATTTATTTTCATTAGTTTCCTGTCCAGTTTTCAAAAAAGCAAAAAGCTGAGAATGAAACGGGGATCAGGCCCCAAAAAACTACACATCTGGAGAGAAATCCACCAAAAACCTGAAACACATTATGTAGCTGAATCCAGGTAGAGACTGATGCTTTCAGGCTTTTTCTGTCTGTTATGATCATTTTCCACTTATAGGTGTGTGGAGATTTTTGCAGCTGAAACTAGAACAACAACAACAAAACTTGGTAAGATTTTGTGTTTTTGCGGTGTGTATTTGATCAACGAATTAAATTACACACATATATATATATATATATATATATATATATATATATATATATATATATATATATATATATATAACACACACACAGAGACACACTTTAAAGACTCAAACGCGTTAGCTAAGTTCTCGGTGCTTCATGCTAACCAGGCCTCTGAGCCAAACAGCGTCATTTTGTCCTCATCCAGTAAAACTAGATCCAAATCTCTCAATTTCTCTTTCCAGCGGGGCTCTGGGTTCGTGCAGGGTGGAGTCTAAAGGAAGCCGTCAGAACCCCGAGGTGTGCGCACTGAGCCCAAACCCCGCCCCGCATCCCCCATGAGGTCCCTGGGGGCCCTTAAATGAGCAGGGCCCCGGGGCTTCCAATCCCGTGTTGCACTCGGGCCTGAGCGAGCGGGCTTATCTCATCCCGTGGGATTTGTATTTTTTTATTTTTTTATTTTTATTTTTCTAAAAGATTTTCATCCGACCTGACTTGGGAATATGAGCTCTTCGAGCCCCGACCAGCGCCTGGAGCACCTGCTCAGCGCCGTGGAGAGCGAGTTCCAGAAGGGCAGCGAGAAGGGAGACGTGACGGAGCGGGACATCAAGCTGACGCTGGAGGACGCGGAGCTGTGGAACAAGTTTAAAGAGTTGACCAACGAGATGATCGTCACCAAGACTGGGAGGTAGGTCTGAGGAGCGCAGGCCGCGGCAGGGACTGGAGGGAACTTCTTAATGCAAACATTATTATTATTATTATTATTATTATTATTATTATTATTATTATTATTATTATTATTATTATTATTCTAACATAACATTCAGAGACCTTAAACGGATTAGAAAAAGTCGACCAGTCTGACCTGTGTCCGCAGGAGGATGTTCCCGGTCCTGCGGGTCAGCGTGTCCGGCCTGGACCCGAACGCCATGTACTCGGTGCTGTTGGACTTTGTGGCGGCGGACAACAACCGCTGGAAATACGTGAACGGGGAGTGGGTCCCCGGCGGCAAGCCGGAGCCGCAGAGCCCCAGCTGCGTCTACATCCACCCGGACTCCCCCAACTTTGGGGCGCATTGGATGAAAGCGCCCGTCTCCTTCAGTAAGGTGAAGCTCTCCAATAAGCTGAACGGCGGAGGACAGGTGAGGAGGGGAAAGAAATGGAATATATATATATATTTTATTACAATTTATTTGTTACAGGTGTGATTAAAAATAACTATTACCCAATAGGGATTCAAGTTTTTGAATAAGTTGAGGTACTGGAGATTTTTTTTCTTGAAAATGCTCATATGGAGAATTTGTGCTTTAAAAATCGGCATGAGTTTTTTGCTCTCATTTTTATTTAAGAATTTTGACATGTGTTTTTACATATTAAGTTCAACGAATAGAAGTGGCATTAAAAAAATACAAATCAAGCCATCAGGTTGAACAAAGTACTATCCCAAAGAGAAAAAGAAACAGAAACAACAGATCATAACATAACTTGTATTTCATCTTATTGTCTTCAAGGAATTAAAGTAATCGATAAGAGGTTGTCATGCCTGAAAAATTGTTAAATCTACATCATTTTAAATTTTTGATTACTTTTATACAACATTGGTTTTCTTGCTTCAATTTAATAAAAACTTTGCACACCTGTCGTACAAGTAACTGATGTTTCTGTAGATCATGCTGAACTCTTTGCACAAGTATGAGCCGAGGATCCACATCGTGAAGGTCGGAGGAATCCAGAAGATGATCAGCAGCCAGTCGTTCCCCGAAACCCAGTTTATCGCCGTTACCGCCTACCAGAACGAAGAGGTCCGTTGTGCCCACAACCATTAACAAAAACAGTTTGTCCCAATACTATGATATGTATTGCGAGGTATTCTGACATCTTTGTTCTTTTCCACAGATCACTGCTCTAAAGATAAAGCACAATCCCTTTGCCAAAGCTTTTCTGGATGCCAAAGAAAGGTACGGAGTGCTTCACCTTACATGACAGAACAACAGGCCTGGAAACTAATTCTCCAAACACATGACTTACATGAAGACGTTGTTTTAATACGGTTTAGTAGACATGAATTCTTAAAAAAGAAACTTGTTTTATTTCAGTCTTTGTCTTTCATATTATCAATAGATGTCTGTACATAGTCATGTCATGTTTGGTGCTGTGTCCAAGGAAGGACCTGATGGTGTACTTCCATTTCAGGAGTGACCATAAAGACGTGTCCGACCACAGTACAGACGGCCAACAGTCCGGCTATTCTCAACGTACGTTTCGTCTCTTCAGACTTGACGTCTTCAAAATGTCGAGAAAATTGAAAGTGAACATCAACGAGATGTTAATGATCTGAGCTATAGATTGATGGTTTTGTGCTGGTCTTTCCTCTGCAGTTGGAGGTTGGTTCCTCCCAGGCCAGAGTCCCATCTGCCCCAACAACAGTCCGCCTCAGTTCAGCAGCACAGCTAGCCACCCGTCTGGCTCGTACTGCGAGCGCTACTCCAGCCTGAGGAGCCACAGGGCGGGTCCGTACCCCAGCCACTACCCCCACCGGAGCTCCAGCACAAGTAAAACCTTCTTGGAATTCCCTCAACAGAACGTTGTGATTGAACGCTGTCAGGATGTAAAGAGGAGAGTTTGCTTTCACTTCCTTGTTCTCACTTCCTTTTCAGACAACTACATGGACAACAACTCTGGGTCTCTGCCCACCCATGACGGCTGGTCCGCCCTCCAGATTCCCAACTCCACGGGGATGGGCACTCTGTCTCACACCACCAACTCCACGTCTAATTCTGGGTGAGACTCTTAAATGTTGCGTTCTGTCGTCTACATTTTGATCAAGTGAAGTTAAAGAGACTGCATCAGTCAACTTACTTCTTCATCTTGCCCACAGTCAGTACCCCAGCCTCTGGTCGGTAGCCGGCACCACACTCACCCCTTCAGGCTCGTCCTCCAGCTCTGTACCTGGAGGTCTGACCTCCCAGTTCCTGAGGGGCTCCTCATACACGGGCTTGACCTCCTCCCTACCCGTCTCCTCGCCGTCCACCATGTACGAGCCCAGCCTGAGTGAAGTTGGAGTCGGGGACGCCCAGTTCGAGAACTCCATCGCCAGGCTCACGGCGACATGGGCACCTGTAGCTCAGAGCTACTGAGGCCTCGCTTCCTGTCTGGCCTCAAGGTGTGGTACAGACTAAGGTACGCGGATGTCCTGCCAGGATTCTTGTGAAAAAAAAAAAAATTTGATCATTTAATCCAGTTTGTTATAAAAAGACACAACTCAGACCAAGATCACGGTTGTACATTATGTTTAAATAGACTAATTTGAGACTCACGGTGCAACGAGTACAACAATCTGCTTTCTAACAGCCAACAAGATGTTTGTCAGGCATGACTTCTAAGTGAAATAAGAGATCTTCTGGCAGCCTTTCAGTATTGGCCTGTGTATTGAATTATAGCAGGCACAGACTGGGTCATTTGTGCAATCTGTAGCTCATTGCCAAATGAGGCAATGCTACTTTTGGGAAAGAGCAAACTCACTTCATCAGTAGACAGATCTGCGCTTCGGGTTTTGAATGCAAACTTGCTCTTAGGCTTCCAAATGATTTCCCACCATGTTCTCTAATATTTTGTTTTTGTTCTTAACCCAAAAAGATAAAAAAATAGTTCCACTAACAGGAAAATGTACATGTGTGTATATAGAGTAAATTAATGTGTGTATTTGCCCTTTACGAACGTTTCCAAAGTGCCTTCAGATTGCTGGACTAGAATGAGTCCCACGCCTGTACATAAGCTTTCTATTTCTATTTGAACTTGCTGCAAGTTTTTATTTATGTCATTTAATAATAAATTAAAAAAATATCTGCTTTCTCAAATGTGTATTTGTCTGTTTTGTTTTTCTTTTTTTGGGAACTATTTTTAAGTCAGATCAAGTGTAACAAGTGCAGTGACTGGGAAAGTGCACTCACCCCGGAAAAAAAATGCCTTTTTTAAAAATGGAAATAAGATGTGGATTAATAACTTCAGCACTTCTTCCACCTGTGGTTGACGTTTCATCTTGAATAAGTCAACAGAAAATCTGTTCAAACGAAAACATTTCAAAATGCAGCTTGAAAAGTACACACACCCTGGAACTGAAACTTTTTAACACACGTTTTGACTGAATTTAAGAATTTAGTGTTTAATTGGAGTCAACAAATGTTCTACACCTTCAGTTGGTAATATCTACCTTCTCTACAATTCAAGGATAGCACAGGAAACAATGCTACATGATAAAAACAAAGCAACTGTTTCATACGAAGGTTTTCTAGATACAGGCTAATTTGGAAACCCCGTCTGGGTAGATTTAGATTGTGAGGACTGATTTCAGATGGCTCTGTAGATTTACACTTTGTCTCACATAATAAATTCCAGTTCAGTTAAATATGTTTTATTTTATGAATAAATAAATACTCAGTTCCATCTATATAAAGTTGGAATCTTTTCATATGAGTTTAAGCTCACATGAAATCAAAAGTAAATGAAGTTATAAAATCTTTACTTTGATTTCATTTCTTGTTCAGAGCTCAGAGCAGCAGAGCAGAGACAACTCCATCAGGTTAACAGTGTTTCTTATTCACGATGAACAAAGTATGATTATTCTTCTGTTGAAATTCAGATGCTTTGGGATATTTCTTTCTTTTTTTTTTTTTTTAACCCAAAGTCGGTTTTATTACTGGATAAGTGTTTGTACTTAACTGGTGGCAGTTAACTCAGACAGCTGAGACAAGACTGGTCAAATCTGGTTTTGTGTCGGTGACTGACTGTTGGACCAACAGAAGGAATCACATCAGGAAGCAGGTGGAGACCAACAGCCAATAAAAAACATGGAACTGGCACAATAGGAAGTTAAAGTTTCTTTGTGGTATTTGTTTTAACATTGACCTTCAATTAGTCAAATATGATTAATTAATATTCAAACATGTCAATTTATTTACATTTTTTTTTCTAATTTTGGTTGAACCATCAAACCTTTTGTATCTCAAGAGCCTTTAATACAAAATACTGTTCATATATCATAACTGAAATTATGTATGTGTAATTCCACCAGAGGATTCTCTACAAAAATTCAAAAATATAACAAGACGAAGATCAAACATTTACTGAAAGAAGGTAGCTTCTTTTCCACTGGCTTTATAATTGCACAATTTGACATTTCAAAAATACATTTGCTTCATTGAAACAACCAGCAAAAATCTGGTTCCAGCACAAACCCTGACCTTGCACTGGGACCAGTAGGTGGAAAAAAGCCTCCTGAGGTCAAAGTTCAAATGAGAAGAGCAGGTTTGATTGAACAGGAGCTGTTGAAGGGATCCGCAGCAGCGCAAGTCCTGATTTTAAAACCCATGGCTTTTGCCCATGGCTTTTAAAAGCCATGGGCAATGTGCAAGTGGGCAAAGTGGGCAATGCACATGTGCAAAAGTGAGACTTTTGCACATGGGCAAAAGTCTCACTTTTGCCCATGTGCAGCAAACTTCAATCAACAAACTTTTGGCCCCCGCTTTATGAGCTTTCCTTAAATAACAGCGGCAGCATGGCTGCGCTAAGTGGACGCAACTTCAACGACATGTGACCGAAATGAAAGAGTCCGGTTACAGAAGTCCGCTGGACGGTGCGTCGCAATCACTGGCACCCTTTTGTTACAATCTGCATTCTGGTGCGACGTACGGCCAGCGCGCTCAGATCCGCATGTAGGACAACATGGACCCGAAATGTCAACGCATGGGTCTGAAATGATACAATAACGCGCAGGTCAGCCTTACCACTGGCAGACAGAACACCAAATTCAGAAGATTGTCCAAACCTTTATGTGGACAACATAATCTAAACCACAGACTGGAGTTTAAGGTCGCTCTATGCACTGAAGTCTCTTGTCCTGTTTGTAGCATGTTCATAAGTTAACAAAGACGTCGTTTGAGATTAGGAGCCAACTACCTGAGGAGAGACGAGAAATGAAAAATGATTTGAGTTTCCAGTCATTTGGTTGATTCAGCTCATGCCTGAGGCCTGGCTGTGCCCTCATGATGTCTGGGTGTGATGCACGGTTGTGTGCCAGGCTGACGGAGGCTTGGATCGGTGATGGAGTGGTCCTCACCAAGGTGTAAATGAAGACTTGAGGGTCACAGGGCCACAGGCAAACAGTAATGAAACAGCAATGTGACCTGCAGCTGGCAGGGAACCTCCTGAGCAGAGCAAAGGTCCCGTCATGAACTTATCCACTTCACTGCTATTCACACTCAGGTAAATTGTCCCTTTGAGCTTCCACAATGTACAGAGGTGGTCTTTGTTCATATGTTAGGCCTAATATGATGAAACAAAGAGTTGAATTACTTAGCCAGAAGCTAAAAAAGTAGGAATGCAGGATATTGTATTTTTCATCTGTATCTGATATGCCGATAACCGATACCAATACCAATTTTTCTTCCTACACCTACTTACTGAAACTATATGACTTTCTCTACTGTGGAGTTAAAATACTGCATTGTTTTTGTTAATATAGCCTGCTACCAAATGCTAATGCTAAAAGAGGCTGAAAATGATGCAACACTTTCAACTTGCATTAAGTTTAATGTCAAATTTTATCATGACATCTGCTCTCTAAGACGATGACAACACTCAAACAGTGAAAATGTGTAACTCTTCACAAAATTAACTCAACCAGTTCACAAGCAACAAATGAAAAGCACATGAGTCGCACATTAATACTTAGCATAAAGAAGTTTGAATTTGATTTATTTTCTAGGGTCGCTTAATCAACATCATATAACGTCAGGTGTGTCTGAGTTAGCTAAAATAAACACATTTTCATTGGTAGCCTCTGTGGCAGTTAAAGCCAAAATTAAAATAAATCATCAATTATGATTATACAATAAAATTACAATAAATTATACATTTTTATAAGCAAAGAAAAGCGGAGCCATTTTTGATGCAGTGGGTTCTGACGTTAAATATTTTTAAATCAGTTTCTTAACTGCGTCTTAAAGCTGTTAAACATGCATAAGACGTTCTCTTACGGTGAGTGAACAATGTTCCAGATGTTTCTGCCTCTGACTGAAACATCTAAACCTTAAGACTCTAAAGGGAACCTCACAGTCTGCTCTGACCAGTGGCTCTGCCAGAAACACAATTTTGCAAATTCCCCCCAATGATGTTGGTGCAAGTCCATGGAAAACAGCCCTCAACAGGTGAGGTCATTTATAAACTGTTTAATCACTGCCCTGGTGCAAACTATTGATAAAAACCCCGTAGAGTATCTATTTGCCCTTGAATAAATAATTAGCAGATTACTTCACTCATCTCTTGTTGTTTATTTGAAACCTTTGTCTGTGTGTGTGTGTGTGTGTGTGTTTGTTTGTTTGCGTGCGTTTATGAACAGTTGCTGTGTTTGCTGACGGTCTTTGCTCAGCCTGGAGCAGGTCCTGCTGGGCCCCGGGCCCCCCCGGCCCCCCCAGGCCTCCCCTCCAGTCCTCACAGTTACAGTTTGTGTTGACCTGAAGACCCGGATCTCCTCCTTACGCCTCAACCTGCAGCCTCTGTTGGCCTTCAGTAATTGACAGTTAGCGTTTGCTCTCTGGTTGCCTCTTCACCCTTGGAAGTGTGTGTGGTGAGCACACGATCCAGAGTGTGTCCTGTGTCGCACCCAGCTGTGGAGGACAGGAGAAGTCAGGATGGGCCGACTTGAAATGAAATGTTTTTGCAGAATGTAATATTTGTGGTTTTTCGCAACAGATTGAAACCTAAAACACCGTCTTTGTGCTGCCGCTCCCTCACGTACCGCCTCACACCTCCCTTCCCCTTTGCTTCCAGGAATATTCCATCAGATATTCCTGCTGTAGAGAACAGAACGGCAAACACGGTGATTGTGACGGTGAGTCACATTGTGCACAGGGCCTTTTGGTTGATTTACGGAGGGAAAGCAAGTCGGCCAGCCGCTGCAGCTGCAGGGAGGTGTATTTGCAGACTGCCCTCCTCGCCCGCTCCAGGACCCTCATCTCTGACCCTCTGATGTCTGTGTGTCTTTGTTAATGAAGAAATTCTGGTACCTGGGTGAGACATAGCTCTCAGCTGAGCAGACTCTGACTGCTCTGTGCCCTCAGTCCTACTGCCGCCCCGCCCAGCCACAGAAAACCCTGCGGGCCTCCAGCCTGGACTTTCCTCACACTTATTTGCAGCTCTGAATAGAACCTCTGGAAATCCAGCAAAACAAAAATACTTCATGATACTTCATTGTCTTAATAAACCAAAAAGTTCATAAGGTCTACTCTCTCGATTTATTAAAATCAAAGATATTTTATTAATCTCAAAGGGAAGTTAAATGTCTTGGTAGCTCATATCATCAGCTCATTGTAAATGTTGATGAAAGATTTCCATTAAAAACATCAAAATATAGTAAATCCCATTTTAAAGCCTCAGTCGGTCTCACTGACACCGAGACTCTACAGGACTTTATTATACGTCATGTTACGTCTCTATAACTAGTACTTACTCCTCTCACAGTTTTTCCTTTTGCGATTGCTACTTGAAAACCTGTGAAAAACTCTAACCCCGAGTAAACATGTTCACATCCTCGCCTGTGGGGGCGCTGCACCAAGAATCGCTGAAGGAAGCAACATAAAAACCTCAGAAGATGACACTGAGCGCAGTTTCCTTCTTCGCAAAAATTAAGTGGCGATAGACAGGATTTGTCTTTAGTCTTTGTTAAAAGACTGTCAGTATTTTCTCCCGCTAGCGTTAGACACGCACGCTTGTTTTGGTGGTGTTTACCCAGAATACCCTGCGGTGCTTTTGGAGCGGTCTCCAGTCTGCTTAGCGTTCACGCACATTTTCAAACCGAAACAAGAGATCACTTAAACCGAACCGAGGCCGCGGTCGGGACTAGAGTTTCCTTTTTGATCCGTATCAATGTTTGATTGTGCATTCACACCAGCTCTGCGTGATCCGCTTTCATCAAACTCCGGTTTGTTTTGGGAGGTGTGAATGTGCAATTGAACTCTGATTCAGATCCAGTTTCAGTATCTTTTTCACAATGACAAACGAAAAGTGTGCTGTGAACCGCTCTCCGTCTAAAGTTTCCAGTTTCACCATGGTAACCTGCATTCTGCAGATATCCAGTCTCCGGTTGAACAGCTGTTTGAGGAGTGCTTTTGAACTACATGAGCAATTTCACACATTAGGAAGAGTTGCTAGCCAGCATAAGCTAATGTATGTTTCCTCCAGTCGCTGCAGTGATGGTGACAGCCTCTCACCACCCTGACATGCCCTGTCCACTGCTCAGTGGACGGTCACACAACCAGACAAAACTTGTCTGTAAACTGGAGCTCTGTGATGCAGCATTTAGCAGAGGCTCATGATATCCAGTGTGCCTGGAGAGAGTGAGAGAGAGACCGGGTTTTCACTGATCTGTGTTAGCATGCTGCAGTTTTTTAGCTAGAGTAGATTAAAGATGCGGAAGGTAGTGAAAAATTAGGTTTAATCGCCTTTTAGCCATTTCCCGAATCGGAAACCAACTTCAGCTTCGTCAAATTAACGAGGTTAACTTTTTTTAACGTTACAGTAAGGTTGCGAGTATGGCTTGATTTACACATAAATCATATTCCATTTCTGTCCAGTGGACAGCCAGTTCCTTAATCTGTATCCATCCTCTTACTTTTCAATAGCCTTTTCTCTGATTGGTTGACTTGTTCTTTAGTGTTCATATTTGATGTTTAAGATACAGTTTAAGGTTGAGCAGGTAAAAAAATGTACAAAATTAGTAAAAATAAAAATAGAAAAGGGAGATCAGATTGGATGGCTTTGATCTAAAGCATTTAATTTTATAAAAATAAAACACTACATTTTTCCACATTCAATTTAAGATAATGTATTTAAAATATTGCATAAAACTTTTTGTCTAATTTCAAATCCTTCTTGTGGCTGTTGAAATTAGACAACAGCCATGACTGTTTGACTATTTGAATTCAATACTCAAAGTCAATTAAAATATACTTCATTGATAACAGACCACTCCGTCTCACACAGGCTCAATCTAAGACATGTAGGAAAATACTGCCCTCTTGCGGCCACAAGTGTTCATTTCTGTCCTTTCCCTTTGCACTCACCTGCAGATAATTTCTATTTCCCCATGAAAAAAAGCTTCCATCTCTGTTACTTACATGTGAAATCTCCAATTAGCTTTTGGAAACAATTTAAACATAAAACACAGTTTACTGCCATTTGTCTTGGTTGAGCATTCAGATTTATTAGTAGTTAAAACTACAAAAGGCCACAGACTTTAAAGGCTCTTTGAGTTTAAATTCCTTTATTTAAAAAAAATGCAGATATCTTTAAATATCAGACATGTTGCAGAGAGGAAACGCTGTGTTCACATTCATCAAACACACTCTCCAGCAAAACAAACACATGAACCTGAACATTTAAGACGTGGAAGTCAAATATACCGCATCCATTAAAGAGATGATGTTTCAGCGCTCAACGAAAGGCTACAACAGGAAGCAGGAAGTGGACTTCAACAGCAACTCTCAGCTGAATTTGGCTTTAGAGAAATCCATCTCTGGGTGCTGGGCCATGAACCTGCAGACAGAGGAAAAGTCACGTTAGGAAACACAAAGGACGAGCGTTTTTACAAACAGTTCATTTCTCAGACATTATTGTCTTCAACAAGACCCAGAGGGAAAATGTCACAAAGCTGACCTCCAAGTTCAGCTAAATATAAATTCAACTTTGTGGCATGTTTGGTTTTGTTCCCATAAACTCCAAGTTTATCATTGCATGTTTGGTTGGTTGTGAAAACTAAAAGGTTTTCACAGCTGACAGTAATCTGAACTATGACAGGCCAAAGAGTGTATTAGTAAAAATACAGGGCCATGTAGGTTTGGATCTTTTTCCTCATCAACACCTTTATTTAAAAGGATTTTGCATTTACTTTTGTTGTCTTTGGATAATATTTATCTGAAACGTGCTAAAAAACAGGAAATCAGGAAAGAGGCAAACACTTTACGCTCTGAAAGTGCTCCAGCAGTAGCTGTGTTTACACTGACTTTAAAATTGCACAATTTGAAAATAAATTTTCTGAATGGAAACATGGCAATTTGTTGATAAAAAGTTTTGGTGCTAGGATGAGGTGGATTTTTTGACCATATCGAAATTAGCGTATTTCGCAAAACTGCTATGGAAACGCTTTTTTCACATCACACGAGGCACATGATCAATAACCGGACGTTACTACTGGTGGAAAAGATGAAGAAGATGACAGGAAGTGGTAAGAGGATCACAGCGTGGAATGTTTTTAATGACTTCTTGCGTGAACAAACGTATTAGTGTGTGATTTTAATCGCGTCACATTTTTAACGGAAACACAGAAATGGCAAAATTGTGCATTTTCAACTTTGGTGAAATATCGACAACATTTAGCGATCAAAAGCCAGCCGGTGAGGACTCACTTCTTCAGAATGTCCTGTTTCTTCTGGTCTTCGGACGTCGGCAGCCCCATAGACTTCTGCCTCTGGTCATACATCATCTTCTCCACCATCCCACGTGTCTCTCCGTCCAGGTCCGACAGCTGCTCAGCAGGTAACAGAAGAACAGCAGAGGACCGGTGTTACCGGTTTGTGATCCCCGTTACTTAGCAACAAACAACCCAGCACAGAATGCAGTGCGCTGCTGTTTTACCTTTGAGTTCTCGGGGCAGATTTTCTTGGTGTTGATCTCTGGATCCGTGGTAACGATCCTGCTCCACCACTCCATTTTGTTAATCTTCTCCAGGTGGACTGTGACCACTTTGCCGTCGTCGATGAGCCAGGAACTCTCCTCCACCTTGACCTCATTGAAGAGCTGACCTTCCATAACAGGAGGGTGGCCTTTCAGGCCGACCTTGATGGAGCGACGCTGGATGTCCACCACCACGTCTCGGCCCTTGATGCGGAACTTTACGTCAAAAGGAACAGCAATCTGCGACAAGGCAAAAAAAGATCCACTAACTAGTGTATTATACTTACAGCACATTTTTTTTAAACAGACTCCTAAACTAAAAGTTTAACATTTCACACTCCCTACTTCCTTTGATTGTCCTAAAGGAAAAAGTGACACACAGGTTAAGCACAAATGATACACTTACATCGATTTCTGACAGCGTTTGTGTCCATTTGTAGTTAGGAAGGTCACCTCCGTTTCCTGCGTTAGGCTTCAGTTTGTCTTTGTCCTTCTCGTCCTCCTCTGCGTCCGAGTCGGACTGGATGGAGGAGAAACAGCTTTTAGTGCCGTTCCACATTATGGAACCATCTCCTGTTGCATACTCAGGGTTTCTGAACATTTCAGCGACTCACAATTGAGACTTTTTAAGACCTCAAGACTACGATGAATGAGATGTAAAAACTAACACATCAAAAATGTACACGAGAAAAATCACGTAACTTGTCACATTCTTACTTCAGTTGAAGATACTAATTACCGTTTATTTTAGTCTTCACTCAACCTCCAAATTCAGTTTAAAACTGCAATATTTTTATTCCTAGACTTTGACATGATTCTGAAACTTCCGTTTTATTACTCTTATTGTTGTTTTAAATGCATTTCTTATTGTTCTTCCCATGTTTACAATGTTCACTGATTTTACATGAAGCAGTTTAGAGCTCCAAAGTGCCAACCAGTTCACTCACCCCCTTCTCTTTGTCAGAGCTCTTCTCTTCACCTCCTGTGTCATTCTTTGTCTTCTCCTCCTTCTCCTCCTCCTCCTTCTTCTTCTATCGCATATAAAACCACAACAAACAAGTCAGTCATTTCTGGCAGTGGTTTGGTTGCAAAAGAAGACTCAGTGGAAGCGGGCAGGTCAGACCTTGTCCAGCTCAGACTGCAGCTTCTCGGCCTCCTCGTCCGTCAGCTCCTGAATTCTTGGACCGTTCCCGTCCTCCTCCTCCTTCTTCTTCTCCTCCTCGGCGAGCTTGGCGCTTCTTTCTGCTTTCTCCTTCTTCTCCTTCTCCTGTTTCATTTGTTTCTCTCTGTGGGCCTTCAGCGCCAGCTTACTGTGGTGGTCGAAGGAGTCTCTAACCAGCTGGAAGTCGACATTTGACAGGCGAACACATTCACACGGTTAAGTCTGACCAAATGGTAACAGAAACTAGAGAGTAGAGGTGGGACAAGTTACAAAACCCACAGTTTGGTTTGGTAAACATTTTTAAATCAATACATTAATAACAGATGTCAGTTATGAAATAGACCCAAACTTTTGAAATTCCAGTATAACAGCAGAATTAAGATGTAGGTTCAAAAGATCAATTCTCCAGAATGAGACATGTAGTCAAGTGATATTAAAATGAAAAAGAGACAGTTATCATTATCATAACTGATACAAAATGGAGTTAAAGTAGGATGTGATTTTATAATATCAGAAAACTGAATAAGGTTTTTTTTTATTTACCAACTTTTACTTTACAATATTACAGAATATTTTTGCTTTAATGTTACAAGTGTATGCCTTAAATCAAGGAAAAATTACCATTTCTTTCTTGCAATTATACAATCTTTTGAGATCAGAGAATGTTCAAATGTTTTCTAATAAACATTTAGATATTTCTCTTGTTTCTTACCTGACTATCTAACTACTTTACTGATATTGGTCCAATACTATTTTTAAGCATTTGCTCATCTAAATTTTATATGCATTTATAATTACTTCATTTTTTCATTCTTTATTTTATTTCTCTTCTTAGAAACAGTTCCATCCCATCTGTCTTACCTTCTCTGCAGCTCCTTGATCTCCGCCTATGAAGAAATCCGTCTTGCGTCGGAGGAAACTGAAAAACGTATTTACTAGCTGTTGGAGGGCAAAAAACAGATTCCAATGAGGGATATAATGTAGAATGACTGTATTATTAATTTTCTCATACATAGAAATAGGATGAAAGGTTGTTCTTTGGTGCTTTAAGTCTGTTAGAGTGCAGTGTTGTTACAGCCACAGTGTAACATATTGGAAATTAGGAACATGTGTCCTACTTTTACACATCTTGTAAAAGTATTCAAACTCATTAAACTTTTCCACACATTACAGCTAAGCCTATGGCAATAATCAACAAATCAATAAATTGCATGATAAATTAAAACAAACTCAATCATTTTGAGTTGCATGGTTAATTTTCTGTTTTTTCTCTCTTTCTACTGGATGACAAAGTCAGTGAAAGGAAAACTATAGTTTTGAAACATTTTGACTTAGTGTTGTCTACTAAGTAAGGACAGAGAGCTAAAATTTTATGGTTAAGATCATAGCACGTTTATATATCAAAATGGCCCAGTTAAAGTCTAGAATTCAATTAAAAATTGCAATCAAAACCTCAGCGCCAGTAGCATCATAACCAGAACATTTTTTCCTTTAACTGAAGCTATAAAATATATATATATATATATATATATATATATATATATATTGAGTACTAATATAGTCCATATATTATTTTTTTATTGACTAAAAAACTAAAACATATTATTATCATTTTAAGAAAAATATCCATAATTTACCAACAGTGTTTGGTTGTTGTGACTAAATGTGAAAAAGTTCAAATGACATCAATACTTATAAAAATAACGGACCCTTATATAAATATCGGTCTCGAAGAGTAAAGAAAAGCAGCATTACATTAACATGCACAACTATTATCAAGCTTGTAAGCTGCCATCTGAATGCTTTCAAGGGCTAATCTAATTTCGTAGCCATTGGTACGCCGATTTTACCACAACGAGCTGGTGGTTATTGGTTAACGCGTCCCAATATCAATGTGGTATTAATGTTTACATTGTATGACAGGCGATTAATTTAAATGCGTCAGTATTTCTGCCAGTACAGGTCGAAACGTGTCTTAGCCTAACTATTAGCATCATAGCATCAGGATATTAGCAGCACGCTGGTTTACCTCCTGTACTCCTCCTTCGTGTTGCTGGGCCATGACGAGCAACATACCGTCATACTTTTCTTCTTCTTCTCCCATATTGCTAGAGGTTAAACACTTAGCTTATCGTTAAGTGCGCGAGTAACAAATAAAGTTAAAATGACCCTAAAGATGTGCTCTTGCCTGAACCTGTTGTCACGCGACTCACTTCCTGGAAACTAACCCCGCCTAGACTAGTTTGACCAATCAGAAGGGCGTATTTTAATTGACAAGGACAAGCATCCAACTGATTGAGAGCATTTGTTCGGGGTTGAAAAGGACCCTAGTAAAACAGAAATTTATAGAAGAAAAAAACAAACAAACAAGAAAAAACAAAACAAATAAAAATTAAGGTATAAAATACTCTTTCAACTTCACATTATTTATTTCATTTATTTTATTTCACAAGGTTAACATTGCAGGTCATTTAAAATAGCCGATACAGGTTTTGTTTGCAGTTTCCATGGTAGCTTTACAGCTTTGCCCTGATACGCCCAATTATTATTATGTGACCTAATATGTCAAAACCTACTAAATTCAGTGACGTGAACTTACTTTTTAAAATATCTTATTAATGTTTCCATATATTCTGATTGATCAAAAAAGAGTTGTCACAGGCACTTTTAAATATAGTGTTGTATTTCTAACCTTCTTAGCTGTCATTCATTCATTCAAAGCTATTCTGTGAAACTTTTTGTTGCATATGTCCCTCTTGTCACTTAACATATTTAGTAGTCATATCTCAAGTGACAACTAAATACATTGAATGCTCACTTCAATTTCCACTTAGTTTGACAATCTTATTTATACCTTTTTTTTTTTTTTTACCTCCAGTGACCTGACAACACGACTAAAGCAGGCAAAACATCAAACATTTGCAATACAAGAACACAATAAGTAACCACTGATTTCACACAGTACTGAAAAAAGCCTAAGTAGATAGACTGGGCTGTTACACTTATACACTTTTAATATTGATAATATTGACAAGAAGTTTGATTTTTTTTATTTTTATTATTCACTTGGTCAACAGAGGAACATCAGAAAACTTCTGCTGTTTAAAGGACAGAAGCTTTGCAAAAGGCAGAAAGTGAGAATTTTAGAGATTTGAGGTTTCCCCTTAACAAGCAAGAGCTACATGCTAAATATGAGCTTCATATAATAAAATATTGCATACTCCAATCTATCTGAACATTAAGTATAGTTTTGTGTATCTTTTAGGGTTTTTAATCATAATATATTACTTACAAAAGACAGGCATTCAAGTTTCTAGAGAAAGAAATGGAGTTCCAGCATGTTAGCTTATTTAGCTTAGCATATAAATCTGAAAAACAGCAGACAGGTTAGGATATTGGTCTGTCAACTGTTGAAAACAACGTTAACCACAGAATGAGGTGCTGACTTGTGATTAACACAATAAAGAGATGTGTGTCTAATAAAGTATTTCTATTGCACTGTTAATAATTGACAAGAAAGACGATTTACCTTTTTTGCAGAGAATAGCATAAAATGAGAATAAAGTAATGATTGGCCATGATTAAGAATGTTTAATTAATCTGAAATTCATCTAGTCAAGTCCCAGCAATAAAAGTTTTACAGTGATGTAATTTTGAATCTTACTTATATTAAATATTCAAATTAAATATTCAAAAAAATCTTCAACAAATTCTTCATCTCTTAGACTACTGACACTTTGACCATTAAAATGCCTCTAGCACAAATTAAGTTAAGAAAACTAAGAATGTCATTCATAAACAAAGAAAAGCAATAATTAAAATGAATTAAAATCAACTCTATAAAGACGAGGGCATGGTGAAATGTGTACTAACAAAAACAAACAAAAAGCAAAGAAAAAACAGTGTTCTGCGTAACAAGGGCATGTTAAAGGACAAAATCAAACTGTAGAGCCTCAAGCTCTTCACAAACAAGCGGACGGTTAATTGTCATAAAAATTTTTACAACTGTCTTACAGACGGAGTCCCAATTAGGTGATCCTTCAAATGCGCAGATACAATATTTACATTCATAAATATCTGCACGCAGAACCCTGAGTTCACTGTAGCCTTCACACAATTCCACCCTTCACATTTTTCTCCTTCCTGTCAAAGGAGCTCGGCTCAGCCGGACACTCCGGTGCAAGTAAAGTCGTCCTTCCAACACCCAGTGCGTGACCTGATGGAGGCAACCGGGTCGTTCCGTACCGCTGCTTCATGTCCTCGCCGAAGCGTGTAGCAGTGGCACACCTGAAGACTCCATCTCTGAGTGAGAGGGCGAGTAGGTTGATGGAGAACTCGAAGTGGGATCTATTAGACCAGAACCAAAAAAAACAAAAATGCAGTCAGCCTTTAAGTGAATGTCAATCTGTTTCATTTTGACCTACAAAATTAGAATTTGATTATTGATCCACACTCCTGGAGAGTTGTGATGTTCTTAATATGTATCTCAGAACATTAACCCTGTAATTAAGGTTTGAGCCAGGGCTGGCCCAAAACTTTTTAAGACCCAAAGCAGATTATTATTATTATTTTTTTTTTTGGGGGCCCTCTATATCGCAGCATGTTATACAGCATGTAACATACCAAATATCATTAGCATCATTTGTAATTAGCTTACGTCATACCAGTGTTATTATGGTTACTGATTTTAACTTTATAGGAGTAATAAACTAAATAAATTACTTGGAATTTGAAATACAGAGAGGCATTTCAATATGCCATATTATTTTAACTACTTGAAAGTACGGAAATTGGCTTTACTTAAGTAAAAGTTTGTATTGTTCAATATTATATATATTTCAGCATATATGTTTTTCTGAAATTTATGGCTAGCTTGGTTCTCTTGGTCATTTAGCTCTGACCACTAACCCATAAGAACATAAAAACGTTGCTAAATTGTGAATGCACCATGAATATCCTACACAGGCTCATTCCACATAAACATTACCATGTTTTTATTTTCTCAGAACGCAGCAATCTGGGGCAGATTTGTCTTTCTACTGACATTTTTAATGAGGTTTTTGAAAGAACTCCTGAGCAATACAAAATACATATTTGATCCTATTTTATTAGCATAATGCTGGTCACTGAATTACCAGCACCCAAGGCGAGCCCTCCTGCAGCTTGCCCTTTGTTCACTTTCTGTTATACAGTGCGGCTGTGTAGTAAACAGCAGGAGCCTGCCAGGCATGACTCAGGTGTTTTATCACAGCGAAATTTTAAAGGCTAACACATTTTCTGCTGACGCAGCAGTCTGTAAAGTCACAAATCATTTAATGCTCCTTATGTGTGCCTGTGAATGCAAACTGTTCAGGCTGGTTTTGTTGTTGTGTTAATATTAATGCAGCTGCATTACATTTAGTTAACACTGAAGAGATCATGAAAGTTAATCCCTTTTTGTTGTTTTAATCGAAATAGATTTATGATCAGTCATAAGTATGACAATAAGTTATACATTTATGTGAAATGCCTATGAGTGTAAAATACTCTGAATGTGCAAAATATTTGGTATGCTGTTTTAGTCAATGCACATTAAAGCACATCTAAAATCATATTAGTTGGACCACATTGATGTTTAGAGGTTAAACAAATCAAAAAATTTCGCTCACTAAAATTCATAAGACAAGACTTGAGATAAAAAAAAACAGACATAAGTTAAAATTCTTTGCATCCTGGGTCCCTTTGCTATCGATTTATTTGTTATCAGTCAAATCAATGCAGTTTTTATCTGTTTACTGCCAAATTATATCAATCAGTCCCTCCAGTTTCTTGAGAATTATTGTGGAAATTCACACAAAATCAACAAATCCCCACACCTTTTTATGGTAATACATAATTGGGAGTTTATTGGTGATTTTTCTCAAAAATTGTCAAAAGCTTATACTAACCAGCTGCATCAGCCTTAGTTGATGTCAGATGATTTATATAAAAGGTCGCATTTACCGTGAGAAAAAAGTGCAAATATCACAAATATTTCCAAATTAGTACCACAAATACTTTGATTTTTATTACAAAAAAAAAATCACAAAAGGTATCACAAAATCCTAAAGGGACTGAAAGGATATTCAACAATATTTTTTTTTTATTTTAAGACTTCATTGATATTTTAACAGTTTGCGAACAGGTTTTATCAACACATTCTGGCACAACTGGCCCTTTAAGTCATTCATGGTGTTGATTTGGCACAAAACGAAAATTAGTTTGACTCCCCTGCTTTAATGGGTTCCTAGCCAAAGCAGTTGCTGTGGTGATATGGGCCCAGGCGGGACAGTCAGTCGGGAATCAGGCATCAGTGCCTTAACATCCACTCCCTCCTCCGCAACACATGCAACACTACACATTGCTCACATCTTGGGGTGTGGAATGATGGACCTTGCATCATTCCACACCCGCAAACATGGGGGGCTAAGCTGGGCCCCCCATGTCTGGGCTGCCATTTGATGCCTGTCTGAGGCAGCTGTGACCTTCCAGAGATGTGTCCACTTATCCTTTGCAGCTCTTGGGTGTTACATACCTCCCCTGTTACATAAAGCTTTTTCGTTTTAAAAAGCATCTCACTGATACTTAAATTGCTAACTTTAAGCTTTCTGTAAGCAACATTTTCCTTTTTGAAGAGTTTTGTCAACAGGGTCTGGTAAAGTGCACTTACTTACACATCATGCTGAGAATTATTAAATTACAGTCACACCTTTCTCTTTTTCACTCTAATAAATGCAAATATTGCAAATATTTAGGTATTATAAAGGAATAAAACATAACTCTTACCTCCATTTTTCCTCCACATGTTTCTGGCAAACTTGTCAGTGGAAGTCAAGTCGGATATTTGGATGTTGGGATTTGACTTGTAGTCGTCTTGAGGAAAAGAAAACAACCAAACACTTTCTCTGACACCAGTAGGTATTACATCGGTGAGGATAAAGGAGTGAAAACTGCCCAACTTACTGTTGTTGCTTGAGGGAAAGGAGCCACTCCCAATCATGGTCTCATGTCCGCTGTCCGACATCGTCCTCTCCATCCTGGGAATGGGCGGCCGCTTCTTTGCGCTCTTCCGAGTGCTGATGCGGATGATGCCCCGCACCAACCGGCACTCGGCTTCCTGCTCGTCCATTTTGTGCTCCTCTGCCAGGGAGTTGATGAGTTGGTTGATGGCTTTGCTCTTCCTCAGAAACACAGAGTCTGAGGTGCACCTGGCCAGCTCTTCGATTTGATACTCGGAGTACAGCTCCAGTAGCTTCTTGGTGATCAGGGAGTCCACGTTCTCGTCGCCGTCCTCCCAGTCATGAAACGGCACAGAATCATGCAGGGAGGCAAACTCTGAAGGGGTTTGAGCAGGCAGTGGCGCATATGGTGAATATTTGATGTCGTAATCTAAATCATCTTTCGGACCGACTACTTTGACTCCATTAATGCGAAAGTCTGACCATTCGGCGTCAGCCTCTTCTTTGCTGTTGTCCGGGTTAACGCCTTGGAGGCTGATCTTTTCTGGCTCATCTGGGGAGCTCTCATTCGGCGCCAAACGCGGAGCGTGGATGCAGCGCTGGCACACCTTATACAATCCAAAGGTCATTACAGTGCACACGAAAGTTTTACAGCTCTTTGGAGAAGAGCAGGGATTGCAGCTGGATGCTGCAGATGAAGGCTCGGCTACACCGGGAATGAAGTCGATGGTCTCAGACTCGTTCCCATTAGCATCTTTAAGGCGGCCTTTGTGGACCGGCTTTGGCTGTGGGGTTGGCTGTCTATCCTCCACCGGGTCCACACACCGCTCCTCGGTGAAAGACACTTGCCTGGTGCTCCCCAGCCTCTCGCTGTACCTCAGACTGTCACTGGTGTCAGCAGACATGACTAACAAGCTGCAAGAATCCAACGAGAAAAGAAGCACAACAGAGGGGTTATGCTAAAAATGGTTAAACCATATTATCCGTCTGTCAGAGAGAATATCAAATCACTTTAAACCGCATGAGAGCATCTATCTTTAAAAAAAAAAAAATGAATCCACTATTACAGGAAAGCAGGTAATGTGGCCAAACAGGTTTCATGAATGATGCACCTGGTGAGAGACAATCACCCATTCATACATCCGATTATCTGTGTGATGTCATGGAGTATTCCACAATGATAAACAACTCATTCAGTTTGGTCACAACTCAGGAGTGCATAGTCAAGACTGCTGAGTAAGACACAAATAAAGTAAAAACAAACATTAACTGAGTTGCATTAATTTTAATAATAATAATAATAATAATAATAGCATTAATAATCATTTTGACAATATTCATCATTTGTATTATTATTATTAACTATTGTTATTATCATTGTCTCACTCCAATGCATTAGCTTATCAATGGCTACTTGTGATAAAAGTAAAATTATTTATTTTGGTTGTAATTTTGTCTTGCTATTGTAGTAATATTAAAAAATATATAGCAGTAGAGGCACCAACATACTAGCTACTGTCGATAATAAGAATATTTTATATTTTAATACTACTAGGACTGATTTTACTACTATTACTAATACTACTACTACTAATATTAGTAAAAAAAGAACAATAAGCATCTGTAAGGCTTGTAATATGGAATAGCAAGAACAAGGATATTAATATTTTTATAATGTGGTTAATTGGCATAATAATTGTTTTTAATAATATTAAACAAAAAATAAAATAAAATAATAATAGAATAAAAGTAATTATTGTCAGTAATATGAATAATTAGTATAGCTATCATTTAAAAAAGGTGACAATAATAACAGTGAACACCTTACGTGTTATTGGTGGTGTTAGCCCACATTTATAATAATATTAATATTAATAATGATACCAACAGCACTGTCAATATTAAAAACATAAGAAATTATAATAAAGTAACAATAATGCACTTTAACTTAATCGTTATCATTATAAAATAAATAATTGGGCATATCTACAACCAAAACAACAACAATAATAATTATTATTATAATACTTTTTTATAGTGAGATTAATTAGTATAATAATGATGCTAATAAGATTGAATAGTAAAGTTATGTGGTACAACTGGCATCAGCTTAGATATCTCAATTTGTAATAATGTTCATTATTTCTAAAGGTAAAAATAAGGTTATTAAAATATTAATACTATAAGATTCTGGCTGAATGATCCTGTACATGGTCACCAGCAGAACACATGAGTTGAGCAGTGTGTTCTCAGTGCTGACGTCCTCTACGACGACGACTGTTTACAGCGCTCAGAGCAACGTCGCTTTAATCTCGTCCACCCAACGAAAACGTTTCGCTGTTTTACGAATATGTAGCCTAATTACTAATTCAGTTAGCAACGGGTTAAGATACTGGAGACATTCGCTCGCAGTCACTTTTTTGAGCGTGTATCAATATTGTTTTCACGTTCATGGCGACTGTCATTGCGTCTCTTCCTCCATTATAAACTTCTCACCTATAGCCAGAGTGCGCTGCGTCCACAAGCCGACTCCCCCTAAAATCACGGCCTTCCCTGTGTCCTACCAGTCAACATGTATGTTTTAATCCATCTGTGGCGAGGAATTGAGTCCAAATCACTCCAAAATGAAAGTTTCAGGAAAGTTTGGGGGAAATCCGTGTACCTGAGCGTCAAGGTACAGGAAGCGAACCAGGTAAGCCGAAACCGGAGTGTGGACTTCCGGTTAGAAGTGGCTGTAGACAATAAAACTCAGGTAAAATGACAAACTCTGTGGATTCTAAAGCACACGTACCCGCTCATGCACGCCTATATATGTGGATCTATAAATGTGCAGGACATAAGCTTTTTTAACGACAAAATATAAGTTTCAGTGGCGCATCCTGCTATTCAAATTGATGCAAGTTTATTTTGAAACTCCATATATGGACTGACATTTCCGGAAAGTTGTAACAACATTAGGGAAGTTTATTATGCTGTTGATATGCTTGGGTTGTACTTAGACATGCCTTGAAAAAAGAAACTGAAAACAAAAAAACAGATACGTGCATTAAGAGATAAATAAATGTATGAATGAACGGAGCCATTAAATGGATTTGAAAGAAAAAGACGAAGAAAAAAAAGTTCATAGATAACCTTTGATTGGACTAGATCAGGGATTTGCAGCTGCGGCTGAGGTGTCACAAGCTGCTCTTTGGAGCTGGCTCCTTATACTTTTAGTTAAAATGATAAAGAAACCACAAAAGTTTTTTTAAATTTAAATATAACAACAATTGCGGGGTTTCACAGTTTTTTCCTGCAATATTTGCATTTAATTTCTACAAAGAATAGAACAAGTAATATCTGTTTTTCTTGTTGGAATCTGTTTTTTTAAACACAATTTTCTATCCTACAGAATTTGTTTCTATCAAGCCTCTTTTTGCAAAATGTTTTTATCTTTTTTTTAATCCTAAAAACAAAAATAAAATTATTTAACTCTATTTATTTTTTTTGCAAAAAGTAATGTGACAGTTGCAGCTCCAAATAAGTTTAGTCAGAAAGCAGAAATGCCTCTAGTTTGTAAAGGTTTACCCCTGAACCAGATTTTGATCAAATAAATTGACAGCTGCTTTCATACCTGTGAACTCAGATCTGAGAATGACCTCAAACCAGTTCCAACTGCAAATCTGAAAGGTTGCTAAGTGATCTGGGTAAATAGACTAAAGCCATTAACTCCGCTATTGCTCTGATTTAATACACTTTTTAAGCTTTAAAAAGTTTAGTACAGAAGCATTTAACCCCCAGAGCTATAGGGAATAAATACAGCATTGATTTCTTAAAACAAGAAACATTCTAGCTTTAAAATAGCTTAGAATAATGTGAAATAAAACTATATTTAAAATTTGTTAAAAACCATTGTAGTGTCGTTTAAACAATTATTCGTAACACAGCAGCACCTCACAGGTTATTTTAGCGACATAAGCTCGCTAACGACAAGTGTCTAATTATAATGAGTTTTATATCTGCACATCAGTTTCTGGAAGAGACTATGTTCAATGGTATTTCATTTTGTTTTGTTCACTAATGTTCTCTTGCAAACTTTCGAGGGCTTCACAGAACAGATTTCTTTAATCTGAGATTAAACAAAGACGGACTCTATCAAGTGACCCATTTGATGCTGCAGAACACTTTATGTTAGCCCCTCTCATAGATACAGAATCGCTTGCGCTTAAAAGAAAAAAAGACACGAAAAGTCGTTTGGCTGAAGCAGTTCTTTTAGAAGAACCGACTCATATGATATGGATCTCGAAAATGAGCCGGAATTCTCACCATTAAGCCATTAGGTTATTAAAAAAAAAGGTTTCGAGGTCTTGCTGGAAAGAATTGAGAGCAATTTAGGTTTTTATGTTAAGTATAATCTATATATACAAGGACGACGAGACCCAGAAGTGCTGCAGATGAAAATGTGTGGGAAGCCGTGCAGCTAGCAGCGCGGATGTTTCTCACTGATGTTCAGTAAGTCAGGACACAGCTGGATGAACTGGCTGCGCTGCTGAGTGAGTGGAAGAGCTAAGCTAACGATGGGCAGTGGATTATCGCTCCAGCTGGGATTCAGTCTTCCTGTAAACGGAAAAGAATCGTCAATGAAGCGGCATGGAGGTTAAAAATGACATTATCTGCAGTCCGGAGTCACACACTTATTTATTGACCATCCACAGAGAGGTATCACTAGCTTGTTCTATCCGTGGAATGACGACGCTCCTGACGGCCGTCCACCTCAGCAGAGTGGTCGGGATCCGGTGATGTTGTCGCTCGGTGCCCTAATCGGGACAGAGCTCCCACTCTGCTTTAGAAACCATGAAAAGCCGTGAGTATCAGCAGATCGACCCGAAGGCGCTGCCGACACCCACCCAGACCCCCCCTTCTCACCAACACCAGGCTGTCGGCGATGACGGGAGGAAGGACCCGAGGACACCCAGGAGAAAGTGGGAAGTTTTCCCCGGGAAGAACCGCTTCTTCTGCGATGGACGGATTATGATGGCCCGTCAGAGTGGGGTCTTTCCCCTCACTCTGGGCCTTATCCTCGTCACGAGCGGTTTATTTTTCATATTTGAGTGAGTTGTGTTTTCCACTCTGTTCCGTGTATTTAAAGCAACTGAAGTTTGGTCAAATTAACCTCACTTCTAAAGAGCATGTCATAGTTTGTTATTTTGTTCCAATAACAAACATTTACTCAAGATAAATTCCCCTCCTGTGGTTATTTAGAATTTTTTTTTTTAAAACAAGTTTTTAATCAAAGTTTTTTTGTTTTGTTTTCCATATAGCTGCATGAAATTCTTGTAGTCATAAGTAAAAACATTGCATGGGTTTCAGGGAGACTGAACAGTACATGTTTTAGAAGATTGTTCAGAAAACTCGGGAAATCCAACTCAAAATTTTCAAACGATGCAAATTTCACCAAACTGCAAACACTATGCCATGAACTCAATATCCTCTCTTGTCTAGTCGGTTCTGCGTAGCTTTACACCAGTAATCAAAAGTCACTCATCTTTCATAAGCCTGTGACAATAAACAATGAATTGATTAGCAATTCATTTCATATTAAATTAAAACAAGCTTGATCCATTCTAGCGATTAATCGATTTTGAAGGGCCGTTTTGCTTAGAGACTTCATGATCCAATTTATTTATGGTTTCGGTTGTGTGTGGTTTTTATTTTATTTTTATGTATTGTTTTTGGCTGTTGTGTTTTATTTTGGATATTTAAAATGTCTTCCAGTTTCAGTGTGAAGTTCTCCTTTACAAGATAAAAGTTTAGCAAATTTGCATTATTATGCCATTATCAACATAACACGTGAAAATGGTTTTTAAACAGCAGAATTATTGTTTTTCGCTATAACTTCTGGAACAACTTATCAACAAGCAAAATTTGATGACAGGTCTAATTGTACATTGTATTTATCCATCAGCTCATATGCCTTTTGTGATGTCATCAATCCAAACACATAGAAAGCAAAATAATCTGTTTTTTCTTTACTTTTCAAAGATCTTTGGTTTTGACTATCCCTCCAATCAAATTCTATAATTCATTACGTGTTTATTGACAGTGTGCATTTGTTAGTGAAAAAAAAAATACACCAAAGAACAACAACAGCTTTAAAGAAGTCTAAAACCATCTCTTATGATTTACACTTCTTAAATTTGAGTCGTTTTGAAATCACTTCCAAATGCCTGAAGTATGAGAGGTCCTTCATATTTTTACTACCAAAGTGAAACTGCACCCATAGATAACGTACTTCCTGCTTCTTCCCTTCAAATGATGATGCTTCTCCTGGCTGCTAACAGTAATGTAAAACAACTCTAAACAATTCAGTAACAAAAAAAACAAAAAACAAACGATCACTAAAAGCTGCTATTCTCTCTGTGACCACATGGTGGAAAGTGTGTTCTGTCTCACAGGGTTTCAGGCGGTAATTAAAAGCCCGAGTTATTAAATGAGAGCAGATCATCTGTAAGCCACAGTGCAGTCGTCCTGATCTGTTTCCAGCTCTGGTTAAGGTCAGTCTCTTTGCAACTCCTCCTTTCTGTGTGTGTGTGTGTGTGTGTGTGCGTGTGTGTGTGTGATTGTCACAGCTGCCCATTCCTGGTCAAACACCTGACCAGCAGTATACCTGCTATCGGAGGGGTCCTGTTTGTGTTTGTGCTCATCACGCTGCTCCAGACCAGTTTCACTGACCCGGGCATCCTGCCTCGAGCCACTCCAGAGGAGGCCGCAGATATCGAGAGGCAGATTGGTAAGAAACGACATCTCTTGGATATTTAACAACCTCTTGACACATTGCCGCCTTTAGATTAACAGTTTATGCTGCTAAATATGGAGAACATTTGGCACAAAGGCTTGTAATTGGCTTCCTGAAGCGTTGTAAATGTCAAGTCAACTTCATATACAGCTGTTTAATTGCAATGTTAAATTATTCAGCTCTCTTCCAGTTTCTTTGCTGCCTGCTCGTCACATTTGTCAGTAGTTCTCCAGTAGTTGTGTTTGTTGTCAAAAATACCCAAAGTTCTGTTCCTGTGCTCCTCGGAGCCTCCTACACAGGACCAACGTTTAGCCAGCAGTGATGTAAGATGGCTGTCTTATTCAACTGTGCTACTTTTGTTCAAGTTATTTTAAGATTATTCCACATGTGACAAACATTTATTCTATTATTGTAATAGACCCTGGCATCCTAAGCTATGTTCATTCATTTTCTTTCATTTCATTACATAGTCAGTCCCTCCAGGATGCAATGATTTTTGTGATTGTTGCGGCTTAAAATGATTGAGTTTGTGGAACCTTTTTTTACAAAGGTTATGGTGAAAGTTGCAATTTTCTTAAAACTTTTTTTTTTGCCATTTATTCTTGCAAAAGAGTGAAAATTGTTACACCCATCCTTCCCAAAAAAGACAGGATTTTTACCATGGTTAATGTTTAAAGTGCAAATACCATTTACAAGTTCTTGAAGTAGCATCTTATACAGGTAAAATCATGTTCCAAAGAAGGGTCAAAGTGCAAAAGAAGAATTCCATATCGATGATTCAATGAACTGTTTATGGGGTAGAAACAAATCAAGCAGAACACATCATTATGGTTTTGCAAAAAATAAAAAGGATAAATGTTACCATTTTAACGTCACACATGCTTTCATCTCGCAGGTTCGGCTTTCAAGAGACGTCGTGAAACAAGAAGTTAAATTAGTCGGGGATTGGTCAAAATTCAACAGAGTTTCTGTGATTGGTCAGAAAAGAAGGGAAAACAGGAAACATGAAGGTGATTGGTCAAATTTGCAGAAAAGGTGCAATGACTGGTGAAAATTGAAAGTCCACAAGAAATTTGCCGATGATGAATTTATTTTGCAACATTGTGACTTCCAGTTGTGAATTGGATGGTGCCAATTCACAACTAAGGTAAAGTCGAGGCACTTTACAAGACCAATAAGAAAAGTCCAGTTGTATAAAGTTCTTTGTAAAAGCATTCACCAATACAAGCATGAGATATTTTTCATCAGGGTCATTTCCATGGAAACACTAAGAGTCTTGTGTGTATAAGGGTTTTCCACTAGTGACTTTTGAGACAACTTTTTTAGAATTCACTGGAGTTCCAAGCGTACCGAGTCTGACTGGAAACACGACGTCACTAGACCATCAAACACTTAATGGAAAATGTTAATTACAGCATAAAGTATTTGTCTTTTTATTACCAAGCTTTATAATGGAACCACGTCTGAGTTTGCCACAATCAAATCAGCTTTTATTTGTTTTATCAAACCTGGCTAAGTATAGCAAGCTTTTTGAACGAAAGTGACTCAAATCCGGTTCTTATGCTAAGAATAAATTTTGTCCAATCAAGCCCAAAACAACTTGAAAACTGGATGTTTTTCCTGTAATAAAGGTGCAAAATCCTTTATAAGTTTTGGATCTACGATGAATAACATCCCTTACAAAAAATTAAAAGAAGAAACAACAACAAACAAACATAATCAGACAATTTTATTTGCTTGATTTTAGTTTTGTACTATTGCCTCGTCAATTTTGGCTCACGTGACAGAAAGTCTGGACACCCTGTTCTAGAGGAAAAGAACCATGAGGTGACAAAGAACAAGAACTCTAACTTTTTGTATCCATGTCAGTACTTATCCCCAGGAAGCGGTCTGATCAGCTGTGTAAGGGCAACTGATGTGAGTTGGGGCTTCTCGTCAAAGAGAATCATGTTATAAGAAAAAGCAATGCCTCTCTCCATAGATGACACGGGGAACACCAGCTATCGGCCTCCGCCGCGCACCAAGGAGGTCCTCATCAACCAGCAGGTGATCAAGCTCAAGTACTGCTTCACCTGCAAGATGTTTCGGCCTCCTCGCACGTCCCACTGCAGCCTGTGTGACAACTGTGTGGGTGAGCTGTGGGTAGACTCACTAGACACCATGAGACATTTTACCAGCTGTCAATAATGACAGAGGGTTCACAGTGTTGGAGTGAGCACGGCTCCACAGGTTCCGTTAACAGAGAGAATGTTCTGGAAGGTTGATGTGGGCTGTTCTCGTACTTTTCCAGTCAAATCTCATCAGATTTTCCTGAACTCGCAGAGCGTTTCGACCATCACTGTCCTTGGGTGGGGAACTGTGTCGGGAAGCGCAACTACCGGTTCTTCTACACCTTCATCGTGTCCCTGTCTTTCCTGACAGCGTTCATCTTCGGTTGTGTGACTACACATCTGGCTTTGAGTAAGCGACTTTTTCTTTCTTCAGCCATTTGGAATCCCACGTACACCCCCTGAATGGAGGATTCTCTGGTCTCACATTGGCACCATATGACACGATTCACTTTCCAACATACAGTAGATCATTGTTACCTAGAATGGGGAAGATGTGAATCCTGCCCAGCCATAAACTGTAAGAACATGTTTACATCTGTGCATGATTTAGGGTTTCATTTTTGAAGGAGTGGTGTTATGTATGTTCTTGGTACATAGTTCCGTTTGATGGCACAATCAAGTAACTGTTACCTTCAGCTGTTATAAAAATGCTTTATATATCAAGCGTTATATGAAAAGAAATATGACTTTGTAATTTGACACCATGAAATTGGGCCTCTGTCTCTTTAACAAGAGCTGAAACTCTCCACTTTCAGCTCATCATCACAACAAGCTTCTCATTAACAGCAGTTCTTAGGAGCTAAAATGAACGCTGTCAGCATTTTTAATGTACCGGTCCAATGTCTCGAAAACGCAGCACCTTGACAAGATTGCAAATGCAACTAAAAGACGTCCTGCAGTCACCTGGGCTATGTTTGAAAAGCTAACATTGTTTGGGATACAAACATCCATTGACACCATTAATAGTTTCATTCATGTTCCTGATTCATCTCATGTCGCCCCCATTAAATAAAGTCTTATCATCATTTTAGTTCATAAAAAGTGAATTACTTCTGGCAGTTTTACAGCTCTAGTCGCTGTTGTTGTGAACACATGGTAGGAGCAGTAGGCAGGCAGTGAGGAGATTAGTTAAAAGCAGGGATGGATTACTGAATTTACCTGGGATTTGTACTCAGGGCCCCAGGAGCTCAGGGGCCCCTAAAGCCTTGGGCTCCGCCCAAAGAATCTACTGTAATTCAGACTCACGTTAGGTTTGTTCATGTCCTGCCTGAATGTTGTCTGTTTGCATTCACACAATTCACCAGAATCTTAACATTTAAGGGGATTTTTTTCAACATGTTCTCCCAGGGTTTATGCTTGGACCGCCTCTTGGCAACATGTATGTTATACACAAAAAACATCTGGGGCCAGGAGCCTGCAAACCCAGAAACCACCCGAGAGTTGAAAGGGTTATTTTTATACACGATTCTGTGTTATGTGTTAAAAGTGCGTTGCCTCCTGGGCGTGGAAAAAAGTTCAGGCTCAGGATTATTTTCCACTATCAGCTCTGTGAATACAGTAGTTTGTGCTTTTTGTTTTAGGGGCCAAAGGAGGAAAAGGCCTGATGTTTGCCCTTCAGGAGAGTCCTGGCAGATATCCTTTCATGGGGTTTCATTTTCCCTGCCATCTGTTTCATACTAAGTAAACTGATGATAAATTATGGAAGTAAAGCTGGAGAAGGCTGTATAAAACCTTCTACATTTGGCTAGTTTCATCTTTTAGAAAGCTGCTGGTTGCTGCTTTTATGACTCAGAATCTGACATAATGTTAAATCATGACCAGCTTCAATAAGTAAATCAGTTACAGCATTTATAGTGCAAGTAATATTTGTTCTTTTTTCTGAACGTTGTGTTGTACTACACCATGTACCAGAGAAGAAGAAACTCCTCAGTGGAATCATTTGAACCTCCTGTGATGTTTTCCTTGACCCACTCCGTTTACTGCAGTGGAGTTGGCTATATGCTTCTTCTCAGTCTGGTCTATCTTGGGCCTCTCGGGCTTCCATACCTACCTTGTTGCTTCCAATCTGACCACCAATGAAGACGTAAGTACATTAAACATCAGAGTATGTGCTGCTGCTCAATGTGATGGGATGAAAGTTGGACAAGGGCAAATGCAATTATAACAAAAATGAACAGCAAATGTAAGACTGTGGTTGCTATGCAGTCAGGCATTTGATTTCAGTGCTTTACATGTTTGGATAAATAGGAAAAGATCTTTGCATTTCCATATCCCTTTGGTCTAAATTGTGACCATACATACTTTCTTTACTCCTCTGTTTGTTATTTCCTGAATTTCCTTCGTTCTTTGTTTCGTTCATCCCTCTCTTGTGGCCAACCTGTCTTTCCTTCCTCTGTCCTCCTTCTTCTTGTTTTCTGTACTACATCCAGTCCTTTCTTCCTCTCTTTTTTTATTCTCCCATCATTCACTAACATTGCCTGCTATTGTTTGTTTTCTTTCCATTTGTCTTTAATATTTCATTTTAGTTTAAAGGCTCCAGTGGGCTTTATATGTTAGTGAATTGACAGAAAAGTGGGTAACGAGAGAGGGGGTGAATGCAGAGACTCGAACCTGTGACGTCCGCATCGAGGACTAAGGCCTCAACATGTGGGTTGTGCTTAACCCCTGCTCCACCACAGCACTCTTCATTTATCGTTCTCCACAACCTTCCTTCCTGCCTGTCAGTCATTGACTTTTGCAGTTTGCCAAGTTGTAGACATAAAATCCTAGGGAACAGGACTTCCACAGCCTGTGATCTCTACACCGGGTGGATATATTTTTGGTAGCAGAGATGCCAAAAGCTCATAGACACACATGTGGGATGTGAAAGTGTGGGTGTAGTTGTTACATAATGGAAACCATTATAATATCTGCTTAAAATAACTGACTAGTGTGTAACCATGTATTTTTATTTATTCATTTATTTTTTCAGATCAAAGGCTCCTGGTCGGGGAAGAGTGGAGAAGCTGTAACCAACCCATACAGTCATAAAAACATTTTTATTAACTGTTGTTCAGTTCTCTGTGCGCCCATGCCACCCAGGTCAGTCTCTAAAGCTTCAGCGATTGTTGAACAGACATTATTTGTATTAAATCCTCGTCAGGATGCAGGATTTGCTAAAGCAGTATTTTTTGGGGAGGTTAAAAAAAGCCCTCTCTAAATTCTTAGTTTTATAGTTTCCATTTGGTCATTTAGTGGTTTGCTGTTTGAAGCTTGAGCTGTCAGCCAGCAAATTAAATGTATTTCTATAGACAACACAGTGTGGCCAAGCAATCCCCACTTGGTGCAGCATCCTGCTGACCATCTGCATAGCATAATATAAGGTTAGATTAAGTTATTATTAGATCAGTGCTGTGGCATTAGCTCAATCTTTAATTATTTGGTGCTTAATTCTTCAAAAAATGAGGGCTTTTCCAATTATTTTAGTCTCTTGAGAGCCACATCTTGCCGAACCAACAGTGACTTCAATGTCGCCTTAATAAGCCAATAATTTTCACATTACATCATTACATTTGGCAAATAGAAATAGTTTTGATTAACCTTACTGACCTAAAAAGGGGAAGGTTTAGTCTGATTTAATGTCAGACAAAGAGGATAAAAAAGTTTCATACATTGTACATAAACATCTGGTTTCCTCTGTCAATCTTCCCATTTGAAGCATTTTTTTTGTTCCGTATACATCTTCATCAGTACGTAGTACTTGCTAAGAATACCCACTATACAAGTGGTTTACTCTAAATGCAATTAACCCTAATTAATTTCTTTTTTCTTTTCCGGCTTTAAAGCTTGATCGACAGACGAGGCTTCCTGCCCGCGGATGAGCTGGCCCAGACGAGCGGCGTGGACTTGGAGCTGCCCAATCCAAACACTAAAAGCGATATAAACGTGGTAGGAGGATCATTCCATCTGGTCCTTGACTTGCAGGAATCCTCCGCTGATTTTTCCCTGTTCCTGAATCAAACCAAACCTGCAGCCCTGCCTGCGTGAATCCTTGCTGCCTGCTGTAGTCCCAGAGTGGTCTCTGTCTGCCTGTCTGTCTCCCCTGCTGTAGTCCCAGAGTGGTCTCTGTCTGCCTGTCTGTCTCCCCTGCTGTAGTCCCAGAGTGGTCTCTGTCTGCCTGTCTGTCTCCCCTGTGGAGGTTCCTCCCTTCTGTGCTGTATTCAAACTGCTGTCACTAGTCAGCATTCATCGTGATTTCAACTGGATGTGGGCTTGATGTCTCTCTCAGCGACAGCTACTTGAATTTCAGCCAGACTTGCGTCATAGAAAGGCACTGTTTGTTTGTCATTTAGTAAATGCACAGAAGTTGCTGTACTTCAGTATTTTCAGAAAGTTCAGGCATAGGAAGGAGGGAAAACTTTAGCTTCCTTTGTTGTTTCCTTATTCTCCCAAATCAGAGGTGGATACAAAAGGATTCTGGAGGCTTGTTAAGAACTTTTGTTTACAGTAGTTTCTGCACCTCAGGCGCAGTTTCAGTCTACTTTGATATCAAATGGCTGCTTTTTGGCATATGAAGGTGGGCATTTGTTTACGCTAGAGGAACGCCTTTCAAGTCAGTTCTATTGTTTTTTTTCACGTTTTGTTTTGAGTGAATGTACTGTGTCTTGCAGGAGTATTCACATCCCTGAGGCATTTTCACATTTCTTTGTGCTACAATACAACCACAAATAATGTATTTTATTGAGAGTTTATGTGATAAATCAACACGACAGAAAACATGTACACTGGAAGGAAAAAAATACTCGGTTTTCAACTTTTTTTACAAATACAAATCTAGAAAGTTCACACTCTTATTTTGACTTTCTTAAATAAAATCTAGCACAATTATTCAACATTCCTCCTTATTCCCTTCCTCCTTATTAGACGATGCAGTAGAGGTGTGCGATGCAGCATATTTTCGTATCGATCCGATATCAAGTGAGTACAGTGTCATCGATATCAATACCGATAACTTTTATTTAAGCTTGATATGTCATCAAACTTCTGACCGTTAGATGTTTTTGTGTTGTATTTTTTTTTATTATGCATTTGAAAACCTACGATAGAATTTAAATAAAGTTCATAAGTATCTACAAAATACTTTAATGACATATTTACATGATACAGAAAATGTAAATAAAGCTAGCTTGATAAACTTCATTCGACTGCATGTCACAAATTAACCAATTTTTAAGCTGAAGCTCCGTTCTCCATTCTCCTTTTTCTTTTTCAGTGTAGAAACGCCAGAAATGAAACACATTTGTGTGTTTTCTAAATAAAGTGCAGAAATGAGAGCAAGTCACAGCAAAGCATTTTTGAAGTAGAGTTGAGAAACTGCGATGCAAAAGCAAAATAAAATTCAAGAGGGAGTCCTAAACCAAAGTATTGACCTTACCATCGATCTGATGCCGATACTGATACCAATATTTTACATCACAACCTTTGTACCAGGTTTAGGCCCCGTTTTGTTTGTACTCCACCTTTATAAGTGAGACCCCAGACCTGTCACATTCCTTCTATGCTCCCCTCCCCGTTCCGTTGGTCCTTCCTCACCGTTCAGACTAAACATTTCCACCTTGCAGCTGATCTTTGGTCCACACCCGGTTTGTGTGTCTTCAGCTGCACCCCAACTCACTGTTGTGTCTGTGGTGTGTCTCTGTGCCTGTATCCCATTTCCATTGTCAGGAGGAGACTTGTCTGGACTTTGCAGTGTCCTGCGCTGGCTAATAAGCTGCTTTTAGAGCAGAAATGACGATTCTTGAGCATGGTAAGCATGTTCAGACAGAGGGAGGGGACGCATGTTGATCCGTTACCTGTTGCTGTTTCTGTGTTTCCCCAGCTACCCTGCATGCTTATCCACCAGCACTGCCATGATGCATGAATAGGAGTGTAACCCTTCAACATTTTATATGTATATGTTGCACTGTAAAAGTATTTGCGCCCTTCACAGGTTTCTTCTGTTTTGCTTTTTTGCTACACTGACAAAATCTTAATTATCAGACAACATTGGACAAATGAAACCAAAATTGAGCTCTTTGGCCTAGACAAAACCTCAATTTTGTCTCAAAGTTTATGCTTTCCATCCGTCCGTCCGCTGGCGCCCACCCACTCATATGATATGAGGTCGGGTTGTGGCTGTAGCAGCCTAAGAAGAGAGACCCAGACTTCCCTCTCTCCAGCCAATTGGTCCAGCTCCTTCATGCCAGCCAAGAAACATAGTCTCTCCAGTGTGTCCTGGGTTTTCCTTTGGGATGAGTCAACCTGAAGGAGACCCAGGTGGGCTCTTGGACTCCTTCTATGGGGAGGGAGTCTAAGAGGTGTCCTAACCAGATACCCGAACCACCTCAACTAGCTCCTCTCGATGTAGAGAAGCAGCGGCTGGACTTTGTGTCCCTCCACGATGTTCAAGCTTCTCACCTGATATTAAGCTGGTGACCATAGATGAGAGCAGGCAGTCAACCATTGATTTTCCTTTTGACTCTACTCTCTCTTCACCACGACAGACCAGTATAACACCCATATCACTGCAGAAGCAGTGGCAATCTACCTTTCGACCTACCGCTCCATTTTTTCCTTCATTCATGAACAAAAACACAAGATACTTAAACTCCTTCACTTGAGGCAGGACGTTTTCCCTGACCTGATGAAGGCACTCTACCCTTTTCCGGCTCAAGACCATGTCCTTGGATTTGGAGGCACTGATCTTCATCAGTTCACACTGAGCTGTGAACCGCTCCAGTGAAGGCTGTAGGTCATGACCTGATGAAGCCAACAGAACCACATTATCAGCAAAAACCAGAAACGCAATCCTAAGACCTTTAAGTCCTTTAAGTTTTGCTGGCTTTTGCCTTCATTCTTAACTTTTGTTTCCATCCCCCTCCACAGTGCGTTCAGGGACCTAAAGGTTTGCTGGAGTCAGCGGCTCTCACTCCTCTTCTGGCCACCTCGTGTCCTCAGGGGAAACCTCAGACAGCTCTTCCTTGCCCAGAAAACATCTCGGCTCTGAACTCCGACCCCTCCCTGGAGCTCTCCCAGAGATGCGGCGGCACCCACCACATCTCCAAGACCTATGGGAGCACTTCTCCTCCGCTCCCCACCAAAGGTCGCTTGCACAAGCACAAACGAGCCTCTTCACATACTCCCAGGCCCACCTTTGACGACCACGTTTCCCCTTCCTCCCATGACGGGAACCATCGCTCCACCGCCAGGGGCCACCGAGGAGCCAAGTTTGCCACACTCCAGTGACTGACTCCGGTTATGTATGGGTTTAGAAAGCACATTATACACTTAATCTTTAAGATGTCACAAGAGCAGAAATGGAGGCATGTCTGGGGTCTTAATGGTTCTTAGGTTAAGATGACTTACAAGTCAGCTGCATATCTAGGTGGTTCTATGTGTGGCTATGTTCAAGGCGTTGCTCAGGGGAGTGACTGAACCTGTTTGACCTTTGCCCCTTCTAGGACCAACAAACGTGGATTTATTCTAAATGACGATGCAACAACAGTTATCTACTGCCAGTAAGAAATGAACTGCTTACAACCTTTTAACTGAACCTCACTTCAGAATGTCCCCACCGTTATGGCAAGCCGTTTTAACATAAAATCGGTTTGATTCCAGATATCTGAATTTTTTTTTATGACCAGAAATATTTTAAAATCATATCACTTTTTTTTTTTTTTAGATATTTAAGACATCTCTAATTACATCCTGACTAGTGTATATGACAGGAGATTTACCATTAATTTGTAAAGGAGCTTTAATTCAAGATAACTAAAATTAATCTTTTTAATTGATTGGCATCTGAAACACATTTTTCAGATATGAACAATTAAATTATTACTAGTCCAACAATAAATGTACGCTGTCTCACTTTTTGTTCTGATCAGTCATAATTGTATTTAAAGATATCTTGAATGATAACATAATTCCAAATCTCTTAAATGTAGTTTTAGATATGTAGATTTGACTTGTGCAATTTAAATTGCAGATATTTTGAAAGCAAATAAGACAAAAATACATTCTAAATATCTAGAACTATAATTTTGACTAGTTACAATTCCTTTTAAGATATTTCCAAATGAATCAGAGATATCATTAATTGGACAGCTTTTCTAATTCAGATATCTTGAATTAGTATTTTTCCTAGTCAAAATAACAGATTTACGTAGCATTTTGACATTTCAATAATATAACGAAAAATAAAAAAAACATTCACAGAAGCACGTTTTTCTGTTCAAAGCCATTTTTTTTGAAGGAGAAAATAGAAAATTATTTGCAGATTTCTGAAGCAGTCTTCAAGTTAACAATCTTATTTGCATTTTCCGCGTATAAATATTTTTGAACTAAACTGAATACCGCTGAACCCTTTCTATGTTATGGAATTTTCAGACAATTTTGTGCAGGACACCCACAATTCTGCAGGCACCTTTTTGGACAGCTCAATGGCACCACAAGGGGGATTTCTAAATTAATTCAAAATTAATTCAGAAATCTAAAAATGTAATTGGGCTGCACAGTGGCACATCTGGTAGAGCTGTTGCCTTGCAGCAAGAAGGATCTGGGTTCGATTCCTGGCCCCGGTCTTTCTGCATGGAGTTTGCATGTTCTCCCTGTGCATGTGTGGGTTTTCTCCGGGTACTCCGGTTTCCTCCCACAGTCCAAAAACATGACTGTTAGGCTAATTGGCCTCTCCAAATTGCCGCTAGGTGTGAGTGTGTGTGTGTGTGCATGGTTGTTTGTCCTGTGTGTCTCTCTGTTGCCCTGCGACAGACTGGCGACCTGTCCAGGGTGAACATTAGCCTATTCCAGGCTAATGTTCTCGCCTGGAACATTAGCTGGAGATAGACACCAGCATCCCTCCCAACCCCACCAAGGGACAAGGGTGTAAAGAAAATGGATGGATGGATAAAAATGTAATTCTGACACGTCATAATTACTTAACAGCTTCCTTACTGATGTGTGACCTTTCAAATGATGAATCCGGTGAAGACATTTGAGATATTGTGGAAGGTATTTTGACTTGTCAAACCAAAATTAAAGATATCTTGAAATATTATTCTTATTAGGCAGATGTCTTAAATTGGGGTGTAATTATTGAGTCAGACAAACTTGATTTTATACTATAGAACCAAACCTTTCATAGAGTGTCATTTTCTTTGGGTTCCAACTTAAATGGTAAGTGATAAAAGCTGAATTGGAAATTAGCTTGGAATTGATCTACTAACCTCTGCCCTGATTATTTTCCTTCGTTTTCAGGTTTTATGTTGACCACCATTAAATCCCTCGTACCTATGATAAACATCCAACTGGCTTGTGAGTCAGAATAATGTCAAACATAGTTCATTTTGATGCTACCTGGCTGTTTCGTTGAAAATTGTGAATATAGCACGATGTGAGTTTTTTGTGGATTTTCCCTTTAAGCTTGCTGGGTTAGATATGTCTTATCAGCTGTACTGGTGTGTACCCCTTCAGTGCTACACAAGTGACAGAGAATGCAACTGCATGGTCATAACTAAACATGTATTTTATTGTATAAGAATGTCTTTATTTACAGCTCTTTAAACATGAAAGCACCTTTTAAGTAGAGCCAAAGCAGCTCAGACCCATCAATTTGTCATCATCCCCTCTTTTACAAATACCTGCTTGCACTTTCAACTCTGGTTTATCAACAACAAAACCTGTTCCTGCCCCTTTTATCTCTTAAATAATTTGATTTTGTGTCTTTTAACAGATCTGTTTTACATTTTCCTGGAGAGATTGGTTCTCAGGTTGCACAATTGTAGTTTTGCTCTCTTGAAAAGCAAGCTTTATGTATTACTGTACGATGGCAATAGCTGCACAAAAATATAATGGTCATGTTAGCACAATAAGCTGTTGAGACACATGCATGAACTTCTCTATTCGTCTGTGTCGAAACCCCATCAGCACCTACAGTGTGAATGAAAGCAATGCATTCAGAAGTAGAAATGTAAAGTTTCCTTTTTGTATGAACTGTGGGCTTATTTAAGCCAGTGTTCCTCTTCCAATAAAAGCAAGGAAAACAATTAGTTCAATGAATCTGCCTTTTATGTTAGCATAGTACTACGTTTTTACCACCAGATGGCAGCAGTAAGCCAATCCTGAAAGGGATCAGGCATGTAACTTTTTAGAATGCTACGTATTTAAACCTCTGGTCATCCAGATGTTTGAACCTTTCTGTTTGATTTTTAAAATAAAATAGATCATTGTTTCATTGACACAAGCTAACATAATTTTACTCTCCTGTTTCGGGAACCCGTACAATGAGTTTCAATAAAACATTGTCCGGAGTTCCAACTGTACCCAGTTAGAGAACATGGGCCTTATCTTGGACGGCTCAGAAGAAAAGTGAGAGTCTGACCTTGGTTGCAGGATGGACTGTATGAAACCAGGCAACGTCCACCAACACAAACTTTATTGGATTGCACAAACTGATGATGGTTGAACAAAGTTAGGTGTTTCTTATGCTATAAAAATATATAAAGGTAAAAAGGCCTGGATTTGGGGACCCCTGCTCTAGGAAGTCTGAATCAGCGTATAACTCAGTGCTCATCAATCAGGAGGGAAATCACATTCCCTCCTGATTCTCCCATTCGCAACATCTTGTATCAGCGCCAATGCATCCATAAGGTGTCACAACCAGCGACATGCACAGATAGACACTAGGTGGTGCAAGAGCACCTGTCATTGTTCCCTTTTAGGAAATAAAATAGCCTTTTTTTACAGTGTGTAATGTGAGATTTATTTCTGGTTAAAAAAGCCTATATTACTGGTGCCCCAAATTTTTGTAATTTTGCCTGACAATACTCTCCACTCCACCCCCCTACGTCACAAACACACACATGATGTGCCTCTTTCAGTGTGAACACGCTGCACGCAAAGCAGGCAGTTTGACACAGAAGCACGCTGTGTCTACCTCTTCTCTCCTGTCCTCCTCTGTCGGATAGAGCCCGGCCCTGGTGATGGGTAGCTAACCATCTAGGTAACAAACAAAACGCCTCCTAAAACTTAGAAGCAATAGCCAAAACTTTACTGACCTCAATTCTGTGTAAGCTGAGCAACGGCAGCGGCATACCATTCCGGACTACGCCTTCCATGGCTGCCACCAGCTGCCAGGACAATGTTTTAAATGTAACTTTTAGATTAAATCAGAAGAAAAATACCTAGCAGCCCGCCTCTGACCTATTAAGCCCTTGCTACGCCTCTAGATCATAGTTCCTCAGCTTCCAGTAACAGCTGCAGTTCAGCTGTCAGCCCCAGAAACAGCAGAAGCTCCTCCCCAGCTAAATGAGTGCAATCTGGAACACTATTTTCTATGGGGACAGGACAGATTTTTTTTCTTTTTTAATAATGGCATCCTAAAGGACAACCTCCACTCCATGACCCATCCTTACTATTACCATCAGAATGCCCTGCTCCAACTCCTCCACTCCTTGACCCGACGTCCTCCTCTGTCTTAAGTCTGCGCCACGTTGGCATCAAGGTACTTCGGCCCCCATTTCTTTTTCTTCAGCTGCAACAGCAGGATTTCAGCCGCCCAAAGTGACTGCTCAGCTGCCCAATGCAGATGGCAGTAGAACCAGCAGTCTTTGCAGAGGCTAACATCCGGGTGGACCTTAGCCTCTTTAGAACCTATATGGGTGACTTTTCTCCTTCGTGGGTTTTCCTTGTCTCTAGAGCTCCTCTGTGGGTTTTCTAATCTTCAGGGCTTCTCTGTGGATTGCCTTCCCCATCTCCAGGGTTCCTGAGCTCTATTGCGAGTGCTCAGATCCTAGGCTAAACCTGGAGACCAACTCTCCACTTGGCTGGCCTTCAAGATTCCTCAGTCGTCAACATAGTCTCCAGGTTTCCTCAGCCACCGCCTCCATTGGTCTCAAGGGTTCCTTTGCCGATGTCCTCAACACCATCCTTTACATTCTCCACTATTGGCCTGTAGGAGGGTCCCTTCACCTCCATGGATAGTCGTCTCAAGAGTTCATCGTCTTCCACCAGTGACCATCTGACTTTCTCCCCAGCTGACCTTCAGACAACCTGCATAGCCGGCCAGCAGTCTCCATGCTGCGCCGTCAAACTTCAGACTCAGAATTCCTTTGTCGCTGGTCACCGAGATTCCAGCACCAGTGCCACAGATCTGCAGTCTGTTTTTGCCATCCTCCATCGACCATCGACACTGCTGGCTATCAAGGTTTGTGGCATCATATTCAAGATGATGTTGAGGTTGGAATTGCTGACAAAGTGGATCAACAAAATATTAAGTAAAGGGTGTGAAACCAAAAAGTTGAGTCTCATTTATAAATACATACCTGATAAGGCTTAGGGGTTACAATTACAACAAATGAAGATAGAAGTCCAAGACATTATATATGTGTGGAATAAACACAACTTCTCTCCAGTGTTACCTATGTTAATGGGAATCTTGGTTCAGGAAGCCTGGCGACTGTGCCAATTTTGAATAAATTTGAAAAAATCTTTTCATGCTGTCATAGTAACAGGGTATTTGTGTGTAGAACATAGTAGAAAGATTGTTTTACTACATTTTGGAATAAAGCTGTATTGTAACAAAATGTGAAAAAAATGAAGTGCTGTGAATACTTTCCAGATGTAGTGCATAAAGTTAAAGCATAGTAGTTTGGAGTTTTTTAGAAACTGCAGGATTTGTACATACAACTCTCTTTTGGGTTTTGGTCCGAAAAAAAAAACCCACATTCAACAAAAAATACCTTGTTGATGAGGTCAGAGGTCAGAAAACACTGTGCTGTTGTCAGGGGAGATCCCCACTCTTCACCTAATAAGTGTGGCATTTGTCTGGGTTTCAGGTTGAAACTTTTCATCACCCTTCACTCAGCGTTCATTCCATGGCACTGATAACATATAATCAATGTGACTTACACTCATTTTGAATCAGAGGCATTGAGCACTTGGATTTTTTGGAACATTAAAGGTAAATTTACAGATGGGTTGAAACATTTCCAATCTTAACAGACGATACTCGCTGGACATAGATTTGAATGTCTTTACTTCATCTAGTTTGCATAGCTGGTGTCTTTTTAGCTCTCATAGAGATAAAAGTTTCAAACATTGATCGCAAATAACCAAAGAGAGAAGAGTTGACAAACTGAGAGGAAACTGGCCTTGAACCACAGCCAGTCACCTCTGGGTCTGACACACTGAGTCTAAACGGGAAATATGTCTAAATGCCTCATTTTTCCCTGAGTTAACCTGAGGTAGTAGGTTAACTGTGTTGATGCCCTAGTTCATTGGTGGAGGTGGGGGTGTGGAGGGCTCAGTTTACAACATTCAACACTGAATTGAGACAAAAAAGGTATTGGGTGTCCTTCGATCCATCCTGCAATACCTTAACACCTAGGAGGAAACGAAAAGTTGGCAGAGCAAAACTTGTCTCTAGCAAAACCTTCCACGGTGACTGCACAATGAATCTTGAGATCACTTAAAAATGAGCAAGAGAGTAAATGTTGTGTGTGATCGAACTGCAACAGCATCATGAGAAACGTTCTATTGTCCCATAGCGTGTATTCCTGTGCGAACGCTCCGGGCCGATACCGTCCTGGAATAGCCTTACACAGCTATTCTGCTTTGTCATCTAAAGAACATTTTCTTTTGTAATGTGGTGTAACATTCTCACATTTCAGTATTATTGGGTCGTTAAAGAACATTGAAACTGGAGATGCTCGTCATTCTCCTTCACTTCGGGTCACTGGTGACTTTTTTTATCCCATAAAGAATTCTTTAGATTGTTTCTCAGATGATCTTTGGTATTAATAACCATAATTTTTCTACACTGTAACAGGTTTGCTGACCTTTGAGGGTTTTGAGTTGCTGTGAGGATTGTTCTCGGGTTAAATGGTGCACGACTGCGCGTACGGGTAGCTTCATTTATGTATTTATTATTTCATACCGGTTAGCATAGTCACAAGGTCTTAGAAGTGAATATGTGTCATTAATGCCTTGGGAATATTATGCATTTTCATACTGGACTGTGATGTTACTGTACATTTTATGGACTATTTAATCTTTTTGGTTTTGCTGTGTGAACACTAAACAACATGTTCTTGTGCACTCTAACCTAGTTGATCTCTGATTTCTTTCTAATTTCCTCCTAAATAAATCTGGTTTCTTTACATTCACAGTTATTGGAACTTAGGCATCATTGCACCATTTTATTGGTACTGTTCTTCTTCTGTATTTTTATTGTTTTATTTATTTATTTATTTCTAGTTTAGTTTAGTTTCATATTTCTTTCATCTTTTACTTTGTAGTTCAATTGGGTGTTACTGAACTTAGTGAGTTTGTTCATTAAAATAAACCGTAAGGCTGATTTGTTAAACACTGGAGAGAAGTTAAAACATAAACTGATATGCAAAAAGAACTAAAAAAAGAGAGAAAAAAACCTTAGGAATGAACAAAGTAAAGGAAACAAAGGAACAAACTAAAGTAATCCAAATAAAACACCAAATTAGAACAGAAATCAGACAGACCAATGAATCACAGCAGGTTATTACAGTTTGGGTTCATGTTTGCTGTGTGCCTCTCCGCTACCCTGTGAGTTAGAACCCAACCCCCCCCCCCCTTTTATCCCCCCCCTCCCCCCCACACACACACACATTAAAAACTATTTCTATGTTTAAAGAAACTATGCACTGTAACTTGGAGAACCTGGCTTTGCTTCACAGGCAAAAAAAGAAAAGAAAAGAAAAACCTCCACACACTCCAGAAACTGCCGTCTCGTGCAGATCTTAATGAAAAACGAGTTACAGCCCGAGGTTTTCACACACTGCTTTAAAAACAGAACATGGACCCGGGTAGACAGAATGCCACAGATTGATGAGTCTCAGATGAGCAGCATCGACCGTCACAGCAGCCTCCCCTTTAACCGGCCGAGTCCAGAGAAAAGCACAAACACACAGACTAAAAACGGAAAGCAAAGAAAAGAAATTGAAGTATTTTTGTTCTTTTTTCCTTCCTGCCAAACCTACAATAAACACACAAACATTATCAAGCGAACAAAAGTTGTTTGACAGGTAAGTACACTGTTCCCACTGAAGAAGAAATCCATGCAGTTTAACTTCGGCTGGGATCTTGGCAAAAAACAACCCCTTGAACCAGAAAATGAGAAGCCTAAAATAAGGCAAAGGACTGCAATTGTGTCAATGAGCCGTGTTTTGCGAGTAAAAATAATTCAGTGGGAAAACGTAATCAAAGGGCGCACCGCTCCCTTTTTAAAAGTTGAAAAAAGGCTGCTTTTTGAGAGCAGCTCTTAAGATTTTCCTCTGTGTTTTGGAGTACTGTAACAAAAGAGCGGCTGTAGGGAAACAGCTGACCTACTGTAAGAGGAATAGTTTCTAAACTGTGCAGAGGAATGGAGAAAGAATTAAAATAAAAAGAGAGAAACCCCCTTCTCTCCTGCCCCAGAAAACCCTTTTATATATATATATATATATACAGTATATATATAATAAAAAGCTTTGAGTTCCAGTTTACTGTAGCAGGACGGAGCGAACAGGAAGCGTGTTGCGGTGGAGACGGTGGATGGGCAGGTATGCTGGCCTTTAATTCATTCAAGTGGAGTTTTAATCCTTTCCAAATGTACCGTTTCACAAAAACCAAAGCCTCTCCCTAACCTTACCCAACAACTGGTTTAGTTAAACAGGGCCATAGCCTTGCCCTGGCTGTAAAAACACTACTTTCAGTTACCCAATTTAACCGAAGCGTTAGTCACATGAACCAGCAAATACTGTTTCTACTTAATGTGGTAGTTTAGGTTTGTCATCGTGGGGTTTGTGCTGGGAGGTTATTTGTGGTTGGTGTGTTTATCTGTGGGATCCAGTCATCTGCGTTGTGCTTCCTGCGTACGTTTTGCTGAAAGCGAGATTAGGTGAGTAGGAATTCTATCTTAAAAACCTCTAAACCACAATTAAATTTCCTTTACATTGTTTACTAGACTTAAGTTATCTTCATGCTGCAGGTCTTAATGCTCAAATCAGATTTTTTTCCCCATTTTTTGCAGTGGTCGTTCACATTTCCAAATGTACAGTATGCGGCTTGTATGTGATCTTCCGTGTGAACTGCAAGTTTCCCGCATGCACAGTAGAGACCGTGCTCGGTGTTTTGCCAGCTGCCATGAGAAAGAAGAAGAATTGCAGAAATAATCATGGAGCATATCTTACAATTTTCTTTTACTTGATCCTCATTACAGTCTGCCATGGTGGTTGCCATGGTGCTTGCTCGTATCAGGGGGCAGAATAGTGTTGTTTGTTAAGTATCATTGACGTTCAGGTCAGATGATTAAACCAGATGATTGGCCATTTAGTTGACAACTAAGTGGTCAGTTGGTCACTGGGTTGACTGGTCCACTGGTCAACCTACTTTGAGAGGGAGATGAAAGTAGAGGAGCAGAAAGAGTGCACAACATAATCTGGTATTGTATAAGGTTGATAAAAGTTAATGATATCAACTGTGAACACTGCAAATACTACGTAATATTCGAGGGTCTCATTGAGAAGACCCCTTTAAATAATGGTGTGCGTTGATTAATGCTAACTTCTAAGTGCTATTAGCACTTAGAAGATCCAACTTCTGTTTACTAACAAAAAAACAAAAAAAGAGGTACAAAATTGAGAATACAAACACTTCCATTTACACAAATTGAATCAATTCGCTGAAACTTTAATTTTTTTCTCACAAAATATTAATATTAAGAGCACTAGTAGCAATACAGACTTTCTGCAGAACATCACTATGCAGCTTTTTTTTTCTGCTGAGAAAATGAAAAACAGACCAGAAAGACACATGCCAAGTTTTGTTTTGAGATATGGGAAATGTCGCCGTCCACGCTAACATAAGAGCAGAAGTGGGAAACAATCCAACGTTAAGTGGAGCAGTGGCCATAATACGGATATTTACGGTTAAATACTAATGCTGAAACTGGATCGCTTTCTACTAGCATTTCCTCTTTTATGTTTACTCGCTTAAGAAGAATTAGTAGAATAATCGATCGATTACTCAATTACAACAGTCTCAAAGTAAGCCTCTCGTTTTTTTCCCCCGAGTATTCTGATGTTTTTGGGTAAAGTCTAAAATAAGGATAGTCTATCTTGAGATAAACTAGCCTTCCTCTTTGCTTTTTCCTGAAACTTTTAGCAAGTATTATTATCGGTTAATTTTTGTAGCGTTGTGTACCTTAAAGAAAAACACGCACATCTGTCTGAGTAGTGCTGACCTGCTGGTTGCGCTGCATGGGTGAGTTTGCTGTGGAGCTTAAAGCTAAAGCAGATGACATCAGGTCAGTGAAAAGAAAGACCTCAGCATGGCGTTTCCCCCCCTCTCTCCATAGGAAAGTAATTGTTCCACAGCCTTTCCTGGCATTCATTGTGCACTTGTGAAGCCAGTGTGGTGCCATGTCCCATATCATCTGCCCACAAGCTTTTTGAGAGCGTAACCAGTCTGCAGGGGGCTTTAATAAAGGAGGACCACCCCTCAAGGCAACAGCGATTCTTACGCTTAACTGCTACGCTGTGGAAAAGCTGCACAAAGCTGCATTGTGTTACCCTCGATTTCACAGGGAACAATTAGCAAGCACCCACCTTAATGTTCTGATTAAGACATTTATCAGATTTACTGTATTTTAATGGCTGTTAAACTTCCTGCTAATGGCTCCATTCAAATAATCTGAAAGTATCCAAACACCAAGATCGTGGGTGAAAAAGTTCAAAGACATATACTTTGTCTATCCTCTGACATATATTGCTCCAGAGTAGGATCAAACAAATGGACTCTGATGAATTTATGTGGCTGTAAAAGAGGGTTTGGGGCTGAGCATCTGGGCCCAATCTTCACTGCTGCGTGTAATGAGGATCTCAGAGCTTTGTTCTTTTCTTGAGCAGAGAAAAGAGCCAGGTAGGGGGGCCTGCAGCTCAGGTAAACCTGTGCATGTGTCTCACAGCTAATGGAAAACATTAGTGGAGTGGCTGTGGAGAATCGGGACTCTGCAGCTGAAGCAGTGATCCCATCGGTAGCCGTTAAGTCCACGAGGCTGCGAATCACCGGGACCGGGCCCAAAGCTGGTGGGTTTTCACAAAAACATAAGCTTGGTGTAAAGTGTCAAAGCACAACTCAAGCTACTCTCCTCTCAGTGCGGTTTGTGTGCCACAGTGCCAATAGGTCGTTGAAATCTTCCGAGACAGCACAATGCACACAAAACATGCAGAATGTGTTGTTTCTTCCTGGAAATGAACTTAGCAAGCAGTCGCTGCGCTATCGTTAGTGCAAATTGTAATTCTGAAAATGAATTTGCTTAGTGGTGACAATTTCCAAAAAATATCGAAAAACTTGATATTATATGGCAGAAAAATGTTGATTGTAACCACTTAACAGAGCGAGCAGAGATTTGGTCCCAGCAGAGACAGGGTTTGAGTGCGAGGAGAAAAGTTTGAGAAAGCACAGTGACTATTTGAAAGAGAGAAGATGTTTTCAATACAAGCATTACAAGTTTTGAGAAGAAAGACATGAAATCCTGCTTTCAGACTGAAAATGTGTGCTCTCAAATTATGGCTGAAAAATTCCCGCATATGAGGTAGTTTTTTTTGTCCACATCAGAATAGACGTATTCTGCATGCTTTTATTTTCCCAGAATGCCTTGCACTGCAGTACGCTTCCTGCTTTTGGGGTGGTCTCTGGCCCGTTTGGCATTCATATAGACATTCGAACTGTGCCAGAGTTCACTTCAACTGAACCGGTTTGTAAGCGGATCAGAGTTTGTTCTTTGAGTTCATTTACCCAGTCACATCTCCCCAAACAAACAGGACTCTCTACAAAACAGCTTTAGCTTACGAGTAATAGTCTAGTAGCCTGCTAAATTAATGGCATCTCAACAAGGCTGCAACATAGCAGTCCTGCACAAACAGTGGCTGAACATTAAAGCCAATGGGAGTTGAAGTAACAATGTAGAAATCCTGAAGCAAGTCATGTCTTATCCTTGCAAGATGGACCAGATTCTGTGCTTAGGTAGCTTAAAAAGTTTCAGGCAGGTGTGTCTGCCCTGTGGCTTAGATGAGCTTAAACTAATAGAAGTCTGATCAAACCCTCAGATGATTTGATGAAACTGCTTTCTTCACACAGGTTGTGTTGCCACTGCACCTGAGAAGAGCCTCTACTGGCCCTGTGACAGCAACACGAAACCCTTCCAGCCCCCAACAAACAACACAAACCTAGCAGGTCTTTACCATTAAGTTTTTAAATGTCAAAGGTCAAGGGTTACTCGGCCTTTGCTGCTAAGTAATTTCTAAAGCACTTAGTAAGGTAGAAAAATTTGGCCTTCAGCAAATAACTAAGCCTTCTGTTGTTTGAAACATACAAAAATTCTGATAGACTCAACTGCATCTTTAACAGCTTTTCCAAGAGTAGACAAGTCACACACAGTAAATGCCTCTGTGTTTGGATGTTTTTGTGTGATAACAGGCACAGTTATCACACAACAGTTATCACTCCAGTTACTTTTGCTGTCCAAAACAGCCCCTAAAACCTGCGTTTACATGATGGAAATCTTTAGTTACTCTTTGTTTTGTATTTTTTCCCCTAAAAAATATGGAAAACCTGTGCAGTATTCATTGCAGTGGGTTTAAAAGCAAAAGGTCAAAGGTTGTTTGAGTTTTGCTATAAATGATCTAGCCCTTAAAAAAAATCTTAACAAAATCCAGAAAAAGTTTGTGGTTGTGATGTGACAGTGTGATGAAGTTCAAGGAGCATGACTTCTTCTGCAAAGCACTTGTAAATAAATATCAGTACTGTAAGGCTGACAAAAACATTTTACAGAAATTAGTGATAAGAAAATTGTATTTAGTGATTAAAATAATTTTTTTCTAATTGTCAAATGAAGCTGTAACTTTTCTGCTCATACTCTCAAATTGTTCAATTTATAGCTGTTAGATGGTGTATAGATGAGACACATACTGTAAAAAACACAACTTAATCAGGTTTTTTGTCAGACATTCAAAAACCTTTAACAACCATTTTATGCCCTTAGGCCAGCTTAATAAAACTTCTTTAGAGGCACAAATGTTACGTGATATTTCAGAAAACAGCGACTCATAATCTTTGATGAATATTTACAGTATTCATCAAAAATACTGTAAACATTTTTTGCGGATCCACCATTTTATTTCTATGTTTACATTTTGAAAGAGAGAGAGAGAAAAAAAACAGACTTTTTAGTCTCAATCTATTGTGGAAAGGCAATAAAAATGCATAAACTTCTAAACTCTACATTTTTATTATATTATATGTATGTTCATAAACATTTGTTCATTCTGACCTAAGCATTAAGAGCATTGTGAAAGGTCCAGAGAGCCACTCCAGAGCCACAGGTTGCAGACTCCTGGTCCAGTTTCTAGTTCAGATATCTTAGTATTCTTGAAATAAAAACAAAGCTAACTTTCTAATAACTCTACAGCCAGATATGAGATTATTTTATGTCAATATTCTTAAATATAAAATAAAAGTTCTAGTTCCACTAGCTGTTTTCCCCACTTGTAACAACAATTGTTCATGTTATAAGTGAAAAAGAAAAGTGAATGTTGACTTAAAGCCAAATCCCATCTCTTGGTGAAAAGTGAAGTTAGTTTTGTGTTATTTCTAGTGTCCTAAAACATTTGCACTAGAAACTAGACGTGAAATACTTGGTCAAATTGTGTGTTTTTGCAATGAATACAGAGTTTGGAGAGAGTGCTGGGAGTTTTTCCCCCGATTGAGAACACTTCTACAGTTGTGGGAACAAGTGTGTCTGAATAACCAAATTTTTTTTTTTTTTTTTTTTTACTGTACCATATCACAGAAGAATTTTTTTTTTTTGAAGTTCTATGGAGCGCTCTCAAATTTCCTCCTGTGACAGAACGCCCGTCTGACGCATGAGAGGTAGGTGTGTTAAGTCGGTGCAGCCCCTTCTGTATGTCAGAACATTCATAAATCTGCGTCCAGCCAATGGGGAGGCGCGTGGTAATCCCAGCCGGGTGAGAAAAGAACCGGTCGCGAGTTCCGAGGATCTTTAATCTGCGGAGAGGAGACGGCGAGAGGAGACGGACACGAAGAGTGGCTGCTGCTTCTGGGAGATGTCCGCAGGCTTTTGAGTAAACTTTCCTAACACCGAACCGCGTTCTGGATCTTTCTGTGAAGGGAAGCGACGCTCGATCCGCTGTCGTTTTAACTCTCCCACCACCATCCCAGCGCGCGAGAGGAGTGCTCGTGCCCCGCAGCAGTGTCCATCGACCCGCGGTCGTCATGTCGTCCGGTGATACCCCGGAGCAGAGTCGGCGGCTCAGCGTCCTGTCCTGGGATCAGGTGCGCCGCTTGGACTCCATCCTCGGGGAGAGCGTTCCCATACACGGCCGCGGGAACTTCCCCACGCTGTCCGTGAAGCCCCGGCAGATCATCCAGGTGATTTTATGCTTCCCACCCCCCTTTTTTTCCCCCCCTTCATCTTCTTTTTTTTATGATAAAGTTGGAAAAAGAAAATGTACAGAGCCGGTCCGTGATTCAGTAGGGCAATGATTCAAAACTGCCCCCATTTACAATAAATATTTATTCAATAAAAAGGAATACATAAAGTGCTCATTTGGTCTGACTGTCAAATAAAGCACTGCAAAATTCAGACAGTCCAAACATAAATCAACTAGTCATTGCTAGTTCCAGCAAGAACAATTCAGACAGTGAAAATAAGAGTGAAATCATAACTATTAAACTAAAAGTATGTTCTGTGATTACCTGACTTCAGAGGATCAACAGTAAACATAACACTAGGGGTGTCATACTGCATATTTTGGTATAGAGCCAATACTTCTTGTTATTTAAGTTTGATATGTCATCAAACTCACTGTTAGGTGCGTTAGATGACCATTTTATAATTTTGTGAAGACCTATGACAGAATTTGGACCAAGTTTATGGGCATCTACAAAATTCTTCAAAGTGGAGGGAGTTGACTTTTCTGAGCTTTATGTCTTGTTATGTTATGGAACAGATGATGGCAGTCTAATCCATTTCAATGTTTTCTTTGAATCGAACCATTCTGAAGTACCTGGAGTGTTGCTGTGATTCTTTCATGCATGTTTGAGAAATCCATCAATCTCCCCATTTCAACCATTCCAGGGTGCCTTTGCTCTCACAAAACTCCGCCTATTTCCACAAAGCTCCTCCCCGGAGCTGCAGTCTCCAGCTGAGCTTCCGCCTCACAGAGCTAAACTTCCCCACTCGGCTCCTTCAGGCTAGTGGCAGCAAGAATGAGCAAACTCCTGGAGGAGCAGAGAGTCTGCTGAGCTCATCGTACAAAGTACAATGCTCCTAAGAATGGTTGGAAACGTCGTAATTGTTGTGATGACGTGCTGAAGGGGGCGTGTCAGAAAGGTTCTTAAAGAGACGGACGCCAATTTCAAGGTGTCAGTGACTCTATGATTAAAAGTCAGGCGCTCTTGACAATATATACAGCATTTTCTTAACAACTGAAGGTAACATAGTTGTTTGACTGTGCTGTAACAACTCTGTGTTCGGAAAATACACAACATCCTGCTTTAACAAGACAGAATAGAAAAAAAACTAAATGGCAAAAAATAGTTATTTTGAGCAAATAAAATAAAAAATCTTTTTGAGGTAGAGTTGGAAAAACTACAATACAAAATTAAAACATCATTTCAAGAGGGAATTTAAAACTAAACTATCAATCTGATACTGATACTGACTTTATGAAATGCCTCACTCTGCCCACCTCTGCATATCGCAACATTTGTGTAGCTTGATGTCTAGAATTGCAGTTCCTTGGCATTGTGATCACTCCTCTGTCAGGTTTGCTCACATCTCCGACGATGTTGTTCCTAGCTTAACATACCTAGTAGAATATTTTTATTCCACATAAATAATTCGAAACTGCGAAATGTGAAGTCCAGAGATCTACTTTCTGTCTGAGAGGTCAAGTGTTGTTGACCTGGAGGAGAGGTGGCCTCAGCAGCAGCTTAATTTGATTCTGCCTGGGGCCGGCCCTGATAATGCGTACCACTTTGACATAGTTGAACTTGCAAATTCAAGCTTCAGAATATGCAACACTTTTTATTTACCTCCTGCACACTCATTAATATTAAATTAGTCAGTCGCTCTATTGCGTAGAGTATTGTCTCCATCCATTCCATACATATTAATTCTTATTTGAAAGTGTTGTTTGGATGACACTTCTCTATTAATCGACTGTTCTTTTCTCTTCCACTGCAAAAGTACAAAATGGTGCAATGTGATTTTGGTCTAGTTTCTCATGCAAATATTTTAGTATGCATGAAATAAGAAAACTAAAGTGTAAGTAACTTTTCAGCAAGATATAGGAACTATTTTAAATCCATAATTCCTTAATATTGGAATTATGGATTTAAAATAATCCATAATTTGTTTTCAACTAGTACGATGAAAACGTACTAGAATATTTCATTTATAATGAGATGTTTTTCCAATGTTATATAAGTGAAATAATCTGCCAGTGGAACTAAAACTTTTTCATCAATATTAAGGGATTATTACCTTAAAACAAGCTCCTAAATCTTGCTGAAGTTAGTTGTGTCTTATTTCAGGTGTAGTAAGGTATTTACTCTGGAAACTAGACCCAAAATATTTGGTAAGCCTTTGTGTTTTTGGAGTGTAGGACACATTTAACAGCTCACACTAGTAACACAGACATGTGGGGATGAGCTAACACTGTGACTGCGGTTTTCCACTAGCTCACTTTTCCTGTAGTTCTTTTCAGATCATTTGATTTACTGGTTAAGGAAAAGCCTGAGCTGCCGTTATCAATGGATGTCCTTCAGGGGGTGCTTTAATCCACTGTATATTTCACTTTGCATAATTCATATTTTCAGATGTCATCCTGTCAGGGTTTGGGAGGTGGGAGGGGGGGCATACTCCTGTGCAAACACACATGTGCTTTAAAGCGCTCTACCATCAAGGCAGACCCCAGCCTCTGCTCCCAGCAGACCCCCTGCTAATGCGTTTCCTTCATTATACAGTCCTGTAGGCAACAGAGACCCCTAGCAGTTCTGTTTGCATGAACTGCTGCATTTTTTTGTTTATGGAGAGAGCAGCTTTTGGAAAATTCGCCCATCGCTTCCCTCACGTGTTCCACAGAGGCAATCTGTTGCTGCTGAAAAAGCCCAATGGGATTTTTGTTGCGTTTCTGGCGCAACTTTTTTTTTTTTGTCTTTGGAAGGTGTGTGAGTTGTTTTTTTTTTTTTTTGTTGTTTTTTATTTTTTTGAGAAAGGCAGAATAAAACACATAATGATGTGTTTTAAAGGTTGCCAGGTCACAGAAGAAATGTTCCAGATAAAACAATCTGAAAATTTGGTTTAATGCAGCTTGAAACGGTCTTTGGTGTAGATTAAAGTTTATTCGTTTTGATTACAACAACAGTCAGATATTTGATTAATTAAAACTTCTTTTTAAACATGTTCTGCTGTTATACAGACATCAAAGTTCAGGAAGCTGATTTGTGATTTGGAGCTTTAGATGTTCTTCCACACACATCAGCTTTGTTGCTTTACAGGTGTTGAGTTCTCCTTAAAGGGACAGCTTAAAATTTTTTGAAGCAAGGTTTTAATAAAAGATTAGAAGCAGTAAATTTCTCACCTGCCTTTAATTAGTGGAAATTCAGATTAGCTGGTGGACAACGTCATAGGAGTTTATGGGAGTTTAATGAGCCTTTAAACTGTCATTGCATAAGCATTGGGTGTCTTATTTATTCGCAAACCAATAATTATTTACACAATAAATGGAGGGTGGACGCAGTGCACCACAAATGATATTCCTATGTGGAACACACACTGAACACAGAATGCCTAAAACTTTTCCAATCAACAATTCACCTTTTTTCTTTCTTTCTTTCTTTCTTTTTTTCTTTCTACTAAATGAAGACATTAAGAGGATTATCTGCTACTCATCAAATGCACATTGCAAATCTTGTGTTCTTGATATCTGTCAGTAAAAAAACAACCAATGGAGAAATATGTGTTGTTTTTAGACAAGTGTTGGCTGGATATGATGTCAAGTTACAAACCAAGAATAATTTGGGCTTTGATCAATTTAAGCCATGTAAACATGGTTCGGTTTAATCAGCAGCAGATGGAATTAAATTTGAAATCCCTTGTAAACTGTATGAATCACTGTGGACCAAGTGATTGATGGTATTAAACAGTGCAGCACATTGTTCTGACACGGCAGCCAACAGCATATGGCCACAGGTTTCCAACAACGTCCATCCCTCCAATCAGAAGCCTTCACAGTCTGGCGTTGCAACATTTCCGACCGTTTTTGCCTTTTGTTAAAATACGCCAATCGGATTAGCTTGTGTTTATATCTCGGTGAGGAACTCCGTTTGTTCCTAGCGACTTGCTGCTGACTTTCTGAGACGTCAGCAGTTGTTTTCAGGACAAAAAGAGAAAATAAATAAAAATCCCTCCCCGCATTTGCCTCCGGTGTGGAAATTTCATTCGGGAACGATTACGAAGATGCACTGCGCCTTTTTTATAGCGGGAGCAGGTGCTCACTATTCCAAACGGATTGCCCCGGATTGATAAAAACGGAAAGAACACAAAGTTCGGAACGGCACAAAACCATCAGAAAATTCAACAAAGCCACATGTGTGCACAACTTCAAAGTGGAAAAGATTCATTGAAAGTTCTGATCCCCGGTTTCATGGACACCCTCATATTTCTAAATTAAAAACACAGTCTCAAATCTTAAAGTAATCCCCCCAAAAATCTGTTCTTTTTAGATTTTGGCCTGGTGTTGCCCAACCCGTCTCCGCGGTTTCAAAGAGTCGATACTTAATCGAATCGGAAAAAAGGGGAAAGTATGAAAAGCCATTTCACGGTTCAGACTCCAGAGATGATTAAACATCTTGGCCGACTCTTTTCAGCAGCTTTTAGGCTTCTGTTGTTTAATCTTTCATACATGGATTTTATTTACAGGGCTGGTAAAAGGCTTTACTGTTTCTCCTGTTTTTAATTCTGTCTGCAACTGCTGGAGAAACTCAGCTTTTTGGAAATATTTCAGCTTTCAAAAGTGACAGAAACTGAAGTTCCCAAGATAAGAGTGACCTGTCTGTCAAAGCACTGAACCTCAGGCTAGAGTGTTTACATTTCTTTTTTACTAAATGTGTATGTATAAATCTAAATTATTGAATGCTAAAGATTTCACTCTGTATTTTTAGCCATGGCTATCATATTGTGAGAGTTTCAAACTGGCCCATTTCAATTTCTAGGCAAAGTAAGACATCCTAACACCACAACTATGCATTTTAAGTAAGTAGAAAATAAAATGGAATGCATTTTGCCCCAAGTGGTGATCTATTTGTTTCCTGGAAACATCAAATCCATTTCAATGGTGATGAGAGACATGTTGGCATAGGAAAAAAAATTCCCATTGTGAATGTCTATTCCCATTCACAATGGGAATGGTACAAAAAGTACAGTGGATAAATCTATTTTATCGATTAATCAAACTTTCTGTCTATGAAGATTACATTTTTTGAAAACCTGCACCCTTTTCTTCAGTTGGACCTTGAATTCAGGTCAACTCCTAAAAGGGATGATTAAAATAAAAAGAAGTTTTTGAAAACAGTTTGTAATTTTTTTAGTAAAAAAAGATTAGACTCGGATTTGGTATGAAAAATTTTTTGAGATTTTATTTGGAAACTAGCCCTACTGCTAGAGTCAGTGCAACCCACATTTTGCACAAATGATTCAAAAACAACAACATTTAATCCTATTCAATGTTATCCAGACGCTTCACTCACCTGAGGATGCTGGGTGCTTGAAACTTGTTGTCGCTTCCTGTCTGGTTAATTTGGCTAGTCGTTATGTCACCACATGGTGGCCTTTATTCAGCATCGTAGCTTCAGTCCCATACCTATTTTTTTTAACACCAGTTCATTTACATTGACACCAAAAATGAATAAAATAAAAGACGTAACTAAACTCAACACCATTAAATTCATTACCCAGCATGAACCCAGCCGTTCATGCTGGGTTTTCCCAGCATGAACTGCTTTTTAAGGTCACAGCATCTCAACGGGTTTCAGGTCAGGACTTTGACAAGGCCACTCCAAAGTCTTCATTTTGTTGTTCTCCAGCCGTCCAGAGGCGGAATTGTTGCCGTGTTTCTGAAACTTTTTGGAATCTCGACATGATGTCTGGCTTTTGAGGATCTTCTGGTGTTCTTCACTTTAACATGCAGGTGCCATTTAAGTGATAGCTTGATGAAAACAGGCGTGGCAGTAGTCAAGTCTGGGCCTGATAAACCAAAGTTAAGTTATGTGGAAGGAGGAAATCACTTTTTCCACACAGGGACATGTAGGTTTTGATTTTTTCTCATTTTAAAACTGCATCTTTGTGTTTACTTGTTGTGTCTTTGACTAATATTTAAATTGCTTTGATGTTCTGAAACACAGAAGCAAGTGAAACACGCAAAAAAAACAAGAAGGGGGCAAACACTTTTTCAAACCACTGTAGATCAGATCATGCTGTATTCTGGTGACAGCAGATTTCATATTTGTGTATAAAAACATGGTTTATGTGTCATATAAACTGCCTCCACTTCCCACTGAGATGAGCATGTGTGAAAAATGTTTGAGTCTAGTCTTTAGTCTCCTAAGGGGAATAAATCAGCTCAGCTCATTCTCTCTACCTTGTTGACCTCTGCTGCAGGGGTCTGCCATAGTTCACTGTGAAATGAACTTTGCTGTCAGACTTTGCTGTCTTGCCTTTTAAATAAGTGCTCTCTGGCTTTGAACCTGTTGAGCCCCCCCTGCTGCTCCAAAATGATGGCACAAGTTTACTTTTTCTAGCAATTGTGAAAATGATCTTTGCAGGTCCAGCTAAAGCACATACAGTAAATACATGATGACTCAACAAATACTTGTGGTAGATAGCAGAACTTGTAGTAATGGGAAGGAGTATTTTATGGGACACAGCAACATGACTTGAGAAAATGTCACAATGGAACTAAATCAAATTTATTTCTCACCATTTAAATTAGTGAATAAGTTGGAAATACAAATATTAAGTCAAACATGTAAGGCCACAATTTCTTCCACCTTAAAGGGGCAGTGTTACGTTTTCCAGGCACATAGTGGTATTTTGTAGCATAATCAAGTAACTGTTACCTTCAGTTGTATAAAATAATTTTATACATCAAAAATGACTTGAAAGTCTTTTTACTTTGTAATTTAATGCCTTGAAATTGGGGCTCTGTCTCTTTAAAAATTCATCTTTCTGAAAATCCACTTTCAGGAAGTCTTCACAACATGGCTCCTCTATTATCCCTTTAACAACATTTTTACCAACGTTGCTCTGAGAAGTAGCTCCTACAATGAGCTCAGCTTATGCTCAGTTACACTGGGTGTTTGCTAATTGCTGCTGGCTAGTCTGAAGGAGCTGAGTGGAGGAGTTGCAAAGGGAAAGGGGAGCTGCTGCGTGAAGCAGAAACTTGACAATTTATCAACTGCAGCTTGGAGGAAGAGCTTTGTTCTTGAAGGCGGAGCTAGGTCCACCCAAGTGTTTTGCTCAGCTGTGTGGTTGCCACGGGAGAGTAAAAGATTTCTCAAACATGCATGAAAGAGTCAAAGCAACACTCCGTGTTTGTTTTTAATGAGGGAATAACATCTTAACATTATGTAAAACACAAAAACGTTGATTTTTACATGATATTGCCCCTTTAAGCTTGTCATGTCACATGAGGCATCCACATGAGGCAGATGGAAGAGGTTTAGTCATCAACTTACCATACCATAGTGGATGACTGCATTAGTAGCTGACCCCCTTACCCTCCTCCTCCACCCTTCACCACCCTCAACCCACTTTCCTTCAGCAGCAGATTCGTCCGCGGCCCACATTTGAATACCATCTGTTTGCGGTCAGGCTGGGAGTGAGTGCTGGGAGCAGTGGAGGAAAAACTTCTACTGTTAATGACACCTCTGCACTTTCAGACTTATTTAACATCAGCAGTCATCAAACCACAGCCGGAACCCACGACGGCGGCTCATGTTGCTCCCTCCGGCGGGTTGCTCTGCAGCCTCCGTGTTGCGTCACACGACACAATGGCAAACGCAGACGCTCGACCAAAGGGCTTTGTAGCTGGAGGGGAAGGCGGTGGGGAGACTCTGGAACTGCTCTGTCATGGACAGTAGTGCCTGGATATGAATCAGACCGTGAGGAATGGATTACTGACCATTCTAATGCTGCACAACAGGCCCGTGAGGTAAGCAAAGACCAGATGCTATGGTCGTCAGCGTCCGACTTGCCGGGCTGTGGACCAACCAGCCACTCTGCTTTTTGTTGAGGCTGAGGAAAATGAAGACGCCACGTGCTCCCAGAGGAGGGCGCTAGGGGAAATATAGCCTTCATATCCACAGTTTATTTTCTCTGTGATGATGGAACATGGTGCCTTGTAAAAGCATTTAAATACTTAAACATTTCTTTCATCTTTTAGGCAAAAACTTAGCACAAACAATAGATTGCTAAGAAAATGAATTTTAAAAAATAATTTAGTAATGCCATCAAATAATAATAAAGTGATCAAATTATGAAAATAAAGTCATAATATCATATGAATAAGATGGTACGGGAGTAAATTTGTGCTACTACGAGGATAAAAAGTCAAATATTACAACTTTATTCTCACATTATTTTGATTTCATTCTCATAGGACTTTATTCTTGTAGTACTATGGCATTATTCTAATAATATTATGAGTTATGAGAAATAAATAAGACTTTATTTCTCATTACCAGGTGTTGGTAACAACCCGACTAATCCATACATGAAAAGAAACCACAACTAACAAGTTGAGAAATTAAGTTATGTGTAGTAACTTAATGCCTGGTGAAAATGTTATGTCAATGTCACCTCTAGAAATATGTTAACTGTTTGACCCACTGCATAGCTAAATATCATCAGCATAACAGTGAACATTTATATATTACTACATATGTTTTTTCCACATATATATAGTAAGAAGACTTGGCCCAATTTAAATTATAATCTAATTTAGTGGCATCAGATTTAGTATGCTGGCTGTACTAAAATGGCAGTTGGTGGTTCACTAGACATGTTTTTGAGATTAATTTGAAATGGTAATTAAACACATGTTGGTACCGCAAGGATGGAGGCAAACTGAGCAAATTAAATCAACCCCCCGGTTGTGCCGAGTTGTTTTCACAACATTAACTTTATACAGTCCACTCAAAACTCTGCTGCGCCTGGAATCTCCCTAAATTTGTCTCTTGGATATAATTTAGTCAAATAAAGCCAGAGTGATCCGAGACATTCTGTGAGCCCTCAACGCGATGGAACAAATACTTCATTGACCCAAAATAAAGCAAAACAAAAACTCTCAACTGCTACCAGCACACAGGTGGAACGACCACCCATGCGAAGACATTTCTGGGAAGGTTTCTGACCAGAGGAAAAACCATCATCATCGTCATCATCCCCTTCTGCTTGCCAGGCTACTGTGTGACTGACTGCTGTGGAGGGAATTGAAGGTCAGGGTGCTGCTCGATCTCAGCTGCCATTCGCTTGGCAAGATCGTCTGACTCACTGCCCAGAGCTTTTCGTGGGTGTCCAGGGAGCTGGGGGCTGGTAAATAGTTGTGTAATTTCAAACTTCCATAATAAAAACACATCCAGACCACAACTTTTAATGAAATAGCTGAGGAAACTATTGAGACAGCAGGACTGGAGTGGAGAGACTGTTATTTGTTGCCAAGGCGTTGTCAACACCAGACAGTCTGGTGTGTTTGCGGCTCTGTTTTACAAGGCTTCTTTGCTCCGGCATTGGCGGAAGTGTTTCCCCTTGCTGCGCATACCAGGTGTTGGAGCGTCATGGGGGAAATGCACTAGTCTGTTTCATGACTTGTTATGGATGTCATGCCAGGGGGAGAGTCGGGGTCCGGGGGTCTGCTCCTCACAGGACAGACAGACTGATTGGGACGTGCTGTTAACTCAGACTAACTTTTAAAACTGAGGTCAGATATTTTGTGAAACCATGAGTAATTTCTTCCCACAAAGTATCCAATATATTTTTTTTAATTAATTGGATTGTTTTTTTTGTTGTTTTTTTTTACATTTTCAAGCATAACTAGCACTGTATAAACAACTTACCATCCTTCAGATGTTAAGTTTCTGTCTAAGACAAAAGAAAAAAAAACACATCAAATGTGGCGATGATCTTTTTTTCTTGACATTACAAGAAATAAACTGGTGTCTGGTATCAGCTGGATGAATGGAAAGCCCCTGAATTTTTATGCATTTATTCACCTTCTTATGCAACAAAGTGGAGTGCCTCTTGGTTCTTTTTTAGGGTGAGACTGTTTTAAAATCAAATCTGGCAACAAACTATGACAATCAGCATGTCTGTCCATTGTCCATCACAGATCCATCTAAACAGGATGTAGAACAAGAACATCGGAATGTAATCCATTCAGTAAATGTGGCCAAATGATATCCAAGAGGAGCACGGTGATGGCTGCTGAGGGGTTTGAAAGGCTTCAACATCCGCAATGTTGCCTTCAACTACGCAGATACTGAAGACGGCTAGAGATGCCTTTGGGATCCCACAGGCAATCAGAAACCTTGATGAGGCTTTAAGGAATTGCCTAAGACCCTATGAAATACCTATGAAGAGGAAAGCAGGTCCCGGGAAGACGGCCAGATGGTTAAAAAAAATCCTTCGCCCTCCCACTCCTCAGATGAACTGCAGGAATATGAATACAACCAAAGGAAAAAGTAAAAGCCACTGACATTAAGACGAGAAAACTTCTCACAATGCCTGCAAGTTATTCATCTAAAGTCCAGTACCCTTAAATTGTTCACTTATGGTTGCGTTTCACTAGAACCTAGTAGTGTAGCTCGACTCGGTTCAGCTCTACTCAACAGAGTTTGAGTAGTTTTCCATTACAATTGTGTAACAGCTGTTGTGGGCGGGGTCGTCTTAGAGTTGGGCAGCCCCAGAGTCTGGAAAGTAGCATGACAAGATCTGTACAACACAACCCAACAATGAAGGGAGCTATGTTGAACATCCTGCTCAGTCTGTGGTTTTTTGAGAATTACTGGCTGTTGTGAGTTTTTACAAATGGCGGGTTGGACTATTGTAAGGGTGTCGCTCCCATGATGCAACCAGTGACTGCACGACCTAGACAATCGGTGACCAATAATCTTCTGACTTCTTGTTTTCATCCCAAACAAGCAGGCATGGAGTCCAAGCAAAGTAGGTTCCAAAACCGGAGCCTACGTTTGTATGTGGACCAGAGTTCAATTAGACCGTCCAACTGAACTGGACTTCTTAGGCAAACTAACCAGAGTTCGATTAAAGTGGACTAAACAAGGCTGGTGAGAATGCACCTTTAGTTGACAATTGAATTTGGTAAATATGAGCCTCAGTATATAACTACATAAAACATAGCCTGTTTTATATTGAATTTATGACCAGTTACATGGTCACAGTGAATGTCAGCAGCTGAGTGGCTAATATCATGTTGGAATAAAGTACCTGTTCTTTTGTGTAAAGTTGCTACAGTATTTCTTTACCATCTTTCTATTTCGTAATTAGGTCACTTTGATTTAAAGTACTGGCCTCTGAAGAATGATGAAGCTTTTTTAGTGTCTTCTCTAACTCAGAATTTCTGACTTAACAAGCGATTAAATCAAGCCAACTTCTAAACCAAGTGTTGGGATTTAAGAAATACCCAGCACTTTTTATTTGCACTTTGACATCTGTTTGTGCTGAAATCCATAACTACAAGACAGCAATGATGGATCCCTACGGCTCAGTGAAAGTTTTTAAATGGCCAGCTGTGTTTTGAGTTCTTGAGCTTCAGTGGTTTAGTCAAACTGACGGGAAACATGAATGTGTCTGCACCGTTCAGAAATGTTCCTAACTCTCCCAGCAGAGAAGCGTGGGCTCCAGTCTTCAAATAAACCATCTTCTCAGTGAGGGTTTGTGTCTGCTGTTGCTTTCCTGTGCAGCCGATCAGATCAGTCTGCTAAACCAGGTTTTTGCTTTCATAGAGATCTGCTATGCAGTATGTGGGACAGTGTCCCCCGCAGGCAGCAGATGGCTATCTCTGGAGTCATTAATTTGGGTGATGTATCACATTTTTCTAGGCAGCCATCTTACTGTTGGTGCTCTGGAGCAGCTTGCTGAAAAAGGAATCCGATTTATGGACTTAGTACCACTTGATTTGACAGGAATCCTACAAAAAATAAAGCAAAAGTTTTCACATTTCTTGACCTTTTTTTTTACATTTCGTTAAGTTGCAAAATATAACTTCACAAAATGTCAAGTTACTTGTTACATTTATTTTATATATGGATAGATAAAGTAACAATATTTTACTTACTTGAATACTGTAAATATATTGTAGACAGATAAAATTTATGTATTTTATTTTATGGATAGATCTGATCAACCAGAGGAACACAAAGTAGAGCATAAGTTTGGGGCAGAATGAAATTGTTATCTTACCAAATATGTGAAAATATGTGGAAAGGTGTGTTTTATTTTAGCATGAAATAAAAAGTTTAACTATTTACCCCCAGAATACATGTAATTAGTAAATAGTCTGTGTTTGTATCATTTAACTGCAATAAAAATACAACTGTTTTGATAAGATTTTAGGCATCAAATGACTATCACTGTTTAGGTGTCATTGTTAGACTAACACAATAAAAAAGGAGAATGCATCTCCAACTTAATATTTATTTATTTTTTACAAGTAAGTTTTGTCAAATTAACTTCATTTATGTTTCTTTAACTTGACAACATAAATTCTCTTGGATAAACCTAATTTGATGACTTGTGACCAATTAACAAGCAATATATTAAAGTTGGATCATCTGTTTTGTTTTTTTAGTGTAGAAAAATCTGTGTTAGCCATGCACCCTATAAATCTTACCCTTATGGGAGAATTAAAAAAGTAGTTGAAGGCTCTTATTGGACAAAACCCAATAGAAGTCCTATTTACCACAAGCAAGATGTGTATTTAGTCAAATAAGAACAAAATGAAACAGTTTGGCCTTTCTGTGAAACAACATTTTTAGTGAAACATTAGAGGTATGCGATTCTGCATATTTTGTTATGAATCTGATGAGTAAATAACAGGAGCTGATGCTGATACTGATCATTATGATTATTTAAGTATCATCAAACTTCTGACCTTTTTTCATTTCTCTGGTTTCCCTTTTGAATTATTTTTGTTAAAAACCTTGGACAGAATTGAACTAAAGTTCATGTGTATAAATACACTAATAGCATGTTCTGATAAACAGAAACAATAGAATCACAATGCAATCCTTTTTGGATGTATAAACCCTGAAGACTTACCTTGACTTGTACCTTCTTATAATCACATCTCTCAATTTTCTGTCTCCTCCTCTGTGTGTTTCAGGTGGTCAGAGCTCGTCTGGAGGAGAAGGGCGTGGCTGTGCGTGACGTGAAGCTGAACGGCTCTGCAGCCAGCCACGTGCTTCACCAGGACAACGGCCTCGGCTACAAAGACCTGGACCTAATATTTGGCCTCCGTCTTTCTGATGATAAGACATTTCGCCTGGTGAAGGACGTGGTGCTGGACTGCCTGGTGGACTTCCTGCCTGAAGGCGTGTGCAGGGAGAGAATCACAGCCCTGGCCCTGAAGGAGGCGTACGTGCAAAAACTCGTGAAAGTTTGCAACGACACAGATCGCTGGAGCCTCATCTCGCTGTCCAACAACACTGGCAAGAATGTGGAGCTAAAGTTCGTCGACTCCCTGAGGAGGCAGTTCGAGTTCAGCGTGGACTCCTTCCAGATCTCGCTGGACTCGTTGCTGCTGTTCGACCGTTGCTCGGAGACGGCAATGTCCGAGACCTTCCACCCTAGCGTGCAGGGTGAGAGCATGTACGGAGACTTTGAGGAAGCCCTGGAACACCTCCGCTCCAGAACTATCGCCACCCGAAGCCCCGAAGAGATCCGGGGCGGCGGCCTGCTCAAGTACTGCCACCTGCTGGTGCGCAGCTTCCGTCCGTCTTCGGAGAGTCACATGAAACAGATGCAGCGCTACATGTGCTCGCGCTTCTTCATCGACTTTCCCGACATATGCGAGCAGCAGCGGAAGCTGGAGGCGTATCTCCAGAACCACTTTGTGGGAATCGAGCACAAGCGCTACGAGTACCTGCTGACGCTGAGGCAGGTGGTAGACGAAAGCACTGTGTGTCTGATGGGCCACGAGCGGCGCCAGACGCTGGCTCTAATATCCGCCCTGGCGCTGCGTGTCATGGCCGAACACAACGCCATCCCCGCCCTGTCCAACATTACCTGCTACTACCAGCCTGCTCCCTACGTCAGAGACGTCAACTTCAGCAACTACTACGTGGCACAGGTTCAGTCCATGTCCGTGCGCAGTAACTCTTACCAGACATGGCTGCCTTGCAGCTGAGGACCATCATTAGGAATATGTGGACATCTTTTAGTTTGACCTGTAAGTTGTTATAAGGTGAGCATGTTTTGTTGTTTTGTTTTCTCCGCTGCCTCCACAACAGGTGTCGGTGCTGCATTCTGTCTCTGGCTGTGCTGGATCAACTGGGATTCTGGATGGTACGGGTCACACAGCGCACAGGCCCAGTGGATGTAAAATATCACCAACTAGTACTAAACTAATGAGTGAGGCTGAGGCTCGGGCCAGCCTGAGGTTCTTACAGTATAACATGTGGCGCAATATTAAGCTATTTATACAGAAATAAAACAAACAATCTGAAGTGATTAAATTAAAGTGATAAATTGCTTAGACTACCAGATAATATATTATCTGGAAATAAATCCTTTATCTTTCTGCTATTCTGATATTGTGTTAAACTGATATTCGCTGGTCAGGCCCATCCATCCATACCACCATACATCCATCTGTTTGCCATTGCAGGGTGGTGAGGGATCTGGTGTCTGTCTCCAGTGACCTTTGAGTGACAGACTGGGTACACCCAACACAGAACGCCTGTCCATTTCAGGACTAGTCATGTAATACCATCGTCTTAATAAGAGTGATGGGTTGTGCTTCTTTGTTTTCTTTACATTTGTGACAAAACACAGTCAGATTTGCCTGTAGGTTTGTAGGCCTGTAGGTCCTGTAGGCTCCTGTAGGATCCTACGGGATCTACAGGCTGAGTGTGCCCAACTTGAGCAAGTAGAAGCCATGGCTATACTAGCAAAAACAACTCGGGGAAAACAATCGGAGTCGCTCCGCCCAATACTCCGGTCCGTCATTTCCGATGTCCGTCATAGTGCCTTAACATGATTAGGTAGCGTAGCTGCAAAGGGCCAACAGAGGCAGCTGAAATGAGTTTTCAGATTTGTCGTCCAGGGGGAGCTCTGGTGTCTGGTGGGCCTTTAATTCTCGTGGTTCATCTCTACCTGAACCACTTCAGGTAGAGCTGAGGTGGTTCAGACATCTGATATTTCCTCTTTTACTGTTCCGTATTTCTTATTCAACGACCTTGAGTGACTTGAAAGGCACCTTCAAATAAAATGCATTATTAGTATGATAAGTATTCCCCCAGTGCACCTTTCTTTGGAGGTTTTGAAGGTATGACCCATCGTAAGGACGGCTCAGGAAGGCCCAGAACTCACTGGAATATCCCGATCTGTTTTGGGAACGCCTTGGGAACCTTCAGAATGAGCTGGAGGAAATCGGAGAGGGATGTCTGGCTGACCCTTCCTGGACATTTTGTGCTTTAGACTCGAACTCAGGTGAACCAAAGACAGTGGATGTACGGATGGAACATGAAAGCTCATTAAGCTTTGTAGCAATGATTCCACCTCATGTCATTTACGTAGCATTCCTCCTGAACACGTCACTTATTTGTTATTCTCATTCTGCCAGAAAACAGAAGTAGAAGTAATTGTTTGGGTCCATCTAGTCAACATACTGGTCGGGGTCCAGAGCCCTGGGTGAGCCAGAATGCAGTCCGCCCTGTGCTGGAGGAGGGAACGTGACACTGTGGAGTCTACAGACATTTAGTACCTCTACAGCAATTTGGCTTTGGCTAAAAATTCACATCTCAAGACCCGGTTTGGACAAAAATCCTGCATTTGTTTTCCTGTTTAATGCCAAATTGTTTTGTACATCCAAAAACCTAAGTTATTTTGATTAAACTGCTGTATAAAAAGACGAGGGTGTGGGTAAAATGAAACCTATAATCAATGTGTTTTTGCTCTGTTGACAGCCTTTAACCCTCGTGGAAGTGCCGGGGGAAAATACAAAGGCTTCATATGTGAGAGGAACGTTGCTACATCGGTTTGTTTTTTGATTAGAGGCTTGGCGGAAATGTAAATAGTTGGAAGTGAGTCTGAAAGCAGTTTTGTGCGTGTTGTTCTGTCTGGTTTCAGCTGACCTGACTGGGAGGAGAGAGGAGTCTAAAGAAGTACTCTCTTGTGTAGCACCAGAAATAAAGACTGTAAATGGTTCCAAGTGCCTAAATATTATCTTCTTTTAATTAGTTGCTATGTAAGATTTATGTTTTAACCTTTTGTTTCAGGGTTTTGTTTCCTTTGAGTTTTTTCATTAAAACACGTCAACAGCTGGAAGACAAGTGTGTTTTTGTCTTTCTTTTCACCCACCCTCACACCAACAGAACCAAAAATAAATGAAGTCATGTTAATCTGTAAAAGTAATTTCATTGCACCGGTGCAATATTTCACAAAAATAAAAAATAAAAAAATACAACCAAATGTGAGCGTATTTGTAAACCGAGAGGGAAAATAAAGTCAAAAGTACACTGTGTCCGATCATCTCTTCCCTATGAGACATCACTCAGTCTTCTGTAATATATATATTTTTACAAACTATTCTGGAGATCACCACATTTTTGTTGGAAATGTTTGTGTATTTAGGATGGTTAAAAATGTGTCACTAACAGGGTTACCATGTGTAAAGATGACTCATAGACTTTTTTTTTTCGAACGGTTTCAGACAGATCTCTAGTAGCTGTGTGTATCGCAGTGAATCTGGGAAAAACCTCTGACTGAAGGCACAGTCTGTTGTATAACAGTGATGATGGAGATGATGTGCAGATTTGTCATTACTTTAATGAATCCATTTGAGGGTTTAGTTAAAGCACACAGTGCTAGTTAACTCCACAAGTTTACCTTTGTGAATGCAGAAAAAAATAAAACATGGAGTTCAAAACACACGTTTACTTTTGTTTATTATGCTTTTTGAGGCATAACAAGAGAATTTTCCTCCTAGATAACATTTCTTCCTTACTTGACCAGTTTCCCGTTGGTTTAATGTGAACTTTTTGCTCACGAAGCCTCACAGTTTCCAAAGAAGATGCAGAGAAGCTCTGGACCGCAGGAACTCTTGTGTCTGTCGATTCATTTTAGAAAAGCGGATTTCAGAGTGATTGAGGAGCAATTTATGAATCTGACAAGAGAGACTTGCCTCTGTGGAGTAACTGTCAATCGGACCTGCAGCCGTGACATCCGGCAAACAGAACCAGCCCTGGAGAGATGCTCTGAAGCAAACATGTACTGACAACATGCAGCCGCAAAGGAACTCTCTCTGCTCTGAACAGACCACCGTCTCCTCTGGCAAGTTTAATGAATCAGATTGTTTTTTATTTATATAAAAGACCTGGACCTATTATTTATCATTTTTACCAAATTTGTATATATATATATATATATATATATATTTTTTTTTTGGTACTTATTTGGCACTTTGTACGTATGAAAGGACAAAACACCCAGGTTTTATGAAATCTGGTTTATTTGAATATGTGAATATGTCCAAAAGTCAATCAAGGAACTTGAATAAACAAAAATACTGAAGTGAAATTAGAAAACCTTCAGTCCTTATGTTCAGTTGCTATGCAGCAACAAAAGAGCAATTATAAGTCTTTGTATATTAGTAATTAACCCTCCGCTTTAACAAGATGGGTTTTAAATGCTCATAAAGCCAAAATAAAATTTGCACTTGGGAGAGAGTTAATACTTTTCTGTGTCAAGCCCCAACGCTCTTTTGTTACATCTGCCAGTTTAAGTGCAGCCCTATAGCTCATTTATTGGAGACATTGTTAAGCATTTTAAAGGCGTGTGGTTTGTGCAACATTTAAACGGCCCTTAAGTAAGTTGTTTGACAAACAGTTTTATTTCACTTGTACAAACAACTGCTTTCTCCACAAGCAGCTAAAAGGTTGCTGAGTCATGTGGCTCACATTTTCAGACACTACCCAGTGGTGTAGTTGTTTATGTTGGTTTTTTTTATCTCACAAATGTTCACCAGCAATAAAAAAAAAAACAGCTGGGTCGTAAAGTACAGATGTGTAGTCAAAGCATTTTTACACAAACAATATCTTGATTCGTTTTCTTATGAATAATTTTCTCTTATGAGCAGGTGGTCTTAAATAGAGCCGCGTCGATCAAAGTGTCGCCATGAATAAACGACTGTATTTAAGTTAACGGCACATTGGACATGCTGAGAGGAAAAGCACTGATGATGAATGAAAAGAAAAGAAACAAAAAAAATGTAAATAAATAATAAACGCTGCGATTAAGTCTAAAATTAAAGAGGGGTCTGCAAAACTCACTTTTGATTTTTATAGTCCACTTCCACTTATCGGAGACCTACTTTGGTTATTAGCTTGAATCTATGTAGAAACAAGCTAATCTAGCTAGGAACCTAAATGTTTTGTTAGGTAGCTAAATATTTAGGTCCAGAATATTTAATTTGGAAATTAAATGTTTATTAAAAAAAAACAAATATTTACTTTAGAAGTAAAGTTTAACCAGTGGTGGTTTCTGATATGTGCGATATGGGCAACCGCCCAGGGTGGCACGCTGTGAGGGTCAGGGAGCGGCATAAGCACCAACCCTCCAGGAAAGGCTGTTTGCCCTGGGCAGAAAACAACCTAGGAGTTCAACTAAGTCAGTCATTTTTTAGTTTGCAAACAAAAAATTTAGTTTTTTTAGTTTGTGAACTAAAAATTTAGCTCAGACTTAAACATTTAGAAGGGAGCTAAATATTTAGTTTGGAAGTTAAAAACTTAGCTTCCTAACTAAATTGTTAAATTTGTATGAATGAATGAATGAATGAGTGAATATACTTTATTAAATTCACATTCACATTCATAAGAATAACATGGTGAAAAAATGAACACCCTTTTGGATTTTTCTCTATGACAGGCTGAATAATTTAAAATATTGGTGTAAATTTTTTACAGTGAAACTTTGCAAAAGGCACCCCATAGATTTCAATGTAGATTCTGAGGCATTTCAAGTTAAATTTGAGTTGCAAAAAGTTCAATGCAACGTATCTGAGTTTGGCCTCCATGATGGATGACATTAACAGTGACCAAGACTGTCTATCTCGATAAAATAATATGCAAAAAAAAAAAAGCTAACTAAGTAGATTCAAGAATGTTTGAGAATTCCTTTCATCACCCGAATCAACCATTCAGGTGTACAAAACGGTTGGAGAGACCAAGCACGGCCTTCTAAGACAAAGCCCCTCCTCTGAGTTGCAGTTTCCAAACATACACCTCTCAGAGCAGCCCTCCCTCATGACTCCTCCACCCAACTCCTTCAGACTAGCCAACAGCAATTAGCAAACTCCTGGTGGAACTGCACATCAGCTGAGCTCATCATAGAAGCTACTTCTCAGTGAAATGCTGGTAAAAATCTTGTTAAAGGTTTAACAGAGGAGCCATGTTGTGATGACTTACTGAAGGCAGAGTTTCAGAAAGAGCAGAGATTTTTAAAGAGACAGAGACCAAATTTCAAAGTGTTAAATGAGAAAGTCACATTTCTTTTAAGTCATTTTTGATGTATATTGCATTTTCATAACAAAAGTCAGCATAATTACTTGGCTGTGCTATAAAATGGAACTATGTGCCTGGAAAGTAATAATAATAACACTGCCCCTTTAAAGCAGTAGGAATAATAGATATTTCTTAGCTACGTCCTCCACTGCATGCTTACATTTTCCTCCAGTCTGTTCCACAGCGCCCATTTTGTCCAGGCATCGTGGGTGGGCCCCAGTGGGTCGAGCTCCCACCATGGCAACCGTAGCTTGTAAGATCCTGGTTATCATTCTTTCCTCCCTTCTGTCAGTCTGCTGTGAAGATTAATCTTTATCTAAAGACTGCAGAGAGAAAATGTTGTTCGACATGCGGTAGGTTCGCATGCCGGCTCGGAATGTCTCCTTTAGCGGTGACAAACACCACCCCGGGGAGGGAGGATGACAGGAAGGGTCAGCACAGGCAGGCGGTCAGGAGCCGTCCCCAGTGTACACACGGCTCACTGTTGTGAAATCCTCCAGCTGAGGATGTGAGCCGCCTGGAGACTGTAAACGCAAAACAAGATTCTACACGGACGACTAAGTCGTCTCAAACAAACATGGAGGCAGCGGCCTCGAAAAGCGGAGGTCCAATGAGTGTTTGTCATCAGAGCGACGGCGGAGGCGGTTGGGGAAAATTACAGGGAGGAGGGCACACCAACCGTTTTTTTTTTTATATCAAAGATAGCGGCAGGAACTGCGCTTTCCCAGTTTCACTGATTCCTGTCCAAATCAGGCTTCGTGGGATCGCCACATACACAAAAGCGTCCCGTGTTGAGATAAACTCGAAACAAATAAAATTGGTCCAGTCAACAATGATGGAATCAAATTCATACTAATTTCGGTCTTTACGGCGCGAGGACAGAGGAAGTGGTGCAGCAGTTTTCCTCATAAAGCCGTTTTTATTGGAGTGAGTGGCGCGGCTCCTGCCATCATCATGCACTTAGCAGGCCATTCCCAGGAACTAAATGAAATGTCTATTCGTGGCGCTCGTGGATATTCGGAGCGGCCTCGCCACGGTGATGTTTATTTGCCGTCCTGAAATGCAAAAGTGGCGGACAATGAGGCAGTAAAAAGACAACAATGCTTCCAACCTCGGCTTCAGCCGCTTCAGAGTAGTTGCTGGGGATTTTCCTGCGTCAGAATAGCACAGGATGCTGCGAATGCAATCACTGCACAACAAGCCGGGCCCTGCCTGGAGACCAACCCGGAACTCAGCCTGGAGCTCAACCCGGAGCTCAGCCCGGAGACCAACCCGGAGCTCAGCCCGGAGACCAGCCCGGAGACCAACCCGGAGCTCAGCCCGGAGACCAGCCCGGAGACCAACCCGGAGCTCAGCCTGGAGACCAGCCCGGAGACCAACCCGGAGCTCAGCCTGGAGACCAACCCGGAGCTCAGCCCGGAGACCAGCCCGGAGACCAACCCGGAGCTCAGCCCGGAGACCAGCCCGGAGACCAGCCCGGAGACCAGCCCGGAGCTCAGCCCGGAGCTCAACCCGGAGACCAGCCCGGAGACCAACCCGGAGCTCAGCCCGGAGCTCAGCCCGGAGACCAGCCCGGAGACCAACCCGGAGCTCAGCCCGGAGCTCAACCCGGAGCTCAGCCCGGAGCTCAGCCCGGAGACCAACCCGGAGCTCAACCCGGAGCTCAGCCCGGAGACCAGCCCGGAGCTCAACCCGGAGCTCAGCCCGGAGCTCAGCCCGGAGCTCAGCCCGGAGCTCAGCCCGGAGCTCAACTCGGAGCTCAGCCCGGAGCTCAACCCGGAGACCAGCCCGGAGCTCAGCCCGGAGACCAGCCCGGAGCTCAACCCGGAGACCAGCCCGGAGCTCAGCCCGGAGACCAGCCCGGAGACCAGCCCGGAGACCAGCCCGGAGCTCAGCCCGGAGCTCAACTCGGAGCTCAGCCCGGAGCTCAACTCGGAGCTCAGCCCGGAGACCAGCCCGGAGCTCAGCCCGGAGCTCAGCCCGGAGCTCAGCCCGGAGCTCAACTCAGAGCTCAGCCCGGAGCTCAGCCCGGAGCTCAACAGCGAGGAGGAAGTCGCTTCAGAAGGCCAGAAACCTCTGTGCGCGTGCACGGATCTCCGGGTCCAACTCTCATCTGGATGGTTTAAGTTGGTCTTTGTTTTGTTTTTACTTAACCTGGAAGCAACTCTGGCAACTCTGGTTGCTTAATTGTAAAGCTGAGACGGCATTAGCGGCTAATAAGGCGCGACTGGCGTTCAGAGATAAACAGATCAGTTTGTGAGTCACCATTTATTTTGTAATGCACACAAAGTCTTTAAAGGGGCCAGTATTATCTGCGGCTTTGTGAATAACTTTTATTTTTGGGGAAAATCTTGGAGTTCCAGAAATTATAAGAATTTTCCTGTTGTCACTTTTAGTCTCAGGATTCTTTGGGAATACAGGCTCTGGCTATTTCAGTTTCATTTTGTGATTTAACATATTTATGCTTTCCAGTTGAATTGTAAAGGGTAAATATAACAATCCATCACAAACGGTTGATTTCTTACATAAAAACAGGTATTTTGGATGCATTTTAGAGAGCAGTATGCTGTACAAGTCTGGAGGTTAAAGCTAAAATGTAAAATAATTCACATAAACTGTTAAACTTAAACTCAGGGAAAAATATACTGGGTCTAAAAACAAATAAAGGTGTTTTCATAAAAATAGGCAACATACTAACTGCTCATAAGCCTCAACAGAATTCCACAACAAAACCCAAAAACTTTCCTGTGAGGATATGAGGTCACGGCATTGTTCTGCGGTTAATGACGACAGGCTGACAGTAATAAAACCTCATTTGTTTTTGAGAAAATGGAAACAACTCGCGGCCCTGCAAAGATACTTCGTGTGCTTTCATATGCAGCAATTATCCAAAATGTTAAAGAGATAATAGTGCATGATCAATAAGCAGAATCACTCCAGATCTGTTTTCTTAAACACGACCATTTTACTGTCTGCTTTGTAAATGAGAACAATCATCGACGTTCAGGGCAGGGAGAACTGCCGTCTCTGTTTTATGACAAAATAAGAGCTGGAACAGAGACAGGCTGAGCTCTGGATGTTGTTGAGTGACTCTCCCAAATAATGAGCAGTATTTTTAGGAGAGAACAGCATCATTGTGTGAGCAGACTTTAAACAAAGAGAGTCACAGAATGAGTGGATCCTGCCACTTCAGGAAAGGCTTGCTCACAGTAAATGTCACCTCTTGAAATAGCTCAGTTTTTTTTCCTTCTTCTATTTTTATGACATGAAGAATCTTCCCGGTCCATCACACACTTGTTAATGTGAAGGGTAAAACTGACAGTATGGCACATTAAATCACTACAAAGTGTCCAAAGCACTTTGATTTTATTCACTTTGTATCATAGCAACAAACTTTAATGGGTTTAATTTGGACAAACATAAAGCTGTGATTTCTGGAAGAGCTGGAGATGGAACAATTCCTTTAAGTTTTTTTTTGTTTTGTTTTTTTAGCTAAAGGTGACTGTAGATTTGTATCCAACCCCTTTTACTTTGAGACCCCTACATAAAAACTAGTGGATATAATAACTTTAAGAAGTCAACTTAGTAAACACAGTGCCCTGGTGGGTAATTTAATGTCGGTATAAACCAGACTTCTGTTTCTGGCTTCAGAGGTTTGTTAGAGGACATTACTGAACAAACAGCATCATGAGGACCAAGGACCACAGCAGACCGGTCAGACCTCTGAGTTAGACAGAGAAACAAGCAAAACGTGTGTGATAAATTTGATTACAAAAATAAAACGGTTCACTTTCCTTTTTCTTTAAAATGACACACTAGTTTGTGTTGGTCCACTTTATAAAATTATTTAATTGTAGCTGGAGCTAGCTTGGTAAAAAAGAAAAAAAAAAAAAAAGCCCCTTGTCCTACAGTTCGCATCGTCAACAGTGTTCAGATGCTTCTCAATTGAGAACGATTGCTTCCCGGAGGCGTGGCCTCTGTTGGAAGTTTAAAATTTCACTCAATCACTAATGTGTAGAGGCAGTTTGACGTGGTAAAGCCTGCTCTGTAAGCAACCATCCTCCACTGGGAGGAGAGAAGTGTCAACCTGATATTTGGAAGCCACTCCGAAAATCGCCTTCCGTTCGCCTATTGGTTGAAATTCTACTGGAAAAATCGAGCTCAATGGGAGAAATCCCAGACGGAGTGTTGAAAGGAGATGAGAATTGCGGGGGATTGTGTAGGAAGGCGATGGCCGAACTGGGTTTGGAGCATAGCGTGAAGCAGCATTCAGTTTCTACGCTCCACAAATCTGGAAAAAGCTTCCAGAAAACCGCAAAACAGACGGAACACTAAAACCTCACCTGTATAGAGCTGCCTTTGATTCATAATAACTGGAACATTTGATGTGTAGTTTTCTATATTTGATGGGTAGCAATAAACATGACATATCACAATGTTTATTGCTTGTTTCGTAATTGGTTATTGTATTGTGTCTCTATGGTATAAAACTCCTTGATTGTTGAGAAAGCTGCTATACAAATAAACCATGGGCGTAAATACTTTTGCAAGTCGCTGCTCAGGCCCACAGCAGGTTAAAGATGGGCGTGGCTGCTAAAAACGGCCGAGGTAAACACTGGCCCTCCATAAGGGCCCGCTGTTTGCTGCCCACGGGCCCCTAAGAAGAAGCTCTTCCCTCATCAACATTATTGGGCCGTGCGGCAAATGAGGCTCCTGATGGTGGACAAGAAGCTGTGGAGAATGTGAACGCGGACTGCTCCTATATAGCCCCCTGTGGAGCGAGGCCACAGGAAATATGAGGCGTATGATCTCAGGTTGTCTGATACCTTCTTGGCTGAAAAGCCAATAAACTGCAACTCTGATTCCATCCAGCAGGCAGTTTGATGGCCGAACACGTCAGTTGGCCATGTGAATACCCAGACTAGAGTTGATAAATTCTTCTCAAACGATGGAGGACAGTGAAGCCTATGGGGCTTTGCAGTAAGGCTTTTTTTTACTGGCTCATGCCAGAAGTCTTATGTAACATCTCTGTATAATAACACAGACTATGGTG